>NC_044994.1:58019214-60444417 GCF_008728515.1 Papio anubis
TGAAGACCTTCCAGTGGGACAAAATGTGGAGCTGGGAGACAGTGATATTGATAATCCTGACCCTATGTAGCCTTAGACTAATGTGTGTGTGTGTGTGTGTGTGTGTGTTTTAGTTTTTAACAACAACAACAACAACAAAAAAGTAAAAACAAAATTCAAATGTTTAAAAATGAAAAAAGTTTGTAGAATACAGATGTAAAGAAAAACTATATTTGTACAGCTGTTAAATGTGTTTGTCTTTTAAGCTAAATGTTATTACACGACTCAATTTTTTAAAAAGGCTTATAAAGTGAAAAAGTCACAGCGTACTCGTTTATTATTCACAAATTTATTATTGAAGAAAAAATATTGTTACACATTTAGTGTAGCTTAAGTGTACAATATTTACAGTATTACTGTACAGTAACATACTGTTTTGTACTTGGCCTTCACATTCACTCACTCACTGACTTACCCAGAGCCACTTTCAGTCCTGCAAGCTCCATTTATAGTAACTGCCTGTACAGGTGTACCATTTTTTATCTTTTATATGATGTTTCTTACTATACCTGTTCTATATTTAGAACACTTAGATAAACAAATGCCATTGTGTTACAACTGACTACACTATTCAGTACAGGAACATGCTGTACAGGTTTGTAACCTAGGAGCAGTAGGCTGTACCATATAGCCTAGGTGTGGAGTGGGCTATACTATGTAGTTCTGCATTAAGTACACTCCATGATATTTGCACAGTGACAAAATTGCCTAATGACACATTTCTTAGAAATTCTTCCTGACGTTAAGTGGTGCCTGGCTATATTTAAAGGGTAAACATGGTGTTTTGATACACATATAAATAGCAAAATGATTACTATAGTCAAGTAGATTAACATTTCCATTATCTCACATAGTTACTGTTTTCTAAAATTTAAAATTATATTACATAAATGTTTTAACTAAAACGGTATGGTACTAATAAAAATGGACACATAAACCAATGAAAGTAAATATAAACCACCTAATTTTTGAAAAGGGCACTAAGAGGACACAATGGGGAAAGGCTAGTCTCTTCAATAAATGGTGCTCAGAAAACTGGATTTTTACCCACAAAGAAATGAAATTGAAGTCTTACCTTACACCATACACATAAGTTAACCCAAACTGGATAAAAGTCTAAACAAAATACTTTTGATGCTTAATTTTGTTCAGTGCAATTTTTGCTTTGACACTAGTTTTGGTTTCTATCCATTCAAAATTTCCCAGTATGCATATTGAACAAGATTGCTGGTTAATGTCAAGTGTTTTAATAAAGTTTAATTTCAGGTGCAAAGTGAATAGGTATTACTCATAAAAGTAGTATACTTGGCTGGACCTGGTGGCTCATGCCTGTAATCCCAGCACTTTGGGAGGCCAAGGCAGGGAGATCACCTGAGGTCGGGAGTTCAAGATCAGCCTGACCAACATGGAGTAACCCCATATTTACTGAAAATACAAAATTAGCTGGGCATGGTAGTGCATGCCTGTAATCCCAACTACTCGGGAGGCTGAGGCAGGAGAATTGCTTGAACCCGAGAGGCAGAGATTGTGGTGAGCCAAGATCCCTCCATTGCACTCCAGCCTGGGTAACAAGAGTGAAACCTCATGTCAGAAAAAAAAAAAAAAAAAAAAAAAAGTAGCGTACTTGTCTCACAAATGTATGTCTGTGTGAGTGCTTTATTATTCATTTATCATTACCTGATACTTCTCATTTATTTTCACGTATTTAAAAGACATGGACTGGTTTCAGAGCCATTACATTTAAACTGGAAGTTTAATTCAATTCATTGCTCATTGAATTCATCATAATTTTTTTTTCTATTGATAGTCCCTTCTCTCTCTCTTTTCTTTATTTTTCTAGACAGTAATTAAACATAGAAACCTCATTTAGAGGTATTCTTTAAAGTTTATTTTCATGGCAAAAATAAAGTTGTCCCCAAAAAGTGAGAAATGAAAAAGGTAAAATGTAAAGAGTAAAAGAGACTATAGTACAAAAGTTAAAAGATCATACAAATTCACACAATACGTAGTGCTAAAGGAGACACTTTTATTTTGAACGTATGACATTGTAATTCTTGTAAATCTACCAAAATGGACAATGTAGATAAATATAATAAGATATTAACTAAAATTTGTAAATCCAAATTTAAGAATATTAGAAAATGAAGTAAGCATTAAGTTTATTTAACTGATTAGAGGTTAGGAAAAACACCGCTACTGTATCAATGTTATTGGTTTTTTAGCTGGCTTGGATATTTGTGAGTCTTATTTTTCAGTGTATACTGTAGGAAAGAATGCCTCTTCCAAAGCTATGGGACGCTGTCTGCCCAGACTTACATGTTCTAAAGAGAGACTATAAAGAAAGCTCAGGAATTATTCAAAATGAGCCAATTCCTGTTTCTGAATCCTCTGGGTCCTCTGCAAAGAATTGCCTTTTTACGTTTTTTATTTAATAGAGAACAGTTTTGACAATTGCAAATTGATAAACAAGCAGAGAGTCTATGGTAGGCCTGAGTTTTGTGGGACTATGAAATCACTTCTGGTCTTTTGGTTATTGCAGATTTATTTGTGCAAGGAGATTGTTTGTGAATGGAAGCCTGAACTTCGTATACATGCAGATTTTCAGGTTCCCAGGTGCTGGTATTAACTGAGCATGCAAACTTAATTGCTTACAATGTTAGAAACTTCAGACTAGGAACTCGGTTGGGTGAAACGACATTTAGTTTATAGTAAAGCATGTAATCATTACACCTTACCTTGTTTCTGCTATATCTAATGACTGCCAATTTTTAATTGGCAAGAATCAGTTTAAAATTTTTAACTTCAGTTTGTGATATGTGAACTCTTCAAGTGAATAAGACAACATGTTATGACCATAGACTTAAGATCTAAGTTTTTGTGTTCAGATTTTTTTCAGTAGTCAAAGTGAAATAGAATTTAAAAACAATCAAACAATAATAGAATTAAACTGGATCTGACACCTAGATATTTAAATTGAATCTTAGCCTTTATATTTAATGATTCATTACATTTAAAATTATTACTAGAAGGGAACCAAATTCAGACAGCAATGAATAGGGTACCATACATTTCAGTTTGAAAATCTTTATAGTTGTTCAAACTGCATACTCTGTTTTATTTTTTAACTTATTATTATTTTACTCATTAATTTATTTATTTGAGACAGTCTCACTCCATCGCTCTGACTGGAGTGCAGTAACATGATCTCGGCTCACTGCAACCTCCACCTCCCTGGTTCAAGTGACCCTCATGCCTCACTCCTGAGAAGCTGGGACTACAGGTGTTCACCACCCCACTTGGCTAATTTTGGTATTTTTAGTAGATACAGGGTTTTGCCCTATTGGTCAGTTTGGTCTTGAACTCCTGGGCTCACGCAATCTTCCTGTCTTGGCCTCCCAAAGTTCTGGGATGACAGGTGTGAACCATCACGCTCAGCCTCAAACTATATATTCTAAACTGACACAAAGTCACTTATTCTTTTCTCAGGCTAGAATAAATTAAGTGCAGAAAAAAATGGAATGACTGTGCCACACTTATTTATCTCATCATCTAACATATTAGTTTGCATTTAATAACAAAAGTAAAGTATCAGTGATGGAATTCTCCCCACTATTTCAGTGTAACATTTTATCCTTTGTGATGCTGGATCCAGACAGTGGAATTGTTATATGGTTTCTCTGTCTTAGAAAATGAACTACACAGAACCATTACGGCTAAGTTTATCTATAAACGTAGAAATTTCATTCATTACTACCCAGCTGTGTTTGCTTAGCCAAGTGATAATAAGGGATTACATTGGAATGAAAAAACAATGGCAATATGGATTGGCTAGGAAAGCAGTAAGCTAGTGAAGGACATACTGGAATCCAATTTGAAGTTTTTAGCCTCAATTAAAATGTCCGGTAAGCAGCAGAGCAAATGGATCATGCTGGGATGAAGTAATCTAAACCGTTTCAACTCTTTAAAGTACATCAGAGTTCTGACAAAACTTAAGAAACAAAGTTATTGACAATAATGGACTTTTGGACACAGTAGACTCATTCATTCTTTTGTTTTAGAACACATTTTTGTTTATTGAGTTTCTCATGTATCTCAAGCAGTGTGTTATCTCTGAAAATATATAACATTTTTACATCAATGTAGTGATCTGTGACAAAGATCAAGATTTATCTTTATTTCATTTAAAGTCTGTCCCACAGCAGGTAGCCTGACTATATTTTGTTTGTTTTTCATAGAAAACTGCACCATTCAGAACTAATTGCAAAGTGCCTAGAGTAATCAGGTAAGTTTTTCATCGATTACTTCCACCTTGCTGCAATTAGACACCAAACCATCAGATTGCTAAAGAATCTTCAGAGAAACAATAAAGCAAATACTCTTTTGATGAATTCATAGAAAAATTTGGTAGCTCAAGTAAGGATTAATAGCATTACAGTATAGTAGAATCTACTCTCATTATTTCAGGTTATTAATTTGTCTACACAGAATGCCAAAAAATTCATCTTTGAGTTAAGAAATGCAGAAAATATGAGATATTTAATTGGAAAACTAAATGGGAGTAAGTGACATTAAGCCATCTATTTATCCTTGTTTTTTCTTATCTGTGCTTGCAGATAGTAGGGTGCCTTCATCATTATGCCTCTGTGAATAACCAGTGTAGAATCATCTTGCCATTTGAATAGTAACCTGTTTTGAGTTCTATTGTCTTCTAGCCTGACAATGCACCATCTTCCCAATGCACCATGATAGGATAACACGTGAGTCCACTCCCAAACTTGTGTGGCACAATATAGCAGAAGCCACCTAAGGGGAAGTTTGGCAGTGACCTCACCTTTGTGGGGATGATTTGAGGTCAGTGGGGGCACTTTCTATTTTGATGCTGCATTTGATCCAAAGTGACGTTTGCCTTGAGCTTTTCACTGCTAATGCTGATATTGCTGTAGTTATGTCCAGACAGAATGGGACACGGCCTTTTGGGACAATATTTCCTCCATAGGAAGTTCAGTTTCAATTAAACAAAGAAAAATGAAATGCTGATATAAATCAGAAGTGCCACAAATGTTCAGGTTTTGGAGGCATGTTAATAAATTTTTATCCTTTTATAATTCTTCCACTTTAATGCTTTAACATGAAAGAAAAAATCTGATTTCATTTTGAGGAATTTATATAAAACATATTCATTCATTCATTCATGTGTTGTTTTTTGGGCACTTACTGTGTATAAAGCCAGCCACAGAACAAGTTACAAACATGCTTTAAGAGGACCCTATAATCTAGTGTGTTAAATAAATCTGACCCTCTAAAACTACATACATTCGAACAGTATTTCAAGCATTATGATGCTTCATAGCATTAAAAAGATTAGGAAAGTTTTTGTAATGAAAGTACAATTTGAATATAACTTTAATTGATCACAGTATTTTCATAATGGTGGTAGAATTTAAAGCAATCCACCTGAACAAATAAGGGAAGCACAGACGGAATCATGAAGGCTCACAACACATTTACAAATATGGGAGACATTCTAATTTGGAATAAACTCCTTTAAATCTTTCATATAAGCACATAAAGTAATTTAAAGAGCCCCAATACGGCATCAATGGCATATGGAGGCCTTCCACTTTTCCATGTGTTAATGTCAGCCACCTATACGAAAATCATCCCATGCCTATCTACAACCATACAGAAAAACCGTGAGAATAAATGGACATCACCTAATGCAGTGTTTTGGGAATAACCAGAATGCAGGGAAGATGATATAACTGGGTGGGTAGCTATATCAAGAGGGCCAGAAGAACTGGCCTTGGCCCATACCCCACTGCTGGGATTTGGGTGGAATGCAGAGCCAAGGGAATCCTAACATTAGAAGAACTCAGATACTCAGATAACATCAGGAAGAGACTGTTCCTAAATATACAACTATTTAGAACTTGATAAAGATTTGGCTGATCTTCAGAGTCAGGATATGAAAAGGGGAGGATGTTGAAATGTGCAGGCATAAGCAATGGCAGTATTGCAAAATTTTCACTCGTAGGAGGAAATTGGAGGCATTTTGGAAAACAGTATCTCTTAGATGAAGTTTCCAGTAATGAAGGACAGAGAAGAAAAAAATGGCCGGTGATTAAGCTCTACGGAAACCGTATGATATCTAACTATACGTAATGCAATGTAGAAAACATTATACATATATAGGTATATAGGAATGAAATTGTAAAAAATAGACAATGTACACACGCACACACACACTCACCTCAGTGGGCACTTCAACATTGTGCCATGGAGTGATAACACAGGACTCCGTTCCCCACAGGCGTTTTTAGCTGTTATTTCACTTGCCTGTTTCAGGATGCGTTTGCCACAAATAGATCACTGGGCACAGGAGCACTGAGAGACACCCTATGATTTATGACTCCAGACATATTCCTTTCTTTCCCCACTTTGTTGTAGCAACCTTAGCGTCTCATGATAATTAGGGTTGAATACCTTCAACAATGAGAGTAACTCCTTTTGTTGCCTGCCAGCCCAATGGCATGAGGGATTCAAAGCGCCCAGGTGATAGTATCTGACTCAGAGGAATATTAATTCTGTCAATTACTATAAGCATTGCCTTTTCCCATCTAAAAGCTGACACTTTTCACCCAGCATGGCCTCCATTTATGAGAACAAGTAGTACAGTGCCAAAGTGAGTTACTAGAAAGTATTAATGAATGATATCTGCCCTGTCCACTTTCTTCTTCTTCTTATTATTATTATACTTTAAGTTCTGGGGTACATGTGTACAACGTGCAGATTTGTTACACATGTATACACGTGCCATGTTGGTGTGCTGCACCCATTAACTCGTCATTCACATTAGGTATATCTCCTAATGCTATCCCTGCCCCCTCCCCCTACCCCACAACAGGCCCTGGTGTATGATGTTCCCCTTCCTGTGTCCAAGTGTTCTCATTGTTCAATTCCCACCTATGAGTGAGAACACGCAGTGTTTGTTTTTTTTTGTCCTTGCGATAGTTTGCTGAGAATGATGGTTTCCAGCTTCATCCATGTCCCTACAAAGGACATGAACTCATCCTTTTCTATGGCTACATAGTATTCCATGGTGTATATGTGCCACATTATCTTAATCCAGTCTATCATTGATGGACATTGGGGTTGGTTCCAAGTCTTTGCTATTGAGAATAGTGCCGCAATAAACATACGTATGCATGTGTCTTCATAGCAGCATGATTTATAATCCCAGTAATGGGATGGCTTGGTTAAATGGTATTTCTAGTTCTAGATCCTAGAGGAATCGCCACACTGTCTTCCACAATGGTTGAACTAGTTTACAGTCCCACCAACAGTGTAAAAGTGTTCCTATTTCTCCACATCCTCTCCAGCGCCTGTTGTTTCCTGACTTTTTAATGATCGCCATTCTAAGTGGTGTGAGATGGTATCTCATTGTGGTTTTGATTTGCATTTCTCTGATGGCCAGTGATGATGAGCATTTTTTCATGTGTCTGCTGGCTGCATAAAGGTTTTCTTTTGAGAAGTGTCTGTTCATATCCTTTGCCCACTTTTTGATGGGGTTGTTTGTTTTTTTCTTGTAAATTTGTTTGAGTTCTTTGTAGATTCTGGATATTAGCCCTTTGTCAGATGAGTAGATTGCAAAAATTTTTTCCCATTCTGTAGGTTGCCTGTTCACTCTGATGGTAGTTTCTTTTGCTTTGCAGAAGCTCTTTAGTTTAATTAGATCTCATTTGTCAATTTTGGCTTTTGTTGCCATTGCTTTTGGTGTTTTTGACATGAAGTCGTTGCCCATGCCTATGTCCTGAATGGTATCGCCTAGGTTTTCTTCTAGGGTTTTTATGGTTTTAGGTCTAACATTTAAGTCTTTAATCCATCTTGAATTAATTTTTGTATAAGGTGTAAGGAAGGGATCCAGTTTCAGCTTTCTGCATATGGCTAGCCAGTTTTCCCAGCACCATTTATTAAACAGGGAATCCTTTCCCCATTTCTTGTTTTTGTCAGGTTTGTTAAAAATCAGATGGTTGTAGATGTGTGGTATTATTTCTGATGGTTCTGTTCTGTTCCATTGGTCTATATCTCTGTTTTGGTACCAGTACCATGCTGTTTTGGTTACTGTAGCCTTTTAGTATAGTTTGAAGTCAGGTAGCGTGACGCCTCAAGCTTTGTTCTTTTGGCTTATGATTGACTTGGCAATGTGGGCTCTTTTTTGGTTCCATATGAATTTTAAAGTAGTTTTTTTCCAATTCTGTGAAGAAAGTAATTGGTAGCTTGATGGGGATGACATTGAATCTATAAATTACCTCAGGCACTATGGTCTTTTTCACAATATTGATTCTTCCTACACATGAGCATGGAATGTTCTTCCATTTGTTTGTGTCCTCTTTTGTTGAGCAGTGGTTTGTAGTTCTCCTTGAAGAGGTCCTTCACATCCCTTGTAAGTTGGATTCCTAGGTATTTTATTGTCTTTGAAGCAATTGTGAATGGGAGTTCACTCATGATTTGGCTCTCTGTCTGTTATTGGTGTATAAGAATGCTATGATTTTTGCCCATTGATTTTGTATCCTGAGACTTTGCTGAAGTTACTTATCAGCTTAAGGAGATTTTGGGCTGAGACAATGGGGTTTTCTAAATGTACAATCATGTCATCTGCAAACAGGGACAATTTGACTTCCTCTTTTCCTAACTGAATACCCTTTATTTCTTTCTCCTGCCTGATTGCCTTGGCCAAAACTTCCAACACTACATTCAATAGGAATGGTGAGAGAGGGCATCCCTGTCTTGTGCCAGTTTTCAAAGGGAATGCTTCCAGTTTTTGCCCATTCAGTATGATATTGGCTGTTGGTTTGTCATAAATAGCTCTTATTATTTTGAGATACTTCCCACTAATACCTGGTTTATTGAGAGTTTTTAGCATGAAGGGCTGTTGAATTTTGTCAAAGGCCCTTTCTGCATCTATTGAGATAATCATGTGGTTTTTGTCTTTGGTTCTGTTTATATGCTGGATTACCTTTATGGACTCGTGCATGTTGAACCAGCCTTGCATCCCAGGGATGAAGCTCACTTGATCATGGTGGATACGCTTTTTGATGTGCTGCTGGATTTGGTTTGCCAGTATTTTCTGAGGATTTTTGCATCGATGTTCATCAGGGATATTGGTCTAAAATTCTCTTTTTTTGTTGTGTCTCTGTCAGACCTTGGTATCAGGATGATGCTGGCCTCATAAAATGAGTTAGGGAGGATTCCCTCTTTTTCTATTGATTGGAATAGTTTCAGAAGGAATGGTACCAGTACCTCCTTGTACCTCTGGTAGAATTCGGCTGTGAATCCATCTGGTCCTGGATTGTTTTTGGTTGGTAAACTATTAATTATTGCCTCAATTTCAGAGCCTGTTATTGGTCTATTCAGAGATTCAACTTCTTCCTGGTTTAGTCTTGGGAGAGTGTATGTGTCCAGGAATTTATCCATTTCTTCTAGATTTGTTGTGTATTTGCATGGAGGTGTTTATAGTATTTTCTGATGGTAGCTTGTACTTCTGTAGGATCAGTGGCGATATCCCCTTTATCATTTTTTATTGTGTCTATTTGATTCTTTTCTCTTTTCTTCTTTATTAGTCTTGCTAGCAGTCTATCAATTTTGTTGATCTTTTCAAAAAACCAGCTCCTGGATTCATTGATTTTTTAGAGGGTTTTTTGTGTCTCTATCTCCTTCAGTTCTGCTCTGATCTTAGTTATTTCTTGCCTTCTGCTAGCTTTTGAATGTGTTTGCTCTTGCTTCTCTAGTTCTTTTAATTGTGATGTTAGGGTGTCAATTTTAGATCTTTCCTGCTTTCTCTTGTGGGCATTTAGTGCTATAAATTTTGCCCTACACACTGCTTTAAATGTGTCCCAGAGATTCTGGTATGTTGTGTCTTTGTTCTCAGTGGTTTCAAAGAATATCTCTCTCTCTTTTTTTTTTTTTTTTTTAGATGGAATCTCGCTCTGTCGCCCAGGCTGGAGTGCAGTGGCGGGATCTCAGCTCACTGCAAGCTCCGCCTCCTGGGTTCACGCCATTCTCCGGCCTCAGCCTCCCGAGTAGCTGGGAGTACAGGCGCCCGCCATGTCGCCCGGGTAGTTTTTTGTATTTCTTAGTAGAGATGGGGTTTCACCGTGTTAGCCAGGATGGTCTCGATCTCCTGACCTCGTGATCCACCCGTCTCAGCCTCCCAGAGTGCTGGGATTACAGGCTTGAGCCACCGCGCCTGGCCAAGAATATCTTTATTTCTGCCTTCATTTCGTTATGTACCCAGTAGTTCATTCAGGAGCAGGTTGTTCAGTTTCCATGTAGTTGAGCGGTTTTGATTGAGTTTCTTAATCCTGAGTTCTAGTTTGATTGCACTGTGGTCTGAGAGACAATTTGTTATAATTTTCTGTTCTTTTACATTTGCTGAGGAGTGCTTTACTTCCAACTATGTGGTCAATTTTGGAATAAGTGCAATGTGGTGCTGAGAAGAATGTATATTCTGTTGATTTGGGGTAGAGAGTTCTGTAGATGTCTATTAGGTCCGCTTGGTGCAGAGCTGAGTTCAATTCCTGGATATCCTTGCTAACTTTCTGTCTCGTTGATCTGTCTAATGTTGACAGTGTGGTGTTAACGTCTCCCGTTATTATTGTGTGAGAGTCTTAAGTCTCTTTTTAGGTCTCTAAGGACTTGCTTTATGAATCTGGGTCCTCCTGTATTGGGTGCATATATATTTAGGATAATTAGCTCTTCTTGTTGAATTGATGCCCTTCCCACAACCCTACAAGGTGATATCCTCAAATTGGCATCTTCATTTGACTTACCAAGTGGTTCCACTTTGCAATCAGGCCAACTTCTGCAGGGTAGTGGAGGTGCATGGAATGGCCAATGAACCTTTCTTTCTTTCTTTCTTTCTCTCCTTTCTTCCTCCCTCCCTCCCTCCCTCCTTTCCTTCCTCCCTCCCTCCTTTCCTCCCTCCCTCCCTCCCTCCCTCCCTCCCTCCCTCCTTTCTTTCTTTCTTTCTTTCTTTCTTTCTTTCTTTCTTTCTTTCTTTCTTTCTTTCTTTCTTTTTCTTTTCTTTTCCTGAGATGGAGTCTCTGTCCTATAGGCTGGAGTATGGTGGCACGATTTCTGCTCACTGCAACCTCCACCTCCCGGGTTCAAGCAATTCTCCTCAAGCTTATTACTTGTTTTTGACAACATACAGAATGCTGCAAGTAGCAACCACTATATTTCAACCTCTAAACATTTTCTGCAATTTTCCTAAAGCTCCACCCTCAATTAGTGCATGCTCTCTGTCCCAAGAGATTCAACAAAAGATGGTTCAATCAAATGGTTTGCTAGTCTGTAATGGAGATTAAAAACTTACTTCTCTTTATCTTTATCCCAGTCTGTTTCACATAATCAGGCCTATTTTTTATAACAAACAATTTCTTGGAACCAGTGTGAGTATTACTGATGAATTGTTAGTTAGAAGTTTCCAAGTAAAGTTTATAGATTAAAAAAGGAGTTCATTAGCTCTTACAAAAGTCTCTGACTTCAGACATGATTAGAAACTGTGGCTTCCTTCCATTATACTGCCAGGATAGTAGCGCTCTCTCTCTCTCTCTCTCTCTCTCTCTCTCTCTCTCTCTCTCTCGGTTCTCTCTTTCTCTGTATTTGTTTCCTTCCCAGTGGTGGAAGGTGGTGGTTAAGATAGTCACCAGTGATTCTCTAGGCATATTTCTCAGACCTATAAATCAGAGCAAGAGCGGAGATAAAGGGAGAGAGAGAAAGAAAAGAGAGAGAAAGATATTTTCTGATAAAAGCCCCAGGGAACAATAATTGCCCTCACTTGAGGCATAAGTCATTTCAGAAAAAAATGTGGTAAAACCAATTGATAGGATCACTTAGATTGTCCAGACCTGGACCGCATACCCACCACTGAACCATATAGACTGCAAATAAGCTCCTGAGCAGAGAGACACATCTAACCACAACAGGAGTTAAACAGATAATGAATGTGGGGAAGAGATTCCAAGCAACCGGTCTGGTACACACAAAAGTTCCTGTGGAAAAGGAAGCTTTGCTAGCTGAATGTGTGTATAGTAGATAGACACCAACGTTAAAAGTGGCAGAAAATAAAAGAATATACATGCAAGATCTACACGGTATCATTAGAAATTATATATACCCTATATCCTAAGAACAATGAGAATGCATTCTATGTGTTTTTTCTTTAATAGGAAAAGTGAGTTCACATTTGCATTTTGAAAAGATTGCTCTGTAGCATGGAGGGCAAAAATGTTGCAGGCTACTACAGGGCGCCATTGGAGGAAGCCACTGAGTTGTACTGCAGTACTAACCCAGCTTCTAACCTTGTTATGCTTTCTACAGACCTGGCAATGCATTTCTGATTTTTCATTTTGCATTCCTCTCAGATTAGGATTCATATTTCCTCTACCTGTTGGTCTTGGACCACCCTGGCTAAGCATTTGCCCAAATTAGGCTGAACGTCAAGGACGCCTCATCTGAGTAGTGCCCCTGTGGGCAGTGAACCTTAATCTCATTCTCTGCATGCAAGAAGGCGCTGAACAAAAACTGGGAGAGCTGGCATAGAAATCGAAGCTCTTTCTCTGACTAACTTTAAATCATATTTTTGTGTCCTGAAAGCTGCCTAGGAACGGAAAGTGACAGCAGGTAAGCTGAGGTAGGGAGGACCAGAGGACAGATGGACAGGAAATTATTTAACATACTCATACTCTGTTTGAAAGGATGGTAAAAGTAAACATTTGGACAATTTCTATCTCACCTTATTATGTCTCTCCCTTTTTCCCTCCTTTTTACCTACTTTCTTTCTCTGAGTTTGCCTCTATTCCCCTAGGATAATCTAGTCTAGATATGGATTCATAGGCTCAGTGAGATATTTTCAGTATCTTAGGCATTTGTAGTTTGTTTTCTCTTCTCTTTACTCTCTACTTATTCATTTCTTATCTTTTCTACTTATACCTTCTCAATAAGCCAAAAAATAAAGAAATTTGAATATTATTGCCTCTTAAAGTATGTATTTTACCATGTGCTTGGAAATTTATGTAAAATAATGTAGCTTATGTTGATGAGGTCATTATTGCAACTACAATTTCTGAGTATCTGTATGGTAAGACTCTGTGATGAGTGTATTATACAATATCTAAGCGGTCTGTTCTACAAAATTAGTCAACTAAATACTAGAAAGTTATTCCAACTAGATTTAATATAAATTTATGAGCATTTTATTAATACAGAAAGTAATATGAGCTGATGAAATTAATGTATATATTAAAGTTCAGGACCTATGAGAAGTAAAATAACCATAGGTCAAGTCAGCAAGTATTTTCACAGACACACGCTCATACATATGGTTTTAATTTACCGCATGTATCTCTTCCTAAACATCTACAGTGCTTGAGAGATCAAGGCTACAGTGATAGGATTCAAAGCGCTCTTCCTGAGAGCTAATGGCTTGTATGCATCCTGATGATGTGGCACTGAAACTGAGAGAGATTTGGCTGGTCTAGCACATTTGCTTAGCCTCCTTGTCGGCTTTTAGGTTATTTTATTCTACAAGTGTCATATTCATCTTTAAATAATTCATTTTGCCAGTAGCTTCAGGTCGGTTGTTCAAAAAAAAGTTGTACAAGTATAAATTTTGAAATTATATAGCACCTATGAATAACCGTACTATAGTGTAGACCAATTCAAGAAACTATTCAATCAGAAAGACATACAGTGAATATTCATTGTTTGCTTATGTTTCATATTAGATGGCATAGTTCACCCATTGCTTCCTATATGAAATGAGAACACCTTGCCAATCTTTGTATAATGATAGTCCCCCTTCAAATTTTCATTTTCCTGGAAAAAGAAAAACGCAGGTTGAGAGCATAAAAAAGATTTAAAAAGTGAAACCATTTATTCTGACTTCTGATTTTTTTCTAATATATATCATTGAATGTATACTTATTCATTAACTGCATAGGAAGAATATATCAAAGATTGGATACTTGATCCCCCAAAAGTTTTCCCAATACAAAATTTAAATTATTTATTTAGTACTTTTGCTGTGCTTTTTAGAGTAATCTTGAGTGAAATGAGTAACACTTAAATATAATCTATTATTTAATAATCTGAATATAGTTAGAGAAATCTTAGAGAACATATTTTAAAAATTAAATTATATGAGTACATGTGAGTTGGTCTTTTTTACATACACAAATATATTCTTTCTTACCATATTCAAATAAAAAAGATAAACGTAATTTATGTATGGATATAATGTGCTAAAATGATGAACAAGAATGTCTCCCCAGATACAGAACCTTCACATTTCAGAGTGAAAGGACATTCCAATGGATTTCATTGTCCAAATGACTTAGTGATTTCTTCAGAAAAAAAATTCTTACTTTTTATGAAAAATTTAAAAAACAAGGTAAATTGTGCTTTATTTAAGTCTCAAATTTTGGTGATTTTTTTTGTCTCTGTGTTTTTTCTCCCAAATTCAAAATAATCATGTTGTATGTATTAATGGAGTAACATACGCCGACTATGGTGATATCTCAGGAATGTGGCATTATTTGTGTGTGTGTGTGTGTTTTCCGATACCTTAATGTGCCTATAACATGATTTTAAAAACCTTCTGCTTCTTGATTTTCCAAATGCTTAGAAGTTTCATCGTTGGTGTTTTTAGTCAATAGTAATCTTTCATATGCAATAAAATGTGTTTGCAAACCAAAGAAGGGATGTATTTCAGTGGTACCATTTCTTCCAGTTCTTCCAATCTTTACAAAGCCATGTTCTGCCTGAGCAGTACGGTCTCTACTTCAGGCTCTCCAGTGTTGTGGCCACACAGTGTTTTTGCCAGGACAATGTCACTAAGTCCCTAGGTTCAGTGTAAAAAATGGGGATACTCTTACTCATCCCCTCACTGTGTTGGAAAGTATTGTTGCAACATGCTTTACTCTCTCTAAGCTTTCCACAAACCTGTAAATAATCTTAACTATAATTGTTATTAGCCTAAATTATCTTTCCTAGTACCTAAGAACTAAAACAATGTGATATTTCAGCTTAGCTGGACATCTGTTATTCTACAAATCTTGCCTCAGGAGGTGAAACAAGCCTCGTAGTTTTGTTTTATCGTGTTTTGTTTGTTTGTTGTTCATTTTCTTTGCCCCTGTTAAATGAAGCTAATAATAGCTGCCAACAAGATTATTTTAAAGTCAAATGATATAGTATAATTAAAAAAAAAAAAAAAACACCTCTTTCTCCTATAGTTAATGTGCTAAGAAAACATCTTCAATCTATAGCCCCTTAGAAAAGTCAGAAATCAAAGTTAGTCTTATAAGCAAGGGGCACCTTAGAACCATCCACCTAAGTAGAAGAAGGAGTGTGCCAACCCCCAGGGCCATAGCCCCCCGTAGGAAAAACAGAACTTGCCTGCCAAAAATTTGTAAAAATAAAGAATGAAAGAAAAAAAAGTTAATATTTAAATTGTAATGTGTCGGCTGGGCGCGGTGGCTCAAGCCTGTAATCCCAGCACTTTGGGAGGCCGAGATGGGTGGATCACGAGGTCAAAGGATCGAGACTATCCTGGCTAACACGATGAAACCCCGTCTCTACTAAAAAATACAAAAAACTAGCTGGGCGTGGTGGCGGGCGCCTGTAGTCCCAGCTGCTCGGGAGGCTGAGGCAGGAGAATGGCATGAACCCGGGAGGCGGAACTTGCAGTGAGCTGAGATCCGGCCACTGCACTCTAGCCTGGGCGACAGAGCGAGACTCCATCTCAAAAAAAAAAAAAAAAAAAAAAATTGTAATGTGTTATGCTGATATGAAGTAAGGCTATTACCATCACGACTTCGGTTACTATTTAGCACTTGATACGTGTTGTGCTACCTGTAATAATTTTATCTTCCAGAAAATTGGCAAACATGAGCCTCCTATTATGTCTTGTCTTTTTCTACTTCTTCCAGTAATTTGTTTTTCTTTATATGATTTTATTCTGGAAAGTTAACTGTTTTTCTTCCTGCAAATTATATACTGTGAAGGCTGGAATTATTTTTGTGTAAAATCTACATTGGCTTTATTTGCATTCAGTTCCTAGATGTGTAATATCTGTTCACCCATCAAATATAATTACAATAGGCAAACCTGGAATTTACACACCTGCAAAGGTCACTTGAGTGAGTTCCAAAGCATCACACATTTACCTAATATCATTTCAATACTGTCAAGAAGGCAAGGACCTATTGCAGTAGTTTAATTTATGCAGTTTGTGTAATATTAACACCCTTAGTTATTTCCTATGAATGGTGTGAACATAAGCTCATAAGACAGTGACTCAAATTAAGGTTAGAGAACACTTTCACCCTTTATGCCTGAAAGCATATTATCAGAACCCGTTTGGTGGTGACAGCCTGCCCTGCCCTTACCAGTGCTTGGTGCCCTGCATATAAACAGTGGGGGCTTTAATTGAAGAGACATGCTTTTCTCCCTGTTAGAGCACTATCGTTTCACATCACAGTTACAACCAGTGACATGCAGAGAGGTCTATGCTCAAGATTTTTGACATTAAACATCAATCATTATTCCATCAGAGACTGTACATACACTATTAATCACTGAGCGAAATCATAAAATTTTACAAAATGAATCAAATGAAGTTTTCAACAAATGCCATGCTAAGACCTTGTTTTCATAAAGATATTTGACTGTTTTATTTTACCAAAAACACTGTTGATGTTTTTGTGTTGTATATATCTGTGTGCTTTGATTTGTGAGGATATATGTGTATACAATTCCACTGGGACACACAGAATCATACAGTGATTCATATAATCAAAATGTAAATATACTTTATTTTTCCATGGAAATAGGAGGAAGCAGACAATATTAACACAAGTAAAATTGGAAGTCCCAATGAATACACCAAGTGAGATAAAAAAGAACTGACATCCTCACTAGAGTAATGAGCTGTGCATATGCTGTGTGGTTGCTGCTTCTTGAAGAGGTGCAACGTGGCAATTGGTCTAGCTACTGATTCATGCCAAGGAGGTTCTTAGCAGAATTCTATTTATTGTGAAACTTTCTGTTTAACTTAAAAATCAAATGAAAATATAAACACAGGCCGGGCGCGGTGGCTCACGCCTATAATCCCAGCACTTTTGGAGGCCGAGACGGGTGGATCACCTGAGGTCAGGAATTCAAGACCAGCCTGGCCTGCATGGAGAAACCCCGTCTCTACCAAAAAATACAAACATTAGCAGGGCACGGTGGTGGGCGCCTGCAATCTCAGCTACTCCAGAGGCTGAGGCAGAGAGAATTGCTTGAACCCAGGAGACAGAGGTTGCAGTCAGCTGAGAGCGTGCCACTGCACTCCAGCTTGGGCAACAGAATGAGACTCCATCTAAATACACACACACACACACACACAGAATGTTGAGTTATGTATATGAATGTATATAAAGATTAGGAGAGAAAGAAATTCACTTGTCTCTATGTGATCACACACTGCTCATTCTTTGTGTGTCATGTACAAAAGGTCAAAACGTATTTCAGAAGTAGCCTATTGTATTTTTTACAAGATAGAATTTTCTGGCAACTGGACAGCAAAAATCTATTGAGTTGTCATTGCCAATGGCACACAGAGGTATTGCCTTAAATTGGGGCAAGGACAAAAACCCAGTGATCCTTCTGTCTCATACTAGAAATGTGTACTTGTTTGAAGATTCCAGTGGAGCAGTTTCTAATCAGAAATACTTTAATTTTTAATGCAGGCAACTTAAAGACACTGCAAGGGCACACATGATGAATGTTTCCTCTTAGTGAAATGTATAATGCAGTTTATAACTGTTTGGATTCTTGTGAACACTGAGGGTCACAGTGATTTTGATCTCATGACAATAGTTCTTGGCAACTGCAAAAGATGGGTATGAATTTCTGGGGGCACCAAAGCTTTTACAGAGAACTGCCTGTGAACTCTTATTTAATAACATCTTCATCTCTCTCTAGGCCTCTCAGCATCTAACTATTAAAAAATTAATATATAGATTGTAGTAGGGAAAAATGAAATAAAGCTAAAATGAGGTAAATATTGTTCTCAGAAGAGGGAAAGTGAAAAATTAGTTTCGCAGATACTCGTTTGACCTAAATTAATTATTTTATTTTATTTATTTATTTTTGAGACAAGGTCTTACTCTGTTGCCCAGGCTGGAGTGCAGTGGTGTGAAAACTGCCCACTGCAACCTCCACCTCCCCGGGGTTAAGGGATCCTCCCACCTCTGACTCCTGAGTAGCTGGGACTACAAGCATGCACTGCCATGCCCAGGTGATTTTTTAATTTTTATTTTATTTGTAGAGACAAGATTTCCCCATGTTGTCCATGATGCTCTCAAACTCCTATGCTGAAAACAATCTACCCACCTTGGCCTCGCCAAGTGCTGGGGTTACAGGCATGAGCCACCGTGCCCGGCCATAAATTAATTATTTTAAATAGGAATCAGTATGAGGATTCTCTTTTGTTGTTTTGTTTATAGTTAACTTTTTTCCTAATAACTAGCATACTATCATGTTAGCAATAATACCTACTCATTCTGTAAGGTGATATGTGTGATGTCACAGGAAAAACTGATCATTTTCCTTCCAGTATGATGGGAGATTTTAAAGAGAAAATAAGCTTAGAGCAGGATGAAATTCACAGCCTAGTTAGTACTTTAGATAAATCAAACACTTCCCTTGAAGATGTGTTTTGTGACAGAAGTACTGTACACCCCACACAACAGCTAGGACCAGATAATTAATTTAGATGCCTTGTGGGTGCTAAATATATGTTAGACTCATCCAAGATCTGTGCATAGGGCAAGGTAGAAAGACAAATATAAAACAAAACTAAACAAAGAATAACAACAACCATATCCTATGAAGGAAAATAAATGAGTAGGGAAAACAGTATCTTTTTTCCCAAGACTTCTAACTTCCTAGATTAGTATGTGTGCTTGATTATTTGCTTTTAACTCGGTATTACTGCTACCCATTCCTGAGACTTTGCCTGCATTGCAGACGAAAAACCAATCCTGCAGGATTCCCTTCTGTCTCTAGATCACAGGCTAGAATCTTCCAACGGAAGCAATTTCACAAGTTTTGGGGGAACGAGGAGAGAGAGGTCATTATTCTTCAGTTGCATGGCTAGCTATGAAGTCCAAATTGCTTCTGGGAAATGTTTTGAGCATCACCCATGTCAGCAATGCAGATTGAAATAGAAGGTAGAGATGTCCAAAGGTTGGTGAGATTGACAGGGGATTTGGGTGAAATGACATTGGATTTTCAGCAATGACTGAGTGAGAATTTGGGAACTTCCTACTTTCAAGTGGCAAACTGACATCCTTGGTGACAGCTTCTCTGACCTCTGTTCCCCAAACCTTCTCAACGGTTGCATCAGCCTCTAATTATTTTCTTTTTTAAACTCTTTATTTACCAGCCACATATTCTGATGGATATGTTGTGCTTGATATAAATATACAGTCTTATTCCTTTGGGCAGAATATGAAATACATCCTCTAATTCAGAATTATTTTTTGAAGACAGAGCCAGAAAAATTGAAGTTTCACTTAGAGGAAGAAGGATATCAAGGTGTTTCTTATGCATCTAGCATGGTTCTGGATAGTAGACAACATATTAATATCAGTGATGATGATCATGCCCCAAATCTCTGGCCTTATGGAGCTTCTAATTCAGTCGAGAAAGAATACTTTGAGTGTTCAGTGGCAATGGGGAGAAGGATGTAGGTGGGGAATTCAGTTAAGGCGTCTAAGTTGTAAAAAGGAAGTCTGGTTAGTAGGGAATTGTAATAATGCAGGTCAGAGATGATGGTGGATTGAAGCAGAGTGGTAAAAGCGGAACTTTATGAATTCATTTGATCGTTGACTAATTTATTCATTCAAACAACAGGTTGAATGTATGCTCCGTGCAAGAACGACACTGAATACCAAAAACAAAATGAAAAAATGATGCCTGCCTTTGAAACATTTAAAAAAGAAATATGGTAAGTAGGTAACCTGTATAGTGTATTATGAGATGCCATGTTAGGGATGAAAGACAAATCACAGTGTGTGAGAGGTATGCGAGTTGCTGGAATGTGTATGAGCACTATTTAGTATGGTGGCGAGCTTTTGTTTCCTGTCCTTATAATTTTATGTTCTCCTGGCCTCGAGGTTTAGTTCCAAAGGGAGGCATGTGTCTACCAGGAGACACAAAAATGATTTCGTTACACTGGAAGTTAAGACTGCCACCCAGAGGCTTTGGGCTCTTCATGCTGCTAGATCAATGGGCAAAAAAAGGAGTTACTGTTCTAGCCGGGCTTATTGATCCTGGCTACTAAGGGGGAAATCGGGCTTCCACTCCATAATGGAGGTAAGGAAGAATATGTCGGTAATACAAGGGATCCCTTAGGGTATGGTTTAGTATTACCCTACACTGTGGTAAAGTTAGTGGAAAATTGCAATGCAATTCACGCAGAACTACTAATGATTCAGATTCCAGGAATGAAAATTTGGGTCACCCTGCCAGGTAAAGAAACACAACTAAGGGCCGGGTGCGGTGGCTCACGCCTGTAATCCCAGCGCTTTGGGAGGCCGAAGCGGGCGGATCACGAGGTCAGGAGATCGAGACCATCCTGGCTAACACGGTGAAACCCCGTCTCTACTAAAAAATACAAAAAATTAGCCGGGCGAGGTGGCGGCGCCTGTGGTCCCAGCTACTCGGGAGGCTGAGGCAGGAGAATGGCGGGAACCCAGGAGGCGGAGCTTGCAGTGAGCTGAGATTGGGCCACTGCACTCCAGCCAGGGGGACAGAGGGGGACTCCGTTTCAAAAAAAAAAAAGAAAAAAAGAAACACAACTAGCAGCAAAGAGAATCCAGAATGGGTTGTAAAAGAAGGTAGCTATAAATACGAGCTATGACCACATGACCAGTTATAGAAATAAGAACTGTAATTGCCAGGAATATATCGTCTCTATTTTCTTACGAATATTTGTGTGCCTATCATCTACCTATTGACAGATTGATCAAATAACTTGGTTAATTTCCTCTTATTGCTTTATCATGTACCATAAATGTATTGACTTTATATCATAGTATTTAAGTTACAGAATATCAAAAAGAAGATTAAACATTATTCAAGGACTTTACATTGTTTCTGAGGAAAGGATTAGTGCATTCTCAGTTGAACACAGGATGGTTGTATCATGGTAAGTGAAAGTAAGACCTTGTTATCGTTTTATTTGGAGATTAAGTGTGGCTTAAAGAGGTGCGTGCAGTGCCAAGCTGACAAGGATCCGGGCATGTGAAGGTTAATTTTATGTGACAACTTGGCTGGGCCACAGTGTCCAGATATATGGTCAGACATTCTGAATGTTTCAGTGATGGTGTTTCAGGATGAGGTTTAAATTTAAACTGGTGGACTTTGAGTAAAGCACATTGCCCTTCGTGGGAGTGTGTATTCAACCAGCTGAAGGCCCAAGTAGAACATAAGGCTGATCTTCCCTGAGCAAAAGGGTATTCTCCCGAAGATGTTCCTGGACTCAAACCTCAGCTCTTTTCTGAGTCTTCAGCTTGTTTACCTTCCTTATTAGATTTTGGACTCTCCAAATGTCTACAACCACATGAGACAGTTTCTTGAAATAAATCAGTACACACACACACAAACACACACGCACACACACGAAGAGACGTGGCAGTAGCTAATGTAGATTAAAAAAATAATTTTTTAATATGGTAAGACTAAAAGCATCATTATATGCTGTTGTGAACAATACGATAGAGTAAATATATATACAAATGTAAGAGAAAATGATGAGATTACTTGGAGTAATGTCCCCAAGTAGATGAGAAGCGATGAAATATACTACCTTGGGGGATTTTGTTAGGAGTGTGCATAGATGAAGAACGCAACAATATGGAGGAAGAATATGTTGATAGCAAAGGGTGGTGAGAAGGTGAAAAATGGAGGGACTTCATATGCATTTTGCAGGTAAAATCAACAGAATTGAGGGGAGTAATACAGTTATGAATCTACAAAATCTTTAGTAAATAAATGTATTTACTTTTTCCTAGATATTATTTTTCTAGATAACTGATTTGAACAATTTATATATACTATGTGCATAAAATAGGATATAAAAGTTGCTTTTGAACAAAGATACGTTTAAAATCACTACTGATTAGCTGATAGTAATTAAATAAGAATTAGAATAAATTTTTCATGTACTAATATTATCAATTACAAATTTAAAGACAAATTTCAGCATTCACCTAATATTGCATATATATTTATATGTCATATATATTCACATCTTATACACACACGGAAATATATATTCCATACACATATTAGTTTATTATAAATCATGTTCCATTAGGATCTTTGGAAAGCCTTTGAGCACTCTAGAGCATAAATATGTTTATGCTTTTATTTTGTTAAATAAAATATTCTTTTCTTTAGGCTAGTCAAATGAATCTTTCTCTTTGTTTCTCCTTCCTCCCTTCTTACCTTCCATACTTCCTTCCCTTACCTTTTAGTTTCTTTCCTTTCTCTTTTATATTTCTCTTTTCCTCCCTCCCTTTTCCCTTTCTTTCCTATACTTTTTAACCATTTATCATATTATCATTAACAGACATTTATTAAGAATTGAGTGGGTACTCCACTAAAGTACTTTAGTAGGTGTTCCACTCTACTATAAGTACTTAAAAGTTTTTGAAGTGTACACACAGTCGCTCCCCTTGAAAATGCATGGTCCTTATTAAAGGGACAAAGTTAATGTTTATGGAACAATTGAAATATAAGTATAAGTGATGTTTAATTCTGTCAATGCAAATAATTATGACTCTAAGAGGTTAATTTTGGAAGAGGAAGACACCTTTTGGACAAAATTTCATTAAAAGGCTGACAACGGAAGACAGTAATGTAGTATTATTTTTAACATAATTATGACACATAATAAGTTTTTCATGGCTGTATTATCTTGCCACGTGTTCTTTTTTCTTCCTTCCTATAATATATAATACAATTGTTATGGAGTATTTTGTAAGCAATATTCTTTACACAGAGAGTTATAGTCCATTTTGAAAATAGCTTTCTGAACTTGTCTCCAGCCAAAAGTAGGTCATACATACAGTAGTAAAAAGAAGAGAAAAATCAAATGAATTATCTAGTTTTAAAAAGCCAACTTGCTTCCCTACCTTTTTTTTTTTTTTTTTTTTTGCTTTCTAATTCTCTCTCTTTCTCTGTGTGTGTGTGTGTATGTGTGTGTTGTAGGGTGGGGGCATGTGTGATATATATTCCTATCAAAGTTTAACAATTTGTACTCATGCATATAAGACAAGAATAATGCAGAATGTGGGTAAAAATTTTTGATCCCAATGAAGGTAAATAAATCACAAACAGATCTAATGAGCTATAGAATGATAAGGCCATAGGGCATCAGCACGCCGAGAGCATAAAGAAATATCTGAATGTTCAAATCACACTATTTCCTTTCCTATGAAGAGCATTTTTTCTTTGCCAAATAGAGTATTCACTTTAAAATTCTGCCAACCTGTTTCCCATAGTCATCCTTTTCCTTTACTGAAGTGTCTTGTTTATCAAAATATTCATGTGTTATTCATCAGTTTATAATGTCTGTGGTATGCTCAGTAGGTTAAACATAATAAAAATGCACTGTACTCTAATTACTGGTACTCTAATTACTGGTTTGGTAATAGAATCCAATTTAGAATGTATACAAAGAAAGTTAAATTTTTACAGTAGGAAAAAAAAGTAGCCAATTGCTCTGGATTATTTTACTTAATTTCTAGTTTGATTTAAACCATAAGCTGCTAAATGCTACTCATTAACAAAAATAACTTTTTCTTTGTTGTACTTACCTTAGAGGCCAAAGTATCTCAGATCGGCTCCCTATTCAGCAGTGACTTAAAATATTGCACAATAGGAATCAACTTTTCCTTTTTTGTTGTTCAGTTCTTATGTTTACTTAATAGTCATATCTTGCTGCTCATGATCTGAAGGCACCAAATCCTTTTGGGAAGATGGCACTGTTCTTATTTTACCATTGCATTTTGGTTGTTATCATTGCCATCATATGAAACATTCTATCTACATATGTAGTTAAATGATTTCTTTGTGTACTACCCAGGCTGTTCCAGGACCCCACATTCTATAAAATGTAATACAAAAACTTAATAGGGTGCAATTATCTGATAATAATAAAACAAAACTCTGTAAAATACTTAAAGAGGTTTATTCTGAAACAATATAAGTGACCAATTGCCTGTGAAAGAGTCTCAAGAGTTCCGGAGGAAGGGCACCCAAGGCGGTCATGTTGCAGTTTCGTTTTATACATTTTAAGGGGATGAGAACTATAGACAAAGACATAAATAAATACATGGAAACTTTACATTGGTTTGGGTGAAAAAGGTGGGGCATCTTGAAGTGGAGTCTTACAGGTCACAGGTGGAAAGATTTTCTGATTGGCAATTGGTTGAAAAAGTTAATCTTTGTCTAAAGACTTGCAGTCAGTAGAAAAAAGTATTTCAGTTAGCAAAAGGAGGGCTGTGGAGGCCAAGGTTCTTATCATGTAGATGAAACCTCATAGGTGACAGTCTTCAGAAAGAAAACACATAATAAGTGTCTCTTTTGGGACCTTACACGTGTTAGACTCTTAGATTCAGGAATAGGCTGGAGAGGGAAAGCCTGGCTGTATTAATGGAGATTATCCACAGACATAATTTCCCTGCACAAGACAGCTTTGCAGGGTCATTTCAAAATATGTCAAATAAACATATTTTCAGGTAAAATAATTTTTATTTCCTTCAGGGTTTGTTCACCGTCATGTGATATTATACCACTTTGGAATTTTCTATCTTAGTGCTGCAAAGTCTCTTTTGTCTGTCTTAGGTACTCTATTTTAATGTTAATGCTGGTCAGTTGTGCCTAAACTGTAAAAGGAAGGCGGTATAACTAGATACATCTGACCACTCTTCCTGTTGTGTCCAGGAATTCAGTTTTTCAGGTTTCTCTGGGGTCCACTTGGCCAAAAGGAGGTCCATTCAGCCAGCTTGTTACTGGGGAAGGGTGCCCAGGTTCTTGACATTTTGAACAAAAAATTGGACAAAACGTGCAAAGCAAGGAAAGAAGGAAGCAACAAAAGCAGAGAGTTATTGAGAATGAAAGTATACTGCACAGGGTGGGAGTGGGCCCAAGCATAGGGGCTCAGCATCTCCGTTACAGAATTTTTTGGGGTTTAAATACCCTTTAGAGGTGTCCATTGGTTACTTGGTGTACACCCTATGTATATGGAGAGGATATTTCCTGTCATAGCTGAAGTGTTTCCATTTGATTTGGCTCTAGGAAGTCAGTACGAATTGGCCTTATGTTCCCTGCTGCCAGACCCTATTCTCCTGCCTCAAGTTGGGTGGCATAGAATTTCATTTTTGGTTTACATATCTATTTAAAGATGGAGTTAATTTCAAATGATTCTGGTTATTAAGATAAAATTCAAAGGCCCCTATTTCTAGATTTATATATGCACTAAAGGCTATGCTGAGAACAAAATGATAGCAGTGCAACCCAATCTATGTGGCCGGATTTCATACATGAAAGACAACTATTTCCTGTAAAACACTGCAAAGCTGATGCCTGAGATTCCTTTAAACAGGACAGACAGTATTTTATTCCACAATATCACTAGAAGCTAAAAACACAAGTACTTTGGAGAGGTATCGCATTGATTTATATTTATTCTATGCTGTAAATGACTGAGATCAAATCCTTTCTTGCAAGGAGGTTTTGTTATGAGGGAATTACAATTCTGAAAAGGAACAAAAGTGACTGTTCCTGAGGGAGGTGAAGTTGTTAAGCAAGGGAAGGCAGATCACTCCAGGCCATTGTTCTCAGCTTCAATATTTTGCCTAAGGCCACCTTGATAGCAGCACTGCTTTCATATGCATTCTGAAGAAGTAAGCTCTGGTGTTGTTTGAAGCTGAGGAAGCAAAGTGATAATAAAAGGACCATATTCTCCATCTCGATTCTCACTATCTAATATCTATTACTATTTCTGCCTAGCAGTTGCACCCTTTTCCCAGGAACAGATGGGAGCAATGATGAGGGAGTTGCTTCAATGTCTGCTTAATTCTTCCTTTCCCCGCTTTCCCTAAAAAAATAAGCAAAAAAATCAGAATCCAGGAGAGTAACAGATATATTATTCCCATATTCAAAAACTTGGAAAATATTCAAATGAGATTCTGTGGTCTGCATAGATAAGAACTTGCTTGGGACTGTGAAATCTTAACTCAGAGTTGGGAGGAAAAAAAATACAAAAAAAACAGGGTACTTTAGTTGTTATTGTAAATGCAAGTCAATTATTTAATTAATTGATGTTTAAGGAGCACTTGCAAACATTTTTTTTTTCCTGCCTAAGGGCTACTTTATTCTACTAAAGGGGTGCCAGAAGTTCTATGTATTATTGTTTTACAATGGCAAAATCATGTAGAAAAGCTGGCTAACATTTTACAAATAGTAAATACAATTATTATTTCTCCCATCAACCTGGCAATGAATTGAAGAAACAATATTCCTATGGCTTCTAGGAATTATTTAGCCTTTGTGTTATTTTATCTTATTTTTAAGCTTACTTGGCCACAGTGAGATTCTGCCCTGCATAGATTAATCTTGCTTTGGACTGTGAACCCTTGACTCAGGATTGAGGAGGAAAAATACTTTAGTTGTTACTGTAAATACACATGAATTATTTAGTTAATTGGTAATCCTCATAAATTTGTTCACCTTAAGTAAATAAATAAAAATAAAAACCTCTCACTGACTTAAGACTTAATAAACATTTAAAGGTAGAACTTAGCCTTTTATATTTTAATGAAATACCCTGATAAATTTTGTCCCTTATGCTTGACCTTGATATTCACAACCTAAATTATTCAACATGACTTTGCTATTTTTCAGTCTTTATTAACATTTAATTACACTTCCAGAAGTGCTCTGCCCAGGCAACTGGTTTACTGGTTTGATCATTCACTCCTGGAACTTTCTAAAAGACTCAGCAACCCTTCAATGGAAAACATCATTAGTTTGTGCCCTAAATTTTTTGAACCCCTCACCTCAAAATCCCAGCCTTAAACTTTTCACAAATCTTTTCTTCCTCCCTCCCTCCCTCCCTCCTTCCCTCCTTCCTTCCTTCCTTCCTTCCTTCCTTCCTTCCTTTCCTTTCTCTTTCCTTCTTTCCTTCCTTCCCTTCCTTCCCTTCCTTCCCTTCCTTCCCTTCCTTCCCTTCCTTCCCTTCCTTCCTTCCTTCCCTTCCTTCCTTCCTTCCTTTCTTTTTCAGATGGAGTCTCGTTCTGTCGCTCAGGATGGAATACAGTGGAATGATCTCAGCTGACTGCAACCTCCACCTTCCAAGTTCAATTCATTCTCCTGCCTCAGCCTGCTCAGTAACTGAGATTACAGGCGCCCACCACCATGCTCAGCTAATTTTTGTATTATTAGTAGAGACTGGGTTTTGCCATGTTGGCCAAGCTGGTATCGAATTCCTTCCTCAACTGACAGAGCATGAGCATCGACATTCTGCACAAGCACCACCATTCTATAATTCCGCTCCATCAAAAACTGCCTAAATCCAAAGAGCATCAGTCTAATGGCTAAGATAAGCATGAACATAAACCACAAATAACATCTCTGACCGGAAACATTTCAACCATAAGATAAACCCCTCCCTGACCAGAGACATGCCAGCCCCAAGATAACCTCCCATCTGGCTAGAGAGATGTCAGCTCCAAGATAGCTTCCCCTCTGACCAGAGACATTCCAACCCTGACATAAACTTCTCCCCCATACAGAAACATTCCAAGCTTGTGATAAGTTCTGTCACCCTAAAAAAATAAATACTCAGTCTGTAAGAGAGGGGGCTCTGAACAGAAATTGGCCAGAAGCCCCTCTCAGGTTTATTCTCTAAAATACACCTGTCAGCCGGGCGTGGTGGCTCATGCCTGTAATCCCAGCACTTTTGGAGACCAAGGTGGGCAGATCATGAGGTCAGGAGTTTGAGACCAGCCTGACCAACATGGTGAAACCCCATCTCTACTAAAAATACAAAAATTAGCCGGGCATGGTGGCATGTGCCTGTAGTTCCGGCCACTTGGGAGGCTCAGGCAGGAGAATCACTTGAACCCGGCGGGTGGAGGTTGCAGTGAGCCGAGATTTCACCACTGCACTCCAGTCTGGCTGATGGAACGAAACTGTCAAAAAAAAAAAAAAAAAATTACACCTGTGTCTGAATGTTGAGCCATGTTTCGTGTTTCTTTCCTCTTTCTTTAACTCTTACACTGACCTCAGGTGATCTACCTGCCTCAGCCTCCCAAAGTGCTGGGATTACAGCCATGAGCCATCATGCCCAGCCAACTGTTCTCAAATCTTAACTGTTGTATTATGATTCTTCCCAATCCTAATCAGGTTCCTGTACTGATAGATGCATGATAAAGCAAATATCCAAATCTCATTAAATTCTGACTTCATATTCCCCACCCTGAGACACTCCTATGTTTTGGAAAGCAGTAAACTCAGCATTGTCTCATCAACAGGCTGTGTTGGAAAGAACCCCTGGGGAATAGCATGATGAAAGTCATGAAAGCAGAAAGCACATTGAATGTTTAAAAAATGACATGTAATGTATTTTGGCAAGAATGTAAATTGCCTGGGCATAGTTACAGAAATGGAAAAGCTAAGGTAGGATCATACTGAAAAGCATATTAAAGCTTGGATATTTTTCGAACTATACTCTCTCACCAAGCCTTGCCAATACTTAGGGATATCTTGGCAAATTGATATCTGTGACAGATTAGTATGAATTGTATTAATTAAATTTTAAAAATAATGTAATTTCCAAAAGGGAAAAAGTTGATTTAAAGTTTTTCATCTTATTTTGTTCTGTTTTATTTTCTGGGCCACCTACTAATTTGGTAATAATTCTTTCATGAATTGCTGATGTAGACAGTGCAGAACAAAAGAAAAAATCCTTTGAGCAGATATAGTACATGAAGACCCCAATTTTTCTGAAACTACAGGAGAAAAGAGTGCTGATATATTAGAATTTGTATGCCTATGGACTGGAAGATAAGAAAAGTCTTATTCAATTTCCAGTCTGAAATTTCCAGTACAATCTTTTAGTCTACTGTATTCACAAAGTTTGATGGCACATGGTGCCATGCTAGTCATAACACAAAGAAAAATATTAGATAAATGTTTATTCTTTAAGTTTTGACAAGAATGCGTGGCCTTCCAAAGAAATCTGCTCAGAGCATGCAATGAGAAAAATGATTGTCAGTGATGTGAATAAAGGGACCACTGCCAACACTGTCTCTCTATTTCTCTTTCTCTCTGTCTGTTCCTTGGTTACTAAGAAGGGCCAGGCTGGATGACAGCAACTACGCTGGCATGTCTTCATGACACAACAGTAAGTTTATGTCTATTCTATGGAGATTTTTGACCAAAAGTATTCAAACAATCAAACACAGGAGCATCAGTATTCATTCTGCCTGGATTATCTCTGTATTCTACACTCCAGGCATGGCACCATGAACAAACTAAGTTCCCACATAAAAAAAATATGTATGTGTGTGTATATATATATATAAAATATGTAAAATAAAATTATATATAACTTCATATGTATAATAGATATATAAAATGATCACACAAATAAAGATGTTTAATCTATACCACAAGACATAATTGACATGATCACAACAAATCGAGAATTGGATAGAGTTAGTTCTTCTCTCTTTTCAGGCTATATCTCTAGCTAACAGGTCCGGTGTTATCCTACTGCACCTGAGTGCCTAAACCCCTATCGGCTCTAACTTTCCAAGTTTAATTTTAGTCAGTTCACTAAGGATAAACTAACATGTTTTAACACTAACGAGTCAATGGCTGACCATGACACTATCCCCTACTTGGGATATTGGTTTGATTAAAAAATGTTTGTTAGCCAATGGTATAATTTAATCTTATGTATCAGAAAGAATGATGCTGGAAGAAGAGACTTTGGGGGTTGCAATTATTTCTGCAAATTTTCAATCTATACTTCCATAATGTAATGTAAGTATGGACTATTATATACATGTGAGAAACTGGCAAATCTCACATGTTCTTTCCATTCAGGTCTTTTATATGTAAAACACTGTGTGTCATAAACTAAAAATATACATACACATAATATAATATAGGCATACTACAACAAAGCATATATGCAAAAAATTAAAAATATATATGATCGCATCACCTAGGAAACATAACTTCATTTAAATAAAAGATTAAAAAGTAAGACTCTTTTTGGAGATTGTACTCTAGGATTAAGAAGGATATAATCTTTAAGTATGATAATTAATATTTAGACAAGGTCAATACTTAAAATAATTTATAAAGGAGTTAGCAGCAGTTTTATTTAGAGATGTCTCTATCTTCAAAATATTCCCCTTGAGACTGGGTGCAGTGGCTCATGCCTGTAATCCCAGCACTTTGGGAGGCCGAGGTGGGTGGATCACCTGAGGTCAGGAGTTCAAGACCAGCCTGTCCAACATGGTGAAACCCCGTCTCTACTAAAAATAAAAATAATTAGCTGGGCATGGTGGCAGGCACCTGTAATCCCAGCTACTTGGGAGTCTGAGACCCGAGAATCGCTGCTTGAACCCAAGAGGTGGAAGTTGCAGTGAGCCGAGATTCAGCCATTGCACTTCAGCCAGGGTGACAGAGCGAGACTCCATGTAAAAAAAAAAAAAAAAAAAAAAATCCTTCATTAGACACTAATTGATATTTCTTCCACAAACAAAGACAAATTAGATTCTACATCATCAATAAAGTGTTTGTTAATCTTCCTGTCAGAAGTACTCTTCCTACCACATCTCATAGCATTTTCTTTTATATCGCTATCATTGAGTTAATCACATATGTCCTTGCGTATGTTAAAGGAATTGGATATGTGTCTTATCTTTCCCATTCAATAGTATCTTGAAAGGATCTCTGTACCTATTGATTAAGTTTTCAATATAGTTGAGTTGAATTGAATCACAAACCAATGGCAAACTCATGTAATGCTAACTAAATGCAAGGCAAAACTTACAGTGATATTTATAATATAGAGAGAATGTATTTCCAAAAATATACATAGTTTATATATCAATGTGTATATAATTTATTTCCTGTAACAAAATCAGGAGTTATTACTAACTCTTTTTATATCTGGAGGAACTGAGGTGGTGAGAAGCTAAGTGAGTTGGCTCTGGTCATGTGGTCAGTAGGGGCCAATGCAGAATTTGAAACAGGCAATCTTTTCTCAGAGTGAACACTATGTTTTACTGACTATGACATCAACAACCAAAAATACATCCAGGAATTTACATGGCTTTTAATTCTGTAATTTTCTTCTTTGTTTATATGTATTCTTATTATTTTCTATACATATTTATGTATGTATCTATCTACCTATCTATATTTGTATATGAAGTCCTAATTACAAATACAAGTACATTGTAAATTGTTACTATCCTGAGACACTCCTTTGTTTTGGAAGGCAATAAACTCAGCTTTGTCTCATCAACAGACTGTGCTGGGATGAACCCCTGAAGAATAGCATGATGAAAGTCATGAAAGCAGAAAGCACAGTAAAAAAATGACATGTAATATATTTCTATGAAAATAAGAAATCAATTTCATAGAAAGTCAATGGCCTCTAATCTTATCTAGGAGAAATAGTCACCATTAATAGTTAAGTGTATAATCAAGACTTCATATGCATAGGCTGTACATCCAGAGAGGTGTAGAAGAAGTTTTATTGCAATATAACAGTAGAAACTACATAAATGCCATTTGAAGGGAAGGGATTTGCGATGGTTCATATTGAGTGTCAACTTGACTGGATTGAAGGATGCAAAGTCTTAATCCTGGGTGTGTCTGTGATGGTGTTGCCGAAGGAGATTAACATTGGAGTCAGTGGGCTGGGAAAGGCAGACTCACCCTCAATCTAGGTGGGCACCATCTAATCAGTTGCCAGCACGGCTGAAATAAAGCAGGCAGAAGAATTTGGAAGGACCTGATTTGCTGAGTCTTCTGGCCCTCATCTTTCTCCAGTGGTGGATGCTTCCTCCCCTCAAACATTGGACTCCAAGTTCTTAAGCTTTTGTACTCTTGGACTTACACCAGTGGTTTACCAGGGGTGAAGGCTGCACTGTTGGCTTCCCTACTTTTGAGGTTTTGGGACTTGAACTGGCTTCCTTGTTCTTCAGCTTGCAGATGGCCTATAACGGGACTTCGTTTTGTGACTGTGAGTCAATACTCCTTAATAAACTCCCCTTCATATTTACAGCTATCCTATTAGTTCTGTCCCTCTAGAAAACCCTGACTAATACAGGATTAACACATTGAGTTTAATCATAATAGAAGGCTGTATTTGTCTGAGTTTAATCATAATAGAATGCTGTGTTTGTCTTAGTTTGGGTATCCCAGGAAGCATATCCTGAACATAGAATTAGTAATTTCTTATGACCCAGAAAGCTGGATTGAGGGATCAGGAACAGTGACCTGAGGCAGGAGCAAAGGTCAATCGAGTACATTAATGAGTTGTTTACTACTGCAGGCAAGTGGGGCTTATTCCCCTTGGAGACACTCCAGGCAACTGTGTAGAATGGCTGTCAGAATTTCAGGAGTGAAGTTCAATTCATTCCTGCATTAAAGAAAGACTGATACCAGTTCAACCATTATTAAAAGCAGTTAGCAACTCCTCAATAAGTTTACACCAAAATTACCATTCAACTCAGCAATCCTATTACTAGGTATATACCCAAATGAATATAAATCATTCTATAAATCGTTGCAAAATGACACATACACACAATGCTTATTGCAACACTATTCATAATAGCAAAAACATGAGATAAACCTAAAGGTCTACTAATGGAAGACTGGATATAAAGAAAATATGGTACATATGCCATGGAATACTATGCAGGTATAAAAAGAATGAGATAATGTCCTTTGTAGAAATGTGGATAAAGCTAGAGCCTATTATCTTTAACAAATTACAGAAAACCAAATGCCACATGCTGTCACTTATAAATGGGAGTCAAATAATAAGAACACATGGATACACAAACGGGAACAACAGACATTGTGCCATACTTGAGGGTAGAGGGTGGGAAGACAAAGAGGATCAGAAAAAAATAACTATTGGGTGCTAGGCCAATTCCTAGGTGATGAAATAATCTATACATCAAAACCTTGTGCCGTGAGTTTATTTATATAACAAATCTGCACCTGTACCCCTGAACCTGAAATAAAGAATTAAAGGCCAGACATAGTGGCTCACATCTGTAATCCCAGCACTTTGGGAGGCTGAGATGGGTGGATCATGAGGTCAGGAGATCGAGACCATCCTGGCTAACATGGTGAAACCCTGTCTCTACTAAAAATACAAAAATTAGCTGGGCGTGGTGGTGGGCGCCTGTAGTCCCAGCTACTCGGGAGGCTGAGGCAGGAGAATGGTGTGAACCCGGGAGGCAGAGCTTGCAGTGAGCTGAGATTGCGCCACTGCACTCCAGCCTGGGTGACAGAGGGAGACTCTATCTAAAAAATAAAAATAAGGCTGGGCGCGGTGGCTCAAGCCTGTAATCCCAGCACTTTGGGAGGCCGAGACGGGTGGATCACAAGGTCAGGAGATCGAGACCATCCTGGCTAACACAGTGAAACCCCCTCTCTACTAAAAAATACAAAAAACTAGCCGGGCGAGGTGGTGGGCTCCTGTAGTCCCAGCTACTCAGGAGGCTGAGGCAGGAGAATGGCGTAAACCCGGGAGGCGGAGCTTGCAGTGAGCTGAGATCCAGCCACTGCACTGCAGCCTGGGCGACAGAGCAAGACTCCGTCTCAAAAAATAAAATAAAATAAAATAAAATAAAATAAATAAATACATACATACATACATACATACATACAAATAAACAAAAAATTAAAATTAAAAAACCCCTGCATTCACGAATATATTTTTTGTGGCATAAAAAATCTCATAGAAGTGAAGTGGTGGCAAGTTTCAGATGACCATGTTTTATTCCCACCCAATTAACTCTTTGACCTTGCCCAATGTCTACCTGTCAGTCACCTTGCCTTGCACAACAAAGGGTTTCAATAAATAACATGAATACTTGGATGAGGAAGTAAACAAATGTAGTGTATAATATAATTTCACATTCACATTATTTAACAATACAGATGACCACTGAGAGTTGCCTTGTAAATTCCTTCGGATTTATTGTAGCCACTGACCGAGGCCGCTCTACTTACCCAAACTGTGGCTTCAAGAGCCTGAATGCATTTGTGTTAACATAAGATTCTTTGAAACTTTAGCATCATGATAATTCCGAGAAATAGGAGATCATTGGAAGAGAACATGCCATTATGTTGTCATGAGAAACAAAGATACGAACGCCTCCCAGGTGAGAGCAGGGAGGATCATTTGATGAAAGTCAGGCTTCATTGCCACTAGGTAAATAAATGAATCTCAGCTCCAGTCCTCCCTCACTTAACTCATGACTGATGAACAAACACAAATATCAAATTCCTTTTAGATTGCTTCTCAGTCTATCAGAACATCATCTCTGATACTTCAATGTTTTATAATCCATATATACATATTTTTACTTTTTCATGTGATCTTGTGATCTAGACACTGTTCCTGACTTATCGTCTTAGTCCTCCCTATAAATTGAGTTCACATTATTCCTGTTGGAAAGACATTCGTCTATATCAAATGAACACTTCAATAAGATGTTCCCGTTTCATTTTCAGCTGATTTAAACCAGCAGCTGGGCTCCAATTTGCAAGTTGAATTTGCCTTCTCTAAAATGCCACAGACACAAACTAATACAAAATTTGCTTTCCTTAATTCTCCTAGGATTTGATATCTTGCAACAGGAGGCTGGGTAAAGGAACATTCATATTTATTTCTTGAAGGGCTGGAAAATTATCTTCCCTTAAAAATGGAGAACAATTTCAAGTGATGTGCATATGCATGTATAAATTTAAACTGCATATGTACACCCAGAATAAAATCACACAAGGCAAGATGATTATGTTTTATAATTGAAGATTCTGCATTGAATGTATTTCCCTACATCATATTTATGATATTTAAAATACCAAAATCCAGAAAGCCTGCATAAGTAGACAAGTCATAAAAAGAACATATTTTTTAATATAGTAAAAATGTAAACAGCACAAAGCTTCTCAATCATTTTTAATATCCTACATATTAACAGTTACCTAAGGAATAATAAGTGGTGGAGCATCATTCATATTTATATTATTTTCATTTAAAAATTTCAAATTTAAATGTAAATACTCATTATTGGACAAATAAACAAGTGGAAGATTTCAGTAGGATACTGTCAGTATGTATTGAGACTTTTTTTTTTTTTTTTTTTTTTTTTTTACCAGTATTACTTGTTTAAATTATTTCTTATATGGTATTTATGTAATGAAGAAGTAAAATATTTCTTAATTAAAGACTATAGGAAAAGAAGGATATATTGTTTATTATGAGACACATCATTATCACAAAATATTTTAAAAAGATAACTGTTGAAGACAATTAAGATTTTCACTGATTTCATTATCTTTCTCGTAGTTATCTTAGCACAACATAATGTGCAACGCAATGCTTGGGTCTCTTTTAGTGATGACCTCACTGGCACATCACTGACAATAGGATGGACAGCTTTAATAATAATCTAAGACACAACAGAATTTTTCTCACTTTCTCATTCACTCATGCCGATATCATCCTTTCTCCTCTCTCTAGTACTCCCATGTCAACAAAAGAACAAAATTGCTTATGAATCCCTCTTAAACAATGAAATGAGTTCATATAAAAAGAGAATGTCATCGCATAAATTGTTCATGCACGTATGCTCAACATTTTTAAACATTTTAGAGCTGACTTTCTTCATTTGTTTGAACATAACAAATTTTCCTAAGCTCTAGATATGTAAGCACATACTAACACATTTTAAATATTTTAATTTCCTAGATTATTACATAGACAAAAAAGGTAGGTCTTTATTTTTTTCTTGAACTTCTACTATTCCACTTCAGTGGCATTAAATCATGTTTTCCCCTAAAGCATTTTTGAATATAATATTTCTATCAACAGGTGTGACTCTAAAATTAATAATGTAAAGTTAAAATCATGAAAATAATGTGTCATTGCCAACCTTCAATAATTATTGTAACTCTATATTCCTACTAATAAATTTTGCACTAAAACTTGAATTGTTTCATATTTATAAGCTTATTGATCCAGCCACTTGGATTTCTATTACTACTTATAATAATGATTTATTATATTTTTAAGAAAAATAAATAGAGCCACATTAAGACCACATCCTTGGTTCATCAAGTAAGCATATTTCCTCTAAATAGTGGGAACTGGATTTGGGGGACACTGGCAAGATCATGTTGTGAATAAGTTAAGACAAAAGATTAAGTGCGTTTCCTGAAAATTGTTATTAACACCAAAAAAAGTTGAGGTCATCTGGAGGGCTCCAGGAAGCCTTCTTCAGCACTTTGTCAACTCATGTTAGGAGTAACTGTCTCAGGGGGCACAAGTGATAGCCTGGCATTTGGAGAGGAAATATGCAAAGACTGTGTAACCTTGGCAGTGTGATGGCCTTCCCAACCTAACTCCTTTTCTCCCAGCTCACCCATCTCCACGGCGGAGTCCTCTTCGCCTCTATCTGTGTGTAGTTCCTGAGTTAAACTGCAAAATGTAAGAAGCCAGATGTCAGTGAAACTGGAACATAATTTCTGGCATAAACTATGTCATTCACCCAGGTTTATAAAATGAGACATTGCATTGCTTCCTAAGAGGTCTCAAATCTGACTTATTAAGCCCCCGAATGTTAGTTTATTATTTTAAATCTCTGGGCTCATTCACAAAGCTTCTTTCTTTTAAAGAAAATGCAAAATCCCAAGGTGGGCTTGTGGGAGGCTTCCGGTACCAGATAAACTGCTATACGTAAAACCAGGGTGTTTGCTTATGAGCAAAGGTTTTTGAATCTAAACTAGCTTTAGCCCCTCATCTGAACAGAAGAACTCAGGTAATCGCCACTTCACAGGCTTTGAAAAGACACTTGCGATTCACCAGGTAAAGTTTTCTTGCACATTACGTGGACTCAATAAAAGAACGATATTTTCTTTTCTTGTCCTTCCTTGAAGTAAATGCCCTGGGCAGCAAGCCAAGCTATGTGTTAGAAAGTATTTAGCATTGCCTTCAACAGCTACATTTTAATAAATTCCCTTAGTAAAATGTCTGCATACCAGCAAAACCTGCAGAGATTTTTGCCACTGAAATATGAAGAACAGAAATGTGTCTGAAGTACAGAACTGAAGAAACTACTTAGCATTGTCAATAATCACATGTTACATCATCACAATATCATGTTATTGCATTACATATAACTTAAAATACATTGTTTTATGATATTGGTTTATGTAGGCATTCTGTAGTTTTTAATACAGAATTAGACTTCAATATCCACCATCCACACCAAGTAACTGTACCAGGTCATTATTATATTTAAAATTGTGCAAGCAGAGACAGTGAGCCTAATGTACATACAATAATTAGTAAACATTTGTCTAATTAGCTAAAATACATATTCAATAAGGCAATACAATGGTATTCCTCCCTGGAAAATTGGAATGAAATATATTCTTGTAATTTTAAAAACATCATCACATAAAAAAACAACATGTTGAGCTGTTAAAGACACAAAACTTTTGCTATTTCTTTAGTAGCGATATCATGGAGCTAGTGGATATGCAGTATGTTGAAGCTCACTTTGTCCAAGACTTCTGTTTCATCAATTTAGAAACATAGACAAAATAACTAAAGTCCTAGCTGTCAAGACATCACTAATAATTAATTCTGGCACCAATAATCATCTTTTCCAAATGAGTTAATGTAAGAGATCCAATGAACATTTGACTTTTATTGGCTACTGTGCTCAAGTAAATTATAAATAAATGTTTATTTAGGAAAAGATGCTGCTTGTATATGTATATGTGTTTATATATATGCATGTGTGCATAGACATATGCCACTCTTCATAGTAAGAGAATATAGACATAACTATTTGTGATATTTCAGAGCATATTTTGTTTGTTTGCTTGGGAAGTGCAGTGGCATGAATGTGACTTGCTGCAGCCTCAACCTCCTGGGCTCAAGTGATGCTCCCGCCTCAGCACCCCCAAGTAGCTGAGACTACAGGCACGAGCCACCACACCTGGCTAATTTTTGTATTTTTTGTAGAGATGGGGTTTCTGCATGTTGCCCAGGCCTGTCTTGAACTCCTGAGCTCAAGCGATTGGTCTGTCTCAGCCTCCCAAAGTGCCGGAATGACAGGCATGAGCCACTGAGCCTAGCCAAGCGCATATGTTTTTACGTAAGAAGTGTAACAATTATCTCAATATGAAAAAATATCGTAGTAAAATATATCTGTTGCTTTCCTACTTAATTAATATTCTCTCCTATGTTAGTTTTCTAGGACTGCTTATAGCAAGTACCACAATCTCAGTGGCTTAAACAACACAAATGCATTCTATCACAATTGAGGAGGCTAGAATCGTTTAATCAAGGTGTCTGCAGACGTGGAGGCTTCTGAGGGCTCTGAGGGAGAGTGAGTCCCATGCCTCTCTCCTTGCTTCTGCTGCTGCCTGAAACATCAGTGCTCCTTGATTTGTAGTTGCATCACTCCAGTCTGTGTTTCCATCATCACCTGGGCTTCTTCCCTCACGTGTCTGTGTGTCTTCTCTTCCTGTAAGGACACTAGTCAATGAATATAGGTCCCCAGTCCAACCCAGTATAACCTCATCTTAATTAAATACACCTTCAAACACTCTATTGCAAAATTAGGCCACATTGGGAGGTTCTGTGCAGACATAGATTTTGGAAGGACGCGATTCAACCCACCACAACTCTCTACCAAGGAGCTGGTACCAAAGCAATATTCTGGGAACTGAATACTTTTAGAAGATCTTCTTCCTCTCTCTCAGACAATCAAGGGGTTACCTCTCATACATTCAACAGAAATAGAAAAGAATGCTACATATAGTGCCTTAAGAAGAGCATCTAACAAACTGAATCACTTAATTGTACAGGAACTATAATAATACATTTTAGAAAATATTTTATTTGTCCATCAGTTATATTAGTATGCATATGTACAAATATACATATATAAATATATGTTAGATTCTAAACTCTGTGCCAATCATTCACACTTAGCTCTAAGAAACGATTAGAAAAAGAGATTTCTTGTAAAAATTCCTCACAAAAATTTCATCTAACAGTCATTTGACTTGAGAACACTAGTGATTTCTTCCCGGTCTTGGCAGAACATTAAATTATCATTCATATAGACAAAGAAATGTGAACATGTTAAATCCAACAATATATGCCTCTCTGAAATACCCTCTCTCACAATCAGAGAAAAGGTAATAGTATAGAATTCCACTGTACTCTTAATTAGTCTATGTTTGTTTCTAGGGGGAAAAATCGAATTATCTAATTATCTAATTGTTGCATGTGCTTTAAAGCTTTACCCTCTGAATCTGGAGAACAACAACAACAAAATTATTTCCGCCTGTTTGTAAATGATTCTTAATTTAGTTAATGAACATTAATAAAATACTATATCTTTTATGCATAAAGCTGTTCTTTAAGAGTTGAGACTTTGGGAGAAACAAATAATTGTGAAGATCTCTTTACATGGTCTGAGTATGTCAAATGTTATGAAATCGAAACTGATTTTCATAGATATTGAATCCAAGAAGCTACTTTGCTTCTTTTCAGGAATTTTTCTAAGTTTCACTTAAAAGTTTTTTGGAAAACATAAGATAAGATTCTTGAAGTAATATAGACAAACGTTACAGCTGGGGAAGAGAAAGGCATTGTTATTCTAACCATTACTGAGAAACCTGCCTGTGTGAAGGCTGTTCCTCAGACTCCCTAGTGTGGCTCTTCCTAAAAAGATGACAGGTGATGTTTCTGATTGAGTGAATATAATTGTGACTGAATAAGCATGTTTATTTTGTTCTCGTTAAAGAACACATGATGTGTGGGTAATAGTTTGCAAAATGTTTACTGTCATTTGCAAAATGTTTTGTTGAACTGAACCACCAAAATTAATTTGAATGTGGAGAAAGGCAAACAAAACATAAAACAAAACCTTATAATATTAATCCAAATCAAGTTTCTCAGTTAGTAAACTTTAACTGGTTGCTGGTTAAATCCTTAGGAAACTAAATAACTTTCAAAAATATTAAAATCAGTTCTGAATGTGTACTTTTTTCCCCCTATTATCTGGAAAAATATAGATAAACCACACGGAAGCAACTAAGGAAGCCAATATAAAATTGGAAAATATCAATACATAAGAAAACATGGCATATACCACTTCTGAAATAGTAATTGTTATATAAGACAATCATTTTGTCTATGAGTCAGTTTGACAGCAAGAGACTATAAACAGACCACAGCTAATAGGTCCACAGTATATAAACAGGACCACAGCATCAACTGAAGATGAGTTTTTGCATGTATCCTACATTTGAAAAACATCTGTCCGCTTCATTTTTGGGAGGCTGAGATGGGAAGATTGTTTGAGCCCAGGAGTTCAAGGCTGCATTGAGTCGTGATAGTTCTACTGCACTCCAGCCTGGTATACAGAGCAAGACCCTGTCTCCAAGAAAAACATAACAAACAAAACAAAACAAAACAAAACCTATTTAAATATGAAAAATAAATTTAAATAAAAATTAAATGCACTATCATCATGACTTTTAAACACTCAATCCTTTAAGTTAACTTATTATTTTCTAATTTTTTTTGAGGAAACAAAACATGGATTAACATCAGTCAGCTTCACTTGTTTGTCTTCTCTTTATCTTTTATGCTAGCTTGAGCTTTTATCAGAATATTCTGTATGACCGTCTTAGTTTTTAGGTAAAGAAGACAATGCTGAACATAACTGCCGCAGCATAATTATGTGTGATCTTAAAATATTTGTGACTTTGAATGTACGATATTTCTATGAATAGCTGTTTTTATTTAAAGTATTATGTTGTAATACCATGGCTGTTAATATAAAGTGAGTGCAATGATTTTTCTTCATGTAAAGGAAAACATGAAAACTAATATCATGATTGTACTCTCACACAGCTGAAGTTTCAATTAATAGTTGGCAGATAAACTTCAAACAATTACAGGATCATTTCAAAAAAATGAATGTTCTATTGGATCTTCTCTTACACCGTATTTTCAAGAAAAAGAGCTTTTATGTCTCCAAAGTCATTTTGTTAAAAGTAGGACAAAATAGAGAAAAATGATAAAAGTTTCACACAAAAATTCTTTTCATTTGTGTGAAAAAATATTCAGACTGGAGAAAAATAAAAGAATGCTTGCCATTACTTTGTGATATCATTGGCAGCCCAGGGATGACTTAAGGAGTCCCAGATGTGTTCTTCTCTTGCAATGAAATATTTGGAACAGAGTATATAAGATGATAGAGATAAATAAAACAATAGTTTGTTATTTAAGATTTGATTAGTGAAATGGATGATGCCAATCTTAATATTTAATTACTTCTTTTAGAATAATGTACTAATAAGATTTTAAAGCACTCAGCATCTTTTGATAGTTTATATTTTCCATCAGCATTTATAGTTGCTGGTATGGTATTACTTTTGTTTTATTTTTTAGTTGATAAAACACTGCTCTTAAAAAAGATAAGAAGCAAAAAACAAAAGTTCTGTCAAAGGCATTGGGCTCATCTTTTTTTTTGTTTTCTTTAAGGCATTTGAAAACATTCAAGTTTTCAACATGTATGTCTTATTTTTTATTATTTAATAACTGGTAGGAGAAAATATTTTATCAAAATAAAGGAGATACAAAAAGAAAAACTGATATTCAAAAACAATGGAACTCACTCAGCAGAATACTGAGAAAATATCCAACTTTCACATTTGAATCCTGTTAGAAAACAGTTCTCCATGCATCTCTCATGTTTATTCAGATCTGGTGAAAAGTTTTGTATTATTGAGTCAGTATTTCCCTCTGGAGCTAAGGACAGACATGCTTATTGCACATTATAAATGATTCTGGTTCCCAAAGGTCAGGGTTCCTTTCATCTGATGCAACCCATGATGTGTGCAGGTGCCAGCTCTTCTTCTTTTCATCTCCTTGTGGCAATGAGGATGCAGAAAATGGACACAAATATACTGATATTCTGGTCTCTGCTATTACTGTGAGTAATAACTGTCATTTGTTTCTGTCCCGACATCTTATATCTTCTGGAAGCATTGATGAAACTGAGGCAGGCTTAGAGGTTTACTTGTGAACTCACAAGTCGGGGAATATTTCAGAACCTAAACAATTCTTGATAGGCAGCAGGTTGTGTCAGATTAAAATTGATGGACTCCATTCTTCACCTGCAACCTTTGCATGTAAGTTTGCAAAGCCCTCCCATTAAGGGCAGGGCAGTAAGTCTTATGCTTTGATTTGGGACTCGGTGGTCACTTTGACTAATGCAATGCTAGTAGATATGCCACACCAAAAGTGTGAAATAGGCTTGCACATTGGGGAATTTGCTTTTGTGACTGTTCCATTGTTATGAGAACAGATCCAAGCTTTGCAGTTGGACAATGAGAGGTTTACAAAATAGACCTGAGTCATTGCTGTCACTACAGGGAAACCACTCTAGGTTAGCTGAAAGCCAGCCAAGTCAGGACACTCAGCCAAGGTCAGAAGAGCTGTCTAGTAGGCTCTAGTGAGGAGTTTTAAGAAAACAGCTTTTGCGAGAAAAACATACACAAACACACACACACACACACACACACACATAATTTCTATTTCATTTCTATTATTCCTTTTAAAATTCCCCCTTTGCCATTTAGATGGTAGACCATGTAAGTCCTAAGGAAAAATTAATTTTAATTGAAATTAATTACTTAACCAAAAATGACTCGTGATTCTTCCTTAATTGTAGATATTATGATATATAACCATAAAGTGATTACTTTTTACATATTAGAAAATGCAGGCAATATTCAATGTGGTATGTTTGTTTAAATATAAATTCATATTTGTGGAAGGATCTAGATTGTTTTTGTGATGTAGATGTGTGTGTGTGTGTGTGTGTGTGTGTGTGTGTGTGAAAACTTGGGGATTAATTTTATTCCGATATGGGGCTTGATAATTTAAGTAAATATCTTTGTCTTGGTAAGAGTTTATGCTCCTCAAAGTCATTTAAAATTTAGGACAAATTTCAGAAGATTTCTTCCAATTTCAAACTTGATTGCAACTTTGCCCATGATAAGCTTACTGTACACAGAAACATTGTTTCTTATGTGAAGATATGATTCTCTTTCATCTAGTAAATATAAGGTATTTTATGTATATTAATATCTCCATTTCAAAGGATATATCAAATTAAGCAGATTTCATTCTCCTATATAAATTTGCCATCTTCTGTTTCTTATCTCAAGAAACTCACCATCTACCTTATTGATGAAATAAACTTTGGTGTCAATGTCAACTCCTACTTTCTATCATATCCTCAATCCACTTAGTAAATTATTTAAACCCTGCCTCAAAACATTTCTCTAATATCTCCTCTTCTATTCATTAACATAGCCACTCACTTACCTCCAAAAAGTGTTTCTTATATCCTTAAAACCTATTACACTCTCGTTGTAACAGCTGTTCCACCTCCATTCCCCCTCCCTGACAGAACGCTCTTTTGCTATAAGATATGACTTTCATTAAATATTACTCACGACTTTCTGTCACTTGCAGAACATCTGTCAGATCCTCGGTAAAACTTTTTTTTAATCTCCAACTTTTCTATGCTACCACATATATAACACATTTTACAATGTATCACAGTTATCCCTGCATTTCCCTTTCTCCACATTCTAAATTGTAAGCAACTGGTAATCAAATAGCTCAATAAATATTCAATCTAATAATAAATGAATAAATAATTAAATATTAATATAAATTTTACCGATGAACACTGTTAAGGTAAAGTACTAATCTCTGTTGTCAGCTATTAAGACAGGTTGGTTTTACTGTATGTATTTTTAAAATATGATTAAAAATGTACAATAAATAAGTCATAATTTTGAGATTCTAATTTCACAGTAATATCCCTTTAGTGCTTTGTAAGTAAATATTATATTTTAAAACAATTATCATAGTTTGTTCATATGTACTATGAACTAAGAAATTTGCATTGTTTAGCTATTTTAAGTCTCATGGCAATATTATTCAATGTTTGTTAGCATATTATGAAGTCCATTTTTATATATAGAAACAAAATTTTTACATGTGAATGAAAATATGTAAGATTGCATAGGTAATAAATAGAGGTTATGGAGTAGGGCCTCTCTGACTCCAAAACCTCAGACCTCTATACTGTTTTGCCTCACAGTGTAAAATAATATTTTGTATTTATCTTTAACTCTTCCTTGGCATTTAAAGATATCTGAATAGTGAAATTTTATTTTTACCTCTTTACATTGACTATTTACAATACTTTTCAATTCAAACGCTATCACCTGTTCTGAGTAACATTAAATTACATTAGTCCATTTTGGCTTGCTTGAATGTTTTTGTTGACTCAATAAACTTACCTTTATTAAACCTGTCATTGGCTACCAGATTTCACTATGATATTCTATAGCTGGGAATCCAAAATGTAGAAGCAGAGAGCTGTCAGTTTGGCAGCGTGGTTTTGTGAATGTTCTTTAATCTGAGTACCTTGAAAGCTCCCCCAAGAGGTAGATTTTGAGTGAACTGATGCATGTAATAAATCAAGTTACGTGCAGGCAAAGTGAGGAGATTCAATGAAGTATGATAGATAACTATTCTAATAATTGTAGTTCATTGTCTTATACTACTGTACTTTTTTTCCATCTAGAATACATATAGTCATTCCTATTTTTCTATTCTTTAAAACAACCCAATTTCTCATATTTGAAGTCAGAATTGTAGAGTGATTAAGAGTGTTGATTCTGGAACCAAACCACTCCATTTACACTACTTACTAGCTCAATGATCCTAGGTGAGTTATTTTACCTCTATTTCTCTTGGATAAAATAGAGATAAAAACAGAACTTAAGGCTGGACATGATTCCTGCCTGTAATCCCAGCACTTTGGGAGGCAGAAACGGGAGGATCACTTGAAGCCAGGAGTTTGAAACCGGCCTCGACAACATAGCAAGACCCTATCCCTACAAAAATAATATTAAAGACAACTTAAGAAAATAGAACCTGCCAATATTTTAGTTGTAGAGATTAAATTTATTGATATATGTATAATATTTTGAATATTGCCTGGCACAGAAAAAAAAAACAAAACCTTACATGGACACATGAGCTTGTTGCCTATTATTAGTAGTGATTTAGATCCAGAAAATACCCTATCGAATAGCCACTAAATATATGGATCAAATTTTGTGTTATGTAAAGTGCTATTAATGAAATAGACTATGGTAGACAAAATAGTTCCTCAAAGATGTCTACTTCCTAACCCTTGAAACTTATAGAGAGGAACTTTGAAGACGTCATTAGACTTACGGACTTTAAAATAGATTGTTTTGGATTATCTGGAGGATGCAATATAATCACATGAACCCTAAAGAACAATATCCAACTTGAGTCTGAAGAAGGCAACAGAGAAAGAAAGTTTCGAAGTGTGAAAGGGATTTGACCTGCCCTTGCTAGAGTGGGTCATGTGGAAAACATGAAAGAAATGAGGACAGCCTCTAGATGGAAAGACCAGCCCCTGGTTGACAGCAAAGCAACAGGGATCTCAGTTCTGCAACTGCAAAAAAACCTGAACTCAGGAAACAGCCTGGATGAGCTGAGTACATTGTTCCTCAGTTTTTTAGTAAGGAATACTGCTGCCCGCACTTTGATTTCAGCCTTGCGAGACCCTTGACAGATGACCCAGCTGAAACCATGAGACCTACAGAAACTGTGGCATAATGAAATTATGTTGTTTTCAGCCATTAAGTTTGTAGTAATTTGTTACGATGGCAATAGAAAATGAATACAATACCGAATAATTCTTTTGGCTTTTAATTGACAGACAGTAATTAAGAAATGTTCAGCTTTGAAATCTTAGTTGCAGATTTTTCACTTTCATCATTTTATTAGGTGAAACTTTAAAGTTCTCTTTTATATTTTAAAATTTTCATTGTAATTTTATATGCTCATATTTTTAATTCCAAATGTTATTATATCTACTTCCTTCTCTCCCCTCCACCAGTCTAGCAGGAGATAAGCTATGTTGTTGATTGGTTTTCATCTGTAAAACCTGCTGCTAAAGTATCAGTATTACGTGGTTTTTCAAGAGAGAGAAAACTGTAGTTTCTTTATCTTTTTGTTATCACCTTCTAAAATGTCACCTGTTAGTGTTATTCTGTCCTCTGTCACTTTGGGCCATTCTATAAAGCAAGTGTAACTATTTTTGGCTTAGTGACCACTAATATATTCACTCAATAAAGAGAGTTACTAGTCCAGTAGTGATTCTGGCCAATACATATTTGTTTCGTAATATTATGAGTGCTTTTGGCCATAGGTTCTCTCTCTATTAAAACAATGTAGGCAATTATTTATTCTAAAATACAGTAATTCCTTTCAGAGAAAAAAATGTGCATCTTTAATACTAATACATGACAAATTCATGAACATTTTATTAAATATCATGTTTTAAGAAAAATACATCATTTTTGTAAAACTGATTACTATCTTTTTATTGATAAGATAATGACTAAAACAGGAATCCTGCACTGTTTATGAATAACACTTGATTATACTGGTAGAGTGTAAGAAAAAAATATATATATACACATAAAAAACAGCCTGGATGAACTGGCAGTACGTTGTTTCCCAGTTTTCCATAAGGAATACTCCTGCCTGCACTTCATATATATCTATACACACACACACACACAGACATATGAATATATAATTTATAATATATGAATATATAATTTCCAATATATGAATACATAATTTCCAATATATGAATATATAATTTAACACACACACACATATATATATATATGCCCAGATTTTTATTCATTCCAGATTTCTCTGAGTAGTGATTTTTGCTTTTTTTGTTTTGGAATTATAGCTTTAAAGAATGATAATTACTGACAAGGGTTAGAAAATGCACTTAAGCAAATATATTAGTTTTAATAATTTATTCAACATATTTTAGTGGGAACCTACCAATGCCATACGTGTTTTGCTAATTGTGGAGGACATCTTATTGAACAGTACAGACAATATCTGTAACTTTATAAAATGTAATGTATACCTATATCATGAGCACATTCCAGTTGCTAAATTATAGACTTTAGAGAATTTCTCAGGTTGAACAGTATCACTTGGCGATTCATTGTATCTGTGGATAGCCTGGAGGAAAGACAGTTACTTCATAAATAAAGACCTTCACAGGTTTTAGTAAATCTATTAATTTTTGAGATAACTCAAGATATTTTTGTATTTAAAATATGATCCCCCTAAATATTACTCACTTATTATCCAAAGTTGTAAAAATAATAAACTACAGTTCATCTTGTGATTAAAAATAATATTGCACCCATTTGAAGGCATAAATATTACTCTTGGACTCTCATAATTTATCAAGAAACTCACATACTTATGATAGGAATCTAAGTTAATTTGAAGTTAATCTCTGCCAATTACTAACACGTAAAATAACATTAATAATAGAGATCACATGTAGTGTGTAATTTTAAAAGATAATAAATAAATTTACAACCTTTTTTGAAAATATAACTATGAATACATTCATATGTAAATAATAAATATAAAATGTAAAAATATAATATAATATAAAATAAGGTACTAATATCAACACTGAAAATAAGTATTAAAATGTAAATTATATTTTTCCTGTATGGTAAGAAATACTTGAATTTTATTGGGAAAAAAACAACAGATAAGCAAAGAGGAAAAATAATTGTTATAATCCTAAACCTCTCAAATCATCACTAATTTGAAATTATATTAATATATTTTATATATTAATTTTAATATGTAAATGTGCATATGTTTTATATTTATTAATATAATTTCTTATTGCTGTTCTTCCAAAATTTTTGTTTTTTGATATGGGTTCTCATTGTGTTGCCCTGGCTGGAGTGCAGTGGCATGATCTTGGCTCCCTGCAACCTCTGCCTCCCAGGCTCAAGTGATCCTCTCACCTCAGCCTCCTGAGTAGCTGGGACCACAGGTGTTCACCACAATGCCTGGCTAATGTTTTGTATTTTTGGTAGATTCAGAGTTTCCCTATGTTCCTTAGGCTGACCTTGAACTCCTGAGCTCAAGCAATTTACTCACCTTGACCTCCCAAAGTACTGGGATTACAGGCGTGAGCCACTGTGCCTGGACATTGTTGCTGTTCTTCTAAAAAATCTTTTAAATTTCCATATTTTATGTAATTGCATTACTGCTTAAAAATAATTTATGCAATTCCTATTTTTGAATGCTTGTGATATATGACTTTTATTTTTCAAATATTGAGATATTAAAATGTCATAAATTTTATCCCATAACTAAATTGCTTTTTTGCATTTTTATTTTTGGGGCATACTTGCTTGTGATCTTGGTTCAATTTTTTATCACGGTGGATCTTTTTCCTATCTCCTTCAAGCAAGTTCTTTACACATTAAAGACATTAATAAGATTACTATTATTACTTGCTTGTTCTAGGCAATAGGATGAATTTTAGAGTGACCTCTATCGGAACCTGATGCCCCAGGCTGAAATTCAGGCTCTGATATTTACTAGTTACATGTCTTTATGAAAAGGAATGAAGAATGGATCCACTTCATAGAATTACAGTGAAAAATAAAGAAATATGGAACAAAAAATTAATAAATAAACATTGTCTGGCTCAAGAAAACCACTAGTTAACTATTATTATTTTAGGTTATATAATTATTTCTATTTGTTATTTTCTGCCGTTAATTTTATTATTTTGGAAATATATATATTTTAAAATTCCCCATGCTAAAATCCACTTGTGTTTTTAGGCTTAGATGTGATCCTTTAAAGACCTTATCCCCACCTCTGTTTTATAAATGTCGTTCGCTTGTATGCACTAATGAGCTCTTTCAAATTTAAGCAGTGCCTATCTGAAGTTTAGTGAAAGGTCATGTTGTGAGACAGGGATAGAGCTTCGTTTTTCCTTCCAGGAATTCTTCAGTTTTTCCCACGTTTTTTGTTTACCCATTCTTAAACATGCCATGTCTAATTTGAAGAAAATTATTGTAGACACAGATGAGTTTATGGATTCTCTACTTCGTGCCATTGTTACCTCTCTCTCTCTCATTTCTTCTGGAAGTTTTTTAATTTAATGTAAACTGCTAGTCAAGTTCTGGGGTTGATTCAGGGACATACATTCTGCTCCCCACTGCTGGGCACTGCTCCTTCAAATGCTGAGAGCTGCTTTGGCCAAGTTTGCTTTATCTCAGCTGCATAAATATAAAAATCTTGATTAACCAGATCCAACATGGGACAACCCTGAAGGGTTCTTCAGGTTCCAGCAGACTTCCTTTAAGGTCCTTTGATTTTCTTTGGGGCTATATTGCAACTCCACTTCTCCCTGAGCCCACTCCTGCCTCCTTTCTCTCCCTTTCACAGATGTGGCTCCCAAAGGCAACAAAATCATCTCAGAGTTGGCTTCTGAAAGGACCCGACTGGCTACACAGTTAATATTTGATAAGGTAAGCCTCCCTTTTCCCTCCTTCACCTTCCAATGCTATTTGGTTAACTTGTTGCAGGTTTGTTTTAATTTAATTTTATAACATGGATATAAGAAAGCAAAAGGGAGAGATGAATGCAGGAAGGAAAGGCAGAAGAATGAAAGGTGATCCGTGATCTTAGTTTTCATGGACAATGAAGAGGTTCCCAGGATCATGCCTTTTAGTGCTAAAACCTTAAAGTACTGAGCCAACCAAGAGACAAAGCTGTGGAAAGCATTGGCCATCCTTTAATACTGATTCTTTTAGTCACAGATTATATATTATATAATTTCCTTTCTTATTCAACTCTTTATTCATACAGTTTAATAGTGTATAATGGTTTTTATTCATAATGATTCAATGTAATTATTACATTTATTCCTGAGAACTTTATATTGTTATTTTTTTAACCTTTTGTATTTTTAACTTAGTATTGCTGATATACATGAAAACTGTATTTTTGGTGATTGACTATGTTACTTGAGAATGTACTCTACTTCTTCATTCAATAGTATCTTTTAAAAACTGAGTGTCTTAGATTGTCCAGGTAGACAATTATTATCTCTTTTGTAGTCACCATAAAAATAAAAAATAGCTACAATCTATTAGTAGTGCAAGGACAAATACAAAATTTTTAAGTATTAACTCTCCCTGTTGAAAATATGAATAAGATTTTTCTTCCCTCCTTTTTCTGAAAGCCCTTACTTTAGAAAATTTGTAATTATAAATACTCTCTCCTTCCTTTGAAATGTGTATACATTAATTTAAAAACCAGATAGTCCATTTATGAGCTCTGTGACACAGAAATGTCTTTCTTAAGGACCTGAGTACCATCTTTGAAATGTAAACATCGAGGGGTATAGCATCCCTAATTTTCAGCATCTATTGGAGTTTATAAACATAACTTAAGTAATGCCTTGCTCCAAGTTGCAAAACTACTTCTTGTCATAATGATATGAAAAGTTTTTAGTTTCCTTTGGATAAAGTCATTTAGCTAACATAGATAGTCATATCTCATAGAATGTCAATAAGTTAAAAGAAAAAATAGCCTGATGAACAAATAACTTTGGTAAATACTGTATAACATAAAATTAACAAGTCACTATATTGAAAACTGTCTGAGCAGTATTTAAAACAACTATTTGAAAAATAAATCTCCAAAAAGGTACAGTACATAGGCTCCCCAAATATTTGATAATGGAAGAAAACATTTTTTTCATACGTTTTCTCATTGAAATCATGATACTTAAAACAAGCCATGGGAAATGCTGATTTGCACTGTTTACTTATTGAGCCATTCCACAAGATAAATTGATTATTTAATTTTTACATATCATCTGTATAACTGATGGGTCTTAGAAGTGTCCATTTCTTAAAGCAATATATTAAATTTTAATTTATTTCCCTTGATTATATTCCTAACTTTGCATATTGAAAATATGTTAAAGATTTAAGGATTTTAATTATATTTATGTATTTCACCAGCTTCTGGAGTAAGGTGCTTACTAAAAGTAGAAATAGGCAGGGAATATAAAGGTAATATTTAAGAGTAAAAATTTTCTGTGGACTGTCTATATTGATCTTCAATGATTCCATAGCCTTTGGAGCAGTATAATGAAAGTTGTGTCTGAATGACTCACTTATATCTAAGTTGAAGATTCTATGCATCAAAGTTATCTCTCAAGAAGATAATGTTTAAATACAGCAAGAAATCTTAAGACTAAGCTCTTCAAGATAAATATGCAGAAAAGGACCTGAGTACTGTCTTTGAAATGTAAACCTTTAAATATGCAGAAAAAAAATATGCTAAGGTTATGAAGATGATTGAAACCAACAATAGTTAATACAGACATCACACTAAAAAACAAAAATTGAATTAATGAATTTGAAAAGTCAAAGGCATGAAAAGTTTTCATTGTCAGAGAGATAAGCTACATTATTATTTTTTTTCTTAGAGTCAAGCCTTTCTTCAAGACCTGCCGTCCCCAAAAATTGTTTCAGTTGCATTGGCTCTGTCAGTTTCATTGGCTGTGTGAGTTTACACTCTGACCTGCCTGTTTCTCTTGATTCAAGTCGTTTGTTGTTGTCAAACCTCTGTGCTATGAACCCTGACAACCAGGTGTGGAAGACCATCACTTGGCTTGTCCAGCTGAATAGTAAAATTTAGACCTTTTTAGAAAGCAGTTGATTCCTAGAATAAAACCATCAATAATTAAATTGGGGGAATAAGTACCATCAGTAAAAGAAAGATGACCTTAGTATCAATGTTGAGTGTTTCTAAATTCTACAAATTTATTTCTTCATAAAGATTACTAAATTAGAGTATTAGCTTGTATAGTAAAATGTACTGAAACATTTTTTTCAAAGTTAGAAGAATTTTCTTTGAGGTATTTCTTGATGTATGTGTGGTAGTTTGTGATATTTTACTCAGTATTGAGTTTATTGTGACTATTTTGTGGCCAAAGATAGTAAATGGATTTAGGTGACAAAAGGTCATGGCAAAACAAAACTAAAAATAATTCATGATTTGGGTCTTTGCACATCAGATAAGTGATACAATATATACTCTAAGATGTGGACCTCAGGTGGCACCTATGTTGCTATCATTTTTCAGTAGCAACCTGTAGTAACAAATTAACCCCACTCTCTGCAGTTACTTTGTACATGCTTACTGACAGATAAAATGATGGAAAGTACCAGCAGAGGGGCTCCCTACTGATGCACCATCTTCATCTCTTGCTGGGCCTTAGCAACCAAACTAATAAATGGAAGAAAATAGTAGGTACCTGGAATCAACCCAGAATACTTTGAGGAATTAGAGGAGTGTTTTAATATTTTCCTCTCCATACACAATGAGCTTGTATTTACATTTATAAAACTTATAACAGTGTTTATAATTAACAGAGAGAATAAATATATATTCTCTCTGCCAGTGGGGGATGTGGGTAAATAATAGAAAATGTGATACAAAACCTTTGAGGGCAGATATTGTGGAGCATGGGGTTGTGTGACCCTTGTTTTTTTTAAAGCCACTGATAGTTGGGTGTCAGTTGTAACTGTAGAATAACCTATATTGGCTGATTCCTGGATAATCAAGTCATCATTTAATTCAATATTATTCTTGGAATAAGCTAGAGATTACTATGTCATGGTAAGAAAGCAGCTTCACTGATGGCCAGTGATGATGAGCATTTTCTCATGTGTCTGTTGGGTGCATAAATGTCTTCTTCATAGAAGTGTCTGTTCATATACTTTGCCCACTTTTTGATGAGGTTGTTTGATTTTTTTCTTTTAAATTTGCTTAAGTTCTTTGTAGATTCTGCATATTAGCCCTTTGTCAGATGGGTAGATTGCAAACATTTTCTCCCATTCTGTAGGTTGCCTGTTCACTCTGATGGTAGTTTCTTTTGCTGTGCAGAAGCTGTTTAGTTTAGTTAGATCTCATTTGTCAATTTTGGCTCAGAGAAATGCAAATCAATACCACAATGAGATACCATCTCACACCTGTTAGAATGGTGATCATTAAAAAGTCAGGAAACAACAGGTGCTGGAGAGCATATGGAGAAACAGGAACACTTTTACACTGTTGGTGGGGCTGTAAACTAGTTCAACCATTGTGGAAGACAGTATGGCGATTCCTCAAGGATCTAGAACTAGAAATGCCATTCAACCCAGCCATCCCATTACTGGGGATATACCCAAAGGATTATAAATCATGTTGCTATAAAGGTACATGCACACACGTTTATTGCGGCACTATTCACAATAGTAAAGATTTGGAACCAACCCCAATGTCCATCAATGATAGACTGGATTAACATAATGTGGCACATATACGCCATGGAATACTAGGTAGCCATAAAAAAGGATGAGTTCACGTCCTTTGTAGGGACATGGATGAAGCTGGAAACCATCATTCTCAGCAAACTATCGCAAGGAAAGAAAACCAAACACCGCATGTTCTCACTCATAGGTGGGAATTGAACAATGAGATCACTTGGACACAGGATGGGGAACATCACATGCCAGGGCCTGTCTTGGGGTGGGGGGAGGGGGGAGGGAGAGCATTAGGAGATACACCTAATGTAAATGACGAGTTAATGGGTGCAGCACACCAACATGGCACATGTATACATATGTAACAAACCTGCACGTGGTGCACATGTACCCTAGAAGTTAAAGAATAATAATTAAAGAAAAAAAAGGAGAAACAAGACAAAACAAAAAAAAAGGAAAGCAGCTTCATTGAAAAGTGATTCTAGTTAAATTTAGGTTTATTTTATTAGAATAAGGCAAGATCAAAGACTCTTAGTTTATTTCTAGGCTCAAATCAAATAAAAACAAAGATCAATCAACATCTTTTAAACAAACAATAATGGTTTCCTTGTGAATTATTATTTTAATATGATTCAACAAACATTTCTGTTTAACCTACATATTGCAACATTCATATTACACATATGTTCACCAAATTTCAATTATTATGTATGTCTATAATTTACTTATGTGGCATCATTATCACCAAAACAGCATTCATACATTGTGGTATTTAAACTATAATGTAAAGATGATTTACATAAATTTATTCTTATTAGAGAATTGTTTACAACTTAAGACAGACATAATGACACAAATGTAAGAAAAATAATCAGCATACTATATGTAGACACTAAAATGGTAAATAAAAACATATATAAAGAATAAATATGATATAGATGTATACATTACTAAGATAATTGATGACAAGGTCTGGAGGAAACGAGAAAAAGGAAAATAGATCCAGGATATCAAGTTCCAGAATGAACAATGGTTAATCCTTTTGAAAGTGCAAACTAGAATCTACTAATACTTCCAATACTTCTTAATTTCAGAATGCATGAATACCTCTCAGGTTTGCTTCTTTCTCAGTATGAGCTATATTTGCTTTTCAATATAAGCATTGTACATGAGAATACATGTTGTTGTGTTGGCAATAACCATCTTCAAATAAATAAACTGGCATGCCTTTCCTACACATTATAAAAAGCGTGCTTGTAGAACATATAATTATGATAATAATGTAAAAAAGAGCATAAGTATTTTAGAAATCCCTAAATATCCTTCAGTTTTGTTTTGATTCCTGATGGCGATAAAATAGCTATAAAATATGACAAGGATATTTGAAATTTAAATTATAAATATTAACTTGAAAATTTAAATTTAAGTCACAAGAATTGTTCTTGCTTCGTCACACATCTTTGAGTTTGTTCTCAGATTTTCATTTTGTGCATTTAAACTGGTTTCATAGCCTTCTCCTATTCTAATAAAATCATAACCTACATTCTCTAGCAAACAATTTGATTGAATATACATGTTTAAATATCACGGATATTAAAACTAAACCTCAATTTCAGGAAGAGTTTACTGTGTTTTAAAGTGGATTATGTTTAATCTCCATAGAGACTTGTTGACTTAGACTTTAAAAAGTGTTTTCAGCCTTTTTGCATTTTGAAAATATTTCAATTTTCAAGACTTTGACTTCATAACTAAAATCTAACTATACACAAAGCATAATTAAATAAAAATAAATATAAAAACTGAAAGTAAATTTGGAAAGACTTATGATCACTATAATTTATTATTTCTGGTTCAGTTTTGTACAGCCTTAGTTTTCTAATTACAAGAGGTAAAGTACGTCATGCATTACAAGTAGTTAGAAAAATAAAAACTGATATTACATGAAGTGCACATGTTTAAATATATTTAAGCATTTCCTGGTCATACAATATTGCAAGGGTATTTGGGTCAGAAGATACATCTTTTCGGTCTTTCGTCTTCTGAAAGTTTTACCCATGTTTCATATAGTAACAACGAAATACATTGTGCAAGTGAAAGTAGACATTATTAGATAATGCAGTGAATTTTCTCTTTGCCTCTATTATTTTAAATTACAAGATCATCTTCATTTAGTTTTATTATAGTAATAAAATAATGTCTAGGAAATAATTAATATCAAAATAAAGTGCCCAGAAATCTAGGGAGAGTCAAATATAGAATCTAAAAATTAGAATTTATATATTTAAAAAAATGAGATAAGACAATTAACAATATGGTATACTTATCTCATTCCTTCTGTATAATCTGTCCCTTTTTTGAGGTTTTATTTCATAATTAATATATTACTCATTTATGCTACAGAGAGTTTTCTGGGCTCTTTATTGAAAAGTTGTTACTGTAATTAAAAAAAACAAAATAAGTACTTTAATCCATATTTGTATTCTACTTTAACAGTGTTTCCTTTCAATACTTAAACATATCTGCTCATTTAAGTTACTACTTCATGCTGTATAGACAAACTACAAAGCAAATATTTAATATACTTTTCAGGAAAATATCATTTCTCTTAAGCTTATAAATCCTTTAAACTTCTTAAATGTGCTTGACTTGAGTAGTCAGAGATTAGTATCTCTACCACTTGACACTATATTTTTGCTCTTTCTTTTCAAAAATTTTCATGATGTTTGATAATTTTAAATGACACACTTTGCTGTTTAGAGACCTCATCTTCATTTTCTGGGATACAATAATTATTTTTTAAAACATGCTGTGATAATTGTGTTATAGTACTATTAATAACAATAACAGCCATTTTCTTTTCAAACTGATAGTTGCAGATTTTATGGATGACATGATTTCTGAGACTTGCCTCATAGCATTTCAGTGAGGGCAGCAATAAATAGGCACAGAGATGAAATAAGTTTGATCATGACTTAAATAACTGTGGAATCTAAGTAAATAGTATATAAGTGTTTAACAAACTACTCTAGTTTCATATAGTTTCATCAGATTATAATTACCACAAAATGAGAATATGACAATTTCCATTCTGAAACCAGAAAACTGAAATTAAAAAAATGTTGTCTCATATTCTCACCTGATTGCACACATAATTATTTATATATGCAACATATGGGCTATTTGCTTATAAATATTCACATATTAAATACATGTCTATATATAATTTATATGTGCAAAATATATGGTAGAGACTTCTAGAGGTCCTGATAATATCTACCCCTCTCTTCCACAGTAATAGAATATTCGGCTAAGCGCTTGGTGTGAAGTTTTGCCACATGAATTGATTCCAGCTACGGGACGAGGAGAAAAAGTTTGACACCCACATTTCTGGACACATTTTTCAGTGTATAAGAGCTTATTCTTTTCTTTCTGTTTGTCACTTCCCAGAAGCTGGAATGCAGATGTGACGAGGCTTTTCCCTCTATGCATAATAGGGTAACACCTTAAATATGGTGAGCCAAAAATAGAAAACTTGGAGCACCCTATGACATCCAGCAAGCATTCTAGGTTTGGAATACCAGGTAACATGCAAATAAATAAAGTATCAGAAAAAAAAAAAAAAGACATATATTGAGGTGAAAAATGTTTAACCTTTTTAAAGTGAGAAATGAAACCAAACAAGGAGATTTCTCATTGTATTCTCATTTGATATTCTATATAATTCTTAAAAGCTCCTCATATAATCCTGCCACTGGAAATTTCTCACTGGTCACCCTTTAACCAGGATGTGGTTAAAGGCATGTTGCATAGCTGTAAAAAATGTCTTTTCTTTTAGTATATTTCCACTTAAACTTCCTCTCTTTGGGACTGCCAAGGTATTTATTATAGTATAGTATATATTACGTATTCTAAATATTTAGTGTCTTATTCAGAGGAATTTGCGTAGCTTTGCATATCACATTTATTTTCCCAGACTGAATACAAAGACTTTCCTTTCCCAAATCATAATAGCAAAAAAATTCCATTTATGTAATTCTCTAAATAAAATGACAGTTTTCAACCTAATGAAAAGTCTGTTGCTCTGATGATCAACCCCTTGAACTATTTTAATGTTTTAAACACAAATACAATAAACTTATTTTCTCTTCCCCAATCTTCCTGGAGTAAGGAAAAACTCGATTGAGAGGGTGAAATGATGACAACAACAACAACAACAACAACAAAAACAGAAACAGTTTGTCTCCAGTTATGCTGAGTTTAAGGAATTAATAGCTGTTTTGATTACAATAGCTTTATAATATATTTTTAAATCAAGGAGTGTGATATCTCCAGATTTGTTCTTTTTGGTCAAAACCATTTGGCCACTTGGGGTCCTTCGTGGTTCCATATGAATTTAAGGATTCTTTTTATTTTTGTGAAAAATGGCATTAAAATTATAATATGAATTGTATTGAATCTGTATTACTTTGGGTGATGCAACATTTTAATAATCTTAATTCTTTCAATCCAGGAACACAGATGTTTTTCCACTTATATATTATATATTACATATATAAGTATATGCAATATATATAATATACTTATAATATGTATAATATATATGATTAATTTTTTGTACTTTTTGTTGAGATGGGGTTTTAATATGTTGTCCAGGCTAGTCTCAAACTCCTGACCTAAAGCAATCCATCTGCCTCAGCCTCCCAAGGTGCTGGGATTACAGGTGTGAGCCACCACAACCAGCTATATTTTTTTATTTAATTTCTTTCATCAGTGTTTACTAGTTTTCAGTATCACAGTCTTTTTCTTCCTCAATTAAATTTACACCTCAGTATTTTTATTTTTTGTTGCTATTGTAAATAGAATAGATTTTTAAAAATTTCTCTTTTGGGTAGTTTGTTATTAGTATATAGAAATGCTATGGATTATTGCATGTTGTTGATCCTGCAATTTTACTGAATTAGTTTATCAGTTATAATAGTTTTTTATGGATCTATTGTAATCAGAACACCATGATACTAGTATAAAAACAGAGACATCAATGAACAGAACAGAAAGCCCAGAAATAAACTTACATATTTAAGGTCAAATAATTTATGACAAAGGTATCAAGAAGACACAATGGGAAAAGGACATTTTCTTCAATAAATTATGTTGGGAAAACTGTATATCCATACATAGAAGAATGAAATTGAATTCTTATTTTGCACCATGTACAAAAATCAACTGAAAAATGGATTAAAGACTTAAATATAATCCCCTGAAACTATTAAATAATTAGAAGAAAACATAGTGGGGAAAGTTCCATGGCAGTGGTCTGGGCAATGATTTTTTGGTTATGACCCTGAAAGCACAGGTAACAAAAGCAAGAATAGACAAACGGGATAGCAACAAGCTGAAAATCTTCTGAACAGTAAGGAATACAATCAACAGAGAGAAGAGATAACCTATAAAACAGGAAAAAATATTTGCAAACTATATATCTGACAAGGCATTAATATCCAAAAATATGTAAGGAACTCAACCAACTATAAAGAAAGATAATCCAATGAAAAAGTGGGCAAAGGACCTGAAAAGACATTCCTCAAAATACAATTGCTCATACAATTGTATGACACACAACTGACCATGAGATTCATGCAAAAATGCTCAGCACCACTAATCATTACAGAAATACCAATTAAAACAATTAGATCTCATCTCACACCTACTGGAATGGCCATTATCAAAAATATTATCATCTTTTTTAAAGTGTCGGCTAGGATGTGGAGAAAGGGGTGACTTGTAAACTGTTGGTAGGAATGAAATTAGTAGAGTTGTTATGTTAAAAACAGTATGAGGGTTCTTCAAAAACTAAAAATCAAACTACCATATGCTCCAGCAATTAATTGAAATTAATATGTTGAAGGAATATCTGTATTCCCGTGTTCATTGTAGCATTATTTACAAGAGGCAAGATATGGAAACAACCTAAGGGTCCATTAGAAGATGAATGCATAACGGAAATGTGGTACATATACCCAATGGAGTACTATTCAGCCTTTAAAAGAAGGACATTTTATCATTTTCAACAATGTTGATGGCCCCGGGGAACATTATCCTAAGTGAAATAAGCCAGGCACAGAAAGACAAATATTTCATGATTTCACTTATATGTGGAACCAAAAAAAGTTGAATTAATAGAAATAAAGAGTAGAATGATGGTTACTAGAAGCTGGGGGAGGAGAAGGAAGGGACTGAGTTTTTGGTCAAATGGTACAAAGTTTCTGTCAGGAGGAACAAATTTTGAGCTCTATTGCACAGGAGGGTTACTATCAAGCAATAATGTATTATACATGTTAATTAGCTCAACTTATTAGACATTGTATACACATATCAAAACATCACATTTTACCTCATGAGTGTATATAATTGTGTCAATTAAAATAATATTAATAAAAAGAAAAAGCAATAGCTAAAAAAGCAGTGACATGATTTAAAAAACTATTTTATTGAGGTATGATTGACATATACAAAGTTGTACATATTTAATGTATACATCTTGAGTTTGAGGGTCAGCATACAACTGAGAAAATCTCACCACCATCAAGGTCATAAATACATTCATAAACTCCCAAAGTTTCCGTATTATTAGTATTTGTTTTTCTTTGCTTGTTTTGGTAAGAACAATTCAAACAAGATCTATTGTCAGTTAGTGGCACTATGCTGTATAGCAGATCGACAGAACTTATTTATCTCTCATGAAACTTTTTACCTTTTAACCATAGGTTTTCAATATTTTCCCACCCTCAGTGCCTGCTAACCACCATACTACTCTCTGCCTCTATGAATTTGATTGTTTTAAAATTTTTCCTGTAAGTGCAATCATCCAGTATTTGTCCTTCTAGGTCTGGTTTATTTAACTTAACATAATGCTACCCAGGCTCATCCATGTTGGTTGATTTTTTTCTACAGTTTTTTAAATCTCGTTGATTTATTTCTGCCCTAATCTTTATATGTCTGTCATTCTTCTAACTTTGGGTTTAGTTTTTTCTCCTTTTTCTAGATTTTTGATGTGTAAAGATAGGTCATTTACTTGAAATCTCCTTTTTAATGTAGGCATTTACTGCTATAAACATCCCTCTTAGTACTACTTTAGCTGCATCACATGAATTTTGGCAAGTTGTGATTTTGTTCATCTTGAGATAATTTTAAAATTCTCATTTGATTCCCTCTTTGACCCAGTGGTTGTTCAAGAATGTATTATTTAGTTTCCATGTATTTGTGGTTTTCCTATTTTTCTTGCTTCATTATTTTCTTGTTTCATTCCATGTGGTCAGAAAAGACAATTGATATGACTTTGGTCTTCGTAAATTTGTTAAGATCTGTTTTGTGACCTAACATGTGATCTATCCTAGAGAGTTTTCCATGTGCTTTTGAGAAGAATGTGTGTCCTATTCTGCTGTTTTTGAAAAGTTTTGTATATCTCTATTAAGTCTGTTTGGTTTATAGGATTGTTCAAGTCTACTATTTCTTTACTGATTTTCTGTGTGGAAGTTCTATCTATTATTCAAAGTGGGGTATTGAAGTCTCCTTCTATTAATATATTACTGTCAATTTCTTCTTGCTTGGTTTTGGTTTCCTTTTTTAGGTTCAACTTCTAAAATTTATTTTTACTGAATCAAGAATAAATCAAAAGCCTGGACAGACAAATAACAAAGAGATTGAAGTAGTAATAGAAAAACTCTAAAAAAAAAAGAACAGCTTAGGAACAGATGGCTTTGTTACCGAATTATATCAAACATTCAAAGACAAGTTGATAGTAACCCTTCTTAAACTGTTCCAAAAGTAGAAGTATAGGAATTATGTTAAAACTCACTTATAAGGCCAGCCTCATCCTGATACCAAAGCCAGGTAAGGACACTAGAAGAAAAGAAAACTATTGGCCAATCAATATCTCTGATTGATATAAATGCAAAAATTCTGAATAAAATACAAGCAAATCAAATTCAACAACCCATCAAGTAAATTATACACCATGACCAAGCAGGATTTATCCCAGGATGTAAGGTTGGTTTAACATATTCAAATCAGTGAAATTAATGTGATACACCACAATAACTAAAAGAAGATGAAGACCATCTAATTATCTCAACTGATGCAGAAGAGGCATGTGACAAAATTCAACATCTCTTAATGATAAAAACTCTTAACAAGATAAGTTATGTTGTTACTCAACATAATAAAGGTCATTTATGAAAAGTCTAGAGCTTAATCAGTGGTGGGGCGGGAAAACTGGAAGCTTTTCCTCTACTTTCTGGCACAAGATAAGGATGTTCACTCTTATTTCTTCTACTCAATATAGTTCTGGAAGTACTAACAAGAGCAATGAGACAAGAAAAAGAAAAAACGTAATTCAAATCAGAAAGAAAAAGCAAAGTTATCTTTGTTTACAGATGACATAATACTCTATGTAAAAAATTCTAAACACCGTAAACATTTTTAGAAAAAAATAAATAAATTCGGTAAAGCAGCAAGGTGCAAAATCAATGTACAAAAATTATTTGCATTTTTATGGCAAAAACAATCTATATGAATAAGAAATCAACCTAACTATCCAATTTACTATAGTACCAAAATAAGTAAAATAGTTAAATACAAATTTAACTAAGGAGGTAAAAGATTTGTATGCCCAAAACTATAAAACATTGGTAAAAGAAATTGAAGGAGACACAAATAAATGGAAGGTTATTCAGTGTTTGTTGATTGGAAGAACACTAAAAATTTCATATTACCCAACCAATATAGATATTCAACATAATCCCTATTAGAATTCCAATAGCATTTTTCAAAGAAATAGAAAAATCAATTTTTAAATTTATATGCAACCAAAATAGACCCCAACTAACCAAGATAATGATAAAAAAATTAATTGGCGGCATGACACTCCCTTATTTTCAATTACATTCCAAAGCTACAGTAATAAAAATGATATGGTGCTGGAATAACAATAGCTATATAGACCAACGGAACAGAAAGAAAAGCCCAGAAATAAACCCAAGCAAATATTGTCAACTAATTTTTGACAAGCCCACCAAGAAGATACAATTGGGAATGACGGTCTCTTCAATAGATGGTGTTGGGAAACTGGATATCCACATGCAAAAGAATGAAATTGAATCCTAATCTACACCACACCCAAAAGTAAATTAAAAATGGATTACAGACTTAAACATAAGATTAGAAACAGTAAATTCACAGAAAAAGACACAGGGAAAAGTTCCCTTTATGTTGGCCTTGGCAGTATATTTTTGGATATTAACCAAAAACTCAGGCAACAAAAGCAAGGACAAACAAGTAGGATTGTATCAAATAACGGCTTCCACACAGCAAAAGAAGCAATCAACAAAATGTAAAAGCAGCCTATGAATTGGGAGAAAATATTTGCAAACCATATAATTGGTAAGGGGATTAATATCCAAAATATCTAAGAAAATCAATAATGAAAAACCAAAACAATTTAATTAAAAAATGGGGGAGAATCTGAATAGACTTTTTTTTCAAAGAAGACATAAAAATGGCCAGTAGGAATAATCATCAGGAAATGCAAATCCAAATCAAAACTACACCAATATATTACATATATATATATTTATATATATACACACATAAATTTACATATATATTTACATAAATACTTACAAAATATATATTTACATAAATATATATTTTTATATATATATTCACATACACAAACCACACTGTTAAGATGGCTGTTATTAAAAAGGTAAGAGGTAACAAGGCATGGATGTGGAAAAAAGATAATCATTATACATTATACATTATACACCATTGGTAGAAATACAAAGTGGATTCACCAAACACAGCAGGTTCTCACTCATAAGTGAAAGATGAACAACAAGAATACATGGACACTGGGAGGGGAACATCACACATGGGGGCCTGTCCGGGGGTGGGGAGCTAGGAGAGGGATAGCATTAGGAGAAATACTTAATGTGGATGACAGGTTGATGGGTGCAGCAAACCACCATGGCACATGTATACCTATGTAACAAGCCTGCACGTTCTGCACATGTATCCCAGAACTTAAAGTATATTTTTTTTAAAATGTAAATATTTGTGTGTATATGTATTTTTAAATTTAATGTGATTAATTAGTTAATTTATTTATTTAGAGATGGAGTCTTGCTCTGTAGCCCAGACTGGAGTGCAGTGGTGCGATCTCGGCTCACTGCAACCTTTGCCTCCGGGGTTCAAGCAATTCTCCTGGCTCAGCCTCCTGAGTAGCTGGGATTACAGGTGCCCACAACTACACCCAGCTAATTTTTTGCATTTTTAGTAGAGACGGGGTTTCACCATGTTGGCCAGGCTGTTCTCAAACTCCTGACCTCATGATTCGCCCGCCTCAGCCTCCCTAAGTGCTGGGATTACAGAAGGCAGCCATCACAGCCGACCAAATTTAAGTATATTTTTTATCCAATATTAAAATGCCCTGTCATGAGGCTGACATGTAGTGGACATGAATCAGTTAATAACCAGTAAAATCACAGTACTACAACAGAAGATATTCCATTAAATGAGAGGAAAGTTATTAGAAATTTGCTGATTTCTGTGCTCTGGGGGGCATATTTTTCAGATTTGACTCATAAAGAAAGGAGCTCTCTCCTGACAAAACAACAGAATTAAATTTAAAAAATTTCCTCTCCAACAAGCACAGGCCTCGTTTCTTCTTTGTTCAGAATCAATGGGTAAACCATTCCGGGGTTGCACTCTAGCCAATAGTTAAATGACTTGGCATTGAAACAAATTCCTCTGTTTTCGAAATACAGATACTGTAGATGTGTTAGTCAACTGTGAACTCTGCATAACAGCAGAACGAATAGCTGAGAGTTCTCTACTATCGAATTCCAGTAGAGAAAAGAAGCTGTTCCTAAGCAGAAAAGCAGAAAATTGCAGAAGAAAATCAAAGAACACATAACCAGCAATCTAAAGGAGAGTTTTAGAAGCTGGTCGGGGAATCTCTCCTAGCCATGTGCTGAAGTTTCTCACTACTTCCCTAGTGAGGAGGAAAAAGATGTTAGCACGAAGCTGTGACACACATTAATTATAATGTTCTGTCCGTATGTCTCTCTTACTTTTTTTTTTTTGCGATTTTTAGAAAATGATATTCTGTTGTTTTTCTGGAGTGGGTGGGTTTAGGCACTGTTAATTATTTCTTTTTTGCTGTTTTCCTTTTCTGTCTTGAATTAAATAACTTTTTTAGTTATTAAATATATGTTGGAATACATCCAAATATCAACTGTATATATATAGAGAGATGTATGTATGTGTTTTTATATATATCTCACATATTACAATTGCTGCCAAAATCATTCTGCTCAGTGGGTAGAAGAAATATCAGTATACCTTAGAAACTGCTTTCTCAAGAAGGCTTATTGCCATCTGGGAAGACTATACATGGCATCTATAATAAAAGCTCAGAACACATTTATTGAATAATATCTGAAAATGAGGAATTAAGCCACTGAAATAAGGCTTCAGGTATTTTTCTTTCCTTTTTTATTATTTTTATTTTTTTTATTTCTGGGTCACAAAAAAGGAGTCTCACTCTGTCACCCAAGCTGGAGTGCAGTGGCGTGATCTCGGCTCACTACAACCTTCACCTCCCAGGCTCAAGCAATTTTTCTTCCTCAGCCTCCCAAGTAGCTGGTATTACAGGTGCACAACACCATGCCCGGCTAATTTTTTGTATTTTAGTAGAGACGGGATTTCACTGTGTTGCCCAGGCTGGTCTTGAATTTCTGAGCTCAGGCAATCCGCCTGCCTCAGCCTCCTAAATTGCTGTGATTACAGGCATGAGCCACCACTCCTGGACCCAGATTTTAAACTATAATATATTCTTATATTGCCACTCTTTGTTTTTTGAAGAATTAACAATAAGATAGCTATAACCATTCAGGGAAAAGCCTATGTGTTACTTTGGACTACAAGTTTCATCTTAAAAATATAGAGAGGAGGAAAGAGCATTGTTTCTACCCATACAAAAACAAATAAAAATTAAAGAGTGAGAAACTGATCAAATTGCAAATATATGACTTTAAAAAAAACAAAAACAAACAAACAAACAAACCAGAGAACTGAAGATTCTGATATCCCGGGAAAGACAAACACTTAATCTGATATCTGGGGAAAGACAAGTCCCCACAGGGTCCAAAAAATGTGTGTATATATTAAAAGAGAGACTCTCCTGGAGGCTCTCCAAGGCAATGAGAAGATTCAGCTAAGTATTTTTAATGAATTGCTAAAGGCCGAGTGTGGCTAACATTAAAGTATGAAGCTCAGGGGGCCTCTGACATAAAAAAGGTTGCTTGCTTCTTCTACAATCTTTTCTTCTCTGAAACGCACCATGACTTTACAGGGAAGATCCACCAGGGCCCTGAGAAATCTTCCCTCATGCTGCCAGAGGGAAGGATTGGCAGACACTTCTGAGGCTCCTCCTATTCCCAGCTTCCCTATCTACCCTGTGGAAAAAGCTTGTTCCTCAGAGGAAAGAACCAAAAACATTGCCAACTTAAGACTGGTAAAACCAGTGGCTAGAAAGAAAGAGGAAAATACACTCTTTACCCCTGCAGATGGTGCAGGAGGACTTGTAAAGATGCAGACTTGAGACCAGGTACAACAGAGTCTGCTGAAGACTGAGGCTGAATCAGAATACGTGAGAATGCCCCATTTCCCCTGCTCCACACCAATGCACTACTAAGCACCAAATAAAAACCACAGTGGAGGCCATCTGGGACAGCTGTGGTAGGAATCATCTAAGTAACAGCAGAACGGGAAGACTCAAGGCCTACTGGAGCATAGATATTTGAGAGGAAGTCCCTGGAAATAAAGGAAATTCAAATCCACTGGCACACTGGCCTTAACTGACAAGCAACTTCAGTCCCACATGAGCTCCAGGCTAGATCAACACAAATTCTCATAAAAATACTTACTATAAAATGAGATATACATACATTTGTGTCTAAAACATACTGACCTCAGCATTAACTGTTGTGTATAACACACCCAGCTTTTAACAAAATATTACAAAGCATATGCAAAGGGAGGACAAAAAGCAATCTGAAGTAACAAAATAATCATCAGACACAGGTTCTGAATCTTTTAGACTAGGAGTTTAAAATCACTGTGATTTACGCATTAAAGCCTCTTTTGAAAAAGGGTGATGGGGTGCACAATATTCTTATATAAACCATAAAAAAGAACAAATACTGTTATAAATCAAAACACAGGAACATAAATGAAAGGGCTCACCTGTAGACTCAATATGGTTGAAGAAAGAATTGGTGAGCTTGCAAATTGGTTGATAAAATCATCCAAGGGAAAAAAAAATAGTAGAAAAAATGTACGAGAGCATATAAGCCTGATGGACAATATAAAATGGCTTAAAATGTGCCTAACTGGAATCTCAGAAGAGAAAACAGTGCAAATGATAAATCTGAAGAAACAATGAACAAGAATTTTCCTGAATTATTGACAGACACCAAACATCAGACAAAAATAGTTCAGAAACATTAAACAAGAAAAACATTAAATGCAAGCACACAAAGCATAGTATATTCATTTAAACAGCTAAACACCAAAGACAAAAAAACAAAACAAAACGAAGAAAAACAACGAAACAAACAAAGAAAATATTGATAACAGCCATGGGGGGAGAAAATATTATCATACTGAGAAACAAGGATAAGAATTTTAGTACATCCCTCACCAGAAAACATTTAAGAAAGAAGGTAGTGAAGTTACATGTTTAAAATACAGAAAGGAAAACTAACAAGCAAAAGAAAAAACTGTCAATTCAGAATTTTATACCAGCAAAACACATCTTTCAAAAGTGAAAAGAAATAAAGAATTTATCAGATTAATAAAAACCAAGGCCACCTTTATTGTATGATTTCCCCAAACCCTTAACTTCAGTCTCAGCATAAGAAAAGCTCAAACACAAATTGGGGAGCATGCAAAATACCTGACTAGTATTCTTCGTATGTGTCAAGATCATACAACTGAAGAAATCCAAGGGAAAAAGTCAATGGCAGGAAGAGATCAAGGAGACGTTATGACTAAATGCAATTTTGTATTCTGGATTGGATTCTGCAATGGATATAAAACATTAGTTGAACAATTGGAAAAATCTGAATACAATCAGTAGTTATTTGGATACAATCAGTACCAATGCTAATCTTCCAGTTTTAATATAAATGGTTATATTAATATTAACTTTAGAAGAAGGTAGGTGACAAAAATAAGGGGCTCTTTTTTGTAATTTTTTTGCATTTTTTCGAATATAAACTATTCTAAAATAAAATCACTGAAGATAAAAAGTCATGTACAAACTAACTTCTTTCTTTAAATGTTTAAAAGTGCTGAAATTATCTGCCCTCTGTTGATTCCTTCTGATGGTTGTTAAGATAAAAACAAGGTAATAACTCCAATAGAACTACCAGACTTATAAATTATTTTTCCTTGACTACTACATCCAGCTATCATCTTTCATCTCTTTATTATTTAGGATTAGTTTCACTGCATGTGTCAAAAAAAAAAAAAAAAAAGCAAGTAAACAAAAAAAAGACAGTGATTTAAATTAGGTAATTTTTTTGTTTTGTTTTTCCTTTGTAAATTTTTAAAAAAATCCCTAGAGATGGAAAGCCCATATTTATACGGAGGGTCATCGGTTTCAGAGACCTGAGACCTTTCTAAATTCCTATTCATTTTAAAACTCAAATTATAGGCAACATTTTTGCTTTTAGACTATAAGCATTATAAAGAGATAGGGAATATTTACTCTCCTGTGTTTTAGGAAAAATTACTGGAAAATTGACAAATCATTTTTGCTTAGATATCATTGGGCAAAACTACATTATGGGAACTACAATTCAAGATGAGATTTGGGTGGGAGCACAGCCAAACCATATCAGCTGGTATTTTACATCTACCATTCTCACCTTTTAAAGTGAGAAGATAAAAATTGTTAGGTTGTTTGGGGTCTAGTTACAAGCTTTTTATAAAATCATGATAGTTCTCGTTGCAGAAAAGTCAAGCATGTCTTTATAAGCACAAAATTGATTCAAATAATTTGTGCTTTTGCCAAGAGTATGTGTGGGATCCTGTGTTCAAATTCAGTTGATGAAATTTTTAAATATAATTATTCAAAATATCTTTATATTGATCCTAATCTTCTCTATGATATTTTGGCATGTGATGATTATATAAATGATTCTTTTTCTTTTACTTGTATACTAATTGAAGGAAGTGACTGGTTCAAATAAAATGTAAATGCGTATAGAAAAAAAAAATCACTGTATTTTCCAAATCCTCACATTAAATGAATGGGATAAAGAAAGAATCAGCAACTGTGAAAATGCTGGAGGTTGGTCTGAAATGACATGTCTTGTGAAAGTGAGAGAATTGACAATATTTTAAATGACTTTTCACAGCAAGAGTCCTTGGCCAAATCTATATTATTGGGTGTCTATGTTAACTTTGATGTTCTTGCTGTTATATAATGCATTGCTTCAGAAAACATTAAGATCTGCCTCTTAAGAAGAGTTATATAAATATGTATGCTGATTTACTGAGCCTATTTATTAGTATCATAATATTCACCAATGATATGTTACCTTATTCACAAATCATTACAGCCACCACATATTGGTAGAGAATTATAATAACAAGCTCACAAATTGGTTAAAACTTTGGAAGGTATCTCATAACAGTGAACTCAGGGTTTTGTTTTGTTTTGTTTTGTTTTTTTTAATTGTAGAACAAAAAGGCAGTTAGGTATTTCTGTTAAAATACGACTTTGGCATTTGAACAGTTCTAATCATTTCTTTGATAGTAGGCACTTATATTTAGACTGATATTTAACTATTCTGGCTTGAGGATTATTTTTCAATACTATTTGAACAGGCCTCTCTACAGCTGGTTTAGATGTAGTTAGTCATCACTCCTATGAAACACTAAACACAGACACAGGTCATTGTTGCTGTACATGAGAATTTCGAGTTAGAAGTAGATATTGTTTGCCAAGAGATACCTAAGGGATCACTGAAATGCCAAACATATTCCTTCCTGCCCTCAATACATAGCAGCCATTCTACTTCTTCATGATAATCAGTGTAGCATTTTTTAAATAGTAAACTATCATTTAAAGATATTTATAAACAAGAAAATTTTGTCGTATGTTTATCCATGTTACCATTTTGATGCCCTTCATAACATATTTCATCTATTACCTTTTTTTCTCTTCTTGAATAACTTTCTTTTATATTTCCTGTACTGTGGGTCTGCTGGTGATGAATTCTCCTTCTAAACACGCTTCTTTTGCTTTCACAGTTGAAAGATATTTTCAATGGGCCTAGCGACATAGTCACAAAATCCACATTATGTAGCTACTGCTTTGTTAATTTGCAGTAGTCCCCTATTATCTGGCATGATTTATCCAGTTTTTCACGGCACAGACTTATGAATTAAGTGCATCCTTTAAATATTTGGATATGATATCAATGTATGTCATTATCTCGGGATACTATATTACTTTATATTTATTGTCTTTCCAGGGGGAAAGGGACAGTTTCAGAAGCTTCCACACGAATTTTTCTACTTTAATAGCTCTTAACCCACTGAAGATTTTTATAAACAACAAAGAATGTTCATTTAAATTGTATAAATTCAATCTAAAGAAATGACTGCCAGGTGGATCCATTAACACAATAGACACATTTTGAACAGATCTGGGCTAAAAGCACAGTGATCTGAGCCTTATGTGTGCACTGTATCTACCATCCCTCAAATAACTTGGTAGGTTTCCCTTGGGGGTTGTGGTTATTCCCCAAAACAACCATAGGCTTCGTGATAAAATGGGGAGGATCATTACTATTTACTCCTGTCCTGGTGTTAGAAGGTCCTTCCTCATGGGGACTGGATTTCTCCATAATCTGGAATTGGTTTAGGTCTGGAAAATGGGCAAAATGCTGGCTTCAGCACCTTCATTTTAATCTCTTTTGGTTATATATCAAGAGGTACCATTTTGGCTGTCTATCCATTTAGCCAGTTACAATGAGTAATCACCACAGATTCCCACTGGTTATAGACATTCTAACCTTGTGACTAACTTACACCATTATACATACTTTGCTTCTGATAGTTAAGTTCTGTCAAATGGCCTTTGTTATCCTAGCATCCCTGTTCCTACTGGGGAGAGCAGAGCTCTAGCGACATCTTTCACCATCTGCCCCAACCTAGAGAAATGACCACTCCTGTGATTTTTTTTTTATGATTCTGGGACCTCTCTATCCATATCATTCCCTGTATTCTTGATAACTGGAGTTTTCTAAGGGTACTCCCAAAGAGCATGCTTGTCCTGTGAGTTTTTTTAATCTTGTGTTAATAGAGCTTTTTCTAACACATCTGCTTCTGTGAGACTGTGTTTGTTTGTTGATGCTAATTTTCCTTCATTTTATTCAGTTTTATTGAGATAAGATTGACAGATAAAAATTGCCTATATTTAGGGAGTACAATGTGATGCTTTGATGTTTATATACATCATGAAATGATTAACACAATCAAGCTAATTAACATATCCATCATCTCATATAGTTACCATTTGTGAGTGTGGCTGTATGTGTGCATATGATAAAAACATTTGTGATATACTCTTGGAAAATTTCAAGTGTTTAATGCATTATTATAAGCTATAGTCTGCATGCTATAAATTTGGTCTCCAATATTTATTAATCTTACAGCTGAAGGTTTATACCCTTGAGATTATTGATCCATTCCACCACACTTTATTATGGTAGTTCTGGAATCTCTGCCCTATTTATTGTGGACCACCCCTTTTTATTACTTTTTCCAATCCCTTTTTATTGCTTTTTCCACGATTCCAAAAGCCATCAGGGAAGCATAACAGAACTGTCACTTAGCGCACTTGCCAGCATGTTAGATCCTGGATGTTTACAAACTCTCTTATCAACCGTATATTCCAACTTTCTTATTCTAGCACCTGCAGGATCCATTCTTACACATACTCACTGGTAATGTTAGTCAGGTATCAGCAACTGTTACATATATTCTTTTTATCCATCTGTACTCTGGGCAAGTTCCCACTAGATTCATGCTGAAATTTGACCCTAATTATATCACGGCCAGGAGGGGTGCGGAGAAACCCTGCAGAGAGAAAGCACTGTTGGGAAGAAAACTGCCTCATTTGAGTGCTCTACCTTATCTTCTGAGAGTCTTTTAACAGGGGAAGGTGGGCCACTCTTGGAGATTCAGATAGTGCAGGAGGAACTGATGATTCAACATTCTCAAGTGTATTACTGAGATAGTCTCACTCAAAATCTTAGGGCCTCACTCCTTCCCTCTCAGAGTTCCAACTTTAGTGTTTGAGGCTTTCCTGAAAGTCGGCCCCTCTCAGAATTAAGTGTTGCGCCTTATACTCAGTCATGTCTCTTTTCCAGCTGCAAGAGAGGACAATCTATTTGAATACAGCTTAGAAGGCCCTCTGACCCTCACATTTGACTTTAAATTGCTAATTTGATGATATGACCTTGTTATTTCCACTATTATATAAATCCATCAAGTTGAGAAATAGTCTCCCAGTTCAATACCTCTCAAATTCCTGAGACAGGCACTGTATCCCTTTCCAATTCATGCAAGTAAAAGTCAGGAATTACATTGCTGTGGTTTCATAGATTTCCATCACTTTCCCTACCCTCAGGGATGGGATACTCCTGGCATTCATCTGGCAAGCGACCCAAATCCAGGACCTCATCCTTTAAGTCTGTTTTCTAGACCCACTCACAGTGCCAACTTCCCTAGATCAGATTCCCTAGAAACAGATTATACAATGTGGATTTCTGTTTAAGTGATTTATTGAGAGAGTGCTCGTAGGAGAAATAAAGCATGGGACACAATTTACGGCAGGAGAGAGAAGATAAGCAAGAGTGTGCTTTCGGTTGGCTTCAGTGTGATCGCAAAAGGAACTGAGTTAGTCCTACCTTGCACCCTGTCTGCCCCAGATGGGGTAGGAGTGGGGCTGACCCTTGAGTGATGTGGCTCCCTTGGCTGAAGACAATTCTCAGAAGAAGGAAGCAGCTGGGCATTGTTAACAGTCAATGTCAATCGAATAAGGAAAGGGGCCCTGATATGAAGGGGAAGTTTGGTGGGGCACTGCCAGAATCCACTCTAGGAAGTATAACACACTGCAGATTCTGTGGGGTTCTTGAGGCTAATGCCTTTATGGCACTGATGGCATGAAAATGTTTTACTCAAATGTTATACGTGTATGTATGTATGTACTCAAATGCATGATAAATTCTATGGTTGCCCCTATCTTGCTTACACTGCATAGTTCTCCCTTCTCAATCACTCAACAGATAGAATAAAAGATTAGGTAGGCACTCCAGTAATGAAAATGTAGGACAGAATGTAAAAATTGCCTTAGATCTGAAGTAAAGGGAGATCAGATCAAAGACACATTTATTTGAAAAAAAGACTTTGGTGAGTTCATAGTATAACAGCAAAGAGGTTTTCTTTTTATTGTGAGACATAAGAAAACTTGTTCTTTATTGTGAAATTAATAAAGTTTTGTGATATATAAATACATATATAATATTTAATTCTATAATTATTTTTCGTTTTTTTATTTAATTTTCTGAGACAGGGTCTTGCTCTGTCATCTAGGCTGGAGGGCATGATCATGGCTCACTGCACCCTTGACCTCCTAGTCACAAGCAATCCTCCCGCCTCAGTCTACCAAGTATTTGGGACCATAAGCATGCACCACCATGCCTGGCTAGTTTCTTAACATTTTTTTTTTAGAGATGGGGTCTCACTATGTTGCCCAGGCTGGTCTTGAACTCCTCGGCTCAAGCAAGCTTTCTGCCTCAGTCTCCCAAAGTGCTGGGCTTATAGGCTTGAATAGCCATGCCTAGCCTACATGCACAGGTTAGTGTCTAACTTCATGAAGTTTATGTTCACATAAATATTATATTTTGAAGACTTTCTTTTTTTCTTATTTCAGTAACTGAAAAGTGAAAACTAAGTGGCTTAATAGCAAACATTTCCTAATTAAAGACTTTTAAACAAAGGATATTTTAGTTTCTAAAATAGAAGTAAAGCATCACTTGCAGTTAAAGCTATCCAGGATGGCTGAGGCATCTCCAAAATCCTGAATTCCTTGTATACATTTATCTTTCTAATCATTTTAATAATGATTTGTTAAGTCGTATTGAAATGCATTACCAATTTTCTAATATAGTCCTAAATTTCAGTGAAATTCTGCTACACACATATAGGTTAGTGTTTGTGGCATTGGGGGACTTACAGGTATCAGGAAGTTATTTTGTTTAGGAAAAAAACACAATAGTGGAAAATAGTGCTTCCAGAAAACTAAGATGATTAAAAGAAAGAGTTTAGAAAACTTTTGCATAATTATGGTGATTTTTATTTTCTTCTAAATGAATGTTATAACTTTTGAGGCTTCTCCTCATTCAAGAGCTTTATAAAGAGCTCCTACGGGTACTATGGTATTTGGTTTGTAAATCAGAATAGTACATTAAAAGTAAATTATCTTTCCCAAGTTCACATAGCTTTTGATGTTAGTTGATATGACAGTTGAGACACTATAGTTTCCAACTTGAAATATTATCAGAATAATTCCTTTATAAAATTAAAATACCTTGATTTTGCAGGATTGTCTTAGACCTGGTATTTTTATTTATGGTATACTCAACAGGTTATTTTCTTTCCTATGTATCTCATCAAATTGTGCTGATAGTTGTGAGTTCAAAAGTGTATCAGAGTTTGGATTGAAGTCAGTCTCCATTTCACGTTTGCATTTGAATTTAGGTCTGTCACAAATGATAAAGAGTGACACATGTGACATTGTCATGTTGAAAGATCATTAAATGTCACTCTGTGTCCTGGCAGCAAAATGGCTGGCAGAAAGTCAATGATGCAAACTCAGTGTGGAGTGTGCACAGCAGAGATGGATCTTGGGCAGTGCAGAGTCCTGCAAGCTGTGAACAATCAATCAATCATTTCATTCAAAGGAAGAGTGAAATGAGACTTGATAGCAGTGCTGTGTGCATACATACAGCGTTGGACATCTAGCTTGTTTGTTTGTAATCAAAACATCTAGCTTGTTTTGATTTACACTTATAACCATCTAGTGGCCAGTAGATAGAATAATAGTCTGGGAAAACTACATAGTTGATCATTGGCTATCTCCTTGACTTGAACTTACAGTGTTCTTTATGCACCTTAAGTCTTAAACAGTTTTTCTAACTTCAGAGCATGGATGACCCAAAATGACTCTTATGTACAGTCAATCTATTAGTTGGGATTTACACACCCTAATAAAGAAAACATTAAATCTGAATGGCAATGCTATTTCACATCTTCTGTGGCTTTTCCACAAGTGATGTGTAATTTATTTAGCTTCCCACTTTACATGCTGTTCTCTCATCTCTGTGAATTGATTCTCTAAAGTTTATAAATATAAATTGTACTTAAAACAGTGTGGAAATGCTTACATGATATTCATATTTATTTTCAAAAGCTTTTAAAACTATCACACAAAGTATGGAGCACTTCTTACACGTTTATCCAGTAATTTACTCCATTTGTGTTTTAAATGTAAGCTAGAAAATGAAAACAGTGCTATTGACTACCACCAGGTATCCCTTAGATTGATAAATCTGTTGAATCTAGTTCATTTCCATTAGATGAAAATGGAGAGTATAGAATATAACAAGTGAGAAGTAAAGCAGCGGCATGATGACAGCGGAAGTTTGCATTAGTGAGATCTTCCTGTATTCATATATTTCACTCAGGATATTTTAGAATGAGTTATGAATTTGTCAATATAAGTGTATGAGAACAATATTATCTACCTCGAGTCCTAACCACGTTTAAAAGCCTTTACTAGACTGTACAATTCAATGTCAATCAAATGTCCAGTACAGCAATGTCCAGGGTGACATAGCCATCTAGCCTCTTTGGCGGAATTATCACTAAAGATAGAAACAGCTGGATGGCTCTCTTAGTTTAACGTCATTGACAATTAAACAATCAGACCAAATTCTCATATTCTAATACTACGAGCAACAGTGTTGTTTTGATTAAAACTTAGATTCTTATCTTAGTTTTCCTTCAGGAAGAATGCAGGATATCCTGGGGGCATGTTATGTCCAGGTGACTTAGCAGTTCTATTTCTCTTTGCAAAACAAAAAGTGGCATCTTGATAAATTTTAAGTGAATTTTTAACCTCAAATGACTATTTTACAGGATAATTATCCATATAGCTTTTCCTGTCGTTAGACATCTATATGCATCTGAACCCAGATTCCCCTCATTCATTGCCTGTGTCTTTCCTCCTGTCAAACACCAGACCTTCTCTTATGCTCTGATCCTTTTCCTTATCTATCACTACAAATACAGTTCTTTTGTTAATCTATCTTTTCTTAAATATTTCCTTCTCCCTCTCTCCTTGATTATGCTCTTGTTCTACGATTTCCCAAACAAGAAACATAAAATTTTCATTTACTCTGTCTCTTCTAGTAATTGTACCTTTTTATGCTGCTCTTCAAAATTTCTCGAGAGTTTTTTTTCAGAGTTCTTCATTTCTTCATCCCTTCTTCATTCCTGTTCAAAATTTGAAACATAGCATATTCTGAAGTGTCTAAAAATATATGATCAGTTAAAAGAAAACAAGAATTGGTGCTCCAAGAGCTAGCTGAACATAGCATACATTCTGAAGTGTCTAAAAACATACGATCAGTTAATAGGAAATTAAAGCTGGTGGTCCCAAGAGCTAGCTGAAGGTTAGTTACTCTCACTTTAGAAGCACTTGTATGTGCCTTCCTATTGCACTCATTATCTGGCTCCTAAAGGTAGCCAGTATCTTAAACTTTATTTTAATTGTTACATGAAAAAAAATAGCATATTGTTTAGTTTTCTTAGCTGTGGAAATTTATATAAATCAAATCATACCATGTATATTAATTTATGCTTTGTATTTATCACACATTATGCTACATTATAAGATTCATCCATGATAATGTGTTAAGCTGTAGTTTATTTACTTTTACTGTTGTCTGAATATATCTATATACAAACATAAGACAGGTTATGTACCAGTTAGCCTGTTAATGAAAAAGGTAATGTTAAAAACTGCAAATTCTTTGACATACTGCCTTTTAAGAGCTAACACACATGATCTCTCCCCTTTATCAAGGGTGGGTTTATGTCTTCCTTGGCAAATAAGAGTATGACAGAAATGATGCTTCAATACTTCCAAGGTTAGGGAATACAAGACCATGGAACTTTCATTTTATTTACTGGAACACTTAGTGCTCTTAGATGTTATTTAAGAATTCTTACCCTGAGGCTACCATTGAGGAATGTAAATATGTAGACACTGGGTAACAGATCCAAGTGACCCCAGACTTCCAGTGACCCCCTCAAAGGACTAAACATGTGAGTGACTTCCAGCCCTTTCAGCAGCTGAATGACACCAAATGGCCTCTGTTAGTGCTGCATGGAGCAGAGATCATTTAGCCAGGTTATGCTAAAATGCTTCATGCCCAAATGACAACATTAACAATATAATCGTTATTTAAAACCAGTGTATTTTGAGATTATTGTAATGACAAAAAATAATTGAAACAGAATGGTGCATCTGAAAATGGGATGATGCTTTAACAAATACCTAAAACATATTACAATCATTATAAGATTAGGTAGCAGTCAGAATCTAAAGGGGTTCTATTGGTATGAGTCTGTAGTGAAGTGAGAAAAAAATGTATTGGAAAGTCGAGAAAAGATGTCTCTTGTTAAATAGTAGTGGAATTCTGCCATAATGTTGAGGACACATGTTCCAAATTAAGCCAGTGATCTAGTTGACAGGATTGGTGGATTAAATGTTGAAGTTGTCACTTTTCTTCTTCTACTTGCTTATCATAAGGAAAGAAATGGATGAATGGAAAATCTAACTTTCATTTTGGAATAGAATTTAGATGAAATGTTAGTGAACCAGGACAGTTTTTCCAGCCAGAAAAGAGTAGAACTCTCAGGGAAAAGATAAAATCCAATTTGCTATTAGGTTGTTGTCTTAGTATAAAGATGAAGCCAAACTTGTGACGTTATTCATTTATTTATGAATATTATAGTACAGAAACAACAACATGAGATTGACCCTCTTAAGAAATTTTGGAGTGTACGGTGCAGTATTGTTACAAGCACAATGTTGTAAAACAGATGTCTAGAACATTTTCATCTTGCAAAATTGATTTAATCTGATGCTTAATGAAGTTTTCAGATAGATGAAGGTCTTTTTAAGGATCTTGAGATCTGCCCCACAGATCTTTCTTTATTTTTCTCTCTTTCCTGTTTTCTTTCCTTTTTTCAGGAAGAATGACTCAGAATATAATATCAAGACACAGAGGGCAAAGTCAAGAGCCGTGGAAATTTGTTCCCAGGAAGTAGGTCTGAACTCCTTTCAAGGAATGCTGTGAACCACTGACTGCTGTGTGTAAGTTGGATCTGTGAAGGTCACAAAACTTGTCCCTTTAGTTCACAGTTCTTCAGGTCTGAGAAACTGAATATAAGGACTCTCATCTGCATCTGAATATGATTTGGATAAAGAGATTCTAAACTTCAAGCCTTAGCCTTATATCATAGTGCAATAGGACTTTTTAGAGTGTTTGTTTGTGTTTGTTTGTTTGTTTGATTTGCAGGGGTTAGTTTCATTTTGGATTTGGGAATCTATGAAAGTTATGGCCAGTGGTGTATTTTGGTGTGTGTATTTTAATGTGTCCACATAATTTTGACACTTCTCTCATCAAGAGATATATTCTGTATCCACTTCCCTAGAATCTGAATGGGCTTCTAATAGCTTCTATCTTCACAGCATGGTACAAATACTTTCAAAGCTGAAACGTAGGAAGTCATGCAGCTTCTACCTTCTCGATTTCAACACTTTCTTTCAGAATGCTGACACACTTGAAAGAAGTTTGACTATCTCAAGGCTATTATGCCCATAAGACCTTATCCAGATGCTCAGTCAGAACCAGCTGAGGCCAGCCTCCCCTCCCCTATTTTAGACTATGATATGTAAGTGAAGACATCTTGGAACCAACCGACTGCCCCTTCCACCATCTGAATAACGTCAAATATCCTCAGTCAAGCTCATATAGAAGAAATGAATCAGCAAGCTTACCTCTGCTGGAATTTCTGACCACAAAATAATGAGGTAGAGCAAAATGAGTACTGTCTTAAGCCACTGAGTTTTGGGAGAGTCTCTTATCCAGCAATAGATAGATAGAGCAATAGGCATTAGGTCATTCAAGCTTTGGGCAGAGTATTTGGTGAATATTTTTGTGTATCTCCAGATATGTGTCCGCAATAGCTTTTGATACTGCTTCAAGCTTTCATGTAGCTATACCTCTCCACAGAGTATATTTTTCATAGTTTTAAATACATCTACAAGATAGTAACTCACAAATATTATCCTCACCCGTAATCTCTCTTCCAAGCTGCTGACATATATTTTCCCATTTTACTTCTATATTTGAATGTTTATGTACAATGTACAAATTAGTACATTTAGAATTTAACTTCTGTTTCTTCACTTATCCACCAAACAAACAAACCATTCCACCACATATGTTTCTCTGTAATTTTTCTCCAATCCTAGTAAATGTCACTTCCATGCATCTATTTCAGAACACTGGTTATCATCCAGTCTCCAATTTCCATCTTCTACACTAATCATTTCACCATCAAATATATCACAAATTCATCTAATTATTTTCATCCCAAGAGGCCTTCTCTAATTACAATACCTAAAATATACAGTCATTCTTTATTCTCTAACACTCACTCATACTCTATTTCAATTCCCTGTTTAATCTTCTTCATAGAAGTTAAAATAAGTAAAATTCTACTATCTAGTTGTTTATTTATATATATGTTTGCTATCTGTCTGTGCCTAACAGAATGTAATCTTCCTAAGGACAAGCATTCACTTGTTCTTGCTAATCATGTTATTGTAAAGACAAGAAGAGTATCTCGCATTTTTGTAGATGACTTACAACAAAACACTAAATAAAATGAATAAACTTGCATTGCCATTACCTATGACATTACGTACAGATCATTTTAGTAACCTTTTAATTGATGTCCTTGCTTTCACGTTGTCTTCCTTCAAATAACCATTTATAGCTTGACTGTCCACTTCCAGGGCTTCCCAACAGTTTGTTTTTTTTAAAAAAATTATCTCAAATATTCCCTTAAAATTTATTTTTCTTAAAGACATACAAGAAAATTCTTTACAGACCAAGAAGAAAATTATATAGTATATATGCTTGCAATATTCAATTTAGACAACTGTCAAAGTGCCTAACCACGATTTAAAAGATCGTGCATGATTTATCCTTTTCAACTTTCATTCAACATAAATATTTTTCTAAGAAGGTCATTAAAACCATCAATCCACCTACAACCAAACAGTGTCTGTCATGCACTCTAGTGTCAACACTGAGTGTGGCACATAGTAGGTACTCAATAAATAATGGATGAATATATTTATTGATCAAGGAACTAATAAAATCAAATTAAATAAACAGGTATACAAAGAATAAATCAACATTGCAGATATGATGCAATAGCTTCTATAGCTTCTTTCTCCCTAAAAATGGCATTAAATGATTAGTGCCTTGTACTGTAATTTTCAATTTAGGAAATACTAGATGATTCAATTAATGTACTGTTAAATCCCTAGGATCTGAAAAAGAGAAAATATATACTATAAGGCAATTAATGCAGAGTTTAATATATGCATCTTGAAGCAATGTTTTATTTCCTATATATGTAACAAAAAAACTATAGGAATAGATATCAAAGAGGCTTCATGCTTAAACAAAATTGAATGTGTTTTTAAGAAAGCTCTGAATCTAAGTTTAAATAACTCCTTGCAATTACTGACCTTCTGCTCTAGATTATTTCATATTGTTTTCTCACATTAAATTAATTTTCATTACCATTCCTACTGTCTTGCTAATTAAAGATCTGACTATTAATTAAAGTTGTACAAAAAGCCATAAAAATTAAAAATTTTCTATAAAACAATTTATTTTAGTCTTCCCACACTTTATTCCATTTTAAGATATTTCATGTGCTTAGAGTTCATAATTTTATTCTATAATTACACTTTTTTAAAGTATAGTATATCCACTCACCTATTCAATGATTACTTGTTAAGTATTTAATTGTGTATCTGGCATAATACACTTGAGGGTCAGGCACAGACACCATTTCTAGTATCATGGTTATTATAGGTCAATGTGGAGACCTCCACTAAGTAAATAATACATATAATTCTATAAATTGTAATTAAGTAGTAGGCAGAAAAACTATAGCTTGAAATTAATGAGTAGAAGGTGGCAATTTAACCAAGTCCGGAGGCTCAGATAAGTCTTCCATTAAATAGTATACAGCCCAAGGCCCAGAAAATAACACTGCATTAGATAGGAGGGGAAAATGGGAATGAATATGCAGATTGTGTACCATAAAGAAGGAAAGTCTGGGAGAAAATAGACTGTGCTTCTTATGTAAGGTATTTCCTATGAATGCTCAGATTCCTTCAAGTCTTAGTGTCTTAAAAAGCTTCTTCAAGGTAATTGGTTATTTATTATTTACTGTTTCATTAGTAAAGATGCTGTTTCCATGTGTCTCTGTAAAATTCTTGTTTGAGACCACAGCTTTTATATGAAATCATGCTGTTTTATTTGATACAAGAGTTTCATAAAGTTCTCATTTTTATTTCTAAAGATGACTTTTTAGAAATTATGGTTTTATTTCCAATATGCTTTTTTGTTTTTGTTGCTGTTGTTTTTGACAGAGTTTCCCGCTGTTGCCCAGGCTGGAGTGCAGTGGCGCGATCTTGGCTCAATGCAACCTCTGCCTCTTGGGTTCAAGCGATTCTCCTGGCTCAGCCTCCTGAGTAGCTGGGATTACAGGTGTGCCACCACACCTGGCTAATTTTTGGATTTTTAAAAGAGATGGGGTTTCATCATATTGGCCAGGCTGGTCTTGAACTCCTGACCTCGGGTGATCCACCCCACTCTGCCTCCCAAAAAGTGCTGGGACCACAGGCATGAGCCACTGTGCCTTGCCTTTTTCAATAGTTTATAAGTGGAAATTCTAACACTGTCCCCCAATGACTGACCGTTGATCACTTGTGTCTCTTTTTCTTGTCAGATGGGTAATTCATCACCCGAGCACTTCACATATTGTTCACTAACAGCATAAATGCTTTCCATCAGTGGAACAGTATGCTGGTGGTAAAAACCATACATAAATAATGGGAAAGAAAACCCGCCAAAGAAACTGCTTGTTCAGCCTTATCCTATGTTATTCTAATGAACAATGCCTAACACTCATCACTTGTACTTCAAGTTTATATTTTGCCATTCTTTCCCCATCAGAGTGTGCCAAGAATTTCACTTTGCCAATCTCCCCATTAACCTCTTCAGTAACATTATTTCTTCCTTTTATTGACCTGCCTGTTAATTTTAAGATCTAGCTATCTGTGTAGCGTAATTTTAAAATGGCTTTTTATTAATTCTTTATTATCACAAAGATGATAATTTCTGAATATGCCACGGACTGAGAGTATCAGCAGATCCACGATGTTATGTTCAACTTAAACTGGCAGACAACATGTTTATCAATTTTAATATGTATTTTCTTAAAAGGATTTATGTACTAATTCCTACCTTAAGGAACCATATAAGTACAGTGCAGACTTGCCTGGTCATTTTAATTTGTCTTGAATCATTTATTGAATGACACATTGTTAAAAATAATTGGTATATGCCAATCTCACATATAAAAGTTTTGAGAGGCAGATGGAATTTGAAAATGATTGAGGGCTTCAGTGGTGGGTATATCTAATTGAGCTCTCAGCTCTACCAATTACTCAGTGTCCACAGAAGCACCTCCATTCATCTTCTGTTCTGTCAAGCTGCTCTTTGTTCTCTTCTAATAATATTTGATGGTTACTTTGTGACTTCCCTTCTGGCATGCTTTAAATTGTCAGCAAGATTGTTATTAGAATTTTATAGAATAGTGTTCAAAATATTTCAGGAGTCTCTAATTTCTGAGATCTTTTGTGGTTGCTTTTAATATAATTATTCGAAAGTTATTATGTTGTTACTAATTTTTATTTTTCTTTTAAATGTGTAGGCAAATTCTTCTTTAAGAAGTAATTAATTAGGCAATAGAATTGACCATACTTTTAAACTACATCTTTCTTTTTTCTTCATTCTTTCTCCCTTCCTTATTTTTATCTGTGTGTTTTTCACGTATGGATCACCAACAAAAGTTTGTTGAGTGAATATTTTATTGCCAGGTGCTTGTGCTAATTTCTAAATAGAATATGTAGAGATGAATAAAACCTAACTCTAGCCTTAAAGTGGTTTATAGTTTGGTAAAAAAAAATAAAAGATGCATAAATTAATAAATGAAGCAGAAATATAGTAGTTATATATATGAGATCAAGTGGTGAAAGATGATTAGGTATTCATCTGTTAAACAGGCAGGGAAAAATACTTAGACACAAAGAGAAAAATAATCCAAAGCAAAATGATATTTTGGAAACAAAAAATATGTTAACATGTGTAAAGAAAGGAAGCATTAATGGTAGGTAGCACATGGGACGAATCCACTATTTTATATCTAGAAGGTTGCATTTTATTTTAGAAGAGACAAAGTGTTTGAGGAGTATTGTTTTGAAGAACAGAAAGATTAGATCTGAATTATTTTAAAAGCAAATCTTATTTCTTCACTGTCTTAAAATTCCAGGAATATCCCACATTCTTTGTCTACTTTTTCTTGTTCACTTGGACTATTTTCTTTACCTCGGTATCACTGGAATAAATAGTTGTACTATCGCATGACTACTTAGTTTGGGGTGATCTGATTCTAATATTTGGCTTTTAAGTTCATCATTACTTTCCCATAATCTCTTTTCAATTTATTCATATGCCTAAAATGACAATTGATTTGACTTTTATTTTGTGATCCATTTGAATACATTTTTTAGCTTTTTGTCTTTGACTTTTAAATGCTTGCTTGTTATGTTTCAGTTTTCATTCTGCCTCTTCTCCTCTCTGTCTTCCTCCTTCCTTATTTCTGCCTTCCCTTCCTCCTTTGATCTTAAACTTTACTGATAGATGCTAAGCTTTGAAAGTTAGACACCCTGCCTTTTAAATCTAATTTATCTAGCAGTAACATCTTGAATTTTCAACCACTTGTGGTAAATGGAGTTTCCACTGATCTTGCACTTTTGAAAAATCTGTCATATATCAAGTTCAATCAGTGAAAATTCATTCGCTTTCATTCCAAATTTTGAATTTTATTTTGTGATGATACATTACATTCGTCTTTAAAAATTAATTGGCAGCATAAGATAATTTTCCTAAATAACACGTTTTAATTATTGATGATTCCAAATAGGTCTTTTAAAGAAATCTTGCATGATGTAATTAATGGACAAGAATCCTCCCATATAATTTGAATTTTTCTAATTTGTGTATAATACTTTCTGATTTAATTGGTAGTATTCAGTAGAGCATACTTATTGACAAAATGGCTCTTCTGTCACTTAAGATGTACTTCATCCTAAGAAAAAGCCAGAGTATATAAGTTTGTATTTCTTCTATAATTAGACAGCTACTTACTTTGAGGTTTAAATTTTTTTTTTTAAAAAAGAAAAACTTTATTTCTTTACAGAAGAATTCACTATCTTAGGTAAAAATTATAAAGCAGAATTCTACCATTTTAATGTTGGAATTAAATCTCAGTACCATTTTAATGTTCCTGAGAAAAGAAACGCTACAGCAAAGACAGAACGTTTAAAAGTGTTTTTCTACTAAATATCATAGACAAGTGACAAGAGAAGATCCTTGTTCATATGTAAAACGTCTAACCTTTGTGAAATTAGAGAGAAATAGCTTTAGTAATGTTTTACGTATAAAACAAATGAAGTATTTTAATACACAGACATTTTGATAACTTGATGCTATATAGACAAGTTAAACTAATATGAATGTGTACTTACTGTAGCATATTGAGAACAAGTTCAGTATTGTTCACAAAAATCATTATTCTTACTTTTGAATCATGTCATGTATTTTGCTAGACTTTAAATGTTATTTAGTTATTAGAGTTTGCACCTCAACTTATTTCTTATCTTCAAGGACCTGAAATTCTAATAGAAAAAGATTAGATATGAACATAAACCATAGAATATGAGGTGATAAACTGTTATAGTTGCCATGAGAGATGTATAGATCATGTACTCTAAGGGTTGAGTGAAAAAAAATAATAGCTAAAAAAATCAGAGATGATATTTTTAATCAGATGGTTTTTGATCTAGTCTTTGCACCATGAAAACAATTTGGAGATGAAATAATAGAAAAGAAAGGCCATGAACAAAAATGTAGAAACAGGGCATTCTATATTTACTATAACGTGGTCTACTAGTTATCCATTGCTGCTACAACAAAGTTAGTAGCTTAAAACAATATCAGTTATTTATCTTGTTCATGACTCTGCAATTTGAACAGTGGCTGATAAAGAAAACCTTGACCCCGCTTCATGTGGCATTAAAAAGGTAGCTTGAAGGATTGAACCTCAAATTGCTTAATGGCATATTCACTCAGATATGTGGTGATCAATTTTGGCTATTGACTTGCACCTGAAGCTGTGGCATCTACACGTGAGCTCTCCCTGTGACTTCATGGCTTCATCAAAGCATCGTAGCTGGCTGGGCTCTGGGAAGGAGCATTCCGAGAGAGAACAAGACATGTGCATGGCATCTTTATGAGGCAGTATCAGAAGTCACAGAGCATCACTTCTGCCATGTTCTATCAGTTTCCTCATCAAAGTCATCACAAAGCTCTTCCCAGGTTTAAGGCTTCCATTTAAAGGAGCTGTAAATGTCACATTGTAAAAAGAGCATGTCGAATGAAATGTACTGTTACCATCATCTTGGAAAACAAAACAAAACAAACAAAAAAACTAATCATCCAGACATGGTACATAAGAGACACAAGATTTCCTTTCTTCCAGTAAAGCAATGAACATAGGAAAAGCATCTTTTCCTGGTATTCTGAGACACCCACTATGAAATCAACTAATAAGAGATCAGAGCAAAGTTGTGAAAAATGTTCTAATTTTCTAAGCTTGGAAAAGTAGACTCTAACCTTATTTATAATATTAATATATATAAAACAAGAACCTGTTTATGGTGAAGAATCAGCAGTCCTCATCGAACAATTTGTGGGCATACAGGTTATTATGAAATATGAAAGAATTTTTATGGTATACTACTGTCAAATTACCATATATGAGGATGTGTACAATAGTCAATATTTTTTAAATATAATGAAGATCATCATACAATATTATGACCTGCTAGAAAGGTCTTATAGGTGGAATGGAAAAAAATCACTGAGACTTTCCTAGTATAATCTGTGAAGAAAATATATTACCTAAGTTCTTTTTAAAAAAATTAATGGGTGGGATTTATTTTATTTTTATAACTATTTTATTGGTTGCTTTGGTAAAAGAAGTGTTAATTTCTGATTGAGAATAATTTGGGATAAAAATAAGGAATAAGAAAGGGACTGAGAATTAACATAAAATGGAAAACCTAAAATATTGTGTGGATTTTATTTTGAATCAGGGAGAGAAGGGAGCTAAATCAGTTAAATTTACTGTTTTCATTAGGGTACCTACTTTTATTTTTGTGCTAAAGACATGAAAGTGAACATTGAAATTATAAATTCTTTGAAGAATTTGACCACTTATTTGAGAGACATGAAATTAAGGAAAGCCATAACCATGGGCAGAAGATTAAAAAATGCTAACATCCATTTTAGTTGCTTACAAAAGTCCCTTGCACATAACAATAGAGTCTTTAAATTGTAGAAACTGGTTAGAGAAAGTAACTTTTTTTTTTTTTTTTAAATGGATACAGGAAAAAAACAAAAATAAATGAAAATAATAAATGTTAACATTAAAAAAGAAATACCTAAATATGCACTTAAAATATCAATAGGCAATTGTCCAAACACTTTGCATGTAATTTGTCTTAATTTTTGTATATTTAGGGGGTTCAAATGCAGATTTTTACATGCACATATTGTGTACTGGTGAAGTCTGGGCTTTAGTGCACCCATCACCTGAAGAGTGAACGTTGTACCCAACAGGTAATTTTTCAAACCTCACTCCACTCCCATCATCCCACCTTCCCATCTTTTGGAGTCTCCAGTGTCTATTATTCCACTCTGAATGTCCATGTATACCCAATGCTTAGTGTCTAGTTATGAATGGGAATATGTAGTATTTACTTGACTGTCTGTTTCTGAGTTATTTCGCTGAGGATAATGGCCTCGAATTCCATGCATACTGCTGAAAAATACAAGATTTCATTACTTCGTGTTTTTTTGTTTTGTTTTGTTTTGTTTGTTTGTTTTGGCTGAGTTGTATTTTATGGTATACGTATGTACACCACATTTTTTTTTATCCAAATCCTCTGCTAATGAACACTTAGGTTGATTCAATGACTTTGCTATTGTGAATGTGCTGCAATAAACATATGAATGCAGGTATCTTTTTGGCTTTGAGTATATACCCAGTAGTGAGAGTGCTGGATCTGTAGGTAACTGTATTTTTAGTTCTTTCAGAAATCTCCATACTGTTTTCCATAGAGGTCGAATAAATGTCCATTCCCACCAACAGCATATAAAGATTCCCTTTTCTCAGCATCCTCCCCAACATCTGTTGTTTTTTGACTTTTTAATAATAGCCATTCTGTTGGATATAAGATGGTATTTCATTGTGGCTTTAACTTGTATTTCTCTGATGATTAGTACATGTAATTTTTTATAAATGGCTAGGTAGGTAGATACTTCATTTGGAACATAGCATCGATGTTTACATATTCTTAAAATAAATATCTATAAACCTACATATGTACTATAAAATAAGATATTGATGCCAAAACTTTTATGTTATTGAATTTAAGAAAACTAACAGAGAGCATTCTCAGATAAGAGTTGATATTTGACAAAAATAAGAATGTTCCAGAATGAATACATTATAAATTATATTTGAAATTGGTGCTTAATTACACTTCAATAAAGACTTTATTGCAAAGTGGATACATTATTTGTTTGTTGGTATGAAAAACATATTTAATAGAACCATGAAACTGTGCACGGTACTTCTATGCAACATAGAGAAAAAGACCATTTCAGGCTGCTTATGAAAATTATTGCCACATGATAGTATTTCATCTGTATTGTGCTAAAAATTCAAACAATTATGTTCTTCTATTTCTGACAATGTTAACAAACCAACAATCTCACAATTTGATACATGAAGAAAGCACATCACTTCCTTTTATAGCCTGTTCTAAAGCCCACTGAGTTCAATGAAGCACTAATATGAAAGACACAGTGAGAAAAAGGATATATATTCGTGTTTTGCAGGGTTCTTCTACTATTTTTGCCTAAGTTTACACTATGCACCATGGTTCAGATTTTCTTAGTTATTGCCTTTTCAACGTTATTTTTCTAAAGACTTGATGTTTCAAAGACATGGTTATGGGCTGTATTGTGTCAACCCACAATTTATATGTTAAAAGTTTTAACCCTCAGTTCCTAAGAATTTGTCTGTATTTGAAGCTGGGGCCTTTAAAGATGTAATTAACATTAAAAGAGTTCATAGGTATAGACCCTAATCCATTTTGATTGGTGCTCTTTTCAGTAGAGGAGATTAAGACACATGCAGAAAGAGAAGAGCATGTGAAGACAGAGGGAGAAGGTGGCCATCTGCAAGCCAAGAAAAGAAGCCCCAGGAACCCAATCTCGCCAACACCTTGATCTGAGACTTCTAGCGTCCAGAATTTCAAGAAAATAAATCACTGCTGTTTAAACCACACAGCCTGTGGTATTTTTTTAATGCCAGCCCTACCAAATGAATACAAGACAGCTTGGTTGGGCATAAAAAAATATATATAGTTTGTTCTTCCTTTTCTTAAGATTCTAGAAAATTTCTCAGTTGTTTGTGGGCTGGTTTAAATGCTTCCTCCGTGGGAGGGCATCAGCTGAGTTTGGTTCAGTTTTCCTTTCTGCTCTAACAGGACAGCACTGACATCAATGCCTCACAATTGTTGTGCTCTCCCTCATCCAGCACCCAGAGGTGCTCTCTGCACCACTCGCTGCTGCTAGGAGTTGAGAGTGTAATGGTGTCAGTCACCAGATTGTTTTATTCTTTCTATCTCTGCAGTGCTTCTTTCAGCCATATAAATTAAAACTAGATACCATGAGGACTCACCTGATTTTTGGTTCCTATAAAGGTGTTTTTCTGTACAGACAACTGTTAAATTGGTGTCCTTGAGGGGAACAGTCAATGGCTGGAGCCTTCTATTCTGCCATCTTACTCTGCCTTTCTGGTATGAGAGATATTTGAAAATCTGGACTGACTATTATCTAACAAACTTAATCCTCTCCGAATTGTTAAAATATATTCTATACCCTTCAGTTATTTTCAAGTTTGTCTTATTTCTTTAAATACAGTAAATATATTTGCTTTTGAATCTGTGTCCAATAGTTTCACTGTTTACGTGGTTTTGTTCTACTAGATTTCAGTATTAAATATTTCTGTACCTGGTTATCTTTGACTGGGTCTGATAACTACTATTGAAAATTCATTTTCTATAGTAGTTCTCTCCAAATTAAACTATAAAATAACTTAGGTTAAAAAATCTAACCAAATTATAATAACATTTGGAGATGATTATTATTAGTATTTTATACTTATCTTTTACTGATGCCAAAAACTATTTGTTAATAGGATCATAGTAGTGTATTATAACAAATTGATTTCTGAACTGCTATCACTTATTCTTAAAAGATGTTTATGTAATAAAACAATTCATTTTCCTTTCAAAAACATTCAGGCACAATTTTTGATAAAATAAAAATTCATAATTACTTTAATTTTCACCTAGAAAGTTAACAATGACATGCTTACCTACAACTCTATTTTCTACTTCTTTCCTCAAAGAACCACACATTTTGACACACACATATTTATAAAATTAGAGAAATGCTATTCACATTCACTCTAATCTGTTTTGCCCAATAAGCTATATTAGGTATACTATTATTTAATATAATATAATGTATTTCCATGTTAAATAACACAGCTAAGTCAGTATCCTGGAAATTTTTTCCTGAATTATATCAAGCTATCTTAAATAAATTCCACATTTCTGATTATATTATTCTAAATTGTTTTTTATTTTAAACAAAACTGTGAAGAAAGACATTTCTGAGCATTTCTCTTTGCAGATTTTCTGTTCATTTCACTAAGAACCTTTCTAAAAATAGAACAGCTAGGTCAGGTTGTAACACTATTTTAGAGGCCTCTGATATATATTGTCAACTTTCTCTTAAGAAACATATTTACACTCTTACAAATTAATATAGAAGAGTTTCTCTTTCCTGATAGCATAAACAGCACTAATTATTAACATTTTTAAAGAATCAAGTAAATAAACTATATGGTTTTGCTATTGTTTTACCATGCATTTTTGAGGTATTGAACAATTGTAGTTTAATAGACCATTCTTCTCCATTAACATTTATTATACTTTTGTCAATTTTTATTGAGTTATATTAAATAACTTAATCTTCCTTAATAAATTACATATATATTGTTCTAGATACTATTTCCCTGGTAACTTCTTTAGGATCATTCATGTTGGTGGTTGTTACTATTATTTTTGAGAATATTCATGATTTGGTCACTTGTTGATTTTGCTCTTTGGTTATTCAAACAAAAATGTAAGTATGAGATTGGGCCTTCAAAGACTTTTTCCATCTTTTCTTTTCATTTATTTGCACTTAAATCTTTTAGCAAGATACATTGATGTAAGTTCTGAAAAGTGTCAAGTCGGACTTTGATGATAAATTAGATGGATAGATACATATATACATAGATATATAGATGATAGAGAAATAGAATTTTGAAATTTCATTATAGTTATAAAATCATTTATAAAACCTTGATATTACCTTATATACATACATACCCTATTGAACAACAAATAGTTATAATGCATTATAAATCTAATAGGCTCTATAATATTATCTTAAAATTGTATATATAGTGCCAACTTTAATAAACTTGACATTTTCTCTATATTCTGAGTACTGTCATGTATCTTAGCTCCTGTGAAGTAGCTTGGGGAATTCTATTGAACACTCTAAGCCAATAGGCCTCTATACTGTTAAAGATTTTCAGCCAGTGTGTAATATAATGCAATATTCTGGCTGTTGTGCTAATGATTTTACTGTGGCCTCTCTTTATGCCATTTATTTTACCTGATTATATATGATAAACAATATTTCTTTTAAAAAGTGTGGGAAAATAGTGCAACTGGGCCACTGGGTGGAGTGGGGCACGGGTAAATACAAGTTCTCCATATTATTCCACAACATTTCCAGTTTCTGGAGTTCCTTCCAATGAAACCGCTGAGGAAAGATAGGCAAATTGGGGCATAAAATGGACATAATTCCTTGAATATAATGAAGTTCTTTGTAAATACCACTATGTTTGAGCAGGATTTGTCGTTTGGAACAAATGACAGTTAATGTGTCATGGCTTTGGTGCACACAAAGAGTACACAGATGTGATTATTCTAGTGCCAGGCATTCCCTCAATGGGGACTGTGCTGTCATGTAATCTTGCAATTCATATTTTGTTAAGCCTCCTTGTTTTCAGAAACTTGTGACTCAACACTACCCACCTCAACTAAGTGTTTAGTAGTTGTTGGTTTCTATTCCAGTGATCAGTCTACACCTGTTTCTTTTCTAATATTAACATATTCTATCATAGTTTTAAAATTTGTTTCAATGCCATCAGAGTAAATCACATAAAATATTCAGATGCATATGCTGTAAGAGTAAAGATACAAATAATAGCCAAGTCATTTCAGAGCCTTATTTTTCTTGATAAGATATTATATATTAATATGACATATTATACCAAAGAAGTTTAATTAAAAAACTAGTAGGCACAATTTGTATCACAATTTGACATAATTTAAATGTGCATATCATTTGTTATTAATCATCATTTTCATTTTGGCTTAAAAATGTATGTACAATATTCATGCGTCTGAAAGGAAATACTTAGTACAGAATGTTACTTTGAATTACCTAACAAATACTGTTATCAGCATCTACTGATGCTGAGCTAAATGATTACACAAACAAGATTCTAGCAAATTGAAATTTGGTATCTGTGCCAAGCCCTCAGTGTTTCACCTGAGTCTGCTTTGAAGTAAATACATCCAATTGTTTTTGAAAATAAACATTGTTTAAATAGTAATTTATAGCAAGATTAGAAATAGGGTGTATTTTAACATATTAATATATTGATTCTTAAGAGCTTTTTGATATTCAGAATGAATATTAATATACTGTACTCTTTGAAATTATTCAAAGAAATAGACCAAGTTGCAATGGCCATTTTATATACATATTTTGAGACAGTTGTATCTTGATGTGTTTTCATATTTCATTGATTTTATGAGCTTCATTATTGATTCTCTTTTGTTGGAAGGTCATGAATTCTTTGTATATCCTTAAGTTAAAAATATTGTTTCTAATGGGATAATTCTTTATTGTGTAATAAACATGCTTGTGAATCTCTAGCATTTCAGAGTCATAATGCTTTAAAGATTAGCCACATTCCCCCACACTGTTTTATATGCATATATCATGAGGGTAATAGTTACTATTTTTTTCAATTTATGATTATTCAGTTAATCACACATCTATGAATTCTCTGTTATGAATACTCTGTTACATATGAGGAGTCCAACTCTACCCCGGAATCCTGAGTTTGATCATTCAGGCCTGATCACAATTACAAAGCTCTACTTGGTGCGCCCGGTGGATAGAGCTGCCCACTGTGTGCCAGACTTGGCTCATAGACAGTGCATAGCGGTCATCAGGGGCAGTGACAGTCCAGGATTCACGTCCTCTCAGGCCTGCCACACTTCTAGGCATATTTATATGTCAAGGCAAATGTGTTCCTTCTGGAGGCCTCTACATCCGGCAGTTCAGTACTTTTCTGCTCCTAGCTCTTCCCAGCTCTCCCTCCCCACAGTCCCCTGAGTCCATAAAATGGCAAGAGCCTTTTTCCCAGGACTCCCCAAGGAGTGAGACAGTTCCCCATATCCGCTCGGCTTCACCTGACCCTCTCCAAGTGCTGTTCTATGGGGAAAAACAGAAGACCAGAGAGCTGGCACCTATTTTTGTCTCAGAATAAAGGCGAGATTGTCATTTTCATTTTGGCTCATTGTACTAATTGACCACTTCAACACTTGGCAACTCAGCAATATAATCAGAACACAAAGAAAAACAGAGTCACAAGAACAGAAAACCAAACACCGCATGTTCTCACTCATAGGTGGGAACTGAACAATGAGATCACTTGGACTCGGGAAGGGGAACATCACACACCGGGGCCTATCATGGGGAGGGGGAGGGGGGAGGAATTGCATTGGGAGTTATACCTGATGTAAATGACGAGTTGATGGGTGCTGACGAGTTGATGGGTGCAGCACACCAACATGGCACAAGTATACATATGTAACAAACCTGCACGTTATGCACATGTACCCTAGAAATTAAAGTATAATAATAATAAAAAAAAGAAAAACAGAGTCATTATTTTCAAAGAACTCACCATTTACCTGTTACTTAGATAAAATATTTTAAACAGAACTGAATAAACAAAAGTTTTCCTATATTTGAACATTTAAAATTGTTTCCTTGTGAATTAGAAATAAATAAAAAGCATTTTCTTCAGCATAATGCAGATAATATTGAGAATGTATAATTATTATTTATTGGGAATATAAAGAAGCAAGTGATTTCAATTGATCCCACAAACAATACTCTACTACCAATAACAATTTCAAAAAATTATACCTGTATAATTTTGTGTATTTATTAATGAAACAATTCCAGTGGACCAGGTGAGTGGCACCATTAGTTGTAAAACTGTATGAAAACTAGGAAATATCCTTCAGAACTTTAAGAAGATTGACTACTTTTGCCGTGCTTCACTAATAGTAGCTTGTGGAAAAAATACAGACTTCTATATCTACACCTTGATTTATATTTATTCATATGTATATAATAAAAATGTGTCCAGAAGATTATTTTTGAATTTAAACACACTCATATTTTCAATTTGCTTTATGAAAGTAATACAATTTTGATCAATTAATAAATCAATTATTTACAACCTAAAATGAGTAATATTACTGAATCATTAGATGGATTGGTTATTAAATACACTGTTAAGAATTTCCTGGGAGGGGAATGCAGCTGCCACCAAGTTTTTGCTAAATATATACAACCTTCAAGAGTATTCCAGGGCAAAATTTGTGATACAGTTTGCCTGTGTTCCCACACAAATCTCATCTTGAATTGTAGTTCCCATAATCCCCATATGTCATGGGAAGGACCAGGTAAAGACACTGGAATCATGGGGGGTTCCCCATTCCTGTTCTTGTGATAGTGACTTAGGTCTCATGAGATCTGATGGTTTTAAAAGGGGCTTTCCCCTTCGCTGGACACTCTCTTCTCTCTCCTGCCACCATGTTAAGAAGGATATGTTTGCTTCCCCTTCTGCCACGAACATAGTTTCCTGAGGCCTCCCCAGGTATGTGAAACTGTGAGCCAATGAAACCTCTTTTATTTATAAATTACCCAGTCTCAGGTATGTCTTTATTAACAGCATGAAAATAAATGCGTACAGTGAAGCTTACCTTCTCTGTATTTACCTATGACCTCTGTTCTCAAACTTTTTGGTTTCAGGATCACCTTACACATTTCAAAGTTACTGAGAATTAGGGAGCACTGCAAGAATGGTAGAGTGAGAACTTTCAAAAATATGTGCCCCCCCAAAAAGCAATGCAAACTGCAAAAAATGTCAAAATCAACTTATTCAAAATTCTGAAAACTAACAGTATAAGAAATGTATATTCTAGAAAAATGGCTGAATTTCTGCACAAACAATGAGCTTCGGTGGTGTTCTGACCTGCCTTCATCCCAGCGCTTTCCCTTGGCCCTGTAGGAATCTTGAAAACCAACAGCCTCACAACTATTGTATCTCACCAAAATAATTGAGACATACTCATCTGTAACTTCTGCTTATAAATAACATTTTTCAAAAAGTACAGAATAATATACTTCTCAGTAAAATATGAGAAGTAAAATATACTTCTCAGTAAAATAGTAAAAATTAAGTTAAACATATTTTACTTAATTTTTAGCTTAATTATATTAAGCTAAAAATATATTTTTGATGCTATATAGCATAAATGCAAAATGGCATCTTCAATCAGATATGTTTAACTTCATCCAGTCTAAAACACCAAATATTTATTTGTGCTTAACAACACACATTATTAGATATTGGTGGCTTGAGTCTGCTTATAAGCATCTGTTTATAGAATTAGATGATCACTTTATTACGCTAGCATTCTGCTGATTAAAGCAAAAGTCCATTATATTCATTATGTTATTTTATTCTTTATGAGTATGTGATAGTCCATTGAATATAATTAAGAGTTTGAGAAACGAGAAACGCTAGCAGAATTACACAATGAAATAATGGTTGTTTCTTAATATAAAATTGCCACTTGTGTAGACTTGGTACCAATCTCAAGTCCATTTTGGAGAAGAAAAATATCTTATACCACAAAACTAGCACTTACAAACTCAGCCTCTTGCTGTAAAAAGCAATGCTTACACTGAAAAAAAAAAAAAAAAAAAAAAAAAGACAAATCTACCCAAAACAATATTGACTCTCCTCCCAGAAAAAACTATTAGAATAAAAAGATGTATCAGTCAATGGGACATTTTAAAATTAGAATAATGTTTGTTGATGTAATGGACATACTAAGATTACCTGTACCATCATCCTTTTAATTATTATTTCAGATACTAAGTAGGATTATTATCTAATTGACTTATATATTTGTGTTTAGAAAATTAAATTTGTGTGAAATTTGACCACAAAACCAGTATATAAGGGTTGTCTACACATAACATAAAATATAATTGAGGAATAAAAGAGACACACATGTAATAAAGGTACAAGGGATTTTTAACAATGCCAAATGTTAGTATAAACATAGAACCAAAAGTTTAGTATACGGTAGGAGAGTATTGGCAGATGCCAGCATGATTGGATAACTGAGTTCCAAGGATAGCAGACTGAGTGACTAGAAATGGAAATGTGTATCTTGCAAGCTGAAAACTATCTTTAGGATTTTTTTTTCAGCACTAGTTGAAAGACTGGTTTAAGGCAAAAATAAATAGATAAATAAAAAATAGCACTTTATTCCTGTCCCATAATTTGTTTTAGGCAATTTCTTTCCTTTAATCTCTGCCTTTTAATATTAAAGCTAATTTGATATTTAAGGGTTTATGGTAGAAATTTTGAATGTATGCCCATGAATAAAATTTAATATAAAAATAATGTGAAGAAACATTACATAAACACAATCTAAAATAGTTACCTTTGCTTTATTATCTGCTGATATTTATTTTGGGAGATAGTATTTTGGGAGATAAAAAATAATACTATCTCCCAAAATAAATATATATTATTCACCCAAGTAAGTATATTCACCCAAGTTCTTAAAATAATTTTCACACTAGGAGGAACATAGCTAATAGTTAAAATAAATATAGAGTTACACTAGTGTGCTTACAATCTGTTTCATTGCTGAAAATTAATTATAATTACAGTAATAAAGACATTTAACTGACATTTTCACCTATCGTTTATTTAAGGAGGAGATATAAATGTATGCAAACGTTTTCAGAGAAAAATGTTTTATTGAAATATAAGTGTGTTAAACTTTCATAAACAGAAAGATCAGGCTAACAAGAAGAACATTACTGTATTTTCCTCTCATTTCTAAAATAAGAATGTTAATTAAAAGATGTTAATTAAAGTACTGCAGACTTTAATTGTATGCTTTGAAATTAGATGCATTCTCCTCTCTAATATGCTAATTAATTATGAATACTATGTAAATTTTCCGAGCAAAATATTAAGAATATTTTATTCAATAAATTATTAATAATTAATAGTTCTAAAAGTGAAAATTGAAAATGTAGTATTTTAGAATAAGTGTGGTAGTGTAATTACTATTAAATTTTCTCAGTTAAATTATTAAAATTTTCTTGGACATTCAGGTGATAATTTTTCTATTCTACATAAACACGGATATACACATTGTCCAGTTTTTGCGTCAGATATAGATCTAGGCCAAACTGCCTAATGCCTACTCATTTGTGAGGGATGTGGTGACTTCGTTCCACGATATCACAGGATAAGTGAGTTGAAGACATTTAACTATCTTCCCTTTTGCAAACATTTCACATGTAAAATGTTCTGAATAAGTAGACTTCTTAAAATACTTTGATTTATCATTATGTAATGCAAATTCTATCGCTGTAACTGATGACTGAAGGTCAGGTCAAAATGTAAGAAAAATTAATTGCAAATAAACTTTGTTTCACTCATCCATTTTAACAGCCCTGGGTAGCTTTAGGACAGTAGGAAATTTTGATTACAGTTTTAAGTTATGAATAGGAGGTAGTTTTATGAAAATATGCACCTGAAGCATGAAGGGAAAGTGCAACTGTCTGTATAAATGATGTCACCTCATCCAAGACTTTGGAGCGCTATTTTAGATACAGCTGCTCATCAGAACTAGGGTGTGTCTTCGGCAACCGAGGGATGAGCTATGTCTCTCTTCTTACTTGACTGAAAAGACTAAAATATAAAATATTAACCAAATAATTTTAACTGAAAGATACTGAAACATTTCTGAAGGATAAGATGTTCATAAGGTATCTAGTCACATAAAGATAATCAGATAGCTATGATGACTCCTGAATAAATTGTTGTGCAGAATAAATTAAGCAATGAGCAAGAAAACACCTGAATAACAATAATAGGGCCTGACACTGTACTATTGCTGTGCTATTTGGCTTCTGAGTGTTTTATATGCAGTTTTTGCATGAGTCAGACCTACACTGCTCTGTATACTTTCACCACAGCCAGTTCCCTGGATTAAAGCCACTGTACCATCTGGCAGAGTAGTGGTCGTATAAATGAAGAATCAAACTCAATACCAAGGGTTTGTAAACTGAAGTGTCATTTGCAGTCTGCTCTGCATGTGTGAGACCTGGAAGTTTTCAGAAACATTTCCTAAGCAAATTTTATTAGCGAATCATATGCATTCTAGTTATTCTCAGATTACATGCATATAAATATGTATGGTTTACATATTATAATAATATATAAATATAAGTATATATTTATGTAATACATAACATTATATAATAAATATATAACATGTATTTATGATAATATATTATGTTATGTGTTGAAATAGCTAGAAATAATCAAACTGGAAGTGGAAAGCAACAGCCAGAATCCAAGCCTAATAAAAGTCAAAGATCTAAAATTTTCCCTATATGAAAACTATTTATTCTCTAAAAACAACAGAGATGCAGTTTTGCAAGCAGCAATAGGCTATCTCAGCTAAGATCCTTATTTTTTAAAAGAGAAACTATGAATATGAACCTCATTGGCAATGATTTCTTCATTGCTCTCAATCATTTTGTGAACCTGCAAGATTCGTTGTAAAATGAAGAAGCAGTTTTAAATTTGGAAAATTTTGTGGAAATGAAAGACTGCAAAGTTTTATAGTCATTTTTTTTCAATCTCATGATTCTGAAAAGATCACGACAACAATATTGACTCTGTCTATTTTGAATAAAATTCACCTTTGTTAGCAATGATACAAAACACAATCAGTCTTGTGAAACAAATACAGTAAGAATTGTTAATGTCCTTTATGTCCCCAAAGATACAAAGTTTGTATAAGCACAAACTATTCTGTTTTTTATTAATACAGTTGCTTTTATTGTAATAAGTTTGGGTGAAATCATGAAAACAATTAAAAGGAAAGACAGCAATGGTGAGCTTTTTGTAGAAAATCAGTACAAACTAGTGCCAACTAAACTACACATTCTTATCTTCTGTCGTTTTTTCATGACATATTAGTGCTAAATACTATTACCAATATTTCAGCACAATAATAATTATTCACTAATTTGTGATGAAGACCAATATCCTAAATTCTATGCCAAGTAGAGTTATTTTGCAAATACATCACAAGGAAAATTTATATGTACTTAGCTCAAAACTGTAATAAAAGAGGTTGCTTTAAGATAACATATTTGAATTTTTTAAGCAATTTTAAAAACAGGTAATCTAACAGAAGAAATACAAATATATAAAACTTTTCATAATGGAACTTCATTATTGTTGATCCATATGATCATTCCTTTTTTGTATAAGGAGTCCTTCTGATATTTTATCCTCTTGAGTTGAAAGGCCATGGGCCAGATTAGTACATAATGCATTTTAAACAAATAGAACAAAGGTTTATTTGAAAAATAAATTAAAGGAATCAATAATAAGGGTATGCTAAATTCAAAGCCCCACAAATATTTGCAGTAAGTATCTTGTTTTTAACAGAAAAATGATACAACATGTAACCTAAAATGATGTCTGGCTAGAAAATCGAAGCTCCTCTCATCTTTTCCACATTCTTCCCACTCACCTAACACAAAAAGAGAGAGAGGAAAAAAAAACTTATGAAAGTATCAAAAGCTAGGATTTAGAGTTTTCATATCACCAGAAACAAAAAGTATTTTTTACAGAATTGAAGACTACATAAATGGCAGAATTTTCTAAAATTAAGTCTGAAGTACTTTGCACTTGCAAATTTCCTGCTTCACTTTTCTCAGGTATTCACAGTAACACCAGTTGAAGCAACTGGGACTTTGGACAACTCTTTGTCCGTTTCTTGGCCATGGACTTTACAATCAGTCAAAAATTCTGATGCCAGAATGATCACCATCATCTTTTATTTTTTAGAAAATTTAACTCTTGTGTATAGCAAGAAAGATGGTGAATATGTTAATCTGGTAGGAAACTCTTCCAAATTAATTCCCGTAGGCACGGCAAAAACAAGGCATTATTTGGAAGCTTTGCATTTTGGATATTAAAAATCTACTTTTACCCTACTTTTCAAGGTATGAAATATCTTACACTTAAGAACTTTCAGTTTATATAATGGTATAGATTAAATATAGAGCAAATTTATGTAAGTGACTTAAATGCATGAATTCTACAGACCACCTAAAGGAAGACTTGCAATTACTGATAGTGTATAATTTTAGATTGATAAATACTTTTGGAATCTAAACATTGTATAAGCAGAGAAGACTGTCAAGTAGACATTCGGGGGCTGGGTGAGGTTTAATGGATAAGAAGAGATCCCATTTAGTCCTACAAAGTCAAATTTGAGAAAAGCACTTGCAATTAGGTTTTAGACTTGCCCTTCTGTTAGCTTGTGTTTTTATTTTATTGAAGTGCATCATAGAACCCAATTAAAAAGAGAATAGAGCCAAAGGAAATACAATTCTTGTTTGATAATTCATTTCTAAGAGAATGAAATCATGTCTTTTTGAGTCAGGATGGATGAAACTGGGGACCATTATCTTAAATGAAACAATTCAGAAACAGAAAACAAATACCACATGTTTTCACTTATAAGTGGAAGCTAAATAATGCGTACACAAGAACATGAAGTGTGAAATGATAGACAGTGGAGACTCAGAAAGGTCAGGAGTGGGAGTTAAGTGGAGGATGAGAAATTATGTAATCGTTACAATTGTACTTCATTCTGATGATAGATACCCTAAAAGCCCTGACTTCACCACTACAAAATATATTGATGTAACAAAGTTACATTCGTATCTCAGAAATTTATATAAATAAGATGAAAACATGAAATTCATATGTAAGCAAGATTTCTTATAAAAAAGTGAGACAGCAACCAATATAAAGACAAATCAAACTAAACAGAAAATTGAAAATATAAACCCACCAAAAAAATAAAAAGAGAGACATCTTTCTGAAGGCTGAGAGTAAGAAGACGCCTCATAACATTATTTAATTTTTAAATTATGGGTCAGAATACATTATTTGAAAACTCTTCAGTAGTTCAAAGTAAGAAAGTACAAATTCAATAGAGTTTACAAAAAGTTAAAGCATTAACAACTGAGCTAAAATGTAGCCAGATAAAATGTATAATGACACAAATGAGATGAATATATGATAATAAAGAAAAAAAAAACATTGAAGTACTTAATAGAGAAAACAGGTTTGGGAATAAAATAAATCAAATCAAAATGTGCAGGTCAAGTTTATGAAGTTTTCTCAAAACGTGTAGGAAAATAACTAGAGGAAAATACACAGATAAGATGTTACGATTTAATAAACCAAATCAAAACATTTTTGAAAACCAATCATTAGCATGTCCTGCAATATTGAAAATTGAAACTGTAAATTAAAAAACAAAACAAACACCAAGTCATTTGATTGTTTTCCAAATAATGCCATTTTAAAATTGCATTAAATCCAATCCACAAATATTTCCTTTCTTTAATCTACTGAAAAACTTTTTGCTTACTTTATATTTCTAATTTTGTTCATGATTTATTGTAACATATTAAGAAAATTGAACATATTTATAATAGGTGCTTATGTATCCTTGCTTCCTAAGTCTAATTTTCTGTCATTTTTGGCTCTTTAAAAAAATTATAATTATGGGACATAATTTCCTGTTTGGGAAACTGTGTATTAATTTTTTATTAAGATGATACAATTTGTTTTTATACATGGTTGAAAGTAGAATTTTGCTATATTTTAAAAATAATGTTGGACATTCTTTTAATCACAACTTCCAGAGAACAGCCATGTTGTAATGAAATGTTATGACATTCTTATTGTGCAAGAGTACACAATAAAGCCACTAGTTGTAAACTTTTACTTATTTTCAAAATTTGCAGGTAATTTTGAGAGGACACTTAAAATCTTGCGTAGAAAAATATATACAGAATAACTATTTGCTTTTCTGTTTGGTTAAATCATTTTTTCTTGGAATCACAGCATACTAATATTAGAAAAAAAAAACATGTAAAGTCAACTAATTACATTTGTGTAATTTCAAAGTCAAGACATAGAGGTCAAGAAACATAATTCAGTCCCATGGGGAATAATAGACTTATAGAGTAGCACTGAAATATTTTGATCCTTCTTCTTGAATGTCCCTCAATGATACCAAATACTCTCTCTTAATGATATGAATTTATTCTTCCTAATCCAGAAGGATTTGGATCAGATTTCCACATCAGTGTTTTACGGACTACATATTTTGGGTTTCCAAGAACTGACCAAGATGGGGGAGGGTAGGAAGGTAAATCGTAGACTGGTATTAAAATTTCAGGTAACAGGCCAGGCACAACGGCTCACGCTTGTAATCCCAGCACTTTGGGATGCCAAGGTGGAGAGATCACCTCAGGTCAGGAGTTCAAGATCAGCCTGGCCAACACTGTGAAACCCCATCTCTGCTAAAAATGCAAAAATTAGACAGGCATGGTGGCGCATGCCTATAGTCCCAGTTATTTGGGAGGCTGAGGCAGGAGAATTGCTTGAACCTGGGAGGCAGAGGTTACAGTGAGCTGAGATCGCGCCAGTGCACTCCAGGCTGGGCAATGGAGCAAGACTCTGTCTGAGGGGGAAAAAAAAATTCAAGTAGCAAATGGAATGCTTTTCTTGGTTTTTGGAAGAATAGCTGCATTTCCTTTCATTTTCTCTTTTGTTTCTTTTTTAAAATATGAACCATGAATGGTCATTAGGGCATCATATATACTTTTATACTGACTTTGAATTATATCTAAAGTCACACGGATAATTTACATTAAATTTACAAAACCAGGTTTAACCACCTAATTCCCAATACAGAGACACTCCATTCCCTGACACTTTCAGAGCAAGCATAGCTAGAGGTGTAATTGAGATCGGCTCTGCAACTAGAGTACAATAGAACACCAAAATTAGATTAAGATGGCTTAAAATACATAATTATATTAAAGCAATCAAGGTATTAGTTGATGTCTGTCTCTTCCTATAACACGTAATTTATTTTGTTAATTGATCGTTAACAAATATTTGGAGCTATTTAAGAAAATAATTAATTGTAATGAACAATGAAAAATGAGTCAAATTGCTTCTAACAGTTGTCCACATTCCTGTAGTGCTTATTCCCTGGGTCTAGCTTCCCTCTCTAAGCATTCTCATTCTGCATAAACTATTAGCACTATGAAGTGAGGGCAAAACTATATGTGAAGTATGTGACATATGTTATTTGGGGGTAAAGCATAGTATAATTTATTGAATTACTAAAAACTTAATTATTGGTGGGCTCTAAATATCACTTGTGGTTCTATAACTAATTGTGTGAACTTATTTGGGTTTTCAGTTTCTTCATCCAGGGGACAGGAAGATTAGATTCCTAAGATTTCTCTCTGCCAAAAAGTTGTAATTATTCATGTTAAGTTTTTTATATATCAGCTTTTGGAAACGCTTGTTGAAAGAGATAATTAATTAAATAAAATAACTCTAGTTTGATAGTAAAAAGTAAAAACAGAAATAATAGTGTAATTATGAACTATTGCCTTATAAGAACCTACATAAAATATATAAAATATTAAGACTTCCTAAGCTCTATAGAATATTTCAGAAAAATTGCTTGAGTGGCTGGTATATGAGAGAGATGAAATATTTATTTCTAAGAATGAGATATTTACTGAAGTTATCTGATTTCGGTAGGGTTTTATATTTTCTAAATCATTTTAGATACATTCTGCCTGTGTGAAAGGCCTAAAAAACAATACACAGCATTCTATCCATGTGAAAGGCTTAAAAACAACATGCATCAGATCTCAACTGAATTGTGTTGGAAAAGGAGACTGATCCTGCCACGTCCCATAGATAGGCCAAAAGCACCGACAATAACAGAGAACTATGACCAAGCAATAGGAGGTAAAATAGCAATTTGTGCAATGTAAAACATGAACTAAAATCTTAGCACAGTTGATATTCCAGGTATGCATCAAACTGTAGATGTCATTGTAAATATATTCACTGATGGAGATTACATGTCACGCAGAAAGGTCTCTTAAGGAAACTTCCAAGGTGATGAGCCATAATAATAAATCAGCCAAATGATTCTCCTCTCTGGCTGATGAAAGGAAATTCTCCTTGAGATCAATCATTGTGAACAAGCTGACAGTGAAGTAGCCTTGCTGCTGATCTTGTGCCAGGCTATGTGGAGGATTTCACACATCCTTGAAATGCAACTAGTATAAAAGTCGCACACTCCTCACATAGATGATTTGGTTCAAAGACTAAGGGGAAAAAAAGGGGAACAAGATAGACCCTTGACTCCAGAAAAGAAAGACATAAAGCTCTGCAAAACAGGATCTTTGGGTGGAGTGGGGGTTTGTTTTGTGGGGTGTGTATGTGTGTGTGCACGTGATTGTTAGAAGGACATTTAGAGGCAAGAGAGACAACAGTGGTTTGGAGAACAAGGGGCAGAGAAGTAGGGTGGCCGCCTATTCTGATAGAAACTCAACAACCTCCTAACTGGAACTAATTACCTGCGAAAGGCTCACTGCCGAGTTGGCACCATGAAGCTCATTAGAACCATTTTATCTCCCTAAAATCTCCTTCAATACCTCCCCCACACAAATTGCTTAATATGGGAAACTGCCATATTTCTCATTGTTGTTTAAGTGTCCACGGGTAAAAAAGTGTCCTTAGGCCTCTCTTACAAACAGATAATAGCTCCCCAAACCCTCTTTCCATATAGAAATTCTGGTGCACCAATGAGGTTGTAAATAAAAACTGAATAGTTCAGCAATTCTCAAGATAGAAAACAATTTTTTTTTTCCTGGAATCACAGGATAATTCCATACTCTACCTACAATTAAAAATGTGTACAAGGCCGGGCGCAGTGGCTCATGACTGTAATCCCAGCACTTTTGGAAGCCAAGGCGGGCAGATCACTTGAGGTTAGGGGTTCAAGAACAGCGTGGCCAATATGGGGAAACCCTGTCTCTACTAAAACTACAAAAATTAGCTGGGTGCGTTGGCGGATGCCTGTAGTCCCCGTATTAGAGAGGCTGAGGCAGGAGAATCACTTGAAACTGGGAGGCAGAGGTTGCAGTGAGCCAAGATCACGCCAGTGCACTCCACCCTGGGTGACATAGGGAGACACTGTCTCAAAAAAAAAAAAAAAAAAAAAAAAAAGTGTGCAGTTTAAGTATGACACTTCATTCTGAGTGATCATTCTTAGCTATCAGCTTAAAGAAATGTGTGCATACTCAGGCTGCACGGAGGTCACAGCCTGTGGTGGTGAGAACACTGCTGTCTAGTGCTGCAGACAGGAGAACTGGATTTTATTCTTGGCTCTGCTACTAACTGGCTCCTTGACTTTAAGGAAATTACTTACTCATTTTTCACTTAAGTTTTTTTAGCTTAAAGAGAAAGTCTTGCCCTTGATAATATCTAAGTTTTCATCATCAAACTTTTTGAAACATATTGTCTACTGCCTGTTATTGAAAATATGTTATCTGTATCATGGATCTTGCCAAGGAAAAATATTATGTAAAAGAGTGGATCATTTTTTTCCTATCTAGATTAATTATAATGCACTTTTAAACATCCGTAATGTTTCCAGTTAAACTGAATTTTGATCCTTTATTTTTATTACATAAATTATTGACAAAAATCATGCAACCTCCTTCTCAGCAATCAACCAGTAAGTAAATACTATGTTGACATCTTTTTGAAAAAAAAAAAAAAAAACTTTATTTTTATGCGTCTGAATTATTTCCACCGTTATTTTAAAAAGCTGGACACCCAATTAGGAAATCTAATAATTACATTGCAAATATTTGAACCACTGTCAATGTACTTATTTTCCACAAGCTTTTAAAGTAAAAAAATCTACAAAGAGACTTCCAGGTTTGTCATGTTAATGCTTTCCTCAGTGAATACAACATGGCATATTTTCAAAAGTATGATTTATTGAGTTCCAAACCTCTACAGTAATATAAGTCTTTTAATTTCCTTTCTTTACAATGGACATTACTAAAATGAATCAAGACCAAGGACAAAGAGAATTGACAAAGAAACCACTTTTATTAAATGAAGAACAACTTCCTCTGTAGAGATTAAATGACCAGAGCTGGAAAAAAATATAATGAAATATGCTGTGTTTCTTTCCTACTTATCCTACTTGATATTAGGTGGATGCATGTAATTTTTTATTTGTATTGAACAAATATATTTTATTTAATAAATTAAATGTGTCTATGTGTACTGAATTATAAAATTAATTATAATAAATTTGACTTTCTAGGTTTTGGTTTTCTTTCACTGAAAACGTTTTCCATATGAAGGTGATTTTACAATTTACTATTAAGATGTCACCATGACAAGTGAACTGTGTCTCTGAAACTGAACACATAGTATACACTGCTTTCTATCAACTGGAGGTCACTGCATCTGTTGATAATAGCCTCAAATTCAAAGAGGCAAAAGGATGAAAGACCTTGTGTAATATTTCTTTTTTTCATCTTTAACATCAACATTCTCTGTGTTTCAGATATATCTGAGGGATTACAGATTTCAGCCTACATAGTTTATGTAACATCATTGTACTGTTTGTTCTGGGGAGGACAACATTTTAAAGTATGCAGTTGAGTCTCATAACAGCCCCTTGATGCTGCCAGCAAACAGTTACAGTTCTCAGAAGCATAGAGGTTTGGCTATAAATCAGTCTCAAGTATTATAATAAAGTTTATAGAAGCTGTATCAACAGCATGTACCCTAAGTAGGAAGAATTATTTTTGTCCTCTTCTTGCCTTCCTATTTTTCTTAGTTCAGTACAAACTTTTGAATGATTGTGAAGTTGGTATCTACGCCCCTCATCCAGTCCTCATGAAGGGGGAGTAATGATGTGTTTAGTGAGACAGAAAAAAAAAATAGATGACTAAACACTGTAGCTCAGTCCCTCAGGTTAGCCTGTACTCAGCACTTTTATGCCTCTTTCCATGCAGTAAATCAGCTTGGGTAGAATCCTTGCCTCATAAAGGCAAATATGAAAGTCAGTCATTATCTCTGTCTCTCTGGTCCTCTCTTTCTCTCTCTGTGTGTGTTTGTCTTCTCTCTCTCTCTGTCTCACACACACACACTCACACACACACACACTCACACACACATTTCCCTTGAATTTGAAGAATAGATACAAGTTAACATTTCTATTGGTCTCAGACACAAGACTTTTATTCTCTATCTCAGCTTTGTGTAAATTTCTCAAGTGGTACAAAGTAAAACTGTGCTTGTCAGCGTTAAAAAAAAGGGACTACTTTTATAACTATAGGTTTATTACTTTCTAGGGATGGCACAAAAAGAAAACAAAGGATTATCACAACAACTGAATTATGTAAGAACGCACAAGTTTTATCATGAAATGTTTAGTCCAAAGAAACAGCAATAGAAAGCCCAGTCTGAAGAATGAGAAGGTATTTGTGTGCCAGGCCCATCAAAACTGGAATGTGCCATGAATTGAGTCTATATTTTAAGCCTGATATACCATTGCCTTTTTCTTCCCCGATTCATATCAGAACTGTGGCGATTTTGCACTTGACATGATCTAATAGGTACTCTCTAGATCTGTGAAATAAAACTTACAATCCTGGCCACATGGCCTTAGTCAAGTAAACAATAAGCGGACTGAATATAAATAGTAATTTGTGTCTCTTGGTGTACAATTCATTTATTTCATGCAAATGCTCATATTAAAAAGTTTAGAAATAATTTTATTTTAAATTGTACAAAGCAGTGTCAAGAATTGTAAAGGTGCTAAGATTTTACCTTACCACCCATTATTAAGTGGCTATAAAAGGTGCTCAATTGTTAGACTTCAAATAGCTTCAAAAAGCCAAAAATATAGATTATATTTAAGAACCAGAATCATGGGGCTAATGTTGACTTAGACTGGAACAGCAAATGCATAGCCTAAAAACTTTTTTTTGGAGGGGACGAGGGGGAAGGAGTTTTGCTCTTGTCGCCCAGGCTGAAGTGTAATGGCATGATCTTGGCTCACCACAACCTCCAGCTCCTGGGTTCAAGTGATTCTCCTGCCTCAGCCTCCCGAATAGCTGAGATTACAGACATGCACCACCATGCCTGGCTAATTTTGTAATTGTTTAGTAGAGACAGGGTTTCTCCATGTTGATCTGGCTGGTCTCAAACTGCTGACCCCACGTGATCCGCCTGCCTTGGCCTCCCAAAATGCTGGGATTATAAGACATGAGCCACCGCGCCTGGCCTAGTCTGAAAACTTTTAACAGCGGTTAGGCGTCAGTGATACGCCCAAAGCAGTAAAAGACGGATGTAGTCAATCTGCCAGGAGTGGCAAGGGTCGTGACCTGAGTTATGTGACTTTTCTCACTGTAAGACAAATGGTTGCACTTTTGTTAGGAGTCACAAATCTAGAATGCAGTGGCAGCCTTAGCATCAGATACACAGATTCCCTTACCTTGTGCCCAGTCAATGATGGTGGATATGTTGCCATAGCCGTTATCATGATGCATCAGGAGGCATTGATGACACTCTGGGCCATGCAAGCTTAATAATCAGCCCAATTTCATCGGACTCATTAGAGAATAGACTCTTACTGTAAGCATCCACAGGATTGACTCAGAATTCACTCAGGAGCCACAGTCTTTTCTATAGTTTGTCACCACAAAGAGGTGTGTCATTAATCTCCCAGTCTGTAGTTTCCTAAGTGGCAATCCAAACAGCTAGACTGTTGGCAATAGCCTAAGAGACCGTAAAATTCCACAAGGGAAGCAAGGGGAGTACAGCCTAGGGCCATAGAAATGGCCATGAGTTCCGCCCACTGAGCAGAGTAACCATGTCCATTTCATTTCTGCTGGCATTCTCTTTTAACACTTGCAGCAGTCCCTGAAAACCATCAGCTCCTGGCCTAGCTCCATCATCAGCAAATCAAACCCAGACCCAGGCTTTTTGGGTCCTTCTGTCAATTGAAGCCCCATTCACCCAGCAGCTTTGCTTTAGTAGGTACAGCGGGAGATAAAAGTTTACACCAAAAAGACAGCTGCTACTTTTTCTTTTAATACCAGGATACCACCGTGGTCAAGTTGACTGAATTCTTGAATATTCCATTTCTCTTTGATATGTAAAGCTTGTTGATCCCCTTTTACTTTTACTTTTTTTTTTTTTTTTTTTCAGATGGAGTCTCGCTCTGTCACCCAGGCTAGAGTGCAGTGGTGCAATCTCAGCTCACTGAAACCTCCACCTCCCGGGTTCAAACGATTCTCCTGCCTCGGCCTCCTGAGTACTTTTATTTGGCACTTTTCAGGATGCATGTGTTTGGCTGGAAAGAACCCAAAAACTGATTAACAGTGACAATAAATAAGTTGAAATGTCATGTGTAAGGATTTCCAGATGAAGATTGCCTTACAGAAATTTGTGAAGAGTATTTTCTAGAAGAAAACACAGTAAGGGAATGGGGACAGTTGAAGATGCCAAACAAAGGTAAATCTTCAGGTAAATGTGTAGCCTATGCATAATCTAATAAGTGGGCTTTGGAGTATTAATTATATCTCAATGGTGGCTGCAATTCAAGGCAAGACGACAAGATTTCATATTCTCACAGCAGTTATTGGCCAAGGACATCGTAGTTGGAGGAGTGGGAATGGGAAGAAAGCAGACATACATTTCCAGACATTTCTGGTTGTCTACACACACACAGATTGGCTTCAGTAGCCTAAGGCAGTTCTCCACAGAGAATTCCAGGTATGGGCCTTGGGAAGCACAGGCTGGGAGAGATGCACAGAATTGATACACAAGATCTGTGTTTGCTGCAGTCTATGATTTTCAAAGACTAGATCCAGTTATATCTCCCAGTGATTTCCTCTATCTGAGAATGCCTTTTTCTAGATTGTGGCTGGTCAAAATTACTGGGACAAAACTTACAAGTGAAAGGTGAGTGAAGTGAAAGAGCTACTGAACCTGCATTCCTAGCTGAGACTCTTCATTTCCTCATCTATCGCCCATTTTCTTCTCTTGCAGTTAATGCATCTACTTCTCTAGGTAAGTTAACTGGTTAAGTGATGCAGTCATCACTAAGGAATCTGAGCCCCCAGTTGCTCTAATTGTCTTGGAGAATCCACTGAATCTGGAACGTATTCCTCCCTGCTCCAGATTATGTAGCAGTGGCAACACTATTTCATTTTTAACAAATCCACTACCCCTTCAAGGATGCAGCACCCTTTATTTGCTTACTGGTCTCTCGCTATAATAAGCATAAGTGAGCAGCCTGCAGCTGTAGCTTTATGTTTAGTAGGGTGCTTTATCTGCCTTGGGAGAATTATTCACTTTCTAGGAACCACAACTTCTAAACTCACCAAACCTAAAGCTGCAAGGAATGGGAAGCAATATTTCCTCAACTATTTTATCAGAAAGGATTGAGAAGAAATTTACTTCAATCTTCACGCTTCGTTTCCAGTACTTTGTGATGGCTGCTGGCTTCAGGCACATATCACCAAAGAAAAGTCCAACATTCAAGGGCCCCATCTTCAAGCTACAGGCATAGTTCAACCTCCAAGAGGGTAGTCCAGTGTTCCGTCACACCAGCAGCTACTGGATGACACAGTAGCAGGACTATCAGTGGATTCTACGGCAGCATTCTCATTCATGTACCTCTTTTTACCATAAAGTGGTTTCCTTGTACTGTAGAGATGCTATTTAAGACATTATGTCAATAAAAGACACATTTATTAAACACTTAAAGAGTGGTACTTGCTGAAGTGCTCCAGGCAGAAATCGAAAAATTAATCCTGGAATAGTTGTCAGTCTCCATCAGAATGAATTGCTGCACTTTTAAGCAGAAGGGGATCAGCGTAATGAACTTTCCACAAAGTTACATTTTCTTCCTTTCCATCATCTGGTCATAGGAAGACCCTCATGAAGCCATAGGCATAAGATGAGGAAGATGTGTCACCGTTGCCAAAGCAAAACTTGCACTGGGAAAAGTTATACAGGTGAAGAGTAACTTACATAAGGCTGTTGCAATAGGGGTGAGGAAGGAGGACTTGGCCTGAGCTGAACTCCACTGAAACAAAAGCGGGAGGATTTTTAAGCATGGGAGTGTGAGGGCGAGCACAGGCTATCTACATTTGCTAATCAGCTTTGCCAAAGGAAAGGTAACCTTTCTCTTATCTTTGTGAAAGGAGTAGTTTCACAACTTGGAGCAAAGGATTTGCAGCAGTTAATCTCCTGCCTTCCCAAAGAAACTTAGAGACGGATGCTATTTCCCTTGATGATTTCTTTTCAATGAGATGGATCCTGGGTCCTTGAGGAAGACATTCCTTGATTGTAAAACTGGCAAGAAGCTTTTAAAATGACGTACATCTCAAAAGGGCAAAGAAAAAATTTACAATGACAAGTTCTCTAAAGTAAATGCTCTAAGAAAGGGGAAAGGGAGAGTTCCTGTGGTTAGACCATCTGGATTCTATAAGGATCTGCGTGAAAAGGAGGTCATGGGCCTAGAGGCAGGAACAAAATTGTCTGAAGTTTAGTTAAACTGAGGGATATATTAAATCTGTCTTACTCCTTACTAAAGGGGCAGATGACATGTGTGTTCAGATTACTTGTGGCCTCAGAATTGACTCGTACCCAATTCTACTTGTATTATTTCCATGGTGCAATGGATAGCTGCTATGCCTGCCCAAACTTATGAATTGGTGGGCCTGGCAGCATCCAACTCATGAGAGGCTCATGAACACCTGTTTAATCACCTCCAGAATCAAGAAACATGCCAGAGTGGTGTTTCTGAATGTTTTTCAGCAACCGTTTGCTAAAGAGGTCCTTACTCTTAAGCCCTAAGAAGCTTATCTGTGACTTCGCTGTTAGGGTTTGCCATGGTCAGCACACAAAATTATCTACTTCATATACTTTCAGCACCATGAAATTATGCAGACAATATGTTCCAAGTGACAGTGTTATTTGTATCATAGCCACAGTTCGGAACAGAGTCCTTTTTCGTTCCAAGCTTTACTCAATAGTGACAGCCTTTGAAGGCACCTGATAATAAGTTGTAGCAGTATTCTCAAAGGTTATGCTACTTAAATATATGCTACCAAAAAGAACTAAAATGAAGCATTTTTCTTAGGCATATAGTATGAAATACTTTATTATTTTCCTGCAGTGGATGCCTGTGCATGTTCTAGATGCTTGGATTCCCCAAATCTTCACAGATGTAGTAGGCCCTTCATCTCTGTAGGGTCCCTCCAACACTCTTTATTACATGATTATTATCAGGGCATGCATAATTCTCGTTCCATCTTTCTTATCATGTTTGATTAAGGTGATAACAATCAACTTAGAATACAAAATTATGGGGAAGCTCCACGGGAAGAGGAATGAACTTGAACTTGCACTAAAATCAGTGAAAATGCCAATGAAGAGACTGACATTTAGCAGGCATATTTCTAAGTTTACTTGTGTAAGAACATGACTTGCAGAGAGGTTCAAGATGGCTGCCTAGAGGCACCTGGCTGTCCCTCCTCCACAATAAAAGGACCAAAACCACAAGTAGATAAATACACTTTGATTGGAGCATCTAAGAGAGAACACCTTAATTCAGCAGGGAACTGGCCGGGAACCTCTGAGGCACTGAAGGAGAAGCTGGCCAAGGATCAGCTTGGAGCCAAGAAGAACTCCCCATTGCAGGAAAACAGATAAGCAAGAGAACTCAGAGGCCTACACTCCCACCACAAAATCCTGTACTCCTAGCCAAATTTACTGTATATTTCAAAACGAATAAAAGAGAAGATGTGAAATGTTCCCAACATGATACTCAATGGTAGATATACTGAATACTCTGATTTCATCATTATACATTGTAGACATGTATCAAAATATCACATATACCCCATAAATATGTCCAATTATTATGTATCAGTAAAAAAGAAAAAAGTATACAAATTATGTTCTAAAACATCCAAAAATCTGTTGGGAGCAAGCCCCCCAAAATCTGGCCATAAACTGGCCCCAACACCGGCCATAAACAAAATCTCTGCAGCACTGTAACATGTTCATAAAGGTCCTAACGCCTGCGCTGGAAGGGTGTGGGTTTACGGGAATGAGGACAAGGAACACTTGTCCCGCCCAGGGTGGAAAATGGCTTAAAGGCATTCTTAAGCCACAAACAATAGCATAAGCGATCTGTGCCTTAAGGGCATGTTCCTGCTGCAGTTAACTAGCCCAACCTATTCCTTTAATTCGGCCCATCCCTTCGTTTCCCATAAGGGATACTTTTAATTAATTTAATATCTATAGAAACAATGCTAAGGACTGGTTTGCTGTTAATAAATAATGTGGGTAAATCTCTGTTCGGGGCTCTCAGCTCTGAAGGCTGTGAGACCCCTGATTTCCTACTTCGCACCTCTATATTTCTGTGTGTGTGTCTTTAATTCCTGTAGTGCCACTGGGTTAGGGTCTCCCCGACTGAGTTGGTCTCGGCAAAAATCAATGTTCCTTCCTTCAAAGTATTTTGCAACAGGTGAGTTAATACATACAGTAATGTGTTTTGTGTGCAAACTACTTCTGTTCTTCCTTAGACTGTGGTATTGAAAGGAATGCATTTGCCAGATCAATAATTGCATCACTTACACTAGAGGTTGTGGTGTTTTGTCCTAGTAAAGACAATACAGTTGACAGAACATCTACTGTTGAGTTCTCCACTTGGCTATGTTTGCAGTAGTCCACTATTCTCTATCATGATCACTCTGGTTTTTTTGCACAGTCATATTGGTTGATTAAATGGTGACATAATGGGAACCACCACCTCATTTTTTCAATTTTCGAGGGCTGCACTAACCTCTGCCATTCTACAAGGGAAAATGTACTGCTTCAGACTTTCCATTTTGGTTTAGTTGAAGCAAAACCGTTTCTAGGGTTTTCATTGTTCTTAGCTTCTGTAATAGTTTTTACTGTCCACAACAATAACAAAATGTGCAGATTGTGTCAGTTGCTAATTATTTCAACCTGAGTATCTTTCTGAGAATTATGAAATAGCCTAGCATCTGATGAATTTGCAACCCAATCCACTGTGAATTGAATTTAATCTAAGATTCCATCCATCACCTGATCTGGATATACTTTTACCCTAACAGGGAAGCTATAATGGTGGTTTAGATCTCTTGGGTATTACACTTAATTCATTTTACAGGTCCTTGGATCATTGGCCATAGACCTAGGAGAATCACATTTTTGTAAATTTGCTACGGCATCTCAGATAATTTCTGCGGGGGTACCCAGATTCAACCCATACAACTCCCACAAAGACGTGTTATGGGCCTTCAGATGGGCTCAGGTTTAGACACAGGACAGAGATTATTTTATTTCATTGGTGACTGATCTTCACTTGTGCTCCTCCATTAATGTATCTTTTGGTTATCTTTATCCACTTCCATAGCTATATCTGTAAATACTCACATCTGCATCAATATGCATATAAATGTGATCCGGCCACATATGCAGCTTTTAATCCTCATGTGTTTTAAATATATTCTATTAGTATTAAAAAATACTTTACACTTCATAAATGCTGTGTTAAAAATATACTCCCATTACAGAGCCAAATGGTAGCAATTGAACATACGGGTTAATGTGCTCAATCTGAAAGGAGATAGCCTGCATCTGAACATGGCTTGGCTACTTACTAGATTGGGCAAGCCACTTAACTCCTATGTCATCTAGTTTCCTTAGCAGAAAAAAAAAAAAGCATTAATAATAATATATACTTCATAGAATTAATATATTAACAAGTTCATAAATGAAAAACATTTAAAGTAATGCCCATAATACTGAATGCTGTAAGATTTAGCTAATTTAATTTTTTTTGGATTTTAATAATCTACTGTTACTCATCACTATATAGTGAACACAATTAAACAAAAATCATTGTTGAGATACCTGATTCCTTCTTTACAATGTGCTTATAAACGTCATTCCTACCTATTCTACCTTAAAATGTAGATTCCATTAAAATGTTTCTTTAGGCCTAAATGAGGTTGTTTATACTAGGACCTATTAATGTATTATTAAAAATTAATATGCTTTTAGAGCTGATAGGCCCACCTCAAGTTCTCTCATACTTTTCTTGAGTTTATTTAAAACAAATAATCATTTTATAGAGGAAAAATTTTAACTATCAAAATACGTATTACATATTTCATTTTCAAATTTTTAAATGCAGATATGCTTCATAATTCGAAAGGTGAATCAACCTACTGAGCATATGCATGAAAACATTTCTGTCTCTGTCTCTTTCTTTCTCTCTCTCGCACACACACACACACTCTTAATGTTTAGTTGCATTTCCAAAGTATCAAACCAGGTTTTCATATGATTTCAATCAAGGAACATTCAAATATTCTGTACTCAAATGAAAACACCACCTGGTAATTTAAAAATTGAGACTGATAAATGCCAGCACACACTATTCTGGGTTTTATTTTCATAGGCTTTCTAAAAGTAAGCTTAGAATTTCTAAAATGTGTAATGTTAAATTTTCTTGATTTAAATTTAATCATGTTTATTGTGAGAATTATACATATACATGTATATATATTTCCATGGGTTTATACACTCAAAAAAAATTCAAACTTTGAGCTGTCTCATAAGCAAAAAGTAAAGTACTCAAAAAATGCCAATGAAATATTAAAGTATAGATTAAATCAACTATTACACTTAAATAAAATGAAAGTTATAAGAATGGAATAAAAATGCAGAAAATAAATACTATTGAAAATGAAGAGAAAAGCAAAACATTATAGGACCAAAGATACAGATTAATCAATATACTGTAAGCCATGTGCAAAAAGATAGTAAAATAAGCAAAAAAAAAAAAAAAAAACAAAAAAAAAAACAAACTAGTTTAACAACTTTGAGTATTATAATAAATCTAGATTCTACACTTTGTTTTTCTTCACTCTTGATGTTAAGAAACCTAACGCTACTTCAGGCTGTCTGAAATATAATACACTGACTTAGGACATCTACATGCAGTATTACATTGGCAAATATTCCTAGCAAAAATTGGGGAAATCCTGGTTGATATGCAATCATTTCATATGAAGCTTATATTCAAAAGTAGATTATTATATATGTGACAGAATCTGCTTTTAAATTCTAAAACACGTAATTTCAGTCAAGAAAAATTTAGTTCTCTCCAAAATTTGATTGCTGAATTCTATAATCTTTGAATTAAAGGTAAATAATATAAAATAAATTGAAATGTTAATGTTGTATTAGCAACTATTTTCGACTATTATCAATACGTGAATTTTGATATGTTGCATGCAGCCAGTTGTCTTATAAGGCTGTGTTCACCATCAATAACACATCCGTGCTTTGCTAATGCTTGACCCTGGGCTCTCAGTGCTCCTGTCCCCGCCCAACCATTTTCTCCACTTACAACATGGGGCTCTGACAAAGTTACAGCAAGAAACATTTTTGCCAAGATGCTTGTGCATTCTTAAGTTCTGGCAGAAAGAACAGACATTAAAAGCTTTTATAATTCAAGTAGTTATTTTGTATCATCTCCTATTTAGAATTCTCATTTAGGAGATTTTCTGTTTGAAAGTCAAAAGTTGAAACAAGAGTGAACTGAGACATGAGAACAAGCTTCAGATGGACATCAGAGGTCTTCTTCAAGTCTAAACAAAAATGGTTCAGGAAAGCCAAGAATAACTCATCCATGACACTAGTGGACTGCATAAGGACTAGAGTGAAAGTCCAAATAGTGTTGGCGGGGGGGAAGAATTTAAAAACAGTGTGTCCTCTGTTTATATTTCCTTCAGGACACTATCTGAGGTAGGAGAAGCCTCAATAAGTAGCAGGATAAGATTTAAGGATTTGGAGGTCATTATTCTGCAGAGAACTGGCTCATTTAGCGCCTACTCTATTCAGAGTGCAGAATTAGATACTGTTACCTTGACAGATTTCACACAATGACCTTCATGACCTTCAAGGCAACCAGCACATTCCTAACAGGATTCTTAGTGGATATATAAAAATGAATTGAGAAATAAATTTATGGAGAATATAGGGTTTTTTTCAGTCTATAATGTTGCAAAATTTATATTATAAAATTTCCTATGTAGAGTTTGCTTTTGTTATTCATGCGTATATTTGGCATTGTGTTTCTGAAAGAACTATATATTTATAATTTACATTTCAAATATCCAATCAATGTTTTTTCTTCATCACTTACAACTGCCTCAGAGACTGCTGAATATATTACAATTCTAGGAAGAAGTAAGGCACTTTGAGTACCTAACTATTATGTTAGCAAACAACAGGAAAGGGAGCAAAAGGGGAGAAGAATTTTAGAAAAGGGGCCTCAACTTCACAATGTAGCTCTGTAGTATTTCTATTGCTACTGAATTGTCGCTGCTAACCTGCAGAGAGAAAATAGATAAAGGCACTTTATTGCTTTTTGAAACTTGGAAAGGAAAAAAAAAATCAGTATCTTAAATAAAGATTTCAATTCCTGACCTCACTAGCCTAGTCTGCAATTGAACCAAAGTCATTAATTTTTAGCCTCAAGTAAATGGGAATTCAGAATTTTAGCTCTGAATGCAAAAGCTCAATAAAATGGGCCATGGCGGTAGAGTAGAACCACTACATACGCAAATCCAGGGCACGTTACAAATGGATTACATTTCACAATGTCATATAAGTCACTGTAATAGGAAACTACCATGTTTTTTCCTTTACAAAATCACATTTTAAGCATTCTATGCTGAACTTTAGAAAAAGTTTTTGTTACCTAAGCTATTTGTCATTTGAGAATTTGGATTTTTTTTTCTGCCTTCCAAATAAATTTATTTACCTCTGATGAACATTATTTTGTTTGTTTGTTTGTTTTTTGTTTTTTTGAGACAGAGCTTCACTCTTGTTGTCCAGGCTGGTGCAATGGTGCCATCTCGGCTCACAGCAACCCCGCCTCCCTTGTTCAAGCGATTCTCCTGTCTCAGCCTCCCAGGTAGCTGGGATTACAGGCATGTGCCACCACACCCGGCTAATTTTGTATTTTTAGTAAAGACGGGGTCTCTCCATATTGGTCAGGCTGGTCTCAAACTCCCGACCTCAGGTGATCCGCCCGCCTCGGCCTCCCAAAGTGCTGGGATCACAGACGTGAGCCACCACGCCCGGCCTGATGAACTTCTTAATACCTATTTGTGTTGGTCCAGTTTGCATTGCTATAAAGGAATACCTGAGACTGGGTAATTTACAAAGAAAACAGATTTATTTGGTTGATGGTTCTGCAGGCTGTGCAAATGTGCCTCCAACATCTGGTTGGTTTCTGGTGAGGCCTTAGGAAGCTTTTACTCATGGCGGGAGGTTAAGGGAGAGCAGACGTGTCACATGGTGAGAGAGAGGAAGAGAGAAAGGAGAGGGTGCCAGGCTCCTTTGAACAGCCAGCTCTTGAGTGAACTAATAGAGTGAGAAGTCACTCATCACCAGGAGGATGGCACCAAGCCACTCATGAGGGATCTACCTTCATGACCACAACACCTCCCAGTAGGCCCCACATCCAACAATGAAGATCACATTTCAACATGAGATTGGAGGGACAGATGTCCAAACCGTACCACTATTGCAGACTCTTTAAGTATACACTTGTCAGTAAATCACAAGTGAGTAGTCAGTATCCTAACAATGACAAGCTATTCATTTTTTTTCTGTTTTCAAGTTAATATGCTTCTGTGTGTGTGCACTCTCTCTCAAGCCTGGCATCCACAATTAGTCAATTAAATATTTTCTTAGTAGGAAAAAAATATATTCTTATGAGATATTCCAGCATCTGCCATCGCAATACCTCTCATGAGTAATTTCTTCTTCTATAATCACACTCCTCTGGCACATTCTGAACTCCAGAATGCTGTGAAAATGACCTGACTCTCCAAACCTGACAGTCCGTCCTATGATTCTTTAGAATTATTTTTTGCTGCTGTGTTCAGGATCTGTCTATTTTAAATTAAAAGAGCATTTTCTGTTTTATGCTGAGAGCTGTGAGGTAACTGGTCCTCTTAACAGGAACCTGGTTTATTCCAGAATATTTCTAAAGATACTCGGCAATATCAGTGACTGCTTGTATCCCACGTCCAGCTCAAGAAAATGCTGAAAGGGAAACACTGCTACCCCTTGCACAATGGTGTTCAGTCACAGATGTTCAGGTCTTTGTCACCAGTCTTGTATGGAGTCACAAGGCAAGGGAACCAAGTATGTGAGTCTCGCTTTCTATTTCTGGCCTAAATTACATGAAGTCTCCTGGAAGAACACTACCCAATCTCTTACTTCTTAATATGTATTCACATTTTACCCTACAACGAATTCATTTTGTCAGCTTCAGCAACAAGACACCCAATTTTACTAGGCTGATAAGAGAAAAACATTATTCATAGATTTATAGCACATATCTGTAGTCACAAGAACTCTGAGAAACAAAATTCGACTGTGGTAAAAGTATAACAGATGTGATCATGGTGATTTTACTTGAGTAATCCAGATTTGAAGACATATTTTTAAAATTTCTTCCATCAAACTAATGATGTAATGTTATTTTCAGTAATTTTGAACAATACCCAAGGAACATCCAAATATGTGTGTGTGTGTGTGTATGTGTATATATATAACGCTATCTTCTCCAAATACTAGTTTCTTAATAATATTCCTAATACACAACTCTCTTCAAGATGTTTTTATAGCAGAACAGTCATAATATCTTAACCTTCAGAAAAAACTTTCCACTGTCTTCTCTAGATTTCAGTTTTACAATTTCTTATTTATTGTTTGTATTTACTATTCTTATTTTGCTCTACTAATTTAGTCACCTATTGTCATATTCTTTTAAATTAATTTTTCTCATAAAGCTCCCAAGTTCTCTCATTCAGTCATCTGGAAAACCAGAAACACACATGCACAGTAAATATTATTCACTCTCATGACCCATTTCAAAAACAATACAGTCTAACATTGATGAGTTAATTTAACTTTTATTCAATAAAAAAATGACAGCTAATTTTTCTCTTTTAGATGAGGTGGAGCATCGAGAGGAATGACATAGATTTAAATATAACATTCATCATGTACAGAGATCTCAAGTGCAGATTAATTGACAAGAGGAACACATCCATGTAACTACACCCAGATCAAGATACAGAGCACCAAAATCTTCCAGATATCTCCCGCTCTGACATCTCCTAGTTAAAATAAAACATGCCTACTAAGTTACTCAGTAATTTTACTTTTATCAGTGTTGATTAATTTTGCTAGTTTTTGAAATTTAGATAAATAGGGCCAAAGTATATACTTTTATGGGTCTGCTTTATTTCATTCCACATGATGTCTATGATATTTATCCATGCTGTTGTGTGTACCTGAAGTGCAATTGTTTTCATTGCTTTTTAGTATTCTATTGTTGAATACCCAACGTATGTATACATTCTACTGGGATTAATATTTGGTGGGTTTCCTGTTTTAGTTATTCTGAAACAATTCCGCTATGAACATTCTTATTTATTCCTTTCAGTGCCATGCTGTAGAGACATATTCATACTGAGGATACACATAGGTGTGAAATTTCAGAGTCAGAGTCTATACTTGTCTTCAACTTAGTCCCTACTATAAAGTTTATACAATAAACAATTTCTAAAGTGATTATATAAAATCATAATCCTGCAACAAGATGTAATTTGAAATGTCTTCACAGTTACCATTAACTTTTGGTATTCAAATTTATTTTGGTGTTGAATAATAATGTAAATTTAAATTTGCATTTCCCTGATGATTCAATGAGTTAAGGATGTTTACATATGCTTATTAGCCACTTGTATATCCTGCATTACAAACTGCCCTCTAAGACTGTTCATTTTTATGGTGAGAGCACATATTTGTGTCTAGAACATATTCTTGGATTTACTTTTGTCTATGGTGAGATAGGTTTCACACTGTATTATTTTCTGTTTGGATATTGTGGTGGACCCTGTGATGCACTACTAGAGTCCCTTTAAGACAGTGATACATTTAGTTCATCAGCTACTAAAAGTGTTGCCTAAAGATGACCTTTGTTGCCAGTCACTTAGCAGATCCTGTCAGCTGTAGAAAATGGCTTTGTCCAACGTGGTGCTTTTCTGTCTCCCTCCCTCCCTCTTTCCCTTTGATTTCCCTCCCTCCCTCCCTCCCTCCCTTCCCTGCTTCCAATAACCTATCAACACTGAGATTTAAAAGTATGATTCCTTATCCAGAATTCTGGGTGATTCTGTAAAGCCGTTCTGTGGGGATGGGTGAGTCCTTCATTGTAATCGCGTTGTGGTTAAGCTTTCCTGTGTGTTCATTCATGCTGTCTTCCTCTCTCTTTCACAAAGAAATCATGAGGTATATTGCATTAGCAAAAATACTTTGTAGCATCTTCTTTTTATTTCTAAATTGCTTTAAGATGTATATTGACACATTTATTTAATTCCTAATATTGGCAAAATTTAACTTCTAATTTGCTTTTATAAGTGATACATTTGCTTAGATGAGAGATATATCTGCTTTCTTTATCTTTTTCAAGATTGAACATTTCATGTAATCAAAATTTCTCTAGGTGTATTCCTATTTAAGAATTTCTACTATTTAATATGTTTTCTTTTTCTTTGCAGTTTTATTCCAGCATCTTTAAATTGATAATTAGATTATTTACTCTTTAGCATTTCTTCTGTTATTTATGTACATTTTATACCATAAAACTTCTTTAGTTTAATCACAGAAATATTATGTTGTATTTTTATTATAATTCATTTATTTTTTTTCTAATTTTATTTGTAACTTTTACCTCCGCCCATGAGTCATTTGGAAACATTGAGATTTAGAAAGATTTGTTCATATTAGCCATTCTTTTTTAAATTAAATTATAGCTTAATTTGTAAACATTTGGGGGTTTACAGTTATTTATTAGTTACAAAATAATAAAATGTCATAAAAACATTTTATGTAACATGACAACTATATGAACTATGGTGTTTAAATCTTTATACTCTTACTGGTTGTTTCCTCTTTATCCATCAAATCCTGAGAGATGTGGTAAAAGCTCCACTATGATTTTTGGATTTGACTATTGTCTTAGTACTTTTTGCCTTCCAATTTAGATACTCATAATAATTGTACATATTTGTGGAATACAGAATGATATTTTGATATGTGTATACAATGTGTAACGATCAAATAAGGGTAATTAGCATATGTGTAACCTCAGACATTTATCATTCTTTGTATTGCCAACATTTGAAATCCTCTCTTCCAGCTTTTTGAAAATATACAATAAATTATAGCTAACCATATTCACTCTGCAGAGCTACAGAACACCAGAACTCATTGCCCCTCTCTGTCTATAATGTTGTGTACACGAACAAAACTCTTCCTCATCCTCCCCTCTCCTCTACCCTTCCCAGGCTCTAAAAACACTATCTACTTTCCATGCACTCGAATTTTTGGCTTTGACATATGAGTGAGAATGTGTAGTTTGTCTTTCTGGGCCAGACTTAGTTTGTTTAACATAATATCCTCCAGGCTCATCCATGTTGCCATAAGTAGCAAGATTTCATTCTTTCTTAAGTTGAATAGTATTCCTGTCTCTGTGTGTGTGTGTGTGTGTGTGTGTGTGTGTGTGTATTGTGTGTGGCATGTATATATGTGTGTGTGTATGGTATATCTGTATAATGTATATATATACATTATATATACATTAGAATACTATGTATGTATGTATATATACAAGAAATATATATATAAAATCTCCTTTGTTGATGGAAGTTTAGGTTGATTCCTCTTTTTAGTTATTGTGAGTAGTGCTGCATTAAATGTGGGTAGAAGGATCCCTTTGGTATACTTATTTCCTTTCCTTAGGATAAATACTCAGTAGTGGGCGTTTTACAGTAGTTGTATTTTTAGTTTTTTGAGAAACATCCATGCTATTTTTCATAATGGCCATACTAATTTACATTCTGACCAACAGCATAAGAGTTCCCTTTGGTTTGAATACTTGCCAACATTGGGGCTCAGAAACTGATACCCCAAAATATGGTACTTTGCTATCTTGAACTGAAGAAGCCACTGTCCTTCTTCCCCAATGCACGTTTCAGTCCTCTCTTTCCCAAAATAAGATGTTAATATTTGAAGTTCCTTTATCTGTCTTAAGTCTGCACCACGCAAAGAAGAAAACAACTATCTCTAATCTCTTCCCTGAGTTTTCATTAACTGAACTCATATTACAGGAAAAAGACTGAAGTCTGTCAAGGCACATCAACAGATTTTTTCACAAAGTGTTGTCTGCACTGAGGGTCCAATAGACTTTTTCCGAAGTCATTGTACGTTCTTCAAGTTCATTGAACTTCCCTAGGAATCATTTACTACCGCCCTAAAATCATCCACATTTTCCTATCTCCCCTCCTCCTGAGAATTAAGATAGATAAACATCTTTAATCCATTAGGATTTGTGGTAATCACTTTTTGGTTTTCCTCCATGCAAGCTAATAAATGTGTGGGTTATTTCTCCTGTTAATCTCCCTTTAGTGAGTTGATTATTAAGTGAAACTTCTGAGAGTGAAGGCGGAGTTTTCCCTCAGTCCCTAAAACATCATTTGTAATACGTTGTTTTTTTGATAATAGCCAGTCTAATTGAAGTGAGATGATATCTCATTGAGGTTTTGATTTGCATTTTCTTTATCCTTAGTGATGTTGAGCATGTTTCATATACCTGTTAGCCATTTGTATGTCTTCTTTTGAAAAATATCTATTCCGATATTTTGCCTCTTTTTTAATGAGATTGTCTTTGGCATGTTCAGTTTGCAAATATTTTCTCCCCTCCTACAGGTTGTCCCTTCACTTTCTGGATTGTTTATTTTGGTGTGCATAAGCTTTTTACTTTAATTTAGACCCATTTGTCTATTTTGTTATTGTTGGCTCTGCTTTTGAATTCATAGAATCTTTGCCTAGAGTGATGTCCTGAAGCATTCATCGTCTTTAAGCTTTCCTCTAGTAGTTTTATAGTTTCAGGTCTTATGGTTAAGTCTTTAATTTATTTGGAGTTGATTATTGTATATGGTGACAGGTAGGGTCTAGTTTCATTTATCTCCATAGGAATATTTAGTTTTACCAACACCATTTATTGAAGGAGGTGGCCTTTCCCTAATGTATGTTCTTGGTATCTTTGTTGAAAGCCAGTTGGCTATAAATACATTGATTTATTTCTTAGTTCTCTATTCTTTTCCATTGGTTTATGTGTCTATTTTTTATACCAAGACTATGCTAATTTGGTTACAATAGTTTTGTACTATATTTTAAATGGAGGTAGTGTGATGCCACCAACTTTGTTCTTTTTAGTTCAATATTGCTTTGGCTATTTGGATTCTATATTAATTTTAAGATTAAGATTGTTTTTTCTATTTCTGTGAAAAATATCATTGCTATATTATAGGCCTTGAATTTAATCTGTAAATTTCTATGGGTTGTATATTCACTTTCAAAATATTAATTCTTCTAATCCATGAGCATGAGATGTCTTTTCATTTGTTTGTGTCCTCTTCAAGTTCTTTCATCAATATTTCATCGTTTTCATTGCAAAGGCTTTTTACTTACTTGGTTAAACTTATTCCTAGGTATTTTTTTATAGCTACTGTACATTGGATTACTATTTTTATTTCTTTTTTGACTACTTTTATTGGGGTATAGAATTGGCACTGACTTTTGTAAGTCAGTTTTTTATCCTGTGACTTTATTGAATCTGTTTATAAGTTCTAGGAGTTTTTTCCTTTTTTCCTAGTGCCTTTAGGTTTTACTCTATTCAAGACCATGTTGTGTGCAAAGAGGGACAGTTTGATATTCTTTTTTCCATAATGGGTTCACTTTACTTCTTTCTCTTGCCTTATTTCTCTGGCTAAGATTTGCAGTACTATGTTTTAAAAGTGTGGTAAAAGTGGACATCATTGTCTTATTTCATTTGTTAGAGAAAGACCTTCAGCTCTTTCCTATTCAGTATGTTAGCTGTGGGTGTGTCATATGTGGGCTTTATTACATTGAGATGTGTTCCTTCTATACCTAATTTGTTGAGAATTTTTGTTAAAAAGGGACATTAAAGTATATCAGATGCTTTTTCTGAATCATTGTTCTTGCAGAGAAAAATGGTTTTTTTGCAGCTCATATGGTTTCCATTCATTAAAATGATATGATGTATTATAGGTATTGTTTTGCATATGTTGAAGCAACTTTGCATTCCTGTACAAATTCTACTTGATCATGTTGTATAATCATTTTGATGTGTTGTTGAATTTAACTTACTATAATATGTTCAGGATTTTTGCATCTGTGTTAGTAAAGGATCTTGGCCTATAGTTTCCTTTTTTTTGTTGTATCCTTGCCTGGGTTTGGTCTCAGAATAATGGCAGCCTCATATAATAATTAAAAATAATTATTTTCTCTTCGATATTTTGGAATAGTTTAAGAAGACTTGGTGTTAGTTCTTCTTCATAAGTTTTCCAGAATTCAGCATTAAATCCATCTGGTCTTGAGTTTTATTTGCTTGAAGAATTTTTGTTACTGATTTAATCTCATTGCTCATTATTGGTCTGTTCAGGTTTTATATTTCTTCCTAGTACAGACTTGGTACATTATATATATCCAGAAATTATCCATTTCCTCTACGTTTTCCAGTGTGCTGACTGTAGTTCATAGTAGCCTCTAATGATTCTTTGAAGTTTTGTAGTATCAGTTGTAATGCCTCCTTTTTGCTTCTGATTTTATTTTTGAGGGTTTTTCTCCTTTTCATTCTTTATTAGCTAGTGGTTTATCAATTTAGTTTATTCTTTCAAAAGGCCATCATTTTGTTTTATAGATACTTTGCATTGTTTTTAAGTCTGTATTTTGTATATTTCTATTGTGATGTTTATTATTTATTCCTTCTACTAATCTGGGGTTTGGTTTGTTCATGCTTTACTAGGTACTTGAGGTGTATTGTTAGTTTATTTTAAATCTTTCTACTTTTTTATGTTGGCTTTTATTGCTATAAAATTCCTCCTTGGAAGTGGTATTGCCACAGCTCATGGGTTTTGGTACATTGTATTTCCATTTTCATTGGTTTCAGAAATGTTTTATTCTTGAAAGTTTGGTACAGGTTCTAGATATTTCTAGTTATTTTGTTATCAATATTTTAAACCTGTCTTATTAAGGTCTTTTTGTCTTTCTTCACTAATTTTTGAAAAGTTGCCTATTAGTCTAATTCATGTAGTTAAAATATAATGCATCCCTTTTTACTCACTAGCAAAATATTTTTAAAAATTATTTTTAGCATTGATTCAATGAAATATTTCTTACATTTGGAGCCACAGAGATTCTTCAATTTGCACATATTTGATTTTGCCTGCTTTGAAAAATTTGACTAGTATTAGGGCAAATATGTTTTTTTCTTTATTCTCTCTCTCTCCACTCTTTGAGAGACTCCAATGGAACGTATTAACAGTTTTCTTATTTCTCATGAGATTTTACAATCTTTTCTGTTTTTATGTCTATGTCTTTTATATTTCTGCATCAATGAAAACTTCTCTTTTTACTATAAATTCTAGATAGCCGCTATCATTTAACTTTTCTGCTGTGCAACTCAAGTTAAAAGTGACTCAAAAGTAAAATGCTACAGTGACTGTAAATCTCACCTCAATCAATTTTGCTTCTTTTTATGGTTTTGGCACCTGAAGTGCTTGATATCTTGGTTACTCTGCAGTAGACTGAATAGCTGTGTTTCCCCTAAGTTTATACATTGAAACTCTAATCCCCAATGTGATGATTTGTGGGGTAGGGCTTTTGTGAAAAAATTAGGTCAAGAAAGTAGAGTCCTCATCAATAATATCAGCATCCTGATATTGGTCATTTTTGTATGTTTGGATTATTTAATAACTACATATTTTATTTAAAAAAATCAAATGAGAAAAAAATGACAGGAAATAAAATAGCCTAGCCTTCCATCATTATTCTTCTGTATGAAAGTGCCAAGATTAGATATAACATATTTTCTTGAATCTTCAGCATACAGTGCACTACCAATCATTAATTTGTGCACTGGAAATATTTACTAAACTTCTGCAGGTTCAATGAGAGTGTTGCCTTTTCTCACCCTGCAAATATATACAAAAATTTAGATGGTTTGTTGAATGAATAGTTTCTGTTTTGTTATTAATCTCTCAACCCTGAGTCAGCACAATTATATTTTCTAGTTATAATCGTGGAATTTTTACTCTTAAAACCATTTGAAGGATTAGGGAATAAGAGAAGTAATTGCCTAAAATGTTAACATTCCCCACTGTGATTTGTATGACTTCACCCAAGTTAAGTGATTCAGTAATAAAGTACCACCTTTATAACTCCAGGTAATAGAAGATGAGCAGATCATCACCATCTGTAGCTAATTTTATTTTCCATTGAGATGAAGTGTCATTTCTAACCATCTCTTGTGTTGTAATTCCCACTCTGGAATGAAATAAACCATACTGCAGTTACAAAGCTAATGGACATATGTAGGTGATTCTGAAAGAACTTGGCACCTTTTCCTCTCCCACATTGCTATCTTTCCTGAACCTACTGCATTCTGCCCTCCTTTTTGATCCATTCCAGTTCAGGAGCCAGCCGTTACTCCCACACATAGGGCACTTTTGGCAGCTAGAGGACTCATAAGAACGCTGGCCAGCCTTGGCTGGTTATACAGCAGATGTTTGGGAAGTCATATTTTTGAAATTTATACTCTCTGTAGGATAGAGGGCAGGGTTTTAAAAATAATTTTGTCCACATTATGCTTTCGTCTTTTTTGATGCTTAGACATTTGAAAGGCAATTCTTGGAGAAGCAGCATAATATCTGAACATCTTCTGCTGCTATCATTAGGCATCTATTTGATGATCAAAAAAAGTATTAGAGTTTAAAGTTTAACAGGAAATGGTACCTCCTTTTATACAAACAGAACAAGATGTTTGGCTACAACATAAGTTTGATTGAGTAAGAAATTGAAAGGAAATACAATTAAACTGTCACACTGTGAGATCCCTATTCATATATTAGAAAATATTGCTTTAATTAGGATGTGGGCATTTTGGTCTTTTAGGTCAATATATTAAAGAGTTTCTTTATATGAATCTGGTTATACCATATATGAAGCAAAAGTGGCAATATATAGCTCTATAAGATAAATAAATCAAATTAATCAAATAGGCTTCAGTGTTATTAAAGAAATAAAATATTACTACTTTTGGTTGTATATAAATATATATTTTTATATGATGAGGGTAGTGATGTTTGAGGAATTTGTTTTGTCAATATACCTATAATCTCTAGGTTTCCTAACAAAACAACAACAGCAACAACTATATTTTCTTAAATATTCCATGTTGTCAAAAAAGTAGAAATAATTTTAGCCCTTAAAGCATATATTTTAAATTATTTGTATTATTTTTATTTTTATTGAGAAGGAATCTCACTGTGTCACCCATCTCAGATCACTGCAACCTCCGCCTCTCTGGTTCAAGCAATTCTCCTGCCTCAGCCTCCCAAGTAGCCAGGACTACAGGCACTCGCCACCATGCCCAGCTAACTTTTTGTATTTTTAGTAGAGATGGGGTTTCACCATGTTAGCCAGGATGGTCTCTATCTCCTGACCTCGTGATCTGCCCGCCTTGGCCTCCCAAAGTCCCGGATTATAGACATGAGCTACTGCGCCCTGCCCCCTTAAAGCATATTTTTATTATTGTAAAAATAAATGGGATGTGTCCAAAAAATAATGTCAACAAAAGATACAAAACATCACTTATGTTTGGTCTCCTGTAATGTAATATTAAACTATTATATAAGAAGCTGTCATCATGATTGAGCTGTATTTTGTAGTTTGTAAAAATAATTGAGCTATTTCAAGGCAATGCTGCAATTTAGATAATGAGTTTACTTCTGAAAAGATCTAAGCTGTCTCTGTCCTGTATCTTCAGCGACATTTATTAATGTATTTTCTTGTCATTCTCCTTTCATTGTTCATTGTAACTTCTGCTCTCTTACCTCTATCAGCACACCACACACCTGTGTAGTGAGAACATTGCAGCATCTTTGTCACTGAAAACACTCTAGACAGATATACTGTCTACATTATAGAAAGAAGATTCAATATAGTACCGAGAAGATGATTTCTTCTCATGTCCTGGGATTCTAAATCTAAGATGATTTAAGAGGTTTAGTTAAGGAATTCATGATAATACTGTTTCTCCTATAAAAGTGAAAATTTTATGAAAGACTAAAAATATAAAGGAATGTGGCAAAATTGTTCTTTGGGGTGACATTTAGTTGGTCTCAAATGTGAACAAGATTTGAACAAAAGATGAAGGAAGACATTAATATGGAGTTACAACAAATAATTTCAGAAAAGTAAAAGCCATAGGGAAACTTGGGCAAATCATTCATAAGGTTTTATGAAATAAACAATGAAAAAATTATCTTCATAACAATACTGCTTCAGGGATTCTAGAAGATAATAAGCTTGCACATTATATTTTAGTAATTAAATTTAGTTTTGTGACTTTTTGCCTATTTGAAAGACACTGTTTAGGCGTTCATTCAAAGAGGTCACATGGGAGGAAATGACCTTTGATATACCACAAGATTTAGTTTTGCCAGTGCTTTTGTCTATAATATAGGTGAGCACATTTACTTATAAAAGCAAACACTTCCTTACTAATCCTATTAGATCAACATTGTTCTGACATGATAGCCTATAAACCAATACTCTCATGAACAGAGATGTGATATTGAATCTAGTAAAATTTTGAAAGCATCATGCATCGACTACATTACAACCCAGTGGGGAATATCACAAGAATGCAGACCTCATAGTATGGAGTGCTGGCTAAGATGCTGTGCAACTAGAACTCTCATAGATTTCTGGTGTAAATTTCAAATGTTAAGAGTTGATACAGAAGGGGGACAGGGAAGTGCTGGGTAGAGGAGGGCATGGTCCCTGGCGAGGGCTCCACCCTTGGGCCTGTGTCCACGGATTAGGTGAGGACAGGCATTTCCGTTTTTCTGTCTAAGTGTTGCCTTTCTCAAGACCACCCTGGCCTGCCACACCCCCATCCTGTGCCTATAAAAACCCTGAGACCCTAGTAGGGAGACACACAAGCAATTGGAGGTTTAGAGGAACACATCAGCAGAAGAACACACAAGCAGCTGGATGTCGAGAGGACAAGGATGGAAGAGCACACCGACAGAGGCTGGGAGGCTGGCAGGCCATCAACATGCGGAATGATGGGGAGTTTGACTGGGACAGTCGGAGCAGACCCTGGATCATTGAGCGCTGGGCTCCAGGGGAAAACCACGTTCCCACTCCATCCCCTTCTAGCTTCCCCTATCTGCTGAGAGCTGCTTCCAATCAACAAAACCTTGCACTTATTCTCCAAGCACCCGTGTGATCTAGTTCTTGTGCTTGGTACACCAAGGCAAGAATCCCAAGATACAGAAAACTTTCTGTCCTTCAAGAACACAGGGAGTCAGAGTCCCACAAACTCCCCCAGGGGTTTCAGCAGTGGGGCACCTAAGAATCGAGCCACACCCCCATCACATTCCCTGCAAGGGGATTGAGGGAACCTTTCCTGTTCCACAATCACTTCAATAGACAGTTTGATACTTTCTCACAAAGCATCACCATACGCTTAAAATATGATCCAGCAATTTCACTCAAGGTACCTTAAAACATATGTTCATATAAAATCCTTTAAACTAATGTTTATGGAAGCTTTAAAATCACCAGATACTGGAAACAATCCTGCGGTCATTCAACAGTTAAATGGATCAACACCTAACATGCATTCATAAGATAAAAGATAAAACCTGCTCAAAAATAAAAAGAAACACTCTTGATTTACACAACCACATAAATGAATGCTACATGCATTTTAATTGGTTAAAAACAAACAAACAGACTCCAAAGACTAATATTTCATGATTCCATCTATATGACTGTCCAGAAAGGAAACACTGTAGGGGCAGAAAACAAATCAGTGGTTGCCAGGGGTAGAGTGTGGAGGGAAGGGTTTTGACCAAAAAGGGATCACAAAAGAAAATACTTATATAACTATGGTGGTAGATATATCATTCTTTTCATTTGTTTGTACATCACAACCTGTGAATTGAACTGTATGTAAATTTCTTAAAGAGCAAGAAAAATATAAGGAGGAGGATAAAATGAAATTCAAATTGTAAACAGTAAAATTAAACTATACAACTAATTACCTATACAACTAATTAAATAAAAATTAAATATTTTTTTCAACATTTACATAAACATGAATGGAATAAGGGAAAAATGAACTCACTTAAGTAGCATTTGGCTACTTTTTAAGAAAAATAATCACAAGCAAATACTGCACATTAGTTTGAAAATTTATTTCTCAATTTGGTATGCATAAACAGTTCTGTGATTATATGTATACTAGAACTTAAGAAATATGTAAATAAATTGCAGATGAGAGACTTGGGTTTCTTTTGTCAGAGAAATAAGTTACAAATTTAAAAAAGGAAGAATGCAAGAATAAAGCCTAGGATGCTGAATTTGAGTCAGAGATATGTGTGTGTGTGTGTGTGTGTGTGTTTGGTGTGTTTATGTGTATGTACATAGGTTATTATACATACATGAGTTTTAAAACTGTACACTGAGAGACCCAAAAGCAGTGCCATCCATTGGCACCATGCACACTAACTGTTGAGTTTTGGTTTCTAAGTACCATTTTTCAAGAAAAGAAATATGGCTCCTTAGAGAATTAGTTGATCCCAAGGCTGAAGCAGAGAATAATACAAAAGCCTTATGAATTTTGTGATGCCAAAGGTAAGAAAGTCCCCACAAAAGAATGGAAACCTTTAAAAACTATATATAAACCACAGAAGCCAACCTGAAGTAGCTCACAATAGGCAAACTTGGAACCATTTATGCAATTAAATAAATATTGATAGTTTTGTATTACAAGCCATATAATAAAATGCCAAATAATAAATACATATATATGTGTATACATTAAATATACATGATATGATTTGGCTATGTACTTACCTAAATCTCATCTTGAGTTGTAGCTCCCATAATTCCCATGTGTTGTAGGAGTGACCAGGTGGGAGATGACTGAATTACGGGGCAGTTTTTCCCATACTGTTCTGGTGGTAGTGAATAAGTCTCACAAAATCTAATGTTTTTATAAAGGGTTTCCCCTTTCACTTGGCTCTCATTTTTTCTTTTCTGCCACTATGGAAGACGTGCCTTTCACCTTCCACCATGACTGTGAGGCCTCTCCAGCCATGTGGAACTGTGAGTCCACTAAACTTCTTTTTATTTATAAAGTATGCAGTCTTAGGTATGTCTTTATCAGCAGTGTGAAAATGGACTAATACAGTAAACTGGTACCAGTTAGTGGTACACTGCTGTAAAGATACCCAAGAATGTGGAAGCAAGTTTGGAACTGGGTAAGAGGCAGATTGTAGGACAGTTGGGAGGACTCAGAAAAAAGTAGAAAAATATGCGAAAGTTTGGAACTTCCTAGGGACTTGGAGGGCTCAGAAGACAGGAAGATGTGAGGAAGTTTGGACTTCCCAAAGACTTATTGCATTGTTTGATAAAAATTCTGATAGTGATATGGAAAATGAATTCAGGCTGAAGTAGTCTGAGACGGAAATAAGGAATTTGTGAACTGGGGTAAAGGTCACTCTTGCTATGCAAAGAGACTGGTGGCATTTTGTCCCTGCCCTAGAGATTTGTGGAACTTTAAACTTGAGATAGATGATTTAGGGTATCTTGTGGAAGAAATTTCTAAGCAGCAAAGCATTCAAGAGGTGATTTTAGTGCTATTAAAGGCATTCAGTCTTAAAAGGGAAACAGAGCATAAATGTTCAGAAAATGTGCAGTCTGATGATGCAATAGAAAAGAAAAATCCATTCTCTCAAGATAAAATCAAGCCAGCTGCAGAAATTCGCATAAGTAATGAGGAGCCAAATGTAATTACCAAGACAATGGGGAAAATATCTCCAGGACATGTCAGAGACCTTTGTGGCAGCCCTTCCCATCACAGGCAGGCCCAGTGGCCTAGGAGGAAAAATGGTTTTAGGACCAGGCCCAGGCCCCGCCCTGCTGCATGCAGCCCAGGGGTTTGGTGCCCTGTATTCCAGCTACTCTAGGCATGGCTAAAATGGGCCAAGGTACAGCTCAGGATGTGGCTTCAGAGGGTACAAGCCCCAAGCCTTGGCAGCTTCCATGTAGTGTTGAGCCTGTGGGTGCACAGAAGTCAAGAATTGAGGTTTGGGAACCTCTGCCTACATTTCAGAGGATGTATGGAAACCCCTGGATGTCCAGGCAGAATTTTGTTGCAGGGGTGGGGCCCTCATGGAGAACCTCTGCTAGGGCAGTGCAGAAGAGAAATGTGGGTTTGAAACCCCTACCCAGAATCCCCACTGTGGCACTGTCAAGTGGAGCTGTGAGAAGAGGTTCACTTTCCTCCAGACCTCAGATGGCAGATCCACCAAGAGTTTGCACCATGCACCAAGAAAAGCCACAGACATTCAATGCCAGCTCATGAAAGCAGCCAGGAGGGAGGCTGTACCCCTCAAAGCCAAAGGGATGGAGCTGCCCAACAACATGGTTACCCACGTCTTGCATCAGTGTGACTCAGATGTGAGACATGGAGTCAAAGTATATCATTTTGGAGCTTTAAGAATTGACTGCTCTGCTAGATTTCGGACTTGATTGGGACCTTTAGCCCCTTCATTTGGGCCAATTTCTCTCACTTGGAATGGGTGTATTTACCCAATACCTGTACCCCCGTTGTATCTGGGAAGTAACTAACACATTTTGATTTTTCAGGCTCATAGAGGAACGGACCTGCCTTGTCTCAGATGAGACTTTGGACTGTGAACTTTTGAGTTAATGTTGAAATGAGTTAAGACTTTAGGAGACTTTGGGGAAAGCATGATTGGTTTTGAAATGTGAGGACATGAGATTGGGGAGGGACCAGGGGTGGAAAATACAGTTTGGCTGTGTCCCCACCCAAATCTCATCTTGAATTGTAGCTCCCAAAATTCTCATGTGTTGTGGAGACAATTGAATTATGAGGGCAGTTTCCCAAATACTGTTTTTGTGATACTGAATAAGTCTCATGCGGTCTGATAGTTTTATAAAGGGCTTCCCCTTTCACTTGGTTCTCATTCTGTCTTTCCTCATGCCATGTAAGGTGTGCCTTTCACCTCCCACCATGATTGTGAGGCCTTCCCAGCCACATGGAACTGTAAGCCCATGAAACCTCTTTTTCTTTAGAAATTGCCCAGTCTCGGGTATGTCTTTATCAGCAGTGTGAAAATGGACTAATACAATGTATATGTTTGTGTGTGTGTGTATATATATACTTTGAGTTATCCTACCTACTTGGGAGGCTGATGCAGGAGAGTCACTTGAACCCAGGAGATGGAGGTTGCAGTGAGCACTCCAGCCTTGGTGACAGAGTGAGACTCTGTCTCAAAAAAATGAAAATAAAAAATAAAATAATTAACCACTTATCTGGGAAAGTGTCAAGATCATAAAAGAAGAAAGACCAAGGAACTGCCACAAATTGAAGGAGACTAAGAAGATATGAAAACTAAATACAGTCTTCCTTTGGCATAAATGGCGGATTGGCTCCAGGAACCCCAAAGATACCAAAATTGCAAATGTTCAAGTCCCTAATATAAAGTAGTGTAATATTTGCATAAAACCAATGCACACCCTCCCACATATTTTAAATCAGCTCTAAATTATTTGTAATAAATAACACAATGTAAATGGTCTGTAAATAGTCATTATATGGTATTGTTTTTTTAATTTGGATTTTTTATTATTGTATTGCTCTTTTTTATTGTTTTTTCTTCTACATATTTTTGACTTGCAGCTGATTGAATCCATGAATGAAGAACCCATGGATATAGATCATTGACTGTACAATGTGTGATTCCAGATTGGATAAATTAAAGTAAAAAGACATTCATTTTAAAATCACATAAATTCTGAATAAAATCTCTACATTAGTTGCTGGTATTGTACCAACCGTGATTTTTAAGTTTTGGCAATAGTATCAAGGTTATGGAACTATTAGTATTAGGAAAACCTAGATGAAGGCAATCCAGGGCTTCTCTGTGTTATTCTTGTAATTCTTCCTTAAGTCTAAAATTATTTGAAAATGAAATTCTTAAAGTATATATTTTGTAAACTCAATGGAGTAATAAATATATTAGATTCACTGCTTATATGAATCTATGAGGATATCTCTAACATGGAATACATTATATTATGATACATCTCAGCTCTTTGTTACTATCTCTCACTAAAATAAACAATCTTTGAGGGTTATGGAGGTGTTTGGTACTTTCATATCATTTAAACAGATGGATTAATAACTAAGTAAATGAATAAACTGATGCTTGTGCAAGAATCTAAATTTTCTGACATGCTATAATAATCTTAGTAGTCTAGAAAAAAAATTCTAAAGAAGCAAGTGCTATCATGTAATTACAGGGTCCACATTTTCATATATATTCTACTTATAAAACATAGCTACTATATTGCTGATTAAAGAAAGCCCCTTCTGTAATAGAAGTTTGAACAGAGTTTGAAATGGAAGAGCAAAATGTATTTGCCAATGAGTAAAAGAGGAAATAAATGCCATCAAGCCTACCTGATTAGCTGAATCAGCCTAGTAATCAGTGGGGGTGACGCGTCAGTCAGATTACTCCGAAGGATTTCTGAAAAGAAGATTCACTGTCTCCTTGTCCTGGAGACAAGAAAATGTCTAGTGGGTGGCAATAACAAAAACTCAAATAATAATTTAATTTGCAGTAATTTTTTTGCCAATGAAAATTTTCTGTAAATAAAATGGTCACCTCATGATGTAGCTGAATGCCCTGTCACAGAATTTGTTTAAAACAGTTTGGGTTCTTAATTGAGAGCTGAACAATGAGAACACATGGACACAGGGAGGGGAACAACACACACTGCGGGAGTTGTGGGGTTGGGGGAGGGAGAGCATTAGGAAAAATAGCTAATGCATGCAGGGCTTAATACCTAGGTGATGCGTTAATAGGTGCGGCAAACCACCATCGCACACATTTTCCTATGTAACAAACCTGCGTATTCTGTACATGTACCCAGAACCTAGAAAGTTGTTTTAAAGGAGCACTCTATGAGCACTCAAAGCCCCTATGAGTTAGCCTCAGCTTGGCTGCGTGGATGGCTCCCTGAAGTCACTTTGCTGCCGTTGTTAGGCAACACCTAGGCAGGCCTTCCTCAGGACTGGTTCCCTCCCAAGACAGAATTTGGTGAAAAAACAACCAAACAAAAAATTCTGGGCAACTAACCGTTTCTTAGGTGTTTCTGGATAGAACGGTAAGTAGGATTTAATTTTTTGTAAGGTCACAAAATGTTAATTTTCTATGAGTCATTTAAAGACCTAGGAAACAATCTGTAAAAATTAATCTGACTTCTGTACCATAGGTAGCCTGGAAGCATCGTGTTTCCAGGCAGGTGGAAGATTCAGGCCTCATTTAGTGTGAACCTGAAACTTCCAGTTTCAGTCTTTTCTAGACTCAACCATGCTTATTACTCTGGGTTAACAAGTGCTATTAAGTCGTATCCTCATCCTACTCTACTATCTCTCCTCCTTTTTTTGAAAATGAAAAAAAACCAAAAGGCAATTTTGTTTAGCAAATATATAGATAAAGAGCCTGTCAGAAATAACTGCTTCTATATCACTTTGTCACATCACATTCTCCTTCACCATCTAGTGCTCTCTGAGTGATAAGTCTTTTGGATAATATGCCAGTGTTTGATTCATCTTCTTAGTTTTTTTAAACCTCCTCCTATGCAGTCACTGAGCAAGTGGAGGCTCTGCTTTATGCCTAACCTAAGCTTCTGGATACATAAAACCTTCATAATCTCAAAATCTCCCCTTCGGAGGAAGGAATGGTAATGCTCATAGGTTGCCTACCTGGTTCCATACTTTTCTCCTCAAAATGTGTTTAAATAAAAAGAAACAATGAATAAATGAATGAAGACAATACACACACACACACACACGCACACACATGTGTTCTGAAATGAAAAGTCTTGTTCATCCTCACCGTACATTAAAATTTTATGCAGTTGTTCTAGTAAAACACAACAGTCATTTATTGAAACCAACTCTGCCTAACTTGTTAGAAAACTTTTATCACAGTATTAGACAAACTATTAGTAACTGAAAAAAAGTTCCAGAACCACGAATCTGTACATAAATCGATGCCTCTCCAAATGTGTCTGGAAGAAATTATGTTCAAAAACTATTTCAGTAATATAGTTTTGTTGCATAAATATTTCATGACTAAAAATGTAATATCCTATTAAAAAGATAAAACATAAATATGAGAAGGAAATTATAAATTTTAGACTGCAAACTGGTTAAAAACTGGGTCTGTGGCCATTATTAGTAAGTTCTATGTACTTAGCATATGGTATCAGGCAAAAATTATACCTCATCATGTCAGGAGATTGCTAACAATACCTTATATAAAATTCCAGTACACCAGCATAACATCACAAACATCTCTGAAAACCCAAACTTCCCTTTCTGGAGAAGGAGAGCATATAGATTCCAGAGTTATATGATTTATCTAGAGTATCTCAAAAAATAACTTTTACAAGATCGATTTTTTAATTGATAATCGTGTTTTAGGAGCATTATTTGTGGAAGTTTATAAAGCTCCCTTTTGGAAAATGCATAGGTGGTTAATTCATGGCCTCACCCCTCAAAAAGAAGCTCAAAACCTGGTGATCACACAGAGAAGATAGAAATAACTTAAATCCACAGAGATTAAAAACAAAATCTGAGGTGGAGATAAAACTCACAGGATATAGTGTGGATACAGAACTAATTGGACCAGTTTGAAACTGACATGGATTATTTTGAATGTTTGGTTGCTTGTTTTCTATCTTAGAATTCATATTTTTCTGTTGGTTTTTTGTTTAATAGTGAGTTGCTTACCTCTGAGTAGATGGGAATTGGAGGGTCCATTTGAATTTTCTCAGAGGCCCATTTTGATGTCTGAAGAAAGAATGGGAAGTCTGTATTTCCTTTTAAATGGATGGAATGTGCACATGTGAAAACACAGAATGTTTGTGCATCACCTGAGGTATCTTAGCATCAAATTGTACTGGATTGAACAAGACTACTGCCCCCATCACCTGACAAAATACCAGATAATGTCTATTTTAGTACTTGATTGTATTTTCCTTCACCAGCTAAGAGATTAAAGTGATGAGGATTTCACTATAATAGTTAAGTTTATGTCAGCATTTCAATTATAATCCTATACCGTTAATGGTTTATGACTAGTCATAAAATGTCCTTTCCTGAGGGAGAAAAAGAAGAACAACCTGTCTTATAAGGTCCCAGAAACAGGGGAACTATTTTTAAAAACTGATTTTCAAAAGTTGGTTATTTTAGTCACCTTTAAAATAATGTTTTAAGGACACTTTCTATTCAAGAATCTCCAAAAGGGATTGGCTTAATATTCACTGAACCTTAGCTGTAGAATAATCACTTAAACATGGGTTTATTGCCAATGTCAATATTCTTTAATTTTTACAATAATTAAAGTTTAAAGTCCGATTTCAAAGATATTCTGTGTAATTACACTGGGATTGATCATTTTAATATATTTTTTAAAATCTTCTGAATATAAAAGAAACTGAGGAAAACATCCAACATCTAATTCCTTAATGTTATATTTCAACTATCTGTATTATAGATAACAAGTTTCCTAATATTAATTTTCTGCATACATTTTATTATCATTACTTAAATTACTAAAAATAGAGAGTGTGTAACACAGACTTTTACCTTGTCCAAAAAGTGGTCTGGACCTTGCCTTTGACTTCTGGAAGGCAATCTGCAGTCCCTTGGAACATCATGCCTGATAGGAGCATCTTTATTTCTCTGGGTGCCTTGAGCCAGCCACATAGATAGCAACAACATTAGAGTGAGGGATCTGAACCACACCAACAATATGATACAGGTTAGAGGCTCTGGTATAAGATCCCATGATATAAATTGACCTCTAGAGAAGCTGAAGCTGGAGAGAAACCATGTGGGCAATCACTCACACCTATGTGATGAGGCACCAATAAAATCTTCGGACGACAAGTCCCCGGTGAGCTTCCCTGGTTAGCAATACAAAGAGTGTCTGTATAATCACACAGCAAAAGGACAACTGAAAGCTCTCCATTTGATATGCTTCAGGACTCTGCCCATGTGTCTTTTCTCCTGGCTGATTTTAATCTGTATCCTTTCCCTGTAGTAAATCATAACCACAAGTATAACAGTTCTCAGTAAGGTCAATGAGTTCTTCTAGGAAGTTACTGAAATTAAGAATGTTTTGGGGAAATTCTTGAGTCAGGAATTGTTTCAAAAGGGAAAGAGTTCTTGCGTGAACTGTTTCCTCTAATTTCACAGTTAGCTAACATTTCCCAGGCACTTTACCAATATTTATAGTATATCAAAGAAATATCTTTCTTGCATTGAAAGTTACCTCACAGTTTGTAGACTCACAACTTGAAAAAGAAATGAGCAAAAATTCCTATAAAGAATCCTACTGTTTTTTTTTCTCCATGTGTTAACTACAAACTCTACATGTAGTCTTCTAATATAAGCAACAGAAACAATAGTGTATCTTCAAAAAATGACCTCATTTGTTTTAGTATTTCTATGACTGAATAGGAGTAAGCAGCATATACAACAGTAGAATTTTTCTGAATTTCTCCTTTGCTAATGTTCAGAACCTTCTAGTTTTTCTTTAGCAAATTAAATTTTAGATACGTCAGATACTAGATACAGAGAACTGTGGCTTTACAGAAATGAAGATAGTCATAAAGTACTGATCTTGGCTCTTCTAAAATGAAACCTAAATTATTTGTCTAGTCATTTTACTTTGGTGTGATATAAATTCTTTTGCACTGACTACCAGCTCTAAAAGCTCTTCATAGCAATGGACAATCATGTAAGAATTATTGATTTGCTTGCTTACCTTTCACACGAGATTGAGAATGTTATGAGAATATGATCTATTCATTTAATCATCTATATTCGGTACTCTAGTACAATGTCAGAAAAAAATCTGACATTTTATAAATATGTATTGAACGAATGGATAAACTAAAACATGCAATATCCTGAGCATATTACCTACTGGTACATCTATTGAGAGCAAACCAATTCTCCTTCATAGAATTTGTCCTCTTTCTTGTCTATTATGATATGTTTTCTTCTCTTATTAAACACACACACGTGTGTGTGTATATATACACAAACACACACAAAAGTGTGTGCATATATTTCCCTTCTAATAGATTTATATAGGCCGGGTGCGGTAGCTCATGCCTGTAATCCCAGCAATTTGGGAGCCGAGGCGAGAAGATCATCTGAAGTCAGGATTTTGAGACCAGCCTGGCCAATATGACGAAACCTCGTCTCTTTTTGTATTTTTTTGTAAAAATATAAAACAATTAGCCAGGTGTGTTAGCACGCATCTGTAATCCCAGCTACTCAGGAGGTTGAGGCATGAGAATCGCTTGAACCTGGGAGGTGGAGGTTTCAGTGAGCTGAGATCGCACCACTGCACTCTGGCCTGGGTGACAGAGTGAGACTCCATCTCAATAAAATAATAATAATCATCATAACAATAACAGATACATATATTTTTACTATGATATATCTTTTAGTGTCCTCTCACTTATCCTCTGTTTTCTATCTTCTTTATATGAATTATTTTCCCCTAAGGAACCAGGTATGTTTATTCTGTCTTTAGTTTTAATTCAAGTTAGTTTTTAAAATTACATTTAAATGTGTTTAAATAACTTAAAAAAGTAACCATAGGAAAAATGGAGAAACTCCTTACTATTTTCTTCTCTAATTTCCCAAATTTTAATTGCCATAATCTATAAATTTTAAATTATTTTCATCATTTCTGGTCTCATTCTATGTATACAATTGTTATCCCAATGTTGGCCCTTCATTGTATATTCGTATCTTTGTTTTTTCAACATTCCGTTCATCTTTTAGGCCAATAAATTCTGGGAAGAACTCCTCAAGATTGTTCTACACCTTACTAATTTGTTTCTTAATATCAATTTTTACATTTTCTTGACTCAAACAGATTTTAATTTACAATTACATCTTTATTTTATTTGCAATTTTATAAATACTGTAAATTCCCCTTTCATCTTAGAATACAAAATAAATATATATCCTCTCATTTTCATCTTTTGTTTTCTGGAGTACATTTCGACAATTTGAATTGAGTACAAACCAGATGCTTTTTAACATTTAATTTGTTCATGTACCACTATTAGAATTACTATTTCTGCGTTTGTCTTGTTTTTCGTTTTGTGGAATTTTACATGGGTTCAGGTTAGTGTTTATATTTATTTTTGTTATTCTTTAGGAATTGTTTCCAAATACGTAGTTTTTCACAACCACTTGGTTTGTAGACATTTCTTGACTTCCTTAGTTCTTAGCCAGTTGCCAATTATACCCTATTTTATCCCTTTTTTTTTTTTTTTTTTTTTTTTGAGACGGAGTCTCGCTCTGTCGCCCAGGCTGGAGTGCAGTGGCCGATCTCAGCTCACTGCAAGCTCCGCCACCCGGGTTAAGCCATTCTCCTGCCTCAGCCTCCCGAGTAGCTGGGACTACAGGCGCCCGCCACCTTGCCCGGCTAGTTTTTTGTATTTTTTAGTAGAGACGGGGTTTCACCGTGTCAGCCAGGATGGTCTCGATCTCCTGACCTCGTGATCCCCCAGTCTCGGCCTCCCAAAGTGCTGGGATTACAGGCGTGAGCCACCGCGCCTGGCCTATTTTATACCTTAAGCTGAAGGATTACTTACTGTAAACATTCTCAAACCAAAAGAAATGTTGTTTAATACTTCTTTGTTGACCAGGCACAGTGGCTCACACCTGGTAACCCCAACACTTTGGGAAGCTCTTGAGTCCAGGAGTTGGAGACCAGCCTGGGCAACATGGTGAAACTCTCTTTCTACACAAATTTTAAAAAGTTAGACAGGTGTGGTGGTGCACTCCAGTGGTCTCAGCTACTCAGCAGGCTGAGGTGGAAGATCGCTTGAGCCTGGGAGGCAGAGGCTGCAGTAAGCTGAGATCGCACTACTGTACTCCAGTCTGGGGGACAGAGCGAGACTCTGTCTCAAATAAATAAATAAATAAATAGTTATTTGTTAAATATGGACCCATTGACACTTTGTCTAATTATAGAAAGATGATTTTTTTTTTTTTTTAACTTGGATGGCAAGCATGAATAAATTGAGAACAAAATATGGACACAGACAACTTTTTAGCTCAATAAATATTAAAACATAACATTTTAAAATGTATGTATATAATATACATTTATACCTGTGTGTTTATATACACACATGCATATGAAATTTTTCTGCAAGATTGATAAAACACTACAAATGTTTGAGTAGCCTATACACTTCTCAATGGGATATATCTTTTAAATAATTTCCTAAATGGAGTTTCTTCAAAGATACAGGATGTTAATTGGAGGCATTAAATCGTTATTTATTCTATATATATGGATATACATATATCTATACATATATGTTTATTCATTATAATTATGTATTTCATATGTAATATAATTACATATGTTACTTTTGATATATACTGTATTTCCTATAAAATAACTGAATATGGAGAATGAAAAGGTGAAGAAAAGAACGTACATAGAGACAGAAACAGACTGAAACTACTGGATGTGAAAATAAAGAAGAATACGTGATCAACCTGGACAAAAAATTCCAAGTCAGGTAGAAATAAGAGTTAAACTGGTCTTCTTTAAGAGGCTCTTATCTACTATATCACACTTTTTGTAAAATGCTCTTCTTTGGGGGATACTAGAGTGATGAGACACTATCATGCCCAACAGTCGGTGCCTATAACTTCATCAAGATTAGTATTGAGGACACTTATTTATTTATAAAACCAATATTTTATAACAAGTCCCTATTTTTCTATCTTTCCCTTCTCTGTTCAGTCTTGTATAAAATGTGCTCAAAGTTCAGAGCAGCATATATACTTCAGATAACCCATTATAAGAATTAGATTTAAGGAGAGGGATACCTCAAATAATTTCATGAAATTTTAATCAAAATAATGTATTTTTTTATAGATGTGCTACTTCTTCTGATAAAGAACCTAAAGAACCCTGCAGCTAATGATGCATAATTAAATCTATAAACTATTTCATTCTCTCTTGCAAAATAAGCTGATTTTTTTAAAGTTTAAGATAATAAGTTCACAAATGTGAGAAAATAATAAATAATATACAACATACTTAGCTGAATGTCTTAATAATGCTTTAAATTTTGTTTGTCCAATTGCCCCTTTGGTTTGCCTTTGGTTTATTATTAATATCTCACTATCTTTTCTAGTCAGTGTTTAATACAGTCCTATTCAAGGACACTTGTAGCAAGCAGAGCAATAAGGTATGCAACGTCCTGAGCTATAATCCAATACAGCAAACACTTTAAGGTAGTTTTTATGAAACCAAAAAAATAAAAAAATAAAAATTAAAAGAGACTGGCTCTTGACTGTAGCCAAGTAATATTGTTGATCCTATATTTATTAATTATTTAAGTACTTCTTCTGAACATAACATTATGCTATGCACTGTTGCCTTGTGTAAATGAATAATAACTCAATTCCAGTTCTCAAAGTGCTCGTGGTTTAAAAGGGAAGTTGTGAAATAGACTCAACTAACACTGCCCAGCTGAATGTGATAAGAACCTGAAGGGAGGCAGGCACAAAATGCAGAGAGTTGAAGAGAAAAGTCTCTTTGCCCTACAAGAAAGAATGAAGATTCTGCAAGGAAATAACTTTCAAATTGAGTGTTGATGAATGAGTACGATTTGGTGAGTTAGATATAGGAAAATCGCATTCCAGCTCTAGTAGAATGCATTAATAAAGAATCTAAGTATGGCAAGTATTTTAGAATAGTCCATGAGCTTTAGCTTGCATATTTATATGGATCTCAGCGTGCTTGGGCCAGATGTTATGAGACTACGAATGACAAACTGAAAGGTCAGTATTTATTTAGAATCTATGTACAAAATGGTAAATGAAGAGATAAAATGATCATTCTTATACCAATGTTAGCATATGAATATTCTCTAAGCATCTCATTATAAAGGAAAAAAATATACATAAGGGTCAAAAACATATTTTCTGTAAGAAAATGTTCTAATCAGTTAATATTAATTTATAATAAGTAATGTGACATCTTATGAGTATTCACATTACTTGTAATAAGTAATGTGAATCTTGATATTTTTGTAACTTTTATTTAAAATTGTTTATGTAGCCATTTAAGGCACTTTCACATTAGTAATCTAGTAATTTTATTTTTATGTTTTAAAAATGATTTATGTATCTAGAGGTATTGAAGTTTATAAATGTTGATTCCAGTTATTCATTTTCTTTTTTCATGACTTCATGCTCATATTACCTTAAGAAATCTCAACTATTGTCATCAGCTGGTAACATTCACTCACACATAAAACAGAACCTCAGTTTTTGATGGGGTTGTTTGTTTTTTTCTTGTAAATTTGTTTAAGTTATTTGTAGATTCTGGATATTAGCCCTTTGTCAGATGGATAGATTGCAAACATTTTCTCCCATTCTCTAGGTTGCCTGTTCACTCTGATGATAGTTTTTTTTTGCTGTTCACTCTGATGATAGTTTCTTTTGCTGTGCAGAAGCTCTTTAGTTTAATTAGATCACATTTGTCATTTTTGGCTCTTGTTGCTATTGCTTTCACTGTTTTAGTCATGAAGTCTTTGCCCATGCCTATGTCCTGAGTGGTATTGCCTAGGTTTTCTTCTAGGATTTTTATGGTTTTAGGTCGTACGTTTAAGTCTTTAATTCATCTTAATTTTTGTATAAGGTGTAAGGAAGAGATCCAGTTTGATGGGTGCAGCAAACCACCATGGCATGTGTATACCTATGTAACAAACCTGCACGGTCTGCACATGTATCCCAGAAATTAAAGTATAATAAAAAAATAATATAAATATATTAAAAAACAGAACCTCAGGGGGAAATACAGTGGTATGTATCACAACCTTACATTATTTAAGCTCTGGGAATGCCAATCCCTAATCCATTCTTCACTGAGATAAATATAAATGAACAGAGCAAGAGCGAAGGGAAGTGGGCACCTATCACACCATCTATTGTCAAATTTGCTCAGCTCAACCCTCAGCCCCTCAGTGTGACCTGGCCCTGCAGGAGGGTTTCTTTTAGAACTGAATGAAGTGATATATGTGAAAAGTGCAAGACACAGATTATATTGTTGACATTTTCTCTGAGCTTTCACTTAACTTGTGCATAACTTTAATACACACTAATGTATATTCATTGCATGCAAGGGATGGTGAGCTTAACAAAAAAAGGGTCACATTTCATTTTTATTTCCTGTTCTCCAGGGTAAAATTCAAACTAACATCAAGCCTGGTAGAGTCCACTTAGAATAGGCACTGCAGCAGTTACAGGGAGGCCCCTGCTGGTCCACACATCAATTCTTCAGCTGCTGGCTTGTGTGAAGACAGGTGAGAGGGGCTCCATACAGGTTGAGGAGATGACAGCACACTTAGGAAGTCGTGGCAGTTTATCAACCAGCACAGATGTTCAGCAATTGCTGGACGGCAGTGATGCCTGCCTCTATACATGCTGCTAGTTATTAATGAATGAATGAAATGAGTATCAGTTTTCATTGTAGTAAACAGGGCATATGTTTTGACTCTAAAGCTTTTTAATAACCTCACCCTATCTTATAGTTACATTAAAATTATTATCTTAGGGTTGTCATACAAAGGGGCCCTCTCAATGATCAATTTATGCAAATTTGAGCATTTTGAAGGGGATTATTTGTGACCCTATATAATATACATTTTTTTATACTTGTGGTTTATTTGCTTTTGGTTCAATCTAAATTACATTATACCATCTTCCTCTCACATGTTAACATTTTTTAAAATTCTGGTGATATGGAGCTGTGAACCTTATGTTTTGAAGTATTAACGATTTTATATCTCACAATCATCTTAATATATCCCACTTGGTGACAAAGCAAAAGAGAAGACAGACTTACCTTTGTGTCCATTTGGGGGAAAATAAGATGAGAGAGAAAGAAGAAGTTTAAGAAAGTGAGACAATCTGAGAATAAGAGAATAAGAAGAGAAAGAAAGAAGGCAGGAGTCAACTAAAAAGTCAGAAATTGCACTTCCAGTAATAAAGAAAGATAAAAAATTAACAAAATATATCCATAATTGGCCAGGGGAGACATCTGAACGAGTTAAAAAAATATAAAGAGAGTGAGGAGGAAAACAAAAGAGACTTAGAAACAAAGAGTAAAATAATAGAGAAAGAAAAATAAAATGAAGTATGAAGAGAAAAGAAGCGATAAAAGAAAAAAAAGAAAATGAGGTGGAAGTGAGAACAGTAAATAAACTTAAGAAGGGAGGAATTAAAAACAACACTCAATGTGGAGAATGAAATAATTTAAAAGATGGAAAAATAATACTAGGAAAATAAGTATAAGAGGGAGTGTAGAAGAGAAAGAAGTAGAAGCCATTTAACTCTGGGGAGATTCATATCTTGCTGGCATTACTAAATGTTATTCATTTGACGGATCACAAAAAATGAGTGTTTAAAAACAAACTCCAGAATTCTATATGGTTGAAAACAGTTTGAAGACTTTAGATTCACTAATACTTTTACAAAAAAAAAAAAAAAAATACAACAAGAGATAACCACTTCAGGGACACATAGATGATCTAGTGATTAGCTCTAGAATGTTAATTAGAAGAAACCTATTTGCTTTTCTATTCACAGGTCACAAAGAGACCAATTGAGAGTATCAATTGGTAGCTGTTTGATTATATCTTAATACTCATATACTAAAAATGACTACTTCATCATGCATTGGTGAGCTAGCGGAGCAGGTGGAATGACAAGCAGCCATACGGAAAGATTTATTCTACTTTAGCCAGAGAACTGCTGGAAAAGGAAGTAGAGAATGATATGAACTTCTTGCTAATAATAAAAGGCTATGAAATAAAACTTTAAATGTATTAGTGGTGGATCAAGTCCTCTTCTATTAAAAAGTATATAAAGACATTCCAAGGGTACATATAGTCCTGGGTTGTGTTTTACTTATTTTTTAAAATTATTTTGATGATAGTCGTCTTAGCTTGGGCTGCTATAACAAGATACCATTGGCTTGGTGGTTTATACAACATTTATTTCTCATAGTTTTGAAGGCTGGGAAGTCTAAGATCAAAGTTCAGGCCGATTTAGTTTTGTTTGGAGCCTTTGTTCCGGCTTGCAGACAGACAGCTGCCCTCTTACTGAGTCCTCATATTGTGATGGGAGAGAAAGTGCTGCTCTTTTTTCCTATTGTTATGAAAACATTCATCCACCATGACAAACCTACCCTCATGACTTGATCTAAACCTAATTAGCTCCCTAAAGTCCATCTCCAAATACTATCACATTCATGGTTAGGGTTCAATATGTGAATTTGGTGAGGAAGCAAACAATTGATCCATCAATAGGACAGAGGTTTTGGATGTTATTCATAGATGGATTTGCTAGTTTCATGTTTGCAGGCAGGACCAACAGTCAAGGCCATAGCAGTATATATTAAACTGTGCATTTGCAGCAGGATGAAGTTTTAAAAGGATGAACACTGTCCAAAGTTTAGGACAAAATAAAAATAACGTATTTTATTCTTGTCTTAGCTAATGTTTTTTTCTTTCCTTCCTCCCTTCTCAATTTATATTAGAGTTGCATTACCCTAAACTGGCAGTAGTGCCTCATGGATAGTCATTCTTTATATATATACTATCTCAAAAATAACTGTCTTAATTATTTAATAAATGAATGTTCAAGAAATTAGAAAGCAATCATTAATCAGACACAAGGGCCAATACAGAAAAAAAGTAGAAAAAAAAGGGAGGAAAGTCATGACAAAAGGAGAAGGACAAGGGGAAGAAGAAAAGAGAAGACAAAAAAAAGAGAGAATTAAATAAAGTATTTAAAATAATTTGAATTTTAATCAAAACTTGATGACCATACTACAGACAATATGGAAAAGATGCTATAGTAAGTATTGAGCAGGTCCCAAAAGACATTGTATGTCGTTTTTAATGTTTGTGTTTTTAAAAGAACACAGAGTAAATGGTGATTATCCAATACAAATAAATACAGAAAAAGAAAATAAAAACAATAAGCAGAGAGGAAAGGAAGCAGTATTTAAGCTGGAGAAATCAACACTGATGATCAAATGTAACTTTTTTTTCCCCAAAGCTCTAAAAAGAAATATTGGCCTGCACTAATCTACACAGTGCACTTTTTTCTACATTTTTTTCAAGTACACTTTGGTAGAGGTTAGTAAAACAAAGCCCTCAATGTCACTTACAATATTCTTGAGTACATTTCCGTTTGAATCACAACTTCAGCTACTAATCTTAATATCATTGAAAACAGATAATGGCTGAACAGGACAATTCAGGATGAACAGCAAAGATAAATACAATTAAAATGTACAACTTTTAATCATTCCTTCATTCATTTATCAAAGTATTGTTCTTGTTATGCACTAGAGCTAGAGATTTAAAAAGACATTAATAAGGAGGAAGACAAGCTGGGTACTTTCACTGGGGGAGTTCACATTACTTGTAAATAATGTGGTACTGAATAAAGCGACATTTGAGACTCAGTGTAGTTCTGGGAAATATATGAACACTAGCCCTGGCTGTGTGAAAGGATGATTATTAACATGTGTCTCCGTAAAATGCTGCATGCCAAGGGAGTTAGGGCTCTAGCAAGCTTGATTCCAAGCCAGGTGAGAAACAACATTTACACTAAGAGGACTGGCATATATAATGTTGTGAAGCATAGGGGAACTCTGATCCAGAGATTTTCAGTCACAACAGAGAGAGCAGCTCTCATTCAAGAAAGTTCCCCTTTGAATGGGAAGAATAAGTCATTAAAGGACAGGAAAATTAATCTAATAAGAAAAGAAGGCAAAACACTTTTAGATTGTGGATAAAATATATTCTATTTAAGGAATAAACTTCTGTTCAGCAAGTTATTACCAGAAAAAAATATACTGCGACATAAATGGAGTCCCTATATTACTCTGAAGAATTCTTAATGATGACGGCATCTTTGAGATTTTGATGTGATTTGGTCTGTCATGGGAACCAGACCTGGTTATTTCTTTGAGACTCTAGGTGAATATAATGTGTATCCAGGGTTAAGAAGGTTAAAACACTGTTAGAAATTTAAATATTATATATCTTAAGGTTTTCCAATTATGTGCTGTGTCAAGTTTTGCTGCTGTTGTACTGTTTGCTTCTTCATGTGTATACATAGACTTGTGCATATATATGAATGTTTTAATTTTCCTTCAGATTACTAGGATAGGACTGAGGAGATGGTATTCTGAGAGTGAAGTCTTAAGAGACACTGGAACTTTGACATTATATGGGTTTGGCAAACATCTGGTTATTGAACATATCAAATGTAATTTGTATACACAATTTAATCTTGCTATATCCCAACTTTGAACTATACTATAAGGCTATAATAACCAAAACAGCATTATAATAGCACAGAAACAGACACATAGACCAATGGAACATAATAGAAAACTTAGAAATAAAACCACACACTTATAAACATCTGATCTTTGACAAGACTGACAAAAACAAGAAATAGGGAAAGGATGCTCTATTCAATAAATGGTTCTGAGATTTATGGCTAGCCATATGCTGACGAATTCAACTGAACTCTCACTTATCACTATATATAAAAAATACTCAAAGTCGATAAAAATTTAAAAGTAAGACCTTGAACTATAGAAATACTAGAAGAAAACCTAGGAACTACCCTTCTCAACAGTGGCCTTGGCAAGTAATTTTTGCCTAAGTCCACAAAAGCAATTGCAACACAAAAATTGACAAGTGGGACCTAATTAAACTAAAGAGATTCTGCATAGCAAAAGAAACTATCAATAATGTAAATACACATCCTACAGAGTGGGAGAAAATATATGTAAACTGTGCTTCCAACAAAAGTCTTATGTCCAGAATCTATAAGGAATTTAGACACATCAACAAGCAAAAAAAAACAAACTCCATTAAAAACAGGCAAAAGACATGAACAGACACTTCTCCAAAAACATATGAGTGGCCAAAGAGGATGTGAAAAACATGTTAGTCACCACTAATTATCAGAGACATGCAAATCAAAACCACAGTGAGATATCATTCCAAACCAGTCAGAATGGCTATTACCAAAAAGTCAAAAAACAGCAGATGCTGGCAAGGCTTCAGAGAAAAGGAAACACTTGTACACTGTTGGCAGGAATGTAAATTCGTTCAGCCTCTGTAGAAAGTAGTTTCGAGATTTCTCAAAGAACATGAAAAAGACCTACCATTTGACCCAGTGATTCCATTACTAGATAAGTACCCAAAGGAAAATAGGTGATTGTATCAGAAAGACACATGTCCTCGCATGTTCACAGCCACAGTATTCACAACAACAAAAGCATGGATTCAAGTAGGTGCCCATCAACGGTCAACTGGGTGAAGAAAATATGACACTTAAATACCACAGAATATTATGTAGTGATAAAAACGACTGAAATTATGTTTTTGCAGCAACATTGATGCAGCTAGAAGCCATAATTCTAAGCAAACTAATCTAGGAAGAGAAAACTAAATATGACATGTTTTCACTTACAAGTGGAAGCTGAACATTGAACACATACGGACATAAACATGGGATCAATGGGCACTGCAGAATACTAGAGGAGAGAAGGAGGTAGGAGGGTGTGAGTTGATAGTTTTTCAACTATCTATTGGGTACTCTGCTCACTACCTGGGTGCAATATACTCATGTCACAAACCTGCACATGTACCCTGTTTATCTAAATTAAACTTGAAATTTTAAAAAAGTTACTCCAATAAAAACCACACTTATCTTTAATATTTAAATATTATATTTTTATAGACCTAGAACTTAACTTGATAATTCATTCGGGATATTACATTTTGTGATTTTATATTCCTATCTATTATTTATTTCAGAAAGAATTAAAGCTATTTTAACATTACATTACAGGAAAAGCTGAGAAAGCCACTAAGAGAAGTTTTTTTTTTAAAGGAGATTCTTGATTAATTAGTACTAGCAATAAAAATAAACCAAACAATCATCAGAAAATGTTTACAAGTGCCTTTTCTAGACTGGTCAATGTGCTTCATCTTGTGATTAACCGAGAAATAAAGTAAAAGTGTACCCCAGCCCTCAAGCTTTTAACAATTTAGTAGATAAAACAGTGATAATGTTGATTTGAAAACTATTTAACATTCAACTCAGTTTTTCTGGCAACAAAACAAAAAATTGAAGAAAACAGTTGCTGAAGTAAACAAAAGATGTAGAAATGGGACTGAAAAAATTCCATTGTTCTAGGATTTGCAAGATGAATGGGGTGTGAGTAATAAAATGCACAAAGTCAAGAGTAATTGACATGACAAGAACTCTTGAGACCATTCGCTCTACATGAGGTAGAAATTTATATCGTATTTCACCTTTTTTCATCTTTTTCCATTACTGTACAATGTCTAGCCATGTACAGAGACAACATAAGTAAATGGAAAAGCAGTCCATGTTCATGGAGTGAAAAAAATTAGTATTGTTAAAGTCGCCATACTGCTCAAAGCAATTTACAGAATTGGAAGTCAGAATTTATCACAAAAAGATGATTTTGTCAATTGGAATTGTTATTTCATCTGTAAATATAAGATCATACTAACTTGTTGTAACAATGCAGTTGAAAAATGCAGAGAGAAAGCCAGCAAGTTGCTCCTCTCCCCTCAAATGAAACCCACAGAATGTTAAGTATTTAATATCAATCCTTCAGTATCTGTCTGTGCTGATATTACCATATGAGAATATACATATATCAATATATTATTCACTTCTGTTTTTATTTAAAAATATAATTATATATATTGCACAATAATGATTTTTACTTGATAATATTATGGGTAAAATTTCAGATTATATATAAATATGAATTTTTAAAAATATTTGCATAATGTACTTTTGAAAATAAATTATTCAATTATTATCCTACTGGTGAACATCAATCTAGTTCCAGTTTTCATCATTGTTCTGCAAATAACTACATATATATATGTGTGTGTGTGTATATATATATATGTGTGTGTGTGTGGGTATGTGTGGGTACACACATATATTTTTCCAGTAACAATGGTACTGTGGAAGAAAGGTGTACTCTGTTTTCCTTTTCTTTATTAAATTATATGCCACTTCTGGAAAGTTGTCCACAATTCACATTACAAACAGCCCACTCTCCCACACAATTGCCTTCAAAAACATTATCAATAATAATTGATTTTTATTAGTGTCAATAGGATGGTGAACAAGGCATATACTTCCTTCTGTTATTGAAGTCCAATAGTTTTTCGAACTTCATTGACCATTGCCTTTCCTTTTTTATGAATTGCTTATTCAGAATCTTTACTAATTTTCATTAATTTGACTATTAATTATAACTTAACTATTTGTAAAAGCTAATAGCATATTAGCTTTTCACCATTTCACATTTATTTTTATGAGTCCTTTCTCATGTATATTACACTTGTGATTTTCTGTGATTCTGTTACCAAAACATCAGTGGTTCGATCTAGGTCCTGCTGCTTGCCACATAGAAAACCAATCACTGAGACGACGATTATTGCCAAGGAGGAAGGCTTTCATCAGGTTCTGCAGTTGAGGGGGTGGGAGATCTGCCTCAAACCCATTTATCCAACCACTAAAACTAGGGGTTGATACACCCAGGAAGAAATGTCACAGTGTGTAAAAAAACAGACACTAGGAAGGAGCAAAGAAACAATCATGATGAATAAGGGATCTGACATTTCATTGTCTAGATGTGGTCATCTGGACAGTGTCAGTTCTCTGATTTTTTTTTTTTTGAGAGGCTGAGAGGTCCTTTCCTGAGGAAGGAACCTAGATAAATAAATGGAAGTTTCAAGCTTTTAAGATCAGAAAGGTCAATTTCTATGTTTATTAAAAAAAAAAAAAAAAAAAAACTGTCTATGGAACTATTGGGGTGATTTCAATTCTATCATAAGACAAATTTATACAAACATTTGCCCCCCTTTTTTTACTCTCATGATTTAATGTTAACCTGCTTTCTGTGGCTTACATTTTCCCTTTTTTTGCTAAAAAAAATCTTCCCAACCCAAGTATATATAAATATTATATAAAGTTTATAGATAGATATTATATTAATAGGGCTGATTGGGGAGTATTAACTATATTGGCTTAAGTTTAAGGATATGCAACAATTATTCTAAGTACAAAGTAAATGTAAAGTATATTATATCAATCAGCAGTTGCTGTGGGCCTACCACAGGCTTTCAGTGGTGTACAATAAGCAGTTTATTTCTCATGAATCTTTGTGTCAGCTGGGGTGTCTCTGCTTTTGTAGCCTGCGGCTGGTTGGTTAGTTGTGGACTGGCCCACTGCATTCTACCAGGGGTCAGGTGAAGCTCTTTTCATGACAATGACCACAATATAAGAGGACAACCAGGCTGTACAAGCACAGTTCAAATTCCTACTTGTATTAGGTTTCTTAATATCTCTTTGGCCCAAGTCAAGTCAGTGGCTAATTCCCAAGTCAAGAGTTGGGGAAGAAAGTTTCACCTTTAGGCAAGAGATTTCATGGCAATATACCTGGATACAGGGTGAGAGGAAGAAATTGGCATATAATTCAATCTAAATCATACATATATACCTAACTATATAAGCATTCACTTATTTGTAAGTGTAACTATATATGAATATAAACCATGGTGGAACTTTTTGAATGTCAAACGCTTAATCAAAATTTTTATTCTCCAAACAGCAAACTCCTGTAGAAGGACTGAAATTAGCACTTCTGCACAAAAAAGTGGAAATATCATATCTAATTTAAAGTAAGGCTCTTTGGAAAAGCTTTGCAAGAGACTTAACCATGTCTGTGCAACTGAAATAACTTCTCTGCACCAACTGTTACTTTATTCCACTCAGATTTTCTTACAACGAAACTAATTTGATCTGTCCCTGTTAAATTAATTACAATAGATAGAAACCATGTATTAACCAGGAATCCATACTGTGGTTTTCTGTTTCATTTTTTCCTATCTAAGTTTGGTAGTGTGATACTTCAACACAGTATTTGTTATTCAATATATATAATTTGACCACAATTTAGAACTGTGTTTCATTATGTTACATATTTGGGGAACACTCTTCTGTAATAATACGACCTTAAAGTGTTTTCTGTTTCAGACTATTAGTAAAGCTTTTAAGTATTTAGATTTCTCTCTCTCTCAATCTCTCACACACACTAATATACTGCATTTGACCCAATGAGAACCACATTAATTAAAAAGAAAAAAAAGAATAAGCACAGGTTAAATGTTAGCTACATAATCCATAGACCTTTTAAAATGTATTATCAAGTGATCAACATAGAGGTAACTAACTGGTGCCAAGAAAAATGCCTAACAAGCTTGCCAAGCAGCCAGATGCTCCTACTGCTAAATTATCTCTTGCAGATTGGCACCGGCATTCTACAACTGGCACACCCACAGGTATCACTCACACTGCACCACCGTATGGTTTGAGCTAATTATTTAAAAATAGTTTACTTCATATTCAAAAGTGGATGCTCTGTATAAATTAATTTTGCTCTCCTAGGGAATCAGTACTTTATAAAAAATAAGACATGAGAAAGAAAATAATGTGTGAAACAAACTCATTTAAAGTAAACAGGTTATTAGCTTAAAATGCCAGCTTTTATATAACTGCTTATATTTTTCCTTCACTAAGTCCTTTTTTGGAAAATTGGTTTACAGGATTCCAATAAGTAGGATAAAAATGAAAATTTAATTATTAGGTGACTGAAAATATCAATATAGTATATATTGTTCAGTTAAGAAAAACAAATGAAACATGCGCTTTTTAATTTGAAGCATAAAAATATTTTAGTACAGTATGGTCATATCCTGAGACAAATTTAAGTTGAAGAAGTGAGTAGTCAATTGATTTGTGTGTAACTGAAGTTGTCATGCTATATTTTAAACTCATTCTAGCACTCTGCATTTCTCCAAGTAGCATTTTGAAGTCTGATAAATGCATGAAAATATTTTCTATCCAAGCCATTGAATTTAAGAAAAAAATCGTTCTCAGTGTATCAGGGCAAATTTAAACAATCATGTTACTTTCAACTCTCTATGATGACTATGCTATCATATTTCTAAACATGTCAACAATCTTTCAAAATATGGGCTTTTATATTTATCTAAAGATAGGAAAAGTTCTGCAATTCTTATTTTTATTTTAAGAAGATCTTATTTCCTCAGATATTATGGAACACTGTGGCAAGTGAGAAAAAGGACGAGAAAGAACCAAAACATTATTTAAGGTTCATACAAAATAGAAGAGCTTAGCTACTTTGCTATAATCATGTTTTAAATGTATTCAAAAATATTTTAGAATGTAGGTGGCAAATTTATTTTAGAGAGAATTTTGAGAAATAAAAGAGTTTAATAACTGCATAATAGCAGCTTGTGTTGATGACAATAATTGGGTTTTACATAGCTTAAAGAAATATGAAAGCTCATCAATTTAGCTCTTCCTCTAGGCTATTGAAAATTAAAGGCAGACCTAATGCCAAATGTGCTCAAGAACATGCATATTAAAATAAAATGCAAAAGAAAATAAGCTGCATTATTTACATAGTATGGTTACCATATTTGTATCATTATTTAGCAAATATTTCTCATTAAGAGGATTTAAGATGAGTATTTAATCACACATATGTAAAAAGAATAATAGACTGCTATTTTCTTGCTTAGAGGTTGCACTAATTTTTGAAATGTCAGCATATACCCAAGAACATATATGCATCTATATGTGTATATATAAAATGTATCTACATAAAATCTGAATTTGCCCATATACTATATAATTTGTTATATTGCGAATTGAAACGGATGGTTCTTATTCTCTAAGGCTAATATACAAAATTACATGTATCTCCTGGGAATTTATGTTTTGCATGTAATTTATATGTAATATTTAACCAAAAATTAAACAGCATTATAACAAGGCATATTAAGGTTATGAAAATATATACATATATATAGAGAGAGACTTCATAAAGAAACAGCTGCCATTGGAAAAACAAGTATAGAATTTAAAAAATTATTATTATTAAAGTAATGATTATCAGAGTTAAAGAGATTTTTAAAGTAAAGGACTATTTTCCTTAGCCAGACGGAAGACTTTCCCCCTGGGACCTTGTTTGCCAGGAAGAATACTGGGTGGGAAAATATCAGCAGCTGGCATGATAATGAGTCCACTTCACTGCAAATTAGTTCATTATTATTCCATTCCTGAAATCTTACGATTCACAGTTGCATGTCATTTTTACATAAATAAAAATAAAGGTATTATATATAACTAAACTGTGGCAATCTACAAGAACAATATTTACAAACATAAGGAACAAACTAGCAAACATATAAAAATAAAGCTAGATCATAAAGAAAAATACATACTTTAAATTCAAAACAGCCTTTTATGTTTAAAAGTAAACAAAAAATAAAAAGTAAATAAAACCAAAAACAAATCTGTATGAATTTACACTTGCCATAATTTGGATTCAACTTCGTTTTAACATTAAATCAGCTACAGGTAAGAAAATAATACAGTTTTTTTTTTTTTTTCAGTGTGATTTCTTGGCAATTATTAGTTTATGTGGCAGAAATACTTACATTAGCATAACATGAAAAGTCAGTCTGCTTATGCATAAACGGTAATGATTGAAATAGCAGTTTTCTATGTCTGAAGGCTTCCTGACTTTAGCTTATCATGGACCAAAATTTGAAAATACAGAATGGAAAAAAAAAATTTTGAATTAGATGATACTGAAATTGGCAATACAGAACTCCTTTAGGACACGACAGTGAAAAATAAACATCAAAACACGTACTTCTAGCGGATTTGAAAATTCAAACTATATGAACAAAAGTCAAACGATTAAAATGACTTGAATATAAGACCTAAAAATTAATATCCTAGATTATAGGTAGTGTTTCAATTTTGTTCTGGATAACTTATATAATATTTAAAACACTTTAAACAATGTAACATAAATCCATTTAAATTAAATCAGAATATGAGAAATATAATTTAAGACATCACACTCAACAAATGGTACAGTTTAGGTAGTTAATATCCTACTGAAAAATAGAGAAACGAGTTTAATTGAGAGGCTGTTGACCAATCAAAAAACAAAAAAAAAGTAAAATAAGTGAGCTTCTTAAATATTAAATTTATCAAATGTATAAAATCACTTAGAAAACTTAGAAATTTTCAAAGTAGTATAATTTTTTGTTTGTTTGTTTTGGAGACGGCGTCTCTGTCGCCCAGGCTGGAGTGCAGTGGCGTGATCTCGGCTCACTGCAAGCTCCGCCTCCCGGGTTCACGCCATTCTCCTGCCTCAGCCTCCCGAGTAGCTGGGATTACAGGCGCCCGCCTGGCTAATTTTTTGTATTTTTATTAGACACGGGGTTTCACTGTGTTAGCCAGGATGGTCTCGATCTCCTGACCTGGTGATCCGCACACCTCAGCCTCCCAAAGTGCTGGAATTACAGGCGTGAGCCACTGCGCCCGGCCCAAAGTAGTATAATCTTTAACATTTTAAAGGAAATCATTATGAAATATGACACATTACTAAACTGGTGATCTGGAAAAAAGATATCTGAGTTCCTGTGAGGAAAATAAATGGCCTTCTGTAAGAATGATACAATGGACTTTGGGGACTTGGGTGGAAGGGTGGGAGGGAGACAATGAATAAAATACTACAATTTGGGTGCAGTGTATACTGCTCGATTGATGGGTGCAGAAAAATCTCACAAACCTCCACTAACGAACTTACGTAACCAAATACCACCTGTACCCTAATAACCTATGGGAAAATAAAAGTAATAAATCAAAGAGAAAAAAGAAAATAAATGGTCTTCTTTGTAAACTATCTTTAAATATTTTCTTGAAAAGTTTGGTGAATTAAATTAGTACCTTACTATAATTTTAGTGAACTAAAAAAATCTGTTGAAAAATGAACTAAAACTGGTAAAATTTATATATTGAGTCTATACAAAATACAACTATAGTTAACCTAATTACAGAAAATTAGGAGATAGTATTAACACTATTGTTTAAAATCCAATTACCCTCATTATCTGGAAGTAAAATTATATTTGAAAATAATTGGTTCTGTTTCAATTTTTTTTTTAAAAAGTCAAGTTTCATGAACGTATCACAAAGTAGGGTATGGGAAGGAAGGAAACTACTAAGAAATTATTCCCATGAGGACCAGGAACTGCAATACGTGTTCAGGTAACACTCAAGGGATGCAATTGGAGAGTAAGAAAGCTCATAAGAAAAGCATAGAAAATGTGAGGCGTTCAGAAAATACAACAGAAATAATAGTAGGTGAAACAGATTTATGTACAAATACTGAGGTAAACATGCTGAAAACAGGAAGCAAGGTTGAACAAGCAATTGTCAACAGTGTATAAATAGTTAAAGAATAAAAGGAAGGAGGAAAAGTAATTACCTAGCATAAGATGGCTAACAGAAGATAGACAGGTTTTAGAACATGCAAATTTATTATATACATGCATGTATAAATAATATATTCCCAATAATTGAGTTCATCTTGTTTTACAATAGTATAAAACGATTTCCAAATAATGAAATGTATTGTTTTATGATAATCTAAAATTATTACTCACGGAAAATGACTTTCTAAAGCATGAGGAAACAACATTGTCTTAAGCTCACAAAGTAGCATGGAATAAGGGTAAAAGTATTAGCGGTCTGTTTTCTCTTAACAAATGACAGCATTTTGAAGGTGTGCACTTATGAGATTCTCTTGCTGTTGTACCCAGAATCATGATTGCAATTGCCATTTGTATACTTTGAGTCTCATCTTCACCTCCTGGTTCTGGTCCAAGTATCTAGTTTAAAAGTATGCTGACATAATTTTTATCTGGACTGCAATACCAACAAAAATAGCAGGAAATGACTAAAACCTCATCATAGAGCCTACTGAATACTTTAAATACTCATACACATGCACTAATCTGTATGTATGCTTGAGAATTCATGGACCCCTTACTAAGGTCTGAAATAAGTTAAAATCTTTGATCATTATCTTCTATCACTTCTCTGAATTGTTTTCTTTTTTCTTTTATATGCCCTGCTTTGTAATAATAATTACAAATAATTTTATTTGCTTAGTAAGACTAAGCAAGTCCTTTAAAGAGGGACTAAGCAGTACCTGCCTCATTCAATAAATTCTGCACACTATATGCCCAGTTACTCCCCAGACACACTGGCATATCTCTGCATACCGCTACCACTGGTCACTATCTCTCACTGGGTGCACTTTATTCTGCATTAGTGGGTCTCTGCCAGGCTGTAGTGGCTCAGGAAATCCTGGTGCAAAATAAAATTTTAGCATTGACCTGAACAAAAAAGTATTTATTATTGTTATTTTTTTGTTTACAAAGAAGTAATATTTAGGTGCATTCTGTGTAACACTGAATATTTTCCAACCTGGCCAGGCAGCCTGGTATTTTATGGTTGATTTGCTGTCTACTATCTTGTAAGTTGCAATACATCTCTAAAATGAAAATCTCTCTCTTATTTTGTAAGGCATATACTGTAAACTTATGAACGATATCACATCTACTATGTGATAATTTATATGAAATAAATGAGTAAATTTTGATATCATTTGGAATTTGGAAATTTGAAGCTCTTTGCAAACATTTAGATTTGTTTTATATATCCAAACTCACCATATGTTATTCAAACACTTTGAATATCCCCATAGATTTTTTTGCTGCCATGAGTGCTTTTCATCCAAATAACATTATTCTACTTAGCAAAACAAAAAGGAAGAAAAAATAAAATGAAAAGAAAAAACCTTAATAACTAGAAAGAATGTAGAATTCGCATGTTACATCTGCCAGTCACTTCATCTGTCAGCAAAAACATATTGAGCAAGTATGTGAGCAAGACTGGAATGAAATTCACAAGGGTGCAAAATTGTTTCCTCCAACTGTTTTTTGGACTCAAGAGAGTAAATAGTTAGCCAATTCCTTCCAAACTGCAGGGGGGGTAGCTTTTGATTGATGCAATTGTTTCTCCTCAAAATACATTTAATACTCAGGAAAATGATACATAGCAGCTCTAAAAACTCTTTTTGTTGATTTTTGTTTTTGTCTTGTAAACTAGAGTTTTATAGGCCTCATCATTCTCTGGATTTTTTGTTCTTACATTCTTATATTATAATTAATATTCAAATTCCATTTGGCCGTTAGCTTTAAAACGCATGCATCTTCAGGACTTCAGTCTTCCTCCATCATAATTGTAAAATTTCAGCTTCTAACTACAGTCTCCCTAGTCACAGACTCAATGACTTCCTGAGTTATTTTTAAATTACATAGAAATAGGCTTGCATGTGCCCAGGAAGGAACAAGACAGTGCCTACAAGTCAGCTCTAGCCTTTTCTTAGAAATCCATTAACAACAAACAGCCTCGCAAGGAGTCACCGACCACTGTCATCTATGGACACTCAGCCCCTATGCTGCTACACCAAACTATGTTGTTTACGCTGGGACGAGTGCAGAAGTAAGGAATGCAGAATATGGTTCTCAGTGTGAGCTTGTACTTTTGTTTGTCAGGTTGGCCCTGAGGCATTACACCTTAGGCTTAGAGTGTCACCAACTTTATATCAACATGATCCCTACCACATCACCTGCACCTCTCTCTGCAGGAGTCATGTTCTCTGAAACAGTTGAGTCACAGCCTCCTTCCTATCACGCCATGCCCTGTCCCCACCATTTTCCCTACTGTGGCTGCATACAATCATCACAGAGTCTTTGCTCTACCAAGGATACATGAATGCATAAACATCCACACTTAATAGTTAATGCTGTTAGGGGACAGGATATGGTTGTTCCTTCCAGTGTTCAGCACTGCTTGGACTATGTGGATCACACCACCACATAGAGTTTCATACACAAAATAAAAGAGAGGGATAGACATTATTGCCTCTGAACGATCTGTTTAAATACAGTGTGGAAGGAATTATACCTTATGGGTGCCCTAAATCATGGAAGAATTTATTCAAAACCCAGTTAGGATTTGCTCTCTCTGTACATGGGTATTTGGGAAGTTTGTTTCAAATAACAGGATCCAAAACTCAATTAAATTTTAACATCAGTGTTGGAACATGGAATGATTAGCAGCACAGTTATCTGATTGATGTGACACTGGAGAAAGTTAGAGGACATTTGTCTCATATACAGCTGTAAATGAGATTGAGAGTTAACTGAAAAATAAACTCCTAATTAAAAATAATTATGTGCTAAAATAAAAATAAATTTAATTGAAGGGATGCTAAAAATCATCTCAAAGAGCATGACTGCTTATGGAGTAAGAAAGATAATATAAAATTTTATTTGAAAAAAGTAAAAAAAGTCTATATTTTATACAATCTGTTTAAAGTGCAGATTCATATAAATTATAAATGTACATTATATCTATTGTTGCCTAGGGAGGGGAGGAAAAAAATGTTCTAAAACCTTTGCACAGATTGAGTCCATTGTGCAAAATGAATTTTTATCAAAAAGAGAGAAACATTTTTATAAAAAGCACAAGAGTTTTCTCATAAAGCTATGAATATATTTTTGTATGAATAAAATGTATTGTATTTTTGTTTGTTTATAATTTATCAGTGTATTTTAATAGCAAATAATCCCAATTGTAGAACTATAGCAAACTGAATGAATCATAGAAAAACTGCCATGATAGCATGAATTTTCTGATGAATAGGTAGCCATCCTAAAGTAATATTCACATACAGTAATAGAAATCAAACCAAGTTATAAAAGTGACTTATTCATATATACAAAAGCTAGAAAATAATAAAGATAATGTTTTAAATCTAACAGTGAGTTTAAATCTAACATCAAAAACCAATAACCAAATGTAAAGTATTAACTGGAACTTTCTATACAAAAACACTGAAATATTCAACAAGAAAATTAAGACCTTGAACCTATCAATGAGGACAACAACAGTAATAAAATGCTTAGGAATAAACTCAGTGAAAGATGTGGAAAACTTGAACCCTGAAAATTATAAAACTTGGAAGAAGGTAATTAAAGAAAACATAGTTAAATGAAATGGCATCCTATCGTCACAGATTGGAAAAATTAGTATTGCTAAATGTTTATGCTACCCAAAGTGATATATAGAGTCATTTCAGTGTAATTTCTAAAAATTTCAGTGGCATTTTTTACAAAAATAGAAAAAGAATCCTAAAATTCATATGGACTCATGGAGACTCAAAATAACCAAAATAGTTTTCAGAAAAAAAATAACAAACAGCTGGATGCATCACATTTCTTTAGTTCAGAATATTTTACAAAGCTACAATAATCAAAACAGTATGGTGCTGACATAAAAACAGATCTATAAACTGAAGGAACACAGTACAAAGCCCAGGATATATCCATGCATCTTTGGTCAAGTTGCCAAGAACAAACAGAGGAAAAATATAGTCTCTTAAATAAATAGTGTTGAAGAAACTGGATACCCACATGCAGAAGAATGAAATTGGATCCTCACCTCACACAAAATACAAAAATCAACTCAAAATGAATGAAACACTTAACACCTGAAACCATAAAACTCCCAGAAGATAACACAGGGGAAAAGCTTTTCAACATTGATCTTGGCCATAATTTTTTAGATATGATCCTAAAAGCACAGAAAACAAAAGCAAAAAGATAGCCAAATGTGACTGCATCAAACTAAAAAGTTTCTGCAGAGCAAATGAAACAATCAAGAGTAAAATAAACAATCTATACTCTGGAGGAAAATATTTTCAAACCATGTATCTGACAAGGCATTAATGTTCAATTTATATGAGAAATTCACACAACTCTACAGCAAAAAGAAACAAAAAATAATTTAAAAACAGGCAAAGAACTCAAATAGAATTTTTTCTAAAGAAGATATGCAAATGGCTAACAGGTATAAGAAAAGATGCTCACCATTCAGTAATTATAAGTGAAATGCAAATCAAATCAACAATGAGATATCTCATGCCTGCTTAGGATGGTTATTATCAGAAAGGAAATAGATAGCAAGTGTTGATGGAGAAACAGAAAAAAGGGAACACTAGCACACTGTTGTTTGAAATGTAAATTGCTACAGCCATTATGGAAAAATGTATGAAATTTCCTCAAAAAATAAAAATAGAACTACTGTTATGATCCAGCAATCCCACTTCTGGGTATATGTAAAAAGAAAATAAAATCAGTATGTTAAAGAGATGGTGGCTGCACTCCCATATTCCTTTCAGAATTATTCCCAATAGCCAAGATATGAAATCAATCTGAGTCCATGAGCAGATGAATGAATGAAGAACGTTTGGTACATATACATGATAGCAAACTATTTAGCTTCAAAATAGAAGGAAGTTGTGTCATTTGCAATGATATGCATGAGCCTGGAAGATATTATGCCAAGTGAAATAAGCAAGAAATGAAGACAAATACTGCATGACCTTACTTACAGGTAGAATTTAAAATAAATCAAATTAATAGAAATAGGGAATAGACTGGTGATTATGAGGTTGAGGAAAGGGCGAAATGGGGAAAATGTTGGTCAAAAGTTATGCGGTCAGTTATGCCATATGAATAATTTCTAGAGATCTAGAATGTACAGCAATTTGACATAGTTTACAATATTGCATCTTATACTAGAAATTTGCTAAAAGAGTCAATCTTAAGTGTTCTCACCACAAAAAAGAAAGAAAAAGAAAAGTATGTGAAGTGATGGATAGGTTATAGATTGGTTGTTGTGAATATTTAACAAGGTATACATTTATTAAACCATCACATTGTATACCTAAAATATATACAATTTCAAATTGTCAAAATATACTTCAGTAAATCTAGAAAAAATAAGAAAATAAAATGAGTACAGATACTAAAGGAATGGGGCTGTGGAAACTTCTGGCAGGCAGCTCATGTCTATGCGCCTCTAGGTATCGGTTAAGTATCACTGGTGTATACCTTTTTCTGAGTCTTTTGTGTCTGGTGTCTATAAAAAATACTATTTATGACTTTTCTCCTTTTCCTTCCCGATACTGCCATCAGCAGGGTTGTTTTTAACCAGTTCGATACTTCTGTTATTTTTACCACCTTTAGCCACTGTATGAACTCTGATCACCCCAAGTGCCACAGTTTTAAAATGCTGCTCTTCCACAATAGTGAAAGTTTTCCCAGATGCTCATAGTCTTTTCTGCCTGCAGTCTTTATAAGGGCTCTCACAAAATCCCTTCTATATCCATGTAGCATTGATTTTCATCAGTTGAGGGTTCCTACCTTGACCCTCAGTACCATCACTGACGATTTTATACTATTTGTACTCAAAATTTTTTTGAATAGCTTATCTTCTAATTCTTACTAAAAAGCTCAAAAGTTGCCTTAAAGGCTTTGGTGTCAATTTTGATCTAATTATGTCTAATTATTTATATCTATTTTTCCCACTAGCACTAGATTAACCATCTACTCCTTGTACTATTTGCGTATTCAATTAATAACCTTTTATTCTGGACCAATCTGTATATTGCCAGAATCTATATAAGCATCGGGACTGATTTTTTTGGTAAGGGATAGAAACTCAACTGGAAGTAGCTTAAGCAAAAATGACGAGATATAGATTAATAAACCAATTTAATGAAAAGACAGGGAAGCAACTGACCTTGAAAAGCTCAAATCAGTGTTCCTGCATGCCTCCCTCCACCTCCCCAATATATCATCTGTCTCTGTTTTTCTCTATTTCTCAGTATTATTCTTGTCGAGGACAGGGTTATTCTTTCCTCCCAGCAGGGCCATAGCCACCAACAATGAGTTCATTAGATCTAATTGGTTTTTAGGGCTTTTCAAGTCTTCTACTTCCTCAATGATCATCTACCTATTTTCTCTATAATTGAAAGCAGAGTATTGCAGTATCCAAATGATATTATTGAATTGCTGTTTTGTAGTCTATTCATTTTTTTCTGTCTCATGTGTTTTAAGGTAATTTTGGGGGTACCCATTTGTTTATAATAGCTTTATCTTCCTCATGTATTGACTATTTTATCATTATAGAACACTTCTCTTTAGCTCTAGAATTTTTGTTTGTTTTACAACCTGTTTTATCTTTTTTGAGATGGAGTCTCGCTCTGTCACCCAGGCTGGAGCGCAGTGGCGCAATTTCGGCTCACCGCAGACTCCGCTCCTGAGTTCAAGCGATTCTCCTGCCTCAGCCTCCCGAGTAGCTGGGGCTACAGGCGTGCACCACCCAAGCCCGGCTATTTTATTTATTTATTTATTTATTTTCACATTTTAAGTAGAGACAGAGTTTCTTCATGTTGGTAAGGCTGGTCTCGAATTCCTGACCTCACGTGATGCACCCGTCTTGGTCTCCCAAAGTGCTGGGATTACAGGCGTGAGCCACTGTGTCCAGTCTTATTTTATCTTTTAGTAATATACTTTCATCTTATTTGTGTCTTTTAATATTGATGTGTCCCGCCAATTACAAAACAGCCCCTTCATTTTGGTATTCAGTCTAACAATAGTTGACATTGATTTGACTGGTGTATAATGCATATAATTGGATTTATGATTATCATTTTACTTTTTCTTTTCTATATGATCATATATTTTTTGTTTCTATCTCTCCTATACTGTCTTTTTTTGCACTAACTGGATATTTCCTAGTGTAACAGTTGTTCTTTAATATTTACCCGTGTGTTTTCTAAATTGCTTTCTTAGTAGTTAATACCAGATTTACCATATATATCTTATTGGAATCTATTTGATTTATACTACCTTATATCTAGCGACATATAGTTCCTATATAGCCATATCTTTCTCCTTTTTACGTGCTATTATTTCTATTCATGTATCTATATAGTTATAAAAATAATAGTCATAGTTATAAAGTCATAATGTAAATTATGACTTTATATAATTCATGCTTACTAATGAAGCAGAGAAAAGAAAGTATGTATTTATACAGTTTGCTATTTTAACCTCTTATTATTTCTGGTTCTCTTCGTTTCTTCCTGTAGATTTAAATGATGATGATTATCATTTGATTTCACATCTTCATTTCCGTATGGCTTTGCTCCCACATACCTCCTTTGTACTGCTGCTGTTAAATGTATAACACTTTATATCTTATAGACCCCCAAACAGTACTATATACACATTATTTCATACTATTGCTTTGAAATCAGCCAATAGAAGAAAGTTATCCCTCATAAACTAGCTGACCTAATGTTTAGATTGTTGCATTTTTTCCAGCTTTATTGAGAATATTGACAAATAAAAATTGTATGTACTCATGGTATATAATGTGTTACTTTGATATATGTATCCATTGTGAAATGATTACCATAACCAAAGAAATTAATATATCCATCACTTCACATAGTTATTCTGTGTGTGAGTGTGTGTGTTCAGTGAGAACATTTAAGATTTATTCTCAGCAATTTCAGGTATACATTATGTAATTTTAACTATAGTGACCATGTTATACAATACATTTCTAGATTTTATTTATCCTAACTGAAATTTTGTACCCTTTGGGCAACATCTCTGCATTATTTTCCCTCTCCCACCACAACAGACTTTGGCAACCACCATTCAACTGTCTGCTTCCGTGAATTTTACATTTTTAGATTTCATATATAAGTGAGATCATGTATTATTTCTGTTTTAATATCTGGCTTATTTTATCTAGCATAGTGTCTTCCAGGTTCATCTATGTTGTGACAAATGTAAGAAATTATTTCTTCTAAAAGGATAAATAATATTTATTTCCATATACAGACATATATTTTCTTCATTCACTTATTCATTGATTTTTTTTTTTTTCCATATCATGGCTATTTTGAATAATGCTGCAATAAACATGGCAGTGTGGTTATCTCTTTAATATACCGATTTAATTTCCTTTCAATATATTCCCAGAAATGGGATTGCTGAATAATAATGAAAGTTCTATTTTTAATTTTTGAGGAAACTTTCTACCATTTCCATGAGGCTGTACCAATTTACATTCCCATTATCAGTGTACAAGGGTTCCCTTGCCAACTCTTGTTACCTTTTGTCTTTCTGACAACAGCTATTCTAACATGTGTGAGGTGACATCTCATTACTGTTTTGATTTGCATTCCTCAGATGATTACGGATGTTGATTACTTTTCATATCTCTGTCAGTGATTTGTATGTCTTTTTTTGGAACCGTTTATTTAGATCCTTTTACCTTTTTAAAAAATCTGGTTATTTGCTTTCTTGCTATTGAGCAGTTGAGTTCCTTATACACATCAGGTGTTAACCACTTAGTGGATGTATAATTTGTAAACCTTTTCTGTAATTCTGCAAGTTGTCCTTTCATTCTCTTGATTTTTTAAGAAGCTTTTTAACTTTATGTAATTCCATTTTCCTATTTTTGGCTTTTGTTATGTGTGTTTTGGGGTCATATTCACAAAGCAATTTTCTGGATCGATGTTGAGAAGGTTCTTCCCTACGTTATCTTCTAGGTGTTCTACAGTTTCAGGTCTTATGTTTAAGTACTTAATCTATTTTTATTTTTATTTTTTACATATAATATGACATAAAGGTTCGGTTTCACTCTTCCGCATGTGGATATCCAGGTTTCCAAACATCATTTAATGATAAGACAGTTCTTTCCCTATGTGAGTCCTTGGTTATTTGTTTTAAGATCAGTTTACTACAAATGTGAGATTTCTAGGCATCCTATTCTGTTACATTGGCCTACGTGTCTTTTTTTAAATGACAGTACCATGTTGTTATGATTACTATAGCTTTGCAATGTAATTTGAAAAGAGAGATTGTAATAACTTCTGCATTGTTTTTTTTCCTCCATTTTTTTCACTATTAGGGTTTTTTTTTTTTGTAGTTCCATATGAATTTTAGTTTTTTTTTCTATTTTCATGAAAAATGTCATTAGATTTTTATAGGGAATGCAATGAATCAATATAATGCTTCGAATAATATGTAAATATTAACAATATTAATTGTTCCAGTATATGAATATGTGACATGTTTTCATGTATTTGTAGCTTCTTCAATTTATTTCATTTTTTAGAATTTTCAATGTGCAAACCTTTCATTTCTTTGGTTAAATTTATTTGTATTGTTTCTTTTTGATATTACTGTAAATGAGATTTTTGAGGGGTTTTAGGAACACTCTCAAGCAGGTTAATATATGCATTATGATTGTCCCACAGGGAGCAGAGAAATTTAAAGGAAAGAAAGTTTATTTAAAGAAATAATAGAAAACTTCTTATACCTGGAGAGGAAAATAAAGAGAAAAGCAATTCATTACATACAAGGGAATACCCAGAAGCTATCATATATTTCTCAGCAGAAACCTTACAAGCCAGCAGAGAATGGGATAATGTATTCAAACTCTTAGGAAAAAAAAAAGAAAAAGAAAAAAAAAAGAAGTAAAACGCTGCCAATCACCAACACTATACCGAGCAAAACTGTCCTTTAGAAATGAAAGATAGACTTTGCTAAAGAAACAGCTGTGAGAGTTCATCAGCACTAGACCTGCCTTGCAAGAAACGCTAGAGGAAGTTCTTCAAGTGAAAATGAAAAGACACCAAAGGTAAACATGAATACGCATGAGAGTATAAAACTCATCATAAATGTAAGAATGTAACTGAGAGTATTCTAACACTATAATGGTGTTGCATACTTACTTTTAATTGTAGTGTAAAAGTTCAAAGACAAAGTGTTAAAATAACTATTGCAACAGTAATTTGTTAATTGATATGCAATATATAAATAATGTAAATTGTGATTTCATTAACATTTGATGTGGGGAAAGGAGAAGTTAAAGTGCAGAGTTTTTGTATTGGTCAAAATTAAGTTGTTGTTATCTTGAAATAGATTGTTATAACTGTAATATATTTTATATAAGCCTTATGATAGCCAAGAAAGATAATAAATACACTAAAGATAAAGAGGAAGAAATCAAAGGATAACAATACAAAACATCATCTAATCACAAAGGAAGACAGTAAGAGATTAAGCAAAGGAACTACAAAAGAGTCAGAAAACAACAAACGGCATAAATAAGTCCTTACCTATTAATATAAGTGGATATAATTCTGCAATCAGAAGACATAGACTGGCTGAATGGATTAAAAAAAAACCAAATTGCCTACTATATGCTACCTAGAAGAGACTCACTTCAAATTTAAAGACACACATAGGCTAAAAAAAATGAAGGGATGGAAAAAGACATTGCATGCAAATGGTAAACAAAAGTGAGCAGGTGTGGCTATTCTTACCTCATACAAAATAGACTTTAAGTGAAAAACTATAAAAATAAACAAAGTAGGTCATTACATAATGAAAAAGTGTTGAATTCAAGGAGATAATATAGCAATTGTAAATTTATATGCATGCAACATCAGAGCACCTATGTCTATAAAGCAAATAGTGACAGAACTAAAAGGAGAGGTGGGCAAAAATATGATACAGTAGGGGCATCAGTTTCCCCCCATTCCACAATGGATTGGTGATCCAGACAGAAAATCATTAAAGAAACATCAATCTTGAACAGTGCTATAGATCAAATGGACCTCACAGATATATACAGTACATCCTAGCCAACGGTAGAATGCACTTTTTTTTTTCAAGCACACAAAGGATATTCTTTAGGATAGATCATAGGTTTGGCCATAAAACAAGTTTTATCAAATTTTAAAAAATGAAATCACATTAAGTAACTTTTCTGATCACAGTAATATGAATGTAAATATCAATAACAGGAGAAAAATTGGAAAATAAAAAATATGAAAATTAAATAACACACAGCTGAAAAACCAATTGGTCAATGAAGAAATAGAAAGGGAAATAAAAAATATGTTGAGAAAAATGAAATTAGAACTTCAATATATCAACACATTTCATAAAAATGCAAGATAAAATAATCAACATTCAAATATCATTAGTGTTTCAATAGACTCAAAATGTAGTAACTTGTTGCTTTTAATTAGCAAGAACTACCAGTCTTTTCTAATTTGCTTGTTACCAAATTTCTCCATTAGATAATTTTTGGCCTTGAACTTCTCATTTTGTATCAAATAAAGACAGATCTTTTGAGGATATCTTCAGAGTTTTCTGTTCTTGTGACTGACTGCCTCTTTCCCTGTGAAAAATCCTGGAGCCAGTAATCTGAGTGCTGAGAAAGGGTGGTAAGCATTGTTAGTCTTGGCTTCATTTCTCCCATGTAGAACCACTACACTGTGGGCCAGCTGTGGCCAAGAAAATTGTGGCCGGCCTGCCTGGTGCAGAGCCTATGCCCTTTTACTGTTGCCAGGGTGGTGCACGATATTTTTGACTGATTTGGCTACATTCACCAGGAATTTGGTGTCTGCAACTTAGAGCTGGAGGGAATGAGAAGTGCTGATGTTTAGACCCTCCTGATAAGATACCGTCTTCTTTGATTGGGAGCTAAACGGCAAGTGAGTCCTGCCTTTTTGTACACACTGCTCTAGAGCGGAGCTAAGATTGAGCTGAAGTGGGATTGTAGGAAAGGAATAAGTCATGACTCAAGTGCTACAAAGAGATTTTTCCCATTTTTACAGACTTAGTAGATTTTGTTGCATTAATACTTATTTTATTTAAAATTTACCTTAGATTATTGGAATACATTTGCAGGTTTGTTACATGGATATATCGCCTAATGCTGAGGTTTGGACTCCTAATGACCCAGTCACCCAACTGGTGAACCTACTAATGGGTAAATTTTCAACCTTTGTCTCCCTCCTTCCTTCCCCAGTTTTGAAATTCCCAGTGTCTATTGTTTCCATCTTTGTAGCTGTATGAACCCAGTGTTTGGTTCTCACTTATAAGTGAGACTATGCGATATCTGGTTGTCTGTTTCTTCATTCGTTCACTTCAGATAGTGGCCTCCAGCTGCATCTATGTTATCACAGAAAACGTGATTTCATTCTTTTCATTCTTTTTAAGGGCTGCAGAGGCTTCCATGCTGTACAGGTAACACATTTTCTTTATCCAATCCACCATTCATGGGCATCTAGTGTGATTCCAGTCTTTGCTATTGTGAATAGTGCTGTGATAAACATACAAGTGCATGTGTGTTTTTGGTTGAAGGATTTTTTTTCCCTTGGATATACACTCAGTAATGAAATTGCTGGGTCAACTGGTAATTCTATTTTTAATTCTTTGAGAAACTGCTCCAAATCGCCAAACTGCTTTCTGCAGGAGCTGAACTAATTTGTGTTCCTACCAACAGTCTGTAATTGTGAACATTTCTCCACAATCTCACCAACATCTGTTATTTTTAGACTTTTTAATAGTAAAAATTTTGACTGATGTGAGATAGTAATATGATTTGTCTAGGTCTCCACCCAAATGTCATCTTGAATTGCAGTTCCCATAATCCCCACATGTCATGCGAGGGAAGGTAATTTAATCTTGGGGGCGGTTACCCTAGTGCTGCTCATGCTGTTCTCATGATAGTGAGCAAGTTCTCATGAGATCTGATGGTTTTATGAGGGGCTTACCCCTTCGCTCGGCTCTTATACTTCTCCTTCCTGCTGCCCTGTGAAGAAAGACATGTTTGCTTTTCCTTTGGCCATGATTGTAAGTTTCCTGAAGCTTCCCAAGTCGTGAATTGTTGAGTCAATTAAACCTCTTTCCTTTACAAATTACTCAATCTCAGGCATGTTTTTATTAACAACATGAGAATGGACTAGACTAATACACATAGCATCTAATAATGGTTGTGATTTGTATCTCTCTGATAAATAGAGATGTTGAGCATGTTTTCATATGTTTTCTGGCTGCTTATACATCTTCTTTTGAGAAGTGTCTATTAATTTATTATAAGAATCAAGGACAATTTCCAGAGACTTTAAATGATCAATTAAAAAATAATTTTACCAGTTAGACTTGTTTTGCAAAGGAGTGGGTGTTTAGAGCTCCTTACATTGAAATTCTGGATGTAGAACTCTTTGACTTTGATTTTAAACATACTGAGTTCCATGTAATTTCTATTTGATAGCAGTAATTATGCTTTCAGGTGCTTGAGTGAAGTCCCAATGACTGGAGATTTATATGTGGGATTTTCTTCCTAAAATTGGTGGAAAACATCCACAATTAGTAGCAGAAGGAGATTGTGAGGATGCTATGTTTTAACTCTTGTTGTAGTTGTCAAACTTAAATTTATTTATAAAAATAGAAAGGAAAATGTGTCTGGTCACTGGTAGGGGCAGAAGATAGAGGTTTTTTCTTGATGATTGCTTTGGTTCTTTAATGACAACAGAATCTAAAGTAGTGGCATCATATAATATGTAATATTAATTAAAGAGTGTCAACAATAAATATAGGTAAAAATTTGTTTTCTGACACGTGTGAAGGTTTTTATTCTACTGAGATATATGGAGGAATCTCAACATTAAAGTCTTGTTGGAGATGCAACAGATGGCCAGCTGTGAGACTTTCAAAAAGAAAAACAATAACAGAAATATTTGAAAGCAATGATTTAGTAAAAACATTTTTTGAGGGAAAAAAATCCTTCTTTAGTTAAAAAAAGTTTCTTGTAACATGTTTGATCTAATGTTTCAGTTTTGTTTTGGACAAACTCTAAGTAAATATAGGCTTTTAATAACTAAAATTTGACAATACTTCAAATAGTATTTTATTCTAGCAACATAAATTGACATCATTAGTTAAATGCTTTACATTTTTCTCAATGTGAAGGATGCAATAAGCTGTGTCTACAATACATAAGATATAACTGGAGAATATAAAGCCGCCTATATTGGTCTTTTAGTAGCATGTTGTGAAAACACACCATCTGTAAGATATGTCCTTAAGATCCAATAATGTATGTTAGTGACACATGAAGAAAACAAATGCCTATGGGGTAACTAAATTGCTTTCCTTTAACAGAGTAAGCAACAAAATAATTTAATTATGCATCACTGAGATCAGACTGAGGCATTAGGTGCTTAAATAAAAACTCTAATATGAATACATTTAGTTTCCTTTTTGTGTGTGATATGGTTTGGCTGTGACCCCACTCAAATCTCATCTTGAATTATAGCTCCCATGATTCCACGTGTCAGGGAAGAGACCTGGTGAGAAGTAATTGAATCACAGGGACAGGTCTTTCCTGCACTCTAATTGTAACAGTGAATAAGTCTTATGAGATCTGATGGTTTTATAAAGGGCAGTTCCCCTGCACTTGCTCTCTTACTTGCCACCATGTAAGACATGCTTTTGCTCCTCCTTTGCCTTCTGCCATGATTGTGAGGCCTCCCCAGCCATATGGTACAGTGAGCCCATTAAACCTCTTTTCTTTAAAAATTACCCAGTCTCAGATATGTTCTTATAGCAGTGTGAGAATGAACATACAGTGTGTATACAAAATTATACTCCTAACATTTATTGATCTCTTTATGTAGACAAGAAACTCTTCTAAGCACTTTATAGGTAATATTCATTAATCAAAGTCCTAGAAAGTAATGATATTATTATTCCCATTTTACATATCAGAAAACTGAGACCCAGAGATGAAATAATTTACACAGCATGATAGCTCATAAATGATTTTTTGCCAATATTGCAGTTATTTCTATTTTTGTTTTTTACTGATGTAGACAAAAAGAAAATGTTGCTAAGTATCATAAAATCCATTTTTCAGTTAAATAAAATAATGCTAACAGAAGGTCATGTAGCCACAGATTTCATATGGGTCATGTTGGATATAATTCTCTAAACACATTTAGTTTTTGCAAATCATGTTCTCACTTGTTATTGAATTGATGGCTTGTTTCCTCATGGTATGACTGTAAACTATTTTAGAATAATACCAAAAAAAGGGACAACCTTATCCAAACTATTTATTATGTGCATATTATATAAATATGTTATTGTCATTATATTATTTATTTTGTTTACATGTCATCCAGCCAATAAATCTGCCAGATAATTTTTGATAGAGTTTTGTGCAATCATGTATTAAATGCAGTTTGCTATTATTCAACTTAATGGAAGCACTACTTTATCCAACTGCTGCTGGCATGATAATTTAATTGATAAATATTTTCTTCTGCATATATTGTGCCTATGTCTATATACATATTCTATATACATGATATGACAATGTAACTTTAATGTGCATTTCTTATACATTTCATTTATAGTCAAATTAAATGCATATCAGATCAGTAATATCTATCAATATTTGTATCAGAAATTTTACTTCAAGAGGGTGATATTTGGTTGTCCATATAGTTTACAGTTTATATTTTTATATTACATTTGGGAACATGCTCAGTATTAAAAAAAAATGACAATTTTTAAAAGGGAAATACATATGACTTGGTTTCTGAAACCAAGGAGGAGAAATCTATCCATCTGTTGGTAATAAAATGTCAATAAAAAAATGAACACTGTGCCTCAAATTCAGCATTATTCTGACCTCATCTTGCACATCTCAACACCAACAAATCCCTTTACTTCTTGAAAGTTAAAATTATGCTTATTTGAATAATTTGCAAGTTTCTGGCTCACCAATAGCAGTATAATCAGGAAGAAAGTAAACATAATTACGCAAGCTATAATTCTCAAACTATATTCCATTGCTGAGAGGCATGTGAAAGAATAACTCTACATGTACCTTAAATATTCACTTTTATATTCACATTGTTTAAAAATAATTTCTTTTTCTATTTTTTTCTGCACTCAGGTTTCTTTTTTTACATGTGTTTGCTTGACCAGAAATGTAGTTTGGATGTGTGCCCCCACTCAAATGTCTTGTCAAAATGTAATCCCAGACTTGGGAGGTGGGGACTGGTGGTAGGTGGTTGGATCCTGGGGGCAGGCTTCCCCTGAATGGCTTAGTACCACACCCCTGGTATCGCCCTCGCTATAGTGAGTGAGGTCTCACAAGATCTGGTTGTTTAAAAGTGTGTACCATCTTCCCCACTCTCTCTCTGCTGTTCTGGCCACGATTTGTTTGCTCCCCCTTTGCCTTCTGCCATGATTGTAATTTTTCTGAGGCTTCTGCAAACCCAAGCAGATGCCAGCATCATACTTCCTGTACAGTCTGAAGAACCATGAGCCAATTAAGCCTCTTTTCTTTATAAATTACCCAGTCTCAGGTATTTAACTGTAGCAATGTGAGAACAAACTAATAGAAAAAATTGCTACCAGGAGTGAGGTATTACTATAAAGATACCTGAAGGTGTGGAAATGACTTTGGTACTGGGTAACAAGCAGAGGTTGGAAGAGTTTGGAGTGCTCAGAAAAAGAAAGGAATATGAAGGAAAGTTTGGAATATCTTAGGGACTATTTAAATGGTTGTGACCCAAATGTTGATAGTAATATGGACAAGTAAAGTCAGGCTAAGGAGGCCTCAAATGGAAATGATAAACTTATTGGGGACTGAAGCAAAGTCACATGTGTTTTGCCTTTGCAAAGAACTTGGCTGGACTGTGTTCATGCCCTAAGGGTGTGTGGAGGTTTGAACTTAAGAGTGATAATTTAGGGTATGTGACAGAAGAAATGTCTAAGAAGTAAAGTGATTAAGAGGTGGTGTGACTGCTTCTAACAACCTATGCTCAGATTTGAGACCAAATAAATAAGATGAAACTTATATTTAAAAGGGAAGCAGAGTGTAAAAGTTTGGAAAATTTGCAGACTGGCCATGTGGTAGAAAATAAAAGCCCATTTTCAGGGGAAGAATTCAAGCAGGCTGCAGAAATTTACATAATTAAAAATGTGGCAAGTGCTGCTGATAACCAAAACAATAGGAAGAGGTCTCCAAGGGATTGCAGAGAACTTCACAGCAGTCCCGCCCATCATAGGTTCAGAGTCCTAGGAGGGAAGAATGATTTTGTGAGCCAGGTCCAGGACCCTGCTGCTCTGTGCAGCCTTATGACACAGCTCCCCGTATCTCATCTGCTCCAGCTCTAGCAATGGCTAAGTGGGGCCCAAGTACAGCTCTGGCTGCCACTCTGGAGGGCACAAATGGCAATCCTTAGTGGTTTCCACATGGTGTTAAGCCTGTTGGTATACATAATCCAAAAGTTGAGGCTTGGAAGCCTCCTCTTTTCATTCAAAGGATGTATGGAAAAGCCTGGATGTCTAGACAGAAGCCTGCTGTTAGGGTGGAGCCGTCATGGAGACCCTCTAGTAGGGCAAGACAGAGAAGAAATGTGGGATTAGTGCCTGTACATACAGTCCTCAGTGGGGCACTGCCTAGTGGAACTATGGGAAGAGGGCCACCATGCTCCAGACCCAGAATGGTTGAACCATTGACAAGCTTGTACCCTGCACCTGGAAAAGCTGCAGGCATTTAATGCAAGCCCATGAGAGCAGCCTTTGGGGATGAACCCAGTAAAGCCAAAAGAACTAACCTGCCCAAAGCCTTGGGAGCCCCCCTCTGGCACCAGTGTGCCCTGGATGTTGGACATAGAGTCTAAAGAGATTACTTTGGAGCTTTAAGATTTAATAACTGCTCTGCTCAGTTTCAAGCTTGCATGGGGCCTGTACCCTGTTTCTTTAAGCCAATTTCTCCCTTTTGGAATGAGAATGTTTACCCAATCAGTACTGGTGCCCCCATCATAACTTGAAAACAAATAATTTCCTTTGATTTTATAGATTCATTTGTGAAAGCAACACATTTCCAAATGAGATTTAGGACTTTTCTGTTAATGCTGCAATGATTTCAGACTTTGGGGGCTATTGAAATGGGATGATTGTATTTTTCAATGTGAGAAAGACATGGGAGGTGCTGGGATGGAATGTTATAGTTTGGATGTTATCTCTGCCTAAACGTTAGGTTAAAATGTAATCCTGAGACCATCCTGAACAACATGGTAAAATCCCATTTCTACTAAAAATACAAAAATTAGCTGGGAGTGGTGGTACATGCCTGTAGTCCCAGCTACTCAGGAGTCTGAGGCAGGAGAATCACTTGAACTTAGGAGGCGGAGGTTGCAGTGAGCTGAGATCATGCCACTGCACTCCAGCCCGGCAAAACAGCAAGACCCCAGCTTAAAAAAAAAAAAAAAGTGTAATCCCCAGTGTTGGAGGTGAGGCCTAGTGGAATGTGATTGGATCATGGGGGTGAGTTTCTCCTGAATGGCTTAGCACCATGCTCTTGGTACTGTCCTCATGATAGTGAGTTCTCACGAGACCTGGTCATTTAAAAGTATGTGGTACCTCCCCTCACTCTCTCTTCCTCCTGCTCTGGCCATATGATATGTCTACTCCTTCTTTGCCTTCATCTATGATTGTAAGGATTCTGATGCCTCCCCGGAAGCAGATGCTGCCATGCTTCCTGTACAGCCTAAAGAACCATGAGCCAATTAAGCTTCTTCTGTTTATAAATTACCCAGTCTCAGCTATTTATTTTTAACAATATGAGAACAGACGAATACAACCAGTTTCTCACATTCAGGGTACCAACACATCTCAAATGCTTTTCTTAAAACTGCAGCTTCTGAGACCTAGCAGGAAAATCATAGAAAGCAAACGAGAAATATCTGCAATTATGAAATCCATTTCTCCTGGAAAAAGAAAAATTAATTTCTGACTTAGGGTTTTATTTGCCCTTTAAAACACTGAACCGTTGTTTATGTGTTTAAGAAAGTGTTTGAATGGACATAAACCACCTTCAATTTAGTTTTTTAAAAGTTTGCTTTTTCATAGAATTCCAATCAGATTAAAAACTGGGGGATTTTGTGTGGCCAAAATGAGTAGCTGAAATTTCTTATCATTTTGACAAATTCTACTTCTTTGGCAATTAATCAAGGTAATGAAAAATTCAAATTAGAAACTAGAGTATTATTTTTGAGAAATATTTTTTATGTCCAATGAAAAGGACTCTTAAAGAATTAATCATCACTTTACACATATATTACTTTATAATATTTTAGACTTTGAAGTTATAGGAACAGAAGGTGATATTTTCATTTGGAACACAATTATAAAAAATCAGTATCTGAGCATTACTACTGAATTTAGAGAATCTGAAATTCATGTATAAACTTAATAAATATTTCTTTAATAAAATATCTAATACCATGAGTCACTACTAGAAGATCAATAAAAAGCCACATTAGTCTTATTCACCACTGTAAAGGCAGCTCATAGAAGACTGGCATGAGATAAAGAAAGAAGAACACAGTAGAGACCATTATTATTAATTTTTATTAGGGAAGGGAAGGATCATGAAAAGTTGAAAAGTGTATCAGCCTCCTGCTCCAAGAATTTCCAGGCTAATAAGATTGTCATGACAAATGTTTAAGTAACTAAAATATAAGGTTTTAAAGATACACATGAGTGGCTGAAGTTCTGATTTTTAGGAGTTCACAAAAAAGAGATTACTTAACAATAGTGTTATTAAGTAATTCTTTATGGAAAGTGAGATTTTAGCTTGATCATAAAGAATAAACATGGCTAAGTAAGGGAGAAAAAAGGAAATAGTACATAATAGGAAGTGAGGAAAAGTGAAAGATTGAATAATTTGAGTATGTATACAAAAGAGATATTTAAATGCACATGGAGGATGATCGGATGGAAAAAGACTTGATGCTGGGCAGCACGGAGGAGGGTCTCCTTGAAGAGAAATTACTGGGATTGTCTGTAGGTTGAAAACAATAATCTGTATATTTTCCTGCTGATCACAACTAATGGCATTATCCCAGATATACTGTGAATATATCTTGTTCAAACTATTGGTAATTTTAATTTGAGCAAAAATACTACTGATAACTAAGATAACATACAGTTAATAGGCTTAAAGGGAATAAGAAAGCTCCTGAAATACAAAAATTATTACAAAAAGGTCCTGACCTTAAATTTACTTCTCAGATGGGACATCATCCTATTTGTAAAGATCTCTTAGAATACACTTTAGTAACACACAATCATGTTGATCAAGCTTCAATGTCAGTGTAGGGTAATTGGTATCCTGAAAAAAAAATCTTACTTTCCACTTACAGAGCCAAAGGCACCAAATTATACTATTTATAGTCATAATCACAATCAAAAGAAATGTAGTTCAGTTAGGATCATTCTTATGATAATAGAAATCAGGTATATGAAAAATACATTTCTCATTTTTTTTCCTTAATAACAATCATTTTTTAGGATGTGTGAGGCAGACTACTAGCAAAATCCTTGGTGGGCCCATTCTGATGAGCTATAAGGTGGGAAGTATCATGCTGAGGTAATAAAGGTGAAATTTCCTAGGAAGTGAGAGGGCCGATTATTTAGAAATAGCATCAGGTCACCTTGCTCATAATTTCCAGCATGTTTCAGGTGCGTAAATTACCAATTCATGGTTCAGGCTCAGTATAATTCAATCTATGCTGAGTAAAATCTTGACTTCTACAGTCATGTAAACTAAAAATAATATTTTCCGGAACACACACCTGAATAAGTGAGCTAGGAAGACAAGCAGAAGCAGAAACACCTCCCTCTTACTGATTGTGTTGCTTTGCATTGTAACTATCTGACTCTTATTTCATCTCATCTGTGACCTTCATTTGCCTTTCTCAAGTTTAACTTTGAAAATAAAATGTACCTTATACTTCACAGTATTAGAACCATTCGAAATGCTGTAGTAAATAAATTCTAAAACATTAGATTTAAAATATAAAATACAGCTTATAGGAGAATTTCCATTAAAAAAATTGGACAACAAATATGTTTCACAATATTTGATGAAAATTTACTAAATATGTGTTAATCCAATTTTTCTGCCTAAACTTGTAAACATGCTGTATACTGTATCACTTGTGTGTGTCAAGGGGAAGGTCGAGCTAACAATAGATTTTTAAAAACTGAATTAGATTAACAACAATTGTTATCTTTTGATACATTCCCATCATATATTACCTGCTTTTTTTCCAACTTCTTTTTCAGTATATTTTCTACTAATACTCTATAAAGTAGCATATTCACTAACTGATATCTAACCATCTGTTCCCTGACTGCCTCCTCCAAACATGATAATGACATGATTATCATTTCATTATCTACAATTTCATTGGCATTCATTTTACCAATATCTATTGCTAAAATACAGTTTTGTGCTTTAGTTGTTTTGATATTTTCAAATGTGCATCATACTATATATAATCTTTTAAATGTTTTTTGCTAGTTTATTTTGCTAAAATTTGTCCTATAGTGTATAGCTGTGATTCATTGTTATGGAGTGTTACATAACATCCATTATGTTTATACACCATTAATTGTCTTTCTTATTTATGAACATTTGTATTGCTTCCAGTTTGTACTGTTGTGTAAAATTCTGTTGTGAACATTGATTTACACATTAGAAGTTGACAAGCATGTATCATTCAAATGTTATATTTTGCTTATATATTAGCATGCTTTTTCTTCAAATAAATGTTTTATTTGAAATTTAAACAAATGAAAATGGGTAACATTTATTGTGCTTCTGTGAAGTAATACGGTTATCTTATTTAGAGATAATATATTCTATATTCAGCAGCAACGTTGCTAATTTTTAGAACTAATGTTTAAATATGAACATATTTTAGGGACTAAACAAAAAAATCCAACTTGAATTAGATAAAATAAAAGTGAATCAACTGTGAGCCTATAATAAAGGCATTGGTATAGCTTATGAAAAATAAGGATAGCATTCCATTGGGATCAAATCAAACTTCAGATTCTGTCAAGATTATTTTTGTCTCTCTGTGCTGCTCTTTATCCATCTGTATAATTTATAATTTGTGTTGCTATTTTACTCCATTTTAAAATGTATTACTTACTGCTGTCTGCGGTTCGTAGAAAGAAGAAAAATGGTTACATAAATAGCTCTTTATTATATATCCTCAGAGCATTCTGCTGAGCTGGCATATTAGGCCTGTTTCTCAGCTATTCCTAGAGATGGATTGTTATTGGTTTAGACTGTGTCAGGTGACCACATGCAAACCAACAAAACATGTGCAAGAGCTTCTGCCCTACTATCTTTTTGTGAAGCTCCCATAATAGTTGTGAGAGTTTGGCAATTTCAGGAATAAGAGGGTATGGGCAGTTTTCTAAAATGCAGCTGGGGCATGCTGGACAGTTAAAGCAATAAATGTCAGCAATTTTTAGTAACACCTGTGCTTAAACAACACCAGAGCTTCTGAAATTAGTTGTTTGTACTAGGTACTGGAGCATCTATATTTTTATGTGTCTATATCTATATCCATACCTATCTGGTCAATTTGCTCATATTTGACCAATTTACTCCAGTGAAGGTGATGATGGAAACCTTTGCATCATCAAATCATATCTGTTATTCCTCAGAATATTTTGTCTCTTGACTTCTCAAAGTCAAGCTTATTATATCACAAGCACTATATTTTGAATAAGAACAAATGATTGTTAAAGAAACCTGAGAAATTCTCTAATAAAATGCAAAATAGTCAAATATATATTCTCGTAATTTTGAAAACTTTTATATAGTATTTATATAGTATTGGAGTTTCTAAAAACAATTTATGAAAAGCTTTTTTAAAATTAATGTTTAACATAGAGAAACATACTAAGGATTGTTACATAAATTTAAATAATATTTATGAAAAATCTTCAATGTCTCTTATTTTATTAACAAAGTAAACTCATTATATATGAAATTGTTATTCTAGCAAAAGCCTAACTGCTTTGTAATAAGAGTTAAATATTACATTTCTCTTTCTGCAATTTCAGTTGGGTAACTGTCTCTCACATGCATGTTTCATTCTAAAATCAATTTAAGTAATATGGATATTCTGATTTTTCCTATTATATCCATGGTTTTGGGACAGAATATAAAAGTTAATTGATTGTAAAAATTGAAATGCATCTCTTCCTTCTGCAGCTTTCTCGAAGTTCACCTGTTCCTCAACTGACATTTATTTTGCAAAGGCATGTTATTAGAATTTTTGTGTTGACTTTCACAGCTTTAATGATGGTAGAATGTCCAATTATTCAAACGATAAGCACTAGAAACTGTCTCAAGTGCTTCCTGTAAGGCGACATTATGAATTTGCAGTGGCTACCTTTTGACTACATGGTTTCTACTGCCTCATTGGTTTGGACTTCAGTAGAAGTGAATTAATGAACGAAAGCAGGGGAAAGAAGTAAAAATATATCTTTATCAGGTGGCACACAAGAAGCGGAATGGTGGAATTTATGTTGAAATGTGAAGTAGCAGTGGCTACTGAAGTTATATACGGTTACCGTGGCTGGTGGTTACAGGGTTCCATAGAGACATAATTTTCTAAAATATGAATTTTCTACTGTCTTATTCCAGACTTACAGAGTTTCTTGGTAGTATCTCTAGGCATTCCAGTGGCAAGTATGGGGAAAATGAGGAAGTGGGGGTAGTAAGCGCCAAATAGTTTTCCCTGTTCTCATTACAGCATTCTTTGACTTCCCTACCTGGTATACTAGACTTCAGTTTAATATTATTTTAAGGAAGAAATGTATTGTTGCTAAAAGTACCTAGGGAAAACAATCTACTGAAATATTTTTCTATCATCTTTTAGTTATTTTTTGATATCTCATACAATTGGCAGCAGTGTGGACTAGAAATAACCCAACATAAAAACAAATAAATTTTGAAGCAAATTCTGTGGCTTTAAGGATTATTGTGTATAACTTACTGAAAGAATGTTGTATAAGCAACTTTAAATAAATGTCTTTACTTGTATCCATTTATAAATCATAAAAATAATAATTAACAATATGTTAAATTTTAAAAAAGATAAAAGAAAAGAGATGCACTAAAAACTAAGGAACTGATCTTGTTTAAGAAAATATTCCAGAGATGAGAAGGGTATAGGTGAAGGGAGGCAGAGGTTGGTTAATGGACACAAAATTACAGCTGGACAGGAGGAATGAGTGCTAGTGTTCTGTGGCACTATAGGGTAACGATAGTGAGCCATGATTTATTTGTATTTTCAAATAGCTAGAAGAGAGGATTTCAAATATTCTGAACATAAAGAAATGATAACTATTTGAGATGATGGATATGTTAATTACCCTGATCATTATACATTGTATACATGAATCAAACTATCACTCTGTACCCTATAAATATCTGCAATTATTATACATCAATAAAATAAAATATGAAGTAAAAAGGGAAAAAAAAAACTTGTAATGGAAAACACAAAGCTTCCCATTTCAGGAACTGAGTGGATGAAATGTCAGCTATTTCAGATACCTCCTTTATAGTTCTGCTCTGGTACTGAAGTTTCATTGAGGCAATTTTCCTGTAATACATAAGTTGCTATGGAAGAGAGCGCAGCACTGTGGCTCTGAAGAGCAGAAAATACCATGTGCACAGCTAACACAGAACAGCAGATCTCTAGTATACAGATGATTCATAAATTAAATTTAAAGGCACAAAGGGGCATCATCAAGAGTGTTTGCTAAGAGCTCAAGCTCTGTAGGAAATCATGCAGAGAAAACAACTATGGACCCTGAGAGCCTTTCCAAAGAGAAGACATCTACTTGGAGAAACAAGACAGTAGGAGCTCTTATGTGTAGACCACTAGAGGCAAAGATTGAGGCAAAGGAGGGGAAGAAATTCAAATGAGTTGCCGAGTTCTCCTAGAATTTTCCCTCTGCTTTACAAAAAAGCAGAAGGTCAATATGATTATTCATTTGAATTTCATTCACAACAAAAAATATTTGAAAATCTTGTTTTCACATTCAAACTGTGATGACCCAGAAAAGCAAGAAACTTTGATTTTTGTTGTTTGCTTGTTTTGCTTTTCTCTTTGTCCCAGAAACAGGGGAAACTTTTTTTAAAAAAGGAATTTAGTAAACTTTCATCAAAGTATTAAAAAAAAAAAAAAAACAACAAAGTGAAGAGGGCAGCTCTGGGCCTTGAAATAACAACAATGAAGAACCAGTAGTTTCTTTAAGTCAAATCAGGAAAGTATGAGAATTTTTTTTAAAAGCCCTTTTATGTGAAATAGCCTTGAAACAAACATGAGAGTATCAAGAGAACAGAGAAGTCACTGGACAAGCAATAATTGATTGTCATTGGTAGCCAAATACAACAGAACAAAAGATGGAGCAATATATTCAAGGATGTTCCCAACAGTGGCGCCCCCAACCCCGAAACACTACCAGCTGTTCATTTCTGGAGGAACCACATGTTCAAAACGTGACCCAGCCAAGGGCTAACCTCAGAGTCACCTCTCACACTGGGGGCAGCCCTGAGTGAAGACCTCAAGGCTCAAATGGCCCCCACCTGCCCATCCTGTCTGAGCCTTGAACTAGTCTACCTCCCATCCATACCTCATAAAGATAGTGTCTGATTGTGGTTCTTTAAGGATGGACTCTTGGGTTGGTGTTTTCTATTTTAAAAGGAAGATAAAAGACTATCATATAATCTGGGAATTGTAAAACACAGAACTCCTGGATAATATTTAAATGAGAAGCAGGATCAATTTGGATAGAAAAAAAGGGAGAAGGTATGCTCTCTCCACAATAAACCAAAGTTTATATTATAAGCAGTTACAAAAATAAGGAAAATATATAAATATACTAACACTTAAGTGTTAGTAGAGAAAAAAATATGTTTTTATTGGAAATGAGATTCTGCAAACTATAGAACAGTGAGTTTAAAGTATGTCAAAGTGTCAACTGTTTCAAGTGAATGGTTTCTGAGCACTTAGAGTCAGAACAAATGATTGCTAGAAATCAAAATAGATTTAATTAGAATGATTACTGCAGATTCATCTCATTTTAAATTATATTATGACTAGTGGAATGGTAGTCCAACAGACTATTATACAGTTTGAATACCTAAACTACAGCGAAGTTCAAAAATCTTACTTTTTTTCTAAAGATAAAAACATGCCCAGATACTTAGGAAAAAAAAAAACAGGGACAGAAAGAAGAAAAACATCCAGAAATCATAAACAAAGACATAAGTATTTTTAGTATGCAACATGCATTTCCAAGATACTTCCCTCTCTGTGTGTTGGATAACTTATCATGTAAATTATATATACTGTTTTAAATATAAATTAGCTTTTGGTATATGTTTAGTTGTGGTTCTTTTTTTTTCAAGTAACATTATTTTGTAAGCATTTCCCCATGTTATTAAATTTTTAAAGTATAGTTATGTCTGCAAAATATTTCATGTATCTCTACATTATAATGTAGTCACCCCTGATTCTATTGACCCCCAGTTTTGCTTTCACAGATAATTTTATTATTAACATTGTTGTCAATTTCTCTGGTTATTTCCTTAGAACTTATTGATAGAAGCACCCCGTGCGGTGGCTCACGCCTGTAAACCCAGCAATTTGGGAGGCTGAGGCAGGTGAATCATGAGGTCAGGAGATGGAGACCACCCTGGCTAACACAGTGAAACCCTATCTCTACTAAAAATACGAAAAATTAGCCAGGTGAGGTGGCGGGCGCCTGTAGTCCCAGCTACTTGGGAGACTGAGACAGGAGAATGGCGTGAACCTGGGAGGCGGAGCTTGCAGTGAGCCAAGATTGCACCACTGCACTCCAGCCTGGGCGATAGAGCAAGACTCCATCTCAAAAAAAAGAAAACAAAACAAAACAAAAAACAAACAAAAAAAAGAACTTATTGATAGAAGTGAAATTTATGCAGTGTGAATAATTTAAGACACTTGATTCATTTTGGCAAACTATTTTCCAAAGTTTGTAGTCATATTTACTCATATTAGTAATGTACAAAAGTACCTTTCTCACTGAACCCACATTAGCATTTAGAAGGATATATTTCTAAACCAGTAATGCACTTGACACAGTCTTTAATTAGGCCCATAAGGAATGTGATCTAGATCACAATGTAGACAGGACAACACAAAACTGTTCCTTGTGCTTCCTGTAAGAACATAGTTACGATCTTAAATCCCTGAATACAGGGTCTACTACTGTAGACTCATGAAAACATTTAGCAAAACATTTAGAAAATATAGGATGTTCCTGCCACTTGTATCTCGTTTTACACAGAGTGGGATATTGGCTGGAAATCTCTATGTAGATTTTCATCTTTGTGAATTTAGCAGGAGAGACTATAAATACAACTTTCTAGTAGACAAGATATAGTCTGAGCAATCTAGTCTATGCTTCCCTGAGATAAAATATGGTATCCGTACCATGATTGTCCATGGGTGACTTTATGTATTCCCAAAATGATGATGAGAGGTGTTGAGTGCATTAATTGTCCTGGTACCAGCTGCATGGGTGATTCTGAGACTTGCAAAGGTAGCTTTTTCAAGAGACAGAACCATTTCCAAAGTAATTATTTTAAAAGAGTATTTATATACTGCTTGCCATGTGCTTGTTTATGTTAAACTGCTTTATATGTGGTTATTTACTTAATCACCAAAGAACACTAAGGGGTATATGGACTTAGAGATAGAAACTGAGACAGAGAGAGTTAGAGATAGAGACAGAGAGGGAAAGAAATAGAGAAGAGATGGACAGAGAAATAGACTTATAGAAATAGATAAATGGAGAGAGTGGTAGGAAAAGACAGAGAGAGGAAAATAGAGTTAGGGATACAGCCTGTGAGAGAGTGAGTTAAAGACAGAGATACAAATTATTAAGAGAGACAGAAAACAGCGACACATACTGGACACATGTATTTAAGAAAGTACCTCTTTTTGGAAGTTTTGATTAATGCCAGATGGGAAGTAATTTCCAGGGCCTACCCTGGTTAGGGCAGAGGGATCAGACAGGCAGAGAGAATAGGCTGCCTTACATGGAACATTCTTCTTGTAGCAGAGTGAGTACAATGGTGTCTGCCCATCTCTACCTTGGTAGGTGTTTAAGGGTTTAGCCAATTGTAGTTTTGCTCTGAGTGATTTAATGCCTTCAAGTCTGTTCCTCCTTATTTCGTGTGGAATTTAAAGTGTGCTTTTAATATTTTTTTCTCTTTCTCAAGCTCCTAATACGTATACTTTGCAAGAACAGTGAAGTAAAAATATAAAGCAACACAGAAATCCAGCAAAAGCTATGATTAGTGAACCTTTACTGCAGCAATAAACAGCCCTCCGTTCTCAGGGTTTGCCTAAACAAACATTTACATCTTGTTCCCTTTACAGGGGGATGTGGGTGGCTGTGGTTACTCTCACAAGGTAGAGGGAAAAGCTAGGATGGAGGCAGGAGGAGAAGTAGGCAAGGCCTACAGAGCTTTCAAAAATGGCAAACACATCAAGCTTCCGCTTGTATGTGGTGTACACACCATCTCCCACAGTCCATTGGTCAAAGCGCAACACATAAGCCAACCGAAGTCAAATAGCCAGGGTTGAGGGCCCACCCTGTGATAAGATGAGCCAGGTAAGGTGGCTAGGACATCAGTACTTAACTACGTCCAGGTGTTTTCTCCATGGAAAATAAACTTTCTACAGGGCAAAAGAAAGAACTAATTACCTGCATTGATTTTCTAGCTCTGTGCTGGTGAGGTTTCTATGTTGTTTTCATTGTGTGTATATCTGACAGCCCATAGTTTTGGGAGCGACATCCAAGGAGCTCCACTGGCAGGGCCTGGTAACTGCTTCTGACCTTATCTCCACCATCCTTTATCCTGGTCTCAGGCAGAGATGTTTGTCAGTGATGACATCCAATTATCAATGTAACCGTGTTACTAAAGCAGCAGCAGTTTGTATTCTTTACCATGATACAACAGCCTCGCTACTTTTAGTTTCAAAGAAAAACACGGTGACATTTCATCCATCTCATTGTTTTACAGAAGGAACACTGTAATACGGCCAAAGTTAAAAATTTCATTTTCCCCCTTACTATGCTGATGATGCAAAGTCTTCAAAAATTATTATCAGGCCGGGCATGGTGGTTCATGCCTGTAATCCCAGCACCTTGGGAGGCCAAGGCGGGCGGATCACCTGAGGTCGGGAGTTCAAGATCAGACCGGCCAACATGGAGAAACTCCGTCTCTATCAAAAAAAAAAAAAAGAAAAACATATGTAAATTAAAATTAAAATTTACATATTTGTGTAACATTCTGTAATTTGCTGACCCATTTAGCATTTCTTTTTTTTTTTTTTTTTTGAGACGGAGTCTCGCTCCGTAGCCCAGGCTGGAGTGCAGTGGCCGGATCTCAGCTCACTGCAAGCTCTGCCTCCTGGGTTCCCGCCATTCTCCTGCCTCCACCTCCCAAGTAGCTGGGACTACAGGCGCCAGCCACCATGCCCGGCTAATTTCTTGTATTTTTTAGTAGAGACGGGGTTTCACCACGTTAGCCAGCATGGTCTCGATCCCCTGACCTCATGATCCGCCCATCTCGGCCTCCCAAAGTGCTGGGATTACAGGCTTGAGCCACCGCGCCTGGCCCCATTTAGCATTTCAATAATTATTCCCCATTGCATTTTAATTCTACAGACATATTAAAGCCTTTAAATTGGCACTAAGCATAGTCTCACTTCCTCTTTTTTTTTTCTTCTCAATACAACCATGAGGTCTGGTTTGTTCAGAGCAAGTCCTCTTCAGCAGCTTCTACTGGGCCATTATCTGTCAAAACGTTTGTTGTTTCTTCAGTTTCTAAGTGTTAGGTTAATCCCAACCAAGATCTAGTTCTAAACCCATCATTCCAATATTGCAGTATGTAGTGAATACTGAAGCATATAACGGTCACCTTGTAAGTTAGGATGAAACCAAATTCTGAAATTAAAAAAGCCAATCACATCTACGTCTCAATACACATTTTTCCAAGGTCAACGGAATCTCTATATTTTTTTAATCTTGCTCCATCATTTCAGTCAACCTGGAAAATGTCTTCTTTTTCTACAATACACGTCTACCTAAGCAGAACCCTCGATTTTAGAACAGACTGCTTTTTCCTCCACATTAATCGCAACTGGAAAAACTCTCTCATGGGTAGCTAAACTGAAATATTTAGTGATTATCAAACTAGATATTCTGGAAAAACTTCTGTTCTACAGTGTGGTCTTTTTTACAGGTATTGGGTAGTGTTTCCTAGTTAAAACAAAAATAAATATTTTCAAACACTAGTATTTTGAAATTTCAACAAAAACTGCTTCTCTTTTCTTCTAGAGTCCTGTGATGTTATGAGAAGGATGATTTGAAAACGAGCCTGAGGTTTCAGCCCTGGAGGCTCGAACAGACAAGCTGGCTGTGGTTAGTCACTCCCCACCAGCCTTGGCCGCACACTCATGCCATTCAGCAGGAAGGATGGGATCCGAAGTCTGGTTTTCCTTCTGTCTCTGAACACACTTGTCAACTACATTTATTATATGCTAACTATTATAGGGCTTTAAAAAGTGTTTTTTGGCATTTGGATTTGGGATACTTTTATTAACATTTTTCTTACCTCCTGATGTCCATTATGGTATTTCAGAAACATGAGGGTCTATGATTTTATTCTACTTTCCAGTCTCAAAATTAGTCTGTAACAATGTTAATGATATTGTTAGAAGACATGAGACTGTTAGATCAGAGACAAACAACTTCATCATCAATGTCACGGCAGACTGCATCAGCATCAACATGGTGAATTCCTCTTGTCTTTAAGTCTCTGTGGGGCAATGGTAATGGTTGCAGATGGAAGCCTCCACAGGCGGTAGGTTACATTACCAGATATGATTCCTTGAGCTTCTAGTGAACCCATCAGTCAAATGGTTAAAACATAGTACCAAATAGGTAGTTTTTCACAACCCTCACTCCCCTTCCCATCTCCCCTTATTTGGAATTGCTAGTCTGTTATTTCCATCTTTATTTATACGTGTGCTCATTGTTTAACTCCCACTTATAAGTGAGAACATCATATATTTGAGTTTCTATTTCTGAATTATTTCACTAAGATAATGGCTTCCAGCTCCATCCATGTTGTTGCAAAGGACTTGGTTCCATACTTTTTTATGACTACAGAGTGTAGCCTGTAAGTTACTTGAGGGCAATAGTAATGCTCAAAAATTACTGGTTTCTCAGCTGTTATTCAGGATACACATTAACCATCAATAAGTAATTAAATCCTAGCTACTGCACAATCCAGGGTATAGTTATACCAACATGGTATAGTTATACCGAGATGTGTTTTAGATAGCTCAATAGTCTTTTGATTTCTACAAATGCTCTGGGTTTGCCTTCTGCTATACTGCAAAATGAGTTTTATATTTACCACATAGCATTTATTTCTTGCCAACCCAGCACAGATATATCACCCAAATTAAGCTAAACTACTCCCAGTCACAATTTTATAATAAAAATATATCCTTAGCGCATAACATAACACCTAGTATCAATGATTATTTGTTAAAGTTAAGAAAGAAATGAAGGTAAGAAAAAGGCAGGGAAGAAGAAAAAAGGGAAGCAGAATATGGGAAGGAGGAAGTGAAGAAAGGAGAAGAGAACATGTTTGCTTGTGTCTGCCTGAAATTCACAATAATTATCAAATAATTTTTTGGTTGGTATTTGCTTTTGCGTTGAGAGTTAAATATTACTCAGAAGTTGTCCCTTTAATCAAACATACAAAAAACAAATAGTTTGTCATCCTGAAAATATTCTAGTAAATGAAATAATGGTTTTAGTTTTAAAGGAAAAATTTATCAAAACAACTTTGTATATCAGAAGTTCAATCCATAATTGAATAGAGATGTTTACAAATCCATGTAGAGTAACCCTGAAAATGGTAATGAGACTTGCTATTTGAGCTCACTGAAGCTAAGCGAAAATTTCCAGTTACCTTTCGCAAATGTGTATTTTTGTTTATAGATGCTTGAAGGAAATTGGAATCAATGTCACAGACACTAGGTGAAAATGTACACATCTTTTATAGGCTTTTTTTCTGGTATGTAACTGATTCAAAAGATCAAAGAAGTGAAGAAGAATAAAAATATGATCAGAATCCACAGGGAATAGAAAGACAAAGATAATGAGAAATAATTTAATAAGGAGGGCAAAAAATCCATCTTCTAACAGATTTTTTTTTTTGCATAAGAAGCTGAGTTTTTTGGATGTAAGTAATAATTAAATGAATTAATAAACTCCTGGCAATTTGACAAACTGAGGTCCTATGGAAGGAATTTACTTCTTTCATAAATGCATAGAAAAGAATGAAGAAGATATCCCTCCAAAATTATACTTTAAAATGATATACTATTTTACTAATAAAAATATTCAGATAACATAAACCCACTTAATTACCCATAAAATTATATATATGACATATATATGTGTGTGTACATATATATATCGAGTAGACATTGCCTGCTTTCCTCAATTTGTGAGATTTATGGAATTTGTGGATTACCTCTTTCTGTTCTCTTTGTTCCTAAGAATGTCTAACCCCTTTCCAACTGCTTAGCTGGCCTTGGGCCGCTCTCTCCTGACCATTCAAGCATGTAAGATTTGGGCTTTCTATGAAGCAACACACTGTTAAGCAGAAAAATTATAAATCTTGTCTAGTACAGGTCTACCTTTCAATAATAGATTATATTTCAGCCTCTGCCTATCTCTTCACCAAGCTCCCTATTGTTTCTTCTACATGTGTGTGGTTTAAATTCAGCCAGTGATATGCCAAGTTTAATGTTTATACTCTGAATCTTACTAAATTCTGTATTCCCCCATTGCTACCAGAATTTTCTATTGTCAGCTGAACTATCTGCCTCAATGTTATATTTTTGGGCACAATGAACAAATAACACAGTGTTTTTTTGCTTTAGTTTTTGCCTCTAAAGCCAAGGGAAGATGGAAGTACAATTAGTCTAGAAAAATTCAAATTCAGATTCAAATTAGAACTCTTACCCCTTCTAATTGCAGTTTTTTAAAAGAATAATCTTTCTACCTTATTTATTCTTTTCCATACCTTAAGACATATTTAGCCAGTTTTCATAATTATTATCTGCAGAGGGCTCAAGTGATCCCTTTTCTCTGTCAACATTACTGAAGTTTCTTCAAACGTGGTTTTTAATGTTTTAATCAAGTTCTATAGATTGTTAAATATGAATTTCACAGTAAGCTATTGTTTTATTACTCATAGTTTACATATTTTTTGTCGTAAGAACAGTTACATATATATTTACATAAACATAAGGTGTACACATTTATATACATCTGTAAGTGTATTGACAAGAGAATAACTGCATCTTTGTTTACTTTTTCTTTTTTTATTCTTATTATACTTTAAGTTCTAGGGTACATGTGCATAACGTGCAGGTTTGTTACATATGTATACTTGTGCCATGTTGCTGTGCTGCACCCATCAACTCGTCAGGACCCATCAACTCGTCATTTACATCAGGTATAACTCCCAATGCAATCCCTCCCCCCTCCCCCGCCCCATGATAGGCCCCGGTGTGTGATGTTCCCCTTCCCGAGTCCAAGTGATCTCATTGTTCAGTTCCCACCTATGAGTGAGAACATACAGTGTTTGGTTTTCTGTTCTTGCGATAGTTGGCTGAGAATGATGGTTTCCAGCTGCATCCATGTCCCTACAAAAGACACAAACTCATCCTTTTTTATGGCTGCATAGTATTCCATGGTGTATATGTGCCACATTTTCTTAATCCAGTCTGTCACTGATGGACATTTGGGTTGATTCCAAGTCTTTGCTATTGTGAATAGTGCCACAATAAACATACGTGTGCATGTGTCTTTATAGCAGCATGATTTATCATCCTTTGGGTATATACCCAGTAATGGGATGGCTGGGTCATATGGTACTTTTAGATCTAGATCTTTGAGGAATCGCCATACTGTTTTCCATAATGGTTGAACTAGTTTACAGTCCCACCAACAGCGTAAAAGTGTTCCTATTTCTCCACATCCTCTCCAGCACCTGTTTCCTGACTTTTTAATGATTGCCATTCTAACTGGTGGGAGATGGTATCTCATTGTGGTTTTGATTTGCATTTCTCTGATGGCCAGTGATGATGAGCATTTTTTCATGTGTCTGTTGGCTGTATGAATGTCTTCTTTTGAGAAATGTCTGTTCATATCCTTTGCCCACTTTTTGATGGGGTTGTTTTTTTCTTGTAAATTTGTTTGAGTTCTTTGTAGGTTCTGGATATTAGCCCTTTGTCAGATGAGTAGATTGCAAAATTTTCTCCCATTCTGTAGGTTGCCTGTTCACTCTGATGGTAGTTTCTTTTGCTGTGCAGAAGCTCTTTAGTTTAATTAGATCCCATTTGTCAATTTTGACTTTTGTTGCCGTTGCTTTTGGTGTTGTAGACATGAAGTCCTTGCCCATGCCTATGTCCTGAATGGTATTACCTAGGTTTTCTTCTAGCGTTTTTATGGTATTAGGTCTAACATTTAAGTCTCTAATCTATCTTGAATTAATTTTCGTATAAGGAATACGGAAAGGATCCAGTTTCAGCTTTCTACTTATGGCTAGCTAATTGTCCCAGCACCATTTATTAAATTGGGAATCCTTTCCCCATTTCTTGTTTCTCTCAGGTTTTTCAAAGATCAGATGGCTGTAGATGTGTGGTATTATTTCTGAGGACTCTGTTCTGTTCCATTGGTCTATATCTCTGTTTTGGTACCAATACCATGCTGTTTTGGTTACTGTATCCTTGTAGTATAGTTTGAAGTCAGGTAGTGTGATGCCTCCAGCTTTGTTCTTTTGACTTAGGATTGTCTTGATAATGTGGGCTCTTTTTTGGTTCCATATGAACTTTAAAGCAGTTTTTTCCAATTCTGTGAAGAAAGTCATTGGTAGCTTGATGGGGATGGCATTGAATCCATAAATTACCTTGGGCAGTATGGCCATTTTCACGATATTGATTCTTCCTATCCATGAGCATGGTATGTTCTTCCATTTGTTTGTGTCCTCTTTTATTTCACTGAGCAGTGGTTTGTAGTTCTCCTTGAAGAGGTCCTTTACATCCCTTGTAAGTTGGATTCCTAGGTATTTTATTCTCTTTGAAGCAATTGTGAATGGAAGTTCATTCATGATTTGGCTCTCTGTTTGTCTGTTACTGGTGTATAAGAATGCTTGTGATTTTTGCACATTAATTTTGTATCCTGAGACTTTGCTGAAGTTTCTTATCAGCTTAAGGAGATTTTGGGCTGAGACGATGGGGTTTTCTAAATATACAATCATGTCGTCTGCAAACAGGGATAATTTGACTTCTTCTTTTCCTAACTGAATACTCTTGATTTCTTTCTCTTGCCTGATTTCCCTAGCCAAAACTTCCAACACTATGTTGAATAGGAGTGGTGAGAAAGGGCATCCCTGTCTCGTGCCAGTTTTCAAAGGGAATTTTTCCAGTTTTTGCCCATTCAGTATGGTATTGGCTGTGGGTTTGTCATAAATAGCTCTTATTATTTTGAGATACGTTCCATCAATACCGAATTTATTGAGCATTTTTAGCATGAAGGGCTGTTGAATTTTGTCAAAGGCCTTTTCTGCATCTATTGAGATAATCATGTGGTTTTTGTCTTTGGTTCTGTTTATATGCTGGATTACATTTATTGATTTGTGTATGTTGAACCTGCCTTGCATCCCAGGGATGAAGCCCACTTGATCATGGTGGATAAGCTTTTTGATGTGCTGCTGGATCCTGTTTGCCAGTATTTTATTGAGGATTTTTGCATCGATGTTCATCAGGGATATTGGTCTAAAATTCTCTTTTTTTGTTGTGTCTCTGCCAGGCTTTGGTATCAGGATAATGTTGGTTTCATAAAACGAGTTAGGGAGGATTCCCTCTTTTTCTATTGATTGGAATAGTTTCAGAAGGAATGGTACCAGCTCCTCCTTGTACCTCTGGTAGAATTCAGCTGTGAATCCGTCTGGTCCTGGACTTTTTTTCGTTGGTAGGCTATTAATTATTGCCTCAATTTCAGAGCCTACTATTGGTCTATTCAGTGATTATTCTAAGTACATTTTTTCATATTTTGTTGTATGTTTCTGTGTCTGTATGTGGAAGACTTTTAAAGTTTTGTTTGTATTTCTTCATTTAAGGAGAATCTTTATGTTTGGGAGGAATTTGTCAACACTTCACTTTTGTTTCATCTATTTCTATGTTTATGTTATTAACTAATGATGCCAGGACCATTAACAAATAGATATTGCCATGAAGTTTTATCTAGAAACTACTTGCTTCAAATAATTTCAGATTAAAATTTGAAAATGACATGATTCAACTTTTATATTGGTCATGGTTTTTCTTTAAAAAATTGCCATTTTATGAAAATGGCAGAGTTTAAAACTTATATACTAATTGAAAACCTATCCACTGAAATTCAAATTCAACCAATGAATAGCATTTCTCCTTTTTTTTTCTAAAGGTGCTATTTTAATTTTCTATTCATTATGCAATCGTACAGCCTCACAGTTCCATATTTTTTAATAAAATAAAAGTCAAGATATCAGACCTAGATAAAAAATAAATTATTTCTCTTTTTAATTAAAAGTTAAATGAATTTCCTAGAGAAAATATTTTTTCCAACTTTGTAAATAAGATTTCAAGCTTCATAATACAGTTTTCTGATCCTAGTGGGAACTTAATAATTTTTGACTACAACTGAAATGTACTTCACATATTGAAAACCAAAGCAATACTTTTGTACCATATATATCTACAGAAAAGGAAACTTATAGAACAACAAATACAAAATCAGAAACTAAGATGCGTTGGAATGAACATGTCAGGAATCAGGAGGATATATTTTTATAATGTCAAATGATTATTCTACTGAAACCATTTCTAGGGTGGTAATATCTTCATTTTATTTCTTAATTTAACATATTTTAATTAACTTATAATTTAATCCACATGTTTGTTAAAAATCGTTTCATTTTAGGTAAGTATGGTCTAAGAAAAATGGGAACAGAATATAAATATTTCTTTAATTTTGTAGGACTATATTGGCAAGATAAATTGCTTTAATAGCATAATAAAAAACAACTTTGCTAATTTATACGTGCATAACCTTTTTGTTGAGAGCATGATTGATGAATCTTGTTGCTATCTTCTAACAGGCCATTCTGATGGGAAGGGTTGGGAGGATTGGGTAAGCAAGAAATTTAAATCATCATCCACTAGCTGAACTTTTTATTTAGTGGTCTATTTATTTAATTCTAAATGTAGTGTTTGCCCCACTGACTCCTTCATAAATAATTTGTTTAAACTAATTAGAGTAATAACTTAGATTTAAAAAGGTAAATGTATTCAACATCAATGTATAAATCATTGAAGAAATGTGGATAAAATAGATTTGGAATTAATTTAAGAAACCATTAGCAAAAGAAATAAGATCAAGGTGAATAAATAATAAAATGTGTTATTTGATGGGTTCATTATTTCACTTATAGGTCAATAGTGAATTTAAAAAGAAAAAAACACTATTACAGCAAAAATGTTGGTGAATATGGACTGCAAATATATAGATTATTGTACCTATCTAAATCACTCACTTACATAAAAATTAATGTCTTCACATATAATACCTAAGTATTATAAAAAAGCCAGTCAATCTCAGTTGGATAAGTTCAAATTTATTATAGCAAAGATACCTAGCCTAGGAGTTAAGTAAGAAGGTCTATTCCATGTATTTTGACATAAAGGGAGCCAATCTGAAAATTGTGTTCTCAATATATATTCTAGGGAAAACAAACAAAAATAGACTAGTCCTAGATTTGCCAAGTGAATATTATCAAGGTATATTGGCATACACTGCATGAATATCTTCCTAAGTTCCTACAACTGGAAGCATTTGTAATCACAGAGCTTTTATTGCAAATGAGAAGTTACCAATCTTTCTCTAGCTGAATATTCATCTATGGGTACCTTTAAAGTTTAGTACAAAGGATCCCTAGAATAAAAGGAGAAATAATCATTTAAAAAATTAATCAGGTTATGATTCTGCTACATATAAATTATTATTGAACTAATTTTTATTTTTGTCAGAATGTTCAGTATTATTATGTAGACACAAACTGTGTTATTTTAAATTTACAACCCTATAAAATACCTGTTCAAATATCCCAACATCTGTGCAGAAGGCAGCTTCTGAAATGACTGCCATGTATGCCAGCCTCCAGCTTCTCACATCTTTGTGTAATCTGTTCCCCTTGACAGTGAGTTAAACTTTGTGTCCTGTTTCTAGTAAACAGAATATGGCAAAAATGATGGGACACCACTTCTAATATTAGGTTACAAAGATTGTGACATACATCTTGCTTGCATATTCTCTGTTGCTTCTGTTTACCCGATTTGATCAAGCCAGCTATCACGTTATGAGCTACCTCTGTGGAGAAGCCCACATGTCAAGAGACTGTGGATGACCTCTTGCCCATAGCCAGTGAGGAATGGAGGCCCTGAGGCCAATGGGATACAAATAACTAAACCTTGTCAACATTCATATGCATGACCTTGGAATCAGATCCCACCCCCATCAAGGCCTGACATGACTGCAATCCCAGCTGACATTTTGATTGTAGTCTCGTAAGAGTCCCAGAGGACCCAGTTAAGGTAAGCACAGTCTCTTAACCCAGGGAAATTGTGAAGTAATTAGTACTTTTGTTTTAAGATAATGTATTATGTAACAAGAGACACGTGGTATGACATCTATGAGATTCTCAACATGTTTGGTAAAAATCATTAAAGAGCTTTTAAGGTATATGTCATGATTAATGTTATCTATAATGAGTGTATTAAGGGTATGTTAATGTTCACAAAGACTATATAGCTGTTAACTAATTGTTCTGTGGCTTATAGACATAATTTTGGATGATTCATTCATTTTTTTCCACTAATAAATATACAAAAATGAATAAAATGAATAAAAAGGTATAATTCTGATGAGGTCCTTTATTTAAATGAAACACACTAAAACCACTGGATTTTAATATTTATATTATGAAATGATCTGCCACAGTTTTTTTGTAAATGTACCTGCTATTATGATTATATTTTCAAGTTAAAGCTTTATGACATTTTTGTTGTGAGAAAATATTTTAAAAACGTGTTATTTTTTTCGGATTAACTGCAAAAAAGTCTATTGTAAAAATGTATAAAATACTAATAATGAAGTCTCTTGATTTTCATGCCAGTGCTCTTAAAACACAGGTTGTTTCAAAAACAGTAGCAATAAAAAAGTCCATTCGGAATTCCTTCAGGGATGACCCTAAGTCTAACAGGTATATACTTTGAAACAAGAAAAATATCTAGCACCTTGGGAAATGAAAATAGCATATTTTTATTTTCTCTTAATAAAATTAACTCAGATTGTCAATTGTTCATTGTTTCTGTTTGATACCATTGAGGTGTTTGTTTCAGAGATAAAAACGTGTATGCTGAAAATACTGGAAACTTTTTAGATGTATTTTAAAACAGAAAAGAACAAGGCTGGGTGTGGTGAATCACGCCTGTAATCCCAGAACTTTGGGAGACCAAGGCAGGTGGATCACGAGGTCAGGAGTTCAAGACAAGCCTGGCCAAGATGGTGAAACCCTATTCTACTAAAAATATAAAAATTAACTGGGCATGGTGGCGTGCTCCCACCATGTGTAGCTCCCAGCTACACAGGAGACTGAAGCAGGAGAACTGCTTGAACCCGGGTGGTGGAGGTTGCAGTGAGCCTAGATAGTGCCACTGCACTCCAGCCTGGGCAACAGAGTGACACATCGTCTGATGTTTCAGATGATGTTTTTCATCGTCTGAAAAAAACAAAACAAAACAAAAACAAAAACAAAACCAAGCCCCTCTCCAAGTAAAGCCTTTGTATACATAATACAATGCTGCTAAAAAAAACTAATGTTGAAGTACATAGCTTCACTTTTAAAAGGGCTACAGTATAAACCAGCAAGTAACCAATACATCTCTGTAATTTTAATAAATATAAAAGTGTTTATTCCATCCATAGTCGTTTTATCCTGGATTAATGCTGTCTCTTCACAGTTGGAAGAACGTTGTTTACTTTCAGAAGCCTTTGACATTCCATCATTCCTTTTAATCTTTGAACTGAAGTCGAGACTTCTGAAGTTTAAAAGATGGCTCCTTAAACCCCGAGGGAAGAATAAAACTTCTTGAAAGGTAGAAAATTCAAAAGTAGAATCTTCTTGCTTTTTAAATTATGGTGAAAGAAAATCACTAGCTATTGAATAGAAACTCTAGAGCTTATACAAACCCCACTGTCCCATACAGTTCTTGTCAACTAATGAAGGTAACAACAAAAAGTGGGAATGAAATGAGAACAGTTTCTCAAACATAATTGTGACTACAGGAAATCAAAGGCAATTCAGAAGCTCAAAAAGTAAATCATTAATGTGGAAATTTAATATAACTAGTTTTAGGAAAGAAAATTTGGCAGACTATATTGGAAGTTATTCACTTTTCTTCTATCTTTCCATTATGAATCCCTTGTCTATATGCATGAAAATCTGCTGTAGTGGTTATTAACGAGAATTATTTTCTTTCTTTAGCTATGAACACTTTTAACAAAAACTTACTCAACAGCCAATAAGTAAAACAGGCAAATTGATACTCCTTTTGAAATCCCTTCTAGTAGAAGAAACACTGAATTTCCATTTACAGTAGTATGGAAGGCCCAATCAGAATAGACCTTGCATAAAATGATATTTTGATTCATTGCTAGGCTTTTAGAAAGGAATAAAAATTGTAACAGAAAAGGAAAGAAAGGGAGAAAAATAAAAGTTAAGAAAATAAAACATACAAAAAACAGACAGAGTTCCCGAGCTGACATAAAATTTGTAATGTCCCTCACTATACGTATGAATTAGTTCTATGATATTCATACTGCATCTAAGGTGAACATTAAGGAGAGGGAGGCAGACCTGAGAACTCTGATTAATTCTTAGAATCTGAGAAATGGCTGGAGTGGTTTCAGGTTATTTTCTCCCAAGGAGATACAGATGCAAATCCAATCACTTTTACACATTAATTACCCTCAATTCAGGTTCTCAGGTTTTCCGTTGATTAATATAATTCAAATAAATTTTAAAATGAAAACAAAAAGAGAGACAGCCATCATGAATGAAAGTCCATAGAAACAACAAAAAAACTTTATAATGTTAAATACCTTAGTTATTAGAATTCATAGAGAATATAAAATTAATATGAATGCAATATATGAAATAGAAAGCAGATGTGATCAAAATCATCAGCAAATTACACTATATCATTTTTAGATGATTAAAGTGGAAAATATATATAATTGTCTAAATAAAAAACAAAATAAATGAAACTGTGCCAAATAAAAATAATAACTCTCTTGATAGGGTTATCACTGGCCTTATTTGGGCTCATATGAATCACTGAATAATGATAGTGGGAAGAATAAGGCTAACAGGTGGTTTTTAACTTATTCTTTCTCACCAGGGACATTCAGGCAAAAGAATGACCTTAACCAGAATTCCCTGTAAATCTGATCTTTACAATTATTTTTTACTAGGTTTTCTTTTAATAATGATTTAACAGGAAAGGGGAAAAAAAGTGCCATTATGTATAGTATATATTTTGTTAGTACAGTCTTGATGTTTTACAACTGGTTATTTGGGGGAAAAAAATGAGGATTTTTGGTTAGGACATGTCACTCCTTTCGTTAAAAATGTAGAGTTATTTCTCCTCCCCTTCAATCTAAGCCCACTCTGTATCCTGTTATGACTAATAAAATGAGGTAGAAGTGACCCTGTGTCAATTCCAGTTGGCAAGAGAGGTCATATAGAAAGGACATGATATTAAAGACACCACGGGGAGAAAAAAGCCACACAAAGAAGAATAGTCACCTTATTCAATAGCATAAAGGTCTCTGATATAAGAGAAGCCTTCTTGGATTTTTTATCCCCGTTTAGCCCCTAGATGAATGCAGTCACATAAGTAGCCCCAGCTGGTACTTTGTGAGGCAGAAACAACAACCAGTAAATCTCTTAAATTTTAAGACATAGTAAACCATTTTGTTGCTTTAATACACTAAGTTTTAGAATGTTTCTTTTGTAGCAATAGATAACTGATAGAGAGGCTAATGATACATGACCATAGAATCTTGATGGCAAGAAATGAAACTATAAGACTGTGAAATACAATCAACAATTGATTCTCCATAGGAACAGCATTATAAGAAGAAAGGGTGATCAAATTAATTGCTAAACTTATGAGTGAAGATAAAAAGCCTTATCATTACAAAATAATAATGCCCGTGTCTAAATAATAGGGCCATAAAAATGGTAGAACATGAGTGATGGAGAATAGAGTATAAAGCAGGAAAAGTGTGGCCTGACGTACTGTTCTAAGGAATCTACTGCTTAAGAGAGCCATATTTTTCAACATTCTTATTGATGTATATTAAACTTTGTTAAGTACATGAGATAAAATCAGAAGAATCAATGTTAAGAAATAAAAAGTTTATATAACTTCCAAACTGTAAGTCAGTAATGGGAAAAAAAATGGAATAACACATACAAAAAAAAAATGAAAGCAATAAAAGTCAATTTAAAGCAGCAAGAAAAATGTAAAATACGCATAGTAAAATATAAGCTCAGACTTATTACTAAACACAATAAATGTAAATAATATAAGTTTAGAGAAATAAGTCATCAGATTAATTTTTAAAAGATTTTTTGTACTTTGTTTATAAGAAACAATCCCAAATCAAGTGGACAGAACTGGAAACCAATGGAAAGAGAAAGATTTACAAGTGAATACCAGCTAAGAATTGCATGTGTGTATTGAATTTTCAATTGATCTAAGAGTTACAACGTTACAAACACATTAAGATATAAAGTACCCTAAAAAATACATAAAACTAAAATTGATAAAACCTCAGGGAGAAATTTTTAGATACATCATCACAATAAAATATTTCAACTTATTTCTTTTAGATATATAAAAAACTGGTACAAATGTAGATGACTTGACAAACATTCATAAGCTTGGTTGATGAAATATTTATATAAAGAATCAGTGCCCTGAGCAACAAATAGTGATGTGTCCTCTTTTTAAGTACATATAGAACATCTATAAGAACTGAACATATTTCCTAGGCTATAAAAAAAGCTTTAATGAAGTATTAATATCAATAGACTATAAGTTCTATGAAGGAAAATGATTTTTGTCTGTTTATTCACTAGGATACTGAAGAACAAAGACAAGTAACTACTGTGCAGTAGGTACTCAAATGAATATTTGTAGTTTGAATGAATACAATAATATTATCAGACTCAAGTCTGTTTAAACAGATGCCAATAACAAAAACATAATGAAAATAAATATAATAACAATTCTGAATAGCCAATGTCAAAAAAGAAACAATAAAATATAAAAGTACAATACTAAAAATAAACTAATATTGAAAATACTACACATTAAAATGATGTGAAGTAGTTAATGGATACCTAAGAAAAAGTACGTTACCTCAAATATGAATATGAGAAAGAAAAAAGCTGATAGTGAACTAAAAGCCTAAAATTAAGAAAATAGAGAAAAATAAAATGACATTAAATCCAACAAAGTAAAGTTAAATCAAAAGTTTATTCTTTGAAATGACCAAAAATACACACAAAGCTTCTAATAATTAATAGGACTTATCAAAGAGAGAAAATAAAGTATAAATAATTGATATTTAGAATGAAAATCTGACATATATACACATCTAGCAGATATTAAATTCAATAGAATAATGTAACAAATGCAGTCCAGTATATTAGAAAATATCCAACAAATTGAACTTAAAAATCAACACCAAGAAGAAGTTTAAAAGCTATCTTGGAACCTTTAAATAAATTGATTTGAGAGTTAAAATTCTTACTCTTGCGCTAACCGTATACTTAAAGAAAACACTAGAATAAAATTTTTAAATAAATTGATTTCAGAGTTAAAATTATTACTCTTGCGCTAACCGTATACTTTAAAGAAAACACTAGAATAAAATGGTTCTGTAACAGTGGTCTGACAAACTTTCAAAGAACAGATCACTCTAATATAAAAACAAGACAGAAACAAAATCTTTTAGAGAAAAAAATGAAGAAAAGGAATACTACACACAATTTTACATGAGGCCAAACCTTGATGCCAAAACCAAAAAAGATACGAGGGAAAAAGAGAAGTCACATCAAGGTGCAAATATCAAATACAGCAATGATAAAATAAATACACAATAGTCTTATTGGTTTTATTGAAGATCAGAAAGTATATTATGACACATTACCATATTTATAAGTTACAATGGAAAAGGCATGAGATTTGTATCAATAGATGAAAAAAGGCACATTAATATTCAAATCTTAATCTTCGGTGAAATACCCTTACATTGATAACTACAAAACGTGTTGATTAAAATTAAAGAAGACCTATAACAGGAGGAGAAATAGAACATGTTCATTGATAAGAACAAAATGTCACTTAAGCAAATTTTAGAAAGCATAATAAATTGAACTTCATAAAATTAAGAACTTCTGCTCTTTGAAGGACACTCTTAAGATAATGAACAGATAAAGTACACTAAAAATATTTGAAAATCACATATCTCAAGAAAGGCATATTCAGAAGATATAAATCATCACAACATTCAATAAATGTATTAAAAATAATGTACAAGCATTTTAATAGACACTTCCCCAAAGAAAATATAGAGAAAATGAAAAAGCGCTTGAAAAAATGCTTGACATCATTGTGACCTACAGCACAATGAGATACTACTTCACACTTATTTGAAGGTCTAAAATTTAAAAGACTGACCATGTCAAGTGTGGGTGACAATATGGAGAAGATGGAAACCTTATCTACTGCTCAGAGGATTGTAAAAATGTTTAACTACTTTGGAAAACAGTTTGCCAGCTTCTTAAAAAGTTAAACATACACTGACCATGTGATTCAGATATTTGTACTCTTAGGCATTTACCCATGAAAAATAAAAGCATATATTCATACTAGACTTCTACACATATTTTTTGTAGCAGCTTTAGTGATAGTATCTAAAAACTGCAAACAATACAAATGTTCATCAAGGGAATGGATAAACAAATTTTTGTGCAAAAAACTTCACAAAGGAGTGAACATTGATTAAAAGATGTTATTGAGATAAGGAGCTCAAGAGGAGAAATCTTTGCTGGAGTATGTGAGTAGGCCCTAAATGCAAGCACCTGTGTCCTCAATTTAAAAAGAAATTAAAAAGGAAACAAAAATGTCCACCAAAGAGGGAAATGTGTTAGAAAAACTTTGTCACTAAGATACCATTAAATATATAGTAATGAAAAGAAATGAATTTAAATAAAAACACACAAAAAACTCAACCTGGATATTCTTAAAAACATAAAATTAAATTTTAAAAATCAGTAAGAGAAGTCATAGCAATCAGCTAATGCCACACTTTTGCTTTGCAACAAACTACCCCCCGAACTGATGATTTCTAACATCATTTACTCTGATGCTTTCGGGTATTCAGATTGACCGCCATATGGGTGATGAAGTCTGGGCTTGTCTGAGCCTCTGCTCTTTGAGTGCTGCACTTTCTGATGATGGCTACAGTTAGGGAGGTTAAGTCTGAGTCTGCTGCAACAGCTCTGGTTCTGGGATCCAGATGGAAACAGCAGCAACTACATGGGCATGCTCTTGAGATGGTCGAATATTATAGTCCATGAGCTAATGCAAGCCACACTAGCACATTCAAATTCCTTTCCTGCTTGCTTTGAGTTTATTAATGTTCCATTGTTGAAAGTGCCTCACATGGCCAAGGCCACAATCAGTGGTTGAAAATGTATTTACACCACTATAGATCTTTGGAGCTCAGATCTTTGTTGATCAATAATCCAATCTACAGCAAACAGTTATATTTATAATAATATTTTAGTAAATCTACAAAAAAAGCATAAGCAGTACATTGAATTGCTTAATAGTATTTACACATGTGATAAAAACTTTTTAAAGGATTTTTGATAAAGCGATGTAGTGAAAAACACTAAATTTAGAACAGTAGTTAATTCCATGTACTTACTGTTAAATGCACAGATATTAGTAATAATTTATTTCTTTATGTGATAGGATCAGTTATGTATTTTGTTATTATGCATTATATATTTTAAACATTCACATTCTTTTGTATGTATAAATATTATGCAAAATTTTAAAAGAAACACAAGGAGCAAAAGTTCTGGAAACACAGAAAATTGAATCCTGGTTCTACTTACTATGTGACATGAAGGAAGTAATTCACGCACATGAGTTTTTTAAGACATTTATATAATGGAGGAACTTATACGAACACAAGAGATATTGTCATAATTAACTGAGATAGCATATATAGATGAATTGGCACAAAGTAGATGCTCAATAAATAACTCCTTTTTATTAAAAAAATCTTCCTCCATATATATATATTCTCTCTACATAACTGTATATTACTCTCTATAAATTATTTATATATGTTACTATATACAGCTATATAGTAATAGTAAATATTGCTATACCATATTTATTACATAGTAATTTACTATACAATTACTGTAGTATTATAGCATTAACTGTATAATTTACTATATAGTAATTTACATATAGTATATAATATATATAGTGTATAGGATATATTATATGTAGTAAATAGTATAGCATAATAGTAAATATATTAGTAATAGCAAATATATTTAATAAATATTACTATATAGTAATGGTAAATATAATTAATAATTTATATGTTACTGTATAGTAATGGTAAATATATTTAATAACCATTACTATATAGTAATAGCAAATATATTTAATATATTTATATATTTAAATATATAAATAGTAAATATATAATATAAATATAATATAAATATAAAATATTTAAATAGTAAATATATTTAATATATTACCATATATTACTCTCTATATGGTAATATATATAGTAACGTAGAGAATATGGAATGTGTAATATATAGTAACATGTATAGGGAATATACATGGGGAAATATATAGATACTATATAGTATATTATATATACTATATTGTAATATTAAATATATTTTCTGTCCCTCTCTCTCTCTGTATATGTGTGTATCTGTGTGTGTGTGTGTGTGTGTGTTTGTGTGTGTGTGTGTATGGAGAGGGGGAGACAGGGAGAGCGAGAGAGAGAGAGAGAAGCATATATATAGTTATCTTTCTCCACTGAGAGTGTTTGTGCTATCACTACAACCAACAAAAGACATTCATTTAATTCCAGAAGAATGACACTTCTACCGACCATTCTCTCTAAAACTCTTCATATGCACAGCATATGACTCTAACAAACATATACAAATTCCGTATGTGACTGATACAGAGTATAAATAATAAAATTCATAAAAGAAAACTAAGAAATAGGATATTTACACAGATGTAGCATGTGGAAACACACCAGTGGAGCAGTAAATGGAAGAAGTTGACAACCCACATGGCATGATTCAAAGGACAGAGGAATATAGTTGGGGTGGGAGCCCTGGTATGAGGCCCTGCTCTGCCACTTACTAGCTGAGTAAATGTAGCTCTAATCTGTTTAAATCTGCTTCCATAACTGAAAAATAAAGTTAATAAAAATTTTCTCACAGGATAACTGTAACAGATAAAAGTTCAAACATGACATTGCAAAGTGTCTTGACATTAGAAAGAAACACTGTGATACTCCTGAAGCAAATACCTACATGTGCTCTGTCCGCAACTGCTAAAGAGAAAACCTCAGTCTATTTAATTGCTAAATTTTACTTCAAAATATGTTTAGAGCATAATGATAAATTTATGCAATTAAAAATGTCAAATAAAGCTTTTTATTATAATACCATTTTATAAAACAATGTGGTTATATAAATACATATATTCTTCTTGCGTGTGTATCAAATTATTACAACTTTTTGGAAAGAACTTCCAAATGTCCAACCCATGCATGGAAATGCACTAAATATCTGTGTTTTTTTATTTCAGACTTTCACTATAATTGCTAATAGAACTGAACCATATTTATCTCAGTATCTGCCCTAAAGGAGGCAAAAAATGTATTTGTTGAAAATATATAGCAAATCAAAATAAGATGACATTCCGAAGTCCCTGGCTGAGCACTGTCTTCTTTTAAAAAATTCCTCTATTTTGTTTTTGATTTTTTGATTATTGGCATTCTTGCAGGAGTAAGGTGATATCACATCATAGTTTTAATTTGCATTTCCCTGATCATTAGTGATGTTGAGCGTAGATGTTGGTGTCAATGTGGTGAAAATGGAACACTTCTAAACTGCTAGTGGGAATGTAAACTAGTACAATGACTGTGGTCAACAGTGTGGAGATTTCTTAAAGAAATTAAAGATTTCTTAAAGAATTAAAAGTAAAACTACCATTTGATCCCACAATCCCACTACTGGGTATCTAGTAGAGGAAAAGAAGTCATTATACATAAAAGATACTTGCACATGTATGCTTACAGAAGCACAATTTGATTGCAAAATATGGAACCATCTGAAAAGCCCATCAATCGACAGGTGGATGAAGAAATTGTGACATAAACATATACACACAATGGAATACTACTGAGCCATAAAAATGAACAAATTAATGGCATTTACAGCAACCTGCATGAAACTGGAGACTATTATTCTAAGTGGAGTAACTCAGGAATGGAAAACCAAACATCGTATGTTCTGTCTCGTAAGTGGGAGCTAAGTTATGAGAATGCGAAGGCACAAGAATGATACAATGGACTTTGGAAACAAGCAGGAAAGGGTGGGAGGGGGGTGAGGGATAAAATACTACAAATTGGGTGGTTTTCTGAATTTGTGAGAGCTCTGAGCCATCTATTCTATATGCCATATTCCTATCTCCAAACATGTCTCAGAAGCTTACAGTGTGATACCATACATAGCATAAAATATAGAATCCAGTTAATTATTTCTGCTCTGAGCTTTTCTACTTTTCATATAATTGCTAAGAAAATAACTGCACACATGCTTGCATTTCTACTCACCAGATTTGACATAAAGAGCTCCGCCAACACCGAAAATGTCACAATATCAGTGTTCTCAATAGTTCCAGTCACATGTTCAGTATTTGGAAATACTCTTCAAGTACACTTGTGAACAAATATGGAAAAGACGAGGTCAAATCACAGGAGGAAAAGTAGTATGGGAAATTGAGGTGAAGCTCTATAATACTGTGTTTAAGAGATATTTCAATGATCTAAGCTTGTATTAGTTTAAAAGCTTGTTGTAATGTTGCCCTTGGAATGTAAAGCACATAATTTTGCCAGCATCCTTTTTTTTTTTTTTTCCCTCCTGTCAAACGTTTCAAATATTAGGGTCCTGTTGGCAGCTTAAAAGCTTCTGCCAAAGTTAACAGAATCTCTGTTTTTTCCTCACAATTGTTCAAGCAAAAGATGCAGATCCTTGATAAGTGTCTTTATCTAATCCCAGCTTGTCTTACCATTATTGACTCTCTACTTTATGGAGAAGCACATCAATTTCAAGGCGACCTTAAATATACTGCACAAAAAGTACTTTATTGCTTTCTATTTTGATCAGTGTTACACAAAAGATTGATGGACTCATTGTGGGGTAAGGTTTAATGATTATTTCTTAGCTCCTGTGCTTACAGAACATTCTGATCACAGCATCCCACAGATTAGGTGAGGGTGAGAGAAAAGTGCTAATTTAGGTAAATTCTGCAGAGTCTGAAGAGACTGGAACCTGGAAAGAGCAGTGCAGATCCATTTAAGAAGCAGTGCACTACAGGATAAAGATTGCACACGTTGGAATAAGATAGATTTTAGCTCAATTCCCAACTCTGTCACTTGTTATCTCTGTGAACTTGGGCAAATTACTCAGGGCTTGTGAAACTCAACTTTCTCATTTATAAATGTGATTAATAATGGCAACCTCTTTGGAATTTCATAAAGATTAAATAAGAAATTCTGTGTACATCCCTTAGCTCAGTGCTGGCCACATAGTAGGTATATTAATTAGAGTACAAGCTGAGCTGTTATGACAAAGATATTGAAAAATACAGTGTCACAAACAGTTGATTACATATTTCTATTTCATATGACAGTCTGGTGAGCAAGACGTCCAGGGAGCATAGGAAGCTCTGCTCAGTAGGTGATTCCAGGACAGACACGAGTTCCTTTTATCTTGTTGCTTTGCTACCACCTCCAGTATCACACTGCCTGCATGTTCAAAAGGTGGCTCTCAAAATATATCAATCAAGGTCCCCGCAAGAAACATAGGAAAGAATCCATCGACATACTTTAAATGAATTTGGAAAAGGACAGTTTACAGCAGCAGGCACAGGGTTAAAGGAAACAAAAATGATTTGGTAAAACCTAGAAGAAGCGGACCAGAGCAGAGAGCCTAGAGCAACTTGCCTGAAGGGACAAGCAAAGGGAGCATTTATGGGACCTGTGGGAGAGGGCTGTTCAAAAGGAGCTGTCCAGAGGGAGCATTTGAGGGGAGGGAGTCATTCTTCCTGGACAAAAAACATCCACAAAATGGACAACATATTGAGTCCCATCAGCTATTGCATAATCACAGATCAATGTCAATTTGGCCACATTCTGATCTGACAGTGAACTTCAGCTAATATCAGCACTGCTTATGTAAGGTAAAGGGAAAAAAAAGGAAAATATAAAATGAGCTAATGTAATGCAAACAAAACTTCAATAGCCCCCCTCCTCATTCCACGTTTCCCTTACCCAAATACCTTGGCTTGAGTGGATTGTTCAACCCAAAACTTTATCGAATCACTACCTTGTGGTTATTCGTTGGCCATGTTTTCCCATGGATTAAAACTATGGGACAAGAACTAACGAAGAGATGTCCTGGTGAATATTTTCTGTTCCACATCATTCTCCTTGCCCCCTCCCCCCACCCCCCAGCATTTTGCAACAACTCAATTTTCCTTCTGTGATTGAGATCAGACACTGCTACAGGCAGTGAAGAGACCACTGGTCTTCGGAGGAATGAGCTTAACAAGACCAAAATGACCAAGGTCCAATCCCAGGTTACCATTGAACAAAACTACATTTATTGGTTAAAAACTTTTCTTCCTTGGGTACAACAAGAAAGTAAAAGTTCTCCCAGTATTTTATTTGGAACAATAGTGGGAGAGGCCACCTCCCATTTGACCCCATTTGGGACAGAAAAGAAGGAAACCCTGCAAAGTATTGTCTACAAGATTATCCTACACCCGAGACTTCAGAAAGCAAATCTGTCATTTTAAAAAGAGTTTTTTTCTGGGTGGCAGGGTATGAGGAAAGGACAGTTAATACAATGGGGGTGAACTCAGTACCTCCTTTTCTCTATTGTAAAAAGAAATATTTACATAGAAGCTATGTTGCACGTTGTGCTATAGTGACGATGAAAATTTTTAAAGACCATAGATGAGAATTATCCGCCATGTTTGAAATGCAAGCTTCTTACTAAGGTATCTATGGCGCATCCTAACTCATGAACATCAAGCATAATTATCATAAGAGTATTGTTTTATTATTTTATTTATTTTATTTTGAGATGGAGTTTCACTCTTGTTGCCCAGGCTGGAGTGCAATGGTGCGATCTCGGCTCACCACAACCTCCGCTTCCCGGGTTCAAGTGATTCTCCTGCCTCAGTCTCCTGAGTAACTGGGATTACAGGCGCCCGCCACCACGCCTGGCTAATTTTGTATTTTTAGTAGATACGGGGTTTCTCCGTATTGGTCAGGCTAGTCTTGAACTCCTGACCTCAGGATATCCACCTGCCTTGCTCTCCCAAAGTGCTGGGAATCAGTCCAGGCTTCTATGATAAAAGGCTTGGTGGCTTAAACAACCAACATTTATTTCGCAGAATTCTGAAGGCTGAAAGTTTGAGATCAAGGTGCAGGCTGATTTGTTTTCTGGTGAAAGCTATCTTCTTGGTTTACAGATGGTTCCCTTCTTGCTGTATCCTTACTTGGTGGGAAAGAAAGAGGTCTTTTGTCTCTCTCTCTCTCTCTCTTTTCCTCTTTTTTTTTTTCTTTTTCTTTTTTTGAGACAGAATTTCACTGTTGTCACCCAGGCTGGAGTGCAATGGCGCAATCCCAGCTCATTGCAACCTCCGCTTCCCGGGCTCAAGTGATTCTCCTGCATGAGCCTCCACAGTAGCCAGGATTCCAGGCACCTACCACCACGCCCAGATTTCTTTTTTTTTCTGTATTTGTAATAGAAACAGGGTTTCGCCATGTTGGCCAGGCTGGTCTTGAACTCCTGATCTCAGGGTTATAGTTGTTTGTTTGTTTGTTTGTTTGTTTTAGGTGCATTTGGTTTGGGGGCCAGCCAATCAATTAAGTGAAGATTTTAGAGGAATAAACATTTCTGTATTTTTCATTACTTTGAAGGACATTCTAATCTCTGGAGTTCCTTCAGAGAGGTCATATTGTTTTTGGTTTACTAGATTGGTGTGGGTGTGGAAGACAGGTCCAGTATCTTAAACTTTTTCTTTCCTGCCATGATAGACATAATTTCAACATTCAGAAACAAATACCCCTTAACTTATATCAAAGACTTTAGTAGTTTTCTTATCAATTTTATTTCTAAGAACTTTGGGACAAATTAGATGTTATTAATAATTTAATGGTCAAATGCTTTGAATATCATGTCACCCTGTTGCTAATTGTTACCACTCTAACCCTGTAATCCACCTTGTGTCTGATTTTCAGTGCTATTAAAAGGCCTTAACCTTCTTTATTTACCTCTTCTTTCCACTCTTCTCATTCAGATGAATAACCTAAACTAATTGTGATATTCCCCATTTTCATCTCCAGCCTACAGTAGACAATCACCTCTGAATTTTTTTTTTTTTTTTTTTTTTTTTTTTTTTTTTTTTGAGACGGAGTCTCGCTCTGTCGCCCAGGCTGGAGTGCAGTGGCTGGATGGATCTCAGCTCACTGCAAGCTCCGCCTCCCGGGTTCACGCCATTCTCACTGCAAGCTCCGCCTCCCGGGTTCACGCCATTCTCCTGCCTCAGCCTCCCGAGTAGCTGGGACTACAGGCGCCCACCACCTCGCCTGGCTAGTTTTTTTTTTTTTGTATTTTTTTTAGTAGAGACGGGGTTTCACCGTGTTAGCCAGGATGGTCTCGATCTCCTGACCTCGTGATCCGCCTGTCTCGGCCTCCCAAAGTGCTGGGATTACAGGCTTGAGCCACCGCGTCCGGCCCTGAATTTTTAAAAGATACCGTTGTCCCCGTCACCAAGCCATTTTTTACTGCCAGCTTTGATGACCAGAATGCCCTTCTGGCCCTCCCATTGGCTGTGGCTTAAGACCATCTCAGTTTGTACATAATAGATACACCACGATGTTCTCATGCATGATCTAGTGTACACTTTCTTCTAGTATATGACAGGACAGTACTGATATTTCATCTTCATTGAATTTAGGCCAAACAATTAGTATCCTCATGGAAGGCAAATGCCACTCCCCAGGGCTGAAGCCAACACTTTAAACCTAGAAACCTGAGGAAGTGCACCAATGTTAATAAATTCAGGATGATAATATCTTCTGTTTTGTATGTCTTCTCTAACACCTTCAGAATACATTCTTACAATTATCAGGTTTATGTTGATCAAAAGTGACAAAGTTATGCAACTCTTTCAGTATATTGGCTATTTTCTGCCAGGTCTTGTACTTTTGTATCGGCAATAGGCTTGGCACTAACTCATGAGCTTGGAGAAAAATGATGATTTGTCAGGGTAGGTTTTGGGGAGAATCCCTCTATAAGGCAACTGTAGTACAGTAATTTAAAGATTATTTCAGGTAGTGAATTCAGGTTTCTTCAGACAGAGAGGGGCCAGAATGCTTCTACCAGTAAGGGAGTTTTATGTTATTTGAGGGTTCAGTTTCTCAGCTTCAAGTGTCCTCTACCTAATTTCAGGGTTTCAGTGTGTCTCCATCATTTCCCTTATCTAAGCATCAGAGACCTCGTGAGGGTAAGCATTTAATTGGGGCTGTAATTCTGCAACCCCTGAAATCTGACTGTGGACCTGATCCTCAGTTTTATCTTCCTCATAGAGGTTTTCAGACTTTGCATCCTAGATTGAGTTAGACTGACAAAGTCAACATTCATTTTAGGGTCAACAGAAGCAACCAGCTTATCCCACAATCCTTATATTGACTATGATCTCCTCAGTAACTAAGTGCCATGGACATGTGATCTCGAGATGCTTGGCTTTCCATCTATCTGCATTTTTAATCCTATGATTGTGCATGATAATTTGAACAATTATGGCGGCACTGGATGCCTCAGACTATCTGTGTCCTTTTCTCTCTCAGCCAGGAGGACTGCAGACATGTGAGCAAACCTATCCCACAAACCTACTTAATGGCCTGTTTTGTGGCGCAACTCTTAGTACTATGCACTATTGTCAATCAAGGCCTCAGCAGGGGTGGAGGCACTCAACTGAACAAATGAAATGAGTTTAATAAAGGAGCTGTTTATAAAGATATAGAGAGAGTTAAATGAACCCCAAAACAATAAAATCATTATCATGCCTAGTACTTAAAAGGAAAAAGGAGAGAAAAAATATTTGGAATCCAAAAATCCAAGAAGAATAGCTGCAGCTGTAGGACTAGACACAGTTCTCCTGGAGATACGGTCTTAAACAAGAGAACACAGCCTCTGAAAACAAGAGAACCTATAAAAGTAAATCCTTCTTTGAATGTACCAATCTTCCACTGACTGAACCAATTGGAAGCCAGAGCACCTGAGAGTCCATAACGGCCAGTTTCTGAGAGCATGGAACAACTGAATAGGGGAGAGTGGGTCTAGAGGGGCAAAGAAATATCCAGTGTCTCAACTAATTCCATGATCCAGTCCGTGAAAAAAAAAAAAAAAAAAGGAGGCATACCAGAAGATAAGCAATATACTTTTTTTTTAAAGTTTCAGAATGTGAGTACATTGATTTCCTTTGAATCTCTTGGGTCAAAATTTAGGCACATGGCCATACCATCTGTAAGGAAGACTTTGAAATATAAATTCAAGCTGCATGGCCATATGCATAGCTAAAACTTGAAGGTTTATTTACTAAAATAAAGAAGAAGGGAATGAATAGAGGGAAATTTAGTAGGTTTTGTCATAGCAGATGTCAAGGAAGGTGAATAATATTTATTATCATTAGTAGTATTAGTGATAAAGGTAAAGTAAGGTTATATGAATGGACTGTGATAGCATCCATAATGTAACAAATATTTATTTACCACCCACCTTGTGTTCAGAACTATGAATCTGATGGAGAGCCATAGAGGTATGTCATGCATGAAACTTACCTTGCTGGCACTGGTTAAGTCCCCTTTTCAGGTCACTCTCTTCCAATCTTATAGATCACATCCCTGAGGACAAATAAAAGAGATAAATAAGTTATTAAAATATGTATTTCTGACATAACAAGGGAATATAGTGATGGTAGCAAAAGTAGTGGAATTCCACAGAATTCACGAGGTTTACTCAACTAATATTTTTGACCACCTACTATGTGCCAACACTGAGCATTTAGCAGTTAATAAAATAAAAATTCTCTCCTCCTTGAGCATATTTTTTGGTTGGAGCAAAAATACATTTATATATTTTTCAACATGAGGGATGCAAATGTCCTTTCAGATAGGGGTGCCAGGGAAGTTCTTTCTGAAAAGGCAACACTTGAATGCTATGATAGAGAAACCACCAAAATTTCTGAGAAGATGATTCAGGGCTCAAGAAAAAATACCTCTATATCCCTAGAAATTGGAGGATGCTTGATATAAAGAACAACCCAGAGCCCCAGAAGAGGATGAGTGGACAGAGAATGGTAGAAATCAAGGTCCAAGAAAGCCACGGGCTGGAACATGTAGGATCTTAATGTCCATTAGAAGTCTTAGGATTTTGTTGAGTGTGGAATATAACTTTTTATGAGAGGAAGGTGAAAAAAAATGATGTCTGTTTTAAAGGTATCATTCTGGATTCTGTAAGAGAGGTCATGGTAGTTTGGAGATGACGTGTGGTGGTGGTGGTAAGTGGTTGGTTTCCAGAAATATTTTGAAAGTACAACTGATAGGATTGACTAATGTACTATTTAGTATGTGAGAGAAAAAAAAAAATAGGATGATTTTAATGTTTCCAGAATAAGCAACTGAATAGCTAGGTAACACTGAGGTATGAGTATGTGTGGGGAGAAAAATCAATGATTTGTTTTGGACATATTAAAATTGTGATGTGATGATATATCTATGTATCAAGATGTTTAACAGCCCATTAGCTCTACAAGACTGAAATTCAAAGAACTAAACTGTTCTAAATACAAAACTGGGAATCTTCAGCACATGGTGGTATTTAAACCACAGAAGTGGACTAGATCTTATTGGGTAGTGAGTGCAGAGAAGAGAATAATCTTGAGACTAACCATTTTGAGAACTGCAGAGTACAGGTAGCTCTGACTTATGAAACACACATATACACATTGTGTGCATGTATGTGTTTGCATGTGTATGTGTAGCATGTGTCTATGAGAGAGAGAAGGGAAGAAGGAGAAAGAAAGAGAGAGAGAGAAGAAAGAGAAAACAAATGAGAATGAGAAAGAGAGAGGTAAGGGGGTATTCTGACCCCACCTGATCTCCTTTGTCTTGCTCATTCTGTTTCCAGTCAAAGACCTTTAAAATAAACAAAAACAAAAACTTAGCACATGAGTTTTATTTAGTTTTATTTCCTAAAAACTAAACAATGTAAGAAACTAGGTAAAATTTTATTAGGAAATCAGGAGGAAAAAATAAAACCAAAGCATTCAGACTTTTAAACTACTAAATGCCATTTATTCTTCTGTAAATTCAACTCACAAAAGATTAATTTGAGTTAACGAATGTCCCTAAAATGCAAGTAACCCAAAGGGCTTCAGAAATTTTCAATAATTTTTGGATTAATGTTAATTCTTTATAAATTTGTTTTGGTAGATGTAGATTTAAGGGTCATCAGCATAACTATAATGTTTTGAACCATAAGCACATCTGAGAGGATGTGTATCAGTTGAGAAATTCTGGTAGACTCTGACAGAACCCTAGCAAAATACCTTATTTTTTATCTATCTCATTTCATTTTCCTATTCCCAAGAGAGAGTATTTCAGATTCATATTGTTAATTTGTTTTCATTAGTGTTAAATAGCTTTTGTGGTCTAGCTTAGAAACTTTGTATTTTGGGGAAAATATCTTCCATAACCCAAAAATAAGATTATAGATGTTGTAAAATGACAAGCTATTGGTAAACTTCAGAGGGACCAGTCTATTTCTTTAACATGTCTTTAATGTAAAGCAAAGTTAATGTGGATTTAAACACTTTTATTTTCTTCTTAAAGGATCAGGGATTATAAAGATCAGTCAATATTTCAATTCTGAGGAGGTAGTTAAATAGAAGTATAAAGTTAGAAAGATCAATGCAATGATCTTATGATATACTATAATAGTTCTCAGTCACTGAATAGATATTCTGATATCAGCCTACTTCCTTAAATGTAAGCTGTAAAATGGAAAAAGAAAAATATAATAGAAAAATATTGAAAGAAATACAGTTTAATTTATGCAGAGGTTGTCATAATGATCATTTTTTCTAACTAGGATGCTATACAAGATTTAATACTTGAACATGGATAGTTTATATGGAAAACACCATAAAAATATTTTCAAAGCATTTGTCTCTGAAATTTAATGAAACTGGTAGCTTTCACTAAAAATACAACATTGTCAATAACTGACCATAATTCATTTATTTTGTTTTAAACTTTTTGAGTTCTAATAAAAGATGAATTGTTCCTCTTGATATATATGATTTGCTGTCATTTGCTAAGATTTATGTTTCAACAAGGTGAAATGACTCAAGAGAGGTCACTGGGTTGAGCTCATGTCTTCTCTTCTCATGTTCTATTTTAGTTTACATTTTCCAAAAGAGATAATGTTCATATGTTTGAATAAATGTGTGTGATTTGATTGATTTGGATAACAAAACTGACAGCAGCTGAAGTTCTTTGGTGCTCAGTGATTTTTCTATTCCATATTTTGGTATTACAACAGTGTTAATTAATTAAATTTGTAAGGTGCTGTAATAGAACAAAAGTAATTATGAAGGATGTGTCAGCCTCTGTTAAATATTACTACTTTAATGTGCCTCTTGAAAAATATTTCTTACATAATTGTGGTGAAGGAAAACATATATTTTATAAATCTCTTTTGGGAGGTAATATATCAAAAATGCACACTGCTACACAATAATACAGAAATAGTAAACCTATGTGAAAGAAGTTTATACATTGCCTTATATGCAATGAGAGTAGTCATAGTTATAGATTAGTCTCACTGAAAATGAAGACGGATGTAAAATATATATATATATATTTTATATATATATATATGCATACCTGCTTATATATGTTGGAAGATATAGCTAAGTGCAGAAGCATTATATAGAAACAAATTTTAGTTTAAGTTCCTGAAGAAACATGAAAAGTATCCAATGAAGAATCCTCAACACACATCACTAACTCAAAAGTTTAATTTCAAACATGTGGTCTTTGTAAAATTTTATCTTCAAATATTTTACTACATACATATAAAACACACACACACAGAGCTTTTCCTTTTACTGATTCTCTGTTCCCAACTTCCATTGCCTACAACATGTTTATGGTTTTTGATAAAACATAATTATGGACAAAAAAATAAGTAAAGTAAAACCGAAATCATGCCTATTGTTAGTAGAATATATTTAAGGCTATGAAAGTTTAACATAAGGAATTTACTTATGATACAATAAACATATTCTTCTGTAATTCTGTTACATAAAATATTGTTTCCTAGTTTGATTATTTTACGCTAAGCACAACTCCTATAAATTGTGAGATTTCCGGGAGAGCCTTTCATCTGTCCCTGTGTCTCTTTGAAGTGATTCTTACAGGGGTTATTTATTCGCTTCTTCCCTCCAATTTTCTGGACTGCCAGCAGTCAGTAATTCTGGATGTATATATCTGCCATGATAATCCAAACGTTTCTTTAGACTGTTTCAAAGTCTAGACATTAAGGAAATACTGTGATTAAGAAACCCGTGGTCATAGACCCAAACCGTATTCTCTGATGCAGCTTTATAAATATAAGGATTTTATTTTATTTTTTATTTTATTTTATTATTATTATACTTTAAGTTCTAGGGTACATGTGCATAACGTGCAGGTTTGTTACATATGTTACTTGTGCCATGTTGCTGTGCTGCACCCATCAACTCGTCAGCATCCATCAACTCGTCATTTACATCAGGTATAACTCCCAATGCAATCCCTCCCCCCTCCCCCCTGCCCCCTCCCCATGATAGGCCCCGGTGTGTGATGTTCCCCTTCCCAAGTCCAAGTGATCTCATTGTTCAGTTCCCACCTATGAGTGAGAACATGCGGTGTTTGGTTTTCTGTTCTTGTGATAGTTTGCTAAGAATGATGGTTTCAGTTATACCTGATGTAAATGACGAGTTGATGGGTGCAGCAGACCAACATGGCACAAGTATACATATGTAACAAACCTGCACGTTATGCACATGTACCCTACAACTTAAAGTATAATAATAATAAATAAATTAAAAAAAAAAAAAAAAAGAATGATGGTTTCCAGCTGCATCCATGTCCCTACAAAGGACACAAACGCATCCTTTTTTATGGCTGCATAGTATTCCATGGTGTATATGTGCCACATTTTCTTAATCCATCTGTCACTGATGGACATTTGGGTTGATTCCAAGTCTTTGCTATTGTGAATAGTGCCGCAATAAACATACGTGTGCATGTGTCTTTATAGCAGCATGATTTATAATCCTTTGGGTATATACCCAGTAATGGGATGGCTGGGTCATATGGTACATCTAGTTCTAGATCCTTGAGGAATCGCCATACTGTTTTCCATAATGGTTGAACTAGCTTACAATCCCACCAACATTGATTTCTGTATTCCCTGTATTCTCTGATGCAGCTTTAGTAAATATAAGGATTTTATTTTGATTTCTGTATTCTCTGTATTCTCTGATGCAGCTTTAGTAAATATAAGGATTTTATTTTGATTTCAATTTATTGTCTTTCTAGGTGTCTATTGCTATGTAACAAATAACTTCCAGATTTAAATCTTAAAACTAATGCTTAAACTAAGTTTTAAACTTTTAAAGTGAAAACGTAAAACTAAACAACGAATCTTGCTGCTGAATCTGTAATTTGAGCAGAAGTCAGTGAAGGTAGCTCCACGCAGCTCCACAAAGCACGAGGTTGCGTAATTCAACTGAGCCTAGAGGACCTGCTAGCAAAATGGCGTACTCCTATCTTCGGTAATGTGGTACTGGCCCTGGAAACTCAGCTGGGATTGCTGGCTGGTTCCTCTTCACGTGGGTGTCTTTGGGATTCCTCACACTGTGGTGCTTGGTATTCCTCAAAGCATGGTGGCTGGATTCCAAGAGCAAGTGCTCCAAGACTGGAGGTGGAAGCCATCTGTTTCTTAAGGCCTGCACTCAGAAATTGGCAGAGCATATGTTCAAATGTATGCTCTTTGCCAGGTAGTCCCAGAAATCCATTCAAATACCAGCAGAGGAGACATAGATCCTCTACTCTTGATAGGAAAGGACATTTGCAGCCTTCTTTAATCTACCGCAGTTCTCAACTCAAAAGGTGATAAAAGAAGCATTCTGTATTAGGTTCCTGACAATATCATCTATTATTAATTATGATGATTTGTAATATAAATTGGTGGATAATAAGTTTAGTGTTTTGTTTATGCTTTTCACTACAAATGGTAAAACTGGGGCATTAACAATTCATTTACCCTAGTTCTCCCAATGAATCAATGGCTCAGAAAAATAGCATTTAGATTGTGTTCTAGAATATTTTAGATGTGAAATGAAAATACGTGCTTGCTCAATTCAATTAAAAAGAAAACACAAAAACCTGTATATTGAAACCCTATCATTCATTTTAAGGAGCCCATGGCCAAATAAGCATCTGTCCTCCAGAAACCGATAATACAGGGAAATGACATGCTAGTAAGCAATAAGCCCTAAATTCAGCTACATCCGCATGCTCAGGGCTGTTGTACATTTGTGTTTTCAATTAAAATACATGTGAGAATTTGTTTTTATAGTTTTCTTGAGCCTGTTGGAGCTTCTCAGAACACACATTGAAGACCTTTTCTTCTTCCACTACATAGTTTTATCATTTGAAAATCTTACGTGATGCTGCTTCAGCAGACCAAGGAGTTATATTTTTTTTGTTTTTAATCTCCAGTCCTGGCTTTCCAACTTAGCTTCACACAATATGTTCAATTGCCTACATAACATTTCCATTAAGAAGCTTTAAACATATCTCAAATTCAATATTCCAACACCAATTCATGTTGTTTGTCCTCAAACCTGTTATTCTTCCAGTGTTCTTTATAATGCTTCCCACAGATTTGCATTAGCCCAAAGTAGAACTGATCTTTGACAATCCTATCTCCCTCGGCCTCCATGCTATATTTATTTGTCTCCAACTACACTGTTAACCCCGCAAAGTAGACTCTACAAAGGCAAGGATTATGTTATTGTTTTTATCATTTCATCCCCAGTGCCAGGGTATAGCGTTGGTGTTCCTTAATTTTTTGCAAAATGGAAGAACTATTCTTAATTCTGTCATTATTTTGGAGATATTTTTTGATGAATTTATAAAAGCAAATGGAGTTCTGAAGTGCATATGGTGAGAAACATGTGAGAATATATTTTCTTAAGTTTGATCATTTATAGAGATGAATCAGAGTGCACTAAGAATTGTTAAGAACTAAAAAAAAAAAAAAAAAAAAGTTTGTGGAAAAAAATTCCATCTTGTACATGTTAGGTAGTTTTAGGATTCCTAAGGGACTGTACAGACTTTTTCCCAAAGGAAGAACTAAATTTAGCACATCGCTGAATTCACATCACAAAAGTAGTCACAAGATTTTATAGTTCAGTCACCAACACAGAGAAATGGCAAAATAGTACAAAAGACTGTTTCTTACACAGTGTAAATCATGTAGCAAGAATAAGATTTTCTGTTTTCTAGATTATCAATATAGCTGAAAGAATTTCCCCTGAGACAGGTAACACAGAACTAGACAGGCCATTCAAATGCCATTTAAACCTTAGATACTAAAAGCCCAGGTACTATTATTGTTTTTTGTTTTGTTTTGTTTTGGGTTTTTTTGCTTATTTATCAAGTTTCAAGTAACCTCATGTTTTTATTTTTGCCTGTCATTGAATCATTTTTCTAGTTGTAGATAAATCTGACTCTGAAATTATTTTAAAAAGTGCACTCCTATCAATTATTTTTCATTTGTTCTCAGCTCCAATGAGTTCTAATGATACCACCAGTTAAGAAATAATTTTCTATTTACTTTTCTATTTTTTTTTTTCAGTGAATTCTCAAGTTCTTAAGGCTGAATGTTATCTTCTATTGCTTCTTGTATTTCCGATATTTAACTACATTATTTCTTTTAGGTATGCATGTGCCAAGTCAGAGAGACTTGTGCAGACTTGGCACAGGCATACTTAAAAACAGAAATAATGAAGTGTTCAGATAAATATCAGGAAGCAAACCATAGAGTACGTCTGTGAAGGGCAAAAACAAGAAGTAAAAGAAAATGCAAGAAGAGAAAAGCATAAGCGAGAATATGAAGGTGAAAAGCTCACACTGTTTTGTAAACTACCACTTTTTAAACTCCAATTTTAAGAAAATTAGCTTATCAGGTATATTTTCAGTTAAGATAGTTGTATTTTTTGAGCACTTTGGCCACAGCTCATGTTAATAATTATATTAGGAATAAAGACTCAGTATTCAAATATGCATACAGAAACACACACACACATGCACACAACTGAAAATATTCACGAACAACATATATCCTTACTTCATGGCATGAATTCCAAAATTTTATCATCATATTTTATTCTATGTCTGTTTTATAAATTGATTTCACAAATCATTATTGAGCTGTGACCTGCAGTTTGGAAATAGAGTAGATGGGAAGTATTCTGGAATATTGTGTATTGTGCAGAACATCTATAAATAACAATTTGCAGCAGTACTTAGTCTTACAGTGTGTTTCTTCATCAGCTGTCAGTGATGAAGTAAGAACTACAAGAATAAAATGATGAATCTCAGATCTTAAATGTTCTGCACCAAGAATTTTGTGGAATCTCCGCCTATGGCAAAACCTTAAGATTCATTTAAAGAGATTTCTTGACACATTTAATCATTTTTATGAATGTTTCAGGTAAATCATATAGGTAAATGACTTTCAGTCATTATGTACTGAATGAGCCCAAAATATTTTAGAGGGAAAAATGACATATTTGATTAATTTCTGATTTATAGAAATTAAACAAATATTTTTATCTTCCTATCAAAACATACTTTTTAAACCTGATCTATCACAATCAACCTCTATCTTACTGAATTTCAGAAGCTTATTTTATATCACAAAGAAAGATTTTGCATATTTATAGTATACCACAATTTTGAAGTAAAAACTCTGTTAAATGTTTTCTTTATTTAGGTAACATTATTGGCGTAAGAAAAACAATCTAAATTCTTTAGAGGATTTTTGTTTTTCTTTCTCATTTAACATAAGAGTTATCATTTTTAGTTTAAATTAAATTTACAATTTCTAAGGTAAAAACATACATTTTATAGAAGCCAAGACACATAGAAGCTTGTAGACTTATTTTTCAACATTTAAATAAATACTGAGAAGTTTACAGTAATGACTATAAGGTGGCCAGGACAAAATGAAGGACAAATATATTTAATCAAGCTGCAGCAAGTGAAGATTTGGGCAGAACATTCAGACACACGCACTGCAGTAGTCTAATTTGAAATACACAATTCTTGAGATGCTATTTATAATTTCAATTCAGATCTAGAATGTGAGAGCATATTCAAAATTCAGCACTAAAAATGCACTTTCAATGTATCTCATTATGGCATGTTAAACTTCCGAAGGTATTTATTTTAGATATATTTTACAGAAATAAAATAATTTTTTGAGGTTTTTTTTCTTTGTTTTGTTTTTTTATGAAGTCTCACTCTTGTCACCCAGGCTGGAGTGCGATGGCGCGATCTTGGCTCACCACAATCTCCGCCTCCCGGGTTCAAGTGACTCTCCTGCCTCAACCTCCCGAGTAGCTGGGATTACAGGAGGTCGCCACCACGCCCAGCTACTTTTTGCATTTTTAGTGGAGATGGGGGTTCACTATGTTGGCCAGGCTGGTCTCAAACTCCTGACCTCAGGTGATCCTCCTGCCTCGGCCTCCCAAAGTGCTGGGATTACATGTGTGAGTCACCGCGCCCAGCTGTAAAATAATATTTTATAGCACCATGTAACTATCACTCTAAGAGGGATTACTGAAAAATGTAAGTCTCTCAGAGAACTGTGCAATTTATTACAAACAAATAGACAAAACTATAATGGGTTAGGAGGAGAGGTGGCAGTTTTACGAGAAGCCAATTTATCTAATATTCGAAAGTGGCAAGACCTTTCTACACCCAAGTTTCCATCAAATTTACCCTTCACCCTTATTGTTTATTGGATATTGGCAATACCAGTTAAAAACAGGTTGCATTTTTGAGGCAGAAATTAAGCAGATATATGTCATAGTTAAAAAAATTAAATATATAAATAAAAAGGGCTAATAATTACTTGTAATACATTTTAAAAGGAGGATAAGAAGAAAATTAAATGTGAAATTTTTTTTTAAAGAATTGTATAAATATTTGAGGATTGCCTGTATATTTGAGAGATTTTGACTACCTAATATTGCATATGTCTACCTGGTAGCAAACTTCTTGTAAACTAAATGCAAAAGTGGTCAAATGACAAAAAATTAACAAAACTATGATTGCTAATTTTATTTTACCTTTTCACCAATTGGTTTGATAGTATGTAATTAAATAAATTGCAAATGGTTAACCATTATAAAAATGTTAGCCCAGATTTTTAAATTAAGTTTCTGGTTCAATAGTTGAAATTACTGGAGTACATTAGTTACTGGCATGATTACTGGGTCCAAATCCTGGATCCAGTTGGGATTTCTAATGTGTGTGTGAACTTAGGAAATGGATTAATCTGTTGGTGCTTTAGTTTCTTGAAATAAAAAATGGATACATGTATTTTCTGAGGTAGTTAATAGAACTTATTGAAGTACTTAAAACAGTGATGAGTACCTATTTAGGACTACATAAGAATTTGCTTTTATTAGCTATGCCTTAGTCCTTTTGGGCTAATATAACAAAATACTGTAAACTGAGTGACTTATAAACAAAAAACATTTATTAATCACAGTTCTGGAGGCTGGGAAGTCTGAGGTAAAGGTGCCAGCAGATTCAGTATCTGGTGAGGGTCAGTTCCTCATAAATGACAACTTTTTGTGTCCTCTTATAGTGGAAAATGCCAAGGAGCCCCTTGGACCTCTTTTATAAGGGTTCTAATCCCAGTCCTGAGAGCTCTATCCTCATGATATGATCTCCTCCCAAAGACCCCACCCTTAATAATATCACATATGGGATTAGACTTTAATGTATGCACTTTCAGGGACTACAAATATTCACACCATAAAAGTCTATTTCAATACTAGGAGAAAGAAGAAATAAATGTCTGTCAATAAATTGATTATACATATGTGGATGCTGAATATACTACAGTTTACAAGAGAAGGAATTCCACTTATAATTTTGATGAGTATAAAATGATACCTATATAGGCTACATAGAAACTAAACTAGAAATATGTAGATGTACATAATTGGCCATTGTATGATTAAATCAAGAATAATCAACCCTTATAATAATATTTGACCTTAAAATTAATATTGTTTCAATTTCTTCACTAGATGTGGCCCAACATATTTGCCACCAATTTTCTAACCTGTGTCTTTAAAACACAGATGAGGTTCTATACTGTAACAAGAAATGACAGGTCCTTAGCAGCATATTTTATATTTTGTAACAAAAATAAAATAATCATAAAAGAGGACTGGGCCAGGCACAGTGGCTCACAACTTTAATCCCAGCACTTTAGGAGGCCAAGGCGGGCGGATCACCTGAGAGGTCAGGAGTTCGAGACCAGCCTGACCAACATGGAGAAACCCATCTTTACTAAAAACACAAAATTAGCCGGGTGTGGTATCTATTGGTTTGTAATATAATGAGGGAGTAAATAATTTCAGCATTTTGGGGAACAACCTTAAAATATAAAAGAGCCAGGATTTCCCACTGGCCAAATTAAAAAGAAATCATAATCAAAATTACAATTATAGTAAAGAGAAGCCATTGTGATTTTAAAATCACAAAATGCAGTTGAAATAAGAAAGAGGAGTGCCTGGAAGCAGATGTGATTGTTTTCACTGTTGCCCATTTTCTCTTTAAGAAATTGAAAAAGAGAAACACCAAAAACTATGATTAAACCAAATCGTTCTTAAATAGAAGGCAAAAAAGGAAAAGAGGATAAAACGGTACCAGTGGTTCCAATAAATAGCCAGAAAAACAGCTTTTTAATGATTGGTCAGCACATGCTGATATTCACAACAATAACAACATGCATTTTACCTTTCACCTCCTAAGAGGCATGAACAGGTGATAGCGAAGTATCTACAGACAGAAAACAAAACAAAACAAAAGCTATATTGGCCAACCCAGGCTGAGACTGTATTCCTGCTTTACTTTTGGCTTTGTTAAAAGATTGTAACTCTAGAATCCATGGCCATAGCGCCCTGAACATGCCCAATTTTGCCTGATCTCAAAAGCTAAGCAAATTTGGCCTGGTTAATACCTGGATGGGAGCAAATGATAACTCTGTCAAGGTACTTAAATAAATAAATGTCTAGCTCAGTCTGGGGAGCACTTTTAATGGCAAAAACTGCAATTACTTTTGCACCAACCTAACATAAAATAACAATTGTGGTAATGATTACAGGAGTACAGAGTAATAATAATTGTAATTTGAAGAAATTCAGGTATAGGAAAGTATATACTAAATGTGTGGTATCTTCTTAAGTAAACACCTATGGGGATTTAAATATTAACTATAATTCTTCTTTGCTTTATTATTTATATGATGTATTCAAATTTTTAGAGAAATACTGGCCAATTTTATAAAACTAATCTATTGAGTGTCAAACAACAAAAACAGTGTTTCTTCTTGCACAAGTGTCTTCAAATAAAAAGTCTGTATAATAATATGAAAATTTTCTACAATTTAACAACCCTAATAACAGATTAATAGTGTCATATATGAATAGCTTATCATCTTCCCATTAATTTTTTTCTAAAGCTTATATATAAAATATTATACAATATAAACAAGTTTGAGTTGAGGGAAATAACCAACCTTATAATATTACGATAATGATTTCTTACAAACAAATTTTCATTGTTCATGTTAATTTATGGTACAAAGAAGATATTACTTGGTAGAAGTGTTTAGCCAAATTATAACTGTTTTGATAAAATATAAATTTCACCTTTGAAAATTGAATTCTTAACTAAGATTTTCAATAAAATTCTCTTTTAAAAAAATAGCAAAATTGAGACTAATATTAAAATAAATGCCTGTGTTATTATTCACAATAGCAAAAGCAGGAAACCAAACTAGCTGTCCACTAATGGTGGATTGAATAAAGAAAATGTGGTACACATACACCATGGAATACAACATAACCATTTAAAAACACAGAATTATGCTCTTTGCAGCAGCATGGATGCACTTGGAGGCTGTTATCCTAAGTGAACTGATGCAGAAACAGAAAACCAAATTCTGAGTAGTGTCACTTATATGTGAGACCTAAATCTTGGCCTCACATGGACATAAAGCTAGGAACAGTAGACACTGGGGACTGCAAAAGGAGGGAGGGAGAAAAGGGGCAAGGGCTGAAAAACTTCCTATTGGGTACTATGTTCACTATCTGGGTGAGAAGATCAATAGAGCCCAAACTTCAGCACCATGCAATATAGCCTGTAACAAACCTGCATAGGTACCCCCTGAGTCTAAAGTAAAATGGAAATCAGAAAAACAATAATACACTCTATAGCACTGAGAATTCAAAGTCTGATGGAGTTGCTCTATTTTTTGACATGCGCATCTCATAATCATTTTAAACATTTGAAGCTGTTTTCCAAGGGGAATAGTTAATATGACCTTCACATTTTATAATATTAAAATATTAATAGCAAAATAATAGTGATAACATTAATATGCTCCTTCTCTTCTAAAGGATGCCACATGATTTTAACAACATTAAATCTTTCCCTTTTAACATAACCTTAACCCTGTTTTCTAAAAAATATAGTATTTAAGAGTAATCTACCAAATAATGGTTATGATGCTACACCCCAATCACTCTGCTCTGTGTTTAGAAAGTGTGATGAAAAGGCAAAATAAAAGATTTTGCAGAAAGCATTTCTAGAGGTTTCTAGATAGTTTTTATAGACTGTGAATATTGTTTGAACGCACTTGGGAAGCCAATTTACTTTCCTGAAATAAGGTAAATCGTTTTGATTTCTATATGCATGGGAGATCACCCTGAGATATCCAGTACCTGCAGACAACATCTTCCTATTCTGCACGAAGTCTCCATGTCAATAAAGGACACCGGGTTAAAGGACAATTGGAATTTATTTGCATAGTATGTTCACATCTACTTGATATGGGTTGCATTTAGCTATAACTGCAGCAGTCCTTCTTTTGGAATCAGGGACATGGTGTTCCAGGCAAACAGGAACTAATCAAGAGACCTAACTTCTAGACCCATCTCCAACACACATCAAGCTACCAACTATGAAAAATAAATTAGTCTTTGTGATACACTAGTTTTGCCATCTGGAAAATTAGAGCAAGACAAGTTATTTGATTTTCAATCTGTTCTCTGCAGAGCTTAAAGGATTCAGATTGGTGATATGGGGGCCCTCACGTGGGGAGGGGAGACAGTGCTTCGATCTGATTTTTATACTGGAGTTTATCCAAAGATTTCTGAAGCTTGAAAAGAGTAGAAACTGGTGAAAATAACTGGATTAAGTGGCCTCTAAGATTTCTTCTGGCTCTCATCATCTATGAAATGTATTTCCATTCTCAGTACAGTCATTTCATAATATTAAGAAGCCTCAACCTGAATTTGATTTACTGTACCTACGTAGCGGCATGATGCTTTCTCTCTCTCTTTTTTTTTTTTTTTTTTTTCATAAATGCTTCATAGTAACATCTTCAAAAGCAGACCTCCTGTGACTTGTTACATAACGGATATTCATATGAGAGTTGAATATATTTGACAGCGTTCATTTTTTAAAAATTTAATTTTAAATAAAGGGATATCTTTCACCATATGTCCTATAATTATCCTCGAAAAAATGTTATAACATATGTCACTTTAATTTGCCACTTCTGTTAGTCTTCAAATTTTTTTCCAGATGAGCTTTGTTTTGGAGTGATGAATTTTTGTTCTTAAAATATTCCATTGGGAAAGCACTCTAAAACATGAGGACAGTTTAAACATTTTTTTACAACTGACTAAATATAAAATTATAAATCTAAAAGTATTTGTGCATTTAGAGTATCAGAGTTCCTAGAAAAAATGAGTTATGTAATATCCACATTTCTTATTTTTTGCGGTTACTAAAAAAATTTCCTTTGGTGTTTGACATCTAATGTATGTCATTTTTAGAGTACAAGTTATTTGTACTAACATGTGTGCCTTTTGAATAGTTTAGCACATGTTCAGATCTTCAGATTTTCAGATATAAAAACTCACTTTGCCTAAAAATATTAAAAAGTTAAAAAAAATAAACTATAGAGACACATCAATGTCCATTGAAATTAATGTGAGTAGTTTAAAGTTTTAAGGCTAAAAAATAAAATTCAGAGTTTGAAAAGTCACCATCTCGTCTCACAGCAAGCTCCGCCTCCTGCGTTCACACCATTCTCCTGCCTCAGCCTCCCCAGTAGCTGGGACTACAGGGGCCCGCCACCACGCCCGGCTTATTTTTTGTATTTTTAGTAGAGACGGGGTTTCACCATGCTAGCCAGGATGCTCTGGAGCTCCTGACCTCGTAATCCTCCCACCTCGGCCTCCCAAAGTATTGGGATTACAGGAGTGAGCCACTGTGCACAGAGGTTGAATCTCTCTGGTAAATTAATGATAATCCCTGGAATCTCTGAAAGTTTCTGTTCAGTTCTAATCCATAGACCTTGTGATTACTAAATATCCACAATTAGAAGAAAGGCTAATGAATATTTGTGAGGTGGACATCGCATTGTGTCAATGTTTGTATTCATATAAATATCATTTGACTATGCATATCTGTATAGTATACACCGACACGACACGCACGTGTGTGTGTGTATGCATATATATGCTTATAGGCTTGTACTTTGAAATTGAATTAAGTTGTGGTTTTTACATTCTCTCTGCCCCTGTTCTGTTTCCTGAAGCTGAGAGGGATCATTCTTATTTACCCTGATGGCTTCCTCCCTCAAGGACCCAAGTCTCTGTGTGTCTTTGCATGGAGGTTTTCTTCAGCCTCCCCGGGAGCTCTTCCAGTCTTCCCTCAGGAGAGCTCAGAAGTTCCTGGGATTTTACATTCCCCAAGAGCAGCCATCAACCAATTAAGACCATGATTTCATGGGAAATTTTAAGGCACCGCTACACTAGGTTACTCAGAGCTTACCAGTTAAAGGCTAGTTGACCTCAGTGGCAGCCTGTTCTAATGAGCGTACCCTTTATTGACTTTTCTTCCTTCTCTTTTTCATTCTCCCTACTCCCTCATTTTTGCCTTCTGGAATATCAACTAAATAAACTACGGGCATTCAGATCCTGTCTCAGGAACTCCTTTGGGTGAGCATAACCTAAGAAACCAATTTTATGAAATTACCGACAGTCTTCCAAATAGTACTTTATGTTGGTGTAGTGGCCATTGCTTTTTGCAAATGTCACTTGAAGTGGAATCTAGGGACTTTCTCTTGTCTCACTTTTACAGAAATGCCAGAAGACTCTATAGCTGGCAACACATTCTCAATGACTAAATACAATCTGTTATCTATGTAAAAAACAAAACAAAACAAAAACAAAAACAAACAAAAAAAAAACCCTGAGAACCAGGAAATAGAAATTTACGTGGTACTCAAGGGCAAATACTAATCAGTAACTGAGCAAGTATCCACATTTTTTTTCCCAAAAGAAATTTGTCTAGGACTTTGAATCTGTTTTTATTGTAGATATTCTTTTTTTTAATAGAGAGACAAACAAATAAGCAGAAAATACTGCTTAGTCTTCAAAAAATATCATTTAATGAAAACACAGGTCAATTCATGTGACAGAACCCATGTAACTCTACATTGCTGTCCCCAAAGCTAAAACATTGGTAGCAGTAAACTCTTCATCAAATTTGCTTTGAGTAATAACATTCTTTTATTAATTAATTGCCAGTTTTAACTGGTTTTTTGGCCTACTATGTCACAGCAAGTTTGAATAAGTCTAATGTTCAAAAATCTATCCTCTGTAAACATAACCACTCCTTTTAAGATATACATGAAGATAAATTTGCTTCAGGGTATGTTTTTCAATCACTCCTAGGGAAAAAATATCAAACTCCAGAGGCATATTCTCAAAGTGTATATATCAGAGGTCCCCAATCCTTTTGGCACCAGGGACTGGTTTTCATGGAAGACAACTTTTCTTTGTCTTTATTATTATTATTATTATTACACTTTTAAGTTCTGGGATACATGTGCAGAATGTGCAGTTTTGTTACATAGGTATACACATGCCATGGCGGTTTGCTGCACCCATCAACCCATCACCTACATTAGGTATTTTTCCTAATGCTATCCCTCCCCTAACCCCCCACTCCCCACAGGCCCCAGTTTGTGATGTTTCCCTTCCTGTGTCTATGTGTTCTCATTGTTCAACTCCCACTTATGAGTGAGAACATGTGGTGTTTGGTTTTCTGATCTGGTGATAGTTTGCTGAGAATGCTGTTTTCCAGCTTCATCCATGTACCTGCAAAAGACATGAACTCATCCTCTTTTATGGCTGCATAGTATTCCATGGTGTATATGTGCCACATTTTCTTAATCCAGTCTATCATTGATACCATTTGGGTTGGTTCCAAATCTTTGCTATTGTGAACAGTGCTGCAATAAACGTAGGTGTGCATGTGTCTTTATTGGAGAATGATTTACAATCCTTTGGGTATATGACCAGTAATGGGGTGACTGGTCAAATGGTATTTCTAATTCTACATCCTTGAGGAATCGCCACACTGTCTTCCACAATGGTTGAACTAATTTACACTCCCACCAGCAGTGTAAAAGTATTCCTATTTGTCCACATCCTCTCTAGCACCTGTTGTTTCCTGACTTTTTAACGATCACCATTCTAATTGGGATGAGATGGTATCTCATTGTGGTTTTGATTTGCATTTCTCTAATGACCAGTGATATGATTTTTTCATATGTCTGTTGGCTGCATAAATGGAAAGACAGTTTTTCTATGGACTGGGTTTGGGGGGATGGTTTTGGGGTGAAACTGTTCTTCAGATCATCAGGCATTAGATTCTCATAGGGAGCATGCAACCTAGAGCCCTCACATGCACAGTTCATAATAGGGTTCATACGCTTATGAGAATCTAATGTCACCGCCAATCTGACAGTAGGCGGAGCACGGGCAGCAATACTGGTTCGCTCCTCACCTCCTGCGTAGCCCAGTTTCAAACAGGCCATGGATGGACCAATGCCAGTCCATGGCCCAGGGATTGGGGACTCCTAGTATGCATATGTGGAATCATAAACATTAATGAATTAAGGAGTGCCTGCTGATGCTAGTCACCATTTATATAATCCCATTTTAATACTAGTGCAGTATCCTCCAATAAGGGGAAAATTGCTAAAAATAGGGAAGTTTTGAAGCAAAAAGTTGGGTCAATATAAAGAATAGGGTAAGACACACACAAACACACAAATACACATATGCATAAAATTCTGGGTGTTTGGCGTTATGAATAAAGCTCTTATAGACATTCATGTATAATAAGTATACAACTTTCTCTTTCTACAAGTGGAACTGTTGGTATGTAAGTGTGTATTTCAATTCAAAAGAAATTGTCAGGGTCATGTTCTAAATAGTTGCACCATTTTACACTCCTACTAGTATCCTTCGATGGTTTTTCTTCACATCCTTGAAGTCTTTATCACTGCAACCATTCTGGTAGGTAATAATATTTCATTGTGGTTTTAATGTACATATTACTATGAATATTAATCGAGTATATTTGGGGGCCCTTTATATAGCCAACTTTTAAAAATACAGTTGTTGGACAGGTGCGGTGCCTCACGCCTGTAATCCCAGCACTTTGGGAGCCCAGGGCAGGCGGAACATGAGGTCAGAAGATGGAGACCATCCTGGGCAACATGTTGAAACCCTGTCTCTACTAAAAATACAAAAATTAGCTGAGGATGGTGGTGTGTGCCTGTAATCCCAGCTACTCAGGAGGCTGAGGCAGGAGAATTGCTTGAACCCAGGAGGCAGAGGTTGCAGTGAGCTGAGATTGTGTCCCTGCACCCTAGCCTGGTGACAGAGTAAGACTCCATCCCCGACCCCCAAAAAAATACTGTTATCAATCTTTTATTATTGAGTTGTTGTAATTCTTTACATATCTTAGAAATAAATGCTTTGTAAATATGTATTTTATGAATATTTTTGCACTGGCTATTCATTTTCTCCTTCATGGTACCTGATGATTATGTCTTAAAGTTTTGAAAAGGCCAATTTACCCACTGTTTGGAGACTTTTCCCCATGGGTCATGCATTTCTGAACATCAGTGAAGTTTGCAAAGCTACTCTGATGCACGATGTAGCATTGTTCATATTCTAGGAGAGTAAAAAAAATGATAATGTCTCCCTCCCCTCCCCAGATAAATTTTACAAGGTAATAAAGAAAATGTCTTCTTTCAGATTAGGGGGAAGATTTGTTTCCTGACTAGGATAATAAAGTTAGTAGCTGTCTCCAGAGGGCGTAATGATAGGTTTGCCAGCCCCTCTCTGAAAGATTGAGTGGGTTCCGAGGTAGAGTGGTCCTTAGCTACAAAACAGACTCTGTTCACCTGCAGCCACCTCTATGACAACTCTCCGGAACTTGGCTGTATGAGGAACTGATGTGAACCTGAAATTCATGCCGCCGGTTCTGCTGAGAGTAATAAACTGTCTAAATCAATTTGGGCTCACTGTTTCCCTACTGACCAAATCTGTGGAAATCCGGCAAGTTAACCTAGCTGATGCGGCAGTCACTGCTGCTTAGGAAGTGTTTGACTCTATAGCAACATTTTTTTTTCTTTTATAGTTATTGCTTTCTATGTCCTATCTAAGAAAACATGTGCGTACCCCTGTGTTATGAAGACATCTCAAGAAATCGTCAAATGTTTCTTTGGCTTCATATTTTGGCATTTACATTGAAAGACTTAACCATTTAGAATTAAATTTTTGTTGTAATTACAGACAGGTTTGGAGCTTTTGTTATTAAATTGGATATTCAATTTTATCAGCAATATTTGTTAAAAGAAAAAAGATAACCACTGATTTGCTTAAATACTTTCCTTGAATACCGTGAGCTTTTATTTATCTGTATTTGTGAAGAATACTTTAGCTGTATGTGGAATTCTGGGGTGATTTTCTTGTAGTATTTTAATGATATAATCCCACTGTCTTTTGCCTCCATCTTTTCTAAGGAGAAGTCAAGGATAAACATTTTGTTATATTTCGTGTGCTTGTTGGTTTTCTTTAGCTGCTTTGAAAATTATCTTCTTTATCATTGGTTTTAAATAGTTACCTTCCCTACTTTGTTTCTATCTGTGTGCGTGTGCGTGTGTGTGTGTGCGTGCGCACACTCACAGCCTTGTGTGTGTTTCGTAATTTTTAACACTGGATTCACTAAATTTAATTTGTGAATGCATGTCCTTCAACAATTTGAAGAAATTTTCAGCCATTCAGTTTTCCTTTTTTTCTGTCTCATATTATCTTTTTTCTTCTGGAACTTTGATATTAACTCTAAGTTGTTTTTCAACTTTTTCTCCCAGTCTTTTTAATGTCTACTTTTCAGATTGGATGATTTTGTTGGTCTATCTGCAAGTTTATGGACGTTTTATTCTGTATTTCCAACCAGGTGGTAACCCCATTTAAACATTTTTTGTTGTTGTTTCAAATATTGTGATTTTCAGCTCTAGAGCTTTCAATTTTTTCTTAGTTTCTATTTTCTACACATACTCTCTTTTGAGGATATTTTTCTTTACGTCCTTAAAAGTAAATATTGCTGCTCTAAAATTTTCATCTGCTGATTCTAAGTTGGGATCAGGTAAGTGTTAATCTTAATTTATTTCTCTTTGTTTTGAGTATACATGAAATGAAGCTTCCTATTTCTTTTCATGCCAGGTAATTTTGGAATGCATTCTGTATATTGTGAATGATATACTGGGTAGATTTCAGATACCATTATATTCTTTTGAAGTGTACTGATTTGATTAATTGATTGATTTTTAAAGTTTTAATAGGGAGTCACTTTAGCTGAACTCAAACTTCAGTCTCAGTCCCTTCTGTGGTGGGAAGCAGGTAAAACTTCTGTTTACACATTTTGTTCCTAGTTTGGCTCCTTAGATTCTGCTACACACCTGAATAATTTAGGGGTCATGCAGAGATTTGGGCAGAGCTTGTTTTCAAAATGTGAAGGTATTCCTCCATGCATTTATCCTGTCCCAGATGTTTACTGTTACACCCTAGCTCCTGTGTTCACCCTGAAGTCTGCATTCTGACTTTCAAAGATAGTAGGCCTATCAGTTTCTACCTAATTTTGGGTCTTCCCTCAAGCAGGAAGCCATAAAAATTGAAAAATGACTTCCCACCTTTTTCTTAGTTTGAGTATTAACTTTTCTCAAGTTTACACCTCTTTTTGTCACTTTCTTATGCCTTTAAAAAGTTGTTTTTAAAATCTTTGTAGAATGTGTAGTTCTATACTCAAGTCATATCTGGGAAGATTGATTGGTTTGGTAGGAGATATCTCCCTATTACTAGAAGTAGAATACTAATTTTCTTTTGATTGACCTGTTTAATCTTATTATTTTTAGCCAATAATAAAATCTACTAACTGATTTGGGTTTGATACTACTAAAGTCTGTTAATTCCCTGGGGAGATGTTAATAAAACTTCCTAATAAGTTTTAGCCTCCTGGCTTCCCTTCTATCCATTCACTTAACTCTCAATAACAATAGATCACTGAGCATGTTCTTATCAGTTTTATATTAACTCATTCACGTGATTTTATTCATAGCTCTTTCCAGGAATAGAGAGTTGGTTTTTTTCCTGGCTCTGCTGACTCGTGTAAAGAGTTATATCAGTGATAAACGTCCTCTCCAATAGCTGTCTTTGCTATTATGTGACCTTTGCTCTGTCATTTTTCTAGTTTTGTTTAATAAGACTAGGATATCCTCTCCATTATTGACTTAATTGACTAATTTATGAATTATGCCCAATAATTCTTCAATCCTTACTCCCCATGCACATAATTTATTCCAGAAAAGTATTATATGAAATTTTCAATACTTTTCTAAGATTTCAAAACTATTTAAAAAAATCCACCTATCTAATTACATATATTTATTGCATACCCAAGAAAAGAAATTTAAAAGTTTCTCCAGTGTATCTAAGATAATCATTCACTTTCATAAGAGATTTAGATTTTATCAATTTAGGAATACTTACAATGGTGTTAGCTATGAATTGCCACCTTAGTATAAAGACTATACCTGTAAGATGTTTGATGTGTTATAACAAAATTCACAGACTACATCAATGACTTTGTAATATATGAAAATCTATTAAAATCAATAACACTTTCGAAGTTTAGGAAAAGTAATTGTGTTCTAAATTCTCTAAATTCTCATGTTTTTAAAAATATTCTTTGAAGTTCTTACATATCAAGATAAAAACTGACTAAAAGCAAACAAAAATGAACAATTACACATTTTGATAACTGCCATAAGGACACTACGAGATAGAACAAAACACAACAGGGTGCTTTAGTCAGGCAGGGTGAAGAAATCCCACTGAGGTGTCTCTTTAAGTAAGAATAACTGGTGAGAAAAATTCAACCATGCAAAGAATGATCAGTGCATGAGGGCTGCAGGGAGGATTATTGGGAGCCAATAACACTGAAAACCACTTGTGGCTCATCATGTTATAAGTAATTTGTAAACCTACCCGTGCTTCTGGATTTCAGTGACAGAGAGTGGGAAAAAGTGAGGGAAAAAGGAATCAATTACATGAGCTGATTTTTAGGGTGGATAAGAGAGATCATAACAGGATTTGCAGGATAACATAAGAAAAGTATATTTTATTTTAACTAACAATAACTATTTGAATGATTATAAGTTGGGGAATGATATGATATGATTTCCATTTATAGAAGATCTTTCTCTATAATCCAAATGGGGAATGAACAGGAGAAGGGGCTCAAGTAAAGTGAGAGATGAGCAAGTTATTAATAGTTCTTGCAGTTTCAATTATGTGTTTTTTCCCACATCTGTGATTAGACAAGCCCATCCCATGTGGTCTATACCTGAAAGTCATACTTATTCCCCAAATTCTTAGCCCCTGGGTCCAAATGTGTTAAATTAAGCTTTTATCTCAGAGGATTTGGTAACCACAGTAACACTGGCTACAACATATCAGCTACCTGTGCTCTCTAAATGCCCTATTTTGTTAGAATTAAATTGGGATCTAACCATTTGTTGAGAATCAAGAGTCATGCTTTCTCATAGACTATTCTTTAAAAGGTGCTATTTTCTATAGCATGAATGTGAAACAGGGCTGGAGAATTTGATAGGGTTTTAAATACATGTAATAGTTACCAATGCTTTACAAGTACAATGTATTACATAAATAATATAACACCAGTTCAGGCTTGACCTGTCTTATCTTTCTCACACAGGGATGACAAACAATTTAGGGCTTCTCTTCTCAGCCTCAAAAGTTTATTTTGTAGCCCTTAACTCTGCTCCTGAGTGTTGTTGTTAAGAAAAAACAGTTTTTTATTCTGACAACTCCGATATCCTTTGCATTTTCTACAAATGAGTGAAAGAAAGATATTGTGTAAAGGGATTTGATTTGTAACACAATAGCTGCTTTTCTTCAGCTAAAGTATAGAGCATGGAACAAATTTACATTAAATGTATGCTCTTATGAAGGAAGAAATAAGCATTTGGGTTTGAAATATGTCGAGCAACTATTTTTATGAAGGGAAAGTCATTTTCTTCAGCTGTGATTTTAGTTCCAACTAACAAAGGCTCACTCTAAGCACTCATTTTCTACTTCTGGATGTCTTGTTGGTTAAGCTTTAAATCTTCCACATTGTCCCTTTCTTCCCTAACAGGTAGATACCAGACAATGTTGCCTGTGCTGTTAAATTTTACAGCTCAGTGGTAATAAAATACCACCGGTGGAAGCTATTTCATGCCCTTTTAGCAATGTAGATAGATTCAGAACAGAGAAATATATCTGGCCATGCAACACATCTAACTTATGCCCTCCTTTAATTGATGACAGATCTATTAGCTGAACAATACAGGCCTCAAAATGGATTTTGTGCATCCATCCCAGTTACTTTTTTTTTTTTTTTTTTTTTTTGGCCTGTCAATGAAATGTTTGAAAGATATTGAAAGGTTAAACCACTGGTGGTCATGGTTAATAGGAAACATTTGAATAGCAGATGGTGGGATAAACCACAAATGCACAGCTTGAGTAGCTTCTTGAGCCCCAGGAGACAGAATAATAGACCCAAGCATAGCTGTGTCTCATTTACTAAAACACATGTTACCTTTCTTGCTCTCAAATAAAAAGGATTCTGGTAGCATGACTATGTCAACAGCAATAAAAGATCACTATAAATATGAAGATAGCACCATGGCTTCATTCTCACTACTCTTCTATTTGTTTTGATGGTTGTCAGTGACCTTGCACTCCTTCTGTGGCATTCGTGTTCAGACCAGGCAATACAGCTAGCAATACACTTTCTAGCAGTGAAATAAATTACTTGATATTTAAGGCCAGCTGCATAAGTCACCTTGCATGGCCCTATACTCTGACAGTTCACTCAGACCTTGGAGAGATTAGGCTGCTTTTTGCTGTAGTGAATTGAAACTCCAATTAAAATTGCTTTTACACAAGAAGAAAATGTAATAAATATAATATTGATTACTATGAATGGAAATCTATGGGTAGCGTCACCTTAACAGTTGACTTAATTAATGAACGTTTCAAGCTCCGTTTAATCACATTTTTCTATTTCAGACCTCAGTCTTTCTGGTCTTAACCTCAGACCATCAAAACTGGCTGAAGAAATCCCAGGTGGCACATCTAAATGACAGAGAGTGCCTCTTCTTGTTTTTCTCAAAATTACCAGTGAAGAAAGATTTCAGAAGCCCAGAAGAAAACTTCTTACGTTTCGTTGATCCAAATTTAATCAAATTCTAAGTCAGAATGAATGCTCTTGGTGTGAGAAACACTGCACACCTATCAGCTTAAGCCTGATTCTTGAACAAGTCGGTGGTGAAGACCATGTTTTCTCTAATTAACTTAAAATTATTAAAGCTCATCCTTTCGTGGATTTTAGAAAATTGAATACAATATCAATGCCACCCTACCCCTGCCGTGCAAATGAGGATTTTTGATGTGGGTGAATGATTTGCTGGTATCAGCATGTAGAGTTTTCACTGATCATAGAGGAAGCAGGTAAAATGAAGTTCCCTCTTCTGGGTGATCCTCGCTTTGGGTTTGGCCTCTTCTGTTCCGCGTGGCAGTGTGATACATTGGGTTGCCTCCTTCTCCTGCCACTGAATGTGTGAGAAGGTGCTGAATGTATCAGCAGTAGGCATGTAAATATGCCACATTTTATTCTAGACTCATTGGATGAAAACCTGCCTTCAGTTCTCATTTCTTGCCTTCTCCAACAAAGTAGTAAAATCCAGAGGAATAAAAATATGGTACCCTCTAAAAGACAGTTTCTAAATAAAATAAAATAAAACAGAAAAACATTGTCTGTTCCCAGTGTAGGTGAAAGGAGAACTTGAAATGTGATATACAATCCAGCACATATTGTCAAAATAATACATTATGCAGACTTTACCCAGCAATCCCATTATCAGGTATATACCCCCAAAAAATATAAGACACTCTACCATAAAGACACACATGCATGCATATTTTCACTGCAGCACTATTCACAACAGCAAAGCTATGGAATAAACCTAAATGTCCATCAACAGTAAACTGGAATACTACACAGCCATAAAAAAGAATGAGGACATTTTCTTTCCAGCAACATGAATGGAGCTGGAGGTCTTTATCCTAAGTGAACTAACATGGGAACAAAAAAGCCAAATACCACATGTTCTCACATGTAATTGAAAGTTAAACTTCGAGTACATATGAACACAAAGAAGGCAATAACAGACACTAGGGCCTACATGAGGTAGGGGGTGAAGATGGAAAAACTACCTGTTGAGTAATATCTTTATTACCCAGGTGATGAAATAATCCATACACCAAACAGATTATCTGTGACACACAATTTACTTATACTGTAAACCTGCACATGTACCCCTGAACCTAAAATAAAAGTTTTTTAAAAAAAGAATTTGGTTAATCATCCTGACAATAAAGGTAAAATTGCCTTGATTATGGCGAGCATATGACCGTTATGAAATTGGTACATTGAAAGGTGAGGGATCTAGGGTCACAGCCTAATAGCTCTTTTCCCTAAAGCCATTTATAACTCTATTTATGTTAGTATATAAGCAATTACAGTCTCATTTATACTGATCTACTTTAAGTTGTAAAATGTCATTTCAGGTTGTAAAATACAAAACAATATATTCAATTTTATTAGTTCTAATATGGAGCACCTATTTACTTTTTTAAATATTAAGATATAATCTAACCAATCATTTTACAATGCTGAGCATTCAGCATAGATGGTCATGGATGGCACCTGTGTTTTCACTAACTATTCTAAAACAAGAGAGATGAGTAACAAAAACTCATCGTCATAATTGGTTTTATTTTGCTAAGAATTCATAAGTTTAAATATTAGTTTGAACAGTTTCAGAGTTAAGGATAAATGTGTCAGAACAGAGTATTGAGTTTCCTTTAGATGAAAGATGAGTTTGAATGTCTGAAAACAAATGGCAATAGACATTGAAAGCAAGAGATAAATAATTGAATAGAGAACAATATATTACTATATCCAAAGCCTTATTTTTTATCTGAAAATATTTAGGTAGGCTTCTCCATATCTAACATGCTGTGAATCAATTATTGCAATCCTTATTTGAATAACATTTGACCCACTGTGAATTGGACCACAGAGGGTCTCTCAAGATCCTGTGTAAATAACTCGTGTCGCAAATTATCCCCAACATATCATGATTCTCTTTTAATGATTTCTCCTTAGAAAATGCATTTCAAATTTTGATAATTCATGAGTACCAAGATATGACTGATCATTAAATTTACTACCTTAATCAGGACTTGGGTTTTAAAAGGAACATGAGAGTCTAAAATAATGCTGTCCAATAGAAAAATAATATGATCTACAAATGCAAGCCACATAGAGGATTGTAAATTTTGTAGTCACATTTTACATAGTAAAAGAAAAAGTAGTGATTAATTTTAGTAATATATTGTATTTAAACTGGTACATATTTTAATACATAATTAAAATTTTAAAAATTACTAATGGAATATTTTGCCTTTTTTTAACTGTCTTCAAAATCCAACATATATCTTACACTCACAGAAAATCACTATTTAACCACATCTTAAGTGCTTGATAGCTGCAGGTGTTTGGTAGCTACTGTATCGACCAGTGCAAATCTAATCTCGCCATGCAAAATACCATAGACTAGGTGGTTTCAACAACAGACATTTATTTACCATAGTTCTGGAGTCTTAAAGTCCAAAATCAGGGTGGCAGCATGGTCAAGGTCTGATGAGGACTTTTTTCCTGACTCGTAGATGGTCATCTTCTCACTGTGTCCTCACTAGACAGAGAGAGAAAACTAGTTCTTCCGTGTCTCTTCTTATAAGGACACTAATCCCATCACAAGGTCCCCACATCTATGAACTCATTTAACAAAGGCTCCACCTCCAAATGCCGTCATATTGGGTGTTAGGACTTCCACATGTGCAGTTTGATTCATTCCTCAATGCTGTTGCTATGGTGATGTGTCTTTAGGAAGACTCCCTTGACGTGAGCTTAGGCTCGTCGTGACCTTGTTATGATTCCCACTTGGCTTTCAGGAGTGAGGATTTTTTTTTTCGAGATTTTGCTTTTGTTTTTAATAATAAGTCCTTTTAAACAGGACTTTGTAACTGCTGAAAAAACAAATGTAAAGATGTTTGAAAGAATTTAGGAGAAACATATGCTCTTTTTAAAAAGTGTTAATGAGAAATTAAATAAAAATTGTTGCACCTAGGAAATAGCACTCTGCTCTTAGGTCTACTTATCTTCTTTAGTGTTTTTAAAGTGGAAATAGAGACATTATCCCAATTAGGAAATTTTTAATTAAGAAGACATACATCATTTGGGGAAAATAAGCTAACCGATTTGTGATTTAACTTGAAGTATAGACTTTTTTTTTCCCCTGAAGTTCTGTGGCTTACAAAAAAGGTTAAGATAAAACTGGCTCAGTGTCTGAATTTTGTCTTGCAGTTTGTTCCCTGTATGCTGATCTAGAACTATAAACTCATTTGCAAGTATTTAGAATATTTGATTCAGGGTGGATTATTTTATTAACAAATAATGCAGATCATAACAAATCTGATATTATGGATTGTAAAATAACTGTAAATGACTAAAAGAACTGTCTTCAAATATATCCTTATTATTCTGTAAATATTCAGAGGTTTTATTGATATCTCACTTGAAAGCTGAGAAATAAATATTTGTTTAAAGTCAAACACATAATTTGTATTATTTTGATGATTAGTTCTCCTGGTTCCCAGTACAATGTTTCTTCACGGTTTAATACTAGACACCCAGATCACTGAAATCCGATCATTTTTTCAGTATTGGCATATTGTCATTAAATTATATCCTAAGGCTTGGTGACATGGAAGTGTAGATGAGCTCTAACATAAGGTCTTCCGGTTTCCCACCAGGTCATTTGCACTAAGTGTTCACGTAGACCCCACTACACAACAAGTGCCTAAGAAAAGAATTCTGCCTTGGTCTCATGAAATCTGAAGAAACTTGAATGCAATGGAATGAGATTGATTTTCCCTATAATAAATAAATATTAATATGTGTTTGAGTTACTAAGTGGCCATTTTTCTTATCAAAAATATTTTCAAAAGGAAAAGGAAGATAAGGAGAAGGGGGAAAAGAAGGATGAATTCTAGAAGACAAGGAGAAAAGATGGAGAGTGGGGAGAAGGAGGAAACAGTATGAGGGAGAAACTAAAGTTATAATTTGAGTCAATTGTAGGGAAATCGTTCAATTTCTATAGACACAGAAGTTTAATAATTTAGGCACACTACGGAAACACTGTGAATCTTATCAGAACAGAGATATTTATTGATGAACTAAAATAGCAGATTATTTTCCTCTGTTTTTCTATTGATAAGGTTCAAAGCTTTGAAAAACACTCAAAGCAACAATGTTCTTCATTTATCCATATCAAATTTGCAAATTATATATCTGCAGAAAGTATAGCAATTTTCCAAAGTTACAAAATTAAATCATGCAGATGTCTTGGCTTTAATGAAACAAGTAAAGCCAAGATGTTACAATTTTAATAATCCTAAGTAACTCTACTTTTTAAATCATTTTTATGCTCATAATTTAATTAAAAAATCAGAAATTGCTATGTAGCAAAAAGTGTAAATAGGTTTATCTTTAAAACAATTTTCAGTTATTTGATTTATTTGTTTATTTATTTATTTATTTGATTTGAGACGTAGTTACGCTCTTGTTGCCCAGGCTGGAGTGCAGTGGCACCGTCTCAGCTCACTGAAACCTCCGCCTCCTGGGTTCAAGCGATTCTCCTGCCTCAGCCTCCCAAGTAGCTGGGATTATAGGTGCCTGCCACCACGCCCAGCTAAATTTTTGTATTTTTAGTAGAGACAGGGTTTCATCATGTTGGCCAGGTTGGTCTCAAACTCCTGACCTCAGGTGATCCATCCACCTCTGCCTCCCAAAGTGCTGAGATTACAGGCATGAGCCACCACACCCGGCCTCAGTCATTTTTAAATTTAAAAAATGTTGTTTTAAAAACTGCATGATGCATTATTGTTTACACTGAGGCATGAAGTCAATTTAATTTATTGCCAGAAAAATATTTTGAAGATTTTGTTTTTTGAAAAAGCACTATGACTTTTCAATTGGATTGAGTGCTCATAAAAATGTAAGACAATGCCCTAGATACGGCATTTTCTACCATTTCTATTAAAATAAGCCAACTTAACTTATTGAGAATATTGTAGCTTTTTTTAACTTTCTAAATCTTGGGTATAAGGATCAACAGCAAACAAAAACTGGTTGGAAAAATGAAATGGAAAATCATATTGGGAAGATTAATTCTTCAGGTAAGTACAGAAAACAAAGTTCTATTGCTTGTCAGAGTCACTCTGTGACTAGAGATTTACGGACTCAACTACTACATTTCTCTCTGCATACTTATATTGAATGTATGGGTTTACATTTTTTAGTACTTGAGATAGATGATTGATTGATAGATAGATAGATAGACAGATAGATTTGTTCAGATATCTAGATAGGTTTGTAGACAGACAGACAGATAGACAGATAGATAGATAGATAGATGGGCAGGTTTGGAGATAGATTTGTCTATCTATCTATCTAGATATCTAGACAAATCTATCTATCTATCTACCTATCACAAGCCCTAAAAAAGATAGATTTTTCTATCTATCTCTCTATCTACTTTATCTATCTATCTATCTATCTATCTATCTATCTATCTATCTATCTATCATCTGTCTATCTGCTACTTTACTCTTATTTCTTCCTTGTATTTTCTTCAAATAATCAAATTAACTTGCTGCTGGTATTATCCTAATTTTATAGATCAGGAAACAGACTCAGGAAGGAAACACAAATTTCCCAAATTCACAGAGTTAGTATCTGTTAATTCTTGTCCAACTGACTGTAACTTGTGTCCAAGCTGTTAAATGTCTTGCTAAATTTCCTCTCTACTTCTTATAAATCTTAATCATGATTAATTCTCTGGAAAATGTATGTTGCTTATAACTAAAAATAAATACATTAGAATAATGATGGATTGTACATATTAATCACCACAGGTGAAAAAGTGACTTATTTGGAAATAAGTTGTCATATCCTTTGACATACTAAGAATATCATAACTTTTTCCTCACTTGAATAGCAAACTGAAATAAAGTTTTCATTGTCATGTTAAGTATGTTATAATCAGACTTAAAAAATAATACTAAAGCTTGTCCTTTCAGAATATAGATATATAAATAATGTCAGAATCACAATCATTATTTTTAGTGTTACGGTGTATTCAAAATGTTAAACTGAATTGAGTTAATCAACATTAAAAAAAATTTTACTTTTTTCCAAAGGATACTTGGCTACTTTTGACTTGCTTCACGTATAGCTTTGCCAAATCTTTGTACCCTCCTTTGATTACTTTTGGGATAGCAGCGACAACAAATATGTTTTTTTTTTTCTTTTGAACAATGCCTTGGAATTTTGCTTTTGAGGAATTGACAGTTTCTAAATGAAACATATTGTATTGAGGAATTACACAGAATTTCAAAGTAAGTAGAATAGAGCTTAAAGCTTCCTATTTGTAAGGTTGTGTTATTGTGAATGAGAGAAAATAACAAGGGTTTACTATTCTTTTCTTCCTGAACTGGCTGTAGAAGTTAAAATGAACTCTTCATTATCTAAGTAGAATGTGGCACTGTGTTAGTGGTCAAATGTGATGATAACACGGGAAAATAAAACCACCTTTTTTACTTTTCATTAAAATTATTATTTTATTTTTTACAATGATAGTGAAAACAGTACCTTTAGAATAAGCCTTCTTAAGAAAAAAATAGAAATAAAACTATTGAACTGACCAAGTACTTATCAACAGTGGAAGGGTATCAACTTGAAATCACTGCACATCGTTTCATATCAATTTTGCTTGACATAACTCTTCAATATTCGGGGTGGGGGGTCCCAAATCTTTGTTTCGTAATCAGTGATGTTCAGTTGTCAGTTTTCACTAATTTAGATTAATTATTAAATATCTACATCAAGCCTACATCTCCTATTTCTCCACTTCCAATTTTTAAAACTAGTGCAGTTTTTTGTTTGTTTTTTTGTTCCTTTGCAGTGGTTTGGAACAAAAGGCAGCACTGGTAATAGCCCCTGATGAGGTTCATCTTCTTAACTGTAACAGTGAGGCAATTCAGAGGCAGACAGATTGTCCTCCAGAGCTATGCATGACACGGGACACGCTCAGGCTCCATGCCCACTCTGACAACGTGCAGTGCTTGGAGAAGCTTCCTCCCCACCGGGGAGATAGGCAGCTCCTCACTCCCAGAGCCCTAGTTCAGGCCAACACTTGTATCTGAAAGATTTGAAACCTTAATGGAACTGGTAGAAACCAGAAAGAAAAGCTGACATCTCAAATATATATGTAGTTTCCTCTCCTGCAAAAAAAATAGAGACCAACATATACATTTGGGGCAGATTGTTCTGGAAAACAAACAAAAAGTTAATTTTATTTATTTTTTTTTGAGAAATGCAAATCAAATCTTATTTCTTCATTAGACTTCCAGGAAACTACATTTTCCTAGAAATGTGGTTCTAAAGCCTTTTCAAATAAACTTCTACTCTTGCTCTGAAACTTGCTTCACTCTCTTTTTCTTCCTTATGCCCCTCAGTTGAATTATTTCTTCTGAGTAGGCAAGAATTGAGGTTGCTGCAGACCCATAAGGATTAGCCACTGGTAACTTGGATATTATTTACTGGGAACATAATGAGAATCTTAAACCTGAGCTGTTCAAAACCAAACTCCTGATCTTTCTCCTAACCTGCCTTTCAAGTGTCTTCCCCATTTTAGTTAAAGGCAACTTATTGCTTCTAAATTTTTGAGGCCTACAATCTTAGTGTTACTCTTGACTTATCTTTCTCATAAATTCCACATCTGAAAGTTGGCTGGGAAAGTTTTACAGAGAAAATGTTCTTTTTTCTTTTTTTTTTATTTTCTGTCTGGAGGGCGAAGGCCTAGCTGTAGGCATTCTGGAAGCAAAGAGAGGAAAGGGGTTTAAGGTTTCCCATGCAGCAAGTAAACTTTGGTGGGACTGGAAACTAGTTCAACCATTGTGGAAGACAGTGTGGCGATTCCTCAAAGATCTAGAACTAGAAATACCATTTGACCCAACCATCCCATTACTGGGGATATACCCAAAGGATTATAAATCATGTTGCTATAAAGACACATGCACACATATGTTTATTGCGGCACTATTCACAATAGCAAAAACTTGGAAACAACCCAAATGTCCATCAATGATAGACCGGATTAAGAAAATGTGGCACATGTACACCATGGAATACTATGCAGCCATAAAAAACGATGAGTTCATATCCTTTTTAGGGACCTGGATGAAGCTGGAAACCATCATTCTCAGCAAACTATCGCAAGGACAAAAAACCAAACACCGCATGTTCTCACTCGTATGTGGGAATTGAATAATGAGAACACTTGGACACAGGAAGGGGAACATCACAAACTGGGACCTGTCATGGGGTGCGGGAGCAGGGAGAGATAGCATTAGGAGAGATACGTAATGTAAATGACGAGTTATTGCGTGCAGTACACCAACATGGCACATTTTTATACATATGTAACAAACCTGCACGTTGTGCACATGTACCCTAGAACTTAAAGTATAATAATAATAAATAAATAAATATAAGAAGTAGCAGCTAGGAAAAATAATCAAAGTATAGGCAAGACCACAGCAAAAAAAAAAAATGTAAAGTAAAATGGAGAAAGTATCCCCGACATTCAACTGACTCTCATGATAATTGCCATCTGTGTAGCTCCTCGGAAACAAACCTAATAGAATTTAAAAGGGACAGAAAAAGAAAAGCAGAGGAGGATGCTCTCATTGGATGGTAACCTTTTTACTTTTTAAGACAACTATGGATTTCTCATTTCTTAAAATATCTCTCCATTAAATAAAGAAATTCAGCAATAAATATTTTTGAGCATTTCTTTGAGCAGAAAATATAAGCCAGTTTTGTGGCAGATGTTGAGATTACAAAAATGAATATGATGTGGTCTAAATATTGGCATTGCTTAATCTTTGTACAACACAAGTAATTGCTAAGGTCACGTCTTGTAGATTAGACATCTGTGTATATGTGGTGAGCCAAAGGCTTGCAAAGTCCAAGTTATGTGCAAGTTACGTTGCAAATGAAATTCTCACCAATGACATCATTGTTTTGAATAGTGTCACCATTACCAAGATGCCACCATTTCTTGGAAGGAATTAAGCAGCACGTCCATGGTCATTTCTTTGCTCTGAACATTTCAAAGAAAGAAATAAGCCAGGAGACCTGATCTAATTCCCTGGGGAGCATAATAATAACAGGCCACCTGATGAACAAGTGCTAGAGATTTTGTTAGCAGAAGAGTTGTTATCTATTCAATGCTTTTAACAGTATATTCCTTGTTCTTATAGACTGTTATGGTAAACAAGTTACTAACCTATCATTTATATGACCTGACTCCAAGGAAAGTATCCTATCAATCATCCATGCCAATATGTGAATACAAAATGAAGATGTTTAATGAACTGAATGACTCTTTTTGGTATGTAAGTGAGGGGATTATACTACTAACTAGAAAAGGCACATATTGTCTTGGGCAAATGCACATCAGGTATGTAAAGATTGTATTTCCATTGGTCTATATGTAGACCAATGTAGAAATGGGTAAACAACACTTGTGGAAAATTAGAAAAGATGGAAATGTTTTAATTTCAAGTTTAAAATGTACTTAAAGTCATGTGAAATCTGTCAAGGTAGTTAGGAGTTATTGGGACAGGATTCAGGGTAGGATGGAGGTATAGGGAGTGAGCCCAGTAATAAGTCAGTTTTCTTTTAAAAGCACGACAAATCTCAGAGCAGGCACTTGAAAAGCTCAGAGTCAAAGTGAAGGGGTGGCCTGCCCCTCCACACCTGTGGGTGTTTCTCGTTAGGTGGAACAAGAGACTTGAGAAAAGAAATGAGACACAGAGACAAAGTATAGAGAAAGAGAAAGTGGGCCCAGAGGACCGGCGCTCAGCTTACAGAGGACCCACGCCGGCACCGGTCTCTGAGTTCCCTTAGTATTTATTGATAATTATCCTTACCATCTTAAAGATAAGGGAGTGGCAGGACAATAGGATCATTGTAGGGAAGAAATCAGCAGTAAGACATATGAACAAAAAACTCTGTGACATGAATAAGTTTAAAGGAAAATGCTGTGCCTTGAGATGCATATGCAAACATCTCCATAAACCTTTTAGCATTATTTCAGCCTATCACATGGGGAGAAACCTTGGACAATACCTAGCTTTCCTAGGCAGAGGTCCCTGTGACCTTTGGCCGTGTACCTGTCCCTGGGTAGTTGAAATTAAGAGAATGGTGATGACTTTTAACCAGCAAGCTGCCTTCAGGCACTTGTTTAACAAAGACACATCCTGCACAGTCCAAAATCTATTAAACCCTGAGTCACCGCAGCACATGTCTCTTGCAAGGACAAGGTTGGGGGTAGGGTCACAGATTAACAGCATGATTTTAATATTGTTGGGACCATTCTATTTATTTTAAATAGTATATACATTATATAACAATACATACACTTGACATATGTCTTTGTTATTGTTGTTATGTGGAATCAACATTTATTTATACCTACTGTTTGTTTTTCTTGCTCATCATTTCTTCATACATCTTTTAGCTTCTACCTAGAAAGATCTGCCTTTTTGAGAAGATCCCATATTCTCTAATATTTTATTTAATGTATGTGTACCGATAATATCATAGTATAGTATAATTTTTGGCCATGGAAAGTCTTAATTCCATCCACATTTTCACAATATTTTAGTATGAAAATCTTTAAAGAAAGAAAATGAAATCGATTTATAGCGAACAACCACACTTCTACTACGTAGATTCTGTCATTGTTAGGTTTACCGCATTTACTTTTCCACATACATATCTATTCACATATATATATCTATCGATGAATTTTATATTTTGATGCATTTCAAAGTAAATTGGTTTCAAGGAAATGATTCAAATGTGTTCTAAGGTCTTTCATAGTTCACATTTGTTTCCAGCTTAAATTACTTCTATGATGCAGTATTTCAGAATGTCATCCAAATTAATAGAGTTTATTCAGACATTTGTCTCAGTCTTGGCCTCTGATATTGTCCCACTAACACTGCGAGGCTGCCATAACTTTAGTTCTTATCCTTTGTGTGGGGAAAAGAAAGAGAGATCAGCCTGTTACTGTGTCTATAGAAAGAAGAAGTAGACACAAGAGCTCCATTTTGTTCTGTATTTGGTCTTGTTAATCTGTGACCCTACTAGCCTGTCCTTGCAAGAGACGTATGTAGGTGACTCAGGGTTTAATAGATTTTGGACTATGCAGGATGTCTTTGTTAAACAAGTGCCTGAAGGCAACACTGGTTAAAAAGTCAGCTCACCATTCTCTTAATTTCAACTGCCAAGGGACAAAATTTTGGCCAAAGGTCACAGGGACCTCTGCCCTGGGAAAGCTAATTATTGTCAAGGTTTCTCCCCATGATAGGCTGAAATAATGCTAAAGGTTATGGAGATGTTTGCATATGCATCTCAAGGCTTCCAACATTTTCACTAAGCTTATTCATGTCACAGAGTTTTTGTTCATATGTCTTACAATTCCTCCCTGTGGTCCTGTTGATCCGCCTTACACTCTCGCCATCACTGGATGGTAAGGATAATTATCAATACCAGGAACTCAGGACCTTCGAGTTGCTTGAATTATGGGTCCTCTATGAAGCCTGGTACTTAGGTCCTCTGGGCCCCACTTTCTCTTCTCTATACACTTTGTCTCTGTGTCTCATTCTTTCTCAAGTCTCTTGTTCCACCTAACGAGAAGCACCCACAGTGTGGAGAGGGCAGGCCACCTTCTTTGACTCTAGGCTTTCAAGTTACTTATAACTCTGAAGTTTGTGGGTGCTTTTAAAAGAGAAAACTGACTTATTACTGGGCTCACTCCCTATGCCTCCCATCACCACCTGGAATCCTGTCCCAATAACTCCTAACTGCAGCCGACAGATTTCACATGACTTTAAGTACATTTTTAAAACGGAAATTAAAAGCATTTCCATCTTTCTAATTTTCACAAGTCTTGTTTGCCATTTCTACGGTGGTCCTGCATATAGACCAATGGAAATACAATCTTTATACCTGATGTGCATTTGCCCAAGACAATACGACGCTTTCAGTTGTAATTATCCTCACTTGCATACCAAAAGGAATCATTCAGTTCATTAAACATCTTCATTTTGTATTCACATATTGGCATAAGATGATTGTTGGGATACTTTCCTTGGAATCGGGTCATATATTGATAGGTGCAATGCTTGTTTACCATAGCAGCAGTCTATAAGAACAAGAATAACATACTGTTAAAAAGCATTGAATAGATAAACTCTTCTACTATAAAATCTCTAGCACTTGTTCATCAGGTGGCCTGTTATTGTATTGTATGCTCCACCCCAGAGGAATTAGATCAGGTCTCTGGCTTATTTCTTTTCTTTGAAATGTTCAGAGCAAAAGAAATGACTAAATGGACGTGCTGCTTAAAATTCCTTCCAGAAATGTGGTGGCATCTTGGTAATGGTGACACTACCAAAAACAATGATGTCATTTGGTGAATTTCATTTGCAAGCGTACAACTTGCACACCTTTGGACTGCAGGCCTTTGGCTCACCATATATACACAGATGTCTAATCTACAAGACGTGACCTTAGCAATTCTTGTGTTGTACAAAGATTAAGCAATACTTGTCAGCCCCAGACCATCATGTCATTTTTGTAAGCTCCTTATCTATACAAAACTGGCTTATATTTTCCTGCTCAAAGGGAAATGCTCAAAATATTTATTATTTTGAATTTCTTTATTAATGGAGAGATATTTTAGAAATAGAAATCCCATAGTTGTCTTAAAAGTAAAAAGTTACCATCCAATGAGCATCCTCCTCTACTTTTCTTTTCTGTCCCTTTTAAATTCTATTAGGTTTTTTATTTTTCCTAGCTGCTACTTCTTATATTTATTTATTTATTATTATTTTAAATCATGGAGTAATTTATGAGAACTCTATTAATAGTAAAGAGAGTGGACCAATTTCAATTCTTTACAACAAATAAAATAAATATAATCAATTCAAAAGAAGATAAAAAAGTAAGAAAAAAGGGAAAGAGTATATGAATAGAAATGACTTTTTAAAGTCATTAAATTATGTATCTAAATGTAAATAATATGCTCTACACTCAAATTGCATATAAAGATTGTAAAACTGTAAAAAATTTTCTCAATTATTTGTCATTTACAAAGGAAATGTCTAAAATACAAAGATATATTAGTAAAACTGAATGGATAAGCATAAGCTATGCAGACACTATTATTAATATGAAAATATTAATGTCAAAATAGACTTCAAACCAAAAAGCATTACTAGCGATAAACAGACATTGTATTATGCTGAAAAAATTACTTAATTAAGAAATTATATAGTTTTATAATTGTACAAAACTGACATAAGCAAACCAATCATTTTTGCAGGATTATTCAAACTATCTCAAAAACTCATAAACAAGGACACCAAAATCAGTAAAGATAAAATAAAGATTAGGGCATCACAATAAGTAAAATTAATGATGAAGATATTGCACTCCTTAAACTGCAGAGAGTACTTTCTTTTCAAGTACGCACTAGACATTTACAAAAGTTGACCATATATTGTGCCATAGAGCAAATCTTAATAATTTTTAATGTTGGAAATCACACACATCATCTTATCTTACTGAAAAATCAATTAAACTAAAAATTAATAAAAATGAAAACTAGAAAGTCCTTATGTTGAATATTGAATAATGCACTTCTAAATTACTCATAGAACAAATAAGAAATTATAATTTTAAATATAAATATATTAATTACCTAAAAGAAAAGGACAAATTTAAAAATATGCAATGTTTTATTGTCACAATTGGCTGGTAGTTATATGAATGTTCCCTTTGTGACAAACTGTTGAACGACAGATGTTTATTTTGTGTGATTGTCTGTATCTAGAATATATTTTTACAATGCTTAAGGAGAGGCGCATTACTCTGGTACTTTGGCCACAGAAAGTAAGATAAGATAATTCAATATATCCATGAAAAATATAATGATTTAAAGTGGAGAAAAAATATTATTGGGTATTATACCTTTTTAAATATGTTTTATAATTTTGTCTAAGCTAAAAGGATATTTACCTTTATGTTCTAATTGTTTATAAAATTATGAAGAACTATCTCCTTCAGTAACATATACACATAAATAACAATAGTGGTTACTCCACAGATTCTGGAACCTAAATTCACATTCCAGATTCACCAAGCACTACTCCTGTACCTTTAAGGAGTAATCGTGATGTGTCTCAGTTTTCTCATCTGTAAAATAACAATAATATAATAATAGTAATCTCTTGTGCTATGTGAGTAGATACACTTAAAATGACTAAAACAGCTCCTGGCCTATAGTAATTGCTCAATAATGGTTAGCTATGTTTTCTTCTCTATAATACTCTCAGTTTGCAATGCAATTTTTATATAAGAATAGTGTAATGCCCAGACCGTTTGTTCCCCAAAGAAGACCACCAGAGTCCAGAGTCAAAGCCAAGCGGCAAGGATCTTTTACTGCAAGTCCGAACTTGGTCCCTCCCTTCCACAGCATACAAGAGGGCCTCGAACAATGCGAGTGCTTGCTTTTTACAGCCCGATGTAAACAGGATATGTAAAGTTACAGGGGAACAAGGGAATTCTTTTGGTTACAACATTACAATTGGTTAACATTATACATTTAGCATTTTTTATTGGTTCCCGCTGTGCCCTTATCGGAGATTTCCCAGGTGGTGTTTTTCTAAAGTTAAGAGAAATATGGAGGAATGTGTTTGTGCTGGGCTCAGGAAGTTGAGAGTGATATATGGTGGGTTGTGTTTGTGCTGGGCTCAGGAAGTTGGGAGATATATGGAGGAATGTGTTTGTGCTGGGCTCAGGGAGTTGGGAGATATATGGAGGAATGTGCCTGGTTTCTTTCAATAGTCCTTTACAAATCAGAAAGTTACCTGTGACTATAAAATTTGACCACAAAGAATCTGGTATTCTTAATTAAATAAAAACTATGCAGTTGGATTAACTGCTTTTATTCAGTTAATTTATTTCTGCTTAAATTTCCAATGTTGTTCATTAGAATATGAACAACTTCTCTTTGAAAATTCTAAGGATTAAACAGCTATGCTTTTTTTCAAATGAAATATCAGCCTTTACAACACACATATTACAATTTTCATTATTACAATTTAATTGAAAATATTTTCCTTAGAGGGAAAGTCTGTTGGTACCTTGTTGATAATTTTATTTTTTAAAATCAGTACTCTCAGTACCTCATTTACAAATAAACTCTATGACACATTATTTCTTAACTGAGGTAGTGTTTTTTGTTACTACATAACAAATTACCACAAATTTATTAGCTTAAACAATACCCATTTATTGGCTCACGGTATGGTAGGTCAGAAATCTGGCATCGTGCGTTGGTTCTCTGCTTAGGGCATTACAAGGCTGAAAGCAAGGTGTTTGTTGGGCTGAGTTCTTATCTGGAAGATCCGCAAAGAAATATCTGAGCTCATGAAGTTTGTTGGTAGAAGTCAGTTACTTGCTGTTGTTAAACTGAAATTTCCATTTCCTTGCTGACTGTAAGTTGGGAGTCACCGTTGCTCTTAGAAGCCACCTGTACTCCTTCTTTGGTGGAGCCCTCAACACCAGCAAATGAATGTCAAGTCCTTCGACTCTGAATCTCTCTCACTTCGCCTTCTATCATCAGCCCAATAAAGCACTCTGCTTTTAATGGTTCATAGGATTGGATCAGGCCCACTTGATCAACTGATCAACTGTGCCATATAATGTAACCTAATCACCACAGTCATATCCCATCATTTACAGTACTTGGGATTAGGATATGGCATTTTAGAATGAGAGTCATGCTTTTTAGAATTTTGTGTTTCACCGATGATGTTATGGCTGGCTAAAAAGGGTTCCTTTTGCAAATCTCTATCTACTCAAGGTGAGGACCATGAATCTTATTCCATAGTTCTAGAGATAAATTCTTTGGGATTTCTAGATGCTTTAACTACAGATACTTCAAAGATAGCAATGAAAATGACAGGGTCTAAGGATTTTCTGATAAGCCATCCTGTTCAGCAGTGGAACAGATTAAGTTTTGATGTCATAAACTTGTTACTACAGAACTTATTTTGCTGACAGAAAATGACCGCCTAGCTTGGATATAATGTGTAACATGTCTGCCATAGGGAGGAAGACTAGACAAAGAACTCCTTGTTCCCTCCCAACTCTGGTATTCTATAAGTCAAAGACTTTAAAAGTGACTTTTAAATGTAATTTTTTGTGTTTCTAATATTAACCTTGAAACGTTAATTTAGTTTTTTTTAAAAAAAAGAGATTCTAAGAGAAAGCATAAATATTATCTAAATTTCTTACATTTTACATATGTGAAAACAAAAGTTCCAATAAATTAAATGACTTTTTCATCTTTGTCAAGAACAGAATTTTGGCCCTAAGCTAGATATTATGGTGCCAACTACATAAGTCTCTGAATACATTTGGCTTCTTCTCAGCCAAATATAAGCATAGGGAAAAATGTCAGGATAAATAAGGCCTAATGTTAAACTGGAGTTTTTCATTCTCTCTGCAGTCTTCATGGATGAAAATGATTTTGATAAGTTGTTGAGGCAGCAGTTTCATGTCTATTCTGAGTGCAAAGAGACTGAAAGAGGACAAGAACTTTCAAGGAGAGATCAATATGGAAATTCCCTACTGAATGAATATAAATGAGTTAATCTGATAGAAGACATATTAATTTTTACTAGAGACATTCCTGGATGAAAGCAGAAATCCTATGAAATGTACCATAAATTACTTGGAATTTTGTAATTTTTTAAAATGATGAAATTGTTTGAGAAAACAGATAATGTAAGCAGAAGGCATGAAGTGGCATTTAGAATATTTGGCAGTATGAACTTGAAGGGAAAGTCTTCATGAATATTCTTTCCAATTTGTCACAAAGGCAAACGGACACTGATTCCAGAATAGTAGATATTAAAAGAAAACAAAGTTAATTGTCTGGGTAGGATAGACTTATGAATATTAATTTAATTCAATAAGCCTTTATAAGACCCTGCTGTGCATACATCCTCAAATTAGGTACTAGGTGATTAAAATAACAATAATAATAATATTAGCTTTTGACCTAGTAGAAGAGGGGGCAATTTTTTAGCTAACTAGAAAGCATGCCAGATTATAATAAATTCTGCAATTGTAAATATAAATAAAATATGATGGGATCACAAAGGAGAGAATAACTAAATTGGCCAAGCAAAATTAGGAAAGGATTCCAAAAAGTAGCAAATTTGGGCGTTTGTCAAAAAATTTCAATGGGCTAAATTGAGTGGAAAGAAATGCCAGTTAGACGGACTAGAAGAAAACAGGATGAAATAGCATTAGCAAACTAACTGAGTCTCCCAAGTGCATGCTGTGGCCAGAGAGGAATGAAACACTAGAAGATAAGATCAGCGAAGTATTTTAAACACTAAGTAGAAAGGATCTTGAATATTGAATAAATTAAATAATCTTCTTTGTTAATAGAAAATCTGACTTTTTTAACATAAGAGTTGTCAAATAATGCTGTCTTAAATGTAATAATGGTAAGAATATTTTTTGTAAACATTTGGAGGATAGGAATATAGAGAATGTAGAATGTGAAGACATGGAGATCTGTCGGGGAATTATTACAGATACTTAAGTGGCTTATCATAGGGAATTCATATCAAATAAGACTGGACACAATGGAAAGTGGCTGACGGATTTAGCCACTTCATTTCTTCTCTGATCCTGCATTAGGCTTTCACTCGGAAAGTTGTATTGCCTTTTGACACTTTCTGTCCACTCCTACTAGGTTTTGTTTTAGCTTCAATTATGTGATGCCATTTTCTGAGAACTTCATAATTCTTGATAAGAGACAATCAAGGATCCATTCATAGGTACTTGAGAAAATATATTCCTTTTTAAATTCATAATCCAACTTATAAAAAGACATTTATTGGACAACCCATATGCTCTGTGAATTATATGAATTGATATGCACATGCTATGTAAATGCTTTCAGATAATAAACTTAAAAAATAATAATGCAGGTTAATATAGCATATATTTTATTCTGCCATTTTTCTTTAATTATATCCCAAAGAAATGTTCAAAGACTCATAAAATATATTTGTTTAGTATTCAATATTTTATATTATCATAATTTTACTAGACATAGTAAGGGCCGAATATATTTAGTGCTAATTCTTAATTGTATTTTCTAGGAAAGTAATAAGAAAGACATTTTTTACCTTACCCATCATACGCCTTTAACAACATCCACTTATTTTAGAATACTTTTCTATGCTTATTAATTTCAACCTCAGGTACTACCAAAGAACAACCATAGAAACTTAATATACTTAAAACCTTGTATCTTCAGAAATCTAACCCTTCATGTAAATCAGTACATTAATGGGAACACAATATGAATCAGGTACTTCACTAGATGACTGACACTGTCTTATTAACATCGCATAACCACTCCGAGAGATAGATATTATTTCGTCATTTAATAGAGGAGAAAATTGGTTCAAGGTACAAAAATATTAACAAAAGTGTGTTAGTAGATTGGATTATCACAGTTTATGCCCTAATCTATCTGCTCATTGTCTCCCCGGTATTCAACTCCTTTCCCTTCTTTCATAACAGATTTCATTTTGTTTGAAATTAGACCTAGATATGGATAATTATATACAGGAAAGTCTACTTTTTCATTTAAATCTATGAAATAGCTAAAAGTGCTATCCTTTTCCTGTTTTGTTTTGTTTAAAAAAAAAAGCAGACAGCTAGAGCAAATGGCTGGTGTCTTTCTATTTCCTCTTCAATTGTGAATGTTAGATACAGCAACCGTCATGTCAGATGGGAACGCAATTCACAAACTAAAGATGACAGAACAAAAAATAAGACCAGGTCCTTGTGACACAGGGGAGTACTGGTCGTCATGGACTGCCTCTGATTTTTTTTCTAGGTGAGAAATATACATCTTTACTTCATTAAGCCATTGTATTCAGTTTTCTATTAAAAGCAGCCCAAAGTAATGTAGATGATTGTATATGCCATTAAATACTAAGAAATAAATTATGGGATAGGTAGTTGGAATGAGTTAACTTAAACTGAATCAATCTTAGTTTTCAGTGTCTGAGCAACTGAAATTATTAAGGAAGCTTATTATATACCAGTAATATGAAAAAAAATGTAGAACATTATGAGCAAGAACAGGAATCTCCTGAAGTTTAGAGAGCCTACTCTCTGGGAGAGATGACACAAGTGCTTTGCATGCATCTTCTTTAAGCCTTACTACAATGGAGGCTGCATACTGATTGATAAGTAAAGAAACACAGTAGCAAATCATATGTATATTAAAACTGAGTGCATTTAGAAATACACATATATGTAATTATACATAACTAAAATGTTAAATGCTGTCATGCTTAGATAATTGGATAATGAATAATTTTTTAAATATTAATGAATCTTCTCATGTCACTGTGCTTCAAATTTAAAATTTTGTGTTTGCATAATTTATTTCTTATTGCTGTAAAAATTGCATCAAGATAATACAAAATAACAGCAGCCACAACAGTAATGATGGCATCCTCATACATAATTTTGTCTACATCTCAGTTCTATTCATAATTTTACACAAATTCACAGATGCAATTATTTAATCAAGGTGAATTAAACATTCCTTGCCTGTTCATTAGATTCTCTACCAAACTGTGAAAGGTTATCAGGACTGTGATGCTTTGTTAGTCACTGTGGCTAATTTGGAATAACTAAGATAATATATGGACGTAGGAGTGACACAAGTCATGATAATTTCCAGATACAACCTGTCTTCTTAAAGGTTCATATTATCTAGATCTATCTCTTATGCAATAACAGACAGTTGAAAATCTTAGAGATGACTCAATTAAGTTCTTCCCCAAACAGCACTTCTTTTCTTAGTGAAGAAGATAAACGTATTGTAAAAATGTAATGATACAACGTAGATTTTTTTCTCTGCCTAGTTATTTACAATTAATTTGGTGATGGTTTTACTTAGAGTTAATGAGTAAACATTTTTATTTTCATTGAAGTATACAGAATATGAAATTCTTGAGTTATTTGGCCATGACCAACTCACATTTCATAGCAGTTAGGAAAATTAGGAAGCTGTCATTGTTATGAAGCCACAATATTTGACTTTTCAAATTCTAGCACCAGTATATCAAACATAAGGTGAACACTAAAATTACAAGAAGGTATAAAGATACAATGTTGAGATGCAAGAATTACCAAGATCATCACCACTGTTATTATCATAATCAAGGCTCTAAACATACTATCTTAGAAAAATGAAGATGAGGCAATCTGGTAGGTCCAATTTTTCCAAATAGTTCTTGCCTCTCTAGATACGTGCAATCCAAAATGTAATCTGTGCCACATTGGTAATGCTAAACTCTCTAGTAGCTATATTACAAAAGTAAAAGCAACAGGAGAGACTAATTTTAATAACATAATTTAATAAGTCAAAAGTATTATTTTAATGTTTAATCAACAAAACATTATTGAGATATTTTGTATTTTTAATTTTCCTACCAAGTTTTCAGAATTTTGTCTGTATTTTACATTGTAGCAATTCTCAATCTGGACTGGCCACATTTCAGTGCTTGATAGTCAGGTGTGGCTAATGGGTATCCAATCAATATAATTCTAGGTAACTTCAAGATTGCAAGGTTTACCTTAGTAATCTTAGAGATACAACTTTAAAACTTCTATAATAAACATTTTTGGGTTATTTGATTATCTTTTCATGTATTTTATTGGTTCAGAAGTCTCAAACTTATGTGTAGTTTACTTTTACCTTTTTATTTATTTCATTGCGTTTATACTTAAAGTATCCTTTCTGAGTATTGTCTAAATTCAGTAACACTTCTTATTTACAGTTGACATTTTAACTGAAGCCTCTTCATTTTATATTGGATCTATTATGGCATACAATGTAAGGAAAAATGATTAATAATTTTTCAATTGTTTAGATAATTTTCTCTGTAATATTTATTGAATAATTATTTTCTCATTGATTTATAACATCACTCAATCATATATTCTATTAGGGCAATTATTTTGCCTGTATCTTGTTTTACTATTCTTTTTTATTAGTTTTAGAATCTTTTTGTCTAGATAAATATCACATTAGAATTATGTAAAATTTATAATCAACATTGGAAACATTTCTGTATTTTCTTGATCACCCTGTATTTCACTGGCCACTCCAACCATTACACTCCAATATTTAACTATTTAACCTGTACTATATTGAACTTTATTTTCAGTATTCCTCTCTACCTGACATTGTATTGCTGATTGCCTGTGATTGGTATGACCAAGTAAGTTTCATTAGGGTAGTTCTGCTTCAAGCTCATTATCTTTAATGCCTAGAACAATGCAAGCATATAGCAGATTCCAATAGATAAACGCTGGACTAGGGAAGGTGGAGAATTGAGATATTCACAATGATTAGTTTCTTTCTACAAGAATGTGGAAGTAGAATGATATGGACTGTTGAGCAAATATATAATGTTTTAAGGCCAATAACAATTTTTGAGAGAATTCAAAATGCCAATATTTCTGGAAGATGTGTATACCTTATTTGTTTGATCTCCTGGTACCTAAAGTGACCGTTTGTTTAGTTTTGAAGATGAAATATATGAGGCTTGGGATCAGAGATTGTGTGTCTTATTCAAATTTAAAGTAGTACATGGAAGAGATCAAGTCTGAAGCTTTTTTTTTTCTTTTTTAATCTGTTGCATGTTACCTTTCCATGTGTAAATGCATGAAAGAAACCAACCTTGCAAGATTTTGTTCCTGGAAATGTGCTAGGGAGTCTCACATACATTATTTCATTTAGTAGTCACAACAATATTTAAAGTTTAAACATCTGCATTTTTCCAAGTAATACAAGATGGTTTGAAATTCAGAGAGTTATACAAATAAAAAGTATTCATAACGGAGATTTGAACACAGACCTAATTTGCATCCTGGCAATTTACCATAAATGATCATTTTAATTCTTACATTTTTCTCAGGTTATTTACCTTTTCAAAGCACTAAAGGATTCTTAAGGCAAGTAGAATTGATCAATTCCATTGTGAAATGGTATAATAAACAGTGGCACTGGCTTAGAAAAGTTGAGATAAAGAAGCTCTTAAATCTAAAAAAAAAAAAAAAATTCATAAATTGTCCATATTTCTGCCTCTTTTCACATCAAAAGGAGCCATTTTAGGAGCATATGTAGAAAAGAGGAAACATGAAATCTTTGTATGTTTTCTGCACTGTGACTGAGACAGTTTATGCCAGCTTACATACCACAAATAATCTACTGTACAAATTCAGTCAAGCTACAGTAATTTAGCAGAAATCTGTGTCTGTAAGTTTTAATTATCTGTTTAATCAGGCTTTGAATAAACCAAAGTAGGTTAATTTTTAAAATCCTACTTGGAGCAAGTGTCTTGACTAAATTTTAAACTTAGCCAACACTTGGTGAGATTATAGGAAAGAAGTGAAACAGATACGCTAACAAAAATTGTGTGTGCCAATATCCATAACTTGTCTTTGCTTTGATAAATCGACAGTTTTCTAAGCACAATTCTTGTAGTTAATTAGAAGTGGGTCATTAAATCAAATGCTCTGTTTTAAATGGGAGTGTTTCATTGCGATGTGTTGTTATGTTATGCCAGTTTCAAGAACAGACACTTGGAAATGTTAGTTGAGACAATATCATGATGTACCAGCATAGTATGTTGTGATCTGCAGAGTTAAATGGACCATGTCCTTCTATATTCTGGTTCTTTTAGATTTGTGGGTATAACTGATCCCTTAATATATTTTGACTGTTCAAGGACTACGTATATTTATAGAACATGAAGGCATAATGGTACAAGGTGTCCCTAGTGGGTATAGTTAATCTGAAGACTCATTACCAAAATTCTCCAGGGATGGCACTGCACAATGCAATGTGAATGCTAATTAATTTCAATATTCAATAGTTAGGAACTAGTCTCTTGTTAAAATTGTTTTTCCACAATTATGTGGGAAAAGCAAAGCAATTATTTTCAACTGCAGAATTGAGACAGGAAACTCAAGTTCACTGCACTTTCACTCAACACTGGAGAAAATGGTGAACATTTATTACAGCAATAAATGATTCTGAAGCGCTGTCTTTAACACATTGATTCTCCAAAGAAGCAATAAGCAGCCATTTCAGTATGGTAAAGAAAAGAATTTTCATTCTTTAATACTTGATTGAGGTAGCTACATTGAAATTTTTTATGATAGATCCTCAGAACCGAAATTACAGCTTTTAGCAAATATTTCACTGAAAAGTTGGAGATTGGATTCCTTGGGCATGTTATTCTCCTTCTTGTGGAGAACATCTGTAAATTGGAAAGAAAAATGACATGAAAAGAAAATTGAAATCCTTTCTCATGTGGAGAAAATTATATAAATTTTGTTCTAAAGGAACAGAAAGAATAGCCTATTAAGTGGCACTGAAAGAGGTTTATTATTTCTGGACAGGTGATATTCATTATAGCTACATAAAACATAATATTATTTTAATCTTATAAATTATTTATAACAATAGGAATTACTTTTTGATGTTACATACTTTTAAATGTGATATGTAACTTCTTATATTTTATTAATTAAAATACTAAAATTTATATTTTCTGTTTTTTTTGTGCTCACTTAAGAGTGACCCACTCCCAAAAACAGAAATACACACCATAGAGATGATTGGTTGGCGTTCGATAATGAGATCCACTCAAGGGTGAGCTCTTAGATGTGTTTCCCTTTCTTTTCTCATTAATGAAGAAAAGAGTCCTTTCTAATTAGCAGCATATATTTAATATATTAAGGATGACATTTTGTTGCTGAAATTAATAATTTGCTAATAATAACCATAATGAGCATTGCACATGTTTTTCACTAGTTAAATTATTGACGTAAACTGGATAGAAGATTTTAGCTTTTTCACCTTTAGTCTTGGGGAAAACAGCTCAGCTGTGATCCCTAAAACAGCTATCACCTGAACGTGATTAGATGGTTAATAGAGTTTTGACTATTGTTCAATAGACAGTTTGCCTTGAGGGACCTCTTCCTTCTAGATGCTCTGTGAGTAACAGAATAGGCAGAGCACTGAGACTTCAGGTAGCTTCTAGACTGATTTTGTGTACTAACTCATGTTTTGCTAATAAAAGAAAGTCACAGAAATGGAAATAATTTTGTCTAGGGTTTGTTTTCACCATAGCCTTGATGTTGTAGAAGAGTAGCACATTTATATTCACCTTCAGCTGTCTCTGCACACTAACATTACCAAGAAATTAATAATATTTATGTACTCTAAAACTCAAGTGAGTTAAATTTCTGATTCCTGCACACAGGCTTCAGGTTAAAAGGAGTAAGTTGGAGCCAAAATCTGGCCCCTACTTTTCTGAATAAGCTTTATCCTTTGAGAGTTACATCATCCCAGAGGGAGGAACTTCTACCAATGTAGATAAAGGCCATTATATTTCCATTCTGACTCACCATTACTCTCTATATAGAAAGCTCAGAAATGAGTCTACATATTTTCAAAGAACAACATTTACAAGAGAATTTATCTCTATACCAAGTTCAATCCAAGCTTGACAAATATGCAACTTATTTTTTAAAAATACAGTAGTTAAGGGGCACACCCAAGATGGCTGAATAGGAACAGCTCCAGCCTCCAGCTCCCAGTGTGAGCAACACAGAAGACGCGTAATTTCTGCATTTTCAACTGAGGTACAACTGAGGTTCATCTCACAGGGGCGTGTTGGACAGCTGGCACTGGTCCGCGGGGGCAGCCCGATCAGCGAGAGCTGAAGCAGGGCGAGGCATCACCTCACCTGGGAAGCGCAAGGGGGAAGGAAATTCCTTTTCCTAGCCAAATAAATTGAGACACACAACACCTGGAAAATCAGATAACTCCCACCCTAATACTGCGTTTTACCAAGGGTTTTAGCAAACGGCGCACACCAGGAGATTATATCCCATACCTGGCCCAGAGGGTCCCATGCCCATGGAGCCTCCCTCATTGCTAGCACAGCAGTCTGAGATCTAACTGCAAGGCGGCAGTGAGATTGGCGGAGGGGCTCCCGCCATTGCTGAGGCTTAAGTAGGTAAACAAAGCTGCCTGGAAGCTCGAATTGGGTGGAGCCCACCACAGCGCAAAGAGGCCGGCCTGCCTCTGCAGACTCCTCCTCTGGGGACAGGACATAGCTAAACAAAAAGCAGTAGAAACTTCAGCAGAGGTATATACCCCTGTCTGAGAGCTTTGAGGAGAGCAGTGGATCTCCCAGCATGGAGGTTGAGATCTGATAATGGACAGACTGCCTGCTCAAGTGGGTCCCTGACCCCTGAGTAGCTTAACTGGGAGACATCCCCCACTAGGTGCAGACTGACATCTCACACCTCACATGGTGGGGTACACCCGAGACGAAGCTTCCAGAGCAAGAATCAGACAGCAACACTCGCTGTTCAGCAATATTCTATCTTCTGCAGCCTCCGCTGCTGATATCCAGGCAAAAGGGTCTGGAGTGGAACGCAAGCAAATTCCAACAGACCTACAGCTGAGGGTCCTGACTGTTAGAAGGAAAACTAACAGAAAGGACACCCACACCCAAACCCCATCAGTACATCACCAGCATCAAAGATCAAAGGCAGATAAAACCACAAAGATGGGGAAAAAGCAGTGCAGAAAAGCAGGAAATTCAAAAAATCAGAGCGCAGCTCCCCCTCCAAAGGAACGCAGCTCATCGCCAGCAATGGAATAAAGCTGGATGGAGAATGACTTTGACAAGTTGAGAGAAGAAGGTTTGCATTGATGTAAAAATCCTCGATAAAATACTGGCAAACCGAATCCAGCAACACATCAAAAAGCTTATCCACCATGATCAAGTGGACTTTATCCCTGGGATGCAAGGCTGGTTCAACATATGCAAATCAATAAACGTAATCCAGCATATAAACAGAACCAAAGACAAAAACCACATGATTATCTCAATAGATACAGAAAAGGCCTTTGATAAAATTCAACAGCCCTTCATGCTAAAAACTCTCAATAAATTCGGTATTGATAGAACGTATCTCAAAATAATAAGAGTATTTATGACAAACCCACAGCCAATATCATACTGAATGGGCAAAAAACTGGAAGCATTCCCTTTGAAAATGGGCACAAGAGAGGGATGCCCTCTCTCACCACTCCTATTCAACATTGTGTTGGAAGTTCTGGCTAGGGCAATCAGGCAAGAGAAAGAATTCAAGGGTATTCATTTACGAAAAGAAGTCAAATTGTCCCTGTTTGCAGATAACATGATTGTATATTTAGAAAACCCCATCATCTCAGCCCAAAATCTCCTTAAGCTGATAAGAAACTTCAGCAAAGTCTCAGGATACAAAATTAATGTGCAAAAATCACAAGCATTCTTATACACCAGTAACAGACAGAGAGCCAAATCATGAATGAACTTCCATTCACAATTGCTTCAAAGAGAATAAAATATCTAGGAATCCAACTTACAAGGGATGTAAAGGACCTCTTCAAGGAGAACTACAAACCACTGCTCAGTGAAATAAAAGAGGACATACCATGCTCATGGACAGGAAGAATCAATATTGTGAAAATGGCCATACTGCCCAAGGTAATTTATAGATTCAATGCCATCCCCATTAAGCTACCAATGAGTTTCTTCACAGAATTGGAAAAAACTGCTTTAAAGTTCATATGGAACCAAAAAAGACCCCGCATTGCCAAGACAATCCTAAGCCAAAAGAACAAAGCTGAGGCATCATGCTACCTGACTTCAAACTATACTACAAGGCTACAGTAACCAAAACAGCATGGTACAGGTACTGAAACAGAGATATAGACGAATGGAACAGAACAGAGCCCTCAGAAACAATATCACACATCTACAGCCATCTGATCTTTGACAAAACTGACAAAAACAAAAAATGGGGAAAGGATTCCCTATTTAATAAATGGTGCTGGGAAAATTGGCTAGCCATAAGTAGAAAGCTGAAACTGGATCCTTTCCTTACTCCTTATTCGAAAATTAATTCAAGATGGATCAGAGACTTAAATGTTAGACCTAAACCCATAAAAACCCTAGAAGAAAACCTAGGTAATACCATTCAGGACATAGGCATGGGCAAGGACTTCATGTCTAAAACACCAAAAGCAATGGCAACAAAAGCCAAGATTGACAAATGGGATCTAATTAAACTGAACAGCTTCTGCACAGCAAAAGAAACTACCATCAGAGTGAACAGGCAACCTACAGAATGGGAGAAAATTTTTGCAATCTACTCATCTGACAAAGGGCTAATATCCAGAACCTATAAAGAACTCAATCAAATTTACAAGAAAAAAAAAAAACAACCCCATCAAAAAGTGGGCAATGAACAGACACTTCTCAAAAGAAGACATTCAGACAGCCAACAGACACATGAAAAAATGCTCATCATCACTCGCCATCAGAGAAATGCAAATCAAGACCACAATGAGATACCATCTCACACCAGTTAGAATGGCAATCATTAAGGAAACAACAGGTGCTGGAGAGGATGTGGAGAAATAGGAACACTTTTACACTGTTGGTGGGACTGTAAACTAGTTCAACCATTGTGGAAAACAGTGTGGCGATTCCTCAAGGATCTAGAACTAGAAATACCATTTGACCCAGTCATCCCACTACTGGGGATATACTCAAAGGATTATAAGTCATGCTGCTATAAAGACACATGCACATGTATGTTTACTGCGGCACTATTCACAATAGCAAAGACTTGGAATCAACCCAAATGTCCGTCAGTGACAGACTGGATTAAGAAAATGTGGCACATATACACCATGGAATACTATGCAGCCATAAAAAGGATGAGTTCGTGTCCTTTGTAGGGATATGGATGCAGCTGGAAACCATCATTCTCAGCAAACTATTGCAAGAACAGTAAACCAAATACTGCATGTTCTCACTCATAGGTGGGAATTGAACAATGAGATCACTTGGACACAGGAAGGGGATCATCACACACCGGGTCCTATTGTGGGGAGGGGTAGGGGGAAGAGATAGCATTAGGAGATATACCTAATGTAAATGACGAGTTAATGGGTGCAGCACACCAACATGGCACATGTATACATATGTAACAAACCTGCACGTTGTACACATGTACCCTAGAACTTAAAGTATAATAAAAAAAAAAATAAAAAATTTAAAAAATAAAAAATTAAAAAAATAGTTAAATTGGTGAAGAAAAGATATAAAAGAGGGGTTGAAATTATAAAATTGAAAAAGACGAAAGGGACTCCATCTCATGCTAGAATATTCATGTATATCAAACTATCTAGCATATCAATATGTATGTGCTGGAATAAAATGCTTATATATGTGAATACATAAGTAATACATATATGTACACATATATAAAAATTGTTTTGTTTTTCCAAATAGATGTCTATCTATATGTATGCATGCTTATGTTTATAATGTTAAAAGATAATTCTTAGGAAGAAGATAAAATCATGATTTTTATGCACATATAAAAAGTTAACATATTTAAAAATTCTATTTTACTCATATGACCTGAGAGAACTCAGCAGGTGTAATTACTGATATTAGGCAAAATCAAAAAAGCATAAAAATATATAGAGAAAAGGAACACTGAAAAGTATTGCAAATGGAAACAACACTGGTTATTTCACAGAAGGGGGATAAGTCAATTAAATTTGTACCATATAGAATATAATTTACGTAATTATCAGGTAACTATTATTTACAAAGCATACCAAAATATCCCCGAAACAATGAACAAAGCTAGATCTGAGAATACAGAAAGGATGCACAGTTTTAGAGGACAGACAATTTTCCGTTGAAACACAATTTCCCATTGTGGTTTTGATTAGCATTTTTCTAATAGTCAATGACGTGCCATGGTGGTTTGCTGGAACATGGATGGAAATGAAGGCCATTATTCTTAACAAACTAACACAGAAACAGAAAACCAAATAACCAAGGTTCTCGTTCACACATGGGGGCTAAAAGATGAGAACACAGGGATATATAACAGGGAACAATGGACACTGAGGACTATCAGAGGGTGGAAAGCGGGAGGGGGAAGAGAATCAGGAAAAATATCTAATGAGTACTAGGCTTAATACTTGGGTGACAAAATAATCTGTACACCAAACCCCCATGACGCAAGTTTACCTATATAACAAACCTACACGTATACCCCTAAACTTAAAAGTTTAAAAAAGAAACACAACTTCCATAAAATAAGTACTTATATAAAGTTGTATTGTTATACCTTATTTTAAAAAACTGAAGTGAAGATAACCCATGATTTGTATTTGACTTTTTTTACAGCTGTGAAAACAATGTTTTTATAATTAACTCTTTTATTTGCAGCTTTGTATTGTTTCTACTGTTTCTAACCTGTATTTTTAGTTTCACCCAAAATACTAGGTAAAATTAGATTATCAGTGTTTTGAAATAATACTGTCAAATTATAACAGATTATCTTTTATTATTTCTACTGTGTTTTTTACTATTTATATTGTTTCTATAGTATCTAACTATATCTTTAGTTTTACCCAAATACTAGGTAAAAAAAAAAAAAAAAAAAGGTTATCTTTTATTATTTACATCTTGTCCACAGCAGAAAGCTTTTAGAATGCTATGTTAATTTCATTGTAAACTTTGCAAATCTGTTTTTAAATGCCATCTTAAGTATTTTTTAATGTACATAGCTTGGATTTTATTTTTTCTAGTAACTGAAAGAATTTTACATGTATAAAGAGACTGTGACACACTTATGTTAACAAAAAAAAGTCCTGCATTTGTGGAAAGTAACAAATAACAGGAAAGAAAATAAAATTTGAAAAAGCAACTATTCAGGAGTGATGATAATGGAGTATGTAGCTCCAAGAGCCCTTCTCTCCACAGAAATATAGAAAAAAATGAGCGCAACTATCAGACTCCACTTTCAAATTTGTTCAAACTCTGGGAAAGACTCAAAGGTTTACAGCAACCAGGCAGATGCTGAATTAATGAAAAGGTAAATTAAACTTGGTCAGATAACTTTCTGGAATTTGTCCTTGTCTTTGGCCCAATAACCTCCGCTTTGCAGCAGTGATTTTGAAAACCACAACTCATTGTCCCAATTTGTAATTTTGGTCACTGGTTCTGAAAGGAAGAGAGTGGATGTTTTTCCCAAATAATTGTGTTTTTATACTATTACTTATGTGGCAGTCAACTGAAAGAATAACCCAAGGTGCCTGCTTTCATTTTGTCTAGCTCTGAGATCATACAGAGTGGAAATGTGGCTACAACAGAAGGCATCCCTTGAAGATATTTTAATTCAAATGAAAAATCCACTGCAGCATGGGAAAAAGTTACAGCTGAACAAATTATAGGTACACTGAAACCTTCAGAGGACAACTCAAGGAGAAAATATATTTGGAGAACTAAAAATTATTTTTCTTCTTCCTGGTGTTCAAGCAAATCCCTGTTTAAAATGAGCTACATATAGCTAAATGACCAGAGACTACACATAACAAAAAGAATAAAGGATTTACATGAGTAATTTAGAAAAGTAACTGAAGAACTACTTATGTAAAGTAATAAAAACAAACCACAAGGAAGAAGATGAATAGAATTTTCAGAGATACCATATTATAATATTCAGAATGCCCAGTTTTGAATAAGAGGTGAATAAAAGGTGAAAATGGAAAATGTATCATTGTCATCAAAAAGGAAAATGGAAAAATAGAAAAAGAAAAAGAAAAATAAAATTAAATAAAATAGAAAAGTTCATCGTGTTCAGTGTTTCTCATCAAAAATAAACCTCCAGCATCTCCAGAACTCCTCAGCACCGGAAGGAAAGGAAGGAAAGGAAGGAAAGAAAGGAAAGAAAGGAAAGAAAGGAAGAAAGGAAGAAAGAAAGAAAGAAAGAAAGAAAGAAAGAAAGAAAGAAAGAAAGAAAGAAAGAAAGAAATCCATTTGTAGGAGATATTAAGAGAGAGTTTCCCAGAGGAAGCACAGACATTGAACTTGCTTGACAAATACTCTCAAAGTAGACTCAGCCAACTAAAAAAATAGTGAACAAAAGACAATAGGATCTTGGAAGAATGATGTCTTAAGAAATACAGAATATGAGTAGACATAAATTATTTAAAAAAGCAATGAAACAGAAATTCTATAGCTGACAATAATTAAAACAAAAAATTAACTGAAGAGGCTCATCAGCAGATACTGGCAGGCTAAAGAAATAATCAACAAATCTGAAAATTGGTTAACTTACACTATACATGCCGAGATCCAGATTTAAAAAAAAAAAAAACTGAACAGAGACTAAAAGACTTTGGGGATATTGTCAAGTATACCAACATATATATAATAAGAGTCCCAGAAAGAAAGAGAGTGAAAGAGGCAGAAAGAATATTATGAGAAATAATGACTGATAACGTTTGAAATTTGATGAAAGTCATAACTCTACACATTCTAAAAGCTCAACAAACTCTAAGCAGGATAAACTCAAAATGATTGACTCTAAAATACATTATAATCACACCGCTGAAAGCAAAGACAAAGAGAGAAACATATAAAGCATGCACTAAGGCTCCCCAGTAAGTCCTACAGTCTATTTTTCATCAGAAACTAGAGAGGCCAGAAGACAGTGGGATGGCATATTCTATGTGCTGGAAAAAAAAAAAAAAAAAAGAAAAAAGTAAAAACAACAACAACAACAAACGGAGACTATCAAACAAGAATCCTATATCCAGCAAAACTATCCTTCAAAAATGAGGGAGAAATTAAGATTTTTCCAAATAAAAGATAAATGAAAGCTAAGGGAATGTGTATTACTGAAGCAGCCCTATAAAAAATGCTAAAGGTGGTTCTTCTGGTTGAAATAAAAGGATACAAGACAGTAACTCAAAGCTGTATGAAGAAGCTGGGTGTGGTGGCTCATGCCTATAGTCCCAGCACTTTGGCAGGCTGAGGCGGGCAGATCACCTGAGGTCAGGAGGTCAAGACCAGCCTGGCCAATGGTGAAGCTCTGTCTCTACTAAAAATAAATAATTAGACAGGCATGGTGGTGTGCACCTGTAATCCCAACTACTTAGGAGGTTGACGCAGGAGAATGGCTTGAACCCAGGAGGTAGAGGATAAACCCAGGAAGTGGAGGTTGAACCCAGGAGGCAGAGGATGCAGTGAACTGAGATCGCACCACTGCACTCCAGCCTGGGCAACAGAGTGAGACTTTGTCTCAAAACAAAAACAAACAAAACAACAACCAAAAAAACAAAGCTGTATGAAGAAAAAAAATATACCTGTTAAAGGTAAAACATGGCCAAATATAAGAGCCAGCAATGTATTTTTGGTTTGAGACTTCACTTTTCATTTCCTACAGGATTTAAATACAAATATTTAAAATAATCATACATCTATGTTATTGGGAACATAATGTATAATGATTTAATTTGTAACAATAACCACATAAACAATGAGAGATGACTCGTATAGGGGCAGAGTTTATGTATACTACTAAGGATAATTGGTATTAATTCAGAACAAAGTGCTATACGTTGAAGAGGTTAATTGTATTCCCTGGGTAACCATGAAGAAAATAACCAAAAATAAATAAGGAAAAGGAAGTGAGAAAGAAATTGAAAGGGTGCACTACAAAAAAATCACTTGAACACAAAGAAGCAGTAATAGAGGAATTTGTGGAACAAAATAAAATGGTATGGGGAACAAATAACAAAATGGCAGAAATTTTTACTTATCTGTCATTACTTTAAATGCACGTGAATTAAACTCTCCAATTAAAAGGTACAGAATAACATAATAGATTTAAAAAGCATAATCCTACAATACACCACCTACAAGAGACTCCATTTATATTCCAAAACACAAAAAGGTGGAAGTGAAAGGATGGAGAAAGACACTCTATGAAAATAGTAACCAAACTAGAACAAGTGGTATCTACTATCAGACAAAATAGACTTTAAGTAAAAATGGTTATCAGAGACAAAGGTCAAGACATTACATATTGATGAAAGGAATAATCCGTTAAGAAGATGAATTATAAACATATATATATGTATATATGACAATCACAGAATTGAAGGGAGAAGTTAACAGCTCTACAATATTAGGAGACTTCAATATCACACTTTCAATAACAGAAAAACTAAGCAAAAACCAGCAAGTAAAAAGAGGACTTGATCAACACTATAAACTAGCTAGACCTTACAGAAAAATTTGGAACACTCCACTGAAACAGGAGAATACATATTTCTTCTCAAGTGTACATGAAAGAGTCTCAATTTTTGCTACCTATATTGATTTCTATGTGCTTACTATTATTTTGAATGAAATTATTCTAAGTACACTTGTTTTCATAAATTATTTGTTTAGCTGAAAAGAAGGGTACTTTTTGCAAAACTGAAAGCAAAATTTTATTGTAGATATTGAATTTTTTTAGCAGGTTTTGTTTTATTTTCAAAACAAAAGAAAAGTTGATTAAACGGTACAAACTTTCAGTTGTGTAAGATTAATAAATTCTAGAGATCTAATATACAGCATGACGACAATAGTTAATACGGCGCTCTACATTTGTTAATTGCTAAGTAAGTAAATCTTGAATGTTCTCACCACACAAAGAACAAAAGGTAATTATATGAGGTGATGGATATGCTAATTAGCTTGACTGCAGTAATCAATTCTCATTTATATGTATTTGAAAACAGCAAATTACATTTTATAAAACAGTTATTTTAAATTAAAACAAAAGTTACTAATTTAAGTAAAGAAAGATTATGAGAGCATAGTAGTAAACATTCACAGGTTTAAACTCAGATATTGTTTTTTAAATACACAATATTAATAATTAGTAAATATGACATAATTATGATCATGCCTATGATATAAGAATACTTTAAAAAAGAGCAGTGAGTCATTTTTCAAAGAGTTCTATATCTCTATCATTATAAAGGTAATAGATATTTTACTAACGCTATATGCTCCTTTCATTAGTGTGTATAACTGATATAATAGTAATAAAAAACAAATAACTGCTCTGAAACTTAATATTGTATTTTAGCAGTATTTCACCTAGGTCGTGACCACAAGTGCTGTGTTAACCACCTCGGAGGCAAACACGATTAACCAAAGCACGTGTTTATAGATATTAATTTTCAAATCCCATCTTGTGGTGTTGCCATTATCTCAATCTTTTTCCTTCTTACAAATTAGATCTTTATTTGTGCACAACATCTCATTCAGGAGTAGGAAGAATAATTCTGTAGCTTTTTGAAAGTTTCTAGTGCTAGCAATTTTACCCACCAGCTGGCGTGGGCATTGCAAGCTCAACCTACACACAATCCCAAACACTTACTCCCTTGTTGGCCCACTCTGTAGAGGCAACTAAAATATAAATATGTCTTTTTCTAGCCTTTCTGACAAATGGGGTTTACTTATGTCACATATCTGGCTAGAGAGTTGAAGTCAAGAGGCTCTAGGCACTACCAGGGAGACACACACATGATGACATCACAGAAATAAAGCCGTACCATCAGGGAGTCTCAGCGTCAGTGGCAGTAGAGTCGTGGCAACATCGGCCCAGCTATGAGCTTCTTAACATTGAAACCTCTATTCACGGAAACTGATATTAGTGGGGTCTCTGACTGACCCACCAGCTTTATGGATTCTTGATGGGGTTATAAGGTGTTATTTCCATCCTATACTTGGGTGGTTGACTGATTTTTAAGAACTAAAATAAAATTAAACAAATAAACAAAAACTTGTTTCCAAAATAGTATTAAATGACAACTGAAAGTGATAATTGTCAAGAACTCAGAGTACATCTCAGCAGTTACATAACACCTTATAATATCTATATCTATAGATATATATATAGATTTTTTCCTATTTGTGGTTGCATAAATTATGTGGAAGAGTATTTCCATGAAGTACATATTTTTACTAATGTACTTTTAAAAACAAAAGTGTGCTTCAGTGTAAAGATTCAGTAGGAAATTCAAACATTGTTTTCTAAATCTACAAGGAAAAGTCTCTCTTTGCTCTCCGCCAATCACCTAGTTCTCCTCTCCTGAGAAAACCTCTACTATTGATGCTGTTAATGCTTGTGGGTTTTTAATGTTGTTATTTTTTTTTTTCAAGATGAAGTCTCTCCTGTCACCCAGGCTGGAGTACAGTGGTACAGTCTCGGCTCACTGCAACCTCAGCCTCCCTGGCTCAAGCGATTCTCATGCCTAAGCTTCCTGAGCAGCTGGAAGTACAGATGCATGCCACCATGCCCAGCTAATAATGCTGTGTTTTCTTTCAGAGCGCCTATTGATCTGTTTTTAAAGGTGTGTGTAAAATATGTTTTGTGTCCATAACATTTTTAAAAAGCACACATTTAATAATATACTTGTCTGGTCTACTAACTCTGAAGCCCTTCTACTTTTATTGGTAGGAATATAAAAATTGACTATTTCTTGTTCCACTACCTCTTTTTGCCTCTACCTCGTGTTCTGAAGCTTGTATTTGTGAACAACTTTCTATGATTTAGCAACCTAAAATTTATCAATTTTATTTTGTGATTCAGAACCTAATGGACTAGTTAACCTCCTTTACCTCCCACAAAAATAATTTGAAGTTTGACTTTTCATATCATTTTCTGAATGGAAACCTTAGTGATGTTAGACCATTTTTCTTTCTTGGGGCTGATTACTCTTTACAGCGCTACCCCTACAACCCAAATATCACTCCCACCACCACCACAATTAAAATCAACCTGTTAGTCTTATCTCATTTCCTATATATATATTCAAAGAAAGTTATGCAATACAAATACATATTAAAGTGAATTAAATTAGATCATTATTGATTTAATATGACTCTTTTGCTTAGATTTATATGAATTATATTTGAACTAAATATCCAACATCTAAAGATACGCTGTTTGAGTTATTTATCTTTAGCTTCACCTTGGGAAAGCAAAACCAGTTATTAGTCAGTTAATGTAATTGTTTTGTGATTAATTTGTAAACACTTCTAGAGGACAAAGACAGTATATTTTTCATTTTGGTATTCTCAGAGACTAGCATAAAAGCTAATTCAAGAAAAATAGGGATCAACTGTTTTCCTCAACATTTAGCTTAACAACAAAGTAGGTGTCTGCTATTTAATTAACAGGATATTTTCTGATGTCATCCTATGAAATCCATACCTTAACCAGTTTGTAACAAAATTTTTGGTGGAAATATGCTGCAATTTATTTGGATATAACTGTGTTAATATATACTTACTGTTAACATAATATGTGTGTGTGTGTATATATACTGAATGGGTTATGTAGAAGCAGTCAAGACTATAAATTGCTATAATTTGGCAAAATCATCTAGTGACTACATTTTCTTAAACACTTGCCTATATTAATGGGGAGTCCCAGATGTCTGTTGTCTTAATTCTTCTAGGCCTTAAGGGTAGCCATGCATTTGAGCTGATAGCTTTATGAAAATATTCTCTATCGATTAGAAGAGGCAAGAACATGAGTTACAATTATACAACAATTCAATAATAGCGTATTTGTATAAAGATTTTTCAGAAACAGTCACATTATAAGCTTAGTTATGTTGACATTTTAATATCATTGCTAACAGAAATTTTATCAATAAATAATTGTTTAAATACTCAAGTTGTAAACAAATGTTCTAAATGTTCAAGCAAAGTTTGCTCTATAAGTAAATTATCAGGGCCACTTTCTTTTCTATATTTATGACTTAGGACAGAAATAAAACATATTCAAAATTTGCATTTTCTACTTGAAATGAATCTTAGAAAGTATCAGTTGTGTCACTTGATTACAGTTACCTCATTAATATTACTAAAGAGTACTTAATAGTCATTGTTTTCTATAGATGCTATCTATTTAATATGGTTTTTTTCTCCTATTGCAAATTTTATTGTGAATCAGCTATACTCGATAAATAATATTTGAAAATATAAGCTATAATTTTTATATCTCTGGGTTAAAAAATGTACTACAGAGTATAAATTCCCATTGGAAAAAGTGATCTGGCTGTTACTGTATAGAAATTTCAGACTCTACAATTTAAACACATAAATTTAAATATATGTTTTGAAAGGTATAAAGAAAAAAATGACATTCTACGAATTGAGCATTTGTCATCAATTTATCTATTTACGGATTCTAAAAACACTATTCAACACTTCTGAATCCTTAGAAGCATTATAATAGCGTAATGAACTTGCTATGCAAGTCACAGAGAATAGAGACATACATTTAATCAAAAAAAAAAAAAAAAAACCCTGAAATAAACAGATAGGAAATGTTTTTGACCAAAACCAATCTTATTGTTTATTAACCATTTTGTGAAGTGAGAACAGAGACATACATTTAATCAAAAAAAAAAAAAAAAAAAAAAACCCTGAAATAAACAGATAGGGAATGTTTTCAACCAAAACCAATCTTATTGTTTATTAACCATTTTCTGAAGTTCCAATTGTATTGCAGTTTTAAACAGACATTAGGGATATTAAGTTTAGAGGCATTAGCGTTGTCTGCCACCCTCAAGAAGACCTCTCTTTTTTTTATTATTAATATACTTTAAGTTCTAGGGTACATGTGCACAATGTGCAGGTTTGTTACATATGTATATATTAAAAAAGAAGACCTCTGTATACAGATTAATTTCAATCTTTAATATCTTATGGTTTTGTCTCTGTTTCTAAAACAACAATGCTATTAAACTAGAGGAATGAGAGATGATGAACATATCAGTATGGTGGAAAGATAAATAGATATAGATTCAGAAAAACAACAAATTACAGAACCATATTTTCATACATTTAAAATGATCTCAGATTTCTCTAGGGTAATAACAAATGCTTCATTATGTGTATTTTAAAAATACCAATAAATGAGGACAACCAGTCGTCAATTACTTGTTACTTACTTTATCTCAACAGACATATATAGCCTCTCAATAACCTCTTAAGCTGGTTATCTCTGGATAGGAAATTGTTCTTTTCTGCAAAAGAGGTCACAGAATCCCTGACTCTTGTAACGGTATGAAACAAAATTTCAGGATTGTTAAATACATAAGTTATGAAATATCTATTAACAAAAAAAAGGTATCTTGGTAGAAACCATATCAAGAGCAAATGAAGAAAGATTCAGAACTGTTATCTAGGCTAACAAATACCTTAACATTTTGAAATATCCTATGGACTGATTTCACCTGAATTATTCACCTGGAAATTATTAAGCACAACTTTAAAATGTCACAAAAGAGAAAGTAATACAGCAGTTTGTTTTTTTATATTTTGAGTTTTTCTTCAAAGGATACATTCTCTCTCCAAGGTATTTTCCCTCTCCCAAAAAATGGCCCTCAACATTCTTACAGTCGTTTTCTTTTGTTTTCCAGTAACCAGTAACTTCCATCATCAGTATCTTCCCACTTTTAGTGATATCCTCAGTGATATCTGAGAGTGAACCTTAGTTGGTGTTATCTGTGCTGCAACTGTCCTTGCTCTTTTTTCTTCTGTGAAAGTCCTTATTGAATATCTTACTCCTGGTTAGCTTCAGGATATAACTACTTGTCTCAGGTACTTATTTATCCACATTGTACTATTTAGACTAAATTTAAATTTGTGAAATGCATATGGCCCAACAATGCTGTAGCTATGAAGTCAATGTGTTATTTTATTTGCTCTTCTTATTGGGCTGTATTTTTCTCAAAGTAGAAAAGGTAAAAATATTGGTATAGAACATTATTTTATAGGATGTCACAGTTATTTTGAGGAAATATAGGTCTCAAGTTTTAATTATGCTAAGATGTATAGTATATAGGTCAATTATTGACTGTAAATCTTTAAGAATCATCTTAAGATTTATTGAACTATTAAAACAAGAGACATGGGAAAATTGCATAAAAATTTTGTGACATTTTAACATTGTGCTTAATAACTTCATCAAAGCAACAGTACAGGGCACTCAAACTAAAACCCAAGTAAGTAAACCATTTTTTCTCTAGCCTCTTCCCAAACAGGATTCCATATTATTTTCGATAAAGAAAAATTCTAAACAAAACAGTCAACAAACATACACAAAGCAAATACCCTCAAACAAAAGTTTGAGAATCAAAACTTTGCAACAAATAATAAAACTCCAAAAAGGGAAAATATGAAAAGAAAAAAAAAAAACACGAAACATGATATTTTGGCACTAATTACATGTAATTAAATAAATATGTATATAAAATCTATTCATCAGAAATGCAGAAATTCAGAATATACACATACAATAGTAAGTACTAAAATAGGAAATATTTATATTCTAAAATAAAATAATATAATAAATCATACCAGCAATAAAAAGTTAATTACAAAATTTCCACATAAGGAAACAGTAAAATTTATAAAATAGAATGAAAAAAAGCAGAAAATGTAAGTTGGATAAAAAATAATGTAATAAAATAAAGCAGAGAGAGAAGAAGTTTCCAACATATGAATAAATAGTCTCTCATATGAATAAAAAAAGAAAAACAGTGCAAAAGGTCACTAATATTTAAAACTATGTTTTAAGAACGGTTTCCAGAAATAAGAGAAAATCAAACTCTAAAGCTTGAAAGGGCTCAATGAATTAGTGGGAAAATTGTGTGAGAAATACTCCAGTAACATTTGTAGGCTTTAAGTTTAAGAAATTACATTGGATCTCCAGGAAAAAGTCTACGATTTGAAGAGAGAAGAAACAAATTCATTTGATAGATTCTGACAACAAACAAAGCAAAGCAACAGAATATCATTTTGATGGAGTACAAAGCAAGAAATGTAAAAACTAATGTTTTAAGAGCCATGTAAGATATTTTTCAAGAATCAAGGATATTTTAAAAACTATATTAGCATGGAAAGAAGGAACCAGAGCAATATGGCTGAATGGAAGCCTCCAGTGATCGTCCTCACAACAGGAACACCAAGTTAAACAACTATCTACACACGCACACACACAAAATGCACCTTCATGAGAACCAAAAATCAGGTGAGCAATCACAGTACCTGGTTTTAACTTCATATCACTGAAAAAGGCGCTGAAGAGGTTAGAATAAACACCCTCAAATTACCTACACCAGCCCCCGCCATCCCTCAACAGTGGCTGGGTGTCATGGAGAAGGAATCTGTGCACTTGGAGGAGATAAGAGTACAGTGATTGTGAGACTTTGCATTTTATTTATTTATATATTTATTTAGAGACCGAATCTTGCTCTGTCGCCCAGGCTGGAGTGCAGTGGTGCAATCTCAGCTCACTGCAACCTCCACCTCCTGAGTTCAAGTGATTCTCCTGCCTCAGCCTCCTGAGTAGCTGGGATTACAGGTGCCCACCACCATGCCCAGCTATTTGAGACTTTGCATTTAAACCCATTGCTGCCCCGTCACAGCAAAAAGTGACACAGGACCAAATTTGGCCAGCGCCCAAGAGAGAGCAATTAGACCAGCCTGGAGGCAAATCATCCACCCTGGGAGTCGGAACTTTAGTTTTGGCAAGCCTTACCACCGTGGGCTAAAGAACTCTGGGATACTAAAGAAACTTGGTGGTTTTTCCTTCAGGAGCTCTGGTAAGACTGGATAAAGAAAATGTGGCACATATACAACATGGAATACTATGCAGCCATAAAAAAGAATGAGTTCATGTCCTTTGCGGGAACATGGATGAAGCTGGAAACCATCATTCTCAGCAAACTAACACAGGAACAGAAAACCAAACACTACATGTTCTTGTAACTTGTAAGTAGGAGCTGAACAATGAGAACACAGCTATTGCATGCTGGGCTTAATATCCACGTATGGGTTGATAGGTGCATCAAACTACCATGGCACACATTTACCTATGTAATAAACCTGCACATCCTGCAAATGCTGCCAAAAACTTAAAATAAAAATTAAAATTAATGAAAAAATATCTTAAACTCATTTTATGAGGCCAGTATTACCCTGATAGTAAAACCAAACAGACACCTCAGAAAAAGAGGCCAATATCCCTGAGGAACACTGATGCAAAAATCCTCAACAAAATAGCAGCAAATCAAATACAACATCACCCTAAAAAGGTTATTGATCATAAACAAGTGGGATTCATCCTAGAGGTCCAAGGAGGCTACAACATATGGAAATCAATCAATGTAATACATCATATCAACAGAATGAAGGACAGAAACCATATGATCATTTCAACTGATGCTGAAAAAGCATATGATTAAACTCAACATCTCTTCGTTATTCAAAAAGAAAAGAAAAAAACTCCAAAAAGTGAGTATAGAAAGAACATACCTCAATATAATAAAGACCATATATTACAGACCCACAGCTAATATCATACTGAATAGGGGAAAACTTAAAGCCTTTTCTCTAAAATCTGGAACACAGAAAGAATACTTATTTACATCATTGTTATTCAATGTAGAGCAATTGGGAAATAAAGAGCATCCAAACTGGCAAGAAAGAAGTCAAGTTATATTTTTATTTGCAGATGATATGATCTTATACTCGAAAAAACTTAAAACTCCACAAATAAACCATTAGAACTGATAAACAAATTCAGTAAAGTTGCAGGACACAATATCAACATACAAAAATTGGTAATTTTCTATAAGCCAACATCAAACAATCTGAAAAAAAATGTAATAGCATTTACCATAGCCACAAATCAAACAACATATCTAGGAATTAACCAAAGAAACAAAAGATATCTACAATGAAAAGTATAACAAAACATTGATGAAAGAAATTGAAGAGTACACAAAAATATGGAAAGATAGTCCATGTTCATGAATTGAGGAATTAATATTTTTAAAATGTCTATCATACCCAAATAAATCCATAGATTCAATGCAATGCCTATCAAAATACCAACAACATTCTTCACAGAAATGGATAAACAATCCTAAAATACATACGAACCACAAAAGACCCAAAATAGCCAAAGCTATCCCAAGCAAAAAAAACAAAACTGGTAGGATCACATTACATTCCTTCAAATTACACTACAGAGCTATAGTAACCAAAACAGCATGGTACTGGCATAAAAACAGACACCAATGCAACAGAACAGAGAGCAGAAACAAATTCACACACTTACAGTGAGTTCATTTTTGACAAATGTGTCAAGAATACATGCTGCGGAAAGACAGTCTCTTCAATAAATGTTGCTGGGAAGACTGGTTTTCCAAATGCAGAAGAATGATCCTAGATCCATATATTTTGCCATATACAAAAATAAAATAAAAATTGATTAAAGATTTAAGTACAATACCTCAAACTACATAACTACTAAAAGAAAACTTTGGGGAATCTCTCCAGGACACTGAAGTGAGCAAATATTTTTTTGAGTATTACCTCTCAGGCAATCAAAGAAAAGCAAAAAAATGGGATATTATGTTGAAAGTCTTCTGAATAACAAAGGAAACAATCAACGAAGTGAAGAGACAACCCACAGAATGTGAGAAAATATTTGGAAACTCACCATCTGACAAGGGATTCATAACCAGAATATATCAGGAGCTCCAACAACTCTTAGGGAAAAAATACAAAAATCCAATTAAAAATTAGCATCAGATCTGAGTAGACATTTCTCAGTACAAGACATACAAATGGCAAACAGGTATACAAAAAGATACTCAACATTATTGTTCATCAGAGGAATGCAAATCAAACTATAATGAGATATATCTCATCCAAGTTAAAATGTTTTTTATCCAAAGGACAGGCAATAACAAATGCTGGCAAGAATGTGGAGAAAAGAGAACCCTTGTACATTGTTGATGGGAATGTAAGTTAGTATGATGACTATAGAGAACAGTTTAGAGTTTCCTAAGAAATCTAAAAGTAGAGCTACCATATGATCCAACAATCCTACTGCTAGGTATATACCAAAAAGATAGAAAATCAATATATTTCAGACATACCTGCACTGCCATGTTTATGGCAGCTTTGTTCACAATAGCCAAGATTTGGAAGCAACCTAAATGTCCATTAGCAGATGAATAAAGAAAAGGTGGTGTATATATATACAATTGAATGCTATTCAACCACAAAGAACAATAAGGTCCTGTCATTTGCAACAACATGGATGGAACTGGCGGTCATTATGTTAAGTAAAATAAGCAAGACACAGAAAGACAAACGTCATATGTTCTCAGCTAAACATTAAAACAATTGAACTCATGGAGATAGAGAGTAGAATGACAGAGTCTGAGAAGGGTAATGGGGTCATTGGGGGGAATGCGGGGATCATTAACGGGTACAAAAAATAGAAAAAAATGAAGAAGTTTTAGTATTTGAGAGCACACCATGGTGGCTATAGTCAATAACAATTTAATTGTACATTTTAGAATAACTAAAATAATTAGATTCTTTGTAACACGAGGGATAAATGCTTCAGTGATGGATACCCCATTTACCCTGATGTAATTATTATACATTGTATGCCTATATCAAAATGTATCATGAACCCCATAAATATGTACACCTACTATGCCCCCATAAAATTAAAGACTAAAATTTTATAAAAAGAACTATTGTATGATGCAGCAATCCCACTGCTAGGTATATACACATAAAAAAAAATTAAGTCAGTTTATCAAGGAGATATCTGAACTCTCATGTTTATTAGCACAGTATTCACAAAAGCCAAACTTTGGAATCAACCTAACTGTGCATCAACAGACAAACTGAAAAAGAAAAATGTAGTTCATATATGCAATGGAAGTACTATTCAGCCACAAATAAATGAGATCCTGTGATTTCCAACAACATGAATGGAACTGGAGGTCATCACGTTAAGTGATATAAGCCAGGCATAGAAAGACAAACTTCATATATTCTAACCCACATGTGGGAGCTAAAAATTAAAGCAATTTAACTCATGGAGGTAGACAGTAGATTGATGGTTACCAGTGACTATCAAGGGTAGTAGGGGAGGGGCAGTGGGGATGGTTAATGGATACTAAATATAGTTAGAATAAGTAAGATCTAGTATTTGATAGCACAACAGGGCAACTACAGTCAACAATTTTGTTGCACATTTAAAAATAACTAAAAGTACAATTGGATAGTTTGTAACACAAAGAAAGGATAAATGCTTGAGAGGATGAATATTCCATTCACCCTGTTGTGATTATTACACAATGCATGCCTATATCAGAATCTCTCATGTACCCCATGTACCTACTATGTAAACACAAAAATTAAAATTAAGAAAATAGACAATAAAAAAGAAACATTAGAAGGATATAAAAACAATAAATGAGTTTACAAAAAAAAACTATATCAGCATTCAAATTTTAGAGATGATTTTACTGCTATGTTTCCTATGATCATCTAGAGAATTAACTTTATTTGATAAATAAATAACTTAGTTAATCTGGGGTTTATATTTACCCTTTCACATAGGGGTTGTTGTATGTAGTTGTTTATTTTTAGGTAGTTGGGTCTATAAAATTTTTCATTTAATTAGTTTTCTAGTATAATTGCACCATAAGCAGAACACATTCCAACCCTAGACATTTCAAATGCATCTCCTAAGAAAAACATGAGCTTTTCTTCTGTGATAAAAATACGATTATCATAGTTTAAAAAATTAACACTAATTTCCTCATGTTACCTAACATCTAAACAATATTCAAATTTATTCTAAATGTTTAGAAAATAATATGTACAATTTTGATTTTGAAACAAGATTCCATCTAAGTTTTGTAGGAGGTCATTTACCTGAATATCTGCCAAACCGCACACTCTTACAGGCTTAAAGACTGTAGACACAAATATTCGTGATAAATTAATTTTCTTTTTGTGAAAGAAACCACAAGAATAATTTTAGGAATTCTGAAGTCAGAATGAGTAAATGAGTTGTTACCACTGATCAAATAACTTTAGTTAGACTATATACTTAAGGTGCTGTATAATGAATCAATATAAAAACCAAAGTAAGTACTAACTGTGTATGCATACTATGTCCTAGATGCCCTTGTATCCTTCATATGTAAAGACACTACTAGTTTTCTCTAATACTTCAACATTTCTTTCTCCTTTATGGCATTTTTAAAGCAATTAAGTCAGTTGTCAATAGATTGTAAATATTTTAAGTGTGTCTTATGGTTTCCTGATATTTTCTTAAACGTATTCCTCTGTCTTTTTCTTGGAAAACTGAAATGAGGACTAGAGAAGTGATTAGATGAAGGTTAAATGGTGGGAACCTTTCAAAAGTAATGCCATGTATTTTCTATTTTGTATTATCAGCAGGTATGTAAGGTCAAGTTTTCCCACTACTCATGATGCCAAGGTTGAGTCCTTGGTTAAGATGGTGGCTGGAAGCTCTCTATTAAATGAATGATTTTTTCCTCTGAAATTAGTAGGCAATCTGTGAAACAGTGGTACTATACAAATATGCTTTCCACTTTGTTTTGGAACCCACTGCTGATTCCTTCCCAAATAATCATTTCACTAAGGTTACAAATGCTGATTTTTTAATCCCATCACTCCTTCTCCATTTATTACCTCCCATCACTATTCTATAAAAAGAACTCCCTGGTGTCTACCTGTGTGCAGCACTCTGAGTCCATGGATTGTTATCTATTCAGTATTTCAGAATTAGTCATCACCTTTTTTGACATTAAAGTGTCCCAAATTTGGCAAGTAGAAGAAATAAGGAGAGAGAGTGAGAGAGAGAGAGTGAGAGACAGAAAGAGAGGAAGAGAGAATGAAAATGAAAGAAAACTAATTTGTCAAGGTATTAACAATTATTAAATCCAAGTGTAGGTTATATGGCATTTATTTTACTATCCTTCAAATTTTCTATATTTAGAAAAACACAATAAAATTTAGAGAAAAAGGTAAAAGAAACTATTTTTCATTTATATTTAAACTACTACATATATTAATATTGAAATGCAAGCAAGAAGTTAATAAATGTGACAGAAAATGAAATAGAAACTTTTCTCTATGTTTTATTAATGAGAAACTAGATTTTGAAAAGCATTATGCTAGATGCTTTATATATTTTATCATTTTACTCCCAAAATGTGTAAATTACATTTTTTTATTTGCCAGTAGAAATTAAAAGAATTACACAAGACCATATTACTACTAAGTTTTATCTTGACTCCAAAAACTATATTCTTTCCTATATACCACACATTGAAGAAAGTAGCCTTTGAGATTAAATTTCAGAGAAGTGGTTACTTTGCATTTTAAAATGAGTTACTATGAGGAATACGAAGGCAATCCAAGATATGCAATGCATGTCACACACCATACTTAGTATTTTCTTGGATTTTCAAATTGATTCACTATGTAGCACCTTAGCTGTAGAGTGGAATTACAGTTATTTCATCAAGGAGAACAATTCATTCAATCACACCAAATTTAAACTCAGAAAACCATAAAGTTACTCACTTGGTATGTTTCTTAAAATGGAAAATAATTTATCACCAATAGTTTTGCCTATAGACTTTAAGCTTGTCATTTTATGATCTTTGGCAAAAATCCAGTCATGTGGTTTATTACAATGCTGGCTATGTAACATTGGCAGAAATACAAAACTAAACATTTTGTTCAAATGTCCCTTCAGTCGTTAAAAAGAAAAGTAGTCTTTTAAGTACAGCACTGCCCTAGAGTAAATCATGTCTTATTTTCATAAAGATAGAAGGAGAACACTAGCTTTTAGTATTTAATGGCTATGGATCATGTTATACCCAGAAACTGCAAGAGCTGGCATTGCTCCCCTGAGAGACACGTTATCTCCCAGGAGCACACCACAGGACAAACATGATTTATTTCTCCTAAATGCCTTGTAATTTTCTAAAACTGCTTAATATCTGTGGTATCAGGAGATAAAAACAGAATTTATTTTAACTGTAAACACAACAGCAGTTCTTTATTTTCGTTGGGTAGAGAGGTGAATCCCTGGAATAATAAATCGAAAAAATTAAGTACATTCAAAATGGCTTCTTTATAATTATCAACTGTAACTCGGAGATTTTTTTGCTAAAGACTCCAAATAAATATTTGTTGATTAATGCTATTCATTAATATGTACCATAAAAAGGCCATTTAAAAATATTAATTTGTAGTATTCAAGTCAATGCTCCTAATTTTAATTATATAAATGTATATCATGTGGCAACATTATTAAAATTCATTATTAGATAATAGGTTTTAATATATAAGCTGACCTTCAAAAATGGTAATTCAATATGCTTTGCATTATTTACTACTTAATTTGTAAGAAGAAAGACCGAAGGCAGGTGGATAAATTTGGTATAAAAGAAGTAACCCCATTTATCCACAGGCATCAGCTTAGTCAGAAAATATGATTGAACATAAATCTCAGTATTTAGAGGACTAGAAAGAGCAAAACAATGGAAATAGTCATAATCCTTGACCTTTACATTTTGCTTGGAGGCTAAAGCAATATTGATTTTACAAACAACAAAAGAAACACACACAAAAATCCATGTTAAATCTGGCAGCAAAAACTCAAGCAGCTTGGAAACCTGTGTGGTGGAGACGAGCCGTGGGTGTTGCAGCAGACAATTCCAGATACAAAGTTTGGTCCTTGCCAAATTGATCCTTTCACTTTACCCCTGTATTCAAACCCACAGGTCAGAATACCATCATATCCTACTGTGGCCAGTGGGAAAGTCACTATCCATTGATGTTTACATTTGTAAACTGAAATAATAATACTACTAAATAAGTTAGATTCATGTATATTAAATACCTGGCAAAATAAGACATTCGAAGAAGGCTGGCGCTCTCTCTCTTTGCATGTGTATGTAAGGTTGAATCTCTGTAAGTACAGATTTCTGCACAGATATACTACAATAACAAATGTACTTCTTTATAATTAATAAAGCTAGGTTCCCAGCTTTATTCGTTATGAAATATATCAATTACTCTTGGTCAGTTTTTATTAATGTGCGTAGACTATAAGATAAAGCAAACAAGCATAACTCTAAAGAAGAGGAAGATTTTTGTAAAACTAGACAATTTGCCAAACATATGCACAAGGATTAACTAATGTAATTCAAGCACCATATAGCTTTAGGTTTACTACAATCCCAATTGATGGATGAGATTATGAAAATTCAATGATGTCGAATGACTTGACCAAAATTATGTAGCCAGCAATTAAGTTGCAGAGCCACTGATGACAGTGATTTCTCACTATTTTCATATTTCAACTCACCATACACACTGGCATGAGACATTACAGGTAAGAATGGTGGCATTATCATCTTATTCCCTGATACCACTGCCTGCTTGAGAATATACAAATGAACATATTTAGTGATTAGAAGAGGAGAAAGAGTAGATAATTTATTAACAAAAAATATTAAAATGCCAAGTTCAAAAAACTTAGCAGTTAAAATAATTGAAGATAAATAGTCACAACAAATAAAGGAAGAAGGAATAGCTAAAAATCACAATAATTTCTAAAGAAGGCCTCAGTACCATGGAAGAAGCAGAAACCATGTCAGTGATGCATTTGGAAGTAGAAAGAGAAGGTGCAATAACGTGGGTAGAAAATGATGCATTTCTGAACGGAAGATTTAAATAAAGGAGAAAAGAAAGGACTCATGGCAGGAAGTTTTATATGATAACGACTTGGTTCATCCATTCATTCATTCATTCTTTTATTTTTACCCTGCCAGCTTCCCAGGCTCCAACTTGCAGAGTTGGACAAAGTAGTTACACTGTAAAAGCCAGGGAACTGCAGGTTTAACAAGCACAACCAGGTGACTCCGACGCAGGTGGGAATAGTTCGAGACACTTTTGTTTCAATGGTGGTAAGTTGGTGAAAAGGTAAAATTGAACATTAGAACCTGGGTGACAGAGCTAGACTCCATCTCAAAATAAATAAATACATAAATAAGAAGAAGAAAAGAAAGAAAAGTTTCCATAAATTGGGGTGAAAATATGCAACATTCTAGGTTTTATATATAGCTGAGATGTATGTATTTTTTCTGTAGAAGACAGAAATATTTGTCTTGGTGTTTCTACCAAAAAAATTGTCATCTGTTCTCAGAAGTCAGAGTTTGAGTAAAGAGGCACCCGACAGTTTGAACATCTCATTATAATCTAGAATTAGGACAGTTTATTCATCACGGAGAGAAAAACCAGACTGCATGGCCAGTAGTAGAATCACCTGAGACAGCAAATGTGAGGCCCATGCTTCCAACAATTTAATAAGAAGTGTTTTGTGAATGTTCTGTGTTTAGAGCTGGGTTCCTTAGGACCACATTTTCAGGACATTGTGCCCTTTAACTTAGAAAGCCAATTTCAAACATTAATACCACATTATTCAGGCTGCTCACATATTAACAATTTTAATTTATACCTTTAAAATGAAATACTGTTAAAATATATAGAAGTAAAGACTGCATTTTAAAATCACTGCAATAATGAGTCTACTCTGAAACAAGTTTCTCTGAAGTATAGGATACAGCCTTAGGTAAGTCTGAGTACAAACTCCCTCCAGAGTCAGACTGCCAGTACTTACATGCTAGCTAGATTATTAATAGCTGTTGATATGGGGTAAATCTTAGTGTCAGTTTTCTTATCTATATAATAGAGGCAATGCACTATCCTAACTGAACACAGAAACAGAAAATCAAATACCACGTTCTCACGTGTAATTAGGAGCAACGGATACACATGAATATAAAGATGGAAATAATAGACACTGCAGGCTCAAAAGTGGGTGAGGGTGGGAGAGGAAGAAAGGGTTGAAAAATTACCTGTAGAGTACAATGTTCACTAGTTGGGTAATAGGTGGAGACCAGTAGGTAATATATGCACTTTAAAAACACGCACATGTATACCCTAAATCTAAAAAAACCCACAATTTCGAAAAACTTAAAATCAATAGAGAAATAAAATACAGGCATTAATAATATCACCCATTATAGCTTTGTTCTTAACATTAAATAAGCTAGTAAATGACAAGGGTTTAGACCAGGGTCTGATACAAAGAAAGTACTCAGTATATTTTGGCTGCTTTTAAAAGTTATTATTATTATCATCATTGTCCTTTTAATTATTTTTCAACTTTTATTTTTTATGGTGGTTAGATTCGTGCAGTTTAAATCTACACATTTTGATGCTCAATGCAGTGAAAATATCTGTTAACATTCTTCAGTCATTCTAAATCTCCCAATGACAACTCTGCTCAGAAGTCGCTTGGAGTCAAGAGAATTAAGAATGAAGATTGGATACAATTCTCCAGTAGTTAATGAGTGCTTTTTTTTTTTTTTTTTTTTTGTACAAGATTCATTCTTTGGGAAAATCACAGATGGATAAATCACCATCTCCAACCTTGAGTTCATATACTGATAGAATGAAAATATCTCCAAATAATGAAAACTGTCTAAAATGATGTAGTATGTTGAAATATCAATAGGGAGCACTGAGGAGGGAGAGGTAGGTTCATGCTCACTTTAGGATTTTACCTTTTACACAATACCCTTTAGGCAGTGGAGAATAGGAAAAAAAAAATGCAGGTCCTGGATTTGTGGCTAGATAAGGTGGAAGGTGATAGTCAACTAAGAGAAAAAAAACGATAAATTAAACACTGTATATGTTTCAGTTCATTCTCACACTTCTATAAAGAAATACCTGAGAATGGGTAATTTATAAGGAAAAGAGGTTTAATTGGTTCACAGTTCTGCATGTCTGGAGAGGCCTCAGGAAAACTGACAATCGTAGCAAAAGGGGAAGAGGCATGTCTTACACGGTAGCAGGCAAGAGATAGCAGGCAAGAGCAGGGAACATTGCCTTATAAAACCATCGGAGCTCGTGAGAACTCACTCACTGTCATGAGAACAGCATGGAGGAAACTACCCCAATGATCCAATCACCTCCCACCTGGTTCCTGCTTCAACATGTGGGGATTATGAGGATTACAATTCAAGATGAGATTTGGGTAGGGACACAGAGCCAAATCATATCAGTATATAATGCAACTTATGAAGCTGTAGACCAAAATGGTTTTAATTTTTAAAAAATTTTTCTCTACTTAAATAGAGAGGGCATGCAAAAGAGATATCTGTGTCCTGTATATATCTACTCGCTGGTCTACCCACAGGATAGCGAAAGAAATAAGTCTCTCTGAAGAGATTGTTTTCTGTACACAGGGCTTCCTGGGGAGCAAAAATAAGTTGGATAAACACTTTTCTGTATTTATAAATAAACATGTTCTTTTTAAATAATAAATTATATTTTAAACTTCCATTTGAAAAAACAATACAGATAAAATATTTCTAAGTAAATTTTGGTCTTCTGCAGCTGAAGGAACTGACTAGGAACTAAGTATTGGCTTTGACAGTCTTCTGGTTTGCACTAAAATAAGTACTGTTCTGCAACTGACTTAGAAATCTACAGATTAGATGATTTAAAAAAATAAGACTTTACTTATGCTTCTACTAAACTAGGCAGGAGAAGGGTCTTAAAAAGTGATTTGAATGTGTGGAGAAAATTAATGAAGAAATCAATTTAAGCTTTCATTCATATACAGCAAGTCCTTGAATAATATTGCTTCATTCAATGATGCTACAACCATGAGGAAAAAAAAAAAGATTGATTCCCAGCCTGGGCCACTAGGTAGGAGTGTGGGTGAGTGAGGGTCGGTGTTGCTGTGGGGGCGTGTGTGTGTGTGTCTGTGTGTGTGTGTTTCTGTTTCTGTGTGAGCGGCTCTGCAGCAGGATGGTGTCCTGTCCAGAGCTGGTTCCCACCGGGTGTCCTATGCTGCCAGGAGATATTCTGGGCACCCACAACCCTGAACTGAAATAATATGGGAAATAATTTTCTTACTTGTGTCTATTAATCTTTCTTCAGTGTATGTATACCTCACATTTATGTCCATGTTTAATTTGCTAAGTAATTTGGTCTTTATTTAGAGGTTTGGTGATGTTTTTTGTAACCAGAAAGATGCTATAGGAACTTAATTCTTGTTTGTATCAATTAGCCTATGGTAAAATTAGTTTTGTTATATGTTATTTTGTTTAAAGTCAGCAGTTTTTAAGAACCTGTCAATGACATTATGTAAGGACTTACTTTATACAAATAGATAACCAATAATTCTGAGATATCTAGTGAAGCATAATGACTCAATATTAGAACTAAGAACCTAGAACCTAAGTATAAAATTAAAAATTAAAAGGGATCAAGAGGAAGCAGAAATAATACCAACTATTATCCTCAGACATGGCAACAAATCATAAAAAGCTCTGAAATGGGATATTAAAGAAACATTTAAATTTAGATTTTAAAAATTTAGTGTAATGCACTTACTTACGCTTTTTTTGCAAGATACTTTAGCAACTGGAATCATTCCAAAGCAAGTGCATTTGACCTGAAAAATCTCATTTCTAGAAGAAAGCTGACATCCTCCTTTACTTTCAATTACTCTGCTAATGTTGATAAATAACAAATTTCTATCAAAGCATCCCTGAGACATAAGTGAAAATCTTTAAAGAAAAACTCTCTGAAGATGTTAACCTAAGACATTTTTTGGCAATATAATGGAATCTACCTCAGATATAACATTCATAATGGAATAGCAAACAAAAATTACATCAGTATTTTTTGTTTTCCCTCACTTAATGAATTAACATTTAGTAACTGAATACATCAATTATGCTAGGCACTATGTGAAGTTACACACAAACACACACACACACAAACACATAGGGACATAATTAGTTCATTGGAATTATATCTTGGCCTACTTTGGGACCTACATTTATTCCTAATCTTAATGCTTGAGTTTATGAAAGATGGAGCCTGGTTATCATCTGAATTTTGCTGCTGAGCCTTTTCTGGAACAATAATAAACACTTTAGTTTACCTTCTGGCACGCTACAGTAACTTTTTTAAAGGAAATCATAAGGTATCAACCTTACTTTAAAATTTGATCATATATTTTTGGATTAGTCATCTACTATTTGTGCACAATTGAGACAATTTATTGGGTTAGATATTTCAGGGTATCATTTATATATTTCTTGACCTTTTATGAATAAAGATTATACTTTGCAGAGTTACTGTTGTTTGCTCTGTGGGGTAAAGTTGTGTGTGTGTGTTGTAAGTGTTGTATTGCTGCTGTTGCTTCCATGTAACTTTCCAGCTAGAAAAGCAAAGATGAGGAACATGAAGTTTTCAATTTTAGCAGTGATGGTTCAGGGCTGAGTAACAAAAAGTGTAGTTTGGAATGTTGAGAAGAAGCCTCTTTACATCATTTCTGTGAAAATAAGCAGTATCTTGGCATCCAGATCCCTTTATAGATTGTCACAAGGATATCAGCAAAGACACCTTCAGCAGTGACTGTGGAGAGGCTCCTCTGGGTAGTTTCAAGAACTGGAAGCACAGGGCAGTCTAGGGGCAAACTGAACGCATATGAAGACTGAAAAGGTGATCCAATAAGGAGAACATAAACCAATGAACAATTACATAAACAATTTCAATAACACTTTTCATAGGAAAGGAGATAAGATACGACATTTCAACATTTTATGTTTTGGATTCAAAAAATATTAGCCCTTATTTTTAAAAAATCATCTTATACTGCTCTTTTCTTTACATACTTTCCCTGGCATTCTTGTTCTTCCAACGAGCCACATTAATTGGTATTTCAGGACCTTTCCTTTCACTGCATCTTTCACCTGGAATATTCTTTCCTAGACCTTTGTCTTGCTTTTTACATTCTTTCACTTATGTCTCTACTTACACATTACCTTCTAGGAGAGATTTTCCAAGACTACCCTAACTTGATTGTCTCTCTCTACTCATATTACTCTCTTTTGCAGTATCTTATTTTTTTTTCATATCACTTATCACTGCTTGGAAGTACATTATTTATTAGGGATTTATCTGCTTCTTTATTTCCTCTCTTTATCCAACTGGAGTGTAAGGATAAGGGCAGAGCCTTATTAGTCTACACAAAGTAGGTGGTCAAAATGTTTTTAAATACATGAAAAATCAACTTATGACTCACTGATTATCTTTTTTATTTGTCTAGTTTACTGTTTAATTTGTCCACTGAGCTGACTTTATTTCATTTTTATATTTCGCTTACAGAATTTCTATTTGATTTCTTCTGAAAGATGTTCTTTTTCCAGTGTCCTGTTTTTACAGGTTTTTTTGTTTGTTTGTTTGCATTCCTCTTTTAATGCTTTGTACATTTCAGACATCTTATATTTTAAAATATATTCTGGTCTACTTTATTTTTAAAATCTTCTCAGGGTATACAACTCTCCTAATTCGCTCACTTAGTAGATTCGCCAACGCTTCTTTGCGTGTTGTTTAATACTTGTCGTAAGCACATTTTTGGGAGCTTGGTTTTCTGTGGGAATCCGATGCCCCAGGTTACCAAAGCATCTTACATCTTCATGGTGAAATATGGGTGGGCCTCTGCTGGTGCTCACTCAATTTTTTCAGTTCACATATTTTATTATGTTAATTCTTGTATTCATGGACCCTGCACCTCTTGTAGTCATGAAAATTTGAATTTCACACTAACTAGTGGTTTAGGAATCTCACAAATTGTTGTGGCTCTTATTTTCCCCCATCTGGAGCACAATCTTAGCTGATGGCAGGTTTCCTTGCAGGGGCATATTTGTAGATGGGAATTCCCAAGCTCTGGTACACATCTTGACCCCTTTTGATAACTAATTTCTAGCTCCATTTGTTCACCATGTCTTAAGTCTGAAATAAGTTCCCTGTATAAAAATCTAACACACAGCACTTCTCTCTGATAATTTGTCTCCAGTTGAAATGACAGAGGAAACATATTGATTTTGACTTCCACTCACTGCACCCACATTGAGATTCTTCTTCACTTGTAACAGCTGTTGGTTCCTTTTCTTTATTCTAAGCTTACCAGTATACCCTGGCACTATTTTCTTATATTTAAGATAATCTTTGTATGTGTTTTAATTTAAGTATGTGTTGGAACCAAAGTCTTTAGATCAATTTTGTAAAACATATTGAAAAATGAAAAAAATACAGAACTATTGATAGTTAAGGCAGAAAACAGGGAGCTACAAAGATAAACATGCAGAGAAACCAACAGCCAAGGCAGAATGCATTCTTCCCAGAAAAGCTTCAGATAAACGTTGAGTTTAGCGCAGAAGATCTGGAATCACTTGACTGACTGCAGGATATAAGTCATAGTAATTATAAATGAACACAAAGGGGCTAGGACAAAACACTGCATGTGTCCTCATATAGAAACCCTTGCTTACAAAAATGATGGACAAGGAGCAGCACTGGCCCCAGACTAAAGGCATATATATATCATCCCTACTATTTTAACAACACAGAGAGATCTAGAGATCCTTTTGAATACAAGGCTACATTATACAGATGTTAAGAGAGAAAAGTAGCCTCTTTCCAGTAAATGTTGAAATGGATCTTCATTTATGTATATGTAGCTTATATTCAGACCCCCCTCCATTCATGGAGAGACCTGTTATACAATTGAATCTATGTAATGACAGAGGACACTCAGTCACCATCTATCATAATACCTTAGTGTTTCATTCATAGATATAAAGACACCTCTAAGAATTCTGACAAAGATAGTTAAAAGTAATGACTTAAAAGAGAAAAATCTAAATAGAAAATGTTTTTTACCTTATCAAGAGTGAAAACTCATTGCTTGTTCATTCTCAAGCAAAAGAAACTATTGTTATTATACTTAGATATATTTGTATTAAGATATTTTAGTTTTCAGTATGTTTAATAGTGAAATGAAAATACAAATAAGATGAAGAATGTAAAAATAGAGGTGAGTGAAGATATAATTGATACAGGAAAGTTACAAAAGAGAATGAGGGTGTGGGTTTCAAAGCACTGATGTAGGGAATTGATTTACCTTTTGCAGGATGGATAATGAGAATATTCATTGTAATGAAGAGTGAAGGACAAGATCTAAACAATTAGGATTGAAAGTAACTTAAAAATCACTTGGGAAAGCTTTATAAAAAATCTTACGTAATACCTTTTATTCTCTAATTGAAGAAGAAAGTATAATATTCTACGAGCATGAGGTATGTGGATAGTGGCGTTCTGTTATATTTGAGCAAAGTAGAGAGGTTAATCAATAACCACTATAGAAAATAGAAAGCGGAGCTTACTAGGTAAATTTCAGTAACATAAAGTTCCAGCAACATTATTTACATAATTTATGGTTTTACTTCAGGGACAATAGCAATCTGGCATTAAAAGTATAGAAGATAAACAGGTTAATCTGATTAGTCATCACAACTTTGTGTGTGTGTGTGTGTGTGTGTACGCACACATGTGTGTTCATGCATGTGCAGGTGTACAGGCAGGCCAATTGGGTAAGCATGTAGAGGATATTGGCAAATAATTAGTTGAAGGGATTAACCATGATATCTTAGCTGAGTAAAAAAATTAGAAAAAAAGGAAGAGAAGTTTGCTAGTAGAAGGAAATGACCTAAGTCTAAGGAAAAATGCTCTGATATTTCTAAAGAACCACTGCAGAGACAATAAAGAAATAAGAGAAGTGGACAATTTGGACGACATAAAAAGACAGTGAACATAGTAAGGTTTTAATGGTGCAAATGTTTCAGGTAATATTAAGTTTCATTATTCAAGATACAGTCTGAAGTGAAAAGTAGATAAAAATATTTACAAATGAAGATGTTACAGAGATAAATGTCTATCTTGTTGGGTTCTAAAAAAAGTTGTTGATGAACAAAATGAAAGAAAGTACTGTGAATGAGAATACAATGTCCTCAAATAATGACAATAATACAGTAATTAGTTAGAAGATTAGAATAGAAGGTAATACAAAGGGGTAGCAGAAGCAAGATTTTTATATAAAAAAGAAATATTACTTGAATTAAATTTCTTAGAAGGAGAAATAGAAATGGGGCTTTGGCAAATGGAAACACATCCCATGCTTATGGATAGGTAGAATCAATATTGTGAAAATGACCACACTGCCAAAAGCAATCTACAAATTCACAGCAATTCCCATCAAAATACCACCATTATTCTTTACAGAACTAGGAAAAACAATCTTAAAATTCATATGGAACAAAAAAAAAAAAAGAGAGAGAGCCTGCATAGCCAAAGCAAGACTAAGCAAAAAGAACAAATCTGGAGGCATCACATTACCTAACTTCCAACTATACTATAAGGCCATTAGTCACCAAAACAGCATGGTACTGATACAAAAAACAGGAACATAGACCAATGGAACAGAATAGAGAACCCAGAAATAAACCCAAATTCTAACAGCCAACTGATTTTCAACAAAGCAAACAAAAACTAGGGAAAAGACACTCTATTCAACAAATGGTGCTTGAATAATCGACAAGCCACATGTAGGAGAGTGAAACTGGATCCTCATCTCTCACCTGATACAAAAAATCTACTGAAGATGGATCACAGACTTAAATATAAGACCTGAACCTATAAAAATTATAGAAGATATCATCATAAAAACTCTTCTAGACATTGGCTTAGGCAAAGATTTCATGACCAGGAACACAACAGCAAATGCAACCAAAACAAGGATAAATAGGTGGGACTTAATTAAACTACAGAGCTTCTGCACAGCAAAAGGAACAGTCAGTAGTGTAAACAGACAAGCCACAGAGTGTGAGAAAGTCTTCACAATCTATATATCTGACAAAGGACTAATATCTGGAATCTACAAGAAACTCAAGAATAAAACAAACAACTCCATGAAAAAGTGGGCTAAAGACATGAATAGACCATTACCAAAAGAAGATATACAAATGGCCAACAAACATATGAAAAAATGCTCAACATCACTAATGATCAGGGAAATACAAATCAAAACCACAATGCTACATCACCTTACTCCTGCAAGAATGACCATAATCAAAAAATAAAAAAATAATAATAGATGTTGGTGGGGATACAGTGAAAAGGGAACACTGCTGGTGAAAATGTAAACTAGTACCATCACTATGCAAAACAACGTGGAGATTCCTTAAAGAACTAAAAGTAGAACTATCATTTGATCCAGCAATTCCACCACTGGGTATCTACCCAGAGGAAAAGAAATCATACGAAAAAGATACTTGCGCATACACGTCTATAGAAGCACAATTCACAATTGCAAAAACATGGAACCAGTCAAAATGCCCATCAGTCAACGAGTGGATAAAGAAACTGTGGTGTATATATCTATATATGACAGAATACTACTCAGCCATAAAAAGGAATGCATTAATAGCATTCACAGCAACCTGGATGGAACTGGAGACTATTAGTCTAAGTGAAGTAACTCAGGAATGGAAAACCAAACAGTCTATATTCTCACTTGTAAGTGGGAGCTAAGCTATGAGGATGCAAAGGCATAAGAATGATACAATGGACTTTGCGGATTCAGGGGAAAGGGTGGGAGGGGAGTGAGGGATAAAAGACTACAAATTGGGTTCAGTATATACTGTTCGGGTGATGGGTGCACCAAAATCTCACAAATCACCACTAAAGAACTTACTCATGGTCGGGCGCAGTGGCTCATGCCTGTAATCTCAGCACTTTGGGAGGCCGAGGCAGGCAGATCACCTGAGGTCAGGAATTCGAGACCAGCCTGGCCAATATGGTGAAACCCCATCTCTACTAAAAATAATTTTAAAAAAACAAATAGGCATGTGTGGTGGCACACTCCTATAGTCCCAGCTACTTGGGAGACTGAGGTAGGAGAATTGCTTGAACCCAGGAGCTGGAGGTTGCAGTGAGCCGTGATGGCACCACTGCACTCCAGTCTGAGTGACTCCATCTCAAAAAAAAAAAAAAAAGAAAAAGAAAAAAAAAAAAAGAACTTACTCATAGGTTCTTACTCAAAGAACCTATGTACTTACTCATAGGTACTCACCAAGTACCACCTATTCCTCAAAAACCTATGGAGAAAAAATTTAAAAAGATAAATTTTAAAAAAAGAAATGGGGCTTGGTTAAAGTTTGATTTTAAATATAAATGTCCTTAATGTATTGGCTTTAAGAGACATGTATGTCAGAACAGGTTGGAATATGGGTATTAAGAATCAAACCCAAAACTGAGTTTTATTTTTTGCTCATATAATACATACAATATGAATTGGTAGGCTTCTTAATCCATAGATCAATCAGAGACCCAGGCTGAGAGGGAGGCTTTACTGACTTACTGCAGCCATGACCTGGAACAGAGGAATTCCACCATCACATACACGGTGAAAGAGAGAAAGGGAAAAATGCCCCAAAATCATAAATGTAAATATCTAAAAATTACATAAAATACTTATCCTTAAAACTCATTCTCCAGAACAGTCACATGGCCCCAAAAACATGCAAGGGAGCTGGGAAATTTGGGGTAGTGGTAAATATCAATTCTCATATGGGATAGTTGAAATTAACTAAAGGGGAAACATGAAAATACAGTAAGAATGATTTATACTCAGCTACAAAACCTGGAGAAAAATATCTACAAATTATATTTAGCTATACTACCATTATCTGGAAAATAAACACCTGCATAAATATTTTAATAAACATATCAAAAAGTATAGGTTAATTATACCATTTGCTTGTTCATTATTATCACCATCTTCAAATCATGTTGATTGCTAGTTTGTTTCTGAAAATACGTATTGGTCTGATCTGCTAAACAAGAACTGAATGCTAACGGAAAATATTATAATAGTGCTACTACCTATTCACATAGAATGCTGTTATGGACAACCTCACCTCTTGGTTTTCCTTCTGGAATAAGTAATGCTATATTAGTTCATTTGGATTGACCCATGAAAATCGTCTTCATCAGGCATGATTCACCAAGCAGCTGCACACTTCACAACAGCAGTTATGAGAGACTTACTTTTTTATTGGATAAGAAGAAAGATAATAAAATTGTCAAAAATGTACTGGGAAAAACAGGTTTGTTCAATATGTTGACCTTTTGATATCTGAATCAGACTTTCTTACTGAAAATAAAAAAGATTTCAGAGAACACAAGAGGTATAATATCCAAGATAAGTCAAGATAATTGATTACAAACTAAATAACAACATGAAAGAGAGCAAACCAGGGAAGGAATATGTCAGGAGTTTTCAGCTGGAGTATTTATTTTTATCAGTCAGGTGGTAGAGCTGCTTAATACTCAAAATAAGCATTTTGATTTTTGGTTTTGGTTTTATATTGGTGAGAATTCCTCATGTACGAGGAGAAATCAAAGACTTAATAGTGTTTGGGAGATGCAATATTAAGCTGACTTTTCTTATAGAATGTTGCCATCTTGAAGGGCAAGGATGCTCTGCAGTGAATGACTTACCTTTTTTTTTTTTTGAGACGGAGTCTCACTCTGTGGCCCAGGCTGGAGTGCAGTGGCCCGACCTCGGCTCACTGCAAGCTCCGCCTCCCGGGTTCCAGTGATTCTCCTGCCTCAGCCTCCGGAGTAACTGGGACTACAGGGGCCTGCCACCATGCCTGGCCCTGCAGTGAATGACTTTCAAATGTCTTCCATATTCATTCCCCAAGAAAGCATTCTCTTTCACCTACCAAATATCCTGCCCCATTTTTCTTTCTTTTTTAAAAAAAATCCATCACTGTGTCAAATGAGAGCTGTTATTATTTCCCAGCATTACTTGAACAGATGACTTGGGGTTTGATTTTCTATCTCCACTTAATTAAAGAGCTTTAAGTGGTAATATCACTGTTTGAAGATTTCTGATACTCTTACTAAGGTGTACCTATGTTAAACCAAACCAGTCCTTTTCATGAATTATACCTTGAATGCCATTTTAAATCACCTTAGCTGCTGTCAATGGCTTATTGCAAAAAGGGTGACATTTCAGTGGTATGCTTCCTTTGAAATTAAAGTGTTTTCCTTAGGAATGACTTCCCTTCTGGTGTGGTTGGAAGTCTCAATAAAATGGCTTTATTTCACATCCCCCCAAAAAGTCAGGTTATTTAGGAGTTGTAAAAAATAAATACATTTTATCTAGTAGTACACAAACACAAATACCCCTCAACAAACAGAGCATGAATGATGAATCTTTCTTTTGATATTCAAGAATAACACGCTTGCTGGAAATACAGTTTACCAGTGTGTGAAATGCCTATAGTTTTACTAACCCTTTTATTATTCTCAGCTCTTTTATTTTATGTATTTTATTAATACACGATAGATGTACATATTTGAGGGTACAAGTGATAATTTGATACATTGATGTAAACAATGTAAAGATCAAATCAGTTTAATTGGGATAGCCATCACCTTCAATATTTATCTTAGTTTTTATGGTAGGAAGTTTTGGATTATTCCTTGATAACTATTTTGAAATTAATTAAATAACTTATTCATCTAAAACAATAGTAACTTTGGTACAAATATAATGCACTACATAAAGACAACAGAACATGCAAAAATCAGACTTGTACCAGCAAAAGCTGCATATTTGGAGAGCCTACCAATATTGGTAATTCACATGCACTCATTCTGTTAGTTTTTATTAGAATTACCATTACTGTTTTTCATGTCAAGATGAATATATAATATACATGCTTGTTTTTTAATGAGACAAAATACAAAATACAAAAATAAAAAGAATAAAGGAAGCAAATTTGCTCCAACAACTGTGTGTGTGCATTTTAAGGTTGAAGAGATAACGCCAAATTCTTGTCTTTTTGAAGAGTGACTCAAATATCTCATGTAGATATTTGAAAATTTTATCGTTTTCAATTCTGAATAGAAAAAAAATTCTTTCTTATGGTTTAATTGTTCTCTTCATGATGATTAGTACGATTGGGCAGCATTTCAAATTTGCTTTTAGTCTTCTATTATTCCCTGTTCATAGCTTTTGTTCTTTTATATGGATTGTTGTATTTAATGTTACAAGTTTTTATAATACAAATGTTTCAAAATAATGTGAATGTTCTGACTACAAGTACTTTATATATGCCTTATATAATAGTTTATAGTTATATTTAGAATACATAGATGCACATGTGTTGACTAAAGAGATAGATGTCTATATTTATGTCTGTGCTGATTGAAGATTATGTGTGTGTATATATGTGTGTATATATATATGTATATATGTGTGTATATGTGTATGTGTGTGTATATATATCCAATTACATTCTAGTCCTTTAAATTGAATTATGCTGCCTTTGGTTATTCTAATATGTTTTATTTTGATAGACATTTTTACCATTTCTTTATGACTTCTGGCTTACCTGGCACTTAGAAAGCCTTGCCCATATTAAGAAAGCAGAGGTAAACTGAATTTCAACAGAAACCTATGCATTGGTGAAAGACTGTTGCTTCAGATCACATGATTTTAGCCTTCTTGCTTTTGCATTATTTTTCCACAATTTATTGTCTACATAGGACATTCCTTTTTAGATCATCTGATTCGATCATAAACAATTTTCTAACTCTTTATAAATATGTCTATTCTTTAGTAGGGAATTTGGTTTTATGGTTTGCATGTTTGGTGGTTCTAGAAATGAATTAATGGTTTATGGAGTTAACAGTCTCTGTTAGGTGAAACGTGACAAAAAATTTGGTTTGTTAGTCTTTCGTTTGTTTGCATACTGTCCTATTATGACCTCAAACAATTAAGTTTGTGCCCACCAGAAAGAAAACCTCTTTTGTATCTGAACCAGTTAATTTTGTGTTTCTGTGCTTAATCTTTACCTATTGCTAAAATTTCAGGATTGAAACTACCAGTTTTCTTTTTCTGTGTATTCCTAAATATCTATATTTCATAAAGACCTTTACTTTATATAGTATGTTGTAATTATTCTATCTCCAAATTGTCTTCACAAATTAGATTATAAAATCTGTAAAATTAAAGAAGCTTAGTATATAAAGGCAAATTGAATATTTTTTTAATTTTCTGAGAAAATAGGATTATTTCTAATATGTTTAATAAACTAGAAAGGAAATGTATTTTTACAGAAACCAATACAAAAGAGTTAAAAATTCAAGTTCATAAATTGTAGGTAAATCTTCAACAAACAAAACTACTATTTTTGGTTTAACAAAGCAGCTCTGTCTTCTGTGGTTTATGAGTAAGAATAATACGCGCGTATGTTTGTATTTCACTTGCATATGTTTTTCCTTTACTTATATTTACTTATCAAATAAACTAACATTATTTCTACTTAATGTTTAAGGTTGTGAAAAATGTAAGCTATTGCTTACCCAAAATGAACCGTTATTCTGACAAACTATTCCAACATTAATTATGCTGGAAGAATGTTATCTTGAAGATAATCCAAAATTTTAGCCAATAATATTTTGGAATAATATTAAATGGAGTTAATTCACGGATAGTTATTAAATGTCTAGCTCATTTCTAAGATAAAAATACCAAAACATTGATAACTAGGCAATATTTTACATGTATATGCACTTATTTTTCTATACCACAGAAAAGCACTCACTTTAGAACTTATTTTCTAAAGTACAGGGAAGCTCTGTTAATAAATATATTCATTTTTTGCTTCTTCAAGCAGTTTTTAAAGGAATAGTTGTAAGTATAGCAACTAGTGTTATATATATTCATGAACTTTGTTAGTTGCTAAAATGCTGGTGTTTGGCAGACAGTTCACAATTATTCATCCTATAATTTCCTTTGTGCAGTAGAAGTTACTTTGACTACAAGTTACAATTAGTAAAAGGTTATAATCAGTATACACAAATGAGACTACTGAAAGCAAAAATGACATCGAAATACAAGTTTGTATACAAGATAATTAGATAGGTTTTTGTTTATTAAGAGAAAAACACATATTTTTGTTCCAAAGTAAAATGTCTGGTCATTATAGAATGAGAAGGAGAAGAGTGAAGAACAAAATTTGAGTGGATATAGAAAGTTCTACCTCTGTGGAAGAGGGATTTTTATTTGCCTTGAACTATAGTGTATACAAATAATCAGTCTGAAAAGAAGCACTAACATTTAAAAAGATGTATTAAAATTGTGCTGAAACTTCTAACCCAAGATTCAGTGAAACAAGAATTTAATCACAGAGGACTGAATGAGCTGATGAGGTATGGCTGCAATTTTTGTTTTGCTGTTGATATTATTGATGTCTTAATGGTCTATTTTCTGGATATTTTAGAAAGCCCTTTTTCTTTCTTCTTAAGCTGTCTGTAACTCAAAACAACTTAGTAAATTCTGTTTCTCTAATCTGAAATAAAACACTTCAAAATGATCGCTTATTCTTTCTTCCTGGCCCTCTCCCCCTAGAATTCAGAAACTCTTACTGAATCTTACTTTTCATGACAATACAGTTATTTGCATAGGTTCAGTGAAAACAAAATTCCTTTTTTATTAGGATGTAATTGGAAAAAATGATTTTGCAACCAAGAACATGCCTGGAATGTCATATTTGAAAACAATGCTCATTTAATCAACTATGACCGGAAATTTTAATCAAATGAGATTGATTTTACAGAGCAGTATTCTCACGACCCTCTTGGGAAAATGGAACTTGTTACTTGTCTACAGTGCTCTCGACCTTAAATGTGAGCAAGAAAGTTTACTTCCTGGTAAGTCCAGGGAAATTACGATATTTTAGAGACAGAATTCACCTAAATGTATAGTTACTGCAGGTAAATCCTGATGGAGAGAGTGTCTTAGTTTTGATTCCTAGAGTCAGGAAAGTTTGTTAAAACAGTTTAAAATTGTTAAGACAATTTAAAAATCCTTACATGGGATTTCTTAGGAAAATTTCGGTGAAGTTACAAAGCCTATATGGTAAATTTACACTTTTGCTACAGCTCTGTATACAGTCAGATCTAATGAGAACAACCTCAGTTTGTGATTAATAATAATTTTTATTTCAGAATATTTTTGATAGAACAAAGGGAGAACCTTAGGGGGAAAAAAAAAAAAGTGTATCAATCAAACAATGCTTGTATAGAACATGCCAGGCTTCTCTTTCAGCTATTTTACAACCATTGTCCATATACAACACACTTTTTGATTATTCACTCAACTCTGCCTAAATATGTCTGTTTTCGTGAATCATTTATAGGATTAATTTGGCTTCTTCACTGAGTGAATTAAATAATATCTTTTAGCACATGTTCATTTTTAGGTCAGTATAACAGTCATAATGTCATCTTTTTTGGAAAATTGTCTTCAAATGCAAATATTTCTCTAGTGTTGTGTTAACAGTTTCATATTTATTCCCAGAATTAATGTGCATGCATGTTGTCAGGTAGTAATCCTTTTATGTTTTGTTGTCATTAGATTTGTATGTGTCTCTGTGGCGGGAAGGTTGTTTTCTAAATTGTTACCCAAATATACATAAGCCCTTTACTGAACAGGGTACGCTCCACATTTTATTATTTTGTAAATGCCTATTTACACTTTAATATGTTTCTGGGCACATTTTGCTCTAGCATTCTGTATCTCTAAACCTGCCTATGACAAGATTATTTTATTCTTTGTGTTATGATATTTTTAATTTTTGTAACTTTATAGTTGTATTTAACATGGCATTTTAGGAAACATGTTACTTAAAGTTTATTCTCCTTTTCCAGAATATTATCTCTTTCTATGCAATTAATTTCCAGATGCACTTTAGAATCTGCTAGTAATTTTTTTGTTTTTTGGTTTTTTTTTTTGAGACAGAGTCTTGCTCTGTCACCCAGGCTGGAGTGCAGTGGCACGATCTCGGCTCACTGCAAGCTCCGCCTCCCGGGTTCACGCCATTCTCCTGCCTCAGCCTTCCCAGCAGCTGGGACTACAGGCACCCGCCGCCATGCCTGGCTAATTTTTTTGTATTTTTAGTGGAGACGGGGTTTCACCGTGTTAGCCAGGATAGCCTCCATCTCCTGACCTCGTGATCCGCCCGCCTCGGCTTCCCAGAGTGCTGGGATTACAGGCGTGAGCCACCTCGCCCGGTCAGAAATTTTTATTTAAAAAAATACTGTTGAGCTTTTATCATGACTTGATGAGGAAAGAAAACAAGAGACATTCAACCTCTTTTGTTGCAATTGTTTCTTTCAATGCAAACCTCCAAACTGACAAACTTGTATCAAGAAAACAGTAACTTAGATGATCCTGTCAGTTAACACATATTTTTGAAATGTTAATTGTGGTTGTATTGAATTACAGATGTAAAACTCTTCCAATATTGCTTATTCGTGTGTCAGGTTCCATGCTCTTTTTATACTCATATGTTCATTATATTTTAATGCAGAGTGTTCAATATAAAGTAAACAGTTTAAAAGATTACTCGACCTACTGTGTTCTTTTGAAGCAATTATTTACATATCTTATAATTTACATAAAATAGAACAATATGGATTTATTATAAAGTATTATAGGTATATTTTTAAGGAAACATGACATACACTACATATTCTTACATTAGAGTAATTAAAATGTTGGAAATTTAGGAAATGAGGCATATTCAAAAGCACTGGAATATAAAATTGTAATGTGAAAGTACTTTAAGGTGAATGTATTTTAAAACGTCTTGTCTGTTGAGTAAATGGTACGCTCTGGCATTAATGATATGTGATTCAACCAAAAGAGAATCTCAGTTAACTCTACAGTTAGAGAGAACTATAAGGTGTTTTGTTTACTGGAAGACAGAAGTTGACCATGCATATTAGATACTGATTTAGGCACATCAACATTTAAATAAGGAAATACTGGCGGGCGCAGTGGCTCAGGCCTGTAATCCCAGCACTTTGGGAGGCCAAGGCAGGCAGATCATGAGGTCAAGAGATGGAGACCATCCCGGCTAACACGGTGAAATCTCATCTCTACTAAAAAAAATACAAAAAAAAATAGCCAGGCATGGTGGCGGGCGCCTGTAGTCCCAGCTACTCGGGAGGCTGAGGCAGGAGAATGGCGTGAACCCGGGAGGCGGAGCTTGCAGTGAGCTGAGATCGCGTCACTGCACTCCAGCCTGGGCGACAGAGGGAGACTCCTTCTCAAAAAAAAAAAAAAAGTTGAATAGTTTTTAAGGAATTAACTTTAAATATTTTGTTTACCGTAGAAAATAACACAAATAATCTCACTCTAAAATGAGATCTGAGGTCACAAATGAACAACCTAAGTAATGTTAAGCAGACAAGATTTTGCTTCTGTTTTTAATTTTTGACGACCACGAAGTTATAAAATAGAGATCTCTGATCTGAAAATCCAGATTTTAAACTTTTATTTTTTAAAATGGAAGAATTTTCTAAAGCTTACTAATCTGGCTTAACTGAATATTTTGCTCATTATTAGTAAGTCCCCCTTCTCCCTAGCCCCTGGTAACCATCATTCCTCTCTTTGATTTTATGAATTTGACAATTAACAATAAAAAAGGGCCGGGCACGGTGGCTCAAGCCTGTAATCCCAGCACTTTGGGAGGCCGAGACGGGCGGATCACGAGGTCAGGAGATCGAGACCATCCTGGCTAACACAGTGAAACCCCATCTCTACTAAAAAATACAAAAAACTAGCCGGGCGAGGTGGCGGGCGCCTGTAGTCCCAGCTACTCGGGAGGCTGAGGCAGGAGAATGGCGCAAACCCGGGAGGCAGAGCTTGCAGTGAGCTGAGATCCGGCCACTGCACTCCAGCCTGGGCAACAGCACGAGACTCCCTCTCAAAAAAAAAAAAAAAAAACAATAAAAAAGATGTGAAAACAGCCTAAGTGTGCATCAACAGGTGCATGGATAAAGAAAATATAGACTATACACACAATGGAATACATTCAGCCACAAGAAGATTGCAATATGCAACAATATTGATAAAGCTTGAGGACATTAGTCTAAGTGAAAAAAGCCAGTCACAGAAAGACAAATGCTGCATGATTCTACTCATAGGAGGCACACTGCCTGTCTTTGAGTCTCTGCCAAAAGAAACTGCTGATGATTGACTTCTTTGCCAGGGCATGCTCTGAATGAATTTTCTCTGGTCTGTTCTCTTTAGGATCCTCTTTGCAATAACTTGTCTACTGTACTACTACTCCTGTGTTAGCACAGAGCATCCTGTGTGGAATTCCTCTCAGGGTTTCACATTTAAGAGAAAAATCCAGCTCCTTCTGCTTCCTCCTTGCCCTCAATCTGTCTAAAATTCCTAGCATTCATTAGCGCATGGTGTTGAATTTCTTCTTAAGAACAACTTAGACTAGATCGGGCACATTCAGGGTGGTATGGCAGTAGACAGAAAAAAGTCAGGAAACAACAGATGCTGGAGAGGATGTGGAGAAATAGGAACACTTTTACACTGTTGGTGGGAGTGTAAATTAGTTCCACCATTGTAGAAGACAATGTTGTGATTCCTCAAGGATTTAGAACCAGAAATACCATTTGACCCAGCAATCCCATTACTGGGTATATACCCAAATGGTTATAAATCATTCTACTGTAAAGACATATGCACACGTATGTTTATTGCAGCACTATTCACAAAAGGAAAGACTTGGAACCAACCCAAATGCCCATCAATGACAGACTGGATAAAGGAAATGTGGCACATATTCACCATGGAATACTATGCAGCCATTAAAAAGGATAAGTTCATGCCCTTTGCAGGGACATGGATGAAGCTGGAAACCATCTTTCTCAACAAACTAATGCAGGAACAGAAAACCAAGCACTGCATGTTCTCACTCATAAGTGGGAGTTAGCAATGAGAACACATGGATGAGGGAGGGGAACATCACACACCGGGACCTGTTGAAGGGGGTAAGGCTAGGGCAGGTATAGCATTAGGAGAAATACCTAATGCAGATGACAGGTTGATAGGTGCAGCAAACTACCATAGCACGTGTATACCTTTGTAACAAATCTGCATGTTCTGCACATGTATACCAGAACATAAAGTATAATTAAACAAACGGACAAACAAAACAATGACTTGTATACTGAGACCTTGATAAATTCACTTTTGATTTCTGGTAGCTTATTTGTAGAGTTTCCTATGAATCATGTTTATGTGAATAAAGCCACTTCAAAGTCTATTTTTTTGTTTTGTTTTGTTTTTTTAAATAAAAGTCAGAACCTTGAGCTAGATTTTGCATCACCCAGATCTCTTCACCTCCTGCTTGAACATGATTTTCATTAGAGTTGAAAGAAAGCTGCCTTGACTCATCTTGCCTTTCTACTTAACACCAGATTAATTGTGCGCTTGTGACAATGCTTGATTTCAAGCTTGCTGCAAAAGACGAGATTTCTACAAAATTTAATTCAAACATTTTCTTAAGTTGGGGAGTTTTTAAAGGAAAAAAAAAGTGACTAGAACACATATTTTTGGTGATATTTAAGGAAAGCAATGTCTGGTTAAAGGTTATTAGACTTCTTACAAGATTGAAATTTAGCTTTCTGAATAAATCCAACTGACCAGAATGGAATTTAATCTTGCGGCGTCTTTCAGAAATTATTCAAACGTTTCCTTTAAAAGGGTTGTTAATTCCATCAAATAACTTAGTTTGTTCCAGATAGTCTCTTCATCAGTTTAGACAGTTTGCTTTTTTATTTGCTTTCAGAATTTGCTCTTTGAGCACTAGCATGTTAGAGTGCATAAATTATTTTTCTTCGTTTTTTTTTTCACAATGAATGGAAGCAGAATCTCTAATTCGATAACCAAGGTTAAGTAATTATTTGTTCTAAGTGTCATTCACCATCCCCTTCCCTTAGACAATGATTTTTAGACACTTGGCTTATACTTAATGGCAATAAGGTGCGACTTGTAGGTGGTATGAAGGAATGAAGTCGATAATGAATTAGCTTTTTAAAATATTTCAGGTGTTTTTTTTTTTCAAAACCTCTTTCTTCCCAGTCTAATAAAGTTTCATTTACCAACAGGCTAGTTTTCGTACAAAAAAATCCTGAATTCTACCAGTTTTATTAAGGAAGACTTTTTTCCGAAATCTGATGACCAAGAGATACCAGTCCAGATCTTTTTAGCTTATTTACTGTATAGGTTAATGATAGTAGCTTTCACAGCTTCCCACTGGCTTATCTGACTCAAATTCAGAAACTTACTCTGAACTGTTTGTTTTCTCCCTGGAAATGTGCTTCTTGCTCCTAAATGTTTCATTTATTATGGATTTACATATGTCAGTTGTTTGAAAAGCCTCTAGTGTAAGGTTCTAGGTGAATCTTTAGCATTGTAAAAACAGCTTGAACATAATTTGAGACATTACCAAACATGTTTGTACCATGTTTTGATTTTATTTTTATGAGAATCTTTGATTGATAATTCAGGGGGTTTTTTTCTCCTTTTTTTTTTTTTCAGTTGGCAGGTGCTCAGGAAAAGAAAGAATAGACATTTAATCAATAGATGTAGTGACATTGATAACTTACAGGGAAGGTCAATACAAATTTCTAAAACAAATTGATTTTATGCATTCACAATGCTTTTTGAAAACTATTTACAAATATTGTGGAACGAACACAAGACAGTCTACTTCCTATTTTACCTCATGACTCATTGCATGGATAATTCACCATCTGTGCCTTGATTTCTCAATTATATCCTCTGGAATCATATATTTACATGTTTCCATATGAATAAAAATGGTACTTTTACATCAATGGAAAGGGAGAGTTTCTACATTTCTGGTTAGTTTTGTCAGCAGAAGTAAAAAAATATATATTCAAAGCAACAATATATAACACTTACCTGCACCCCATCACAAATATATATAACTCAGTCAATTCTACATTTCAAACTGGCCATAAATGACCATCAGGGCTAAAGGATCCCTGAAGCTAACCAAACTGGCCCTTTTCATAAAGCATGAATTTCTTTACAACATGCCCATTAAGTGGGTATGAACATTTCATTTTTTTAAACAACTTAACTTGTTAGAATTTTCTTTGAAAATGAGTTTTGCCCTCCCAGGAACTCCTCCATGCACTTAATTTGTATTAGTCTTACAATATTTCCAGATTCATTTCACTATACTGTTTTGCAAGTAAATAGCTAAAATGCAAAAATATTCATTTTCTTGCTCAAGTTCACAGAACTAGTACACAATAAAGCAGAATTTCCCTTCCTACTCTCATTAACTCCATATTTTCTTCATTTTGACAGTCCTCTGGTCATAATACCCATATTTTCTGTGCCTTGAGCAAACAGTGACACAGGAGAAATATAGAAAGCCCCTCCCTGAGAAAAGACTACCGAGCATTTATTCATAGCCCACCAATGTAAGGCCTGATTTTAATACAATTATTTTAGATTTCACGATGCAGCTCCCTAAAGGATGTCTCCTGATCACCACTAATACACCAAAAATTAACTTTGGATTTTCCTTCAGACCAAACCAGTAAGAACACATTTGGATAGGGAACTGAATTGTTGTTACCTAATGCAGTTTTCTAGATAATAAAAGCAAAATAAAATAAAATTACTAGGTGATTTAAAAGGTTATTTTATAATCTGTGGATTTACCCATTGAGTCACTTTCTGAGGTACAAAGGATCATATATGGTCTTATCTGTTTATCAAACATTTCTCAGCTTTCATTCATTGCTGGAATCACTGCTGCCATTCTTAAATGAGTATAAAAGAATAAACTACTGAGCTATGTCAAGCAATAGAAGCTGCCAAATAGATTTCAATAAATAGTCTTGATAGGACTTATAATTTTTAATTAGTTCAATCAGCACTCATGGAGAATATAATTACCACAAGGAGCTTTCTTCAGAATGGTGCCCCACGTTTAGACAGATTTCTGAAAAATGCCTTAAAGGCCATTTTTAATTAAATGTAGACTTTTATTCCCCTTAAGAATCACTTTTAAGGCAAAGAAAAGTCTAAATACTTTAGAAGGAAAGAAAAATATTCTTACATTTGGTGTACCTTTCCTGTGATATCCTTCAGGGACAGTTCCTGCCAAATATGACCAAAGAGTGTTTTACAAGTTTAGATAACTGTTTTAGTTACAGAGGTAACATGCCTAGTCAGCCGTTAATTATATAGAAGTATTTTTCCTGGAGGTATACATGGATTGCCAAAACTTTCTTTCTGTAGGTCATGTTGTATATTTCAAAAGTTAAGCAGTATTTATAATACCCTACCCAAAATAAGAATTTTATACTCAGAAAAATATCAAAAACAAATATGAAACAATAATTAAATAATTCTCAATCTGATATAAAACTTATAAAATAGGATAATTTCTTCCATTGTTTCTGTACTATAATGATAATAACCATTACAAATATTTATGGAATAATGTTATGTGGGTGGTCATTTTCCCTGTACTAAATTATATAATTCAAAAACTTTTAAAGAAAGGTATTATTATTAGCTCATTTTATAGATGACAAATAACTGTATTGAAAACAACAATAATAAAAATAAAAATAACTGTATTGAAAACAACAATAATAAAAATAAAATATGACTTAAAATGTGAATTTTTCCATAGAAAGCCCATCCTACTATTGCAAAACAAATTCTATTTGCCATAAAAAATCTCCACTCTATCTCATCCCCACTCAGCACAGAAGAATTTAGAAATCCAGAGATGAAATTACAATTTAATTTTAAATAAACTGAAAGTTCAACAAAAAATTAAGTCACTCATAAAACATTCTTTACAAATCTGTTTAAATCTCTACCTGTGTTTTAGTTAAAAGAAAAAAAAAGTCTCTCAGTTTGCTTAAACTGACCTACAGGAAAAACCTAATTTACTATTAATAATCTGGGAAACTTTACATGAATTTCTTTAAATCTTCAGATTTTCAATTCCACACATGTAAAATAAAATAATAAAATAATTTTGTAGATACTTAGAATTAAGGAAAATACTGTAAACACCAATAAGGCTGGCCAATGGTAGGCATATAAGAAATATTTTCTGAAAGCAAACATAATTTTAAATAGATATAAATATCATGTAATTAGAGAAAATATTCTAGGATATAGGTTTATGTTTTTTCTCACTTATGTAAACTTTTTCTCAGTACCCTAAAAAATATTATCAGATAACATGAAAGGCATTAAGGATGTAGCTGTAAATATTTTAGTCATTGCGAATGAGTTTTAGAGAGAGTTTTTTGATTTATACTTGTATAAAGTAAAAAATGTCAATATTTCTATAAAAGCCTAACTTTTGAATAAGTTAAAATTATAGAACAATATAAGTCAGACCATTTATGTAATGATAAAATCTAAATATAACATTTTTATTAATATTTGGAAAGTTTTTTCCCTTTGAAAATTGCTAATACACATCAGATTTATCTTTTCTAATATTTAGCTTATAAAGTATAATATAAAGTCAGGAAACAACAGGTGCTGGAGAGGATGTGGAGAAATAGGAACACTTTTACACTGTTGGTGGGATTGTAAACTAGTTCAACCATTATGGAAAACAGTATGGCGATTCCTCAAGGATCTAGAACTAGATGTACCATATGACCCAGCCATCCCATTACTGGGGATATACCCAAAGGATTATAAATTATGCTGCTATAAAGACACATGCACATGTATGTTTATTGCAGCACTATTCACAATAGCAAAGACTTGGAATCAACCCAAATGTCCATCAGTGACAGATTGGATTAAGAAAATGTGGCACATATACACCATGGAATACTATGCAGCCATAAAAAAGGATGAGTTTGCGTCCTTTGTAGGGACATGGATGCAGCTGGAAACCATCATTCTTAGCAAACTATCACAAGAACAGAAAACCAAACACCGCATGTTCTCACTCATAGGTGGGAACTGAACAACGAGATCACTTGGACTCAGGAAGGGGAACATCACACACCGGGGCCTATCAGGGGGAGGGGGGAGGGGGGAGGGATTGCATTGGGAGTTATACCTGATGTAAATGACGAGTTGACGGGTGCAGCAGACTAACATGGCACAAGTATACATATGTAACAAACCTGCATGTTATGCACATGTACCCTACAACTTAAAGTATAATAATAAGAAATAAATTTAAAAAAAAAAAAAAAAAAAAAGTATAATATAATAGCATACTTTTTTACTTAACACAATAGCTTATGCAATTTCTATTTCATTAAAGATTCTTCAGAAATATTATCCTTAATGGTAGTTTCAATTTATAGCCTATCAACATTCTATGATTTATTAAGCTATAATTCAAACACTGCCTTTTAAATAACCCATTTGTTTCCAAATGGAATTGATGTTTCTTTTATCACACATAAATCTGTTCATTTATTTATTTAGTAATATTACACATGTTGTTCCATAAACATGACTTTTAGTTGTTTAGATAATAGCAGGCCCTTGATTTGAACAAGCAACCATCATAGCATTACACCATCAAAAATGTTTTGCTTGTTTTTTACTCCTGGTAAACATTCTCTATTCTTCCTATGAAGTACAACTGAAAACTCTAGATATCATACATAAAATAATTATAAAGAGAGTCTGAAAAATGGAGAGAAGGCAGAATAGCCAGGGGTCTCAGGATTTAAGAAATGGCGTGATGGTGAGGTCCTTAGATTTTTCTTTCTGTCTCATATATCCTATATATAAAGTTGAAGATGATGGCAGCAAAAATGCTATAGGGCTAAGACAAATTAGCTCTCTAAAATTCTGTTCTCTCTAGCCATATGATAAAGCAAGAAGTAACCTAACAAGAGAGATCTATTTCTGGCTGTGGCTTCACTCTCACCCAGGTCCACAATGATCAAGTGGGAAACCACAGCTTTTCCCTTACCGGATTCTAACAGGTCTCCTTAACTCCCACTCCAAACCAGGACAGTGTCAGACACGGCTAAGGAGGGAGCCAGGACTTTCATTCACACCAGGCGGTAAGAAAAGTCTCCACTCTCCATGATGTCTCCGGAGAAAATGTGGAAACATTAATGAGGCTGTCCTATCTGGACTTGTCAGGAATATGTCAGTGAAGGCTTAATGGGGAGCTGGATCTATCACACCCTCCCAGCAATAATGAGAAGCCACATCCTGCTGAGTATCAACAGAAGGAAAACTGGGGCTATAAATTCTACTACCAGAAATGAACAGAGGCACCAGAAATTTTTAAGTTATTTTAAAAAGAAAATAATAGGCAGGAATCTAACAAAACATGTACAATTTCTTATGCTGAAAACTACACAACAGTGGTTTAAAAAGTCAAAGAACGCACAATGGAGAGAAATACCATGTTTATGAATTAGAAGAAAAAATGTAGTAAATTTGTTTATGCTCTATTAATTGATATACTCTGTTAATGTAATTTCTATCAAAATATCAGCAATATTTGTTGATGTAGAAAAGATGCTTATTCGAAAACTTATGTTGAAAGGCAAAGGAACTATATGACCTAAAACAATATTGAAAAATAAAAATAATGTGAACAGAATCAGTCTGTCCAATTTCAAGTTGTATTATATATAGTAACAGCAATCCAAACTGTGTGGTACTGGTGAGGGCATAGACATAAAAATCAATAGAATAGAATAAAGAACTCAGAAATAGACCCACATAAATATGCCCAACTGAATTTTGACAAAGGTGCAAAAGCAATTCAATTGAAGTAAATTAGTCCTTTCAGCAAATAGTGTTGCTGAAGCAATTATATGTCCATGGAGGTGGGCAGTGGGGAGGATGTCCAAAATATTTCACAAATTATACAAAAAGTAACTTAAAATGGTTCATGGGCTTAAATGAAACCACGAAAATACAACACATTTAGAAAAAAAAAAAAAACGAAGAAGCAGCTTCAAAATATAGGTCTAGACAAAGCATTCTGAGAATTCTGAAAATTCTGGCAATACCCTAGTCTTAAAGGGAAAAGTGGTTACATTAGAATTCATAAAATCAAAATTTTGCCATGAAGAGGATCCTATGAAGATATTGAAAAAGACAAGCTACAGACTGAGGGAAAATATTTGTAAATCACACATCTGACAAAAACTATTATCTAGATACATGAAAATCTCTCAAAATTCAACAGTAAAGCCAACAAAAAATCCACATTGAACATAAGCAAAATATTATAAAGAGACATTTTACCAAAATACACAGGTGACAAATAAGCACATGAAAACATGTATGACACCATTCCCTATTAAGGAAATGCAAATTACACATGTAATTCGATATCACACCTATAAAATAGCTGAAACAAAATTTTGTAACAACATTAAATGCCAGTAAAGATGTGGGGAACTGGATCAATCACACATTAATAATAGAAATACAAAATAGTAAACCACTCGAAAATAATTGTCAGTTTCTTGAAAAACTAAACGTGCATGTATTATATGACCCAGCATTTGCATCTCTGGGCATTTATTACAAAGAAATAAAGGGTTATGTTTAGAGAATGTCTATAAATAAAAGTTTAGAGCAGTTTTACTCATAGTAACCCCAAACTGGATTCAATCCAGTGGACCTTCAACATGTGAATGATCGAACAAACTCTAGCATACCTGTACCATGGATTATTACTCTACAATAACAAGGAATAAACTACTGATATACACAAAAAACTGGATGAATCTCTGAAGAGTTTTTCTGAGAAAAAAAAAAAAAGCCATTCCCAAAAGGTTACGTAGTCTGTGATTCCAACTGTATAATATTCTTGAAATGATAAAAATCATAGAGATGAAAAATGATTACTGGTTGCCAGGGGTTAATAATAGGGTGTTTATTGGAAAGGAAGTGAATATAGATATAAAAGTTCAAATGAGAGATTCGATGTCAGCAAGATGGCAGACTAGGTGTTGTCTACCATCATTGATTTTAACAAGCACTTGTGAACAAGAATAGCTTCGTGGGAATCCCAAAGTCCAGTGAAGAAGTTCAGAAATGACATTAGAACACAAAATCCAAGAACAAACAACTGAAGACTGTAAGAACAGTTTTACTTCACCCGTCATCCTCCCCTAAGCAGCACAGCTCAGTGTAAAGAGAGACACCTGCTATTTCTACCACATAAAAAAGTGAGTGCATAGTGAGTGCCTGCTTTCTCCAACTGTGTGGGACGCTGTCCAAGAGAACCTCCTCTTTCTCACCTCACTTAGACTACTGACATGAGTGAGTGGTTGCGAGAAGCTGGGAGCAGGGAAACTAGGAAGAAAATCACAGAAACCAGGACTGCAAAGTCAAAAGATGGCAACCAATTATTTGTGGAGTCCATCTGGGTGCCTACCTGGGAGCCACTCGGGAGGCTTCACCTGTGAATCCCCCAAACTGGCCCATGGGCACCACCAATTACTGAGAAAATCTGTCCCAACCTAACTTTATGTCCTCAGAAATGAAGAAGAGACATATGGAAACATAAAACTCACTGGTAAAGTTAAGTATGCAATCAAATTTAGAATATTCACATTATTATAACAGTGACATGGAAATCACTGAAGGTTAAAAGAGAAACTATTAAATATAACTGCAGCTAAAATAACATGTTAATGGATACATGATATAACAACATGTAAAAAGTGACATCAAAAATAAAATATAGACGGAAGGAAGTACAAGTGTAGAGATGGTGTATGCAATTGAATTTAAGTTATAATTGGTTTAAAATGTACTATTTTCTTTATAAGATGTGTTAGGTAAACCTCATGTTAACTACAAAGCAAAAATTTATAGTAGATACACAAAAGGTAAAAATAAACAAATCAAAGCTTACCAATGCAGTAAATTATTACATTTCAGGAAAATAGCAGGAGAAGAAGAAAGGAACAATGGGACTATAAAACAGTCAGAAAATACTTAACCAGATAGGAATAGTAAGTCCTTTTATATGAATTATATGAATAATTACTTTAAATGTAAATGGATTAAGCTCTGCAATCAAAAGACAGAGTGGCTAAATGGATAAAAACAAAAATCAAGACTCCACTACAAGCTGCCTATAGTAAACTTACTTGAACTTTAAGGATAAACATAGATTGAAAATAAAGGAATTGAGAAAGATCTTCTATGCTAATGGAAACAAAAAGACAATAGGGATACTTACATGAAAAAAAATAAATTTTAAGTCAAAAACTATCACAAGAGACAAAGAAGGTCATTATATAGTGATGAAGAGGCCAATTAAGTAATGTAACAGTTGTAAATATATATGTATCCAACATCAGAACACTTTATAAGGAAAATATTAATAGAACTGAGAGGACAAAGATACAGCAACACAATAATAATATGGGACTTCAGTGTCCCACTTTCAAAAATGGATAAATTATCCCAAAAGATAATCAATAAGGAAACACTGGATTCCACTTTAGACCAAATGGATTTAACAGGTATGACAGAACCTTCCATCAAACTGCAACAGAATATACCTCCTCCAGTGCACATGGAAGATACTTTAGTATACATCATATGTTAAGCTGCAAAGTAAGTGTGAACAAATTTAAGAAGATTGAAATTATGCCATGTATTTTTTAACACAATGTTGTTAAACTAGAAATAAAAAATATGAGAATAATTAGAAAACATACAGATAGGAAGAAATTAAACAGCACACTCCTAAACAATGAATAGTTTAAAGAAGAGATAGATAGATAGATAGATAGATAGATAGATAGATAGATGACACATACCACTGAAAATGCAAACACAAAATAGCAAAATATATGTGATGCAGCAAAGGCAATTCTAAGTAGAATTCTAACTGCTACGTTGATAGCAGTAACTGCTGACATTAACAGAAAAGAATGGTATCCAATAAACAACTTAACTATATACCTTTGGCAGCTGGAAAATAAGAATAAAGCCTAAACTGAGTAAAAAGAAGAAAGCAACAAAGATCAGAGCATAGTTATATGAAATACAGATAAAAAAATAATAGAAATGATCAACAAAAGTTGATTTTTGAAAAAATAAACAATATTGACAAACCTTCTCCTACACTGTGAAAAACATGGGAGAGGACTCAAATAAGTAAAATTAGAAATAAAAAAGGGGACATTGCAACCGATACCACAAAAATGACAAATGATCATAAGAGGCTACCGTGAATAATTATGTACTAATAAATTGGATAATCTATAAGAAATGGATAAATTCCTAGACACAAACAACCTACCAATATTAAATCATATTGAAATAGAAACTATGAACAGACCAATAATGAGAAAGTATTTTGAGTCATTAATGAAAAACTTTCCAACAAAGAATGTCCCAGAACTAGATGACATCATTGGTGAATTTTCGCCAAACATTTAAACAATTAATGTCAATCCTTTTCAAACCCCTCAAAAAAACTGAGGAAGGAGGAGATTTCTAAATTCGTGTTACAGTGGCAGCATTGCCCTGATACCAAAGGCATAAATAGACACTGCAGGAAAAGAAAACAGGCCATGACCTCTGATGAAAATAGATGCAAAACTCCTCAACAAAATACAGGCAAACCAAATTCATAAGCACATAATCAGGATCGCATATTACGACGAAATGACATGTACCACTGAGATGCAAAGATGATTCAACATACACAAGTCAATAATGTGATACACACATTAATAGAGGTAAAAATAGGAAATATATGATCATCTGAATATATGCAGAAAAAGCATTTGACAAACTTCAGCTTTCTTTTATAATAAATCTGTCAACAAATTAGATATAAAAGGAATGTACTTCAACATAATAAAGGCCATATATGAAAAGCCCACAGCCATCAACATACTGAATGGTGAAAAGCTGAAAGTTTTTTCCCTAAGATTAGGAACCAGACAAGGATGCCCACTCATCATTTTTATTCAACATAGTAATATAAGTCCTAGCCACAATGCTTAGGCAAGAAAAGGAAATGAAAGACATTCAAATGGCAAGAGAAGAATTTAAATTGCTCCTATGAGCAAGTGACATGATATCATACACAGGAAACCATAAAGACACCACCAAAAACTGTTAGAACAAATAAGTGAATTCAGCAAATAAAGTTATAGGATACACAATCTGCACACAAAACAGTTGCATTTGTATACACTAACAACAAGCTATTGAAAAAAATAAATTAAGAAAGTAATCCCATTAGCAATAGCATAAAAAATAAAATACTTAGAAATAATTTTAACCAAGCAAGTAAAATATCTGTACATTGAAATCTATAAAACATTAATTTAATAAGTTGAAGAAGACAAACTGAAAGATATATTATGTTCATGGATTGGAAGAATAATATTAATGAAGATAGTTAAATTATTAAAATGCCCATATTACCTAAAGACATCTACAAAATCAATTCAATCTCTATCAAAATTCACATGGCAATGTTTGCAGAAATGGTTACAACAATTTTAAAATGTATATGGAATCTCAAAAGGCCTCTAATGGCTAAAGCAATCATAAGCAAAAACAAATCACACTTTCTGATTTCAAATCACATTTCGAAGCTGTAGTAATGAAAAATATGGTACTGGCATTAAACAGACACATAGACAAAGAGAAGTGAATAGAGCCTAGAAATAAATTCACATATATACAGTCAACTTTGACAAAGGTGCAAAAAGTATATAATGGGGAAGAGTTAGTTTTTTCAACAAATAGTGTTAGGAAAACTGGATATCCACATGGAAAATAATGAAATTGGGCCTTTATTTTATATCATACACAAAAATCAAGTCAATAGAGCTTAAAGACAATAATTAGACCTGAAACCATAAAACTCCTAGAAGAAAACATAGAGGAAAAGTTGATCTTGTCAATGATCCTTTTGAACATGACAACAAAAGCACAGACATCAAAAGGAAAAATAAACAAATGGGACTACATCACACTAAACTAGAAACTTTCTGCAAAGCGAAAAGAGAAAACAACAACAACAAAATGAAAAGGCAATCTATCGATGGGAAGAAAATATTTGCAAACCATATATTATATAGATGCTAATATTAAAAAATAAGAAGGAACTCTTACAACATAACATCCAAAAAGACAACACAATTAAAAAATGGTCAGAAAAGCCAATAGGAATTTTTCTCAAGGATACACAAATACACAAACACACACACAAACACATACACAAGCACACACACACACACACACACAACTCTGCTTTAGAAGCAAAAGGGAATTCTTCCATTTCCAACAACATAGGTTATCCTGGAGGGCATTATATTTAATGGAAAAATCTAGACACAGACAAATACTGCATGCTCTCACTTATATATGGAATCTAAAGAATTCAAAGTCATAGAGAGTAGAACGGTGATTACCAGGGCCTAGAGGGTGCAGAAATTTGGGGATGTTGGGCAATAGCTCCATGGTTTCACTTACAAAACGCAATTATTTCTGGAGACCTAACATACAATATGATGACTGTAGTTAATGATAATGTACTATGTGCTTGAAATTTGCTAATAGAGTAGATCTCAAGTGTTCCTGCCATGCACACGAAAATACGATAGCTGTGTGAGGTGATGGATATGTTAATTAGCTTGATTGGGGTAATCATTTCACATCGTGTATTTATATCAAGATATTATATTGTGTACATTAAATATATAAAATTTCAATTTATCAATTATACTTCAGTTAAACTAAAACAAAAATTCAACATGAATGATCCTTGTGGTAATGATAATGCTCTGTATGATGACTACACCAATGCTAATATAGGTGTGTTATCGAGCTACAGCAGTGCAAGAGATTAACCCTGGAAGAAGCTGAATAAGCTTCAGGGAATCTCAATGTATTTTTTTCTTTTTACAATTACATGTGAGCCTATAATCATCCTAAAATAACACTTAACTAAAAATATTTTTCTATTCTAATGTTTGTTTTCTATAACCTTTAGAATGGTGGGGAGTGGGAGTGAATTAATATTTAATTTTACTAAACCTATAGATTAATTTGGAAAGATTTCCTTTTTTTACAATACCCAATCCCTCTTACTCATTTTTTATATATTTTTTCTTACAGTTACTACCATTGGTAGCTATTAAATGAGATATTTGTAATATGCTTAGAACAATGCCTGAATCATAGTTAATCCTCTATAAATTATCAATTATCTGGCATAAAATAAATAGTTGATCTTAATAAATCCGACATAATGATATATCAGACTTCAATAACATACAATTTTTCTACCAAGCAGAAACTTTAACAGTGACTGGGATATACAGAACTATATCTCAGTTTTCACAACTGCATTTTGTTCTTGGTTGCTGATACTAAGATAGCATGACTGGTGTTGTACATAATGAACTCACAATATAGTTGTTAGATAGAAACCTTTAGTGGTAAGAAAACTTGAAAGACTGGCTTGTGTCTTGTCACTGCCACTATTTACCTAGGTGTACCTTGGACAAATGATTTGGCCTATCTATGCTATAGTTTCCTTCTGTAAAACAGAAGGATGGAATACACTGATATTTTGAATTGTTTTTGGTTTGTAAGTCTATTATCATTTGAGAACTGACTTTATGTGTGTTTTGCATCCTCAGTGCACTAATTTCTTTTTTTTTTTTTTTTTTTTTTTTTTTTTTTTTTTTTTTTTTGAGACGGAGTCTCGCTCTGTCGCCCAGGCTGGAGTGCAGTGGCCGGATCTCAGCTCACTGCAAGCTCCGCCTCCCGGGTTTACGCCATTCTCCTGCCTCAGCCTCCCGAGCAGCTGGGACTACAGGCGCCTGCCACTACGCCCGGCTAGTTTTTTGTATTTTTTAATAGAGACGGGGTTTCACCGGGTTAGCCAGGATGGTCTCGATCTCCTGACCTCGTGATCCGCCCGTCTCGGCCTCCCAAAGTGCTGGGATTACAGGCTTGAGCCACCGCGCCCGGCCCTCAGTGCACTAATTTCTTCTTCCAGTTGATAAACATCTTAGTATAGAGGTCTCTTTAGCATTTTAAGGTTCCCAATGGAAGTGTTGGGGTGTAGGACATTTTTCAACTATCAGTACATCCAGCAACCACCTGGGAGGCACAGTAAAATATTTTACATATTTCTTAAGCACAGGTTATCTGTCTTGCTCAATCCTATATGTCCTAAACATTTGGTTCATAATCTCAAAGGAAGAAGAGGAAATGGCGTTTTAGCACAGCAAGAATTTCCTGTAAATGTATCAGAAATTTGGCTTCTCTTTTCTGCAGCCTTTACAAACAACTCTTGGTCTGTCTACTGGAGTATGTCACACATGTAAATATCATCTAGTAGATGTGTTGCAATAGGCAAAAACATTTTAAAGCAGTTCCTATAGTAAATATACATTTGCTTTCATTTCATTTCTGTTTTAACACCTTTATTAACATATAATTGATATACAAAAACTACATATAGTTAATGTATACAATTGGATTGGACCATATGCTCATACCCATGAAATATCACCAAAATCAAGATAATAAATATATGCATTACCTTCAAAACTTTATCCAATTACAAAATAGGCAAAGGACTTGAATAGACATTTCTCCAAAAAAGACATACACATACAATGAAAGGTTGCTTGACATCATTCATTATTTGAAACATGCAAATCAATCCACATTAAGATATCACTGTATACCTGTCAGTATGTTGTGTTAGTCCATTTTCACACTGCTATAAAGAACTTCCTGAGAATGGGTAATTTATAAAAAGGAGAAAGGTTTAATTGACTCACAGTTCAGCCTGACTGGGCAGCGGGGCCTCAGGAAACTTACAATCATGGTGGAAGGTGAAAGGGAAGCAAGTCACCATCTTCACAAGGTGGCAGGAAGGAGAATGAATGCAGGAGGAACCACCAAACACTTATAAAACCTTTGGATCTCATCAGAAATCACTCACCATCACAAAAACAGCATGGGGGAAACCACTCCCATGATGCAATTACCTCCACCTGGTCTCTCCTTTGACACGCGGGAATTATGGGGATTGTAATTCAAGATGCAATTTGGGTGGAGACACAAAGCCTAACCATATCAAATGGATATTATAAGAACAAAAGGCAAGGGCTGGTGAATATGTGGAGAAAAAGGAAGCTTTGCACACTGTTAGTGAGAAGGTAAAGTGGTGAAATCGCCACACAAAACATGCAGAAGTTCCTCACAATATTAAAAATAGAACTACCATATACAACTTCTGGCTCTACATCCAAAGGAAATAAAATCACTATCTCAAGGAGATACCTGCACTCTGAAGTTCATTGCAGTATTATTCACAATAGCCAATATAGGGAAGCCATCTGTCTGTTGACAGTTGAATACACAAAGAAAATGTAGCATATATTTATGTTCAATAAAATGTTATTCTAATTTGAAAGAGAAGGAAGAGGAAATCTTTCCATTTGCAACAACATCAGTGAAACTGGAGGACATTTTGTTCAGTAATATAAGCATGACACAAAAGGACAAATATTGCATGATCTCACGCATATGACGTATCTAAAATAGTCAAATTTGTAGAAGCAAAAACTAGAATGGTAGTAACCAGGGTCTGGGGAAGGAACACATCGCGAGTTATTCAATGAGCATAAAGTTTCAGTCATACAAGATAAATAAATTCCAGAGTTCCTCTGTAAAACATTATGCCTGTAATTAATGATACTGTATTGAATATTTAAAAATTTGTTAAGAAACTAGATCCCAAATTAAGTGTTCTCATCATACACAAAAATGATAACATGGTGTCTTTTAGAAAGTAATCAAAATGTGATCGTATCAAAGTAAAATGCTGCTTTTATATTCAACTTGGTAATTCTCAAAATAAGTTTTCTAAATCAAAGATTTGCTGTAGTTGTGGAGCTGAACTTACTGAGAGCATTTTTTTTCCTTTAAGCTATTGTCTGAAATTGAGAACAGAATTATTAAAAATAAAGGATTTCTTTCAACCTTGTTGCTTAAATATGTAGTTATATTCCATAAAGTAATACAAAGATTTTAAAAAAAAATTCCCTATTTTTGTGACACTTGATAAGAGCATATTTACATGTATTTATGCCAAATATGTATAACTAATTATTGATAAATTGTTCTACTAAACAAAGTTCCATTCATTTACTACAACAGCTGCAGAGAATATATCCCTCTCCATTATTCATACTGATTTACTTTTTCCTGGAAATGCTACATGGACACCATTTTGTCAAGAACGAATATTATTTTTAAAAATAGCTGAAAATTTCACAATTTTTCAATGAATAGTACAGATCATAATGCTTTTCTACTTAAAAGTATAAAAAAAGCTTTATTAATGCCATTTGAGGCTTCTTTTAAAATGGAGAAAAATTATTTTCTTAAAAATTGTGAAAGAAAGTATCTTGGGCCCCCACAATCATCAATCTGAAAGGAAAACTCAAGCTGGAAACTGTTTAGGGCAAACCTGCCTCTCCTTCTATGCCGTTATCCCTCTGCTCCCTGCAATCAATGCATACCTGATTGCCTCCTTTGGAAAGGCTAATCAGAAACTCAAAAGAACACAACTGTTTGTCTCTCACCTATCTGTGACCTGGAAGCCCCTCCCCACTTTGAGTCTTCCTGCCTTTGCTTCAAGTTGTCCCACCTTTCCAGACCAAACCAATGTACTTCTTACATATATTGATTGATTTCTCATATCGCCCTAAAATGTATAAAACCAAGCTGTGCCCCAACACCTTGGGCACGTTGTCAGGACCTCCTGCTGCTGTGTCACGGGAAAGCATGCTCAACCTTGGCAAAATAAACTTTCAAAATTAACTGAGACCAGTCCCAGGTTTTCTGGGTTTACAAAATCCACAGCCAAGTTGTAAAATTTAAATAATCAAAAAAAAGTTCAAAACATTCTTCATGTATTAGAACGCTGGCTGATACAGTATCATGCGACATGAAATAGTCTAGCTGAAGGCAGTCCCAGCGGGACCCATGTGATGGCGCTGTTTTAGCCAGAGTACTGCTTTGTCACACAGACTTTAAAATACAAAGATTGAAAAATTCATCCATTTAGTGACCATAAGCTATTAAAAGAGTGCTTTTGAGTTTAAAAACTCAGTAATTTGAGTTTAATTTTGCAGGCAATTTTTTACTCTTGTGGTTTTTGTTTTCTTGTTGTTATCATGCTGATTTTTGGCCTTTTCTCTCTCGTCCCTAGTGTAAACATGAGTATATACCTATTCTGTCACATTTTATATTTGAATTACATAGTAACAATTCACACATTGAGTGAGTGAACCATTAGGAATTTCACAAGGCAAATGTGTGCGGTAGATATCCAACCTTATTTGTTTCCAACTGTCTTAACACCAGTTACTGAAGAGTATCGTTTCTCCTTCACTTTTTCAATGCTGCTAATGCTTATTGGTAATGCATGGTGGCTCAGAAGCAGTACTTACCAATCATGGCCGTTCATTAGAGTCGTCTGAGAAGCTTTTAAAACACAGCAATGCCTGAGCCTCATCTTCAGAAATTGTTCTGGGGCAGGGCCAAGGTGTTGAGACTTTTTAATCACACAGATTATTGGACATGTGGTTAAAGTATGTCCGGACTTGGTTCCTTCTGGTGAGTTCTTGGTGTCACTGACTTCAAGAATGAAACCGCCGACCTCCGTGGTGAGTGTTAAGTCCAGAGTTTCTTCCTTCTGGTGGCTTCATGGTCTCACTGACTTCAAGAATGCAGCCGCAGACCTTAGCGGCAAGTGTTACAGCTCTTAAAGGTGATGCTGACCCAAACAGTGAGCAGCAGTAAGATTTACTGTGAAGAGTGAAAGAACAGTTCCCACAACGCAGAACCGGACCCCAGCTGGCGGCCGCTGCCGCTGCGGGATGGCGTGGCCGGCTTTTAGCCCCTTATTTGTCCCTGCCCACGTCCTGCTGATTGGTCCATTTTACAGAGCGCTGACTGGTCCATTTCACAGAGTGCTGATTGGTCCATTTTACAGAGTGTTGATTGGTCCATTTATACAGAGTGCTGACTGGTGCATTTACAATCCTTTAGCTAGACAGAGAACTTCGCCAAGTCCCCACTCAACCTGGGAAGTCCAGCTGGCTTCATTTCTCAGAATGATTTAAGCCTCTTCTAGGGATAAATTGCTCGAGTCTGGTTCTATCTTCTGCTAATGGTAGCATTGGAAAGTTACTTTACATTTCTGTGCCTCAGTTTTCTCACCCAGAAAATCAGCATCCTAATAGTTCCTAATACACGGACTTTCAGAATTACATAAAACAATGCAGAAATAATTAGCCGTAATGAATAAAGTGGCTATGAAAAAAAGGATGCAAGCACCCAAGGTAAAGTAACATCAATAAAACCTGCCCATTAAAGAAATTCTTAGAAACATTTTATGACATTGAATGTGCAAAGGATAAAATGTTGGAAACTGATGCAAACTGTCAGAGAGGCAGTTGGCCACACTCTGTACCCTGAAATTATACCATAAGAAGAGTGCTGGCTCTCTTCAAACCACTCATAAGTTTTTTTTTTTTTTTACAAAAACATAAATATTTTCTCTCAATGTTTCTGATATTTTATCTTAAAGTATACTAAATATGCATTATTTTTGCTATTGTTTTCATTTTTCTATCCACTTATAACCCATAATAGGAGACTGTTTTCACAAAAATTTTCATAGGTCACAGGACAATCGTTTTTTTCTAGTAACTATTAAGATCATTTTGCACTTTGAGAGTGTACGATTAAAAGCCATTAAAAATATATTCATTCGAGTCCTTTCTGAAATTATGATATTCATCAAATGTGAAGAGAAAGAAAGGAATAAAGGAAAGATAATGTTACTTTTCACAAGTATGTCATTTAGTACAGATGATAACGTCTTCTAATTATAATTTTAAATATTATATAGTACTAAAAATACTTGTAAACTTTTTTGTTTACATACATCAAAAATACCAGTTGATAGTATTCAAATGTGTATATGTGTGGCTGTGTTTAATATTTTGTCATCTGACTTAGGTTTGTTTTTTCTTATAGAGTTGATTTTGGAGACATTTTTATCTAGCCATAATTTTATTGTTTTATTGGTTCTCTATAATATTTGATAGAAATCTATATAACTAAATCTATATATTTCTCCCAAAGTTAAAATTATGTTCACATCACTATATCCTTTTCAAGCAATTTTGCATTTAATCATTACAAATGCTTACATGGAAAAATGCATTTTTAAAATTTTCACCTCACTCACTATCTTAAAAATATTCAGAATTTCAACCAAAGTTAATGATGACGTATTTTGTCCATTACAGTTTTCGCTGTGCTTTTGTTACTAAATAAGTACATTTTTATTCTCTTAAACTATTTAAGAGAATCTCTATTACAGAGAAAACTATAATAGAGATAATATATCAGCCTGGTCACAATAAAGATTGCAAATAATGAAAATAAGCAGCTCATTTTGGAGAACTAAAGTACCAAAAAATGTGCATAATTAATAAATAACATTCAGTCACAGCTGAAAATGTGAGAAAATATTTGACAGATTTAGTTTATATCAGGAATCAAATGAAATACTAGATGTCCTTTTTTTATTTTTATGTATTTGTTTATTTATTTATTTGTTTATTTATTTTGAGACGGAGTTTTACTCTTGTTGCCCAGGCTGGAGTGCAATGGTACGATCTCGGCTTACTGCAACCTCTGCCTCCTGGGTTCACGCCATTCTCCTGCCTCAGCCTCCTGAGTAGCTGGGATTATAGGCACCCACCACAATGCCCGGCTAATTTTTTTGTATTTTTAGTAGTGATGGGGTTTCACCGTGTTGAACAGGCTGGTCTCGAATTCCTGACCTCAGGTCATAAACCCGCCTGGGCCTCCCAAAGTGCTGGGATTACAAGGGTGAGCCAACGCACCTGGTCTACATGTCCTAATTTTTTTTTTTTTTTTTTTTTTCAGAGGGAGTCTTGCTCTGTCACCAAGGCTGGAGTGCAGTGGCGAGATCTCCTGCCTCAGCCTCCTGAGTAGCTGGGACTACAGGTGCCCGCCACCACTCCAGGCTAATTTTTTGTATTTTTAGTAAAAACAGGGTTTCACCATGTTGGCCAGGATGGTCTTGATCTCTGGACCTCGTGATCCACCCACTTCAGCCTCCCAAAGTGCTGGGATTTACAGGCTTGAGGCACCGTGCCCGGCACCTAATTTATTAAATTAGGTGTTGTGTTATTCTTATAAACACTTCTATGAAATAAACACTTCTCCGTCTTTCTTTCTCTCATTTTCTTTTCACGTTTAAGATGAAACATGAAAATGTGCCCCTTATCATTGGATAAGGGATACTTTTTGATGATGAAAGCCATATATAATGTTGCTTTTACATTTTCAGTAATACAAATATTAGAAGTAAAACAAAATGTGGGTGTTCTCTACTTTTAAGCAGGAAGTCTAAATATAATGCAATTATATTTAGAACAAAATTATATTACAAAAGGGACCTCAGTTTCAATATTATCCTCTGTACATCCTTTATTATTAGTCTAGATTAATTTTATTATGGTTTGGCTGATTGATTAAAAAAAAAAGTTTTCCCCCACCACCTGATTTATGTCCCTTGAAATGAGACTTTGAAGTTCATCTCAAAGAGAAATAGAGTCTATTTCCCATTCCTTGAATATGCTGTGTCAGTCACTTTCTCCAATTTAACATGGCAGAAGATTCACTGAGTCAGTTTGTGTGAAGAGTGCTTGAAGACATCTCTTCTCTTGTACCTCTGTGAAAGTACAGGCTGGGGAACCCTGCTGAAGGGCAAGGTCGTATTTGTTGTGCAAATATTTTCAGTTTTTTGTCTTTTTGGGGAGCATAGATAAAAGCCATGTTTTTCATTATATTTTTCTTTGAGAAAACCATTTAATAACATATTCTGAATAATTTTTAATATCCTATAGGTACATATATCCTTCTGCGCATGCTTCAGGTAAAGGACTATATTTTATTTTCCAAGAAAATCATTTTCTATAGTTTGACCTTCAGAATAATAGAGTCAAACGAGTCATGAACTGATACATATATTTTTCCAAGTCATAAACAAATCAAGCACTGTATAATATTCATTTGGTAGGTCTAGGAAACATTTACAACTTATATTCCCTTTGAGTCACTTGCATCTAACTACTCTTTTTTTAAAAACATTATTATCTATTTCCAAATTAATATTATAATAAATGTCATCCACACATATGGTTAAAGAAACAACAAACTACAAGCTTCTTCTTTCCTCCTCTAGGGAGTCAGCTATGCCCTCTAGAGGTAAGCACATTTGATTATGCCTCTTCTTCGTACTCCAGTGTTTTCAACAAGGAAAGTTACACATTTTTAAATTTGCCTAATGGTTTCCCTTATGGAGCCATAACATTTGTTCACCCATTTATTTTCTCTAAACGACCTGTTAAGTCTGAGAGTGTGGATAGATTCATGTAAAAATATTTGTGGCAAGTGTTATTACTTTTTGCTTTCCCTTTTTGTATACATTTATTTATTTTAATTGGCAAATAATAATTGTGGCATCTTTATAAAAAAATTGATCACTTGGAAACGAGAAGAAAAGGGGTTACCAGAGGCTGGGGGAAGGAGAAGAATTAGGAAAGAGGAGATGTCTATTAAAATAAGAGCACAAAGTTTCAGACTGCAGGAAACTCTTGGTCATCCATTGCACAGCATGGTGACTGCAGTTAATAAAAATGTGGCATACATTACAAAATTGTTTAACAAGAGATTTTTAACATTTGCACCACACAAAAGCATGATAAATTGGTAAGGTGATAGATATGTTAGTTGGCTTGATTTAACATATCTGTGATGTATGCATAGATCAAACATATATTGTTGTCAGTACTTTATACTGTCTCAATCAGGAAGCAAGTAATGTCAAATTGTCCCCCCTTTTATAATGCTAACTTTGAAAATTTGGTCACCATGGTCACCACCAGATTTATTAATTTCCAAGATGTTTTCCCCTTTGCAAATAGTGATTAAGATTCAGGCAGATATTTCAAACTGTGTAAATATCATGATTATCAACAAATTTCACTAAAAAAAGTTAGCATTTAATAAAGATCTGTTCCTGTTCAATTTTTCCACTGGAGTGGTAGAAAAGTAATTTTTAAATTTTTGGAGAGATGCAGTGGTGCACACCTATAATCCCAGCACTTTGGGAGGCCAAGGCTGGCAGATCACTTGAGGTCAGGACTTGGAGATCAGCTGGACCCGAAAGGTAAAATCCTGTCTCTACTAAGAATAAAAATAAAAACAAATTGCAAAAAAAAAAAAAAAACAAACTAGCTGGGCATGGTGGCATGCACTAGTAATCGCAGCTACTCAGGAAGCACAAAAATCCCTTGAGCCTGGGAGGCAGAGGTTGCAGTGAGTGGAGATCGTGCCACTGGACTCCAGCCTGGGCAACCGAGTTGAGACTCCATCTCGAAAAAAAAAGAAAATATATATATACACACATACACACATATGTATACACACACGTATATATATATGTATATATATTTATCAACATTTACTAGCTTATAAATTAACTGAATTCTCTTTAAACAAGCATTTTTCCTCCTTTCAAGTATAATTGAAATAGCATTCTTTCTGAAAATTGAGGGCAAATACCTAATTCTTTCGTATTAATAGCCACTTTACAGAATGAGATGATGAAATCATCATTTCCATTGGTAGCAAAGGAGTCAGCTCACCTCACCCCACGCTACCCTTCTCCTTATTGTATCACTTCAGAGCAACAGATTTTATTTTTTCAGTGTTTCACTAAATTACCAACATCTTTTTTGGACATTGATTTTGACACAAAGTTGGCTCAGGAGAGCCTCTGCAAGTTTCCTCCTGTTGTAGCAACACCTTCATCTCTGAGATTCCTTGATTTCTAACACAAAATTTCACAGACTCACTTTGTACAGACCTGCTCCAGAGCAGGACTCCAAATGCCCCTGGAAAATGTTAGTGGGCAATTGTATGTAGAAAATGTACGATGGCTGCTAGGCTTCTTTATTTTGCTACTGTATCCTCACAAATTCTAGGGCCTTACAGTGGGCAGTGCTAGCAGATACATTAAAAAACGTGTGTGTGTGTGTGTGTGTGTGTGTATATATATATATATCAATCGTATGTGCTATTGTTACTAAAGCCAAATTTAATATCGCAGATTTTGCTTAAATCTTGCTTATTTTACCTCTCCTTCTTTTATTATAAGAGCATATTTATGTTATTTTTACCTTGTTTTATATACGGTCATTTAATAATCTATTAGATTTTTCCAATTTCTTGTGTTTTTTTATTTTTATTTTAGGTTTGAGGGTACATGTGAAGGTTTGTTACATAGGTAAACATGTGTCACGGGGGTTTGTGGTACATATTTTTTCTTTCTTTTTTTGTGCATATGTGTGTGTGCGTGTGTGTGTGTGTGTGTCTGTGTGTGAGAGAGAGAGAGAGAGAGGGTCTCACTTTCTAGCCCAGGCTGGAATGCTGTGGCCCCATCTCAGCCCACTGCAACCTCTGCCTCCCGGTTTCAAGCCATCCTCCTATCTCAGCCTCCAGAGTAGCTGGGACTACAGGCACGTGCCACCATGCCTGGCTAATTTTTGTACTTTTTGTAGAAATGAGGTTTCACCCTGTTGCCCAGGCTGGTCTCGAACTTGTGAGTTCAAACAATCCGCCCTCCTCGTCCTCCTAAAGTGCTAGGATTGCAGTCTATTACAAATATTATTTCATCACCCAGGTATTAAGCCCAGCACCCAATAGTTATATTTTTAAGCATATTTATTAATAGACTTTATTCAACAGGCTATATAAAAAAGAGGTTCAAAATCACCAACCCCAACAGTAGTTCAAACATTAATACTGCCAAATAAACTTTCACAGATTTTGGTAAATCTTTATTCTTAAAATATACTCTGCTAATATTAATATAAATAATTGAAGTTATGTGATCAAAAGTAATTTGAATCAGTATTTGTTCTATTTCATTTTACATGCACCTATATGTGTTTGTGTGTATAAATGTGTTAAACTGTTAGGTATATATTTTTTCCATATTGTAATATGCTTCCTCTCTAATCTATGAAGTCTCAATATATAAAATATTATATGGAGGCAATGCAAATACATAAAAATACATACACAAATAAGTAACTCATTCATCCCTACTTCTTTCTCCCTAGTCCTCATGCCCTCATTGGTAAATTTTAAAAAATACTTTAGAATTTAACATTCTAAGGTTTATGATGTGAAATGCTAATGCTGTTTTCCAAAACTAAGCAAAATCCCATAAATATTTTTATTTAATTATTTTTCTTATTTTATATGAATGGAAAATATCAGAAACATTATTCTGCACTTGCATTTTGTTTCTATATGTGTATACATATGTATCCATACATACATGTTATTTCATATGTACTTAATCAATACCTCTACTTAACTTGTACTTAGTTACCTTTCTCATGTTTTTCAAATTCATGTTATTCAAATTCTGGCATATATTTTTAAATGGCTCTCGGTGCAACACCACTTACTGAAGAAACCACTGTCACCTCTAACGATTTAAAAAATGTCATCTTTATCAAATACCAAACGTACATAGATATTTAGGTATTCGTGGAAATTTTTCATGTTTTATTTACTCTCTGCTTATTCATATACCAGCACTTTATTATTTTAAATAAAAGAGTGTACAACAGATTTTATAAACCTAGATCTAGCATCTACTTCAAATCATCGCTTTTTATTAAGATTGTTCTGGCTAGTCTTGATGATTTCCTTAAATGAAATTTATAATCAATACATCTAGCTTTACCAAAATAATTCATTGGCAGCTTAACTAGCATAGCATTAAAATTTTAAGAAAACTCAGAAAGAATTGACATCTTGATGATGTTGAGACACCCAATCCAAGAGCAAGGTGTATCTTGCCATTTGTTTGAGGCTACAGTTTTAGCCTTTCATGAGTGTTTTAAATCTTGAGCTTCCAGTGAACATCTCTGCCTTTCAAGGTACCTCATTTTCTAATTCCCTTTTAAAAATTTTAATAGTATATATATGCATATATATACTATATATAATGAAAATTTAAAAATTTTATTAAAAATTGAAAATTTAATAGTATATATTCAGTTAATTAGTATGTATACATATCTATTATATAATAATATCAATGAATAGCAAGTATCAGGTTCATTTCTTTATTAATGGTGGGAACTTTCCACCCTCTGTAACTCAATCAGGCAACATTAACTGTGATCAGCAACCTCAAAGATACTGCTATAGTCTAGTCTCTTTGCTTCAATCCCAGTGTGACTCTTGGCTCTGGCTTAATCTACTCTTCAAGACTTTCACGGACCATTTTACCCCTATCATGGAACAGTTTGAATGTGATCAAGAAGTGAAGGATTCTGTGTTGCTATAGCTGCTTGTGGAAGGTTTCAAGAAAGAGCAAAATAAGCCTAAATCCATAGATTTTAATGCCAAGACAGAGCCTGAAAATAGACACATTTATAAGGCAATGTTCAAAATAATGTCTTATTTTTTGGTGGCACAAGAGTGATAACGCCAAAAAGACACTCAAAATCTGACACTTGATGTGGGTATCTAAATGGCAGTGTTGATAAAAATCACAGCCTTGTCAGTCTGTTTTATGGAAGTCCTGCCATTCATTGAGAAGTGGGGTCCCCAAAATTAGAATTAGAGACATGTGGAGAGGGATTTAAGGGATGGTGAGCATCCCAGATCTTTAATCCCTCCAAGATTTCTTGTATATAAATCAATTATTTCTTCCATATCTGATAAGGTTGTCCCCATCTCTTTCAAACCACTCCCTCGGCTTCCACTTCCCTCACCTGTTATTTTCTTGAAGTCTGTAAATAGCATTTGATCTCAGCACATGCTGAGATGGGACAATACAAAGCAAAATTCATATAAAGGCACACTAAAAGAATTGGAAAACTTTATAATCCACAACAAAAACCTAGAGAAGCTGTGCAGGATTGAATTCTGAAGTTCTTTGGCAAGAAGAGAAGAAGGTGTCATAATTTTATTTTACAGTTGACTATATTTGTTTATGGATGTGTGTTTACCAGAAATTTTAGACTTAATGTGTAACCTTGCTTAGTTAGCCATCCTTCTAATGGTTTGCTCATCATGTTTGTAAAACCTTGAACTCAAGAGTAGTCCATGATAAATAAAGTTCAGTTACCATAATTTCTAGGTGAAACATAGCCAAAAAAAAAAAAAAAAGGCATGAAATAAGTATACTTACTTTATTTGCAAATATTTGACCGTGGCAGTAAGATAACACTAATTTCTGAACACTCAAAATTCAACTGATATCTAACGGTCAGAGGAGGTCTTTTGGAAGTCAAATAATTGGTTCTATTTTGTCCCTACATTTCCTTCAGATAGCCTAGCAGGAATAATCAGTGTTATCACCAGTTCCTCATTGTATAATTAAAATAAATTTTTCTAAAATTAGCAGATTCCTTTTACTGGTGTCCTACATACATACTGTAGTCCCTTATTATCATATAGGAAGGGTCAAACTGGAGAAACACCAAAAAGAAAAAAAAAGATTTGAAAGATTCTTTAGCAGTGATTTCTAGAACAAACCTATTAATGTGCTCATTTAATGTAAAAACAAGACAAGTTTCAATTAAATCAAAACAACAGAAAAAAATAAAGCCTGTGGAACCAATCCAACCCATTATCTGTTTTTGTAAATAAAGTTTTATTGAACCACCGCCACGCATATTCACTTACATATTTTCTATGGCTGCTTTCATGCTCTGACTATTAAGGTGAGTAGTTGTGACATGTCTAACAAAGTCTAAAACATTTACTATCTGGCTCTTTACGGAAAGAAATTTGTCAACTGCTACTCTAGATAGTTTGGTAAGATACATTATTCCAGAGAGAAGGCCATAAATTCCAGCAGTCCTTCAGTGAAGTGTTTTGGGTTCCAGCAGTCTATATCACGTAGGGCACCTTGTTGCTAGGATATCTTACACCCTCCTGCCATTAAGAAAACAGTCACTGCTGGGCACAGTGGCTCAAGCCTGTAACCTCAGCATTTTGGAAAGCCAAGGCGGGCAGATCACCTGAGGTCAGGCGTCTGAGACCAGCCTGGCCCAAATTGCCAAACCCTGTCTCTAGTAAAAATGCAAAAATTAGCCAGGCACAGTGGTGCCCGTCTGTAATCACAGCTACTCAGGAGGCTGAGACAGGAGAAGTGCTTGAACCTGGGAGACGGAAGTTGCAGTGAGCAGAGATCACGCCACTGCACTCCAGCCTGGCTGACAACAAGACTCCATCTCAAAAAAAAACAAAATGAAACAGTCACAACAATACTGTGCATATTTGGATTTTAAAGAATTTTTATGTATACATATATACACACACACACATATATACGTACATACACACACACTTTAAAAACCAATATATATGATTTCGATTTGGGATATATATAATATACAGAGATTTGAAATGAGTTTATATTTAAAATATACATTTTATAAATATATAAAATATAAACGTATATAGTATGTGTGTATATGTGTGTGTGTGTATATATATATGAAATCTCCCATTTGGTGGTGCTAAACCTATCTACTTATTAAAACAATCCAAAAGATGTAGATTTAAAATAAGACAAGCTTTCCAATTCTGTTAGGCTGGAGAACAGGTGTATCTGTGACTGGGTCTTAGGAGCCAGAGATCCAAGAAATTTCAAGGTGCGTACTGTATCTATAGCATGCTAGGAGGAATGAAAGAATCCTCAAGAAATCCTTCATAAAGAAAAGAAGATGTCTTGCTTGAGATTTTTTTTCACTATAATATTCCTGCTCTATTGGTGGTCAGACTCCAGGGTATGGAACTGTAAGGGCAACGCAGACCACTTATGCCTTAAACCAATGTGCCATGAGATACTTCTGTAAGGCAAGAGCAATTTTTCTTTTCTCTGAAAATTACAGGAGATAATGCCTAAGGCCTAAAGGCTGGGTGGATGAAGCTGTGGCAACATAGGGAGGGATACACATTCTTTTAGAGCGAGACAGTGTGAATAATTGAACTCCATAATGTTATCAGTGGAAATATCAATACTATTGTCTAATATTTATTGAACGTCTCTAAGACATTGCTCTAAGAGCTTTGCTTGTATTAACTGATTCATTCCTCATAACAACTCTCTAAAGTAGATATAGTTTTGATACCCCTTTAAAAACAAAGAAATTCAGCCACACACAAGTTAGCTAATTGGCACAAGTTCACATAGTTAGAAAGTGGTTGTTGTGGTTTGGACATATCCACTCAAAAATTCAAGTGTTGCTAATGTGATAGTAGCAAGAGGTGAGGCATTTGATAAGTGACTAGGCCACAAGCATTTCTTCTTCGTGAATAGAATCAAGGCCCTTATAAAAGAAGCTTCAGGCAGCATTTAACTCTCTTGCCCTGTTAAAACAAAGTTTACCTCCAGAGCCCTCACCAGACAACCAAATGTACCAATACCTTGATCTTGTACTTCTTAGCCTCTAGAGCTGTGAAAAAAATAAATTTCTATTATTTCTAAATTGCCCAGTCTCAGGTATTTTGTCGCAGTAGCACAAAACAGGTTAAGGCTGTGGTGGAGCTAGGATTCTAAAAAAGAAAGTCTGATTCTACAATCAACATTTTATTTGTTGAGCTACCTTCCAAAATTCTTAAAAGCACTAAATATCGAATACTAAAGTAAAAATTTAGACAAGTTATTACACAAATCGATGCTTATATACAGATAATAATTATATAAGGCATTTTATTATTCATGACTATAAAATCCTAAATTACATAATTTTTCATGTAGTTACCTCTTTGCATTTAAAAAAAAATTGTGATATTCTATTTTCTTTGTATACCATGATTTAAGCGAAACTATTTCTTGATAATTTAGCTAAAAGGTAGTTGTGGTAGCTGATAAATGGTCAGAAATACAGAAATCCTACTTCTGTTTCTGATTCTTATTTTGCCAGAGGCAAGCAAACATCTGTTGATACTTGTCAACACTAATATCAGTCATCTTGTTAATTTCTCCTTGTTTTAATATTCCCCAAAGTCATCCCTGATCATATGATGTCCATTATAATTTGGTTCTGATGCCCTCTATGATGATCTTTTGTTTCATTTGTTCTCCTTTATTAGGGTCATTAGAGTGTTGACATTGAGTTAGCATGTCACCAGGCATCTGGCCTGCTAGTTCTTATCTGTCACAGTGTCACAATATAAACTTTTAACAATGCCCAAATAATGACCTCTACATAGTGAAAATAAACAAATTAGGCCACGCTGTAAAAGCAAATTTTAAAGAACATTGAGAGAGAGAGAGAGAGAGAGAGAGAGAAAGCAGAAGAGAATTAGTCAGTTGTCCAAGCTATGTAGCAAGAAAATGAGTATAACTAAAAACTGCAACTCAAGTTTATTAAGTGTTTGCATCCAAGATACTCATATCTATTCAAAATGTGCAGCTTCCAAAGTGTATGTTTTCTTCTACTTCTTCACAGCTATGGGGGAAAAATTTATTTGTTTCCAATTTTTTACTTCTATGGAATGTTTAAGCATGTCTTCTGTTAAAGAATGTAAACTAATTTTGTTCAAAATTTGCTTTCGTAAAATTATTATCACGTATTTGAATACAGATCAAACAAAATTAAAACTTAAAGTTTTCTGTTGAGTTTTCATATAATCCATTCAAATTTATAAAATGATTTAAAGCAAAAAATTAGCAAATCTATAAATGATACCTAAAATGTAATGAGATGTCTATAACGCTAAAACATCATGAGACATGTATTTTAACCTATTTCTAGATTTCAAAACAAAATGTAACTTTTAAATTTGAATTGGGGATTTCTTCTTTCAGCCAATATAGAGTAACAGGAGTCAGATTAAATTTGTATAAAATTATATCAAAAAATGATTTTCATACGCTAGACATCAGGCAAAACAGAACAGCGATCCTGATAGAGGGTGAACAAACAAGTTGAGCCTTACAATTTCTCAAGTTTAGTGCCTGGACAGAGTTATGAGGCTGATATGCAGGAAGAGGGAGAAGATCAAGCCTGGTGGCACCTGTCTGACTTGCGGGGAAGGACTAGGCAGTCTGGAGAGTTCAGGAAGTTCTATTCCACAGAGCAGAGTGTAAAGAGAGGAGACAAGCATGGAGCAAAACCTCTTGAAAAGGGCACAGAGTCGGCTACCAGTTTTCAGCTTACTACTGATTAATGAAGGCATAACAGAAAGCACTGAAGCCAGAAAAGAAATAACGGAAAGAAGGACAGAGAGCAATACCAAGGATCAACAGGACCAGGGAAAGTTCATGTTCCCACCAGTCAAAGTGGAAAAACTTATTCACAGGGCATCACAAAGAGTTCTTGAAAAGACATTGTCTCAGCAGGGAGTCAAAAAAGCCCTAGACTAAAAGTTGTTCAGGTTCCACAAAACCTAAAAACAATACTTAAAAGAGTCGAACCATATTCAAGCAAGTTAGCTTTATACCAGAATGAATTCAAGGATGTGTATAGGAATACACAATATGCACCAATGAAAAAGGGCAAAATCCACAGCATTTGGTTTCTAATCCAAAATTACCCGACATACAAAAAAGGCAAAATGTGGCACTTACATAATAAGCAGAAAAATCAATAACTTAGAAAGCCAAGAAAGTACACAAATAAGAGAAGTAGTAAACAAGGTAATGAAAACAGTTATTATAATTTTACATTATATATTCAAGAAGGTAGAAAAAAGATGAAGCATGTTAAGTGATGATGTAAAATATATTTTAAAAGACCAAAATCCAGCTTCTAAAAAACACACTAGATAGGATTGACAGCAGACACTACCAAAAGTAATAAAAAAAAAAAAATTCTGAACTTGATGACAAAGAACTACCTAAAATAAAACACAAAGGAATAAACAGAAATAAAATTATATAAAATATTAGTAACCTCTGGGAAAGCTTCACAGGACCCCCCTTATATATCACTGGAGATTTTGGAAAGTGGGTTACAAAAATATTTGAAGAAATGATGGATAGAATTTTTCTATGTTTAACAAAAATACAAACTTTTGGGAAAGACAGTCGGGTGCATCTTGCTTGACTGTTGCATGGCTGTTTGAGTGTGTCTTGGGCTGGAACAACATGTTCTTATGTGGACATAGGAACCATCATAGACTGCTGGACTTATTGCATTTTTTTGTGAATATCTTTTCATAGTCTGGGCTTGATGCTACTTTATTCTGCTTAAGATGTGTGTGTCATGTGTTAACTGGCCATCCCCACTGCTATATCTGTTCCTGGTGGGGAGAAAACAGGGCCCTTCACCTGCAGCTCTAGAGAATTGTGTGTGGAACATTGTCCTGTGTTGACTGCAGGGCAAGAGCTGCTGGCTATTGAGGAATAACAATCACACTTGACATCTATCTTGCCATGTCACTTCTCTGCATGAGTAAATAATTGATTTATCAGGTACTTGTGAGAGTCATGTCTCTGGGTGACCTTAATGTCTGCAAATAATGCAGTGACTGGACACCCTGAGACTATTGCTCCTTGTAGTCAATAGATGTCACATGCTCAAGAAAACCCTACAGATATAAGATGTTCAATAATCTTTACTCAAATAAAAACAATGAAAGAAAGGCACATAATCACATTGCTTAAAATGACTGATAAAAAGAATATCTTCAAAACAGTTGGATGGAGGCTGGGGGAGGGGTGGATATTTTTAGTAAAACCAAAACAAGAGTGACAGCAGACTTTTCGATGTACATATCTTGAAAGAGCGTGACTTTTAAACTAAAAATGTATACCAAGAAAAATTGTTTTCTAAAAACAAAGGTAGGCCAGGCACAGTGGCTCATGCCTGTAATCCCAGCACTTTGGGAAGCCAAGCTGGACAGACTGCTTGAACCTAAGAGTTCAAGACCAGCCTGGGTAACATGACGAAACCCCATCTCTACAAAAAATACAAAAAATTAGCTAGGCATGGTGGCATACACCTGTAGTAACAGCTACTTGGGAGGCTGAGGTGAACATATTGATTGAGCCTGAGAGGTAGAGGCTGCAGTGAGAGCTGTGATCGCACCATTGCACTCCAACCTGGGTGATAGAGCAAGACCCTGTCTCCAATCAATGAATGAATAAATAAATAAATAAATAAAAACATAGGTAAAATAAAGGTTCAACAGATATAAAAATGTAAAAAAGCAGAATCAGTGATTTGCTCTACAAAAAATGTTAAATAATTTCTTAAGGACAAAGAAAAGATACCAGAGGTAGTATGTAGTTTATACAATATGCAGAGGTAATACATATTTTTAAAAATAAGCAAAATACTAGAAGAGAGAAAATGAAAACATACTATTGTAGGATTTTACAAAATATGTGAAATCATGATAAATTATAGGTGTATACTATAAATCCTAAAGCAAACACAGGCAGACAAAAGCAAAAAGAGTAATAGATAATTAATCAAAACAAAGAAAATGAGATAGAATCATAAAAAATTAAATTATTCAAAAAGAAGAAAAAGAGAAGAACCAATAACATATAAATAAATAGAAAACAGAAATGTGACAGATTAAAAACTTTCTTATTAACATTCATATTAAATGTAAATATCAAACATTTAAAACTCGAGATTATGAGAGCAGATTAAAAAAATAAGAACCAACAATATGGTAGCTTAATCAACAATAATCAGAGCAACAAAAAACTTTAAATTAATGAAAAAAAAACTTATAAAATAATAAAGCCAATACGGCTAGTAACATGAATCAAAGGAAAGCTGAAGAAACTCTATTAGTATCTGTGGTTGACAACCCTTAGGGAAACCCCAGTAATCCCCACCACCTGGTGTTTATACCTTGTTTAATTTCCTTCCCTTAAATGTGAACAAGAATTCTGACTTGCTTCAGAAAATAGAGAATGCCAAAGAAAAAGAAAATTTTCAGATATAATTAATTATCAAGACACAATCAGTTGACTTTGAGGTAACTAAAAATATGATCGGCCTGAGTGAGTCTGACTCAGTAGAAGGAATAGGCCTCATCTGAGGAGAGAGACTCTCCTCAAGAGCTAGATGACATAAGTGGCCATGTTGGAGAACCTCGTATAAGATATAAGCAGTCTCTAGAAACTGTCGCTAACCCCTAGGACCCAAGAACAGCCTCCAGCTGACAATGAGCCAAATGCCAGAGACTTCAAACGTGTGCCTTCAGGGAAATGAGTTCTGCCAACAACCTGAATGTACTTGAGATCGTGTACTCTTCCCCAGTCAAGCCTCCAGATGATAGCTCATCCTTGCCAACACTTTAACTACAGCCTTGTGAGACCCTGACCAGAGGATGTAGCTAAGTATTGCCCACACTTCTGGCACAAGGCAATTGTGAGATAATAAATGGGTGCTGTCTTATATCACTAAATTTGTGATAATTTTTATCCAGCATTAGAAAATTAATTCAATTTCAGACAAAATATATTTTAGAGCAAAGATATTCGCAGGAATAAAAAAGCTTATTTTGTACTAAGAAAGGGGCGAGAACACATAAAAATTGTAACAATCTAACATTTCATAACAGAGTTTCAAAATACACCAGAGAAAAACTGATAGAACTGCAAATACAAATTGAAAATTGTACAAAATTATAGTTGGAGATTTTATCCAACACAAATTAAATCACATATCCACACAAAGACTTGCACATAAATGTTCATAACAACTTTTTACTTGTGATAACCCAAAGCTGGCAACAACTCCAGTGTTCATAAATACATGCATGAATGAACAGATATGGTTTATTCCCACGATGGAAATCTATTCAATAATAGAAAGAAATAAACTTTCAATACACCCACCAAGATAGAGGAATCTCAAAAAAAATTATTGTGAGCGAAAAAAAGGAAGACAAAATGTACCTAAAATAAGATTTTATTAATCTAAATTCTAAAAAATGCAAACTAATTTGTAGTTACAGAAAGTAGATCAGTAGTTGTTTGGCCTGAAGTAGAGTTGTGAGGAGGGATGGGAGAAAGAGATCAGAAAGAGTTATGGGGAATTCGGGGGGATGGTGATGAATATGTTCATTATCATGATTTTGTTGATGGATATACATCATTTCTCAAAATTTGTCACATGTAAAAATGTGTCAAAATTTTCCACATCGTTTACTTTAAATATGTGCTGTTTACTATACATAAATTATACCCACATTAAGCTTTAAATTGGGATGAGTTTTATTGTAAAATCATCAACACATTTACAAGTATACTCAGTACATTAGAGTGTACTTGTAAATAATTGATTTATATTTTTTCACTTGCTACTTTAACATACTTATAATTTGTCCACTGTATGTAGTTTGCAGGGAAAAAATTCAAAATGATGGAAATAGAGCCTAAAGAAAAAAAAAATTCCAAGCAAATACAGGAACCAGTTGAGAGAGATATTAAATACAGTTTCTTCTACAATATTCATTGAATGACAATTAGCTGTCAGGTACATTAGATTAAAGAGTATAGTAACCTTGTGATAATAGCAGTCAGTGAGCTTAAAATCTGGAAAATAGATGTAATAGCCATTTTTCAGCCTACTTTTTTTCTTCCTGCAATACTATTACTTCACATAATAGTGAGATAATTGTTGTTGATCTTTCTTGATGTTAATATTTTCATAATGTAATGTCTTTTTCCGTTAGAAATTTTAAATATAAATTGGGAGTTCTCAATTTTAAACCTATAAATATTTATGGAGGCAAAAAATATATATATATATATTTCTACAGCAACATGTCCTGCTTTTAAAGTATGGGATAATAAGATTATCTAGGTGTATTAGACCAACTTATTCAAAATTTTGTAAAATATATTTGTTCTGCTGGTTAGTTATATTTTTTTCCAATTCAGAGCATCATTACAAACCCACAAGAATAATGATTACTGAAAGAAAATAACATCTGCTTTTTATATCATAAATTGAAATAAGCTACCAGAATATATATAAAAATAAATGAGATGACAGAAAAAAATTATCTAGAAAATTAATATTTCAAGAGAGTCTCTTTGGTCTTTTCATTTCTAGTATGGAACGTTTAGAAATACAAATGGAAACATATTCACTCTATCTTTCAATATTTATATAGTGCCAGGGAGATTCTGCAATTCTTTGTTATTAGTAGACAACTTCCTCCAAAAATGTAAGAGGTGTCATATTTTCTTGAGAAAAAACTTTATTATTTTATTTTTCCAAGAAAATGATGTCCACATATAGCATCTAAAACCATTTCCTGATCAACTATATAAAAATGATTTTAAAAGCTTAAGAGCACTTGTAACAAATAAAATATGAAATTTATTCTATAAATGCTCTCCTGAGTTATATTTAGCATGAAAAAGATAGAAATCTTTCACTTAACATAGCTTATGTGACAGCTACAATCGGAGACATTCTGAAAAGGGAATCCAGCAGCCTTTGCTTTTGTGGTGGCAGAATGGGCCTTGCTCATAGTAGGTGCTCCAAATCCTTCCTGGTTCACTGTATGGACTTGATGAAGATCAAGGCAAAGGCAGGCATTGGCAGTTTTATTGCTTTACTTGGTACACAGCTGAGTGTAAGAAAACGCATATGAAATGTTGGCTTGCCTTTTACAAGGGAGAGCTATAAAAACAAAATATTGAGATTGAAATGTTTCCTACATCTGTAGTGGAAGAGCTACAGGGAGCCCAGATAATGATGTGGCCCTGAAAGAGAAATAAAATTTCACTTCAGAGGGCCTGATTCTCCAAGCAGAGTTCAGGCTCAGTTGTTGGATACATGGTATTTCTCTATCCCACATGCCACCTGGATTTCAATACCCTGCAAATATTCATTCTGATATGTAAAGGAACATAGCAGTTGTCTTTGTCTTAATAACAATTCCATATTCTTATGTATCTATCTTGTCACTGTATTATCCTTTATTTTGAATTCACGTTGAGATAAAATATTTTAAAATTGCTATTATTTGGAGGGGAAACAACAGGAAAAAAAGTATTTTTCTTTGCAAGTGATGACAAATTTTAAAAATACCTAATGATGTTTAGCACCATTTAAAAAATATATGTCATACTCTAAATGGTAAAAGAACATAAGCAGAAGCAACACATTGGTCAGTATGATAAACTGTTTTGTGCTTAAATGCAGACGTCTTTGCCCCTTACAATGCGCATTATGTATAAATTATCTACATAAAATTTTTAAATTGAAAGACTTTTGTTATTTCACTCCTGTGACATCTGAATACTTAGTAGACACTATGTTTTAGCCAGTTATCCTCTGTCCAGAAGAAAGATTAAAATACACACCTTAAATTATTTGTTGCTAAATAGATAGGGGTATATGGTATCCATGTTTATGGGCATACATCGAAATACTGACAAACTCTTCTCCCTAAATAATCATGACTCATGCTCCTGCAGCTCCTGTTTTTTTGTACTTGGCATACATTCAGTTGTGAAAACAAGGTGTCCCTCCTCTAGCAGCTGTTCTATGAATTTCAGCTCACTCAGGAACCACAGAGCTAGCTCCCTTGGTTTCATATGAAACTTCCCAGTTTCAGAGTCAATTCACCATGGACAGGTTTCCCAGTAAATACTTTAAAACTTATAGCCAGTGGAAATAAGACCCTGTGATTAATGAAATAAAAATCATTGCATAAACATTGATATATAAGAGACTTGATTTTAGTACCTAAGGATCAGTTTGGGGATTTTTTTCGGAAAGGATACCAAGATCTGTAAACTTCTAGTGGTGTCTCGTCTATATGACCACCTCTTTTTGTGGGCACAAACTCATCTTAAAGAATTGAACACTGTCTTCCAGTTGATCACTTCTGTATTGATCACACAAAGAACTATAGGCTCTTCTCAGTTACATCTCATGAAGCTGGATTCTGTTTCTCATTCTAGGTTGGTGTGTTTTATAACCCACTCCTCCATCATGTATACTTTTTCTAAAATAAGTAAATGAAATTTTTTCTATGATGCCTGTATGAATATTTGAGCAGTTAATTCCACTACTGAATTTAATAGTTTTGAGTATAAATTTCAACAAACGTAAACCTAAGAGAAGTACAGAAATATGTTCATAATGTAATATAGCTAGACGTATTGCAATATGTAGTTTCCTGAACATATTTCATAGCATATATATTTCTGTATAACATATTGCTTTCTGCATATTAATTGTATCTGTGGTTTGAAATATGTTAACTATGATCATGGAATCAAAACAAGTATATATATATACTTATATGTATATAAGTATATATGTGTATATATATATGTGTATGAGTCTGTTACTGTATAGCTTGTTAAAATAATAAGCTAGAAGAAATTTCTATGTCTATGTAAGATTTCTAGTGATGTAGGTTAGTATGCATGCAGTTGGACATTCAAGAAAAAGTGCGATCAAACTATCATCTTAAAAGTTTCATTGAGGATATCTGTAATCTAGAATTGAATTTATCTTTCTTAACATTTTTCTGTTTACTCTGATTTCCACTAAAATTCCCTGAAAAAATATTTTGGGTTCCCCTCTTCCCATCTCTGTATACATTCTGCAATAAGGCTGTTGCCTTTCCACTCACGACCCCATCAAGATTTCTCTTAGCAAGAACACAATGTCCTCCTTCTAGTATCAAAATCCTGTGGCCAATTCTTATTCCTAGCTGTGGCATTTGAGTCAGCCACTCCCACTTCCATGATATAGTTTCTTCCCTATCCTTGCAGGACACTCTGGTCTCACTTGCTTGATCTGCCTCTTCTAGACTTGTTCACGTAGATGCTCGGTCCCTGACTTTAGTTCCGGTTGCTCCTGATGATCTTGTTCATAATTTTGACATTTATATATATATATGTATATTTAATTTTTATGGGTATAGTAGTTGTATATATATGGGGTAGATGAGATATTTTGATACAGGCATACAATGCATAATAATCACATCAGGGTAAATGGGGTGTCCATCACCTTAAGCATTTATCCTTTGTGTTACAAACAATCCAATTGCACTACTTTAGTTATTTTTAAATAACTAGTAAATTATTTAAAATAAGTAAGTATAATTTTAGTAAATTATGGCCAATTATTATTTTGCCACATTATTTGGCCAAATTTAATGGCCAATTAAAATTATGGCCAAATATTATAGCAGCCACAACATGGTGACTATAGGAAAATAAGCCACCATGTTGTGCCATCAAATGCTAAATCTTATCCATTCTTTCTAAAAACTATGCCGTACCCATTAACCATCCCTACTTCCTCCCCATAACCCCACTATCCTTTCTAGCCACCGGTAACCATCACTGTATTCTCTATTTCCATGAGTCAATTGTTTTAATGTTTATCTCCCATAAATAAGTAAGAACATGAAAAGTTTGTCCATCTGTGCCTGGTTTAATTCACTTAACATAATAACCTCCAGTTCCATTCATGTTGTTGCAAATGACAGGATCTCATTCTTTCTTAGGGCTGATTAGTACTCCATTGTGTGTATCTACCACATTTTCCTTATCCATTTTTCTGCTGATGAACACAGAGAGTTGCTTCCAAGTCTTGTCCATTGTAAATAGTGCAGCCATAAACATGGGAGTGCAGGTATCTCTTCAATATACTGATTTCCTTTTTTTAAAGTAAATACTTGGCAGTGGGATTGCTGTATCCTATATTAGGTCAATTTTTAGTGTTTTGAGTGATACCCAAACTGTTCTCCATAGTGGTTGTGCTAATTTACATTTCTACAAACAGTGTATGAGGATTCCCTTTTGTCGACCTTCTCGCCAGTATTTGTTATTTCTTGTCTTTTGGATAAAACACATTTTAACTGGGGTGAGATGATATCTCATTTTACTTTTAATTTGCATTTCTCTGATGATAATAATATCAAGTACTCTTTCATACCTGTTTGCTATTTTTATGTCTTGTATTGAGAAATGTCTATTTAGATATTTTGCCAATTTTTAGCCGGATTATTAGATTATTTCCTATTGACTTGTTTGAGCTCCTAATATATTCTGGTTATTAATCCCTTCTCAGATGAAGAGTTTGCAAATATTTTCTCCCCTTCTGTGGGTTGTCCCTTCACTTTGTTACTTGTTTCCTTTGCTGTACAGAAGCTTTTTAACTTCACGTGATCTCATTTGTCCAATTTTGCTTTGATTGCCTGTGCTTTTGTGGTATTACTCAAGAAACTTTTGACCACTCCAATGTCCTGGAGCGATTCCCCAATGTTTTCTTTTAGTAACTGAACAGTTTAAAGTCTTGGATTTATGTCTTTAATCCATTTTGGTTTGAGTTTTGTGTATGGCGAGACATCCGGGTCTAGTTTCATTCTTCTGCACATGGATATTCAGTTTTCCCAGCACCATTTATCAAAGAGACTGTCCTTTCCCTAGTATATGTTCTTGGCACCTTTGTCATAAATGAATTCATTGCAGATGTATGGATTTGTTTATGGGTTCTCTATATTGTTCCATCCGTCTATGTGTCTGGTTTTATGCCAGTACTATGCTGTCTTGGTTACTTTAATTTGAAGTGAGGTCATGTGATTCCTCCAGTTTTGTTCTCTTTGTTCAAGATAGCTTTGGCTGTTAATGAGTTTTTGTAAAATAAAAATAAAGACTGATGATGGGATTGTTTTTCTATTTCTGTTAAGAATGTCATTGGTATTTTGAGAGGTATTTTACTAAACTGTAGATTTCTTAGAATACTATGGACATTTTAACAATATTGATTATTCCCATCCATGAACATAGAATATCTTTCCATATTTTTGTGTCCTCTTCAATTTCCTCCATCGATGTTTAATTACAGAGATATTTTACTTCTTTGGTTAACTCCTCTATATTTCATTTTCTTTGTAGCTATTGTAAATGGGATTACTTTCTTGATTTGTTTTTCATATTATTTGTTGCTGGCATATAAAGATGCGATTAATTTTTATATGTATATTTTGTATCCTGCAACTTTAAAATCTTTTTTTTTTTTTTTTTCTGTGAGGGAGTCTCGCTCTGCCGCCCAGGCTGGAGTGCAGTGGCCGGATCTCAGCTCACTGCAAGCTCCGCCTCCCGAGTTCCCGCCATTCTCCTGCCTCAGCCTCCCGAGTAGCTGGGACTACAGGCGCCGCCACCTCACCCGGCTAGTTTTTTGTATTTTTTAGTAGAGACGGGGTTTCACCCTGTTAGCCAGGATGGTCTCGATCTCCTGACCTCGTGATCCGCACGTCTCAGCCTCCCAAAGTGCTGGGATTACAGGCGTGAGCCACCGCGCCTGGCCCCTGCAACTTTTTAAAATGTATTTATCGGTTCTAACACTTTCTGATGGAGTCTTTAAGTTTTTCCAAATATAAGATTATGTCAACTGCAAACAAGGATAATTTGACACCTTCCTTTTCAATTTGGATGCTCTTTATTTCTTTCTTTTGTCTGATTGCTCTAACTAGGGCTTCCAGTAATATGTCAAACAACAGTGGTGACAGTGGGCATCTTTGTCATGTTCCAGATCTTAGGGGAAAGGCTTTCAGGTTTTTTCCCCATTCAGTATGATGCTAGTTGTGGTCTGTCATATATGGCTTTTATTGTGTTGATTTGTATTCCTTATATATTCAGTTTCTTGAGGGCTTTTATCATGAATGGATGTTGAATTTTATCAAATTCTTTTTCAGCATCAATTGAAATGATGATATGGTTTTTATTCTTCATTCTCTTGATATGTATCACACTGATTGATATGTGTATGTTAAACTAACATTGTATCTCTGGGATGAATCCCACTTGGTCAGGATGAATGATCTTTTTAATGTGTAGTTTAATTCAGTTTGCTAGTATTTTGATGAGGATTTTTGCATCAATGTTCATAAGGAATACTGGTCTGTAGTTTTCCTTTTTTGATGTGTATTTTTCTGATTTTGGTATTTTCAGATTTTGACCTCATAGAATGAGTTTGGGAGGATTACATCCTCTTCTATTTTTGCAGTCATTTGAGTAGGATTGGTATTAGTTCTTTAAGTGTTTGGTAAAATTCAGCAGTGAAGCCATCAGAACCTGGGCTTTTCTTTGCTAGGAGACTTTTTATTAAGACTTCAATCTTTTTACATGTTATTGGTCTGTTGCAGTTTTGGATTTCTTCATACTTCAACCTTAGCAGGTTATATGCATCTAGGAATTTATCCATTTCTTCTAGGTTTTCCAATGTATTGGCATATAGTTGCTCATACTAGCTGCAAATGATCCTTTTAATTTCTGTGGTCTCATCTGTAATCAGGATAATCACTTTAAATAACACTTAAATCCTGACAACACCAAAAGTTCCATCTCTACCCCAGATTCACATGCACTCAGAAACACTTATTTGATTTCTCCTCTTAAATGTTTAGAATACTTTCAAAATTGAACTTCTAATATTTCCCCGATAAACCTGTTCTATCTGCACTCTTCTTACTCATCTTAGTTGATGGCATTTCCAATCTTCTCTTAGTTCAGACCAAAAAACTTGGACTCATTCTTGATTCTTCTTTGGTTCTCAGACTATGCCAGCTCACCAAAAATCCTGTTGGTTTGAACTCCCTGTCACCTGGTCTGAAGCGTAGTGTGATTATCATGACTCACCGCAACTTTCACCTTCCTAGCTCAAGCGATCCTCCCACCTCAGCTTCTTGAGTAGCTGGGACTACAGGCGCACGCTACCACACCAGGCTAATTTTTGTACTTTTTGTAGAGACATGGTCTGTCTCACCATATTGGCCAGGCTGGTCTCAAACTCCTTAGCTCAAGCATTCTGCCCGCCTTGGCCTCCCAAAGTTCTGGGATTACAGGCATGAGCCACCACACCCAGCTGAGCCACTGTTATTTCTAACCAAGTTATATGTCATCAGTTTCTCAGGCTATATCATTCCCTCTGTCTGTTCTTGGCAAAATCAAAGTTAAACTCTTAAAACAAAAGGTGAGTTATGTCACTCCTACCTTTAGAGCTCTGCATTGGCTTCCCCGTGAACTCGGAGGAAGTGCTTGCGACAGCCTGAGTGCCTAGCTTAATGACATACATCCCCACCTCCTCAATTACTTCTCTGATTAGTCATCTACTCGGATTCCCCTCACTTTCTCTATTTCACTGGCCACAGCCCTCCTCGATATGTTTAGAGCAGACCGGACAATGTCCTGCCAACATGTGTGTTTGCATTGGCTTTTGCTTCTTCCCAGAATGCCTTCCCTCCCCTTGGCTATCTAGGGTACCTCAACGGTTAACTTTCAACTTTTTTTTTTAGTTCCTTAATCAAAAGTCACTTTAACAGTGAGTTCTACCTACCTTGAACACACTATTAAAATTTAGCCCACTAATAGCACTTCTGACCTCTTTTGCTCACTCTATTTTATGTATTTAATTAGCACTTATAACTTTCTTTTATACTATATAATTTTCTCATTTGGTAGGTTTGTTATTGATTTCTGTCCCTCTCCATTACAATGTAGAAAAGAAAGAGTTGTCTGCTTTCTTCACTGATGTCACCTAACTCCATGAGCACAAACTAGGCACTTAATTAAATATTTATTGTATTGAATAGACTCAGCTACATTACCAGGAATAAGTTGACGCCATAGAGCAGACCCTTCCAGGGTCATTATCCTTCCGAAAGAGAGTTTTGAATAACACAAAAGTGAAACAAAGAAATATACATAGAACTTATGAGCACCATCTTATACTTCCAGCCCTGTCCAGCAACTGTGGATCCCTGAAAAACTATTTAAATCAGATAAACCTTAGCTTCTATAGACAGTGCCATAGCCATTTTAATTAAAATATAATAAAATGTTTAATAAAATTAGATTCAAATATGGCCCTAGAAATTAACTTGTAATTAATTAAAATATAGCTTCCTTTCATTCTTTCCCCTTTCTATTCTCATTCTGGTTTTCAATTTGCTCACCCTGGGGACCTGTGGCTTTAAAGATACCTTTTTAAATGTATATTTGCTTTTTTAATGTATACTTATTACACATATTTGGTGTACCAGTTATTATGCTATTATATTTTCATACTTATATGTGTCTGACAGGAATCTGAACTCTTAGAAGTAATCTGTCTAAAAATAATACAAGCCCTTTCAGAAGCAAATTAGAATTGGTTCCAATATCATTCTCTTACCACTATACTTTAGGAGGGAAATTGAGCTTTTTCACTGCTGGAAGATTATGTTTCAGTATTAATAAGACAAGAAAAATTTTAAAAGCAATTTAATGTAAAAATCTTGAAGTATTCTATATTAATATAAACAAACTTGGTCTTCTGAATGAGTGTTTTTAATAGAGAGGCATAATTTGTCTCAGTTTATAGATAGAGAAATCACAGTTACATGAGCTGTCTAGGTACAAAACTCAATCAACTAACATGGAAGTTATGCATGTTATTCTCCCCACTCAACTCACTCCTCTGACACTCGGTAGGCACTAGTCCAGGAAGTAACATAACAATGCCATCAAGAACTCACAAGAAGATCCTGTGTATCTCTGCTGGCTTAAACAGAGCGTTTAAGCATCTTTGAGTTCACTTAACCTATCCGTGAGTACTGCTAAAAGTGTTTCATGTAGAATACATTGAGAGTCTACATGAATGAGAAATATTTAACATATATATGTGTTAAATATATATATATGTATATATATATATGCTTCTTTTTACTATTTTGAAGTCATTGTGCAAAGGTGTCCCACCTGGCTATATAAAAAAAGTATTCCTTTCCTGCTTTGAAAGTGTAAACCAGAGTAGATTAAACGTTCAGTTTTAAACAGAAGCATGATTGATGACTCTCTCCACCTCTCTTCCATCTAATCTTACCATGGCCACTTTAAATATTAGAAGATTAAAGTGTATGCCATGGAAGTTAAGGATGCTTTCGATGAGAAAAAAGGTTATCTTCAATAACTGGGAAGCACTGAAATATATTCCCTTCCTACTTTTCCCAGATCATAAAACTCAGCATTTTTCTTCCTGTGATGTTTTCCACTTTGTAACAATTTTGTTTTTCAAAAACAAGATAAACCAAGCAAGCAACAGAGCAAAGAAAAAAAATGAAACCCATCTATAACCATATAGTGTACATTCTTAGGGAGTGCTACTACATTGTGCTTAACTCTGAGACTCTTACAACTGAGGAAGAGTAGAATTATTTTGCACTACTAGAGAATGAAGAACAATAAATCAAAGTGACAAGTGATCAACTTTTGACCTATAAGTAAGTGTATGGATGAGACTAAACTGTTAACTCCTATGAGTTCCCCCTTGAGAGTTATTATATATTTAGTAATGAATGATTGGAAAAGCAAAGATGAAAAAAGGAAAGAACATAAAACTTTGTAGCACTTACTATTTTTCAGGCACTTGGCTCTGAACTTCTACATGTATTCTGATTTTTCTCAAATAACTCTGTGGAGTATAACTGGGCCCATTTTTTAATGCTGAAATCTGAGCCTTAGCAAGGTTGAGTCTTATTAGACTTTGTTAACATTGCTAGAAACTGGCAAAACACTGAGTGGTGCACCAAAGGGAATAATGTCTGATAAATACTATACAATGGGAAGAGAGTGAGGTTACATTCAGGGTCTGTGATTACTAATGGCTTTCAAAATAGGGTTGCTAAGTTATATATGAGACATAAAAGAAAAAGAAAAAAAAAAAACACTATTTCTGAGGAAAGTTTTTTTTTTTTTTTTAGACCAAGTCTCGCTTTGTGGCCCAGGCTGGAGTGCGGTGGCGCCATCTCGGCTCACTGCAAGCTCCACCTCCCAGGTTCCCGCCATTCTCCGGCCTCAGCCTCCCGAGTAGCTGGGACTACAGGCGCCCGCCACCACACCCGGCTAAATTTTTTGTATTTTTAGTAGAGATGGGGTTTCACTGTATTAGTCAGGATGGTCTGGATCTCCTGACCTCGTCATTCCCCCGCCTCAGCCTCCCAAAGTGCTGGGATTACAGGCGTAAGTCACCGTGCCTGGCCGAGGGAAACTTTTAAAAACCTAACAAGGCAAGTGTTTGCCATAGACTAATAACTGGAACATTAGCCAAGCCAGATATATTGGCTTTTCTGTTTGGGGGTTGTTGCTTTTTGTTCTTGTTTGTTTTTTTCCCCATTGAGATTTATGTAAAATTATCTGACACAAAGATTGGAAAAAGGAAAAACAAGTGATTAAAACAGCTTAGATTCTACAAAAAAAGTGCTGATTGGTACAAGAGGTCTAACAAGACGGGCAACAAAAGGGGACCAATAATCTCTGTATGGTTGCCTCCCTTAGACAGGTGGCTGCAGAATTCTTACACTATAAATTAAGGAAACAGTTGGAACTCACCTTTAAACATCAGCCTTCCTGTCAGAGCACTGACAAGGTGATCTGTGGTGCTGACTCACTTTCAGCAACTGTTCAAAAGCACATTTTTAGTATCAGATGCTTACTTTAAACAAAACATGTTTCCATCAGCACTGAGCTGTAGCCTCTAGACTACTTCTTAGTTTGTGGCTGCCTTTACAAGTTGAACATTGATTTAGAAAAGGGGATTACGTCTTGTAAGTATTTCATCTTTTCTTAATTTTTAGGGAATTGAAGCTTGCTATTACTTTGTACATTTATGTATGTTTTATATTTATATGTGCCATAAACTTTCCTAGTTTGTAAATGAATTTAATATATTTATTGAACATTTTTGGTAGTTCAAGTTCACTTGGGTCCTAGCTTTTTATGTATCCTTAGAACTTAAAAACTTGAAGCATTTTAAAAACTGGTTCTGCCCTGGAGAGGCAGTATAACTTTGAAACACTATTTATTTATCAGTACCATGATAATAACACCTAACTCACAACAAATTGTTAAACTAGGTTGAAATATGTAAACCCCACATATATGGAATCCCATTAACTAAACTTTATATTTAAAATATTTATATATACAATATTTGCTGCATAAAATATTCAGAAAATGCTGCTATAATCCAACATCTAAGACCATTCTTTATATATATACACACACACACAACACACACACATACCAGTATATATATGTAGAATATTTATGTATGTGTACATATACCAGTTTTATATAAATTACTCTCTCTATATAATGTAAATATGTATTTAAATATATATTTTATATTTATATTTATATAAAGAGAGATGATGTAAATACTCCTACCTAAAGGAAACGATGCCTGAGAAGTATATTTAGCATAGTATCTAGCACATAGCAAATAATAGGGGTGATGATGATAGTGACGACTTTTATGTTTATGTCATCAGGCACTTAATATCTAGTCAAATAAATACAGATGGATCTTAAAATCATATAGTGGTTAAGTATGTGTTCGCTTGATTTTTCACTGAAACTTGGTTAAATTTGTAGTACAACTTTAAGGGAAGATGGATAGAAGTAACAGAGTAAGTGGTAAAGTGTTTAATGAGCGAACCTTAGCAGGAACCAAAAATTGCAACTGAGTACCTGGAGGGAAGGGTTGGAGAGCAGTCAGCTTCAAGAGCCAAGTTGGAGAGTCAGTCAGGTGAGAAAGGAAAATTACTTCCTTCTGATTAGAACAGAGAGCCATGGGAATTTGTTCTGCTGATGAGCAGACACGTAACATAATGAAGATCTTTTTTCTTTTTGCTTCTGCCTGGAGAGGGAGAATCAGAAAAAGACTTCTAACAAAGAGTAAGAGGAAATAGAGCAAGGACTTTCTACATGATTAGGAAAACTAGGAAAGCAAAAAGGATAACCATCTCCCTAAAAGACTTAGCAGACTGAATGGAGGAAAACTGCTAGCAGAAAACTCACTCACATATTCTTTCATACCCAATTGCCTTGGAATCCACAAGTGGCTGTTATATAAATGACCTGAAAGGTTGTTTGGGTTTGAAGTTATCTCCTTGCTACAGAGTGGTATTAGAGAACAAGAAATAGCCTGGGATCAAGATAGGTCTGGCCTTCTACCACAGCCAGGTTCTATGTTTATAAATGTGTACAGATTATTTCACCTCTCTGAGGTCGACTTTCCTGTTTAGTGCAAAGTAGATATAAATAACATCCTAAAAACATTATGGTAAGAACAAAACAAATCCAATTTATGTAAATTTTTTTTGCATAAAATACTCAGAAAATGCTGATTATAATCCAACATCTAAGACCATTCTTCCTTTATCTTTTCTATTGGCTCATTTCTTGTCTACCTTCTCACTAGATTCTCTCTTCTTGCCTTTTTTTTTTTTTTTTTTTTTTTTTCCAGATGGAGGCCTGCTGTGTCGCCCAGACTGGAATGCAGTGGTGCAATCTCTGCTCACTGCAAGCTCCTGCCTCCCAGGTTCAAGCCTTTCTCCTGCCTCAACCTCCCGAGTAGCTGGGGCTACAGGCACCCGCCACAACGCCCGGCTAATATTTTGTATTTTTAGTGCAGACAGGGTTTCACCGTGTTAGCCAGGATGGCCTCAATCTCCTGACTTCGTGATCCACCTACCTCTACCTCCCAAAGTGCTGGGATTACAAGTGTGAGCCACGGCGCCCACCCTCTTCTTGCTTTTTTTAAAAAGCAATACTTGTTCTTAGTCAATACCAACTTGCTTTATGTCTTCAATAATCAAACAAAGAATGATGCCTAGCTGTAGAGATTGTTTCCCAAACTCCAAATTTGCGTTTTAACTATAAATTGCTATCTCAACTTGTGTCTTCTGCAGACATATTCAATTCAACATATCCCGAAGTGACAACATCAGATCACCTCTTAACCTCATCTTTCTCCACAATAGTATCTAGCTCAATTAATGGCGTTCTAACGCATTGTTTTCCAGGCTGTTACCCAGAGGTTGGCTCTCTTATTTATCACTTCTGGTTTGGTAAAAATCATGTTCTTCTTAATATTTAGAAGCTAGTCGCATTTCCAGTCTCTTAGTTTAAGTCCAAAGCATCATCAACTGGACTAATCTCTTAAAGAATCCCTTTGCCTCTAAACTCTGCCATCTCTAATGTACCACAATATTTCCTGAGTTTTGTGGAAGCCAAATATTTTTAAAATAGACACAATACCCTGAGAGTGACACTATAAAATAAAATAAAATGCCAGGCACAATTAAGCTATGCAATAAAAAATTAATCAAAGACTCTGGATGAACTAGAGCTGGAAAGAAATGTTATGTGATTATATTGGGTTGTATTGCAACTACTACTGTTTTATTCCAAGTTCTTTTATCTCTCATGAAGTAAGAAGTATAATTACCTATAAAGCACTGGCACATAATGGAATAAATAGGAAATATTAAAGCTTTTACCGAAGACTGAAATTCCTGTCCCTTTATTCCCAGCTGATTACATTAACTTGCACTTTCCTGGAAAATTGATATCAGTAAATATGAACATACTCATCTTCCCTGGATTCTCTAACAAACTGCTAGGAGTATTTACCTACCAACTTCTCTTGCCTCTTTTCTGTAGTTTCTCCTGTTGTTGTGAAAGTAAAATTGCAGCTTGAGTACTATTGAGAGGAAGGCATGCTCAGGGGTATTTATCATCTGCAATGTACAAATTGTAAGTTTAGCTTCTGCTATCCAGGGCATTAGTGTATAAATTTATGTCCTCCATATTTAAACTTTTAACCTTTTTATATAAACTGCCCATTTTATCATCTAAAGCCTCATATTTTCTCCTCCAAACTACATAATATTTTCTTCTATAAATTAAAATAATGTAACAACAAAAACAATAACAAAAAGTTCCACTGAGACTGCTATGCCCTGGCACACCTGCTCACCTATTGATTTTGAATGCCATGAGGGAGCCGCCAACTCATGTAGCTTGCACTTGCTCACTACTTTCTTCTTTCACTCTGGTTTCTACTTCTATGACTTGTTAGAAAAGTACTCTTTACCAAACACTGTATCTAACATTATTATTGATTTATAACTCATCGAATCAAGTCATCTTTTTATCAATTCTGATCTTACTTTGCTTTTCTGTAGCATTGGGAATCTTATGACATTTCTTAAATACTGCTACCTTATGTTTTAAGTTACTCTTTTTTTTCCTATTTTTTCTTGTGATCAAATATGCATAATGTTTATGATTTTAATCATTTGTAAATATATAATTCAGTGGAATTAAATACATTCACAATGCTGTGTACTCATCACCACTATTATGCAATAAATGTTTTTGTTATTCCAAACATAAACTCTACTCATAAAAAAATAATTATTCCTTTCCCCTCCCTGTATCCCTGGTGACTTCTATTCTTTCTAGCTCTGTGAATTTGTCTATTCTAGGTACCTTATATAAGTTGAACCATATAATTTCTGTCCTCCTGGTTTATTTCCTTTTATTTTATTTTTCTAAATTAAAAAATAAAAGTTATATATATTTATCTTGTACAATATGATGTTTTGAAATATCAATGCATTGTAGAATAACTAAATCAAGTTAATTAACATATGCATTTAAATTATTCATCAAGTTCGGGTTCTAGATGACATTGAAATGTTCAAACTACCAACCCTGTATGCTATTAGTTGAGGTAATAGACTTACTTATTGTGAAGAAAATTGGAGTTATAGTTTCATTTATTCATAGCAAAACATATCATAACTTTTAAAATAAGCTCTTATGTTCCCTCTTCTGCCAAATTATTGAATTGTTAAATTATGTTGTTTCTTTTAATTGTGCATTTTGTCCCCAGTGGCCAAACTAGAAATCTTGGAGTAAATCTTGGCTTTTACCCCTCCTGTATCCTGGAAATCATATATTATTCTGCACAAGCCAACCTAGCATTGCTTCCTAAATGGTCATATACAAAAATATAATCTGTAAATTTAGGAGTCAATCTTTTGCATATGCTGAAATTACAGAAAATTCCTAGGTACACAAATTATTTTACTTATGTTCATCTCCACCCTAGCCTGTTTAGGGTTTCCAGTCTGATCTTGTATTATGTCTAACATAATACTTTATCTACAGTTTCTCTTCATTTCCAGCCATTTGACTACAGCAGTGTTAGTGGAAATAGAGTTAATGAGATAATGTCGAGCATCAGTTAGATGATAGGCACTTACATTACAAATTCTTCCTGTATCTATTAGTTCCAGCAAACAGCTCCAGAGCAGTGTCTCTTGTTGCTGTGACTCCTCCCAAACATTTCTGTCTGTGACAAAAATAAAAATATTTTAACTTTTCTTGTGTGGCTGTTTGCCTTTCTGGTTATATTGTGGGTTTCTAAAAGGTAGATACCATTTCCTAACTTTAGATTGCATTCTTTATAACACTAGTATCCATGCCACACACCAATTTAATAATCTAGATATTGAATAGTAATGAACTGGGAACAAAATATATGTATTAGCTTCCCATTGTTGAGTAACAAAGTGCCACAAATTTAGTAGCTCACGACAAAACCATTTATAATGTCGCATTTTCTTTATAGCAGAAGTCCAGTCTATTGTGGCTGGATTCTCTACTAAGGGTCTCACTGGACTAAAATCAATTATCAGCAAAGGATGCTGCTCTCACCTGGGACTCTAGGTCTTCATTCAGGCACAAGGGTTTTGGTTAGAGGGTATTCCCTCTCACACCTTCTATGCGGTTCTCTCTGTCTTCAAGCACATCAAATCTTTCCCTTGCTTCAAATCTCACCAATTTTCTCTTCTGTGTTTAAGGGCTCATGCGATTACATTGAGCCCACCAGGATATTAAGATAATCCTCCTATTTTGTAAGACTGCTGGTTAATAACCACAGTTAACATTTGTACCATTTCTATTGTCAGGTAATAAATTCACAGACATAACGCAGAGGACAAAATTCATGGGGGACAGATTCTGTCAACCACAATATACATAAGCTATATATCAATCAAGCAGAAAAGAATACAAAATATATATTACACTATGATTGCAAATATGCAAAAAACTAAGTGGGCGGAGTCAGGAAAATTATTTGAATATTAAGATTTATAGAAATTATTATTTTCTATTTAGATATGGCATGTCTTATTTATGAGATAAAATAGAAAAAGTATAAACACTAACATACAATTTAAAGGTTAAAAATATAATTAAGAGAGGGCATGGGAAGTTCCAAGATGGCCGAATAGCAACAGCTCCAGTCTACAGCTCCCAGTGTGAGTGATGCAGAAGATGCGTGATTTCTGCATTTTCAACTGAGGTACTGGGTTCATCTCACTGGGGTTTGTCGGACAGTGGGTGCAGCCTCCATGGAGCATGAGCCGAAGCAGGGCAGGGCATCACCTCACCCGGGAAATGCAAGGGGTCAGGGAATTCCCTTTCATAGCCAAGGGAAGCCATGACAGACAGTACCTGGAAAATAAGGACACTCCCACCCTAATACTGTGCTTTTCCAGCAAATGGCACACCCTAATACTGTGCTTTTCTTAGCAAATGGCACACCAGGAGATTATATCCCACGCCTGGCTCGGAGGGTCCTATGCCCACGGAGACTCGCTCACTGCTAGCACAGCAGTCTGAGATCAAACTGCAAGGTGGTAGTGAGGCTGGGGGAGGGGCGTCTGCCATTGCTGAGGCTTGAGTAGGTAACCAAAGTGGCCTGGGAAGATTAAATTGGGTGGAGCCTACCGCAGCTCAAGGAAGCCTGCCTGCCTCTGTAGACTCCTCCTCTGGGGTCAGGACATTGCTGAACAAAAGGCAACAGAAACTTCTTCAGACTTAAATGTCCCTGTCTGACAGCCTTGAAGAGAGTAGTGGTTCTCCCAGCATGGAGTTTGAGATCTGAGAATGGACTGACTGCCTCGTCAAGTGGGTCCCCGACCCCTAAGTAGCCTAACTGGAAGACACCTCCCAGTAGGGGCTGACTGACACCTCATACAGCTGGGTGCCCCTCTGAGATGAAGCTTCCAGAGGAAGGATCAGGCAGCAACATTTGCTATTCTGCAATATTTGCTGTTCTGTAGCCTCCGCTGGTGATACCCATGCAAACAGGGTCAGGAGTGGACCTCCAGCAAACTCCAACAGACCTGCAGCTGAGGGTCCTGACTGTTAGAAGGAAAACTAACAAGCAGAAAGGACATCCACACTAATACCCCATCTGCACACCACCATCATCAAAGACCAAAGTAAATAAAACCACAAAGATGGGGAGAAACCAGAGCAGAAAAGCTGAAAATTCTAAAAATCAGAGCACCTCTTCTCCTCCAAAGGAAAACACCTCTTTGCCAGCAATGGAACAAAGCTGGATGGAGAATGACTTTGATGAGTTGAGAGAAGGCTTTAGACGATTAGTAATAACAAACTTCTCCAAGCTAAAGGAGGATGTTCGAACCCATCACAAAGAAGCTTAAAATCTTGAAAAAGATTGGATGAATGGCTAACTAGAATAAACAGCATAAAGAAGACGTTAAATGACCTGACAGAGCTGAAAACCATGGCACAAGAACTATGTGACGCATACACAAGCTGCAGTAGCCGATTCAATCAAGTGGAAGAAAGGGTATCAGTGATTGAAGATCAAATGAAGCGAGAAGAGAAGTCTAGAGAAAAAAGAGTAAAAAGAAATGAACAACGCCTCCAATTAATATTGGACTATGTGAAAAGACCAAATCTACATCTGATTGGTGTACCTGAAAGTGACGGAAGGAATGGAGCCAAGTTAGAAAACACTCTTCAGGATATTATCCGGGAGAACTTCACCAACCTAGCAAGGCAGGCCAATATTCAAATTCAGGAAATACAGAGAATGCCACAAAGATACTCCTCGAGAATAGCAATTCCAAGGCACATAATTGTCAAATTCATCAAAGTTGAAATGAAGGAAAAAATGTTAAGGGCAGCCAGAAAGGTCGGGTTACCCACAAAGGGAAGCCCATCAGGCTAACAGCAGATCTCTCGGCAGAAACTCTGCAAGCCATAAGAGAGTGGGAGCCAATATTCAACATTCTTAAAGAAAAGAACTTTCAACCCAGAATTTCACATCCAGCCAAACTAAGCTTCACAAGTGAAGGAGAAACAAAATCCTTTATAGACAAGCAAATGCTGAGAGATTTTATCACCACCAGGCCTACCTCACAAGAGTTCCTGAAGGAAGCACTAAACATGGAAAGGAACAACTGGTACCAGCCACTGAAAAAGCATGCCAAATTGTAAAGACCATTGATGCTAGGAAGAAACTGCATCAACTAATGAGCAAAATACCCAGCTAACATCATAAAGACAGGATCCTAAGGTTAATAAAATTATTAACCTTAAATATAAATGAGCTAAATCCTCCAATTAAAAGATACAGACTGGCAAATTGGATAAAGAATCAAGACCCATCAGTGTGCTGTATTTAGGAGACCCATCTCATGGGCAGAGATATACATAGGCTCAAAATAAAGGGATGGAGGAAGATCTACCAAGCAAATGGAAAACAAAAAGAAAGCAGGGGTTGCAATCCTAGTCTCTGATAAAACAGACTTTAAGCTAACAAAGATCAAAAGAGACAAAGAAGGCCATTACATAATGGTAACAATTCAACAACAAGAGCTAACTATCCTAAATATATAGGCACCTAATACAGGAGCACCCAGATTCATAAAGCAAGTCCTTAGAGACCTGCAAAGAGACTTAGACTCCCACACAATAATAATGGGAGACTTTAACACCCCACTGTCAACATTACACAGATCAAGAAGACAGAAAGTTAAGGATATCCAGGAATTGAACTCAGCTCTGGACCAAACAGACCTAATAGACCTCTACAGAACTCTCCACCCCAAATCAACAGAATATACATTCTTCTCAGCATCACATTGCACTTATTCCAAAACTGGCCACATAGTTGGAAATAAAGCACTCCTCAGCAAATGTAAAAGAACAGAAATTAAAACAAACTGTCTCTCAGACCACAGTGCAATCAAACTAGAACTCAGGACTAAGAAACTCACTCAAAACCATTCAACTACGTGGAAACTGAACAACCTGCTCCTGAATGACTACTGGGTACATAATGAAATGAAGGCAGAAATAAAGAGGTTCTTTGAAACCAATGAGAACAAAGACACAACATACCAGAATCTCTGGGACACATTCAAAGTAGTGTGTAGGGGGAAATTTATAGCACTAAATGCCCACAAGAGAAAGCAGGAAAGATCTAAAATTGACACTCTAACATCACAATTAAAAGAACTAGAGAAGTAAGAGCAAACACATTCAAAAGCTAGCAGAAGGCAAGAAATAACTAAGATCAGAGCAGAACTGAAGGAGATAGAGACATAAAAATCCTTCAAAAAATCAAGGAATCCAGGAGCTGGTTTTTTGAAAAGATCAACAAAATTGATAGACCATTAGCAAGGCTAATAAAGAAGAAAAGAGAGAAAGAGAGAAGAATCAAATAAACCCAATAAATAATGATAAAGGGAATATCACCACCAATCCCACAGAAATACAAACTACCATTAGAGAATACTATAAACACCTCTACGCAAATAAACAAAAAATCTAGAAGAAATCGATAAATTACTGGACACATACACCCACCCAAGACTAAACCAGGAAGAAGCTGAATCCCTGAATAGACCAATAACAGGCTATGAAATTGAGGCAATAATTAATAGCCTACCAACCAAAAAAAGTCCAGGACCAGACGGATTCACAGCCGAATTGTAACAGAGGCACAAAGAGGAGCTGGTACCATTCCTTCTGAAACTTTTCCAATCAACAGAAAAAGAGGGAATCCTCCCTAACTCATTTTACAAGGCCAGCATCAACCTGATACCAAAGCCTGGCAGAGACTCAACAACAAAAAGAGAATTTTAGACCAGTATCCCTGATGAATGTCGATGTGAAAATCCTCAATAAAATACTGGCAAACCATATCCAGCAGCACATCAAAAAGCTTATCCACCACAATCAAGTTGGCTTACCCCTGGGATGCAAGGCTGGTTCAACATACGCAAATCAATGAACATAATCCATCATATAAACAGAAATAAAGAAAAAAACCCATGATTATCTCAATAGATACAGATAAGGCCTTCGACAAAATTCAACAGCCCTCATGCTAAAAACTCTCAGTATACTAGGTATTGATGGAACATATCTCAAAATAATAAGAGCTATATATGACAAACCCACAGCCAATATCATACTGAATGGACAAAAACTGGAAACATTTCCTTTTAAAACTGGCACAAGACAGGAGTGCCCTCTCTCATCACTCCTATTCAACATAGTGTTGGAAGTTCTGGCCAGGGCAATCAGGCAGGAGATAGAAATAAAGTGTATTCAATTAGGAAAAGAGGCAGTCAAATTGTCCCTTTTTGCAAATGACATGATTGTATATTTAGAAAACCCCATCGTCTCAGTCCAAAATCTCCTTAAGCTGACAAGAAACTTCAGCAAAGTCTCAGGATACAATATCAACATGCAAAAATCACAAGCATTCTTATACACCAATAACAGACAAACAGTCAAATTATGAGTGAACTCTCATTCACAATTGCTTCAAAGAGAATAAAATCCCTAAGAATCCAACTTACAAGGGATGTGAAGGACTTCTTCAAGGAGAACTACAAAGCACTGCTTAACAAAATAAAAGAGGACACAAACAAATGGAAGAACATTCCATGCTCATGGATAGGAAGAATCAATATCATGAAAATGGCCATACTGCCCAAGGTAATTTATAGATTCAATGTCATCCCTATCAAGCTACCATTGACTTTCTTCACAGAATTAGAAAAAACTACTTTAAAGTTCATAGGGAACCAAAAAAAAAAAAAAAAAAAAAAAAAAAAAAGGCCCGCATTGCCAAGACAATCCTAAGCAAAGAGAATAAAGCTGGAGGCATCATGCTACCTGACTTCAAACTATACTACAAGACTACAGTAACCAAAACAGCATGGTACTGGTACCAAAACAGAGATATAGACCAATGGAACAGAACAGAACCATCAGAAATAATACCACACATCTACAACCATCTGATCTTTGACAAACCTGACAAAAACAAGAAATGGGGAAAGGATTCCCTATTTAATAAATGGTGCTGGGAAAACTGGCTAGCCATATTTAGAAAGCTAAAACTGGATCCCTTCCTTATACCTTATACAAAAATTAATTCAAGATGGATAAAAGACTTAAATGTTAGACCTAAAACCTTGAAAACCCTAGAAGAAAACCTAGGCAATACCATTCAGGACATAGGCGTGGGCAAGGACTTCATGACCAAAACACCAAAAGCAATGGCAACAAAAGCCAAGATTGACAAATGGGATCTAATTAAACTAAAGAGCTTCTGCACAGCAAAAGAAACTACCATCAGAGTGAACAGCCAACCTACAGAATGGGAGAAAATTTTTACACTCTACCCATCTGACAAAGGGCTAATATCCAGAATCTACAAAGAACTTAAACAAATTTACAAGAAAAAAATCAAACAGCCCCATCAAAAAGTGGGCAAAGGATATGAACAGACACTTCTCAAAAGAAGACATGTATGCATCCAACAGACACATGAAAAAATGCTCATCATCATTGGCCATCAGAGATATGCAAATCAAAACCACAATGATATACTATCTCACACCAGTTAGAATGGCAATCATTAAAAACACAAGAAACAACAGGTGCTGGAGAGGATATGGAGAAATAGGAACACTTCTACACTGTTGGTGGGACTGGAAGACAGTGTGGCGATTCCTCAAGGATCTAGAACTAGAAATACCATTTGACCCAGCCATTCCATTACTGGGTATACACCCAGAGGATTATAAATCATGCTGCTATAAAGATACATGCACGTAGATGTTTATTGCGCCACTATTCACAATAGCAAAGACTTGGAATCAACCCAAATGTCCATCAGTGATAGACTGGATTAAGAAAATGTGGCACATATACACCATGGAATACTATGCAGCCATAAAAAAGGATGAGTTCATGTCCTTTGCTGGGACATGGATGAAGCTGGAAACCATCATTCTGAGCAAACTATCATGAGGACAGAAAACCAAACACTGCATGTTCTCACTCATAGGTGGGAATTGAACAATGAGAACACTTGGACACAGGAAGGGGAACATCACACACTGGGGCCTGTTGTGGGGTGGGGGTGAGGGGGGAAGGATAGCATTAGGAGATATACCTATCGTAAATGACGAGTTAATGGGTGCAGTACACCAACATGGCACATGTATACATATGTAACAAACTTGCATGTTGTGCACATGTACCCTAGAACTTAAAGTATAATTTTAAAAAATTAACATATATATAATTAATTTTTTTTAGTAAGAGAGCATAAATTTCTAATTTTATTTCCAGTGGCTGGAATTTTTCCTTACCTTAGAAAAGTTTACTGGGTTATTTTATTTTATTTATTTTATATTATTGAGTAATGATAAATTTTATGTCAGGATCATACAATAAATCATATACATAATTTGATTATATGGATGAGGCAGTAAAATAAATAAAACATTGTTACAATGCTAATATAATAATAATATATGACTGCTAAGAAATGCAGTCATATATTAACTCCACATATGTACTGAAAATGGGAGATATCATGACATGTTCAAAGTTTTCTGTAAATAATGGTTGACTTTCATTCTCAGCTTACCATCATTCATGAAGGAGGTTTTAAAACTTAGAATCATTATATTAAGTAAAAGGTATTTGTGACAACTTTTAGATAGAAATATTGATTTATTTGTATCAGTCTTCCTCTATAAATTATTTAAAATGTTAGTCTTGTTAACTATTGATAAACAATGGAAGGCCGGGCACGGTGGCTCACACCTGTAATCCTGGAACTTTGAGAGGCTGAGGCAGGTGGATCACCTGAGTTTGGGAGTTTGAGACCAGCCTGACCAATATGGGGAAACGTCGTCCCTACTAAAAATACAGAATTAGCCTGGCGTGGTGGCACGTGCCTGTAATTCCAGCTATTCAGGAGGCTGAGGTAGGAGAATCGCTTGAATCTAGAAGGCAGAGGCTGTGGTGAGCCAAGATCACGCCATTGCACTCCAGCCCGGACAAGAAGAAACTCCATCTCAAAAATAAATAAATAAACAATGGAAGGTGTTATGCAAATCCAGAGAATAATCTAGAAATCTTCTAAATGAAACATTTTTTAGAAATTATTTGAAATATTACAGCAAAGCAGGGTAAAATGCTAAATTGTTTTCAACATAAGTCAATACTTAAGTACGCTTGAAGTACTACTTTGATTTCCACTGCTAACTCAAGAATTATTTTGAGGCATTAATTTAATTTAGATCACAGTCAGTGAAAATGTTATCTGTTTTTACACTGAAACTACACATGAATAAGCAAATAGTCCTTGGGATGTGTGTAACAGCATGTGTGTGAACAGATTTTTAATTATTTTTTAAATAAATTTAAATATTTTCAGCATTTCCTTCTCCTCTCCTCCCTACCTCCCTATATTCAAACATCTTCCGAGGTCTTGAGTGAAAATAACCCAATGCCTTCCAAGTGGCTCAGTATGAAAATAACTGCATTGGATCGTGATGGATGGAATTTATTTCCTAAATTGTTTGCACCTGTGAGGTGATCTGAGTGCGATCACAAGGGTTAATATTTTGTAAAATAACAGGAAATAATCAAGATTATTTTACTCATTATTTACATATTGCTCCTATGAATCCAATGGCACTCAAAAGAGTCCATCTATTTTACAGCAATCTAGTTCTCTGATTCTGCAAGTGAGGTTGAAACCAATATATTTCTACACAATCTAACCGAATTTTTCTGGAAGTTACATTTTTTATTTTTAATGTATCATGATTGAAAGCATTATAGAACACTATTTTTATTTTTAATTATAAAGATAGTATTTCTGAATGTGTCACTTTCTTTTCTACATAATATATTTGCATTGTTTATATTTATAAAATATTCTTTATGCTTATATTGTTTTATGTTAAACAGATAAAAATAGAAAAAACAGAAACATACAATTTATTTCAGTCAGTATTTAAGATTTTTGAAAATGTATCTTTACTCAAGTTTTGTCTACCAACAAAATCCTTTCCTATTTTAAAACTCCAATTAAAAGATTGGCAATATGAAAAGCTAATACTCATGATAAGAAGGTACTGTTGAGAGTTTGCTTGAAGAAACTGTGAGAAAAAAAGCAAGCATATGTAAAGAAAAAAAAAATACCACTGTCTTAGGCAACAATGTGATTAAATATTGGAATGATGAGCTACAATTGAAAAAATATTAAAATCTTACAATGAGATAAAACAAAAGGTAATAATGCAGCCCTGCAGATGAGTTAAGGAAACATTTTCACCAAATAACAGTTATGATTGCCTTTGTTGATATTTATTATGTCTATGCCTCTTTAAATTTTGGTATTTCCTTTAATGCATATGCAATGTATAAAATGAGAGTATATTATAAATTGAGTCAACTCTTTACTTTCCCTTTTCATACATATATATACACACACACACACACACACACACAAAAATTAACATATACAGACGATCCCTGATTTAGAATGTTGTAACTTAAAAGTTTTTTTATCTTATGGTGGTGCAAAAAAGGATACGCGTTCAGTAGAAACCATACTTCGGGGACCCGTACAACCCTTCTGTTTTTCACTTTCACCACAGTATTCAATAAATTATATGAGATATTCAACACGTTATTATAAAATAGGCTTTGTGCTAGGCGATTTTGTTCAACTATAGGCTATTGTGAGTATTCTGAGCATGGTTAAGGTAGGCAGGGTATTAAATGATTTTTTCACTTACGATGGGTGTTTCAGGACACGACCTCATTAGAAGTTGAGGAGCATCTGTATTAAAAAACCTTCCCGGCCGGGCGCGGTGACTCACGCCTGTAATCCCAGCACTTTGGGAGGCCCAGGCGGGCGGATCACAAGGTCAGGAGATCGAGACCATCCTAGCGAACACGGTGAAACCCCGTCTCTACTAAAAATACAAAAAAATTAGCCGGGCGCGGTGGCGGCGCCTGTAGTCCCAGTTACTTGGGAGGCTGAGGCAGGAGAATGGCGGGAACCCGGGAGGCGGAGCTTGCAATGAGCCGAGATCGCGCCACTGCACTCCAGCCTGGGCGACAGAGCGGGACTCCGTCTCAAAAAACTATAAAATAAAATAAAATAAATAAAAAAGAAAAAAAGTAAAAAACCTTCCCTATGCTAGGTTCTGGGAATAAAGAGGTCTAGACCCTAGTGACAAAATTGGAATACGGTGTCAAACTATTACACAAACATGCAAAGCACTACAAAATGTCGACAGTAAAGACAACATACTGGGACGTTTATAAGCTTGGAAGGGGCATTAAATGATAAATGTCATTACTAACGTGACTAAAAAGTGGACAGATAATGAAAATGTCACACATTACACTTTTTTTTTTTTTTTCATGAGGAAAAGCATTATTTGAAGTGTCTACAAAAGGTTGAGTCCTATTCATCTGGAAAAAAGAATACACAGCATTGTTATTCATATTTTGAGTCACAAATAAACATAAGCTGCTCTGTCTAGACCTAGAAAATAATTTAAGGTAGTTTAAATAATGAAGTAAAATGATTAAATAAAAATAATGTATTACTTGCCAAAATATGTAATTAAAACACATTTGTACACTAATGAATGTCTTGAATCCTATCGCTTCCTCAACTTGTATTGTTACGTTATTAACAAGTGATAGTGACTGAGTGCAGTGGCTCACGCCTGTAATCTCAGCACTTTGAGAGGTCGAGGCAGGTGGATCACCTGAGGTCGGGAGTTTGAGACCAGACTGACCAACACGGAGAAACCCTGTCTCTACTAAAAATACAAAATTAGCCGGGCATGATGGTGCATGCCTGTAATCCCAGCTACCCGGGAGGCAGAGACAGGAGAATCGCTTGAACCCGGGAGCTGGAGGTTGTGGTGAGCCCAGATCATTGCACTCCAGCCTGGGCAATAGAGCCAGACTCAGAAAGAAGAGATCGTGTATTTAAATCAACCTTGTTCAAATACAGATAGTAATATCCACAGCTTTTAACATATTTAAAGTTTTAGTTAACACTTTAAAAATAAAATCTAAATAAATCATAAATCCTAGAGTAATTATAGAGAAGTTATGCTGAGTTTCTTTTATAACATTCTGGAAATAGCAAGTTTAGAGGAGCACAGCTAAGGAGTGGGCGGTGAACGTAAGAATGGTGAACGCTGCTTGGATCCCTATGAGTAGCGCTAGAAAGCTACAATAAATAATAAAATTGGTTTGTAATAAGGGAAGTGAACAATTAAGTACCAAGTCAGTGTAAAAGCAAAGTAAAATGTTCTGGCAAAATGTATGTCAAGTGTCTAGCAACTATGTTTCTGGACTGTGGCAAGACAATTAATGAGGGAGGCAGGAAAGTCGGCAAGTAATGCATTATAATTATCAATCAATAAGTGTAATGAATACATTGATCAAAGTCTAAATATCTCCTGAGTTAAGTAAGAGGCATAATGGAGCTATAATTACTAGTATTGGTGGGATCCCAGAACAATTTCTTCAAGGACAATCATAAAATTAAAATGTGAAAATGTTAGGCAAATAGCCCAATTAGAGACATTTGTAAGTTTGAGGTGAGGTTGCTGAAAGCAGCTGAGTCAGTAAAAGATAAGAAGAACCTTCCATACCTGGTAATTACTGAAGTTCTGATTAGCCAATGTTTGCAGGTGGGATTAAAACATAACTATGCAGCAAAAAGAAAAATATTATTTAAAGTAAAAAAAGCAAAACATAACTTGAATTTAAACAAAGCTGTAATAGAATACTCTTATTTATCAGGGTTAAACTGTATGTTATATTATAATTATATTTATGTATTAATAATATGTATTATTGTATGTATAATATGTATTATGTATCTAATAATGTGTGTTATACTATAATAATGCACACAAAGACTCACATATATATTTGTTGAGAAATATATATATATACATGCAAATATTCAGGAATGCATATATGTATAATTAAATGTTAAGCCATTTGTCCCTCAAATGAAAACAACAACAAAATAGTGTTTTTTCTGTAACTAGAGAGAACATTAAACTACATAAATATTACTTTAAATTTTAGTTCTCAGGAGCTTAAAAGGGAGAAACCCTGACATTTTAAAATTTATATTATTCCTCATTTTTAAAATTGCTCCTACGTACCTCTCTTTGGTGTGTCAGTATTATTGATTAGATTAGATTTGGTTTCCTGCAGGATGCCTCAAACCAATTTAGTTGGGTAGCCTTAAGTGTTCTTGCTGACAGATTACTCTTATTCATGTCAGTTAAAGGGAATTGCAATGATTTTTTTGAACTCTGTAAAAAGTGTCATTAAGGATTTCCTCCATGCTAGGCATGACTATTGCCTTCAACCCTGCTTTGACATTTCATTTATCCAAGGGTGTCCTTGCTTCCTTTCCCTCATCTAAACTCAATAATTATGGTGCCACACTATTTAGCCTTAGAGATAAATTTCCAAAACAATTCCAGATAGTCCAAAACTCAGTAATTTGTCAACTCATTCGCTCTAACAATGATAAAAGCATGTGTATTTTAACAAGAATTGTATGGTCTTATGAGGTAGTATGTGTTCAAAAACAGTGTTTTACCAAAAATTTAAAATAAATTCTTCTCCCTTTTCACAAACTTCTAAGTTGCTGTCAGTGATATTATTCTTAAACTTTTTCTGTCAATATTTATTTAAAATATCCGTTTAAAATGGGCCACACGAATGCGAATTTTAATGCTGCATTGATACTAACAAATTAAGCAATACTCATAAGTATTAAATATGAAGTAACAGATATGTCTTAAACATTTCCAATCCTCCATTCTCCAAACACTAGAGATATTTTTGAAGCTCCTGATCTAGTTTGAACCATCTACTATTTTCGTTCATTACTACCAATCAACTGATTACTTCCTTATTTATTGAATAACTAGATACCCTTCCACCACTTTTGCCATCATTTCTAGTAACTTCAGCAAACACGTATGATCCATTCAACATGTTGTGTAGTACCATTTCATCCTCATCTCTAAAATGTTTTTCTTCTACTTTTCATCAATTACCTACTCCCATGGGTTTGACCTAGATCTTTATAACCAATACCTTCATCCCCAATTCAAATGTATAATCAAAAGTATACTTTTCTAGCTCACCAACTCAATTACTCACACCTCACCACTCCAGAGCTCCAGAGAAACTTTCTAATCCATTGATCTTACCAGTTTTCATGTAAGCCAAATTCTCATGTGTAATCTCTTTATATATAGATAACATAAAGACACTCTATATATGTGTCTATATATACACACACATATATTTTATATATCTTATAAAATTACATATTGAATGCATAAAATTAAGTTTATATAGAGATTAAAAGGGAAGGAGGAAGGAGCAGATCATAAAACAAAATTATAAAACATTCCTTAATACACAATTTTAAAGATTTAAAAGCTAGAAATGGTAGTTATTCTACTAACTTCGCTGATGTGAAGGTAGGTAAAAGACTAGAGAGAAATATATTTGGGGAGGAAAATGAAACAGTCATCTTTTGGCATGCTAGGTTTAAGCAGTTAATCAAATATCCAAATGAATATATCAAGTAACCATTGTATATTGTTACCTTTATTTATATAGTATATATATACACACAGATTTATATACATAAATACATATAAATATATAAATATAATATACATGTACATACATATACATTGTACATATAAATACAGTATATATAGTATTTATATATACTTATATGTATTTATATGTACAATGTATATATAAATACAATGTATATATACAATGTATAAATAAATGCAATGTATTTATATATACAATGTAACATATAAATATAATAAATGTGTACATATACATTTATATACAAATATATAAATTATAAGTGTATATATACTATTATACATAATATAAATTTATGTATAATAAAATTTATATATAATAAAATTATAAATGTAAATTTATATATAATGTAAATTTATTTATAATATAAATGTATATATAATATAATATAATTTATCTTAGTTTTAGATTTTACTCTAGATTTCATTCATTTTCTTTATTTCCCTTTGTAGCAAAACTCCTCACAGGTTGTGAGCATTTGCTGATTATACTTCCTTACTTTCTTTAGTCTCTTTAATCCATGCTGGGCTGGAGTGGGCTCTATGAGTCCATAATAGTCAGTCTTAAAAAATCCGTAACCTGCCTCCTCCCAATTCCTATTTCCTCTCCCCTGTCCTGGGCAAGTCAGACCCACAGAAGCACCCCTTCCTATTACTGCTTCTACCTGGGCACACTTTTGTGCCTTGGTTTCCCTGTGATACGCTCTCATGATTCTCCGCCTACCTCAGTGACTGCTCCTTCTAGGTCTCCCTTGTAGTTGCTTTACTCTTTGACTCCTCATTGCTTTACTACTTGCTCCTCCTAATTGCTTTACTCTTTGATTCCTAATTGCTAGAATGACCCGGAGCTCAGATTTTGGTTTCACATTCACTCTGTCTGTCTCTAGGAGCAATATCTCTCAGAGATTTTGTGTAATCTCATTACTGTATAGACCATTCACTAACAAATCAACAGTTTGATACCAGGAAATTCCCTGAAATTTAGCTGATATAGTGCAATAGTGACTTGGATGTTTTCTATGCAGCTACAACCTAGCATATCAAAATACGGTTCTTTCCCAAATCATTAGTCTTAGTAAATGTACTATAATTCACTAGCATTATAATTTATTAAAATGCCCCAACGATGACACCCAAGCAAAATTCTCATGTGTAATATTTTTCCTTTGCATTCCATAGCAAAGTCCATGAACTCTCTGTTTTTCTCCATTCCCACTGTCATGACCCTAGTTTTATCATTCAGCTTCTACTATTCTTATACTGGACCAAAATGGCCTTCTAACATATATCTTAGGTCATAGCACTTCACTGCATAAAACCTTCTGGTTATCTCTTACGCCTTCAGAATTAAATTCAATCTTTCTGTGGCTTTCAAGCCTTCCAGGAGCTGGTCTTTCTTACCACAACTACCTTATTCCCATTCCCCAAATACAATCCAGGCACTTGAGACATCTTTCTGTTCCTTGTTCAAGCCATAATTTGGAAGACTCCGTCACTACAGGATCCCACAGCTAGGTCTTTCCCAGCACTTAAGTCTTAATCCAAATGGCAGTGAAATCAGGTAAATATTTAGAAAGTGAGTGGAGAGATATATAAGCTAAAATAATCAAGGACTGCCTCAATACCACTTCCCAATTTCGTTGTTTCCATAGAACTTACCATGTTCTAAAGTTATCTTGCCTATTAATTTCCTTTGTTTCTATCTCTTGCTTCCCAACTGAAATATATGATTCAGGATGAGAAGGTCATTGTCAAGACTGCCAATTGTTGAAATCTCAACACCTAGAACACGTAATACATCTGATGCACTTAATAAGTAAAGAACAAATCAATTCACTGAAATTCTTTCGAATGTTTTCTCATTCTGGAATCAAGTTAAAGTTTTGTTCTGAAATTTCAAGGCCTTTCACACCAATTTGTCTGATATGGTTTAGACTTGTGACCCTGCTGGAATGTAAAGTTGAACTGTAATCCCCAATGCTGGAGGAGGGACCCGCTGGGAGGTGATTGCATCATGGGGCGTATTTCCGCCTTGCTGTTCTCATGATGGTGAGTTCTCACAAGATCTAGTTGTTTAGAGGTGTGCAGCACCTCCCTTTTCATTCTCTTCCTCCTGCTCCAGCCACATAAGATGTGCTTGCTTCCCCTTCTCCCAAGACTGAGTGTTTCCTGAGGCCTCTCCAGCCATGCTTCCTGTACAGCTTGTGAAACCATGAGCCAATTAAACCTCTTTTCTTTGTAAATGACTCAGATGTTTCTTTATAGCAGTGTAAGAATGACTAATACAATTCTTATTGTTCTTTTTTTAATGTGATAACCTTAAGTAGGAGTAAGTAAACAGATCTAATGATTTAAAATGTCAACAAAGCAAATGGTGGGATAACATTTGTGGCTTCCAAGTCCAACAGCATTCTCATCTCCATCAACTTCAAAGGACAGCGTTTCCAGAATGTCTTAACAGCAGTGTATCTTTTTCCTTCTTAGGATACCCTCAGGCCTTATATCTCCACTCCTACTGGCAGCAGTAGCTGCCTATAACTGCTGCCATCAGTGGCAGCTCTTATTCTGTTAATAACTTAGGGCTTACCTTCTCTTACCAAAACTCTTATAAGCTGCTTCTCTTATAAGCAGCTCTTGGTATCAGGACTCCCAGGAGTGCTCAGACAATGCTCATAGAATCCCTATGACTTCCTCTCACCTCATTCAGTCTGTAGCTGCTCTGTCATCTTCGCACTCACACTAGTGCTTGCTTTCTAGCTTAGCACCACTAACATTTGGGGTGGATGTTTGTTGTAGGAGGCTTTTCTTTGCATTACAAGATATTTAGCAGCATCCCTGGCCTCTCCCCACTGAGGAGCACCCTCCCTAGTTGTAGCTACAAAATATGCCTCAAGACATTGCCAGATTTCTTCTCTAGAGGGTAAAATCACCACTCTCTTTCTATGTTGAGAACTCTAGTGGAAAACTCACAGAAGCAGAATTTCTAGAAAATATTATCTTTCCTGACTTGCACGGAGAGATTCTCTCCTATGCTCTATCTACCTGTCTATCTGCTGCTTCTTTATTTTCTAAGGGAAATGATGGTATTCTTTAACATTAAATTCTGTTTCGTTTCTTTCTCTTTTCTTTTTACACTATCTACATCCTGAATAATATGGTCACCCATGGCTTCGGTATTAACTGAACTTCTGTTTTCTGAGGAAAACCTCCCCATACTCCTAGCATAGGTCATGGGGTTTCTTACACATTCTCATAAGCCTGTTGCTTTGCTTCAGAGCACTTATCTCGGGCTGTAAGCCTCATGTAACTCATTCATAATGATGATGCTCTCTTTATTAATGTCTATCTCTCACACAAGGCAATAAGTTCCCTGAGAGCTGGGACATACATTTTGTACAACTGCGTATTTCAATAGAGCTCAGAGACACTAAATCTAGGCCTAGGAAAAACTCGGATTTCCCCAGGCTGCACATAAAACATACTCTCTGAATAGCTGTCCTAACTACGATTATTTCTGACACTACTCACTTAGTTATTTTCAAAAAACCCAGTAAGTCCCAATTCTGTAGACTCAGTCTTCTCCCAATTGTAAGATTTATCTTGACTTAAAGCATTGAATACTTTATCAATACCTTCAATCAAGAAAATGTGGCTCCTATCTCTGCTAGGCTTAACCAGGACATAAGAACTATTGTTCATTTGTTTCAGTTTTGTTCCCCAGGATATCGCACTTTTTTTATACTTGCATTTAGATTTATTATTTTTATACTGGATTCTCCTTTAGTCTCTATTCTTAGAATCTGACTTAATTTGACCCAGTTGCCCTCATTTGTGTCTGAAACTCTTGTCTGTAATCTGTTGCCTGTGGACAGACATTCTGGATGCTAATGGTCTTGCATTATGAGTATGACTCATAACTTGACAAAATGCTTACCTACCAAGATACCCATTTTCTTTATCATGGTTCAAGCTGTATGACTGGGACTTTTGCCCTGTCTTAACATATGCTGAAGGTCATCACACCACAGCCTCCAACTGATCTTATGAGATAGGCAAGTCTAAAGAAGAGTTCTGAATCTTCCCTAATGCCTTCTTATTGTGAGGAAATAAATTTGCTTCAATATAATTTCAAAATACGGCAATTATATTCACATATAACATATAATTAGATATTCACCTTTACCAGCAAACACAACAACAGAAATTAAAAATAAACTGAGCATAAAAGTTATTTTATCCATGTAACAAATGTTCATTAATTGCTCATTGTTTACTTGCCAGACACAATTCTAGGCTGTGGGATACAACAATGAACAAAATATAATATAATACAATAATAATAGTAATTATTATATATAATATAATATTATTATATATAATAATATAATAATAGTAATTATTATATATAATATAATATTATTATATATAATAATATAATAATAGTAATTATTATTATTATAAATACCTGATCTCAAGGATTGGTTCCACCAGTAACTCACAATAGAGTTGTAGATAAATGAATTTTTTTTAACTTGAGTTTCTTCATTTGTAAAATGCAGATTAAGAATATCTAATTTGCATTGTTATTAGAAGGCTTAAATGAAACAATGTATATGAAGCAACTAGTGTAGTGCTTACAATAAGAAAAAATGAGCAAATAGCCTTTTTTTCAGTTTAAAAAAAGCTTTAGAAGATTCCGAAGGTTTTTTTCTTCCAGCTGTAACACATGACAGTCTGAGCTATGCATTAAACATGAGAAAATGACATAATCCTAATTCTCTTAGTAGCATAAATAAATTTAGATGTAAAATATGGGGGCCTCCTCAGAAAATTTGACGTGATTGTAATTTTATACAAACCTGATGCAAGCTGACTAAAGTAATTATCATTTTACAACTAAAACTTCCTCAAGTTATTTTTTTCGTTTAAACAACAGGAAGAATTAATATTCAATTGAGGAGATTACTGTACTTCTGGTATAGAAGAATAAGCTCCTGAAAAATGATCCTGTCATGACTAGATAACAAGCTCCACTCTCTCAGGGGGGTCTTCCCTATTAGAGTCTTACAAGTGCAGGATCTGAACCTGAGAACATCGAGTGCTTCCATAATTGTTGTGTGCCCATGTACATTGCCTACCTCATCCACTTTAAATAGTTCCAGTCAATTTGATGATGAAAACCTTGGCTCTTTCAAGGCAGCAAGAGGAACAAAAGAAAGTCAGAAAGATTGAAAAGGAAGAGTAAAATTGTCTTTATTTGCAGACAACATCATTGCGTTTGTAGAGAATCGTGAAAAATTATTAGTAATAAAAAAATGGATAATCTTGCTGATGGCATGATCAACGTAATAAGTGATTGTGCTTCTGTGTGATAGTAATAAGCAAATAAAAAATACAATAAATAGATTACTTACACTAGTCTCAAAATATATACAATGTGTAACATAATACATGGTAAATACATGGAAAACTAAAAAATTGTTGAAAGAATTAAAGAAGGCAAATAAATGAAAACATATTATCATTATGATTGATGATTTAATGTTGTTAGATTCACTATACTTTCCAAATTAATTAGTTTCAATGCAAATCCACTCAAAATCCCAGTGGACTTTTTTTTTTTAAGAAATTGATAAGCATATTACAAATAGAGAAAAGAAACGGAACTACAAAAGTATAAATAACCTTTAAAAAGATGAGCAAATTCAGAGCGGGGCACATGTCTATCACCCCAGACACTTGGGAGGCTGTAGTGGGAGAATTCGCTTGAGCCCAGGAGTTCCAGGACAGTCTGAGCAACACAGAAAGACCTCGTCTCTAAACCAAAACAAACAAACAAAAAAATAGAAAACAAAGAAAAGAAAAATAGAGGAGTGAATGTGAGGAAATATGCTACCCGATTTTAAGACTTTCCCAAAAAGTAGAGAAATCTGGAGACCGTGATATTGATACACAAATAGACAATGAGATTTATATCTCAATAAAAAACAAAAAAGGAATGTTAAAAATAGAAAAAAAAAAAAAAACAGCTGTTAAAGACAAAGACAAAAGCAAATTTAAAAGGGGGCTTAATTCTCTCTGTTGAATATAAAGAAAGGGATTTCTTCCCACTCCCTTCTTCAGAGCATTTCCTTTAGAAAACTTGTAATTCTATTATTTCCCTGTCTCTTTGAAATGTATGCAAATGTTTTTAAATGTTAAATAAGCCTCTTGTCAGTTAAGCAACCCAAGAAAGTCTTTCTTAAAGCCCTTGGGGACCTCTGTCTCTTTGAAAGGAAAAGCCCCCTCAGGGAAGACAGAGCCTCTCTCTCTTGTTTATGTGGTAGGATCACAGCCCAGTGGGCTGAGGCCTTGCTCCAAGTCTACTTCCTGTCATAAAGATGTGAGAAGTCTATTTTTCCTTTGGATAAACTAATTAGATACCACAGATGGTAACCCTAATTACCTAATACATTTAGGAAAAGCTATGAGTGATAAATGGTGCTGTCAAATCCCTTTATTTGAGGACTAGTTTATCATGAGAACATGTATGTAATGCTTTGTATCTGCTTGACTCTATAAAAGGGTGATATTTTCTCTCTGCAGTCTTTTAACAGATTGCCTATGGGGGGAAGTTTTCTACTTTGTGGAGAGGTTTTCTGGGTTTGGAAAATATTCGTGTCCTATTGTAATTTCCTAACAGTACACACCAGGTCATGCCACTCCAATGGCTGAAACCTGACTGTGGCTTCCAATGCCTCTTTGGTAAAGTCTTAAAAGTTTTGCACTGTCCTATAAGGCCATGAATTTTCTTCCTGGACAGTCACAGATTAAATTGATTTTTCCTTCACCCTCTATGCTCTACTCACATCCTGTATCTTGCACATTTTTTAGAGAATGATGCTGTCTCTCACCTCGTCACTATTGCATGTGAACTTAGCTCTGCCTTGAACACTTGCCCCATAAGGAAATTATCACCAAACTAACATCCACCTATCCTTCAAAGCCCATAAATCTCAAATCCTATAAACATAATTTGTCTGAGAAGCTTTCCTTCCCCAGGAGAATTACATTTCCTTGTTTATGACCCTGTTGTATAACTTCTCCCATGTAGCATGTCTCAGTACATACTAATGTCTACTGTGCCTGCTAGACCATGAGAAGGTAAGGATCAAATCAGCTGCCTCCTCAGCATCTACCTGAGTGATATACATATGGCAACCTCTCATGAAAGTTTGCTGAAAGCAGACATGAATAACCTCACAAATAACCCCATGGAGTAAATGAGATTGCTTGGAGTAACCTGCTAGCCAGAAGTGCTGTTTTCATGCTCGTAACAGTCACTACAAACACATCCAGAGAACAAACATCTAAATTTCACAATATTTATTTTTCTAAATTGCCTCAATATTATCACTCACACCAGGTAATATGGCTAAAAATAGGTCATGCAATGTTGTTATTTGTAATAAATATGTAAAATAATCTAATTGTCATGTTGGTATGTTCTGGCAATAGTTAACTCAAATATCAATATTCATAGACTCCCAACTACGCAGAAACTATTTGGCATGAGAGAGAGAGATGTGGTGAACAGCTCTGTACCCATCAGCATGTAACATTAATATTCAGAAAATTGCCCCAATTTCTCAATGTGCTGGAAATGTTAGTGTTGTATAAGCACAGTCTCAACGATGTAGCCTGTGATTTCAATGAGAAAAGTAGAACGTGTGTGTTCAAAGGCAATACTGATTATGATTCACAGAGTCTTCTGCAGTGAGAATTTCTCCATGTTTGTATTTTGATTGTGGATCTGTAAGAGGATAATTTTATAATTCATATTTTATTTACTTGGTCATCATGATAAGAATGTCTCCATAATAACGGTATTTCTACTACACTATTATGCTTGTTTGGTGAATTTGGTGCACAAAACTTGAAAGTAAAAGAAGGTACTTCAAATATTACTTGAATTTAAGTATTTAAAAAGCTTAAAGTATAAGTTAAAAAAAAAAAAAAACTCTTAAGCACTTTCTCCTAAAACATATAATATAGAAATATATAAAAGAATATTCTGCCAAAGTAAACAAAATAACTCAGGATGAGGCATACAGAACAAGTATCATATCTTTATTCATTATATTTTTGGATATATGCCAAGCCACTAGAACAGATTATAGGAGTAGTAGAATTCAGAAGTAGTCTTGGGACACTTTCTCACAGTTTAACCTTAGTTTCTTTCCCCTGAGAAATGAATATATTACTTTAGCTAATGAACGAATAAATGTTTTGCTTTTCTATGTCAAATCCAGTTCTAGGTGCTAAGTTCAGAATATACCAAGGGTTAATATGTTCTCCCAACTTGAACCATAAGGGTAAATTTTGATTCCAGAAAATACTAACTTGTTATATTCATTGAGGTCTAACTGAAAAGAAAGGAAGAAAGGGAAGACAGGGAGGAGGGAAGGAAGAAGGGAGGAAGGAAAGGAAGAAGAAAGGAAGGAAGGAAGGGAGGAGGGAAGGAGAAAAGGGGGAAGGAAGGAGGGAGGGAAGGAGGAAAGAGAAAGGAGAAGAAAAAAAGGGGGAAAAAGAGGGAAGAAATAAGCAAGGCAGGGAAAGCAATGAAAACAATGCAGGAAAAAAGGTGAATTACATTTATAATTACTTTTATAAGGTTTATAATTATGGCTTAAAAATGAGTGTAAACTACAACATACTTATTTTGTCTATGTGTGTAATTGAAGAATTTTAAACTTCCTTTAAAATCCCAGCTGTACTAACCTTCACCCTTTCTGAGGTAAATTAATTATACGATAGAGTATGTGAGGGTCTTTCAGGTGAGACCGTAAAAACCAAGGTCTTGTCTGGTATGTGTGGGTATTAAGCATCCCCTGGCACTCTCTCACAGAGATAGAGTTAATCCTGGTGTGACCTTGATTAAACTTTTTTCTCTTCCATCTATGGATTGTAGCAGCCTCTGATGGCAGATTAGTTAACTCTGTATTGTGCATCCCGTGTTTGTGTGTGTGTGTGTGTATGTATGGAAAGTTTATACATATATTTATATATTAACTACACAGTATGAAATTATATATACAAGTATATATATGTGTGTATATATAAGTGTATATATATGTTTGTATGTGTATATACAAGTGTGTGTGTGTATATATACACACACACATGTGTGTATGTACACATATATATAAACATTGCAGGTTAACTAGAGAGCTACGTAGCACATCCAATACCAGGTTACCCGTAAGTCAGCTTTAGATCTTCCCATTAATGGATATTGTTTGTCCTATAACTTTATATTAAGAAGATTAACAGCTGCACAGATTTGATTTTTTTTAAAAGATAAGATTCATGCATATGATCTATCAAGAATGATAGCCCCATATTTAACAAAGATTAAATCCTGTTTTTTAGAGTAATCAAATACCTTATTTTCGAGGAATATTGAATAGTTTGAATATTAAATAATCTAGGATCAGTGAACATATTATTTTAGGCACCAGGTAAATTTAGTTTTGCCAAATTAAGAAAAATAGGGAGGCTATCTGCTTAAAATAAAAAAAAATAAATAAATATATCTCAATAATTAGGCCTGTGACTCATGAAAGACTGTATTCTTTCAAGCTGTATGTGGTTTAGTGCCCAGTAAATCAGTAAAGCTTAAGGAGTTCATCCATACATCTGTCAAATCCTATTAAATTTGTACTTAATTTAGTAGACATGGTACTGTGAATAATTACAAATATTATCCATAAAAGAGAAAAAATACAACCCTTAAAAAAATCACTGAAAAATGTTTCTTAGTCAATTTTTATTTGACGCTTTCATTAGAAATTGGGACTTTGCAAATATCTGATTAAAATAATATGAATTTCCCACAAATTTACTTCATTAGTGGTCATTCCACAATGTTTATATTCTTTTTGTTTGTTTGCTTAAAAAAAGTTAATTTGATTAAGAAATGTAAACATCCTGATGTTGATTGAATGTTTTCCAGTATAGATAATAAATCATGGATTCAGTAGAGTTTACCTTTTCTTATTTGAAATATGATTATTCATCATTCTTAATTGCCTCATAATATATTTACTCTTACTACTCTTCTAAAAAGATGTGCAAAAGAACTTTATAAATGAGTTATAGATGTCTACTGGCAACTTTACAAGGACCTTTTCAAATGGTAGTATAGTGTAGACTCAAACTTTATTGTAATCTCTATAATTTATGTTAAAGTTCAAATTAAAACTATTTTGTGTTAAATAAGTAGTGTATTAAATGACATATGGTCAGAGGCAAAAATCCTCTGGTCCAATCTTTTATGATATGCTGAAGTGCCATAAAATTATATTCTCGAATTTGGGATTAGGTAGAAAAAAAATAAAAGTGAGTCATAGCTATTTGCTTCCCATTGCTTAATGCACTCAGGCATTTCTTATTTGTGCTTTATTAACTAATCTGCCAGAAAAAGGGCCCTCACCAACAATTAAATATATTGGCACCTTAGTCTTGGAGGTCCCAGCCTGTGAGAAAATAATTATTGCATAAGCTAATCTATCTAAAGTACTTTTTATAGCATCTCAAGCGAACTAATGAATTATAGTATCTATTTCTGCATTATTTAACATATTTGAATCTTTATATTTAAATTGAATATCTTGTAGAGAACATACAGATGAATCTTATTTTATCTTCATCCACGCTAGTAATCTTTTTTAATTGGTGTATTTAGACCCTTAACACTAGATTGCTTATTTATATAGTTGGATTAATATCTACCATTGTTTGCAAATATTTTTTAGTCATTGCAATTGTTTTATCAGTTTTTTCCTTTATTCTGGTTATCTCTTGTTTTCATTGAGCATTTCATAAGACTCCAGTTTAACTCTTTCTTTAGCACATTTATTTTACTTAAAAAAATTTATCAGAGTGCCTAGAATTTGCAGTTTACATTTTAAACTTATCTGACTCTACATTCAAATAACACTATACTGCTTTATATGCAGTGCAGGTAGCTTATAACCAAGTATTCCCAATTCTTCCCACTCATTTCATATGGTTTTGCTGTTATTCATTTCACTTATTCAAGTGGTATAATCAATGCTATAATATTGTTAATATCACAACTTTCAACAAACTAAATTTTAAATCAATATAGAATAAAAATAAAATCTAAAAGATTTTATTTTAGCTTGATTAATTCCTTCTCTAATGCAGTTATATTATTTTATTCAAGTTTCTTACCTATATCATTTTCTCTTTCAATGAAAAACTTTAAACTTTTAACTTTTGGTCTATGTGTCTGTTTTTGTACCAGCACCATGCTGTTTTCATTAGTGTCACTTTGTAGTATAGTTTGAAATTGAGTATTGTGATGCCTTCACTTTGTTGTTTTTACTTAGGATTTCCTTGGCTATTCAATCTCCTTTTTGGTTCCATAAAATTTTAGAAAAGATTTTTTTCCCCTAATTTTATGAAGAATTTCATTGGTATTTTGGTAGGAATAGCATTGAATCTGTAAATTGCTTTGGGCAGTATGGCTGTTTAAACAATATTGATTCTTCCTATATATAAGCATGGAATCTTTTCCCATTTGTTTGTGTCACCTCTGATTTCTTCAAGCAGTATTTTGTAATTCTCATTGTAGTGATCTTGCACCTCCCTGGTTAGCTGTATTCCTAGGCGTTTTATTGTTTTCATGGTTATTGTGAATGAAATTGTGTTCTTGATTTTGCTATCAGCTGCGATGTTGTTGGTGTGTGAAATGCTACTGATTTTTGTATATTGATTTTGTATACTGAAATTTGCTAAAATGTTTATCAAATGTAGGAGCCTTTGGGCAGAGGCTATTGGGTTTTCTATATATGTAATCACATTGTCTACAAACAGGGATATTTTGGCTTTCTCTCTTCCTATTTGGATGTATTTTATTTCTTTATCTTGCCCTATTGCTCTGAACAGGACTTCCAGTACAATGTTGAATAGGAGTGTTGAGAGAGAGCATCTTTGTTTTGTTGCAGTTCTCAAGGGGAATGATTCTAGCATTTGCCTATTCAGTATGATGTTGGCTGTGGATTTTTCATAGATGGTTCTTATTATTTTGAAGTACGTTCTTTCAATGCCTAGTGTGTTGAAAGTTTCTAACATAAAGGGATGTTGAATTTTATTGCAAGCCTTCTCTGCACCTATCAAGATAATCATGTCCGTTTTTATCTTTAGCTCTGTTCATGTGATAAATCACATTTATTTGTTTCTATATGTTGAACCAATATTGCATCCCAGGGAAAAAGCCTACTTGATCCTGGTGGATTCACTTTTTGATGTGATGCAGGATTTGGTTTGCCAGCATTTTGTTGAGAAATTTTTCAGCCAGGATACTGGCCTGAAGTTTTTCATTTTTTTGTTGTGTCTTTGCCAGGTTTTGGTATCAAAATTATGTTGGCTTCGAAAAGTTCGAGAGAAGTCCCTGTCCTTCCAGGGTTTGGAATAGTTTCAGTAGGAGTGGTACCAGATCTGTTTTATACATCTGGTAGAATTCAGCTGTCAACCCATCTGGTCCTGGGTGTTTTCTAGTTGGTAGGGTATTTATTACTGATGGAATTTTGGAACTTGTTATTGGTCTGTTCATGGATACTATCTGTTCTTGGTTCAATCTTAGGAGGTTGTATGTTTGTTTGTAAAAACTTAGCCATTTGTGCTAGGTTCTCTAGTTAGTGTGCACAGAGTTGCTCATAGTAGTCTCTGAGTGCTTTTTTATGTATCTGTGGGCTCACAGGTTTCACCTCCCTGTTGGTTTCTGATTATGTTTATTTGAATCTTCTCTTTCTTTACTAGTCGAGCTAGTGGTCTGTCTTTTTAAATTATTTCAAATAACTAAATCCTTGATTCTTTGATCTTTTGTACAGTTTTTTATGTTTCAGTTTCCTTCAGTTCATCTCTGATTTTGGTTATTTTTTGTCTTCTACTAGTTTTGGAGTTGGTTTGATGATAGGTGGTTAATTTGAGATCTTCCTAACTTTTGATGAGGGTATTCAGTAATATAAACTTCCCTCTCTTAACACTGCTTTAGCTGTGTTATAGAGATTCATGTTTGTTGTATCTTCTCATTAGTTTTGAAGATTTTCTTGATTTCTGCCTTTGTTTCATCATTGACCCAAATTTTATTCAGGTGCAAGTTTAAGTTTCATGTAATTATGTGGTGTTCAGCAACTTTCTTCTTATTGGTCACTGTTTTTATCATGCTATGATCCGAGAATAGAGTTGGTATGATTTCAGTGTTTTTGAATTTGCTGGAGATTGTTTTATGCCCAAGTGCGTGGCCTATTTTAGAGCATGCGGTCATGTGCAGAGAAGAATGTATATTCTGTTGTTTTTGAGTGGAGAGTTTTGTAGATGTTTATTAGATCCATTTGGTCAAGTGTTGAGTTCAAATTCTGAGTATCTCTGATGGTTTTCTTCCTTGATAATTTAATACTGTTTGTGAGGTGTTGATGTATCCCACTATTATTGAGTGGTCATCTAAGTCTCTTCATAGGTTTCTAAGAACTTGCTTTATGAATCTGGGTGCTACCGTGTTGGTCGCATATATACTTAGAATAGTTTGGTCCTCTTGTTAAATTGGGCCCTTTACTATTATGTAATGCCCTTATTTGTCTTTTAAAATTGTTCTTGGTTTGTTTTGTCTGAAATTAGAATAGTAAGCCCTGTTTTAAAAAATTATCTTTTGCTTGGTAGATTTTTCTCCTCCCTTTATTTTGAATCTATGTGTGTCATCACATATGAGATAGCTATTGAAGACAGCATAGCTTTGTGTCTTGCTTTTTTATCCAATTTGCCACTCTGTGTCTTTTAATTGGGTAATTTAGCTCATTTTCATTCAGCATTAGTATTGATATGTCCAGATTTGATCATGTTGTTGTGTTGTTAGATGGTTATTATGCAGACTTGTTTGTGTGATTTATTTATAGTGTCACAAGTGTATATACATAAGTGTGTTTTTGTAATGGCTTGTAATGGTCTTTCCTTTTCATATTTAGCACTCTCTTCAGGACCGCTTGTAAGGCAGGTCTGATGGAAATATATTCCCCAAGCATGTGCTTGTCTGAAAAGGCCTTCGCTTAAGAACTTTTGGCTGGATGTGAAATTATTGGTTGGAGATTCTGATCTTTAAGAATGCTGAATATAGGCCCTCAATCTTTTCTGGCTGGTAGGTTTTTGCTGAAAGGCCCACTGTTAACTCAATGGGGTTCCCTTTGAAGGTTATCTGCCCCTCTTTCTAGATGCCATTAACATTCTTTTTTTCACTTGAGCCTTGGAGAATCTGATGACTATGTGTCTTAGAGATGTTTTCCTTGTGTAGTATTTCACTGGGGTTATCTACATTTCCTGATTTTACATGTTGACCTCTTCGACAAGGTTTGGGAAATTTTCATGGAAGATATCCTCAAATATATTTTCCAAGTTGCTTGCTTTCTCTCCTTTTTTAGGGATGTGAATGAGACATAGATTTTGTCTTTTAAAATAATCCCATATTTCTCAAAGGTTTTGCTCATTCTTCTTTTTTTTTTTTTAATTGTTGTCTGACTTATATCAGAGTACTAGTCTTCAAGCTCTGATATTCTTCCTCAGCTTGATGGATTCTGCTTGTTAATACTTGTGATTGTATTCAGAAATTCTTGAAGTGAGTTTTTCAGCTCTATTACATCAGTTTTGTTTTGTTTTTTTTTCTTTAAAGGTCTATGCCAACTTTCATCTCCTGTATCATTTTATTTTATTCCTTCGCTTGCTTAGATTTCTCCTGAATGGTGATGATCTTCATTCTCTTATAGATATTCTGAATTCTATTTCTGTCATTTCACATTTCAGTCTGGTTAAGAACCATTGCTGGAGAACTAGTGTGATCATTTGGAGGTAAGCAGACACTCTGGCTTTTTGTGTTGCCAGAGTTCTTACATTAGTTCATTTTCATCTTTGCAGGTTGATGTTCCTTTCATCTTTGAAGTTACTGTCCTTTTCATTTTTTATTTTGTTTTTTTTTGCTTTTATCTTCTGTGATGTCCTCAGGAGTTTGATTGTAGTACAAGGCAGATTTAGTTCACTGGCCTTGTTTCTGGAAAATTTTAAAGGGGCAAGGCTCAGTTCAGCACTCCTGGGCTGCATGTTCTAACTCTGGGGGTTTAGTATTGTCCCCGAGATTTGTTCTCTGGCTCCTCAAGGTTAGAAATCTGCTGGCTAGAGGGGCTGAGATGTTCCTTGACTGCTGGCCAGAACATTCTATGGGGTGGGGGGTGGGCAGCCAAAGTGTTTCTTTGGGCAGTGGCAGCAGAATTCGTGATTGTTTTCATGTGCCAGCAGCAGTGGCAGTGCAGTGAGTTGCATGATTGTTGGCTGGGGCTGAGTGCTGGCAGGCACTGGAGTGTTTGGCTTCCAGTAGAAATTCACAGCAGTAGTAGTGGTGGCACGGGGAGGAGGGCAGGGCTGCCATGTCCATTTGCACAATCTCACCAGCAGTGATGTCAGTGTGGGGGCAGGAAGTACCAGCAATTTCTGTGTGTATGTTCATGCTGGTGGTGGTCATGGCATGGGCCAGGGGGTCAAGGACACTGGCATCCTTGCATGCATTTGCACTGGCAGCTGTGTCAGCACAGGGGTGGGGCACCGGTGGGTGTGTGGCTGGCAGACTCCATTTGTGGCACAGGACCACAGGTTCTAGTTCAGTATATTAAATATTAAATATATTAATATTAAGTCCACTCTTTTCTCACCTGTAAATTTTGTGAATAGGAATCCAATGTATTTCTCAATGTATTTCTCACATTTCTTACAAGGTAAAATTACTTTCCTCCTCTGGATTCACTTAAGATGTTTTTCATTGTGTTTGGTTTTCTGTAGTCTGTCTATGACATACTTAGGTATGCATAGTTTGTTTTTTATTATGTTTGGTGTATTTTTCTCGTGACCTCAGTGCTCTGATGGGCTCAGAAAGAGTTGTTGATTGTTTTGTGTTTTTTTCCTGCTTTTTTCTCGGTGTAAACATAAGAATGACAACTCACAAGCTATGTACATGTCATAGCTTAAAACTTTTTCAAAAATGTCCCTAAGAATGGTAATACTATATTCAGATTTCACATGTCCCAGAAAGAGAGAATTCACCGTGATCATTCACAGGAATGAGCAGTTCGTCATGAGACAAGTTTTACAACATAGACTTAAGTTGTAACTAAGTCCTTGCAACTTAGCTTATGTACATTCTTACGTAAGAAACGCTTAAATAATGTTTCATTACAAAATACTAAATTATACTAAAGTATTTAAACAAACTTTTATGATATATTCAGAAGATTTTTCATAAAAAATAAAAATATCATACTGATATAACAATTTTGTAAATAGATACAGTAGAAATTCCATAAAATATTTTAAAACCAGAAATATATATCTAAACAATGAGAAAATAATAATATTTGGTTATTTACTACTTATGCGTCCTTCCATGTGGTAGAGTTTATGGCATGGTGAATATACATAGAGTATATAATTTCTTTTATGCTCAAAGAAATTTAGTATCATAAAACTAATTGATTAATAATCTACCATGTATCAGACACTGCACTAGACACAGGTGACTCAAAGTAGTGCACCAAACACACCCCTTGTGCTAAAAGTGTTTGTAAGTCAGCAGATATATAAATAAGAAAATAAATATATAATTAAAAACAAAAACAAAAATTCCTCTGCAGTCTCCCTGCCTCCATGTAGGCCACATTTGATAAATATTTGCCAGAGAGATATTTGACAATACTGATATCACTGATTCAAATAATCTGAATATTAAACAAGTTTTTCCGCCTCTATGTTATTTAGAAAGGTCATTTTACTGGCTAAATGTACCTTAATAGGCATTTAAATTTACTAAGAAACTTTCAAGCCACATGTATCCACGTGGTGGACTCTCATGAACCACTGTCTGCCATGGAGCACTGCAAATGCACCAGGACATTGAGAATGTATTATGCTTTGTTCAAGTCCTAGACTTACACACATTGTGAACACGTAGTTTGAAATGCAATTTAATAAACATTCACTTAAACCAACAGAATAAAACCATAGTTTTATTCTGAAATGTTTGTCTATTGTTTTATTTAAAAATTTAGGCATTTACTATTAAATACTAGAAACATGTTTAGATGGGCAAATAGGATCTTCTATTGCATTACTCATGTAATTAAATTATTCCCTGCCTGCCTCTTAAGGTACACAGTCACATAGACATAGATAGACACATATTTTTACCCTATGTGTGTTTGCATATTCTGTTCTGTTTCATATACTGTAATGTAAACCTTTACTTGGATATTTATTTTGTAAAATGGTGCGTTGCAAAAATTGGAAAGTGAAAATAGAATAAGAAATCACATCAGTATTCTTTCCAAAATTGTATTGACAAAATCTTAACAAAATATTGAGAATAAAGTTTCTCTGAATGGTTATTTCATCTAGTTAAGATAATCAGATTTTACTTAATTTAAAAATATCTGAGTGTTAATTTGGTGTTTCTGTTTCTTTACTGAATGAAACGAAGCTTTATTTTTCAGTTTGTTCACCAACATGTTCAGTGCTAGACGAAATTTCAAACCAAAGAATTTTTCAAGTGTTAAAACCGTTTTACCATTTGTAACTCTAATCTGATTTGGAAGTGTGCAGTTTAAAATGTTAACACTGTGAAGTGCATACTGTGTTTGCTATTTAGAGCAAGACTGCAAGCTGAAAATGACCCAAACCAACAAAGTGTGTTGTTGTTTTGCATACTCAAGGGAGTTTATGCTTTTTATTCCAGCAAATGGCAGTGTATTTTATTTCACCACCATTTGAGAGGTGAAGTAAATCTTGACAGGTTTCTCTCTACCACATATCTGCTATATGAAAAAAAAAAAACAAAACTGGTTGTATAGTTTACTTATTTTCTTCTCTGGAATAGGAGGAATGTCTTTCTTCAGTGCCAAAATTAATAACCCCACCTCCTTTACTCACATTAAAAAGGACGTGTTCTTAATGCTTAAGAGAAAGAAAGCAGTATTAAAATATATTTCAGTGCTTTCACAATGTTTTAGAAATGTTTCCAGATATTTTACAGGAATTTTCTTCTTTAGGAGAACCAGGAAAGACTGAAAGGAACAGATAATCTGTGAATGCTGGTGTTGGTACGTGTGGGTCTCCACCTTCCCTAACAGAAAACTTGAGATTTCTCTTAGGCTTCAGTTTTTATCATTTTGATGAGTTATGGAATTTCATAGCTTATTATTAGCTATAAACGACTTCAAAGTGGAAAAGAATCTGCTATTGACAAGAACAACATCTCAGACAGCTTGTGAAAGAGTAAAAGATGTCCTTGGCAATGTGAAACAGGTATTTAAGAGCAAATAGCTCTCTGATGGCTGAATTTTATTGAGAAGATTGGAGAAAATAAAGATGATCCCATGTATATTTGTAGTGCACGGGATAGTTTGTTCTAACACTGGCATTAAAAATATTAATATACTGACTCAATTTTACACGTATGTTTTCTTACTAGGGCAGAGATGTTAGGTGGTATATGAGTAACTGTGTTATAGATTAATATTCTGACATCCAATGGTAATATATTTATGATTGTTCAATTATATGGGGCCAAAAGTATTTACTGATGTCAAAGCAACAGATCTTTCCTCTAAATGACTTTTCAATTATTTTATTTTCTGCCTTAATAGAACTGAAAGAGGTAACAATAAGTCAAAACTTACACTAAGGCATGACTTGAAATATGGGTTTACACCTGTCTGAACAGTCCTATACAGACTAGTAGGATGTGAGTTTTAAGGCTGGAGATTTTCTGTCTAAGGAATGTGTTTAGACAAGGGAAGCCACGATCAATCAAGCTTCCTGTAGAACACGACAGCTTGGTGGATGTCCGGACTCAGCAAGAATGCCTGGAAGTCCGACTGCCCCACCACACGCTGCCATTCATGTTATTTCAGAGGGACACTGTACGTGATACTCTTGGTACTGTAAAGCCTAACAGAAATTGATCACAGGGGTTGGCAGCTCGGCCACTCTTTTTGTCAAATGTTAGCTCTACCAGTAAGCACTGAAGTGTTAAGGTGGGATTGAATTACTTGACAAAGAGTGAAACACATCCAAGTGAAACTCTAGAAATGAGAAAAGGATACATTCTTCTGTTCCCAACACAGTTGTGTGGGAAGCATATATTCTTTCTGGTCTATCATCTTCTAGTATCTGAGGATACAGTAACTTCCATATGCACAAATTAGACAATGTGGGGGAATATAAAGATACTGTCAGATGCAGAGTGACAGGGACTAAATAATTCAGAAGCTAGCTCCTTTTCTTTAGTCTGCTTATAAAGTGCTTTTGGCATGTGATTGATAGATATTGTCTTAAATCTAGCGGGAAAAGTTCCAGTAAAAATGTTCCATGTAAATTCTCATCTTTTTCTTCATACTCAAAACATACACACAAAGAGAAGCAAATGAAGTCTCAAGGTTGTATTTGTTCAGCATGCTAAAAGACGGAATTCGTGTCCTATAAGGTACATATACTTTAAACTCAATTCAAACATATTCATTATTTGGAGGGCTAGAAGGACCCAAAATGCTTTTTCATCTATAAACTGCTGTAAGGCCTCTGTAGAAATGCGTAGGCATTCGAGTTGAAATTAGAGTTTTGTATTTAAAATTTTAAGTCATTTGTATTTTACCCATGAACATTTCATTTCGTTTAATTGGGATCTGATTGCAGTTGCCAAGATTAGAAATATTGCATCATTGGTGCTCAATGGCATATTGCATGAGCCTTCAAGTAGTTTCTATAGATCTATTACTTACAAACCTTCACCTTAAACATTTTGAGGACTTCTCTGTCACACAAAATCACATACTGGATGTATTCAGTAAATAATAGTAATTAACTGTTTAATTTCTATTCTAGAATAAAAATATTATTCTTATTTATATATTCCGCTTTAGTAGACACCATTGTTATAATGAGTAGGAAAATGTTGGCAGATAAGGACTCTTTTTGCTATTTTTCTGTTATTCGAAGTCTCTAAGACTGAGAACAAAGATGATATCCTGCAGATAATTCACTTTAATTATTTTTACATGTTTCATATTGTTATCTTCCATATTATATTACATGAAATAACAATTATAAAAACTATTACCTGTTCACTCCAAATAGTGGCTGAACCAGCGCTACTGGCAAGCTGTGATGTACAAACAGGGGTTCCTGCTGGGTATTAGTGCAAACGCAGACAAGTTAAGTTACTAACCATTCTCTACCTTTGTTCTTTACCTACATGTATTATAGTCTTTCCAGCCATTTTTCTTTCTGCTATATATATTTTTTACCCCAAATAACCCTTATTTATGTGCTTGTCATTGTCCTTCTGCTCAACTCTGTGTCTTACATAGAAGTTGTCTCCTAATATTTGATGGCCATTAGGTACTAAATTCATGACTAATAATTAATTTTATAATGTGTGTAATATTTCCTATAAGATTTGAATTTGAATAAAAACTTAAGTAAATTCATAAATGTGTATGTGGGTTTCTAGCTTATGCACATCATAGCTCAGTGCATTGCCGGTTTGTGGCTGAAGCCTGTGTTACCAGGGTCTTTGGCACCGGACTCTGGTACCTCCATCCCTGCTCCACCCCCATACCTCACCTTCCACCCTGTGTCCCCTGTTTCTGCTGATGCTCTCTACTGCCACTGTCTTTACTCAGTGAACTTACACCAGGAGCAAGAGATGTTGGATGAATTCTTCTGCTCTCTCATCCTGCTCACAAGCCGTGGTTCAGAGATGTAGTAGTTTTTTTGAAGCTCTCTGAAGACATCCGTTTAGGCTGGAAATTTTAATTTTTCATGAAACTTGGTCATACATTTTCATGTATTTTCTTTCCTCCTTGATTGCCTCAGATCACTTCCCCTAGGATCCCACTCCCTAATAAAGTGTTGGCTCATAAATTTTCACATCCAGTCTTCTTTTCTAAGGTACTCAGATTAAGAAGTTGAGTAGCTAGCATATGATCAGATGGGCTTCTGGAGTTTGTCAAGAAATCTGAAGTCAGTATGAACATCGTTTCTAGCATCGTCATTATTAAAACTTCACCTACACTTAACTGTGATAAGGTACAAGTGAGTGGTAATCTGCAAAGGAACAAGAATATTGCTTTTAGGCCAATAATCAGAGTCTAGGTAGGAGTGGCTTGGCACTTGCGGTGAAACTCAATTCCAGCTTTGAAATTTGTGTGTGTGTATGTGTGTGTGTGTGTTTTGTGTGTATTTATAATTATACATTAGTATAATATACATGTTTAGTATACATATAATCAGTCTGTGTACATATATACACACATATACTGTGTGTCAGTAAGAGTCAGAAAGCTTATAGGGATGCATTAATAAATTTACTATATGCATTAATAAATTTACTATAAGACCTGAGATCTCCTCCTTGCTTCTCAGGAGGTCCTAGAATCCATCCTTTCACTAAGGCAGTGTAAAATTTCCTGGTGAGGATGTTACCAAAATGTTTGAGAAGCTCAATGGTAGGTGTCCTTGGAAAAGAGCATTGAGAGTTAGAGACCTTGTTGTAGACCTGCCCCATATCAATGTGGATAATAAGAATCTGGAATGTTAGAGGTCAGTGGCAATACTTATTGTCAGAAGCAAAGAATGCAAATAACTTAATGCGTATAGTAAAGTGACAATAAAGATGTCTGAATCTCCTACCACAATTAGAGTGGCTGACCTGAAGGCAAGGGATATGACAGTCAAGCAAAGGTTTCCACAATTTGTATAAGTAAATAAAAATAAGTGAGAATTTGCAAACTTTCATCCACTACAATTCAAAATATATATCCTTATCTCAATTTCCAGATCTAAAATTAGTTCAAATGACCATAATATGCTGACTGACAGGAAGACAAAGTCGTCTTGAGGAAAGATCCTTCAATACCATAAATATATGGTCAAAAATACTTTGATCATGCCTCAAAGGACCTGCAGCCACTTATTCAGGGAGCTGTGCACCGAGGAAATGGGAAAACACAGACATTTTGAAGAATTTTTTATATAATGTATGAGCTGAAACCAGAGACCTAAATGCCATCAGGGTTCTCTAGTTAAAGGGGGAGAATGGAGGTCAAGGAATGAATGAAGAGGTGGCCCAAGTCCATCTCACTGTAGATACAGTGCATCCATGGACTCAAGCTATACTTATGAGTATTAATATGCTTCCTGATTAGTTTAATTGGGTTGAATATATTTACCAGCTGGAAGAACTTTCATGTTGTTTCTCTGGCCTGTAAAGTAAGAGCCTTTATTGTAGAAGTGGAAAAGTGAAAGCCAGGAAACAGCCCACCCCACATCCCCATCCAGGAGTCTATATTGGGAGCAATATCTCATCTGAGGAGGAAGTTCATGTATTAATGCCACCATCAAATATCTGAAAAACTTAAGGATAATAGTCTCCAGTATTTCCTCTCTCAATCTTTCAGTTCACCAGTCTAATCTCAGTTAACAACCACCACCAAAAGATGGATCATTGTAATTCATGGTGGACCACTCTTAATCAGCCTCATTTGCAGCTCCTGCCTGCTATTAGCACAACTTCTGAAATTGGTGTAAGGCTCTGGATTTGTTAAGGACATTTCTCTCAATCCTCTTAGCACGAAGGGCTCAAATCAGGTCATTTTTACCTGTTAAGGACAACACTCCCCCCCCAACTCTTTTTTTTGCCACAGGGATCAATAAACTATCTTGCCCTTTATTGTCAGATAGTCATAAGGATCATGATCATTTTGACCTTCCTGATAGCATCATTGTATTTTACTATATCAAGGAAAATTGGCCTAATAAGACAAGGTGAACAGGAGGTGGCCAGAACCTTAGGTTCTCTAATAAGATACACACATGGTGAACTTGATAGATAAACAACAAAAGGACTCAGGGGCCTACAACACTAGTACATTTTAAGGAATCCAGTGATTTGGAATACTCCTGAGCATCTCCTCTAAGATAGAGGACAAATGTTGCTCTGTGTATCCCCTACCTGAGAAAGAAGCACAGCACTAGGCAGGCCGTTTTTATTTCAGAGTAAAACAAAACTACTGCTTCAATGTATCTTAATCTAGACCACACTCAAAATGACTGTGAACTAATATATTCAGGGTTCTCTAGTTAAAGGGGGAGAATGGAGGTCAAAGAATGAATTAAGAGGAACATAACTAATATGTTCACAGTCATTTTGAGTGTGGTCTAGATTAAGAGAGGACTTTACAGCAGCCCTGGGTTGCAGTGTGAGCTTCCCTACCTCTTTGGCCATATAACAAAATAGATCAAAATAATTGTAGAAATATACAAATTGGTAAAAATGCTTTGCAGATTCTTTAACAAGCTCCCTAAGAAAGGTGCAGTACAGACATTTATGGCCATACCATTCTGTATCAGATAACTAGTCCCCCTTTCTCTCTCTCTCTCTCTCTCTCTCTCTCTCTCTCTCTCTCTCTCACACAGACACGCACGTGCACACACACACACACGCACACACATACACACACTGTTAGTATGCTACTTGGCTCAAATAGAGGCCAAGGGATAGTTACTCCAAGTAACTGTTTGTTATGAGCTGTGCATTACAGATCCATCAAGGACAATGTCAAGCAAGCACACCAGCATTCTACTGTCAAATATAAATGGTAATTTGAAATGGGCCTAGGAAAAATGAGAAAGAAGAGGTAAATCACATAAGCAGGTAGCTCAGGTACCTATCCCTTCTGTTATCACTTCTGTTGCACTGATGTTGCTCCTTCAACTCATACCTCTGACCAACTGACAGAATATGAGATAACTCAGGCCAGCTTCACGAAGTGGTTGATGTGATATGTTGATTGTGGTTGAAACTGGACCCCCATCAGTTACAGCCCTCACAGCAGTGGCTGACCATTCTGAATGGGAATTCTGGTGAGAAGAGCTGCAAGTAGTACATGAGGCTGTTCATTTCATACCAAGGAAGAGTTAGTCAACTTATGGATGCCCATTAACTACTGAGCAGCAGTGAATAGCTTGACTGCTTGGAGAAGGGGCTGGGAGAAACATCTGGAAGATGAAAATACTCTTGGAAAATGCCCTCTGGATGTCCTCGTGGGAATGGGCATCAAGTGAATAGAGCTTACTTTAATGCCAGCCAGAGGGCATCCACCTAAGAGGAGGCTCTCAACTAGCAGGTAAATGGGATGACCTGACCTTGGATGTCAGCTGGTACCAGTCCTAAGACAATTCAGCTCAGCTAAGGTGCCACCATGGAAAATGTCTTCTGGATTGAGGATGCTATTTACTATGAACTGAATTTTGTGCCCCCAAAATTCCTATTTTGAAACCCCAAACCATTAATGTGACTATATTTGGAAATGGGCCTTTAAAAAAGCAATTAAGATTGAATGAGGTCATAATGGTAGGGTTTTAATCTGATATAATTAGAATCTTTGTAAGAAAATACACAAGAGAGTTCATTCTCGTTCTCACTACCACATGAGGACACAGCAAGAAGGTGGCCATCTGCAAGCCAGGAAGGAAATAGATAACTTGACAGCCAATCCTGTTCCTCCCTAGGATGAGAAATATGATGTCAGACTAGGTTATGGCCTTACCTATTTCAATAAGCTTAAATAACATCTTTGGCTCACTAGGAACAGAACTGACAGCCAGTTCTGTTCCTCACTAGAAGAGAATTGGCTGTCAGGTTTATATGACTTTAGACTTCCCAGCTTCTAGAACTATAAGAAAAACATTTCTGTTACATAAGCACCCAGTCTATAGTATTTAGCTATGGTAGGCTGAGAAGATGAATATACTGTTCTCCATGAGGTTTGTAGGGGCCAAGGCTGTTGGCCTCCTGGAGGTTCACTGAAGTTCGCTGACATGAGATAGGTTGATTAATAGGAGAAAAGGCATATGAATTTGTTTAAAGCATATACATGAAAGCCTTCAGAATTGAGACCCAAAGATATAGGGGAAATTGTCCATTTTCATGCTTAGGTTCAACAAAGTATGAACAACTATGTAGAAATATGATAGGATAAGAGCACACGATCTAATGTTAATAGACTGAGTGGGGAAACGCAGTAAGGCCTGTCTGTTTAGATTCTTCTTGGCCTCTCTCAGCATGCATTCTTTCCTTCTCAGTGTGGGGCAGGGACCTTCCTGGAATGGTGGTCTTATGTCCATCTGTAGTCAAATAAGGTAGGTCAGAGAGTTTATTTATAGCCGGTTTTTGCTCAGAATATTTTTAGGTTCTATGGCTGTCTTTCAGGAAAGGCAGTGTTGGTTTCTATGACCTACCTTGGGGAAGAGGGATTCTGGTTTCTATAGCCAGCTTCAGCAGAGAATGGGACTGACAGACAGGAGGACAGGAGACGGCAGAGAAAAACTTTTGCTTCTTAGGCTGCTACTGAAGCCTTTAATTTGGGGTATTGTTTTCTGAACCCCAACAGTTATATGCAATGACCCAAATGGATGATATAAAGTTTGGTATTCCCAATACCTAGAATATGTAGGTCAGGAACAAAAGAGTGACAGCACATCTGGGTCCTATCACTACCTATCTGGGAACTCAATTATGAACTGTTGTTTCTCAGTCCACAATCTTAAATTCTACCAAGTAAAGGTTCTGGTTTACAGGTCAAGAAAGCTTCTGTTAGATTTGGTTAACTGAAAGCTATGAGTGACGTCTGATCATTTCAGTATTCTCTTGCTGGTGTGCTGGGGGACAACTGAAGGAGTAACAAATCTGGCCAGGATAATCGACTTTGACTACCACAAGTGCCTAGGGTTGCTGCCACACAGGAACAGAGCAGTATGCCTGGAATCAAATGAATTCACTCGGATATACATTTGTGTTTTTGTGCCCAGTGATTGCCATTAATAGTTCATTGCAGCAACCACAACCCAACACGAACAAGACAACTAAGGACTCCAAACTCTTGAATATTAAGATCTTGATTATACAACCAGACAGGCAAACTACAGCAGCTGAAGTTATGTCCAAGGTGAAGGAAACTGAGTTTTGTCGGTAGAGGAAGAGCAAACTGGTTCTCAGCAGTAGTTTCTGGACAGAGGGGCAGCACTTCCTAATTCGTTTTAGGAGATGGCAATTTACTACCAGATTTTAGGGAATCAACTACCTTCCTCCATTTGTCAATCCAAAAAAAAAAAAAACCCAACAAAAAACACTTTTTTAATTTCAGAAGATATCTGGATATTATAAGAGGTTGCAAACTGATCTGAGTAGCCCTTTAAACGGTAGACTATAGCAAACTCACATATCTGTGCAATTCCCTTGATTTCAGCTTAGAGATTCCCTGGAAACAGGTTGCACTGTCCCTACACTTTTGTTCCCACTGCTGCTGTTATAGAAATCCAAGTGCTACCATGAAAGCTGCTCCTGGTCCCGCAGGTGGCTCACAGGCACGTCCTGCCAGGTCTTCAAGTAGACCACGGCATATAAGCTTGGAAGGTGAACTCTTCTCCCTGTCTCTCCTTAAAGATGTGGTTCATAGATACAATAGTCTCCTAGAGGTTTAATGAGGACAACTTATGAGAACGAGAAATTAGCTCATCACAAGTCACTTTTCTTCATCCCTGGGAATGCATACTACCACAAAGAGTTAACTAATGCAGGAGCTTTTGCCTCAGGTGCACTTGAAGAACACTGGGTCATGACAGTAACAGTGATTTTTCTCATTCTCACCTTTCCCTACAGGTCTGGAGAAAGACCGGAATTATTATCACCTTTTTGGAAACTCTATATTTGAGATTTAGAGATATTGCAGCAAAGGGGCAGTCTATTTTGAAATATTGATGTTAACTCATGTGTTTCACTGTAAATACAGATGGTGGGAAGATAGTAGTACAATACCTTTATTAATTTTCTTATCCTCAAAATTATCAATTAAATTTAAGAGCATTTGACATACATTTTATATAACCTTAACGTTTCATGATATTCCAACTCATTATCCATTTATAATAAGATGATTATTCACTATCATGATTAAGTAATTAAAATATTATTAAATGTTTACCTATTGTGTGCCAGGAATAGACCTAAATTCTGGAAATATGATCCTGAACCTCACAGACAAAATTTCCACCATTGTAGAGCTTATGTTCTATGGAGAAAAAAATAGTTATAATCAAGTTAAAAGAAAAATAAAGCTGACTAAGAGACTAAAATGACAGAAGAAGGAGGAAATAAGGCAGCCTTAATGTTCCCTTGCCATGACTAAACCTGGGACAGGATTATTTCTGCCTCAAGTCGTCTGACCTCCCTTTTGTTAGAGCATTTGCTTTAGAAGGCTTGTAGTTGCAAACTCTTTCTCTGCTCCTTTTAGATGTAAATCTTTTTAAACCCCCTCTTGCCAGTGTTCCATCCCTAAACAGTCTTTCTCAACAACCTGGGAGCCATCTCTTTGAAATGTAATTAGCAAGAATCATAGAAGCCCTGCCTCCCAGTCTCTATGGGAGAGTAGGAGCCTAACTCAGGTGGGCATTTTGCTCCAAGCTGTACAACTACCTCCTGTCACAAAGAGGAGAGAAAGTTTACTGTTCCTTTGGGTAAAGCCAATTAGCAAACTCAAACGGTCTGTGAACTCTCCCTTAACCCAGCTCTTAAAAATCCTGTTCCTTTTGTTTCAGTGGAGTTGATGTCAGATTCGGATGTGGCCTCTCCTATTTCAATAAGCTTGAATAACATCTTTGCCTGCATAACTCTATCGAATACATTTTTTTTCCCCTTTGGTAAAGACCATACTCTTTTTGATAAAGTAGTCAGGAAAATCTTTCCTGAAAAGGTGACATTTGAGTAGAGACATGAATAATAGGAAGGACTGAGCCATTATAAAATATCAAGAAGAATATTCAAGGCAGAGGGGAAAGCAAGTATTCCCTGAGGCAGGAATGGACTTGGCATGTTTTAGGGACAACATAAATTCAGTGTAGTAATAATCGGCTGAGGGAAGAAGAGCAAATGAGATACAAGACTTCCATGCTATGAAGGACAGATCTTGGAGCACCTTTTTGGCCATGTAAACACTTGCCTTCCACATTGTAAAAGATGGGGAACCATTTTCACTGAGAGTGACATGCTCTGATCTGTATATAAAAGATCATCCTAGATTCTCAATGTTAAAGGAAAGGCAAAACTGTAGACATACAAACCATTTGGAGGTAGTCCAGGCAAGTATCAGAAGAGACTTAAACCAGAATATGAGCATCTGATATGGAGAGATGTGGCCAGAATAGATAGTAGGTTAAAGGTAAATGTGGCAAGACTTGCTAAAAACAGGATGTGAAGTGCCTAAGTAATGCTTAGTCTTCTAACTCAGGAAATGAATAAATAATAGTGAGACTGAAGTTTGGGGACACAGCAACTAATTTGTGGAGGGGAGTATGGGAGCATAAATATTGTTTTGGACATAATAGAGATGTGAGAAGCCTGTTTGATATTCAAGTGGGAGGGTGAGTAGAAAGTCCAATATATGTTAGCAATCATGAGAGATTATGACTGGTATCATGTCTCTAGGGATTCCCAGCATCCAGAAGAGAGTTAGAGAAGGGGAGCCTGTGACATGTTGTTCAAACAGTAAGGAGCAATGGGGAAGTAAATCATACAAAGAGATTGTCAAGATCAAATTGTTAATAGTAAAATGTTAATATAGTCACCTTTTGACCTACAGGTAAGAAGCAGACAGATCTAACTATCTTTTCTAAAGTGCAAATTTTTTTAAAGAAAAAAGATGTAAAATATGCATTTAAAAAAATGAAACTTTGAATAGAAAAATAAATTAACTGCTATACAATGTCCAACATTTTATAGCATTAGCTTCACAAATTAAATGTTACATAGTATTTTTGAAAGCCTTAGTAAACATTATATGATATGAATCACATGTCCTCTAAACTGATTATCTATTTTCTTATCAAATTTGGGCTTTTATTCCTTCTATATCCTCATAAACAGAATAAAGACATATTTGGGCATTAGTAGCTTCTTGAATCAGTACATTTAACTTATCTTCAATATGTGAAGAGAAAGGTTGAGTTTTTTCTGTCAAACATCAAAGAAAGATTTTTAAAATAGTTGTCATGTCTCCAATTATTTAAACAGCTTGAAATTTGTACAATCAAGATTATCTCTTCCTATGAAACAAGGCACATCATTTTGGATAGATCATATCATAGATATGTTCCTCAAAAAAATACTTTTCCCTCTAGCATAACAGCAAACATTGGCTAATGTATTTTGTTACAGTTATTCAGAATGTTTATAAAAATAATATTTAATTCTTTTTTAAAATTATTCATCTGAATCTAATCTTCAATGATGGTACACAGTGGCTCTCTTGACTGACAGTCTTCCTAACCTGTATTATTCCCACCAAAATTCCATTAAGAAGCATAAAATATGAGAAATTACAGATTTTTATGAGCTTTTGAACATTATTTATACTAGCTAAACTGGGTAAACTGCTGCTGTAAACCTACATTTGCCTGCATACTGTGTAATGGCTTCCTCCACATAAGCTTCCTGCCCTGGCACTCTTACTTGATGGAAATCCCAAGCTTTACAATGTCAGTGAGTTGTTAATATTTTCTCAGAAAAGTCTTAAGTGAATGTGACAGTTGGTAGTAATTATTAACCTTGCATTGAACCAGTAATTAAACGATGCAGCTTGAATGGGGCGGGAGTGTGCTGCAATCTTGCCTACCCTTGCTCAGTGATCCTTCTGATTCTTCCTGACCTAATCTGACATTATTAAAGCTCATTATTATTTCTTGATGGAGCTAAAGATTTAAATCATTACATAGAACATGTTTTAGATTCTCTACAACCGTTTTTAAGCAACACTTTTATATATACTTCAGTTTTTTTAAAAAAAGGAAGAGTAAAACACGACAACAACAACAACAAAACATTAAATTTAAATTTCAGCTACCTTTCTGAAGAGTGGTTTGGCTAATTCCTTAAATAGATTTGAAATGTACAATAATACATGTTCTTTACTTCTGAAATAGTCCCTAAATTTTAGAGACTTTCTATTTTTCACCATCAATATATTTTGTCTTAGCTAATTTAAAATACATACATGATAAGGAGATAAAAAGAGCTTAAGGGAAGATTCATTAACTGCCTTTTAAGTGCCAAGTATGTTTCTTACTGTTTGCTCATGGACCCATTTAATCCTCACATCAACCCTATTCTCCCTGTTTATGTTGCTTGCTCACAATTACCAAGCTTTCCTTTTTACAATTTTGTCTCTCAAATAACTTTGAAAAAAGTTGTTTTCTGTACTAGATAGTGAGTGATATTGCTGGGATTTGTTGAATGAAGAGAAATTGGACACAAATTAAAATTTCACTCAGAATAATTTCTGTCAGCTCATTGAATAGCAAAACCTGCCTAAAAATATGGGAAGTGAATCTTTCTAAATGGTCCCGAGTTATTAAGCAACTAAGAAATACTGCATTCCTGATTATATAATTCATTTCTTCTGAGAACCTATAAGAATAAAAATTATTATCACTCCTGGATCCAATGAATATTTTTGGACAAATTCACTACTAGATTGTGTTTATGTCTTTTCTTTTATTTCTCCACCCCATTTCTCATTTTTAGGTGGTATATGCAAGCTAAGTTTATCAATACTTCAAACAATCTTCTAACTGGGAAGTCAGATCTACACAAGATAAGTTGTAAGACTGCAATTTATCTTGCAGCTAGTTAGGACAGACACTGACCTAGGAAAGGGAAATTTACTATGCTTCTCAGAAGTAAGATTGACAAATTTAGCAAAGAATAATACAGAATGCACAATTAAACTCCAGATTAAAGAAATAAATATTTTTAGTACATATATGTCTCCTGAATATTTGGGACATTCTTACACTAAAAAAAAATTTGTGCATTATCTGAAGTGCAAATTTAGCTGAGCATCCTGCATTTTATCTGGCAACCCTACTCATGGGACCTAAGATGGGATATTTTTTCTTTAAAAACAGGAAACAATGAAATAAATGTAAAATCTAAAACAGGAAACAACAGAGGCTGGCAAGGCTGTGGAGAAATAGGAACGCTTTCACACTGTTGTTGGGAGTGTAAATTAGTTCAATCATTGTGGAAGACAGTGTAGTGATTGTTCAGGGACCCAGATCCAGAAATATCATTTGACTCAGGAATCCCATCATTACGTATATACCCAAAGGGTTATAAATCATTCTACTATAAAGACACATGCACACGTGTGTTTATTATAGCATTATTTGCAATAAGAAAGACTTGGAACCAACCTAAATGTCCATCAATGATAGACTGGATAAAGAAAATGTGGCACATCTATACCATGGAATACTATGCATCTATAAAATAGAATGAGTTTATGTCCTTTGTAGGACATGGATGAAGCTGGAAGCCATCATTCTCAGCAAACTAACACAGGAACAGAAAACCAAACACTGCATGTTCTCACTCATAAGTGGGAGTTGAACAATGAGAACACATGGACACAGGGAGGGGAACATTACACAACGGGGCCTGTTGGGGGGTGGAGGGAAAGGGGAGGGAGAGCATTAGATAGCATTAGGACAAATACTAATGCGTGTGTGTGGCGGGGGGAAACCTAGATGACTGGTTGATAGGTGCAGCAAATGACCATGGCACGTGTATATCTATGTAAGAAACCTGCACGTTCTACACATGTATCGCAGAACTTAAATAAAGTAAAATAAAATGAAATGAAATGAAAAGAGTTACATAAACAAAGAGAAAAAAGAAGAGCTTTTCAGGAAAATGTGAAAATAGGAACAGCAGAAAGTTTGGAGAAGAGCAGGGACTGAAAGAGTGCCAAAGGCAGGTGTGGAGAGAGTACGGGAGGTATATTTTAAGTGCACAGAGGAGAACTGTGGCCTGAACTGGAGGTTCATGATGGGCAGTGTGAAAGGAAGCCTCTAAGAGGCTGCCAGTGGTTCCTCCCTCCTGGTATTCACGCCATTGAGTCTGGGCTCATGATTCAATTATAAGATTATAAGAGTAATATCAAGTCATTTAGAAGATTAGGTTACAAAAACTGTGATTTCCATTTTACTCTGTCCCTGTCACTTTTTCTTTGTTTCAAGCCAGCTACTAGTATCAAGGAACTGATAACTCCATTCAAAAGCCACTTAGAACTTGAAGACTGACAACAGCCGCATGCTTGAAATTGGAAGCAACTTCTTCCCTGTCAAGCCATAAGAAGACTGAAGTGCTGGCCAAAACATTGATAGCAGTTACAGACCCTAAGCCACATTTCTGGCTCACAGAAACTGTAGGAAATAAATGAGTGTTGTTTTAAGCTTCTGGGTATTGAGGAAATTCATTACACTAAAGTAACTAATAAGAGGATATGAATTTTATACTAATAAGAGTGAGAAGCTATTTAAGGGTTTTAAAGAAGATCAGTAACCAAGTCACAATTTATGTTTAAACTTTAGCTGCAGTGCAAAAATGGATGGGGAAAGGGGAATTGCAAAAATAAATAGAGATGCACGTTAGGAGGTAATCATAGTAGCCAAGATGAAAAATGAACCTGACCAAGGGAAGTGGTGATGTTAAAGATAGAAAAAGTAGAAAAAAGTCAAGAGATATTTAGGAGCTAAAATAATCAGGAGCTGATGATGGAAGAGTGATGAAGAAATCAAGGACTAATGTCCTTCTGTCCAGCTCATAACAGGGTCCCTTACTGAGATAAAGAACCGCAGGAAAGGACCAGATTGATCCTTCCTGCTTACTTCTTGTTCTGACGTTTCTGTCAGTGACTTAAGCCACTTAAATGAAGTGTGGTATAGATATTCCTTCCTCTCATCCCCTGAGGAGCCCGCCCAGCCAGCACCCGGGTTCAGTTGCACTGTATTCTCTACAACAGCTGTCTTTTCAGGGAGCATTGCTCCTGGCTGCCACGTCCACCACAGAATTCAGAATCACTTAAGAGATACATGGAACTAGCTGCAAGATAAACTGTAGTCTCACAACTTACCTTGTGTAGATCTGACTTCCTAGTTAGAGGATTGTTAGAAATATTGATAAAATTAGCTTGCATATACCACCTAAAAATGAGAAGTAGGGTGGGGGAATAAAGAAGAGACACACAAACACCATCCAGTAGTGAATTTGTATTTTGCCACTTATCTGTAGATGTGTTTCTCACACCTTTCGTTTTTTTTTTTTTTCACTATCACTCTTCTAAGTATCTTTTAAAGATTTTTTCCCCTAATTACCCTTTCCCCTAAAATGTACCGACAGATATATTGTATATCAACTATCACTTGGGGACCCACACATTGTTTTTTTTTTTCTTATTCCCATGAGAACCAATTTTTACTCCACTGAAGACAAGATCACCCCCACTGAGAATGCATAATACCACATACAGAATGTTAATTCACATTCCATAAAAATAAAGGCAGGTGACTTTCAGCAAATTCGCACTCCTTACTATAGAAAAGTTTTCATTTTACTATACATGTATTTAACAAATCATACTGATGGTGGCAGGGAGAAAGTTAAAAATCTGTCAATTGTGCTTTAAAATCTATAGTACTGCTCCATGAAAGGGCCATGTATGCAAAGTGATCCCCAAATGCTGAAGGAATCAAACCAAAGAAGGAGGCAGACAAACCTACTTTGTCAGTATTGGGTGATTTGTTAAGAGAACTTACTGATGGAAGTGTGGTCTTGGGCAGCCACAAGACAAGTAGATCTCTGCCCGGTGACTCCCTAGACTCGAGACTTATCTACCACAGAAAAGAGGCATATGTGCTCCAACAAGACAACTAAAGGCATCCTCCAGAACAGACAAGAATGCTGTGTGTGGCATAGCCTATAATTTGTGTGATAACATCAAGGTTGCTTTGTTCTTACACAAAAGACAAGAACTGATGTAGAAACCAGGGGTCATTCATGAGACTGGGGCTGATCAGAAGTCAGCATAGCAAATTAGCATCCAAGATGGAATCATTTTTGTCTCCACAGATACAAACCCATAGCTGTGACCCAGGAGACTGTCATAATCTGATGAATGGCTTACGTTTCTCTTCCGTGGAGCTGTTTGCTATGTTTGCTAAGGACAGTGAGATAGTATTTTATACATTATGTCAATCAGACCTTTCCTTGCAGTAAGGGAAGGTCAATCTCACCTAAACTATAAGATTGGTATAAAGACTAAGAGATAAAATAGACTTTAGAAACCAAGCAACAACACCTGATTCAATAATGCACTTGTTATGAATATTTAGCAATGTATTCATTATTAATATTATTGTTACTGCAATGGCATATTTACTATGTCTGTTCTCACAATGCCCTCTTGATGCTGCCGGGAATTAGAAGGGCCTCCTTTGGGACATGTTGTCACAAGGAGTTTCTAAGTTTATTGATAAAGGGATTCACCAGGAAAATCATCTTCCAACCTGGGTCACATCTTAATAAAGACACCCCTTGCTGTCTGAGGCCTGAGTTCACACAGTGGATCAGTTGGCACCACAGACAAGTTAGATGGTGAACTGGAATCACAACCAGAAATTAACAACAAAAAATTAAAACCTACCTAAAAAAAATTGATTTAACACTGAAAACTCAACTCTTTAGTCGAAAAACTCAACTTTAGAAGAAACCCATATATATTTAAAGTAAACAGTATATCTAAGGAAACCATACATTGTCACCAAGTCAAGTCACCTGGTCAAGTCAGTATAAACCACAGATTGTCATCAGGTAATGCCCATTTTGTATACATTGATTCATTTAACAAATATTTATTGACTGACTTCTGATTGCTAAGAACACTGTTGGGCACAAAGCCTACAATAAATGGAAATAAAATGATTGGCCTCAATGAGCTCACAGACCAAGGGAAGCACAGACAAGCAGTCATGTGCAAAACTGTTCCACAAAAGATTATTCCTTGTGTCAAGGATAACGTCTGTGCCTGGCTATCAGACAAGATGGAATAAAGGAAGTAGCAGAAAAGCTAAATCTTAAAGCAAAGTCATACTGGAAAGAGTCCTGCATATGCCAAAATATCTTCCATGGAGGGTAAGATACTGAAGTTATCCTTTTTTATTTTTTTTGAGTAATGACATTTGAAAAAGTATCTCATAAATTTAAAATGTTAAGCTGTTATTACTGTGATTTAAATCTATTGATCAGATTAGTTATTCAATCACATTATATTATAGCTCCCAGGATGGAGAAGGAGCAAGGTAAACTAGCTTTTAAATCTGGAAGGCAACTGATCTTGGGAGATTACCCAGCATAGCAGACCAAGATAGTCACCCAAACTGGCAAACTAGTGCATTATAATTACAGAGAGAACTTAATGAGGCTTTAGTGTATGAGAGAAACACTGCTTCTTTCATTATTTTTATTTTAAACTTGCTCTGATTTTCTGTTCTTCGGGTGAAAAAGATTTCAGTGCGTTTGTTGATGATGTAGCTTTTGCTTAGATGTTTTCTCTTTCTTTGCTAATCTTCCCTCAGTTTTCTCTCACAACAAGACAGGATGATGAATACCTACCAATTTAGGCTTTAAGCCAAATTTTTCCTCATATGTAGAGAATCTTTGAACCCTCCTAGATATAGGTGTTCACAGTTTGCTTCATTCTCCCACGATAGCATGTGACGTCTTCTGCCACAGCAATTTTCATTCACGCATCTGTTCATTCATTCAATCCACAAATGTTTATTGAGTATTGTTTAGTGAGATAAACATTTTCATAAGAGACCATTAGACTAAAAGAATGAACAAGACGAGCTTGATTTCTGTTGTCATGGAGCTCATATCTTTAAATGAGACTTAGAGGTTTTCTTGTGTTTCCCCTAAAAAGTTGCAAGTTCTTTACAAGAAAGATTCATGAATTATTCACTTTAGTATCTCAGAATTTAACATAGTTACTGGCACTGGCTGTAAATGATAAATAAGAAAGGATTTTAATAATACACAATGAAAGACAGTTTTTTCTTGTTTGCTTGTTTTAAAAGATAGAGACGTTGTCATATTTAACACAATGTAAATTCTGCTAGTATGGAAGAAAGAGCAAATGGATTAAAATTTATGCCACAGACAAGTATTATCATTTCTACTCTAAATAATATGATTGATTGAGTGCTCAGAGATGTTAAGTAATTTCTCCAAGGTCACAGAAGTTTCACTGCTAAGATTCAAGCACAAGCTGACTCTAAAGCGTCTGCCTTTAACCAAATCTACAGTCCTGGAAGTTTATTCTCCAGTGTCTGCTTTATAATGCCTTGGCCATTGTGGCTGTTAGTCAACATTACTTCCACATTATTTTTAAATAACCTTCTTATGGAGCTAAACACACACATATGCATACATGCTGGAAAGCGCACAAACAATAAGTATTAATAAAATGAAAGCAAACATGTAATAGATACATAGACCAAGAAATAGAATATTATTCGTGCCTCAGAATTCCAACTTTTACCCCTCCTCATAATTAAGCCCCACACAAAAACATAATTATCTTGACTTCTAACACTAGATATTTGTTGTCTTTTTGTTATTTTTTTCCATAAAGACAGTTATTCAATATATATGTGCATCTATGTTCATCCATTCAACATTGTGTTTGTGAGATTGAAACGTGAGTAGAGCAATTGTTCATCCATTCTCATGGTGTTTTGTTGTAATGTACTGTATTTCTCTGTTCTAATGTTGATGAATATTTGTTGGCAGTTTTTGTTTATTATGAATAGCATTGCTATAAGCATCTTTGTACGGATCATTTGTTAAATAATTCTGATGGGTATTTACCTAACAATGCAATTTGTTGTATGAGTATATGACAAAATTTCCCGAAGTGCTGTGGACAAGAGTAACAAGCATTGTTTGAGCATTCCAGTTGCTCTCCATCCATAACACTGTTCAGTCTTCATTGTCAGTCTTTTTCTTTTCTTCATTGTAGTAGTCATCTTATTACTGGTATCAAATTGAGATATTGGTTTGTATTTACTTAATTACTAAGAAGGTCAAGCAACTTTTACATAAATTTACTGACCATATGTTTGCTCTCTTTTTTAAACAAACCCTCAAGGTTTTGCCCATTTTAAAAACTTGATCTTTCTGTCACTTTTATCGATTTGTAGAAAATTCTCTATTCTTAACACTGGCTCTTAATCAGACATAAATATTGCAAATGTTCCTCTCTACTCTATGACTTATTTGCATAATTGTAACAGTGTGTCTTTTAATGAACAGAAATTCTTTGTTTTAACACAGTTCAGTTGTTCTATGTTATCCTTTATATTAGACTAGTATGAAAATAATCGGGCCAGGCACGGTGGCTCATGCCTGTAATCCCAGCACTTTGGGAGGCTGAGGTGGGCAGATCATGAGGCCAGGAGGTCAAGACCATCCTGGCTAACAAGGTGAAACACCGTCTCTACTAAAAATACAAAAAATTAACTGGGCCTGGTGGCGGGCGCCTGTAGTCCCAGCTACTCGGGAGGCTGAGGCAGGAGAATGGCATGAACCCGGGAGGCAGAGCTTGCAGTGAGCTGAGATCACGCCACTGCACTCCAGCCTGGGCGACAGAGCGAGACTCCGTCTCAACAACAACAAAAGTAAAATAATCTTTGCCTGCTTCAAGGTCAATGACTTTCGTTATTTTATCTTCCAGAAGCATTTTAAATTTATTGACCCTAATTATTCATAATATCATCTTATACACTTAACATCTATAGAATCTGTGCTATTTCTCTTTTTAAAAATTTTCCACTATTTTCTTTTCTCCTTATTGACTAATTTTGCCATAAGTTTTCAATTTCATGAATCTTTCCTCTCCCCTTTCAAAAATAACTGGTTTTATTGATTCTCTCTATTGTATGCTTATTATATCTTTTACTGCTTTCTCTTTTTATCATTATTATTGCCTTTCTTTTACTTTCTTATTGATATTCTGTTTTTAAATAAGCTCTTTATAAATTTGTAAAATGGATACCTAAAGTTCTATTATTCAACAATTCTTTACTTATATATACATTTGGGCTATGAACTTCCATATGCATATAATTCCGTTATCTTCATTAAAAAGTCACCCTTCTTTCTCATTTTTGCCCTTTATAAGAAAATGTATCTTTATTCTCTGAATTCTTTTAATATATTACTTTTATTGGTGATGTTTATTTTTCTACATTTTGAAAATCTAAGATGATTTTTACTTTTATTGACCCTATCAATATTAGAAGAATTTTTTGAAGATATAGATAGATTTCTCTTATTGGTTTTAGAAAATTATTAAACATTATATTTTCAATGTTTTTGTCATTCTTTGTCTCCTACTTTTGTGGGAATCCAATTATACAACTGTTAGACCTTTTTATTGACTCCTATACATACTGCTTTTAAGCTATTTTTAATATTAATGAACTATTCCTTTAGTAGTCCATTGTTCAGATTTACTCTTTTCCACTGATCTTTCTACAATTAACTGATATTCTCCTCATTTGATTCCAGTATGTGGTTAAAATTAATTATTTTCATAGTAATATGTGTGTGTGTGTATGTCCATGTCTGTGTGTGAGTGTGTGTGTGTGTTTGTGTATTCTGGATACAGAATATGCATTATATACATATTTACTCTGGACTTTACGTGTGACCTCTTTATCAACTTTAATTCTCTGATTAAAAACTTTCTAAAATATATATTTTATTGAACACATATTTTATGGTTGTTCTGGTAATTATGACTCTGTCATTTACTGGCCTGATTCTATTTTTGATCTTTTCCTAAAGCTAGTTTTTAGTATTTCTAGTCATATATAATCAAATGATTGTTTATTCATTTCCTAAGGCTGCTGTGACAAACTAACACAAACTGTGTGGCTTAAATCAATAAGCAATTATTATCTCACAGTTCTGGAAGCTAGATGTCTAACGTCAAATTTTCTTCAGGTCTATGTCTCCACTCAAGTCTCTGGGGAAGACTTCTTCCTTCCTTGTTTCTTCCAGCTGCTGGTGTCTACTGGCAATCCTTGGCATTCCTTGTTTTTTAACTGCACCACTCCAGCCTCTGTTTCCATCATCACATAGCTTCTTCCTTATGTGTGTGTGTCTCTATGTTCTCCTGACTTCTTAGAAGAACACCAATCATTGAAGGTAGGACATACTCTAACTCAGTGTGACCTCATTCTAACTTGATTACATCTGCAAACACCTTATTTGTAAATAAGGTCATATTTATAAGTTACCAAGTTTAGGACTTGAATATATCTTCTGGGAAGAAACAATTCAACCCAGTACTGCTGGATATTGTACAAAATATTTTTGAGATATTTGATAATGTTACTTTGCTCAGAGTGAGTATATTATCTGCTGAGCAAACAGAGCAGGAACTGAGCTAACTTAAGGTTGAGTACAGCTTTCGTAGGATACTGATTAATCCCAACCTCTATAGTTTATTTTATCAGAACTCCCCACCAAGACTTAATAGTCTAGGTTCTTTCCTTTTTGGCGGATACTATACCTTGTTTTTTGTCTTTCTGTCACTATAAGACTGATACAAACTTTTCTCTGCTTTTCAATGGCTTTGAGCTTACCTTTTTATCTCTTTACACTATGGAGCTTAAGAAATTAGCGTGTCCATCTAGGAGAAATCTGCACTGCCAGGTTTATTTCTCTATCTCTGTTTTCTCTCTAGAATTTTGACCTCCACGTTTGGTATTCCCTAAAATCCTCAAACTCAAAATTTTGTCTCTTCAACCTTATGAGATTGCTAGAACTCTGATGTTTATCTGCTCTGATCAATAATCTTATCTGCTTCCAGCTGCCCTAGCTGATATCTTGTAGATCACAGAGAAACCAAACAGTTGGGCTTTACCCAACTTTTTGATTTCCAAATGTAAAAATCAAATAAAATTGTTGTTTTAGACCACCAGGTTCTGATGTAGTTTATTACACAGGAGAAAACACACACACACACACACACACACACACACACACACACACAGAAAACCAAAGACCAAAAACAAACATATGTACTCAACACCTATTACCAACTTTGTTCCTACTTGCTTTCCCTAACATTGGGAATAGTAAACTAAATACTCCATCTAATAACATATTTTTAACTAGGGAGTACACAAAACAGAAAAATGTTTCATGAGATACAGGTGGAGTCTCTGAATAAAGTGTCTTCCCAAATCAAAATAATGATAATAAAATAAAATAAAAGCAAAGTCTTGCTATGTGGGAATATTTATTTCCATTAAACTTGCTTTTTCTCCCTTCCTGGAACATACACAAATGAATAGCAGAACTCTTGCTCCCATGAATTGGCAAGCATAGTCACAGCAGTATATCCACTGTGGATGGGAGACAGAAAAGACAGAAAGAGCCCGAATTACTGAGGGCGTGAGTAAATAGCCACATTAGTCCAGGACTCCTATCTCTCAAATTATTATATAAGATGAGTAAGTTGCTATTTCTTCATGACACTCTCTGCCTAGGTTTTTTGTTATATACAGACAAATTCATCCTTTAAAAAGAGAGACATAACATAGATATATTTTTCTAAATGGAACTGGAACTGTTGTGAAATACTATGACATTATGATTTTCATATAACTAATAACATAATAGAATTAAAAAGTGCCCTCTCCCACAGGTGGTCATTCAAAAAATCTGTATTAGTTTTTAGAGGTTCATTAACATGAATTATTGACAGTGTGTTTTAAAGATTAAGGCAATTCATTTTTCTTCAAAAAAAAGAGGCTGTGTGTTTTCATGACATATGGAGTAACCCAAAACGAAACTTTCTTTTGACAATTAGTAAAATATTATATTCAAAATCATAAATTGACAAAGTACCCTGTGTAGTATAGGGTCTAGGCATTCATTGTTTCAAAAATCTAACACATAACTATTTGAAATTGGTATAGTTATGAAGTAGTAACCTAATTTACTTTACAAAAGCATAACATTCCATCTTAAAGACTTTTGAGCTGAGAACAGTCAGGGTTAAGTTCCTTTAGGCAATATATACTATTATGAAACTAGAAGAGGAAATCAATTTTCTAAGATTGGAATCAGAGGCTCATTAAAATATTCATTATGTATGTGAGATATTCTTGTGGTCCACAAAAGTACCAGACTGAGTGACAGAAAAGATTTTCAGGCCAAAATTTGCTTCATTGGGAATGAGAATTAGTAGGTGAGAAAATCTCAGCAGCTGAAATCTACATCTGTATAACATTATGCTGCATGCTAGAAACCCACTGTCATATCAACCTCTTCCGAAAAACTTTCAAACTCAGTCTTATTCCACAACAAAGTTACATTGATATTGCATGGAATATTAAAATTTTCTATCTATAATGTATAGTAAATTAGCTAGAATATGCTTAATTCATAAACTATGAGACACATATATATTTATATAAATATGGAATGGGACAAAGGATATCAATTATATACTCTGTAGCCAAGAGAAAATTATTCCTTGAAGAACTTCTGCTTTGTTTTATAAATTCAATACCATTTAGCATAATCTAGAAGAAAAATGAAATAAACTGCATTATGAAGAGGCAGGCCTGAGTGCAATATGAAAATAATTTTTCCCATAGAACTTTTTTAAAAAAACACTGTGATTAATCTTGACCAGGACCAATCTCAGAAGTAAAGAAAATGACTTGGGTTTCTCTTGAGGAAATTCAATGGAAACTTTCATTAATGTTTTTTTAGAGAAGCTTAGGGTTTAAGTTATAGTTCAATTTTTTTTTTTAATTTTGCTCTCAATACAGGTGATTTTTATTAAAAGCACTGCAGGAATTTTCAGTCAGGGTTCAACCTGAAAAGCAGAACCACCAGAGGAGAGAAAAAGAGACAGAAACAGAGGCAGAATAAAGAACTGTTTTAAACAACTGTGAATGCTGTCTAGGCGAGTCTAAAGTTTGTATTCTTGTAGTAAATAGACAAGAAGGATGGATTGTGAGCAGAAGGCAACCCCACAGAGGCATGGGCAGGAGAGACATCCAGGGGTGAGATTCAATTTCTGTCTCTCAAAGGGAGGCCGAGCCCACATTTTAAGGCCTCCTAATTGAATAAATGAGGCCCATTCAGGATAATGTCACTGAAAAAATGTCTACTGTTTATAGAGCCTTTACATCTACAAAATTCCTTTACAGCAGCACCTAGATTCATGTTTGATTAAAACACTGGGGACTTAGGTCAGCCCAGCCACTTACCACATCAAACAGCCAAGAACATGTAACGTGCATCTATATATTTTTAGGATAAATCTAAAATTCATAAATTTAATCAATTATCCAAAGTTTTAATTATGTAATTTAAGCACCAGCATTAAGAAGTTGAAAACCGGCCCAGCATGATGGCTCATGCCTGTAATCCCAACACTTTGAGAGGTCGAGGAGGGCAGATCACTTGAGGCCAGGAGTTCGAGACCAGCCTGGCCAACATGGTGAGACCTCTGTCTCTACTAAAATATACAAAAATTAGCTGGGCATGGTGGCACATGCCTGTAGCTACTCTGGAGGCTGAGGCAGGAGAATGGCTTGAACCTGGGAGGTGGAGGTTAGAGTGAGCCAAGATCGTGCCGCTGCACTCCAACCTGGGCCACATAGAGAGACTGAAAATTTTCTCAGAGGGAATATAAAAGGAAAAACTGCTGGTGATTCATAATTGGGAAAATAAGTATACAAAGTAAAGAGCTTTGAGGCCCAAGAATATTTTAAATTTTGTTATATTGCCACAGTGTTTAGGATCTATGAAGAGACATTTATGGCTCTGTCTGAAAGTTTCTTTTCCTTACTATGCCACTGCCTTTCATTCAGGTGTTAGAAAATTTAATTTTCCTTTCAAGGTAGACCATATTATTTTCAGGTTTGTTATGAAATTGATTTTGTGAAGTGTACGTGGCAGAGGATTCTAAAGGCAAGGCTGTAATGATCAGTGTTACATAGGGGATAACTTTTATGGAGTAATGTGCATAAAAGACACACAAATGTACAAATACACCATTTGAGTACAAAATACATGGAGATATATGTGAGTGTTCTATCACATCCTCACCTTTTTCTTCTTCTCTCAATTACCTGATTAAATACAACCAAACAAGGTCTAGAGAATTTTGGAGCTCTACTCCTATGCTTTCCACATTTATAAGAAGTAGACAAGAGCAAGCAGAAGCAGATGGTGATTGTTTTTTCCTCGAAGAAAGACCGAAATGCATAAAATAAGAGTCAATGATGCTAATTTTTCAGGCGGATGAGTCTTAGTTGACGGTGTTCATTGTTATTAATATATTGCTGGACCTGCTTTTTCCATTACTAAGGGCAAGGAAGTTTCACCCTTAAACATTACCTTGCTCTTGGCTTGACAAACAGTAAGTTACAAAAAGAAATTCCAGGAAATGAATATGCTATTTCTTAACAAAGATTTTTAGCCTGCTCATCTTCCCTTTGTAGGTCTAACTTTGCTTTTGAAAGCTATGTTCACCTTTATCATTGGTCAGAAATGCTATCAATACATACTTCGTTCATGAATGATAAACTTAAAACATATACAACTTTTCAAAATAAATTGCCTGTTTTATATGGAGTTAATTATTTTCCATAATAATGAGAACAATAGTCAACCACACTACTCTCTTTTGTAAACTTCATCTTCTTAGATTTGGCCCTGAATTCCTTGACTGAATTCCCGAAATGTGTTTCTGTCCTCACCCATTGCCACCTGAGGGTCCATCCAATTGGACCTTTACCCAGATATTGGCCAAAAGGCCATAAATAATTATGTTCAGTCTCTTCTCAGATTAGGGGGTCTTTTGGAAATAGGACATTCATTGGGGAAGAAGACAATGGAATACTAGTGACTATATGACCCATAGAAAAAGTCATCATTTTTACTTGTATTTGGAAATAAATTTGGGCACAGAGTCCTGTGTGTAATTGACCTATTACACTTTGGATTTTACTTTCCCTGATCTGATTTATTTCATTTGTACAAGAAATCTAGTTATAAAAATCTATAATACATTTAATTATTACCCTTTGCATGCAAAATTTGCAATTTTTTTCTAACAAATAAAACATGTTAGAAAAAGCCATGATAAAAAGTAGAAAACCTATACATTATAGGCCAAAAAGACACATTAATTTTAGGCCAAAAAGATACATTAATTATAGGGCAATAATTCAGAGAGAAGAATTATTATTAAAGCACTTTCTTAAAAGTGCTATAAATTATACAATTTTCACTTAACCTCATTTATATTTACATTATATATAAAGAATACTTTTATCTGAGACTTGGAGAGGCCATGCTGAAATTGAGAAGGAAATCAAAGACAAGAGTTAAGGAAAGAGTAGAAAAATATATAAAGAGTGATTTGAACCAACATCTCTGCTGAACCCTTATAGAAAAGCTGATTATATTTATAAAAATCTGCTTAATGTCACTAGAGAACTAATAAGACTGTAAAAAATTATAGGTTCAAAAACTAGAAAAATATTTTGAAACCTAGAAATGTGAGTCCAGCATGTGAAGATGGTTTCTCCTGTGAGTTCTACTTCCAGAAGAAATTCTCATTCAAAAAAGTGCCACTTCTGAAATTTAGCAGCATGTTTTAAAATCTTATGAGATAGGGGTATATAAATATGAGTCCAGAACCATCAAGTGGGGATGTTTATTGTAAGTACCATTTACACTTTTGGTTGAGACTTTCCCAAGGTACACATTTTAAAAGTAAAAGGAACTAAAAGAGAGCTGGTTCTTGCAGAAACTAAATCTCAGTTTCAAATCACCTTAATCTCTGAAATTGGATTAGGATGATTTCAGACTTCTATTGTTCTTAGCCACTTTCCAAATGAAAATAATCTGGAGGTGATAGATAGGCCTTGAATTATTTCAAAGGCTTTTCATTTGTAATGTCCAGCATTTAATAAATATTTAGACACATGAGGGGACAAAGCTGCATGAAAGAAGAAAGAACACACAGAAAGGGAACAACAGAAAAAAATAACCCACAAGGAGTCTGCATATTGAAGATTGTGTCTGAAGCCCTGACTTTAAAATAACTATGCTTAATATACTTCAAGAAATAAATGTCAAAATTGAGAAATGTAGCAGATAAGAAATGCAATAAAAAAGAAACATATAAAAATCTGAGCAATATAATAACTGTAACTGTGATTATAATGTATGACTTTAACAGAAGGTTGAACACAACTAAAGAGAGAATTAGTGAACTGGAAGATATAAAAAATTAAAAATCCAGATTGAATCTCAGATATATGAAAAGGTAGATAACATAGAAGAGAGATTTAGAGATGGCAGCATTTTGAGAGAAGACCTGAGAGGATTGAGGGCATCTACCAGGCATATATGTGTGGGAAGAGGATTTCAAGCAATAAGAAGGGCAAAGAAAAATTCCCTGGGCTAATACTGCTTTATTCTTTTCTTTTTTTTTTTCTTTTTCCACAAGATAAAGCATGAGGCCAGTGTGGATAGGACAGAATGAGCTATAGAGAAAAAAGTAGAAAATGAGGTTAGATAAGTAATGGTAAGGATGGCAGTGTTACATATATAAGGCTATTATAAAACTTTGATGTTTACCTGAAGGGAGAAGAGAAGACATTGGAAGCATTGAAAGATTTATGGCAGAGAATGACCAGGCTTATATTTTCACAGGATCAGTGGCTGATGAGGAGAAGAGGAAAGCACAGGGAGGAAACTGGGGATCAGTTAGGAGTCTGTTATAAGAAACCTGTAGAGAGAGAACAGTGGTCTTCACCAAAGTGATAGCAGTGGATGAAATTTGAAGTTACTGTAATTTGAATATATTTTGAAGATAGACTCAACAAGATTTAACTGTGGTATAGAAGTTGTGTGAGAGAGAAAGAGAGGATTCAAAGATTTGATCTGATCATCTGAACTGCTGAAAGGATAAAACGACCACTAACTGAGGATGAGGATTTCAAGAAAGGAATGTATGGAGAAAATAAACTTATGGTTAAAATAGCTTTTATGCAACCCAATGGAGATGTTGAGGGAGTGGTTGAAGAGATAAGTCTGGAGACATGAAATTGGGAATCACTTATGTATGCATGGTATAGGAAGCCACTAGTCAGGATGAGATTGACCACAGGCCTGTGCATGTTGAAATAAGGTGTGTACCAGTCAGAATGGCTATTTTTTAAAAATCAAAATAACAGGTGCTGGCAGGGTTGTGGAGAAAAAGGAGTGCTTATACACTGTTGGTGGAAGTGTAAATAAGTTCAACCATTGTGGAAAACAGGCTGGCAATTCCTCAAAGACTTAAAAACAGAACTACTATTCAACCAAGCAATCCCATTACTGGGTACATACCTAACAGAATATAAATGATTCTACCGTAAACACACATGCACACGTATGTTCACTGCAGCACTATTCACAATAACAAAGACATGGAATCAACCTAAATGCACATCAATGCTAGATTTGATAAAGAAAATGTGGTACATTCACACTATGGAATACTATACAGTCATAAAAAATGAAATCACGTCATTTGCCGGAAGATAGGTGGAATTGGAGGCTATTTTCCTTAGCAAACTAATGCAGAAACAGAAAACCAAATACTGCATATTCTAACTTATAAGTGAGAACTAAAAGATGAGAACACATGGACACAAAGAGAGGAACTAATGGAGAGTGGAGGATGAGAGATGGAAGAGGATGAGAAAAAATAACTAGTGGGTACTAGGGTTAGTACCTAGGTGACGAAATAACCTGTACAACAACTCTCTGTGAATGAGTTTACCTATATAACAAACCTGTACATGTATCCCTGAACTGAAAAGTAAAAACAAAGAAACAGAAAAAAGAGAGAGAAAGAGAGAGAAATAAAGTGTGTAAAGATAGAGAGCCCTGAATATGCTCACTGTGAAGGAGTCAGGGAAATAAGGAGAAACAGAAGGGAAGGCGGTCAGAGGAAGGAAACATAGAAGTAAAGGCCAAAGAAGTAAGAGGAAACCTGAGCTATCCATGTCCAAAAGCCATATAAGAAGTTTAGAAGAGAAGGGAACATCAAAGGCTGATAAGTCAAGGAGAGATGAAGCTTTAGAACTGAACATTGTGTTCAGTAAAGTGGAGGTGATTGGTAATTATGACAAGATCTGTTTGATGAGTGTAAAAGCCCATTCAGAGTTTTTCAAGACAGAATAAGAAGGTAATCTACAACTACTGAAGAGATAATTTTATGGCATTTTACTGTTAAAGGCAGGAGGGAATTGAGTGGTTACTGAAAGGAATAAGGAAGTCAATAGTTTTTCAAGATGGTAGAAATACAATTATGTGTATATTCTAATGGAAAAGATCCTAAGGTGGGAGGACTAGGAATTAATGCCTGGAAAGGGAAAATGTTGCTGGAGTCAGGTTCTTGAGTAATTAAAAGGAAACAGAATCAAGTACACAGATAGTAGTGTTGGTCTTCACTAGCAGCACAGAAAGTGTATCAATATTATCAGGATTGTCACTGGTTGGATCAGTACAATTACAGACAACTGGGTAGATAATGTTGTTATGGGGCTTATGGAATTTTTGATCTCTTCCATTTTCTCAAGGAGAGAGAGAGTTAAGTTATTAACAATGAAAAAAAGATGGGAAAGGAGATGCTAAAAATTTAAAGAGAGAGGGGACGTCAGGGGAACATGCTTCTAGACAGGAGTGAGTCTCAATGAATGAGTAAAACATTGTGTGACTGCCAAGAAACACTAAAGACTGCATTGACCAACAAGAGAATCCGGAGTTTTGTAAGACCAGTCAGCTAATGGTGTCTTTCTTACCTTTGATCATGTTCAGCTGCAGTTTCAGTGCAAAGATGCAGAGGAGGTCAAGAGTTAGATATAATCAGAGGTGAAGTTTAGCCATACAAGGACAAAGCTATGGAGAAGAAAGATAGTGGAGGCTGAATGCAATGACATGCTTATGACGATTGGACTTTAAACTCTGTAAAGAAAGAAGTGAAAAAATGGTGTGAGAAAGCAAGTCTATATCCTAAATTCTGGTGGGATCTAAGGATTCGCTAGCAATTGAAACTAGAGGAAAAGTTTAGGAATGTAATTTGATGGTGATCAGAGAGTAGAATGCTTCAGAATGGATTCTGGAGGGATTGCAGTTATTGATTAAAGACAAAATGTAAACTATAAACAAGGACTGAGAGTTTGTAGTAGGGTAAAGAACAAGATCCTTGAGAGTTAGAACCTTGAGATACCCCAAGGAATTGATGGCTCATACACATGTATATTTACATGTTAAAGAATTACCACAGGAGTGGTGTATTAGTCTGTTCTCACATTGCTATAAAGAACTACATGAGACTGGGTAATTTATGAAGGAAGTGGTTTAATTGACTCAGAGTTTCACGGGTTTAACAGGAAGCACGACTGAGAGGCTTCAGGAAATTTACAATCATGGCAGAAGGCAAAGGAGAAGCAAGCACCTTCCTCACATGGTGGCAGGAGAGAGTGAGAAAGAAATGGGAAGTGCCACACACTTTTAAACCATCAGATCTCGTGAGAACTCACTCACTATCAGAAGAACAGCAAGGTGGAAATCTGCCCTCATGATCCAATCACCTCCCACCAAACCTGCCTCCAATTCGACATGAGATTTGGGCTGGGACACAAATCATATCAAGTAGTATACGAATCACATGGTAAATTTCAGCTACATCAGTTCACTGGAAGACATTTTTAATGAAAGGTACATGCTAGGCTGTATTGTTGTTTAATATTTAAGATTCGCTGTATTATATTTTAAACATTTAAATACAACCAAATGAAGTGGAAAGAATGGAAAAGGATTATAATTAAAACCTGCAATGATTAATTTCACATGTCAACTTGACTTGGCCATGAGATGCCAAGATAATTGGCTAAATGTTATTTCTAGGTATATGTGTGATGGTGTTTCCAGAAGAGATTAGCATTTAAATGGGTGGTCTGAGTAAGGCCGATGGCCCTTCTCAGCGTAGGTGGGTGTGAGAAAACATTTTAAATGGTCCATTTTCAAGGCATGAGAAATCAAAGTACTGGCAGCCAGCCTGCAGATGTAACAAACCACATGGCTAATGCACCTAGAAGGTCACAATAAGTGACAGAATGTAGGGAAGAAACTTTTATTATTGAGAAACCGAAACTGAAGCAGAGAAGGGGATGGGGTATAACCTTAGTCGACGTCCAGGAAGATTGAAACCCCATAGTATTCGACCAATGAGGGACTTGGGGAGGGACTTGCGTCCTAGGAACTAAATTACTTGCTATAACTGCCCCAGGTGTGCCTGCCTACCAGACACCCGATCGTGCAAGACCACCATTAAAAGTTTGGCTTCTACTGTTCTTCGTGTCTCTAAGTCCATTCTTTGGGTTTGGATGGGTGAATGTGTGTTTCTCACAGTGGGCATCACCCAATCCCTTCACAGCCTGAACAGAACAAAATGGCAGAGGAAAGTTGAATTTGCTCTCTGCTTGTGAGTGCTTGAGCTGGAACATGGATTGGCCCTCAGTGTTCCTGTTTCTGAGGCCTTCAAGACTAGACCAGAATCTTCACCATCAGTACTGTTGGTCCTCCTGCTTTCAGGCCTTCAAACCACACCACCAGCTTTCCTGGGTGCCCAGCTGGCAGACGGCCCATTGTGGGATCTCTCAGCCTCTGTAGTCACGTAACGATTACTTTACTATAAATCTGTTTTACCATCTAATATAAACTATGTATATAATACATTACATATAATACATATATTGTCTATTTTACACACACACACACACACACACACACACACACACACACACACACTCCTGCGCATCTGTATCCCTCCTTTTGGTTCTGCTCCTCTAGAGAACCCTGACCGATATAATATCATCATCTAAAGACAACGTGTTTTACCAAACCACCAGCAGGAGATGTATTTTCACTTATTGGAGTTGTTTGAAAGAATTAACAAGTTCGATATTTTTTTAATATTTTAGGAAAATCAAAGTAACGATCATAGATATATAATGTATAATGATAGATATTGCTTACAAAGTTCTGTTTGACATGTTTACAATAAAGCTGTGAGCTAAATATTGTTATTGTCCTCATTTATTGTTGAGAAACTAAGGCACAGAGAGTTTAAATGGTTATGAAGGTTAGAGAGCTAAAAGGTGGAAGAATAGGCATTTTAACTCAGGCTGACTTCTGAGACCTTGCCCTGTCCCCAGTGACTAATATAAAGTGCATATTAATAGATTTTGTACAGACTATTATCCTCATAATGTGCTTTTCTATTTCAAATTTCTTTGGTTTTTCAAATTCATTACACCCTTCCAAAAGGTATTCTTTATTTGTCTGTCTTTAAATGAAATCATTTTGTAGGATATATTATCAATTATGAAGGTGACGAATGGCTGCATTACTTTTCAAAGAGTAATACTTTATTACTCTTTACACTTGACAGCAGCTGTTTCAGCAAGCTGTCAAGTATAAAATTTCTTCAAAAACCACTAAGGTCACGATTAGTCTTGTCATGGTCCTAACAAGAACTCTTCCTTTGCTAGTGATGCAGTTAGCTGTCAAGTTCCATCACATGTTGTTTCTTCGTAATTAACTCAAGACAAATATCAAGTTGCAGGGAAGTTCATTTTAAACAGGATTCGAATTACCTTTTGAAACTTATTAACTAAAGTGTCAATGGTAGGCAAAACTGACTGTGTACCTGATATTTCTCAACACATTTAAGTATTTCTTATAAACAATATTATATTAGATGGAGAAAATGTTATAAATACATGCTTAATTAAAACCAAATAAGAGAAGAGGTGTTAAGAATATTAAGAAGTAGGCTTATAACTTAAAACACCCAGATACCGCTGTGGACTTTGTACTTGCTGTTTCCTGTACATGAATTTCTTCCTGGGAATTTTTGACGGCTGCCTTCTTCTCAACTTTCAGGTACCATGACTAATTCTCATTCTTACGGAAATTGTCTAACCATCTTACCCAAAATAATATTCTTTTTTCCCATTATGCTCTATGACAAGACCCTATTTTCTTCATTATGGCAATTAATAAGTATGTTGATTTATTTTTTTATTTTCTTCTAATTTTAATTTTAATATTTTTTGAGACAGGATTTTGTCATGTTGCCCTCTTAGGCTCAAATGGTCTGCCCACCTTGGCTTCCCAAAGTTCTGGGATTAGAAGCATGAGCTGCTGAGCTTGGCCTATTCTTTTATTTTCTTCCCAAGCACCACTGCATGAAAGAATCAAGGAGGAATCATTGACCATTGCATTTAAAGGCCCTTAAGAGTTCCTAGCAGAGAGTAGGTATTTCAGAAAATTTGAATATTTTGATTTTATGCATATTTTGTAAAGTAATTTCAAAAAAACTATTGACTGCTTTAAAAATATTTTTGCAGAGAAAAATCTCTTATGAAATTTTAAAAAATGGCAATTAGTAAATCAATTTTGGGCTCAGTCAATATTGCTTGTGAAATCTCCTGTTTGAAATCATCTCACACAATTTAAAGCAAAAGTGTTTTTTTTTTTTTTGTACATTTATATTTTCTTACTACATTCATCTTGTTTTTAACATGCTCAGTTAAGCCTGAAAAATTGGCAAAAGCAAATGTAGATCCAGTTTTGTGAGTACTGAAGCTTATACTAATTCAGAGGTAGGGGGCCCTTTAAAAAACTAGAAAGTGTTAAGTGCAAGATCAGTCACAAAATAAATAGTTTTTTAGATTGTGAATATATATAACAACAGATTAAAACTGAATGCTAGCAAATATTAAAAACATCAGAAGGTTCAGAGAAATTAATACTTTTATTAATTTGTCCCCTGGCACATTACATAATAGTTTTCTCTCCTAATTTTTGGCTCAATATTTTTTGAATGCATCCTCATTTGACAACAATTTTGTAATATTTTCTAGAGAGAGAATAGCAGAGTAATTCAGTGTTTTCTGTGGATACATTCAGCAATTTTTAATTATTATTTATAATCCCTAACAATCCCCCATCATTTTAAAATTCAAGTATATTTTATAATTTTTTTTCAAATTAGAGAAAACTGCTAGAAATATTTTTTACATATAAGATGTAGGATTGCAGAGCACTTCCAGGTGCCTTCTGCAGTAGCTAATCTTACACACGATTTAAATTGACAACAGTCATTGGTCAATTTGTACTGATGTCCTGGTTTCAGAAGTGTGAGTTTTACGTTGTCTGTGCCCATATCAGTATTTCACATTACATCAGCAAAAAATTTATTTTTCCAGCATGTTCATATGACTCACTCCACTTCATTAATGGGATTATAACACAATACAAAAGCCTTTTAATTACTTGTGTTCAAAATGTATCTCTTCTCTTAGGTGAGTTACTGCTTTGGTGTAACTTGAAGTCATTTTTCATTACAATTAGCGTCTTCAAGTCAGAATCATTTGAACTTATTACTTTAATGTTGCATTCCATCAATTTTAGCTACATTTTCTCTCAGGTCTTTACTAAAATTTAATATTCATATGTAGTTTTAATTCAGGAATTTACAGTTTCTTAATTTATTGAAACTTTTCAAAATGTATTTTCCCCAAATTGTAGTTTTCCAGTCTATCTTCCTTCCCACGATGCCTAAGTCCAATCTATTAAATTTGAAAAAAGGAAAAGTGCAGCAAAAATAAAATAAAATAAAATAAAATTGTAATGCAAAAAGCCAGCAAACTTAACTACTTTTAAATAGGCAATTTTTGAAAATTAAAAAGATGCATATGACCTTGAGAATACAGTGATAAGATTTATCTGGGGCATTGCAAGGACGAGGCTGTGACACTTAAGCTTCTTTAGTTCTATGGTACATCAGTTTCAAGTCAAAGGTGAAAATGATACTATAATCTCCCTCAGTCTATGTGTTTGATAGATAGGTGTATGCTTTCAATGCAAATCTCCAAAGAAGATGTAAAAACACACTTTATTTTTAAAAACCTGTAATTTTTTATAAACAAATTGGAGAGAAACTTTTATGTGGCTCTTTGAAAATAATACTAATTTCTTAAAATATGTGTTGAAAATTTTATAATCTAAAAATGGACACAACTTTAAGAACAATAAAACCAAGTTTGAGAAAAGCTGGGCAAATTTTAAAGTAGACTATAAGCCCCTTGAAGAAATTGATTTCATGTATTTCTGATTCCTGTTGTCTAGAATGCAGATTAAACTCAGTAAATATTTGTGACTGAATACATCAATAAATTAATGAGCCTAAAAATTTGAAATAAGACCCTAGAAATCAAATATTTAATGCAAGGGGATAAACACACAATGTAAATAAAAGGAAACTAGTCTCCTGATTAAGAAAAATTGTAATGGAAAATATAATATTTACACAGTAATGGTTGATTTATATTTAAACATTTCTTTCAGATAAGAGGATAATGATGCAGAAAGTTGGGCTGTTCAAAGTAAAGAGATCTAACGCTGGGACAAGGTAATTAGAGTGATCAATGCAACCAATGTGCTATTAAGAGACTAATCAATGGCCAAAGGAGAGAGAAAAAGTTAACAATATCTCTGGTAAACTGAGGAATCTCAACAAAAATGGCTTTATATTTTCCCAACTTCAATGCTTCTCTTTTTCTTAGCTTTATGAACCCACTTTCTTTGACGGTTCTTGCCAAAATACTTAACTTTTTGGCCACATGTACTATCATTATAATCTCATTCTTGTGTTTAAGACACAGTCATATTGACCTTGAACTGACAATTTCAAAACTGGGTGAAGGGTTCTCTCATCTCTGCAGTGTAGGCTAAAAGCCATAACTTTCATGAGTGTGAGTTGTTGTGCATGCATGTGGGCCTTTTCTGGTGGGGGAGGTTCTGGAGCTCAAATTCCATCTTTCCTTTCCCCTTCTAAGCCCCAACTCCTCTATCATTGAAGGCAAAGGCAGGAAAAAAGAAGACAAAAAAAGGCAATCATCTTACCTGCAAGGGATGAACACAGTCTCGTTCTGTTGGTTCTTGCTGCATCTCTGGTTAACCTAATAATGGGAGGGAAGGTGGAGTACAGTTGCAAAGTTGAGCTGTATTTCTTTGCTGAAAGTTTCATCTGCAAGTGGGAGAGTGATTCTATTACCTGCAGGATTAATTTGCATTGCTGATTGTCCGCTGGAGCTTTGTAGTCTTACATTTCAAGCTAACCTGTATGTTTGAATGTTTAATCCATTGGGTTCAGCTGTTCAGCTTCAGGGAGAACCTTGTCTCTAACTAGAGATGGAGTTTTACCAGGAGTATACAGAAATAAGAAATTATACGGAGTAGATGAAAAGAGTTCATTAGGACTACTAAGTATGAAATCTAAGGGGCAGAAAAGAGGCATAGGATAGCCTTTGTAAGTCACTGGATTCATCAGATGGTGGTTCTATGGTTGTTGAGAAATTGTTGAAATTTGGGCACTAAACATGGCATTTTGGAGTTTCCGCTTTTGAATAGGGTTCTAGAATTATGGTAAAAATGCCACCCAGGGTCTAGCATCAACTGAATCACCTGGGAGCTTTTATAATTATAAACTCTCCGTTGAATCAGGAGTTGCGGCTTAGAAAGTTCTCCAGGTGATTCAAATGCACATTAAGCTTGAGAAACACCTGTCTAGAATAGTGGTTCTCGACACTAATTGCATATTAAAATCACCTGCAGAGATTTTAAAACATTCCCCGTTCCATTGAACATCAAGTGGGAAACTCTTGGGGTGGGGCTGAGAGATTGATATTTTTTAAAGCTCCACTTTGGCCCTGATAATGGAAGGTTACTAAACAGTCATCTAGGAACAGAGAGGCCATCTACATGGATTCTGAAGTTTTCAAGTTACCACCTCTTTTTCAGCTTCAGCCAGTTGCTGTCATGTAGGAATACGATTTGTCACAGATCAATTTTCAAAAAAAAAAAAAAAAAAAGAAAAGAAAGAAATCTGAATTTCATAAGAAATACCTAGATTTTTAGATGTTAGTTAAATTTAAAAATTAAAAAAAGAGTTCACTGGAGATTTCAAACAGTAGTTGGATTCAGACTTCAGGTTTGCATTTCAGAAATGTTAAGTCCTCAAGCTTTCAGACTCAAAAATTCTATTTTGTTAGCACACCAGAGCCATTCCCTTTCTTCAATTGTTGAGCCACATTAAGTAAGCTCATAATTATTTTAAAAGTAAATTTTAATGAGTAGAATTTCTGGGGATTTTACAGGGATCAAAACACTCACATTCACATTACCATCTTCTTCCCTGTAGGCAGAGCTACATGGGTACAAAATAATCAGAGGTCATCAGGGAGATGTCATAGAAAACGTTAAATTAGATGAATCCAGAGAAAATCTTCTCCTTATATCTTTATTAAATGAAAAACTGTTCTCTGCAGCACACAAAAAAACCTTAAAAGTCTTTATGTTAATTCTTCCCATTCAGAGTACGTGCAAACCACATACATTATTTGGTCCATTTTTTTCTTCTTTCTATATTATCTTTTCTGAATAAAGTCTCCCTTGATATTAGACACATGGGTTTTTGGGTTGTTTTCCTTACATTAAATTAATAAAATCAATTAAACTTACTTCAAGGACTGTGAACACGGTAACCATTTTCTTTTATGAAGTGATTTTCATTAACTGTTCTAATCCATTATTCTGTGCAAAAATCCTCTTTATTAAAATTGTTTTAATTATCCATATGCTATGGAAAATGTAACCATTTGGATTTGTAAGTAATAAGTTGGACAATGATAATGAGAAGCAGTTCATTCAGATGACAAGCAGTTCATGCAGATGACAAGCAGTTCATCCAGATGACAAGCAGTTCGTCCAGATAAAGCTGTTATCAATAACTAGTGCCCTGTGAGAGCTACCCCAGTTCATGCCTTCAATTACTCTGTGGGAGCTTTCTCCCCAACTCTACATCCACATTCGCACACACCACCAGGCTAGATGCCTAATCCCACCTCTCTATCGCTCTCCAAATTTAGGGCTTACAGATTTCCTAAGTATTGCAATATGGTCTGTGCAGAGTATTGAGACAGGGGCCAAACCCCGTGGGAGGGATGACTACTGAGACACTGGCAAGGATAAACCAGCATGGGCTCTGAGTATAGGAATGGAAGGATCCCATTCACATGAGGGATGAAGTTAACCAGGCTGATCAGAGGATTTGGATTCAATGATTTTAGATCCTCACTCAATGCCCAGTTTCTTGATCCATCAACTCAACATTTCCCAGAAAAGCTCTCCCTCACCCATCCCCTTCCCCATCTGTTTTATAACTCTTAACATAAAACTTTTTTATCCAATATACAAAAGCTGAAGGATGGAGGGTGGGAAAGCTAATTTTCTTTTACTTTACAACAGATCTTGAAGGAGTAGGGACCAAAATCATTGCAGCTAAAACTCTGAATCCTCTTTCCTTGAGAGTAAAGAGGACTCTATCTTCAAAAACTATGAGCAAAGGAAAACAATTCCTTTAGTTTTTGGAATGGAAGCATCATAGACCCTTTGAGAAGGCTGAGTTCTTTCAAGAATGGAAAGATAGGAACAGGGGGAAAGGGTTATTTCCATGTTAACTGAAATTGAATATTCTTATTTTATATTTAAGTAAATATGAATATTACATATATGTATGTTTGGGGTAACAAAATTGTATTACACACATCATATTGGAGACTAAAGTTAAACAGAATATGGTTTATCCTTTCCAATGGTTTACAGACCATTGGAGACATAAATGTGATCAGAGAAAAGTCCAAATTCCAGAAAGAAATGATTAGTACCAAATGTCACAAAGATGTCAAATAAAGTGAAGATTTAAAATTATCTACAAAGTTTAAAGTCAGAAGGTCAATATGATTTTTCTGTAGCGATGATGACTAAAGCCACTTTGCTGTGGCTAGAGAAATTAATAGGGAGGTGAGAATTTGGAAATCAGAATTACAGATTATACTTTGAGGAAGCAAAACAGAAAGAAATGAAAAGAATGTAGCTAACAATGGGACAGGAAGATAATGAATGCTTGAAGGAGAATTTATTTTCTTAACTTTGTAGTTATTGAACCAATGCCGGTAGGTAAGTTAGAAATAACAAAAATAAATTGTACAATTAGTGGGAAAAAGTGACAAACAGGCAATGGATTGAATTCAGAAAACCAGTCAGGGGATTAATCTTACGTAGGAGATTGGGTAGTGCTTCCTCTGAGAAAAGGAGAAAGGTAAGCCTGGGTTGGAATGCAGGTAAATTCTCTGGACACAGAGCATTCAACCAAGAGGCTTTTATTGCCTCTGAGAGAAGGCACTTTACCTCTTCAGCTGCCACCCTGGCACAAGCCATCATCACCTCTCACCTGGACTATTGCAATTGTCTCATACCAACCTACTCATTTAAACCTCATGTCCTCTCACACATTTCTCATTACCACATCCAGAGTCATGTTACAATTTACATTTGATCATGTTAACCCCCCCGAACAGAACCCTCCAGATACTAGACATAAATGCCACAATACTCATGGTGACCTACTTGATTAGCCAATCACCCACCCTCACTCTCAAATTCCCTGACCCATCTACGTCTCTCTCTCTGGGTCGCTGGCTTCAGTCACAGTGGCCTTTCTGAAGGCCACTATGTGTGCTCCAATATTGCTTAGATCTTTCCACTTGATGTTGCCTCAAACAGGACGTCTCTTCCCAAGAAGCCGTGCTCAGCTTCTTCGCTTCCTTCAGATGCTACAACACAGTGAGACCCTTTCAAGTGAAGATCCTAAAAATTTCACAATGTTCCCCTCTTGACATTTTCTATCCCCATTCCCTGAATCCCATTTTCAATTCAGACCACTTGAATTCTGTACTATTGTCCGACTCCATCAGAAGAGCGTACTGACTTTAATCTGCTGTTCACTGCTCCATTCTCAACTCCTAAATTGGTGATTGACATAGTAGTATTCAATGTGCATTTACTCAATAAATTGTAGTAAGTAATTGAGCACTGAGTCCACTGGGGACAAGCTAAAGGCCATCTTAGAAGTACTGATGGTCATTTTAGGCTAAAAATTGGTTTAGTTAAAAATGGACATATTAGGTTAGAACATTTTTCAAGGAAGACACAAGTTCAAGGCACCAGAGTTGACAGTCAAGGACATATATGGATTTCTATGTGTAAATCAGCACTGTTCAACAGAAATATAATGCAAACAACAAATGCAAGCTGCATATGTAATTTTATATGTTCTAGTAACCATGTAAAAATAGATTTAAAAAGAGAAAATGTAATGTTAATTTAAAAATTATATTCTATATGCTGCTGATTTTAATTATCCAAAAATTTTTTAACATAAACATTATCAATATTTATTATAAAATATTTATTGATTATTATATAATCTATTAAAATAAATATATATTATAAAATATTACTAATTTGATCTTACATTTTTCCATACAAAATCATCAAACTCTACTGTGTTTTCCACACATTTAACACACATTAATTCATGTAAATCACATTTTGTGTACTCAATAGACCATGTGGATAGTGGCTACCATCTCAGACAGTGTACATTTGGATAAATGTAGAGTCGGAAATGGCTTCATTCTGACTGAAAGATATTGAGGAAATTGAGTGTGAAAATAAGACATTTGTTGAAATAACATAACAAGAAGCCAGTTGCATCGGTAGGAGAAATGAGTATGAGGAAAGTAGATTGTGGATAGAGTTCTAAATTATGCCAAAGGACAAATTCAGTGGAATTATGAGAGTGTAACATCTTAAAGAAAAGGTTTTGTGATCAGAGATTGCATGAAACGTGAGATGGCAATGAAGGTTGTTACCGTTAAACACTTTAATTGGACAGCAACAGCAGTTTAGAAAAAAGGCAGGTGGGCAAGGAGACTGATGCCAGCGTTCTCAGAGAATGTGAGGGACAGGTCAATAAATGACAGCAATGAAGTCCACATGGTGATAGCTGGAACGCCTGACATCAAAAAGAGAAGACCTTAGCACAAGGGTGAAATGATGGATCTTTCAATACATTTAATGTGGGCTCTAGAGATGGCTAAGAAAATTCATCAACATGGGGAAGGGAGAGGGATGAGAAAAAGGTCAGAGGGCAATAACGGGAAACATATTTGAATGGAAAATAGGTTACTGGAACAGCCAAGGGAAACTCATGTTTTCCGAGTGAAAAGAGCAAAACATACCTGTCGAGGATCCAGTTAAATCAGAAGATGTGTCCTGGCTGGCTATAAAGCAGAATTTTTCTTCAAGTAAGCTAGCATAGGCACACTACCTTAATCTTCTAACATCCTATGGTTCATCCTGAGGGATGCAGATAATAGCTCTTAGTTAGCCAAGATAAACTGCTTAAATCTAACAAGTGGTATCAAGGCAACTCCTTCTGAGAATTCACAATATATACACTATTCCTGATGGCCCTTCCATATTAATGATTTCAGAAGCTTCTTTAGAGGGTGAAGAAGGAAATAAAGGAGGCCCTAACTGAGTCCTGGGTCTCAAAAGAATGTATCTGAGACTTTGTAAGACATTATCTTAAAAACTTAAAGAAAGGGATAAAGTCAGAATTCATGTGGAAACATTTTATTTAGCCTAATAAAGACTGAACTAGTCGCACAAATAATTTTATACAATTCACTAAACTTGGGCATTATTCAATATTCATTCAACACATATTTAGTGGATTTTAGAATACTGCAAAGTTCTTAAGATAAAGTGGTGAAAAAGTTAATCTTTATTGAAGAGCTTCAAATTAAAACAGGAGCCTGAAAATTAACTAAGAAATTATAATAGGATATTTTTATGCTCTATCTTAACTTGTGGATGGGAGATTTATAGAAATACAACATCATCTCATGCAACGTACAGGCATCCCCCAAGTAACTGACACATCATCGAGCTTATAGAGTGTGAGAAGATAGAAGAGAAAACCATGTAACACATCATTGCAGCACAACCGTAATGTTCCCTAGACCCCCACTCTTCACTTATTCACACACACTCTGAAAACCCAAGTTTTTCTATTTATCTCTGCAAAACAGTTATAACTTAACAAAAGTAGTTCTCAAGCTTGGCTGCACATTAGAATGACTTGGGTAACTTTTACAAAAGATCTTTTTCCAGGTCACACCCCAGGCCAGTTAAATCTGAGTCTTTTGGGGTGAGATTCCTGCATCAGTATTTTTTTACAGCTTCCTGGGTGGTTCCACATGCAGACAGGTTGTGCACCACTGCCTAGAGCATTCAGTAAACCCGAACTCGGCCATAATTCAAAACATGACTTCTTGGCCTCAAGCATGACCTCTTTAAAGAGCTTAAATTTACGACTTTTCCCACAGAATCCAGGTCAAATTCTGTGGTGTTCTGAGTGCAATTAACTAAGAAAGAGAATCTTAGAGATTTCAGACCGGCAAGGATCAAAGATAGTCCTATAGTTTCTGGTGTGAATCAGCGGTAAAAGCTGTAGCATTAATTGAGATAAGGAATCCAGGGAGGGAAGTAAATTTAGGAGCAATGGGGAAAGTTCAGAAGTTTGGCAGATTTCAGTTGCCTACATCTGACTGCAGCTAATTACATATAGCCTATATTACATTTCTAATAACTAAGGGTCACTGGAGTACTTAACATGAATGAAACCAGGCTGTTTTAGAAACCAAGTTTTTTGGAAGAGAATAAAATTAATTATATAATCTTTCAAATGAAAGCTACCGGAGTCCACGTGCTGATGTTAAATACAAAAAAAAAAAAGATATTCATCACATTTGCTAAGGATCGTAAGGTAGATTTCATTCAAGGTGACCATTGCCATCGGTAACTGCAGTCTTGCATTGGGAAGAGAGATTGGACTCAACTCTGATTCCAACAAGGATAAGTGGGGATTTTTAACCAAGAAGGAGAGTGGGTGTCAGTGGATGGAAAATTGCTAAGAGAAAACATCAGGGAAAAAGGGTATCTGGCTAACCTGACTTGATGGGGTTATTGCTGAAGGCAAGCCAGGGTGATCAGCTATCCAGGCTTGTCCAATGCTGTACCAGCCGAGGGTGAGAAGGATTTTTAATAAACTGACTTAGCACAATTCTTACTCAAAGTGGATTCTACAAGGACATAGAGGGAAGCCTAAGGTTGGGTCTCGCCAACCAGAAGACGACTCTGAGGAGCCTGACTAACGTTTAATTCAAAGGAGAAAGTCTTCATCAATGCTAAGGAAGAATCATATCTAATGGGGGCAAGTGTTCCTAAATAATGATATTCAAATCAAGAGAATATTACATAGTGTTATACTCAATTTGGGAAGAGATTAAGTCTTGATTGTGAAATCATGTTATCTTTTAAAATATATCTATGTCTTACGTTGAACCCTATCTTCTTTTAACCATTGACTCTTCAAATCTCAGTAGTCTTCTGCAAAGAATAATGTTTCTCTTAGGCATATCTGCATAGGGGTTTTAAACAAAGGCACAATAAAAGTAATTACTATTTTGTAATTGAAGAGGTCTGAATGAGTACAACCTTTCAATCAGGGTCTTGTCAATATTCAACAACATAGAATATTTTCCTCCCACTATAATTCTATATACTTTTCTTTATAATTTCACAAGATGTCTTATAATTTCCACCATTTTTACATGCCCTTTATGCTATTCTTACCAATAAACTTGTAAAAAATAAAAATGCATTCTTCAGCTTCTATTCATTTAATATTTTATCCCCAGGATATAAATATAGTTCTATGAATTTGGTTTTAACAAATAATGCATGTGTCATAACTTATAATTCTTTCTTGGCTTTGATTAGATGTTAAAATAGAAGAAATGACACATTCAGAGCCCTTTTACCAGGCTTGCAATGCTCTCCAAGAAGACGAATGGCTAGATTACATTTTGGTTATTAAAGTGAGGCTTACTACGCTGTTCAACAAAAGTGAATTTAATAGCGTTTTCATTATATTCAAATCATTTCCAGAGTTACACACTTAAAAAGTAAATGAAGTGTAGTCCTGTAGAGAATTACTACTGTGCGAATTCAGGCAAAGTAAGAATAGTATATTATTCTTAATAGAAAATCCTAAATATATATTTGAACTATAAATACATGTAAAGATAGATGATATGTTTTCCGAGCGTATTTTACTGTGACGTTAAAGGTGGTTAAGGCAAAAAGTCATTAAAAAACACTTTAAAAATGTATTCTGGAAAATAGGTGGCATGCTGTTCAGTTTCTACAGCCTCATTATAGCCTATCCCCCAAATTCTTCCATTTCATCCATGAAACACCCAATTTTTGCATGTCTTGATGTTCATAAGCTGGGTGGTGATATTTTCCTACTCCTCTTGGAAGGCATGAGTCCTTTCTGTTGCCATCAAAAGCTCCATATACTTGTATACATGATTTTTTCTCTTACCACTTGTCCTGTTCTTTGGGATTACATAAAATGCTTTTATATAATTATGCCATAACAAACCTGATATAAACAGGTAACATAAGAAGATAATAAGAGAGAAAAGTAATTACATTTGTTTTACTATCTGCATAATATCATATTTATTATGAAAAGATGATGATATAAAAGGGTGATTAAGTTTGTATAGATAAATATAGGCATTACCAAAGTTTACTCAAAATTAAGGAATAACATTTTTTCCAATTTAAAAATTTCTTTTATTCACTAAGTAAAATAAATACAAGGATTAATGCAATAACTTTTTACCCTACTACTTAAGAGCCATTGAAAGATTGTATTCTATATTCTTTCAATTTCTTCTGCTCTGATTTATAGCAGGATATTTGTAAGTAAATTTAAATTCATCAAAGATTTGATACTTCAGTTTTATCATTCTTGTTTCTTCATCAGTCATGTAAACCTATATTGAAAGAAATTAGATGAGACCGAACAGAAGTGAGGCTGTTGGTCAGAAAATAAAATAAACTAAAAAAAGATTTGAAAATATGGTTCACAACATTATTCTTTATATCAGCAATGCTTTCTATGACAAGCTATTTATAACTATAAAACCGGCAAGACCATTTAAAATGTGTTTTTAAAAGCTGAGTCTCTTAAGAAAGTTCATTGCATTCTTTTATTTGGGAAATTATTGTAGTGTTGAGGCTCATGTATATGGTGGAAAACCCACATCTAATTATAGTAAACTAGTACCTACATGATATATTAGCATTTAAAAAACCCATTGGAATTAAATTGTATTTAAAGACTTTCAGTAAAAAAAAAATTAACAAATGCATCATGTAAAATAACTTCAGCTTTATGTTATCTTTTTTCAAAACAAATTAAATAATTTAATGTGTATAAAATATTATATTTATGTGGCATGAATTTCAAGTGATTGTGACATAGGTGTATTTTTAAAAGAATCTATCTTAATATCCTTTAATACCATTTTCAGTATTATTTATTACTTTTTGTTTATCCTTACAGTTTTCTATTTTGGTCGTATACAGTATTTTGGTTATATATGATTTGAAAAATGTGAACTGTTATAATATCAAACTAACAATTATTTTAAGCCAATAAACGTGAACGAACACCATTAACAATAAACTTTAGTTTTACTGTGAAAATAGTATAATTTTGACAATTAGTGCTTTTAGATAATTTTATTAATATTTGGTTTCATGTTTTTAATGAGACTGTTATGAGCAGCTTTGAAGAATTCTTCAGAATTAAAAATACTTAAATATGAATGTCTCATATATATTGACCTTTTAAGATTATGAATGTATAGATTTTTCTTTTAGGATTAGTTAGAAACAATAAAAGACAATCTTTTGAGTCTAGTTATAATGGTTTTATGAAATATACATTAAGAAACACCTTTGTAGTAAAGAAAATATTCTACTAAATTTCTCTTAAAAGCTTCAATCACTAAATCTCTTTTCTTAATTGCATGACACTAAAATTCAGTTCTATATTAAATAATGCTGTATCAAATTTCTATTGCATATGTGGTAGTAGCTGAAAAGTATAGCATTAAAATAACTGAAAAATAGTATTTTATCGAAAAATGATGCGAATTTTTCAAAGCACACTATTAAAAAATGTGTCAGCCTATTAATACAAAGTGAATACAACTACTGAAATGATTTATCATGCAACATTAGGTACATCTGAATTTTAAACTGGTTGCCCAGTTCTCCAAAGGAGCTCAGCATTGAAATCAGATAATCAATGTTGAATTTTACATCTCCACTCTCCCAATGCCCAATTTACCCAAATGGAGCAAATGTGGCATTTTTAAAAAGTTCATCAACATTTCAAGTCCACCAGGGCTGAATACATCATTTGTGCAGTGCAGTGCATAATTCCTTAGTGGCATGAAAAAGTTAATACTCCTAACAAAGTGCCCAACACTCATGGGGAGGAATTTGTGTGCTCAGAATTTGAACTGAGTAAGATTTCAATTGTATCATCTTATTGAGCTATGGTCTTTTAGGTTTAATAATTACAAAATTAAAAATAGGGGTCAGTATTTCATAGTATCTCATCTAATGTTAAAAAAAAAAACATGTCCAGGACTCTCAGATCTGTGTCAAATTCATGCTGCACGCTGTAGGGGGATGGAAAGCAACTTTGTTTCAGTTAAATCAGTTGAAACTTCCCAGGGAAAAATCTTCAACCAAGTAAAATGAAAGACTGAACAATTTACCTTCACGTTAAAAAAATACATTTTTGAAACATTCTGTAATTTTAAGTCATGTGAGTCCCAGTAATAAGTAAAACTTAAACTCAGTTAATCTTTTCCTTTCTTTTTCTCTATTAGACTCCTCTATCCTTACCTCAAGTTTTGATTTTAGGTCCCTTACTGCCCAGCAAAGATACTACAGGCAAGATTAATCTGACATATTTATTCATGAAATTAGTCTTTTTAAAGTACATCAGAGTGTGTAATTCTCCATTTGTATCTACCTTACTATTCGAATTAGTCATCTTGAAATTTTAAAGTACTAATATACTTAGTAAATATAATTCTATTTTTTCCAGTGTTATTGAGGTACACTTGACAAAAATTATATATATTGGGAGTACAGTGTGGTGTTATTTTTACAGCTTTATTGAGGTATCATTGAAGTATAAGAAGCAACACATATTTAATATATACAATTTGGTGAATTTAGACAAGCATACACCAGTTGCCCCTTCCTTTTTACTGAGGTACGAATTTTGCTTTTTTAATAATTTCAACTTTTATTTTTGGTTTTGATTTGCATTTCTCTGATGATTAGTGAGCATTGTTCTTATGCTTGTTAGTCTCTTGTATATCTTCAGGAGTATGTGTGAAGATTTATTGCATGGATAAACTACATGATGCTGAGGTTTGTGGTACAAATGACCCCATCACCTAAGTAGTGAGCATAGTGGCCAATACTTAGTTTTTCAACACTTGACCACCTCCTTTCTGTGCATGAGTACCCAATGATTAACTTCCATTTATAAATAAGAACATTTGGAATTTGGTTTTCTGTTCCTACATTAGTTTGCTTAGGGTAATGGCCTCCAGCTGATTTCTTTCTTTTTATGGCCACATAATATTCCGTGGTGTACATGTACCACATTTTCTTTTTCGAATCCACTGTTGATGGGCACATAGGTTGATTCCATGTGTTTGCTATCGTGAATAATGCTGCAATGAAGACACAAGTGTGTGTGTCTTTTTGGTAGAACAATTTATTTTCTTTTGGATATATATCCATTTGCTGGGTCAAATGGTAGCTCTGTTTTTAAGTTCTTTGAGAAATCTGTAATCTGCATTTCAAGTGGTTGAACTAATTTACACTCCCACCAGCTGCATCCCTCTTCTCTGCAACCCTGCCGGCATCTGTTAGTTTTTGACTTTTTAATAATAGCCATTCTGACTGGTGTGACGTAGTATCTCCTTGTTGTTTTGATTTGCATTTTGCTGATGATTAATCACTTTGAACATGTTTCATATATTTGTTGGCTGCTTGTATGTCTTCTTTTGAGAAGTGTCTGTTCATATCCTTTGCCCACGTTTTAATGGAGTTATTTCTATTCTGCTTGTTGAATTGTTTAAGTTCTTTATGCATTGAGATACATTGTAATGCAATTACTAGAACCAAAGTAATTACCATATCCCTCATCTCATGTAATGGCTACTTTTGTGTGTGTGTGATGAGAACAGTTAGAGATGAACTTTACTAGCAAATTTCAAGTGCACAGTAGAGTATTGTTAACTATAGTCACCATGCTCTACATTAGACTTCCAGAAGTTATTCATCCTGCATAATTGAGACTTTGTACCTTTCGACCATCATCTCTCCATTTCCTCCACCCTCAAGCTTCTGGACTGGGGCCGAAGATAATTTTAATCTTGATATTTCTATCATTATCCATGGCCAAGACGGTGAACTTGAGACAAGTTTCTTCCAGACTACAGGCCCCTGTCCTCCCTTAGAGCATTTGCTTTAGAAAATTGGGGATTGTAAATTATTTCTATTGTCCTTTTTATGTAAATCTTCTACAAACAAGAATTATCTTTCTCAAGGACCTGGGAGTTACGTTTTTGAAATGTAATAATTACAATCATCATCTGAGGAGATAGTTCCTTTATCTCCCAATCTCTGTGGAAGATGCAAGCCCAAAGTCAATAATCAAGCAACAGTTAGCAAACATAGATGGCCTAATTGCTTTTACCAACCTCTCCTCAATGTTGTTCAGTACATTTCCATTAGCTCACATCTGCATTTAAAAATATCTCTCTCTCTCTTTTTATTTCAGCAAGATTGAGTTCCCTCTGCTTTCTTGCAATAGCCCTAAAGTCTTCTTCGGATATTTCTAACAAGTGTCCAATGCATTTTTTGAAATAAATTGGTAAGATTATTTGATTTACTCAATCTTTTTCAGTGATTATAAATCTATTATAATTTTATTTATTTCGGAATCAGTTTGCATTAGTTATAGTATTGTTGGTAGAAAATTGTCTATCGTAACTTTAAAGTAACAACACAAGCACGTCTATGTAGACTTGTTTTGTGACAACCAGCTAACTACACATGACAAGATCAAGTCCTGAAATAACAATATTAACCTTAAATACAAATTGGCTAAGCACCCCACACAAAAGGCACAAAGTGACAACATAAATCAAAAGCAAGACCTAACTGCATACGGTTTTCAAGAGACCCATATCACAATTCAGTGACACCCATAGGCTAAAGTAAAGGAATAGAGAAAGATAAACAAGCAAACAAACAAAAAAAGAGCAAGTGGGTCTCTATTCTTATTTCAGACAAAGCAGACTTTAAACCTACAACAATCAAAAAGGACAAAGAAGGGCATTACCTAATGATAAATGGTTCAATTTAATAAGAAGACTTAAGTATCATAAATACATATTCACCCAGCTGGAGCACCCGTATTCATAAAACAAGTTCTTAGAGGCCTACAAAGGAGACTCACATAGCCACACAACAATAGCGGGAGACTTCGACAGGGCAGTATTAGACACATCATTGAGTGGAAAACTAAGAAAGATATTTGGGATCCAAACTCAACACTTGACCAAAAGGACCTAATAGGAATCTACAGAATACCATCCAACAACAACAGAATATTCGTTTTTCTCATCTGCACATGAATATACATTTTTCTCATCTGCACACTCTAAAATTGACCACACACTCAGCCATAAAACACTTTTCAAAAAATTTTAAAAAACTGAAATTATACCAACCACACTCTCAAACCACACTGCAACAAAAAATAGAAATCAATAAGAAAAAGATATCTTAAAGCCATACAATTCCATGGAAATTAATCAACTTGTTCCTGAATAACTTTTGAGTAAAGAATGAAATTAAGGCGGAAATCAAGAAAGTCTTTGAAACTAATGAAAACAAGGATAAAACATACCAGAATCTCTGGCAAACAGTTAAAGCAGTAGTAAGAGGAAAATTTATAGATAGCACTAAACATCCACATCAAAAAGTTAGAAAGATCTCAAATTAACAACCTAATATCACACCTAGAGGAACTAAGAAAACAAGAGCAAACCAACCCCAAAGCTAGCAGACAAGAAATAATTCTGATCACTCCCTGGGATGCAGCCAGTTGCGGGAGGGGTGGCCATTGTATCTGCAGTTCAGCCAACACCCTTTCCTGCCTGCTGGCTCTGGAAAGTCCCAGAGGTCTGAGTGCGGGAGATTTCCCCCAGCACGGTGCACCCACTCTGCCAAGGAGCAGCCAGACTGCTTCCTTAAGCAGGTCCCTGATCCTGTTCCTTCTGACTGGGTGAGATCTCCCAGTAGGCATCTCCATACACATCCTACAGGAGCATTTGGGCCGGCTTCAGGTCAGTGCCCTTCTGGAACAGAGCTCTCAGAGGAAGGAGCAGGCTGCCATGTTAGCTGTTTGCAGCCATCACTGGTGATACTTGTAGGTGCAGGAGGGTCTGAGGCAACTAGGGTCTGCAGTAGACCCCCAGCAAACCACAGTAGACCTATGGAAGAGGGGCCGGACTGTTAAATGAAAAACAAACAAACAAAAAGCAGCAACAACAGCATCAACAACAAAAAAAGACCCCACAAAAATCCCATTCAAAAGTCAGCAACCTCAAAGTTCGAAGGTAGATAAACCCACAAAATGAGAAGTAATCCTCACAAAAATGCCGAAAACTCAAAAAGCCAGAGTGTCTTTTCTCCTCCAAATGATTGCAACACTCTCCAGAAAGGGCACAGAACTTGGTGGAGGCTGAGATGGATGAATTGACAGAAGCAGGCTTCCCAAGGTGGGTAATTAACGAGCTAAAAGAACATGTTCTAACCCAATGCAAGGAAGCTAAGAATTATGAGAAAACATTACAGGAGGTGATGACCAGAATAGCCAGTTTGGAGAGGAACATAAATGACCCAATCGAGCTGAAAAACACAACACAAAACTTCACAATGCAGTCACAAGTATCAATAGCTGGATAGACCAAGTGGAGGAAAGAACTTCAGAGCTTGAAGACTATCTTTCGGAAATAAGACAGATAGACAGGAATAAAGAAAAAAAGAATGAAAAGGAATGAACAAGACACTGTGGCAATTTCTCAAAGACCTAAAAACAGAACTGCCATTCAACCAAGCAATCCTATTACTGAGTATATACCCAAAGGAATATAAATCATTTTACCATAAAAACAAAGGCACACACATGCTCATCACAGTACTATTCACAATAGCAAAGAAATGAAATTAATAGGTCAGGCGTGGTGCGTTATGACTGTAATCCCAGCACTTTAGGAGGTTGAGGCGGGTGGATTGCCTGAGCTCAGAAGTTCGAGACCAGCCTGGGCAACACAGTGAAATCTCATCTCTACTAAAATACAAAATATTAGCCGGGTATGGTGGCACACACCTGTAGTCCCAGCTACTCAGGAGGCTCAGGTAGGAGAATTGCTAGAACCCAGGAGGCGGAGGTTGCAGTGAGCTGAGATCACGCCACTGCACTCCAGCCTGGGTGACAGAGCAAAACTCCGTCCCCCCCCCCACCAAGAAAAGGAATTAATATAGATACCATCAATGGTGTACTGGATAAGAAAATGTGGTACATATGTACCACAGAATACCTTACAGCCATAGAAAAGAAGGAAATAATGTCCTTTGTAGCAACATGAATACAGCTGGAGGCCATTATCCTAAGTAAATTAACATAGGAACAGAAAAACCACATACTGCTTGTTCTCACTTATAGGTGGGAACTAAACATCGAGTACACTTGAACGCGGAGAAGGGAACGACAGACACTGGGGCCTACTTGAAGGCGGAGGGTGGGAGGAGATTGAGGACTAAGAAACTACCTATTGGGTAATATGCTCATTACTTAGGGGGTGAAATGACCTGCACAGTAAGCCCCTGTAACATGCAATTTATCCATGCAACTAACCTGGACATGTACCTCCCGAACCTACAACAAAAGTTGGAAAGGAAAAAAAGAAAATTGTCTATTGCGAATTGTCCACTGTCTCCAACTGGACAATTATCATACCACAAAGATACTTTTGCACCTATATGCTTATTACTATTCACTATAGCAAAAATATGAAATCAAATGAAGTGTCCATCAAGGGAGGATTGGATAAAGAAAATGTGATACATAAGCTGGGCATGGTAGCTCATGCCTGTAATCTCAGCACTTTGGGAGGCCAAGGTGGTTAGATCATTTGAGGCCATGAGTTCAAGCCCAACCTCACCAACATGACGAAACCCCATCTCTACCAAAAATGCAAATATTGGCTGGGCATGGTGACTCACGCCTGTAGTCCCAGCTATTTGGGAGACTGAGGTACAAGAATCACTTGGATCTGGGAGGCGGAGGTTTCAGTGAGCTGAGACAGCACCACTGCACTCCAGCCTGGGCGATAGAAGGAGACTCTGTCTCAGGGGGAAAAAAAAGAAAGAAAAGAATATGTGGCATATATACATATATACATATATATGGAATAAAAAAACAATGCAGCCATGTCTTTTGCAGCAACATGGATGTAACTGGAGGCCATTATCTTAAGTGAAATAACTCAATTTACCATGTTGTCACTTATAAGCAGGAGCTAAATAAGGCGTACACATGGACATAGATTGTGAAATAGTAGACACTGGAGACTTGGGAGGGTGGGAGGGTGGGAGGGGGTGAGGGATGGATGAGAAATTACCTGAAGGGTACAATGTACACTATTTGGGTGATGGCTATTCTAAAAGCCCAGACTTTGCCTCTTCGCAATATACCTGTGTAATAAAACTTCACTGGTACCGTCCTATTTATTTATATAAATAAATTGCAAATGTAAGAATGCTTTCTTAAAAAGAAGGATGTATGTATGTACAGGTATATATACATATATACACACACACACACATATGTAGCTATGTAGTTACATAGTGATACTTTAGTATCTAGAATTAAAGTATAGTACATATCATCAGGGTGATTTTAATATAAAATTAAATGTAATTTAATAAATATAAATTTAATAAATATAAAATTGTAAATTTAAACATATTAGGAAACCAGAAAACCGTCCATTGTTAAATCTAATGACTCTATTCAAAAACAAGCATGACCACTCTTGTTATATCACATTTTCTTAAAAATAAGAGTGTACGTACAGACACTTGTTTGGGATATCAGGAGTGCTGGCCATACATCTAATTGACATCCACACAGTTATTCTGGCATAGGATTATTATGTTATTTCTTGTAATTTTTGTAATAGATCTGAAGCCTTATGGACTATACAATAGCTAGTATATAAAGTCTGTAGTAGTCAAGCACATACAATAGATGTAAAAAAACACATATTAGAAAGACTAAATGGATGTCCCTTAGAGATTTTTTTCTTCAAGTAATGTTTCCTGAAACTGTCTTGGAAAAACGATTCTTAACACATTTCCCATGATCGGGTGGTTTAAAGAAGCACTAGTAGTAAAGGGCCAATAAAGTGCCTTTTCTCTTCTAACTAAATATTAAGTTAGCTCCACTTCAGTGTTGCTCTGTTGCGACATACATTATAGAATACAGAGCTAATTGCTTTAGTGTTTCAGCCCTCCAAGCAGTACAGCTGTTATGCAAATGGTTTAGTGCTCATTTTCAGAAAGTAAACAATTGTGGTAAATTTTGCAAGGGTATTTTTTTTTTTTTTTTTGCATTAGCACTGAACTTTCTAAAATTGTTGCTAGCTGCAATGTTAGTGCTTAGATAAATTGAAATTTTTGTGCAGCAGAAACTCGTCAGATGTGAAAGTATAATGGATTTTTTCTAATTGCAAAACTTCACTACATTAAAAAACAAAATGGAGTTAAACAGAACAATTAGTATTAAGCTAGCTCCCTAATTTGATGCAACATATTATTGCTATCCACAGACAAAAAGAATTTGTCAGGTGTGTCTGCAATAAATATAAAATAAAAACAAGTTTATTTCTTCACATAAAACTTGCATTTAGTAATCATTTAAAAACTTTCATAGTTCAACACTTGTTTGGTATCAAAAAACCATGATAAATTAGTAAAAATGCTACTGATTATAAATGTCCACAAATAGTTTTGAAATTTGGTATCTAATATGTAATCATTTGGAAATATTTATCAATGTGGCTTAGAAATAAGAATCTTAATAATTTATAAGCATTCCTACTATAGGAGGACAGGGTGTAGATAATTTCTGATGATGTAGATTTGTGAAAATGTGTATTTATTTTCTATTGCTGCAGTAACAAGTAACCACAAATTTTGACTCTCAAAACTACACAAATGTATTAGTTTACAGTTCTGTCTGTAGATCAAGAGTCCCAAAATCAAGGGGTAAACAGGGCTGTATTTTATCTGGAGGCACTGAAGCTGAATCTGTTTCTTTGTCTTTTCCAGCTTCTAGAGGCTGCTTGCTTTCCTTGGCTCCTGGCCTATTTTTATATCTTCTAAGCCAGCAGAAACATTTTCAATTTTCTCTCTCTTTCTCTCTCTTGCCTCCCTATAACATCTCCTTTTCTGACTCTGACTATCCTGCTTTATCCGTTGTCTTGTAAATCTCTTTATGGTTACACTGGGCACATTCAGGTTACCCAGGATAACCTCTCCCACTCTAAGGCCCAATTTAACCACATGTGCAATGTCCTTTTCGGCTATGTTTAGTGGGTTGAATAGCATTCCCAGAAGGCACGCCTACTGGAACCTCAGAATGTGACCTTATTTGGAGTAAGTGTCTTTGAAGATGTAGTTAAAGATCATAGAATGAGAGCCTTTGGGATTAGAGTGGGTTCTAAATCTAATGAGGAGAGTCCTTATAAGAGACAGAAAAAAAATTATACATTGAAGCACAATGGAAGATGGAGGTGGATTCTCTGTCTGAGTCTCCAGAAGGAATTAACCCTGTCAAGACCTTCATTTCATGCTTCTGGCCTCCCTGACTATTAAGATAAGATACATTTATTTTGTGTAAAGCTATCCATTTTATGGTAATAGGTTATAGAAGGCCTAGAAAAATAATACACCATTTAAAGTAACACATTACAAGATTTGGAGATTCTAAGATGTGAATCTTTGAGGGGCACTATTCATAACAAATATATAAATATGCAACAAAATTTGAGAAAGTAACCCTATATTTTAGCAGGCTACATTGTTTCTGCCTCATCGGTGTCCTAAGGCTGTCAAAACAATGTCTTAATGTGATTTTTTATGGGTGATAATGACATGAAATCCAAGCATAAGTAAAGATGTTATTCCTCAGTGATAAAAGGCTGCTGATGAAAAGTTTTATTGAGATTACATAAAAAGACACGTATTCTAGAAACTTAATATACTGTCCCTATAATTTAGCAACATTTTCTACTCTCTCTATTGGTCCTTAACTTCAATTACAATAACATTTTTATAGTTTATTAATGGTGATTCTCTGAACAAATACAACCCCAGTACCTTCTCTGGGTTTTCACCGTAAGTTGGAATTGTTTTAAGCAGAGATGGATATCTAAGAAGCATGCTTGAATTAGTGAACTACGAGTCTCTGAGACATAAATGTTTAATATTGTTCACTAAAATAAATACATACATATGTTACATATGTAAATACAATTCTTAATACAGTTGTAAAGACAAATGATATAAAGTATAATTCTCAAATATTTCTTCATTTAACTATTTCTCCCATTTTGTTTTTTTACAAACTAATATTTGCATCTAAAATTTTCTGAATTTAATTTGATGGTGAATTAAATCTTTCAAATGATCTTACAGTGTCAGATTTTCTTGTTCACAATTACATTGTGACAATGAGTCTTATAATAATTATAAATTCCTGTTATATCTCTGCATAACTTTTTTACATTCTAGACAACAATATTAATTTAATTTATTAGTAAATAAAATAGAATTGATTATATGTACTTTCAATAACAAAGCTAGTTGTTTTTTATATGTCGAATTTAAATAACACCAAATCAACAATTAAACAGCTATATACTTTGTGAACACTGATTTATTCAGTTTGCCAATAGCTCACCATAGGTGTTTTCAGTTTAATCAGATATCTTTTCACCATCACCAATTAACTGTCTTTGTCAGGTTTTAGAAATAATAACTGAAAGCAAAGTCGGCTACTCCTATAGTTATTCATGTCCCCAGAATTACTTATTCAAATAGTAATGACATGCATACGAGCAAAGAAAATACAGTAAGTTTTCTCGCTGTTTGATATCAGACAATGCAGGTAATTCACACAAATATTTAGCACACAGTTATAAATATTACAGACAGGCATAGCCTGAGAATCAAGTATTTAATGTAGATGACTATAATTTCTTGCTGTCTTAAATTTCTTTTCAGAAGAGACATGAATTACAAAGATTTCTGTAGATTCCATTTCCAGTTACCTGTTCCAAGAATATGTGGAGCATCGTGATTAACTGAACTTAATTGAATTGCAAGGGGCTCACCATTTCTCAGAAACAGTATCTTTTCATCAAACACTAATGTATAACAAGCAATAGAGTGACAGAAGTCTTCTGAAAGCACCATGTGCATATGCTGCCTATACTTCAAATAATATGTGGTTTTTGAAAAGAGTTTGTCTTGAGTTGGGAGGGTAAAATTGTAGAACACAAAGTACATTTAAAATGACTAACATAGATAATTTCCATGATATTCTTCTATGATTTAGGACAGAAATTTACCAGAAATACTGAGCTTTTTAATGCACTTTAAACCTGCAATGCTTTTCTTAAAAATCACATAAATCAAATACCATGAACATTACTAGACCACTCTACCTGCTAACATTTTGACATGTTCGTAAAAAGTGTGAACTTTTAGTTACTCAGAAAGTACAGTAGAACATAATAATTACCGTTAAATATGTTCTTGAATCTGCATTGTTGTTCTAATACATGATGGCATAATTTTCGTTGATTGAAATAAAGTGTTTCTAATTACCTACCAATTTTTTAAAAACACATCTGGATGTATGCAACTTTTAAGCTAATGAAAGTCATCATCAAAAAAGAAGTTGATCCATGCTTAATTAATATAATTATCAATAAGCTCAAAGAAGATGTGAATAACACACCAAACACATTTTCTCCAGAAACAGAGAAAATTACGAATTTACACAAGTCTCTTATATTAAAGACTTACTCTCTTTTAACTTGTATTTTAAGTTCAGAGGTACATGTGCAGGTTTGTCACATAGGTAAATTTGTGTCATGGGGGTTTGTTGTACAGATTATTTCATTACCCAGGTATTAAGCCTAATAATTTAAAACAATTTCTTTTTTTTTTTTTTTGTGAGATGGAGTCTCGCTCTGTTGCCCAGGCTGGAGTGCAGTGGCGCGATCTCGGCTCACTGCAAGCTCCGCCTCCCGGGTTCCCACCATTCTCCTGCCTCAGCCTCCCGAGTAGCTGGGACTACAGGCGCCCGCCACCACTCCCGGCTAATTTTTATTTTTATTTTTTATTTTAGTAGAGACGGGGTTTCATGGTGTTAGCCAGGATGGTCTCGATCTCCTGACCTCGTGATCCGCCCGCCTCGGCCTCCCAAAGTGCTGGGATTACAGGCGTGAGCCACCGCGCCCGGCCGCTAAAGCAATTTCTTTTGACTACTGTAAATTTGGAAAAATGGAGGAAAACAAGAAATGTAAGTAAGAAATTCTATGAGAAAGAAAAATAGGAAATAAAGAAATATAAAGTAGGAAAAGTGTAACGATAAAGAGTGATTTTGGAGACTTGCGGGGAAGGATGGGAGAGAGGGGAGGGACAAAATACTACGTATTGGGTGCCGTGTACACTACTCGAGTGAGAGGCGCACCACATCTCAGAAATCACCACTGAAGAACTTTTTTCATGTAATGAAAAACCACCCTCTCCCCCAAAACTATTTAAATACAATTTTAGAAAGAGTAATTAACAAGATAATTAATTTTAAAATAATGTAATAATGTAGTGAGTGGAGACTCCATTATACTCTGTTCTTGTATACTCCATTAAGCAAACAAAGAAACAAAACTAAAACAGGCTAGTCTTTGAGGAAGTGCTGTTTCCCACCCACTTCACTTTCCATTCTTAGTTCCGTTTCTCTAGCCCAGTATTTTTCTGGAACCAGAAGCATCATTGTTATCTGAGAATCTTTTAAAAATGCAAATTCTCAATATCCCCATCCTAAATCAACTGAATCAGAAATTCTAGAAGCACGACACAGCAATCTGCTTTTATTTTTCCATTCATTTTTCTTGGTCCCTTTTTTCTCTGCAAATTTCCCAGTCTATTCTCATGCACATTAAAATCTATTACCCTAATCCAGACTATCATCAGATCTTCCTCAATCTCTTTGTGTTCGTTGGTTTCCATCCAAAGAATCCAAACTCCATACAAGGATAAAATGAAACAGGAGGTAATATGCTGTGTTTGTTCGCTGTCTCCCTCCCCTAGCTAGAGTAACCCAGGACATTAATGAACTCATGACATAATGAGGTACATTCATATATTTGACATTCAATACATTTATGAAAAAGGTCACTAAGGGAAAACTAATGAAATAATAAAAGTACCCACTTGATACATCTTCATGCATGCAGTATTTCCAAATAGAGGATTTCTGGGGCATATTTCCAGTCTGCACCACCTTCATTACAGCTATGCTCAAAGTGCCAGTGGAATGATCATTCTTAAAACTAATTATAGGAAAGTCAACATTTAGTCCAAATGTTTGAGGTCTTCCTGCTGCCTCTAAAATTAAGTATAAGTGATTAGGCACTTTTCAAATTCTCGAACACTTTACGAACTTTTACAACCTTCTGTATGCTTTGTACTTTCCAGTTCAGTACTTCTCACAAGACGATGTGCTGTTATGCCCATAACCTCACTCTTGCTATGGCTACAGTAATGTATGATTATATCACCATTTGAACGTTCGAAAATTCTAGGCCAGGTGTGGTGGCGCACTCCCGTAATCCCAGAACTGTGGAATGCAAAGGCAGACAGATTCCTTGGGCCCAGGAGTTCAAGACCAGCTCAAGCAACATGGAGAAATCCCTTCTCTACAAAAAAACAAACAAATAAAAAATACAAAATTTAGTGGAGTGTGGTCACGTGTGCCTGTAGTCACAGCTACTTGAGAGGCTGAGGAGGGAGGACCATCTGGGCCTAGGGAGGTCAAGGCTGCCGTAAGCGTTGCTTGCACCACTGCACTCCAGCATGGTAGATGAAGCAAGACCCTGTTTTAAGTATATATACACTATTTATATATAAATTAATAATAAATATAATATATGCTATTAATATATAAAAATATATATTTAAATTCAATTTCATCATCTCTTATTTCTTAATAAAATAAGGTCACTTATATCTTCATTTTTATTTTTGACCACCTCTATTGGCCATGTCTTTCCTTCTATGTTCTATTTGATCCTTTGCTCACTCAGCTTCTTTCCAGGAATGAAGTTCAACCTCAACCACAGAGAACATTCTTGCAACACCTCATGTTCAGTTATATTGTAGACATGTCTTCCCATCTAAATTTCTGTTATTTATCCAATATCGGATAATTTTTAAAGTTTTTACAATTATGCAAATATTTTGTTACTTTCTGTTTTAGTTTGCTAGGGCTGCCACAACAGAGCACCACAAACTGTGTGGGTTAAACAAAAGAAATGTATTTCCTTGTAGTTCTGGAGACCAGAAGTTTAAGAACACAAGGTATCAGCAGGCATTGCTCCTATGAGGCTCAGGCCTCTCTTCTTGGTTTGTAGATGACTATCTTTCCTTTCTTCACATGGTCTTCCCACTGTACCTCTGTCCAAGTTTTTTCTTCTTATTAGAACACTATTCACATTAGATTAAGGTCTTCCCTGTAATGAATTCATTTTAAATTAGTTACGTCTTTAAAGACCCTTTCTCTAAATCAGCTCACATTCTAAGGTAATGGGCATTAGGACTTTGTTATACGAATTTTAGGAGGGATACGATTTAACCCATATTGTTTCCCTCAAACCATAGAAAATGACATAATTCATAATAGCATGTATAAGAGGTGTGATATGGAAAATATAACTAATTGCATGGACAACTTAAGGGCAAAACAAACCTCATTGGTTAATTCAAGATCATAATATTTAATCTTCAAGGTTTAAACCAGTTGAAGTTATCAAGCAGTTTTATTTTTTAAATATTTGTCTCTCTCCCATTAATAGTTTTCTCTATTGGTATAGTTTAAAGTGATAGGAAATGTATAGAATAACATAACATCTATAAATTTGTTGTGAAATAAAATGCCTTCTTAAGAGTCACAGAAGACCTTTAGCAAATGGTTGCTTAGCCATGAAAATCAGACATCAACAATTTAGTTGAAATTTTAGGTTATGCAAAAAGATTTTAAAATCCTGTTAATGATAATTCCTGATGTGAACAGATGCATCACATAAAAAAAAAAAAAAAAAAACTGTAACGGCACGTCAGTCTTACGGTATCTGGATTCTTGGAATTATCAGCAGATGAGCATACATACTAGTTTCTTGGATTCAGAAATCGATTAATCTCTCATATTTACTGTTGCCCTGGCTCCTTCCCTAGAGCTCACCTTAACCTACTTGATGACTCTCCTTAATTGCCCTCCTCACTAAACATATTCCAGCAACCCTTCCAATGTTAAGCAGCAATTGTGTTTGGTCTAATTTGAATTCCTTATGTATCCCTATCATGTTGTTTTGATTCTTGGTAACATTAGAGTTGAATGATTAACTATCACAGTTTTTACCTGTTATCCAGGTGTAATTGTTAATAGCACATGATTCACAGTCAAACTGATGGTTTGTATTTTCTATATGGACGCTGTAGCTACAGCAGATATTTGTTGCAGTTTAGAAAAAAACATGGATTGGTATTTGAGACTTTTTTGGCATGTTATGCCAGAAAAGAGAGAGAGAGAGTAAGGAAGGAAGGGAGGGAGAGAAAGAGGAAGGGAAGAAGGGAGGGAAAGAGGCAGGAAGGGAGGGAGGGAGGGAGAAAGAGAAAGAGAGAGAAAGAGAGACAGAGAGAGAGAGAGAGAGAACTAATCAACAAAAGAAAGGAACCAATCATCACAATTCATTCATTGGTTAGTAGCTAGGTAGTTTGTATTCTACAAATCCTTGATGACTCTTTATGTAGGTATTTTATAGTGTTTTAAAGATACATGAAGAAAGTTGGGGTTGTGTATAGACTTGAAATGTGTTATTGCTTTTCTATTTCAAGTAATGGTATATAGATATCCGCTATCTGAATATTCATTACCCAATCAGTTTCCAGGGACTGATTAGATTCTGGTAAATAAGAAATCCTTGGACTACCATTTGATCAGGAGGCAAATAATAGATTTAGACAAGAAAGGATACTTATTGTTTCCTATATATTGTAATAGAATATTGTTGAGTTTGTTTTATTCATAGAAATAAAATCCAATAGGGATAGAAAGCCTCATCCTTTTTGTTCAGTATCTTTGTCTTAGTCAACAAATAGAAATATAATTGCTGGTTAGCATCCTTAGATGAAATTGAGAGATGAATTCCATTTATAAAGACTTTAATTAGAACAGTGTTTGTTTTTATCTGATTTATGGCACCAGGTATTTTCCTTTTTAATTACAAAACTAGCAAGGACAAATTGATTAATCTTTTTGGAAAGAAAAGTTTGTGTTTTTTGGTCTGGTTTTCTTTGATCTAGTGTGGATTAACAAATTTAGTTGCATATCAGGCAGAAAGAAACAGAGAAGATTGTTCTAAAAATATAAGAGATTATCAAGATTAGTATTGTTAAACTACTATCACGCACTGACACAGCTTTTATTTAAGTTCATAGAAGAAATGAATAGATCTCTTCTGTAGCTGAGATTCAGCTAGACTCTTATTTGATCATCCTGTTGCCAGTAATAAACCAGGGCTTATTCAAAGACAGTAAGCTAGCTCTTCCCTTTTTAAAGCTGAATTATGCAGCACTTTAACAGTGAGTGAAATCATAGAGATTTCATTTAGGATGTGCTGCCTCTATTGGTAAGAAAAAAACTGATGCCAATTGAGGACACATACGAGAATGAGCTGGCTGACTTGGGAAAATTAGCAATGCTTTTTTTCTTTTTCTTTAAAAATAAGATTAGCATTATAAAAATATTCACGTGTGAAATTAATTAAACTTCATATAAACGCTGATTTTTCAGGTTTTATAATTATTTTACTGAGAAGTTAATACAGAAGTGTATTATCATGCCAAGCAAAGCACAGGTGATGCTTTCGTGGGATCAAACCTTGAGAAGTTATGGCCAATCTAACTGATCCTATTTATAATGTAACTCTCTTCACACACAGTATCTGTATATATAAATATTCTCTTTTTAGATAGGGATCCTTGATACACCTATTGGGACAAATAAAAACCCTTACAGAAAGTGCTATTTATATATGATTATCAATTTACTAACTGATACCAAATAGCTTCAATAATTATACATTAGTTTGATCATACATTGAATAACTTCAATGATCATACATGAAATTGATATTTGCTGAGCAAAAAATTCATTATAGAGTACAAATTATGATAACAAGTCATAGCCCATTTTATTTTAACCAAGTATATTTGGAAGAACATGCCATTTTAAAATAAATCACTAGTTTTTCAAAAAGCATAAGGAAGCTATTAAAGCTGTTAGTATAAAATTATAAAACAAAAGAATAATAAGAATCAAATTTTGTGGTAACTGTTATTCATGTAATTATTCATTAATTAATTAATTTTTTTTTTTTTTTAGATGGAGTTTCACTCTGTCTGCCAGGCTGGAGTGTGCAGTGGCGTGATCTCGGCTCACTGCAACCTCCGCCTCATGGGTTCAATCAATTCTCCTGTCTCAGCCTCCCAAGTAGCTGGGATTATAGGCGAGTGCCATCACATCCAGCTAATTCTGTATTTTCAGTAGAGATGGGGTTTCACCATGTTTGCCAGGGTGATCTTGAACTCCTGACCTCAGGTGATCTACCTGCCCCGGCCTCCCAAAATGCAGGGACTAAAGGAGTGAGCCACTGCGCCCAGCCTAATTTACTTATTCTTTCACGGATTTATTTATTTATTAAATTAATATTTGATGATCCTTACCATGTACTAGTTAGTGTGCTGCGCACGCTGATATAAACATAAGTACAGTGAATAACTTTGTTTTGTTCCACATTGTTTTGTTACAATGTTGATGAGAAAAATATATATATATTCATGGCCGGGGTCACTTTCTGTGTGGAGTTTGCATGTTGTCCCCATGTCTGCCCACGTTTTTTCTGAGTACTCCAGTTTCCTCTCACATCCCAAAGATGTGCACCCTGGGTTCGATGGTATGTCTACATGGTCCCAGGGTGAGTTAGTGGGAATGTGAGTGTGTGTGTGAGTGCATCCTGGGATGGAATGAAATTCTGTCGAATTCTGTCCCATCATGCTCCCTGAGCTGACAGGAGCTACCCACAACTTGAATTGGAATAACTGGGTAATTAATTATCTTACTTGTTTTAACTAATCTTTCTTAAATGTATGTGTAGCTCACATTTATTTCAGTGTTCAATTTTAAAAGTGTTTTAGTCTTTATTTAGGAGATGGTTGGTGTTTTCATGACCAGAAATATGCTGATATGCTGTTGGAACTTAACTCTTATTTATATAAATTATTATTATATCAGTTAGCCTGTGGTGAAATTGGTTTTGTGATACGTTGTTTCACTTATAATGGCAGTATCCAAGAACCAATTAATTTTAAGTAAGGACTTACTGCATGCCACAAGCCAAATCTTTTAGATTTTCCAGTCTCAAGCAGTATAAGTAAATAACATGTAATAATAAATGCTAATAGAGATTCAGATTATTAATTGTACATCTTTTTACTACATTAATTGCAATAAAAACAATAAATATAATAAATATAGAACAAAATCATTTAATGCATAAGGACATAAGAAAATTACCTCAACTACAAATCTAAATCAGGAAGCACAATGCTAAATACTATATGATCTGGAATAAAATGAGACCGCATGAGAAATAATAAAGATTACCCCCAATGTTACAGAAAATAAAGATTATTCTAAAAAATAAATGCTACCTACATGAAAGGAAAAATCAATCAAACTTTCATTGAAGCAATAAAGTTTAAGATTATGAGGACGTCACGCTAAAGCTGTTTTTTTTTCTTCTACAGAGATTTGCTTAGACTTTACAAAACTTCAAGGTGTTAACATTGAAAATAAAAATATTGTACAAGATTGAATAGTTGAGTACTTCCATAATACTGCTTGAGCAGCAGCTAGGAATAGTAGGAAATACTAGATCCAACACAAAAACTTTTGACCTAATGGACTATTATATACATATAATATATATAATATAATATATAAAATGTATAAAATATAACATATATTTTATATGATATGCAAAATATAATGTATAACAAAATACAATATATAATACATTAAAATATATAATGTTGTATGCATATATTTTTGAAATATTGAAAGTAATGGCAAAAGCCACAATTACTTTTGCACTAACCTAATATATATAATACAATTAAATATATATAGTTATACCATATACATATAATAACACAATTATATATGTAACTTTTTTCTCATTTTGAGGTGTAATTGACAAACAAATCGTATACATGTAAAGTATACAACGTGATGATTTGATATATATGTACATTGTGAAATGATTACCACAGTAAAGTTAGTTAACATATTTATATCCTCATATGGTAAACTTTTATTTGTGAGAATGCTTAAGATGTGTGCTACAGCTAACTTCAAATACGTAATTCAGTATTATTAACTATAATCATGATGCTGTACATTAGATCTTTGGAACTTATTCATTGTATAACAGAAAGTTTGTACCCTTTGACTAGCATCTCCTAATAACCTCCACCATCATTCCCTGGAAATCGCTATTCTATTCCTTGTTTCTGTGAGTTTCACTTTCTTTTGTTTAGATTCCACATATGAGTGATACCCTACAATATTTGTCTTTGCCTGGTTTTTTTACTTTGCATAATGTTGTGCGGGTTCATCCATGCTGTCCCAAATGATAGAATTTCCTTCTTTTTGAAGGCTGAATAGCATTACATTTTACATAAATAAATCAGTTTGTATCCTCACCAACAGTGTACAAGCTTGGTGACACTTATCTTTTTTGACATTTTTATAATAGCCATCCTAACCGGTATGAGGTAATATCTTATTTTGGGTTTTAGTTGCATTTATCCTTTATTTTGTTAATGTGATGTATCACATTTATCAATTTGCATGTATTAAAACATCTTACATCACAGGAATGAATCCCACTTGATCATGGTGCATAATCTTTCTAATGCGCTATTTCATTCAGTTTGCTAATATTTTGTTGAGAATTCTTGCATCTATGTTCATAAAGGATATTGGCATGCAATTATTTGTAGTCTCTTTGTTTGTCTTTGGTAACCATGCCTCCTAAAATTAGTTTGTTCCCTTCTTTCAAATTTTTGTAAAAGTTTGAGAAGGACAGACATAAATGCTCATTGAAATAACCAGTGAAGTAATCTGGATCTCGACTTCTTGTGTTTAGGGGTTCTGATTACTGACCAAATCTCCTTATATATTATTGGCCTGTTCAGATTTTATCTTTCCTCATGATTTATTCATGGTAGGTTGTGTGTTTCTAGAAATTTGTAAATTTCTTCACCTTATTTAGTGACATATAATTTTCATAAGTCTTATGATTCTTTGTATTTCTACTGTATCAATTGTAATCACTCTTGTTTCATTTTTTATTTTCTTTTTTCTCTTTTATTTTTAGTCTAAAGTTTTATTAATTTTATCTTTTCAAAACTGGGTGCTTAGTTTCATTAATATTTTCTGTTGTTTTTCTAGTGTCTAATTTATTTTTACTCTCATCTTTGTTATTTCCTTATGCTAATTTTGGATATAGTTTGTTTTTCTTTTTCTAGTTCCTTAAGGTTTGATGTTTAGTAGGTTGTTTATTTTAGCTCCACTTCTCTCTTTAGTGTACAAATTAATCACTATAAATTTCTCTTCTAGAACTGCTTCTACTGTACTTTGTAAGTTTTGGTATGTGTTCTTTTATTTCCATGTATCTCAAGATATTTCTATATTTCCTTCTTGATTTTTTGGCTCATTGATTGTTTAAAACTATGTTGTTTAATTTTCACATATTTGTGAATTTTCCAGCTTTCCTACTGTTACTGATTTCTACTCTCACACCACTGTACTGAAAATAAATACTTTCTATGATCTCAATCTTACTAAATTTGTTCAGACTTGTTTTGTGAACTTACATATAATCCATCCTGAAGAATTTTCTGAGTGTGCTTATAAAGAATGTGTATTCTGCTATGGTTTGATAAAATCAACACTTTCCACACTTTCCTGACTTGCAACATTTCTGCTGAGAAACTGATAGACTTACGATGTTCCTTTGTATGGATGACTTTGTTTACTCTTGTTGCTTTCAAAATTCTTTTTTTGGCTTTGATTTTCAAAGTTTTAGAATATTATTCAGCCATAAAAAATGAAATCCTGTTATTTGCAAACACATAAATGGAACTGGAGAATGTTAAGTTAGGTGAGATAAGCCAGGTACATAGAGACAAATATTGGATGTCCTCTCTCACACATTGCAGCTAAAAAAAAAAAAAAAAAAAAAGAACTTGTGAAGATAGAGAATAGAATGATGGTTAACAGAGGCTAGGAAGGGTAGTAGCAAAGTGGGAACAAAGAGAGAATGGTACAAAATACAGTTAGATAGAAGGAATAAGACCTAATGTTTAATAAAATAGGATGACTATAGTTAACAATGATTTATTGTATATTTCAAAATAACTAAAGAGTGGAATTGTAATGTTCCTAACACAAAGAAATGATCAAGGTTTGCTATGATGGATTTCCCAGTTTCACTAATTTGAACATTACACATAGTATGCATGTTTCAAAATATCACATGTACTCCTTAAATATGTGTGACTATTAGGCTGGTACAAAAATTTTCATGATTTTTGTCATTAAAAGTAATATCAAAAATTAATATTACTTTTGCATCAACCTAATATTGTGTATCCATAATAATTTAAAAAATAAAAAGGGTGTTTTATTATAATAAATGTGCTTCAATGAAGTCAAAACTTTGGGTTAAATCTGTATAAGGTTCTGTGAGTTTCATTTAACTTGTTGTTCATATCCCTCCCCAGATTTGGAGAGTTTTTATTCATTATTTCTTTAAATAAGCTTTCTGCCACTTTTCATCTCTGTTCTCCTTTTGGAATTTCCATAATACGAGTATCATTTCACTTGATGATGTCCCATGATTTACACTGGCTTTCTTCTCTATTTTAAATTATTTTTCTCCTCTGACTGAATAATTTGAAATTACCTGTCTTCAAGTTCACAGATTCAATTTCACAACCCTTTGGTGGCCAGTCCACATTCTATTTTTCAGTAATTACACAGGGTCTATACAAATGGCTCCCCTAAACGAAAGTTTTGGTTCTGATAGCCCACTACCACCACCATTCTCCATATGCAAGCATCAATATACTCTCATGTTCCCTTTTGTACAGTGCTAAGCAAAGTATCATCAAGGAATGCCAGAAAGTCACCCGTCTAACAGATTATTTCCCTAAGCCCAACTTATAAAGAAAGTCTTGAACCAATATTAAGAGTTGTCATCTCTTTTAAAATAGTTAATAATTAAAAATAATCATGGAAACTAAGCATAGAAAATATTTTTAGAAGGAGATACAGAATATAAGCAAAAACAGTATTTCAAATAAATAACAAAATAATTTATCATACAATAACATATTAAAAAGGTGATAGTTGAAGTAACAGTCACAAGCTACCAATAGTTGCTCCAGAAGAAGTAGAAATCTAAATAGACTTACATCCATGGAGTTAATTGACGTTGTTAATAAAATTCTACCCACAATAGAAATCCAGGTTCAGATTACTTTCACTGTGAGTTCTCTCAAATATTTAAAGAAGAGATAATACTAACCTTACAAAAATAAAGCATGATTCAATTCATTTTATAAGGCTGTGGATTAGTCCATTTTCATGCTGCTGATAAAGTCATACCTAAGACTGGGCAATTTACAAAAGAAAGAGGCTTATTGGACTTGCAGTTCCACATGGCTAGGAAGGCCTCACAATCATGGCAGAAGGCAAGGAGGAACAAGTCACATCTTATGTGGATAACAACAGGCTAAAAAGAGCTTGTGCTGGGCAATTCCTGTTTTTAAAACCATCCGCTCTTATGAAACCCACCCACAATCATGAGAACAGCACGGGAAAGACCCATCCTCACGATTCAGTCACCTCCCACCGGGTCCCTTCCACAACACATGGGAATTATGGAAGCTACAAGATGAGATTTGGGTGGGGACACAGAATCAAACCAGGTCAGCCACTAGAGCCCTGATACCAAACCAGATGAGAAAATTACAAGAAAAGACAATTTCATACTAATCTAGCCCATGAACATAAATAGAAAATTTGTCAACAAAACATTAGGAAATCAAATTTTAAAATCTGTGTTAAAGATCGCATACCGTAATAAAGTTTACTTGTGGGTTTACTCCTGGAATAAAAAGATTGATTTAACACATGATAATCAATGAATATAATTAGCATAGCAGATATAAAAGAGCAAAATGACGTAATTATTATAATATCTGTAGCAAACATAGCTCAAAACAGACAGTATGCATTTATGATTTTAAAAATCTCAGCAACCTAGAAGTTGAAGAAACTTCCTCCAATAATTAGTATCTAGAAAAAAACCAAATTAGTATGTAAAAAAATTAGTATCTAAAAAAAAATAGCGCACTTGGTGGTAAAAGATTTAATGCTTTTCTGCTCATATCTGGAATAAGACAAATATGCCTCTCACCACTTCTATTAAACATATTACTGGAAATCTCAGCAAGCATCAAAACTAAAAAAAAAAAGAAAGAAAAACTCATGGCATAATGAATAGACCTGAACATTTCACTATGTGTAAATTTTGTCTCAATTGAAAAAAAAAAAAAAAGATGGGATTGAATATAGAGCAGAATAACCTCAGAAAAAAATAAAAAATAATAATGAAGTGGAACATTACAGTAAGTGGGAGACAATTTAAAAAACCCAGCATAATCCACAATTTAAAACATGGTGAAGAGATTTTAAGAAATCAATGTCCAATTAAAAAAAACAAGGATAATTTCAAATTTATTATTAAAAGGCAAACAAATATCTCCATGACTTTAATTTTTTGGTTTTCAGATCCCAAAATTTATACTTCTCTCTCTGTGCCTGCTTTATTTCACTTAGTACAATGGCCACCAGTTGCATCCATGTTGTTGCAAATGACAGGATTTCATCTCATTCTTTTTCCTGGTTTAATAGTACTCTATTTTGTATAAGCACCACATTTCCTTTATCCATTCATCAGCACAAAAACACTCATATCCTTACTTATGTTTATTGATATGTTCCATTGCCCAAGAAAAATTGGCTATCATAACCAACACCATGTTCCTGTGTTTAAAGACTGTACGAAGAAGTGCTGTGTGGTCTCATAGGCAGAAAAGGTGAAAAAATGACAAGGGAAAAATCTATGCTGTTGCATTTTTCTATTGCAAACCATAAAACTGGAAAAATAATATAAGGAGTGAGTGATTCAAACATTTATATAAAGCAAATTACCCTTTAGGTAAAAAGACAAAACTACATATTCTCAAGCAAGTAAGCAACAGGCTTCTTACCAAAAATACTGTAACAAAAATCCAGCAAAACTGTATTACTCAAACTTTCTTATTTTTGACTCTATCAATAGACACAGCCCTCTCAAAATAATCTATTACAGGTTAGATTTTTTAAATCAATACTTTCAGTAGACTATCCTATGTGCAGCAGCTCTTCCTCCATCCTGACATAAAGAAACAGCATCACTCAAAATACCTTGACAATATCCATTACATTAAAAAATACAATTTATATGATCACTTTTTATCATTTTTGTAAAATTATGTTTGTATTATCCATTCTAATTGTTTTTAATAGGAAATATCTGGTATACAATTCATATGTGTCCTGCTTTTTAGTAAGCAATGGACTTGATGATGGTTTACAATATTAAAGTTGTTACTTTGAAGATATAAAAGCAGCAACCAGAATTAGTTCAGAGGATAAAAAAGAAAATAAGGAAAAACTTCCTATTGATAAATTGAGTTTAGTGGTTAGTGTATTTTGTTTTAGATATTTACAGCCATTTCAAGAGCTTCGGTAGATCTAATACATAATTTAACTCAACCTTATCATCTAACACCAAACATAAATGCCATTCACAATAGCATCTAAAAATATCAGGTACTTATATATTGAAAAATTAGTGAGCCCTTTACAATGAGAACTTTAAAAATCACTGAAAGTAAAGATAGCCTAAATACATGAAAAGATGTCCTGTTAAGATATAACATTGTTACATTTTTAATACATGAATTTTCCAAAACTTGATCTATAGATTCAACTCAGGCTATATTGAAGCAACTTCCAGTTATTATGATATTTAGCACTAACCCTGTATGGCTTATTGTCCCCACTCTGTCATTCAAAACCTATTCAGAGGAGTATGTCCCATGATCTCCCAGGTTTCCCTTACACAGATAATTCTCCCATTATTCTGGGTAACTTTAATCTCCACAAAAGTAAATTCTCTTAACACACAGTAATGATTCCTTGGCAGGCATTCACATTATCCTTCCAGCAAATCACTCCCATAATCAAATCAAAAAACATATTGTCTGACATTGTTTCCTCCTTGATATCGTGAAAAGAATATGTGAGGGTGTGTGTGTTTGTGTGTGTGCGTGTGTGTGTGTGTGCCTGCAAGTGCATGTATAAAATTGAATCATGTTTGAATACAGAGAAATTGTACAATTCAGATGGGTACAAAAATAATTATGTAAATATTGGAACCCAGGGATAACTACATCCAAAATAGGTAGGTGAGTGATGGAAGGTTAGCTAAATGATGAATGATAGATAGATGGGTATGATCTGATAAGATTTTTAACTTCTTGTCTTAATGTCCTTATATAACCACCTCCCCTGAATGTACTATCCTATAATATTGACTGTAGTGTGTGTTATATAACAGACTGATATTATCCTCTTTATATGCATTTTCTATTCTTTAAAATAATCACACTGTTGATATTTCAATCTTATTACATCTGTTATAAAACAAGATTTTATACCTTCATAATTAATATTCTATCATTAGATATTTAAAGTGTTTTAAAATTTAATTATAAAAAGACTAGATAACACTTTTAATAAAATGCTTTGGCACATCTTTGATTTTTTTGTGAGACACGTTTCAAGATGCGAGTTGTCAAAAGATACAAAAGTTTATATGTTTGGATAAATATGCAAATGCCGTTCAGAAAGGTTTTACACAAACACAAGAAGAAAAGGGGACCATATTTTAGCACACTTAAGTTTTTACTAGTTTGACCAGTGAAAAGGTAGTGCATATTCCGTTTAATTTACATTTAATACTATTAGAGAAGATAAACATTGACATGAATACGTTGACAAGTGTATGCATCATGTGTCATCTCTATTGATACATAATTACACAATAGCAATTATTTTATTATAAAATCTCCATTTACATGTTTGGTGTATTTTTCATATTAAATCATTTATTCATATTCTTTTTTTTTTTAATGGAGTATTGCTCTGTCGCCCAGGCTGGAGTGCACTGGCCCCATCTCGGCTCACTGCAAGCTCCGCCTCCCGGGTTCAGACCATTCTCCTGCCTCAGCCTCCTAAGTAGCTGGGGCTACAGGCGCCCGCCACCACGCCCAGCTAATTTTTTGTATTTTTAGTAGAGATGGGGTTTCACCATGTTAGCCAGGATGGTCTCGATCTCCTGACCGCCCGTCTCGACCTCCCAAAGTGCTGGGATTAAAGGCGTGAGCCACCGCGCCCGGCCATTCATATTCTTTTTAATTTAAAAAATTCATATAGGATTGGGAACATTTCTTACTCATTTAGAAATTTTTGTCTTTTTTGAAATTATATTCTAAATAACATATATATTTTATTTGATTGCTTGGGATTCTTGAATCATAAATTGGACCTTACACAATCTTTTTTTTCTGCAGTATTTTAAATAAATTGCATATATCCTATCATTTCACCCATAAATACTATAGTATGATCGCTAAATGATAAGGTCTTTTTCAGGACTTTAGTTTGGTTTTGGTTCCTGGGAAGTCAAATCTAGGATGGAAAATCGTGTGCAGAATTTCTATCGGGAAGATCTCTTGTGGCGAAATGTAAGGAAATGAAGAAAGCAGGATTCCACAAAAGGAGAAGCTAACCTGCAGTGAACTGACAGCTGATCCCAAATCTAACAGGATCTCTGAAACTGGCCCTTGAGTGTTGTTCCAATTAGGCAAAGAGGATGGAAATTTTATGCCCATATTAGCCAGTCACTGGCTGCAGGTTGTTGCTTAGAAAAGGTGCACTTGGCTGGGTGCGGTGGCTCATGCCTGTAATCCCAGCACTTTGGGAGGCCAAGGTGGGTGGATCACCTGTTTGGGAGGCCAAAGTGGGTGGATCACCTGTGGTCAGGAGTTCGAGACCTGCCTGGCCAACATGGCAAAACTCCATCTCTACTAAAAATACAAAAAACTAGCCAGGAATGGTGTGGTGTGCACCTGTAATCCCAGCTACTCAAGAAAACTGACGCAGGCAGAATTGCTTGAACCCAGGAAGCGGAGGTTGCAGTGAGCCTAGATCACACCACTGCACTCTAGCCTAGGTGACAGAGTGAGACTCTATCTCAAAAAAAAAAAAAAAAAGAGAAAGGTTACAGTGAGCCTAGATCATGCCACTGCACTCCAGCCTAGGTGACAGAGTGAGACTCTATCTCAAAAAAAAAAAAAAAAAAGAGAGAGAGAGAGGAAAAGAAAAGGTGTACTTTTAGGCAAGGTGAGTTCCCTGTTGCCCAGACAATATTATCAGCATCTCGAGGTGGTTGTACTGGCAGGAAAGAGGGAGCCTAGGCAGAACAGCACATCACTTCTCTAGACAAGCCCCTGCGGTGCTCAGACTCACATACTTCTTACAGTCACTTCTATCTTATTCTCATTTTTGTGAAACTTAGAAGTGCTAGTGTGATAAATAACAACTCACGGTGCTCCACTGCATCCGGAAAATGCAATTGATTCTTATTATCCCTCTTCTCCATAACCCATTCAAGATTCCCCAACCCTTTGTAGCATTCCTTTTAGTCCAGACACCTTGTGTATAAGATGATCAGATGTTCATTTTGGTTGTCATGCTCTTCTCAGTCTGTAGCTGCTATACTTACCGATTCACTAATAAAATGGGGCAACTGGCCGCAGGTTATTGTGCAAATGCTAATCATATACTCCCTGCCCTTATTGCGCAGAGGCAGCCCTGCCTTTTCTAGATACCAGAGTATATTACCAGCAAGTATGGTGACAATTTCCTTGCCTGATGCTCTTTCAGCATGATGAACCCAAAGTGAATAGATATTATCTATCAAATTAGCTATCAAAGCTATTTATGATATATTATTTTAACAGCTATCAAAGGAAATACCTATTATTTAAAGTTCCCTGGAACTTTTAAGGTGTTCTCTTCTAGAACTCAATCCACTCTGGGAACATGGACCTCTAGATGCACGGTGATAGGAAGGGAAAATATCCAAGTCAGTTAACAATAGTGATGGTGAGTGAGCCCACTCGTTCATCCATCCTTTGATATCCAAACCTGTTTATTCTACCTATTGAGGACATAATACCATTCAGTAAAAATTAATTTAAGGTATGTATCACAGCTTAATGGAGACTACCTTATTCTCATAAGGTGGCATATCCATTTTGGCATATTAGTTTTGTCTTTAAGGAGCCGTTCCCATATACAGTGGTTTCTAGATTGTGGTTTTCAATAGAATCAGTGTATTCCATGGTTAAGGGATCATTGTCACAATCATTTTGCTATAAAATAGATGGATTATTCTGGAGGGATGTTACATCGCACCCTGTGTGAACAGATTACTCTATAGGTAGAGTTCTGGTCAAGGTCATACAATAGGAAGGCAAACCCGTACATTTTTCTGACATTTTGCCAGAAAAACTTAACAAATAAGTTTTATTCTTCTATAACCAGGATATGTTCATTCCATTTTAAGAGGAAACACTTCTTTTCCCAGGAGAAGCAATCCAGTATCTTCAACTTGCCACCTAGGTTAATTTCTCTTTTGGGTATGATGTCATATCAGGTGCATAGATTTGGAAAGTTTGTCAATAGTTATATCATTCTTGGAATAATAGATTAACTTGTGAACTCATGAACAGACTTCATCACTGTCACTATGATCACTCTGTTCATGAGCCTTTTTGTCACCATTGTGATGACCAGCAAGAGACATTGATTTACTTCAACTGAGTCTTTTTTGTTGTTGTTGTTTATTTGACTGTGTTGCATGTCATTTTAGCACATGATGTGAAACAACATAAAAACATATTTCTGCTTGCTTCTTATTCTAATAGATACATCCATATGTCTCTTACACAGAGCTGTTCATCTCCACTTTTCTAATCTTCCTACTTCCAAACAGCAATTAAATCAGCCCCGTAACTTGTTGCTGCCTATAGGTTTATATGTACATCAACATAACATGAAATATGCTATTGATATTATGCCTACTAGTTGTAATTGTGTCCTCTTTGTCAGCTGTCCAGTAAGTAATTAATTCTCTAAATCCCATTTTAGAATTTGTTTTCTAAGGTCATTTCTAGAACCAACTGTTCCAGATTGTGGTATTCTTGAAGACACAATCTAAGACACTACTTATGCACAGATTTATTGCAGTGTGCTCTTGGGGGCTATACTTATAAGAATGTGGGAATATAGGATTGCACAAAAGAAGAAGCCTCCTCACAAGTAGTGTATAACTGAAACTTCAGTTGCACTTACTCCGAGATCTAAAACTAGGATGCCACTTCAGATTTTTCCCTAAGTGGACCTTTGCATGCATGTATTAGGCAGTCATTGAATAGAATCACAGCCACTCCCTCATTTCCCAGGAAAGAGGTAAAACCTTTGTCAAGACAATTTCCTCCAACTGAAGGCAATTCCTATTGAAAAATGTAACTGTGAACTGCCACCAGCAAGATTGCTAGCAGTAGGGGTTGAGTGTGTGGAAACTGAAAAGGGTATCTGGCCATTAAATAAGAAAATAATAGCTTTCAAAAAACAGACCTTGGCCGGGCGTGGTGGCTCATGCCTGTAATTCCAGCACTTTGGGAGGCCAAGGTAGGTGGATCACCTGAGGCCGGGAGTTCAAGATCAGCCTGGGCAACATGGTGAAACTCCATCTCTACTAAAAATACAAAAATTAGCCGGGCATGGTGGCATGTGCCTGTAATCTCAGCTACTCAGGAGGCCGAGGCATAAGAATTGCTTGAACCTGGGAGGTGGAGGTTCCAGTGGGCCGAGATCGTGCCATTGTACCACTCCAGCTTGGGTGACAAAGCAAACCTCTGTCTCAAAACAAAACAAATATATCTTAATTTTATATATGTGTGTGTGTGTGTGTGTATATATATATATATACACCCCGAACAAAGGAATTTCTAGTGAAATAAGAGTAATTATTTACTTTTTCTAGATGTCTTTCTATATCTATCTATCTATTGAATGATCAATGAATCAATCATCCTATTTTCCTTGGATACGTCCTACTAGAAAAATATAGTCAAATTATAATTTCAAATATATTTAAGTAATTTTCTTTCTGTGGTTTGGCCATCAACTTGTAATAATTTTTTATATCTACCAGAGTCTATCCTCTTCTGGTGCTAATTTTTGTTCCGATTAACTGGGTGCACTAAAAATTTTAGTGGTTTAAAACAAGAGTATTTTATTATTTCTCATGATTCTTTATGTTGGCTTGATCTTTCTCCTGGCTTAAGCTAGTTCATCTGGGGCTAGAAGGCTCTGGACAGCCCTTATCACTTATATCAAAGTGATATAAGTGGCAGGCTCATTGGTCTGGGGACTACCGGAAGCACGGCCTGACTCATTTCTGCTTCAGGTAGTCTGTCATATAGGCCTTGTCAAGTAACAGTCTCAGGGTTCCAAAGACCAGGAGAGGACAAATCCTAATGTGCAAGTGTTTTCACACCTTTTGTCACACTTGCTAATGTTCCATTTGCTACATCAAGTCACATGGCCAAGATTAGGATAAAGACATTTTGACTTCTTCATCCAAGAATCTGCAAAGTCACCTGGCACATCAAGTTGGGAACAATTTTAGGTCTTTTAAAATTGTCTACATATAAGATAAAGTAAAAAAGAAAGGAAAATTAGAAGCACTTTAAAAAAAAAAAAAAAACTATTTGATTTACAGAGACAACTGTTTTCTATCAAATTGCTCCAGGTTAATAAACCGTTATTCAAAATGCTTGAGACCAGAAGTATTTTTGATTTTGATATTTTTTCCAGTTTTGGACTATTTCCATTATTCTTAATAGCTAAGTGTTTTTAATCCAAAAATCCAAAATCTGAAATGCTTAAATGAGCATTTCCTTTGAGTGTCTTGTCAGCACTCAACAATTTTCAGATTTTGGAGCATTTCAAAATTAAGATTTTTGAATTGGGGTTACTCAACGTTTAAGAATATCATTAATGTTTACTTTTAAATACTGTACTTAATTTGTCACATATCAGTGAAAAATATTGGACCACCCTCAGTTCACTGCTGTAGAGATTGCCCGTTTTAATTTATTTTATTACATTCATCTGGTGTAGTTTGACATGTTCCTCTATTCTTTTAAAATTTTCTAGAAGTTGATTGGTTGCACATGCTTGCTCTGTTCCAAGTGTAACATTTTGCCAGAAAACTTAACAAATAAGTTTTGTTCTTCTATCGTGAGATATACAATGCGTGGGCAACTATTTTTGTGTAGTTAGTAGCCATTGATATTCAGTATTTAGACCTTTCAATTTATCACAGTTGTAAAAAGGTTATACCTACTATCTAATTCAATTATTAATTTTAATTAATGAGAAATACTTCTGTAATTTACTATTTAATTTGCTCAATGGTACATTTTTTTTACAATGATGTACAAGAAATGTTGAATTTATTTGTCTTATAAACTACTTTTTAAAAATCATGAGTTGGTTCCCAGTTTCCTGAAAAGTTGAACAATTAGTTTATGTGTGTATAATAATGAATGAGTGGATTTAAATAGCTTTAAAATAGTTTGATCAATAGAATTTTATCTTTATTGAAGCTCAAAATATTTTATCTTCATTTATTTATCTTAGTTCCGCAGGCAGAAAAGTCCAAAAGCAAGGCATTAGCATCTGGTGTGGCATTATTAAGGGCCTTCTTACTGCATCTAAACATGGCAGAAGGACAAACTCTGAAGCTTGCCTAATGCTACATGAAACCTGTTTTATGAGGGCCTTAATCCTGTTAATAAGGAAGGAGCCTCATGGCCTAACCACCTCTTAAATACCCTACTTCTTAATACTATCACATTGGCAACCCCTGAATTTCAGAGAGAATTAACTTTCGACATGAATTTGGAAGGAGACAAAAGCATTCAAACCATAGCACACTTCTTACTTTCTTCTTGGCCCATATCTAACTTCAGCCATTAATCCAAGAAGCTTCAGTTCTTTGGTGGTAAATCATATTTCAAGATCACAACCAAAGTGGTTACAATGCTTATTTATTTAATTCTATCTGCAACTCTAATTCCCTTTTTCCAAGTAACATAACATATGCACAGATTCCAGGTATTAGGACATGGACATCTTCATGGGGCCATTATTCTATCACAATATTCTTGTGTATTTTTGTCACATCTCTCAAGAAATATGTAGCTGTTTATTAATGCTCTAAGAGTCACACATTCTTCTACAGGTTGACAAAATTTTTTATTTCAAAAGAGTCTGTTATAGCTCCATTGTGGATCATTTTCTTGAAAATACAAAATGATGGTTTTATTATTTTTTCTCAAGAATTTGTTTTTGTATTTTATAATTCCTTTCCAGAGTTCCATTTGTTTGGGTTTACTTGAAAGTAATATTTATTGAGTTATATGTTATAAATATAATCCTTACCAGTCTTCAACCTATTCAGAAAGCTTTTAATTTTATACTTATTCTTAGAATTAATTGGCACTTACAAACAATTGATATCTATGTAATTTTCTCACTTTATTTTATTATTTTAGGTTTTTGTGGTAATTATTTTATTATTGCTATTGTTTTATTAGTGGTGATTCAACATTATAAAAAAATCTTAATGAAATAAAAATGATACTTTCTACCATTAACATCATTCCCTTACTCATATAACTATTTCCTATTTTATGTGTAGTTTCTAGAAAGCCATCTGAAAGTTATTCTTACTCAAGCAAGAGCCACTATGAGAAGGTATAATCAGTCTAGTAATATGTCTAAACTTTGTTTTAGAATCTTGGCCATATGAAGAAGGAATGGTATGGTTGCATCTGGAGATTTGGAGACCTGAGAATACATTATGACAGTAATGCAGGTGAAAAGTGAGACACTCTTGGAAATAGAATAAAAAGAGAACAGATGAAAAAATACTTTAGAGATCAAAGTGGGATGATTTCATGACTTATTGGATAAATGAGGAGGAAAGGAAGTCAAAGATAATTCTTAGTACCTATTTCATTGATGGTGCCTTCTCAAAAATAAGGTCAGAGGAAGAGCAGCCTTTACTATTATTATTATTAGATTAGTTAAATTAGGGATCTTCAGACTGTGATGCTTATCATAATCTCAATGTGAAATATGAATTTAGGAATCATTATAGATTCAATCCATAAAAACAATTAAGATTACCCAAAGAGAGCAAGTAGAGGGAGAAGAGAAACAAGGAGGGAATCTTAAGGAACATGAATATTTAAGCTATGGAAAGAACAGAGAGAATGTGGAAAATCAAATACAGAGCAGACTCTCAGGTTGGCATACTCTACTGGAGGCAAAAATCAGAAAAACAAATTCCAGTAGATGGGATTTTCTATTTCACATATTTCAGATAGGTCAAGTAACTTAAAAATTGAAATGCAATTATGGAAGTTGGTAACGCTTGGGAGCTATGGACTTTCTAATGCTCAGAAGGTGGACTTAGAAAGTCCAAGTTAACGTGTCAAAGATTAAACAGCCAAAATGTTGACAAGTATTAATTTTAGCCAGGAATGTTTGATTCCTCAATCTTAAACAATACAATTTAAAGAAAGTAAAAAAAAATAAATAGACAAAATACCTACATAAATTACTGATAAAGACTTACTGGTTCTTGTGATGGAAAACATTTTCTAAATTTGAAGCCTTTATACAAAAACAATTAGAGGAAAAAATATTTTTTTCATAAAAATTGTTAAGATCTGCATGTAAAAACAACAAAAGCAAACTTAAAGGAAATATAATATATTAAATGTTATTCTTGATACCTGTAAACTTTAATTTCAGATGTACTAAGCTTCTATCAATTTTTCTTAAAAACACATATGATGACTCAGAAACACCAAATCTCATAATACTGAAAACTATAAAATATTGCAATAATCTGAAAGGAAGTACAAGACCTATGGGGCTGAATTGAGAATAACAATTGGCAGCTGGCATGAGCTTTTCCAATTGGAGCAGATGGTATAGATATGCTTTGGTCCTGTGCCACAACCTCCCCCTGGTAAGAGACCAGAATCTATGCCAACAGAAAACTTGGAGGCTACCTTCCTACTGCACAGACATAAGATTTTTAGGGGATAATAGTATACCTGATTTCCTGTTGCTACACTGCTCTCAAGTACCTCTCATAATATATAAGATTTTAAAAAATAAAATGAGGACAGAGAGTCAGAGATTGATATATTATATCCTGTAAAGCATTACCCAAACGTGTTAAATTATGTTGGCAAGGTCACCAATAGGGCTGCCACTATTTGTGTCTATTAACGAGTATATATATTTTTTGAATTATTTTATTTAACATAGTGTCAAAGAAAGTAGTCATGACTTTTTAAGACTATCATAGCTCAGTCAAGTGGAATCACATTACATAAGTATTTTCCAGCCCATGAAATGGGTCTAGAAGCTCTACCATCAACCTGATGTATACAAATCAATAAGCTGAGATTTGCTTGCTTTTTTCCTCTCCACTAAACAGGTTGGTATTTCAGCTTTCTGTTTAGAAAGCAAACAAAGGCTATGAAGTGGCATATATTAAAGTGGTCTTCCTTATTCCACAGGCTTCAGTCATGCAAAACTTTGCCAACTGTTTGCTTAAATACAGAAGCAAAAGGATGCAGCCCAGCAATTATTTTCTAATGCTATCTAAGAAGTATACTCAATGGAGAGTGAGAAAACCCATCGTATGCCATAACATGTCTTTTTTTTCTAGAAACAGTAAATAGGCTAGACAATTCTTTATTCCAAAATAAGTAAACAGAATCAAAAATACAAATAAGACTTTTAAAAAAAAAGTGCAGAACAATGAATAGCAGTAAAAATTGCTTTGAGAGTCAAAGACTTTTCTTCCAAAGGCAGTTTAATTCTCTGAATCATAAACTCAAATATCCTCTGAAATCACATAGTTCAGATCAACTATTCAATATCATTACCTTAATTCTTGCTTTTCAACATTACTGACGCCTCTAAACCCTGTTCTCCTCTTCTTTATTTCTCTCAACTTCTTTTTTTCTTTGTTACTTACTATTCAACACAAACTTCAGAGTCTCGTCCTTGATTATATGCATGTGAATATCCTCAGCTTTTCTTCTCCATCCTGTTCTACAATAGCTATTGCCTCCTGGAAGAAGTTCAAAGTTGGACAGACTCAATGTGAATTCCTTAAGTCTATGCTAGGTCTTCTGAGCTATGGTAGGAAAAAAAAAAAAAAAAAAATCTCAGCCGGGCACGGTGGCTTACGCTTGTAATCCCAGCACCTTGGGAGGCTGAGACAGGCGGATCACGAGATCAGGCGATGGAGACCATCCTGGCTAACACAGTGAAACCCTGTCTCTACTAAAAATACAAAAAAGTAGCCAGGCATGGTGGCAGGCACCTGTAGTCCCAGCTGACCAGGAGGTTGAGGCAGGAGAATAGCATGAACCCGGGAGGTGGAGGTTGCAGTGAGCCGAGATTGGGCCACTGTACTCCAGCCTGGGCGACACAGCGAGACTCTGTCTCAAGGAAAAAAAAAAAAAAAATTCCACCTAATTGCAAAGATTATGGCTTAATATTGATATTATTTATTGTTTTATTTTACATAGTGTAGTGCTTGGTCATATTTTCCCAGCTGTCTTTAAACTCATCCAGTTTCACCCTGTGTTTCAACACACAACTTTGCGTCAGAAGTTGGTGACAATTAGATGACAATAGACTCCACTGTCTATCACAACATTAAAAAATTTCCTGAATTCTTACCAGTTTTATTTCTGTTTTAGAGAAAAAGCAGCTTTTCTGTCCATATAGTGACACAAAATTAGAATGACAACACATTTAAGAGTGGTTGAACACTTTAGCGGATGGCTATTAATTGTTATGATTGATGCACAAATGCTACTGGCACCTACTGGGGGGAGACCAGTGAAGCAAGAACTTTTTCAATTTTCAGAGCAGTTATGCACATTGAACATGATTCTTCACGTAGCACAACTTCAGTTGTGTCTCTGGAATTCAAATAAGTGAAAAATATATTTATAAGTAGGTGATTGTAGAACTTAACTCTGATTTAAACGTAGCCCACCACTTTTTGCATGTGTTTAATATGCTGAGATATGTATACAAAAACAGTAGCCATTATAAAAATGAGTGAGAAAGAAACAAATCAAAGTTTATCACTAGAAAAAGGCACCAAACCATTGGTGGCTGGGCCAATGGCTGAATAACAAGAGCTCTGGTCTGCTGCTCCCAGCAAGATCAACACAGAAAGCAGGTGACTACTGCATTTCCAACTGAGGTACCTGACTCATCTCATTGGGACTGGTTAGGCAGTGGGTGCAGCCAATGGAGGGAGAGCTGAAGCATGGTGGGGTATCGCCTCACCCAGGAAGCACAAGGGGTCAGGGAACTCCCTCCTCTAGCCAAGGGAAGCTGTGAGGGACAGTGCCGTAAGTACACATCGGACTTATTCTAAAATTGAGCACATAATTGAAAGTAAAACACTCCTAAGTAAATGCAAAAGAAAGGAAATCACAACAAATAGTCTCTCAGACCACAGGGCAATCAAATTAGAACTCAGGATTAAGAAACCCACTCAAGGCCAGGCAAGGTGGCTCACGCCTGTAATCCAAGCACTTTGGAAGACTGAGGCAGGCGGATCACGAAATCAGGAGATCGATACCATCCTGGCTAACACGGTGAAACCCCATCTCTACTAAAAATACAAAAAAATTAGCCGGGTGTAGTGGTGGGCACCTGTAGTCTCAGATATAGGAGGCTGAGGCAGGAGAATGGCGTGAGGAGATGGAGCTTGCAGTGAGCCTGGGCGACAGAGTGAGACCCAGTCTCAAAAACAAAACAAAACAAAACAAAACAAACAAAAAAAACACCTCACTCAAAACCACACAACTACATGGAAACTGAACAATCTGCTCCTGAATGTCTATTGGGGTAAATAACAAATTAAGGCAGAAATAAATAAGTTATTTTAAAACCAATGAGAGCAAAGACACAACGTACCAGAATCTCTGGGACACAACTAAAGCAGGTTTAGAGGGAAATTTATAGCACAAAATGCCCACAGGAGAAAGTGAGAAATCTCTAAAACTGACACCCTAACATCACAATTAAAAGAGCTAGAGAAGCAAGAGCAAACAAATTCAAGAGCTAGCAGAAGACAAGAAATAACTAATATCAGAGCAAAACTGAAGGAGATAGAGACACGAAAAACCCTTCAAAAAAATCAATGTATCAGAAGTTCTGGCCAGTGCAACCAGGCAAGAGAAAGAAATAAAGGGTATTCAAATAGAGAGGAAGTCAAATTGTCTCTGTTTGCAGATGACATGATTTTATATTTTAAAAACCCCATCGTCTCAGCCCAAAATATCCTTAAGCTGAGAAGCAACTTCAGCAAAGTCTCAGGATACAAAATCAATGTGCAAAAATCACAAGCCAAATGAATAGCCAAATCATGAGTGAACTTCCATTCACAATTGCTACAAAGAAAATAAAATACCTAGGAATACTACTTACAAGGGATGTGAAGGACCTCTTCAAGTAAAACTACAAACCACTGCTCAAGGAAATAAGAGAAGACACAAACAAATTGAAGAACATTCCATGCTTATGGATAGGAAGAATCAATATAATGAAAATGGCCATACTGCCCAAAGTAATTTATAGATTCGATGCTATCCCCATCAAGTTACCATTGACTTTCTTCAGAGAATTACAAAAAACTACTTTACATTTCATATGGAACCAAAAAAGGGCCTGCATATCCAAGATAATTCTAAGCAAAAGGAACAAACCTGGAAGAATCACGATACCTGACTTCAAATTATACTACAAGGCTACAGTAACCAAAACAGCATGGTACTGGTACAAAAACAGATATATAGACCAATAGAATAGAACAGAGGCCTCAGAAATAATGCCACACATTTACAACCATCTGATTTTTGACAAAATTAACAAAAACAAGCAATGGGGAAAGGATTCCCTTTTTAATAAATGATGTTGGGAAAACTGACTAGTCATATGCAGAAAACTGAAACTGAGACCCTTTCTTACACCTTATACAAAAATTAACTCAAGAAGGATTAAAGACTTAAATGTAAAACCTAAAACCATAAAAACCCTAGAAAAAAACATAGACAATACCATTCAGGACATAGGCATGGGCAAAGACTTCATGACTAAAACACCAAAACCCATGGCAACAAAAGCCAAATTTGACAAATGGGATCTAATTAAACTAAAGAGCTTCTGCACAGCAAAAGAAACTATCATTAGAGTGAGCAGGCAACCTACAGAATGGGAGCCAATTTTTGCAATCTGTCCATCTGACAAAGGGCTAATATCCAGAATCTACAAGAAACTTAAACAAATTGACAAGAAAAAAAAAAACCCAATCAAATAGTGGGTGAAGGGTATGAACAGACACTTCTCAAAAGAAGACATTTATGCAGCCAACAAACGTATGAAAAAAAGCTCATCATCACTGGCCATTAGACAAATGCAAATCGAAACCACAACAGTTAGAATGATAATTAAAATGTCAGGAAACAACAGATACTGGAGAGAATGTGGAGAAATAGGAACGCTTTTACACTATTGGTAGGAGTGTAAATTAGTTCAACCATTGTGAAAGACAGTGTAGAGATTCCTCAAGGATCTAGAACCAGAAATACTATTTGATGCAGCAATTTCATTACTGGGTATATACCCAAAGTATTATAAATCATTCTGCCATAAAGACACATGCACATAAATGTTTATTGCAGCACTATTCACAATAACAAAGACTTGGAAGCAATCCAAATGCCCATCAATGATAGACTGGATAAAGAAAATATGTCATATATACACCATGGAATACCATGCATCCATAAAAAAGATGAGGTCATGTCCTTTTCAGGGACATGGGTGAAGCTGGAAACCATCATTCTCAGAAAACCAGCACTGGAACAGGAAACCTAACACCGCATGTTCTCATTCATAAGTGGGAGTTAATCAATGAGAACACATAGATACAGGGAGGGGAACATCACACATCAGGGCCCATCAGGGTGGGGGTGGCTAGGGAAGGGATGGCATTAGGATAAATACCTAATATAGATGGTAGGTTGATGGGTGCAGCAAACCACCATGGCATGTGTATACCTATGTACCAAACTGGCAACTTCTGCACATGTATCAGAACTTCAAGTATAAAAAAAAAAAGAAGAAGAAGAAATATAACTAATTATATGATCCAGCAGTCCCACTACTGGGTATTTGTTCAAAGGGGATGAAGTCAGTATGGCAAAGAGATAGCTGTTCTCTTATATTTACTGCTGCACTATCCTCAATAGCCTAGATATATCAACCTAAGTGTTTGTGAACAGATGAATAAAGAAAACGTGGTATACATACACCATGGAATACTCTCAGCCACAGAAAAGTAATAAAATCTTTACATCAGGACCTGATGTAAAAATAAAGATTTTATTCCTTTTCTGTGGCTGAGAGTATTCCATGGTGTATGTATACCACGTTTTCTTTATTCATCTGTTCAAGTATACATATGTAACAAACCTGCACGTTATGTACATGTATCCTAGAACTTAAAGTATTATAATAATAATAACAATAATAATAATAATAATAATAAACTGGGATGTAGTAAAGCAGTGTTAAAGCAAGGCGACTTATATCATAAATAAATTATTTAAGTTCCAATGTCAAAAACCTAATAAAGAAAAAAAAAAAAGAATAAAATCTTGTCATTCATAGCAACATCAGTAAACCTAGGGGACATTATATTAAGTGAAATATGTCAAGCATGAAAAAATAAATATTGCATGAACTTACTCATTTTAGTAATCAAAAAATCTGGTATCATAGAAGTACAGAGTAGAATAGTGGTTACCAGAGGCTAAGGAGGGTAATAGAAAGGTGGGAGAAGGGGACATGTTGATCAATGGGCATAAGAAGAATAAGCTCTGGTGTTCTACTGCAAAGTAGAGTGGAAATAGTTAACAATATCGTATATTTCAAGATAACTATAAGAGAGGACTTTGAATGTTCTCATCACGAATAAATGATAGATGTTTGAGCTGATGTATGTGCTAAATACTCTCATTTGATCATTACACCATGGACACATGTATTGAAACATCACTGTACCCCATACATATGAACAATTATTATGTCAATTAAAAATAAAATAAAACTTTTTAAAAAGAGTAATAGTTACATGTCTCTAAAAAATACTTTTCAAGGTTAAAGGATATAGTAGCTATAAAATTTTCCTTTTATTTAAATATTTTTATATAATTGAATATTTATATTTTACTTATATTTTCAATTTTTATGTTTCATTTCTTAAGCATAATATATGTATGATACTATTGTGTATCATTATTGTACCTCAGTTCTTAAACAAAATACATAAAGACTAGGAATATGTGAGATCACATGTTTACAAACTACTGTTTTTTTAATCAATGAAATTATTCTTATTGTAACATTTTTATTAAAAAATAATTGGAGGGCTGCGCATGGTGGCTCATACCTGTAATGACAGAACTTTGGGAGGCTGAGGCAGGCAGATTGCTTGAGCAAAGGAGCTTGAGACAAACCTGGGCAACATGGCAAAAATCCGTCTCTACAAAAATACAAAAATTAGCTGGGCATGGTGGCAGGTGCTGGCGGTCACAGCTACTCAGGAAGATGAAGTGAGAAAATTACCGGAGCCCGAGGCGGTCAGGGCTGCAGTGAACTGTGATCATGTCACTGCACTCCAGCCTGGGCAACAGAGGCAGATTCTGTCTCTCACACACACACACACACACACACACACACACACACACACGAAGTGAATAGAGGCACAGTGGCTCCCCGCTTTAATCCCAGCACTCTGTGAGGCTGAATTGGGAGGATCACTTGAGTTCAAGAGTTCAAGACCGGGGGCCAGGCGCGGTGGCTCACGCCTGTAATCCCAGCACTTTGGGAGGCCGAGACAGGCGTATCACGAGGTCAGGAGATGGAGACCATGCTGGCTAACACAGTGAAACCCCATATCTACTAAAAAAAACACACACAAAAATTAGCCAGGCATGGTGGTGGGCACCTGTAGTCCCAGCTACTTGGGAGGCTGAGGTAGGAGAATGGCTTGAACCCAGGAGGCAGAGCTTGCAGTGAGCTGAGATCACGCCATTGCACTCCACCCTGGGCGACTGAGTGAGACTCCATCTTAAAAAAAAAAAAAAAAAAAAAAGAGTTCAAGACCAGCCTAGTTAACATAGTGGGACTTCATCTCTACAAAAAGTACACAAAATTAGTTGTTTCTGGTAGTGCCTACCTGTAGTCCCAGCTGCTTGGGAAGCTGAGGTGGAAGGATCGCTAGAGCCCAGGAAGTCAAGACTGCAGTGAACCAAGATTAGGCCACTGCAATCCAGGCTAGGTGATGGAGTAAGACACTCTCTCTCTCTCTCTCTCTCTCTTTCTCTCTCTCTCACACACACACACACACACACACACAGAGTAAATAGATACCTACTCATAAATTTAAATGTCAACAAATTTGCAAATTAGAAGAAACTGAGACTACATTTAAAAATCCCACATTTATAAAAATTGAATTTCATATTACAATTGTTTTTTGAATTGACTGTGGGTGTACTGAGTGGTTAGAAGGAATGGGAAAAATGCACCCACTATGAAGCCTTAGAAATAAGAAGTAGGAGTACCATCTGCTTTAGAGAAAATTATTCTTCATCCATTAGTTAAATGTTTGTAAGCATTGTACCAATTTCTCAAAAGATGTCTGTGTTGCTTAAAGTAAATGTCATTTATGAAATCAAATATAAATATTCACAAATGAAATGTGTGGCTATATACAATATTGATTTTTTTTGCTGAAAAAGAGCCTAATTAAAATGGAGCATTGTTAAAAGAATAGCAAAATCTTAAAAAAAGAGAAATGTTCAATTGCCTATTATATAATGGCACTAAAAGAGAGATCATTGATTTGAATACTTTCTTGTGTCGTGAATGCAGAATGTTTTTAGTTAAAAAATAAGTTAAAAGTTCTTGTGAAACTGAGAGATGGTTAATAGTTTGCCTATTTATCTTAAATATTATTTTTAATACAGAAGAATGTAGCAAATGTATTTGAGACTGAACTGAAGCTAGTTATTCAAGATTATTTTCTTTCAGAATAAAAATATACTTTTTTTCATTTATGATAAGTGATAATGCTATAAAAAATTCTATAGAGTATAAAAACTCTTAATGAAATGACTGAAAATCTAGGGATTTGGTGTCTGATATACCAAATATGAACACAACTGATGGAATTGTTCAATTTTTACTTAAATATTTTACCTTCACCTAAAACTGCCCTAAGTTAATAAGTTGCCTGTCTTATATCCCACTGTATATTATCTTAAAATTTGAACTTGATTCTACCATAAAGACACATGGGCTCAAATGTTCATTGCAGCACTGTTCACAATAGCAAAGACGTGGAATCAACCTAAACGCCCATCAATGACAGGCTGAATAAAGAAAATGTGGTACATACACACCATGTGATACATATGCCATGGTGTGTTACGCAGCCATAAAAAAGACCAAGATCATGTCTTTTGCGAGAATATGGATGGAGCTGGAGGCTATCATCCTTAGCAAACTAATTCAAGAACAGAAAACCAAATACTGCATGTTCTCACTTGTAAGTGGGAGCTAAATGATAAGAAAATATGAACACAAAGAAAATAACAAACACTGGGGTCTACTCAGTGGGGGGGGGGGGCGGTGTGGGAGGAGAGAGAGGAAAAAATGACTATTGGGTACTGAGAAAAAATAACTATTGGGTACTGAGTTTAATACCTGGGTGACGAAATAATATGTACAATAAACCCCCCCGACGATATTGGGGGAAACCACCCCCGATATTTAACGTGGGTTCTTTTCTATTTCCCTAAGCATCTCGACTGGTCTGAGAAATAAAGGGGAAGAGCACAAAAGGGAGAAATTTTACAGCTGGGTGTCCAGGGGAGACATCACATGTCAGCAGGTTCTGTGATGCTCCCTGAGCAGTAAAACCAGCAGTTTTTTGTTAGTGATTTTCAAAAGAGGAGGGAGTGTATGAATAGTGTTTGGGTCACAGAGATCACATGCTTCACAAGATAATAAAGTATCTCAAAGCAAACGGAGGCAGGGCGAGATCACAGGACCACAGGACAGGGCAAAATTAAAATTGCTAATGAAGTTTTGGGCATGCGTTGTCATTGATAACATCTTATCAGGAGACAGGGTTTGAGAGCAGACAACCTGCCTGACCAAAATTTATTAGGCGGGAATTTCCTTGTCCTAATAAGCCTGGGAGCGCTACAGGAGACTGGGGCTTATTTCATCCCTTTGCCTTCCACTGTAAAAGGCAGCTGCCTCCAAAGGGGTCAATTCATAGACCTACCCTGAGGGATGCATTCTCTTTCTCAGGGATGTTCCTTGCTGAGAAAAAGAATTCAGCAATATTTCTCCTATTTGCTTTTGAAAGAAGAGAAATATGGCTCTGTTCCATCTGGCTCACCAGCAGTCAGAGTCCAAGGCCATCTCCCTTGTTCCCTGAACATTGCTGTTATCCTGTTCCTTTTTCAAGGTGGCCAGATTTCATATTGTTCAAGCACACATGCTCTACAAATAATTTGTGCAGTTAACGCAATCATTACAGGGTCCTGAGGCGACATACATCCTCCTCAGCTTACGAAGATGATGGGATTAAAAGATTAAAGTAAAGACAGGCATAGAAAATCACAAGGGTATTGACTGGGAAAGTGATAAGTGTCCATGAAATCTTCACAATTTATGTTCAGAGACTGCAGTAAAGACAGGCGTAAGAAATTGTAAAAGTATTAATTTGGGGCTCTAATAAATGTCCATGAAATCTTCACAATTTAGGTTCTTCTACTGTGGCTTCAGCCAGTCCTTCCGTTTGGGGTCTCTGACGTCCTGCAACACCTGACATGTGTTTATCTATGTAACAAACCTTCACATGTACCTCCAAACCTAAAATAAAAAATTTAAAAATAGATAAATAAATAAAATTTAAGCTTGATGTTTTTATTTCCAAAATATTTATATTTTCCAAAGTATTTTAATATCATATTGTTATATTTTGTATGTACACAAAATGTATATACAGTGTATAATACTTACAATGTACACACCACATATACATGTAATACTCTTAAAACAATATTTTTCAGTAGTGTGCTATACTTGTTTTTAGAGACAAATTTGTTCTGTGTTGATAATTTTCTTTTATTGCTTTATCACTTTATTTTTTATCACCCATTTTCAGGGTTTTATTGTTAAAATACATTTAGTGATTTATTTAATTTACTTAATCATGTATTTCACTCGGCAAGTGCATTTCTTTTAGTAAAGTCTTTTCTCAATATAAGAATAATTGATGGTATATGATTATGTCATCTCAAAAAGTCAAATAACTTCTAAATGGAGAGAATTTTTGAAGGAACACTGCAGGAAATGTCTGAGTGATTGTATAGTTCAGGCTTGACAGAACTGCTGACTAAAGTTAATGAACCCATAGTGTTCTTGTCAACAGTAAGGAATCTGAGATGTTGTATATTTCCACAACATTCATCCATTTTGGCTGACACTCACTTAAACAATGGTTACTTCAATTACACTCTTTATCTGACTTGCTTCTCAATCATTTATTTTCACTAAATTAGCTATTTTAGGTGTGATTTTAGAATTAGTTGTTTAAGTTGAATAAACTCACTAACAAGTAGAACTTTTTTACATGGAAACTTAGATATTGATAGTGACATGTTTACAGTATTTTGAAAGAAGTTTTTGATTACCTTCAATTATTTTGGATACATAAATGTAAGTCATTTCGTGTAATTACTCAAAGATGCATATTTCATTTCTGACGTCATGTTCAGAGCATTTTAAAAAATGTTTTTGATAAGCGCTAATTATTTTTCATGTAATAAAGGATTACTTGTTTGTGGAAATAGGTTAGACAGATATATCCAGTTCTCGGCTGTTGCAATATGCATGGCTTTACAAATAATAAAGTACTCATATAATATTTAAATAAAATATATGAGAGTTTATGTGCATTATTAACATTTGACACCCTTTGGATTAATATAATGATGTTTTCAAACTAGAACAAAGTATTTTGGAAATGAGGTTGGTATGAAATGAGATTTTTTTTTTTTACAAACTATTGTAGAAATAAATGTTGTTTTATTGTAAAAATTTGTTCTACATATTCTAAACTTTATATAAAAACTTCCTATTTTCTTCACTGGAAATCTCTCTTTTGTATTGGTTTCACATATCAGTTAAAAACTTTACCTCTCCCTACAAAAAATTAATGTGTTAAAGAGAAAATCTTGATTAACTGAAGCAAAGGGTTTTATGAATGGATGCTAAAAGAGGATAGTTTCAAAAATAGATAAAGCAGCAGGTAAAGACTGTGGCATTTCATTCAGGTGTATGGTTCAATTCCCTAGTTCTGGAAAATTAACCAAAGTGAGACTTTAATACAGTCCACTGCTGACTAAATCATTTATAATTACAAAGTTGGTAAATCAGCACAAAGGAGGGAAATCGATAATATACTAAGTTGGTACTACTTCATCTTGAATCATAGGAAACACTTAACATCTTAATAAGTCACACTTAATAATCTACCACATTGTACACAGTCATTGTATCAATCCTAACTTATAATAGACAGAAGTTCCAGGGTTAGAAGTGATTAAAGTATTCGAATGTTTTGAAGATACACTATTAGAAGCAATAGTTATTTCTTAAAATGAAAAGGCTAGGTTGCTGATCTCAGTAACACAATCTCTATCACATGGTATAACCTTAATAATGCTGAATACAATTTAAAGAGCAGGTAAATGATCATTTCTATTATATTTTTAAAAAAGTGGTTCCACACAACAGCTTTGTGTTTTCTATAAAAGTAATATTCTCTCTTTTTCATTAACCAGCACGTGACATGGGAAAGGAATGTGTGGAGAGCGCTGAGATTCAGACAGCAGAATGATAGGTATGGATGGGGCAAAAGATGGAAACTGGATGTTTACACGCAGAAGAATGTAACTTGATTCTGATCTTTTACCACGTATAAAAGTCAACTCAAAATGGATTAAAATATTAAATGCAAGAACCGAAGCTATGAAACTACTAAAATAATGCATTGACCTGGACAAAGAATTTTTTTTTTTTTTTTTGGTAAGAACATAAAAGCACAGGAAACAAATACACATATAAATGAATAAGATTATATTGAGCTAAAAATCTGCTGCACAGAAATGAAAACAATCAACAGAGTGAAGAGAGAATACAGAATGGGAGAAAATATCCACTTGTCAAGGGATTAATAGCCAGAAGAAGATGGCAAAAGCACTCAGTAACAAAAATAATAACCATCTGATTTAAAAATGGGCAAAAGGTCTGAGTAGACATGTCGCAAAAGAAAACACACAAACAGCCAGCAAATGTGTGTGTGTGTGTGTATATATATATATATATTTTTTTTGAGATGGAGTCTCGCTCTGTCACCCAGGCTGGAGTGCAGTGGCTGGATCTCAGCTCACTGCAAACTCCGCCTTCCAGGTTTACGCCATTCTCCTGCCTCAGCCTCCCGAGTAGCTGGGACTACAGGCGCCCGCCACCTCGCCTGGCTAGTTTTTTTTTTTTTTTTTTTAAGTAGAGACGGGTTTTCACCATGTTAGCCAGGGTGGTCTCGATCTCCTGACCTCGTGATCCGCCTGTCTCAGCCTCCCATAGTGCTGGGATTACAGGCTTGAGTCACCGCACCTGGCCCAGCAAGTATATTTTTAAAATGCTCAACATTACTAATTCTCAAAGAAATGCAAATAAATATCACAATGAGATGTCATCCCATACCAGTTAAAATGGCTATTACCAAAAAGACAATAACAAATATAACAAACGCTGCCCAGAATTCTGAGAAAACAGAACTATTATACATGGTTGGTGGCAGTGTAAATGGGTACTGCCATTATGAAAAACAGTGTGAAGGTTCCTCAAAAAACAAAGAACATAACTACCACATGATCCAGCAATCCCACTGCTGCCTATATATCCAAAAGAAACGAAATCAGTATGTCAAAGAGATATATGTATGCTGGTATTTATTGCAGCACTATTCACGTAGCCAAGATACAGAATCAACCTAAGTTTCCATCAACAGATAAATGGTTAAAGGCAATGTGGTAGTTATACAGAATAAAATATTTTCAGCCATAAAAAATATAAATTTCTGTCATATGCAGCAACATGGATACACCTGAAGGATATTGTGTTAAGTGAAATAAGTTAGGCACAAAAAGGCAAATGTTACATGTGCAGGAGCTTTAAAAAGTTGATTTTATGAAGGTAGAGAGTAGAAAGGTAGATATCAGAGTCTGGGAAGGGTATTGGAAAGGATGGATAAAACCAAGTTGGTAAATAGGTACAAAAATACAGTTAGATAGAAGGAATACATTCTAATGTTTGATAGTTTAGTGGGGTGGGCTACAGTTAATAATTTGTTATATATTTTCAAATAGCTAGAAGAGATTTGAAATGTTTTCAACACAAGTAAGGGATAAATATTTGAGGTGATGAAATCCTAATTACCTTGATTTGATCATTACACAATGTATGCATGAAAATATCACATGTACCTTATACATACAATGATTTTATGTCAATTTATATAAGATAGGGAGCTGTCTAAGCACCAGTCCCATGGTGAATGTAAATGTAGAAGCATCTGGTCACTGAGGGGAAGGACAACAATGTGAAGATATAGTATCTGGATAGAACTTCTTTCCCCAAAAGAAATAAAGACCAAGTCATTATCATAGACAGACTTGGCATTGCAATGTGTGCTGAGGCAGGAGCTCAGTCACTAATTTTAAGATAAAGCATGTGGAGCTTGTCTTCAAGAAGCAAGATGCGAACATAAATCTATTACTGCAGCCAAGGTGCAAAATTAGGTAATATCGACAACGAGGTGTTCTTAGAGTGATCCTTGGTGATTTTTCTGTCTTTTGTATTCTTTCTGCCCAGAGACAGAATGAGAGAACAAGCATCTGGTGTGCATAAACTACAATAAAAGTTTGTGTCCTTTCCTTCCTTCCTCACTTCCTCCCTTCTTTCTTCCCTTCCTCCCTTCTTTCTTCCCTTCCTCCTTCTCTTTCTCTCTTCCTTCCTTTATTCCTCCCTCCCTTCCTCTCTCTCTCCCTTTTTCCCCTCCTTCTCCCTTTCCTTCCTTCCTTCCTTCCTTCCTTCCTCCCTCCCTCCCTCCCTCCCTCCCTCCCTCCCTCCCTCTCTCTCTCTCTCTTTCTTTCTTTCTTTCTTTCTTTCTTTCTTTCTTTCTTTCTTTCTTTTTTTCTTTCTTTCTTTCTCTCTCTCTCTCTCTCTCTCTCTCTGCTTTTTCCTTCTTTCTCTTTCTTCATTCTATCATGCTATTGATCTATCTGTCTGCCTGCTGGCATGCTAGTCTATCTGCCCATCCATTATCCATTCACTCATCATCCGTCCATCCATCCATCTATCCATCCATCCACCCACAGATACATTTATTTAAAATAAGGGGCAAAAAAAAAAAAAAAAAAGAAAGAAAAGAAAAGAAAAGAAAAAGGAAAAGGAAAAGAAAGAAAGAGGCTAGGCATGGTAGCTCATGCCTATAATCTCGGCACATTGGGAGATCAAGGCAGTTGGATCACCTGACCAACATGAAGAAACCCTATCTCTACTAAAAATACAAAATCAGCTGGGCTTGGTGCCTGTATTCCCAGCTACTCAGGAGGCTGAGGTAGGAGAATCGCTTGAACCCGGGAGGAGGAGGTTGAGGTGAGCCGAGATCACACCATTGCATTCCAGCCTGAGCAAAAAGAGCAAAACTCCATCAAAAAAAAAAAAAAAAAAAAAAAAGAAAAGAAAAGAAAAGAAAAAGAAAGATTACAAGATTACAAAGGTAACATATTTAGAGTACAAATAAAATTATTTGTATTTCTACCTTTCCAATTCACTAAGTCCCCAACCTTTTCTAGATCCTCACCAAGGTTCTCTTACATATACATGCAAATATTTGGATACATGACCAACTTTTATCTTGTATTTAAGTGGTATCCAATAGAAGACAACACACACACACTTGTACACCACATGCATGATCTTAATTTTTTAATAGCCGAATTAACAAAAGAACAAGTAAACACTTTTAATAATACATTTTATTTAACTCAATATATGTGAAATACTGTATTTTCAACAAGTCAACATAAGGCATACTAATGAGATATTTGATGTTTTAAATATTGTCTTTAAAATTAGTGTGTTTTACACTTAGAGTACATCTCAATTTGAAGTAGCCGCATGTCACATGCTGAAAATCCACGTATGGTTATGACTATTATATATGACAATACTTATACAGGTTATTCTACCATACACACTATGGGGCACTTCATCTGCTCCTTATAACATATTTTGGTCATATTCTTGAAGAGGATGGTGCGCTATGTCTCACTTTCTTTCTTTCTCTTTTTTTTTTTTTGAGATGGAGTATTGGTCTATTGCCCAGGCTGCAGTGCAGTGGCACCATCTTGGCTCACTACAACCTCTACTTCTTGGGTTCAAGGGATTCTTCTGCCTCAGCCTTCCCAGTAGCTGGGATTGCAGGTGCATGCCACCACACCTGGCTAATTTTGTATCTTTAGTAGAGATGAGGTTTCACCATGTTGGCCAGGCTGATCTTGAACTCCTGACCTCGTGATCTGCCTGCCTCAGTCTCCCAAAGTGCTGAGATTACAGGCATGAGCCACTGCGCCCGGCTGGCTATGTCTCACTTTCTAAGCGCTCCAGACCATTCCATTTTATGGATGTTTCAAGTAGGGCTTAAATGTCTCTCAATGCAAATGGAAAGACTAAGAAAGCTTTAAACATTATGAATGAGATAAAATGTTACGAGTTAAAGATGAGTAAGTGAAATTTCAGTTGTTATGCAATGGAAATTGAGACATTGGAAGTCTTAACAAATCAATATACAAAACTATATTTAAATATGTTTTACTTGAGTATTAGGATTGAAAATCCTAAAATATTGACTACTTTTAATGATAACTGGAAAAGATAAAGAGAAGAGGCTTAATAGAAGCATCATTTACATCTTTATTGTGACTTTGAGATTATTAGGTGTGATCTGGTTATTTCCTTATAATTATTAAAAATATCAATAATATATTTCTTATGGAATACAAAGTTATTTTCCTTGGAAATGCTTCAGATAATGTTCCAATACATTTGAGTTAACTCACATAGTCAGCATTGAAAGGTGATTAAAATAAATTATCAATTAGAAATGCAAATTAACTTCAAAATGTATGCCGACATGTACACTCAATGCTGAATGACTAGGCAAACCATGCTATTAATTCTATACATGTATAGGATCATTCCAGCTGCAATCTCTGAACAGAGTGTTGGAATCAGGCAGAGATTTGAAGCTCAGCTTAGTTGCTTTGGCCAAGATTCACTGACACAGGACTTAGACTTGCTCTGCTGTAGTTGGCTGAGCACTGATGCTCATAGATGCACACATATACTTTATACCAGATCGAGCTAACTGGTTCGTTTGAATAGACAAATTTCTCTATTTAACACTAATTAATAGCATTATTTCATTTTAAATGCTGAATAGTTTTAAAGGCTATATTTGCATGTACAAAAACCTTTGTTTTTTGTTTTTTGGGTTTTTTTCTTTAGAACTATGCCAAAGTTTTATACTATCAATTTTATTTTGGGGGAGGTGTTCAGGTAAGTGTTCAACCAACGAATACTCATCAATTCTAAAATAATATAAGAGAATTCCTCTTTTAAAAAAACACTAACTTAATTGAGTTTTCATTTTATTAGCAGCCTTCTGGTAACTGGGACTACATTTACTGACAAACATACAGCAATAAAAGAATAATTATAAGATTAAAATTATTAATAGACTGGGAGAAAAAAATGGCAGATAAAAGTACTACATAATGAGGATATGATTTTTATTTTTACAAAATTCATGAATGCTCATCTGATTTAAATACTGACTTAGCCCTTAAAATCTTTTAGAATGTGCCTTTAGTGTTTAAGCACCCCCAGAAAGAGATTTATTTATGAAAAACAATATAAAATAATGACTTAACTTTTTCATTTGTAAATATAACATTTTAATATTGATCATCATATAATAATAGTAATAATAATATTTAAATCTCATTAAATTGTAACATATATCAGAAAATTTAGAATGAAAGGATTATCTTAGTCTAGAGATGAGGCTAATTTATCTTTTAAATAGACAGCATTATAATTACTAATTTGATCAGAGAAACTAAGGCATAAAACACCTCTTCATTTGGAAAGTTAGTACTATAATTTTCCACCATTTCTTAATAGTACTATTCTTGTGTTAATATTTTATCTATTTAAAAACTTGTGAAAATAAATTAAATCCAGAGTGCCTGATTTTTCTCAAATTACAAAGTAGTGTTACAAAAATGAGATTACAGAAAATTGTGACACCTCATTCCCAGTAAAAGTAAGAAAGAAGTAAATTTTTAAAAAAATTATCTACAGGATTTAAAAGACAAATGCATAAAAATAATTATAAATCTCTACTATTGGACCCAAATGTATAAAAATATAATGTGTGACCACAGCATATAGGGTAAAAAGATAGAGCTGTAGACATATGTAAATTTGGTATGCTATTGAAGTTATGTTGATATCAATTCAAATCAAGTTGCTACAAATTTAGGATTTTAAATGTAATCCCCATGGAAACCACAAATAAAATGTTTTAAAAATATACATAGAAGGAAATGAGAAGAGAATCAACAGAGTTCACTAAAAAAAGTCAACTAAACATAGAAGAATGCAGGAATGGAAGGAATGAAAGAAAAAGAACTATAAGACATAAAGAAAACAAATAATAAAATGACAGAAGGTAGAAATAAGTCTTTCCTTACCAGTAATTGCTTTAAATGTAAATGGGTTATTTTAAAATAAAACACAACATGATACAACTACACACTGTCTCTCAGATACTCATTTTAGATCCAAGGACACAATATATTAAAAGTGAATGAATGGAAAATGGTATTATATGCAAATAATAATCAAAAGAGAGTTGAGGTGACTATACCAATATCATGCAAAGCAAACTGTATGTGAATAAAAGGTTACATGCAACAAAGGACATTACATATTGATAACAATTTCAATTTCTCAGAAAGGTATAACAAAAACATATGTACCAAATAAAACTGCTCCCAAAATATATGAAGCAAATTAAAAAAAAAAAAAAAAGAAGGGAAAAGTAGACAATTTTACAACAGTTGGAAATTTCAATACACCACTTCCAATAATGGATAAAACATCTATATATAGATTAATAAGAGAATAGATAAGTTGTACAATACTATGAACCCACTAGGCCTAACAGATCTATATAAAACACCTTACAGTAGCAGCACACTCATTATTTTCAGGTGCACGTGGAACATTCTGTAGGACAGATCAAATAGGCCACAAAACAATTATTAGAAAAATGCAAATGAAATACAATCTCACACCAGTCAGAAGGGAGATTATTAAAAAGTCAAGAAACAACAGATGCTGGCAAGGTTGCAGAGAAATAGGAACACTTTTACACTGTTGGTGGGAATGGAAATTAGTTCAACTACTGTTGAAGACAGTGTAGAGATTCCTCAAAGATTTAGAACCGGAAATATCATTTGACCCAGCAATTCCATTATTGAGTATATACTCAAAGAAATATAAATTATTCTATTATAAAGGTACACGTATGTGTATGCTCATTGCAGCACTATTCACAATAGCAAATATATAGAATCAACCCAAATGCCCATCAATGATAAACTGAATAAAGAAGGTGTGGTACACCTTGGAATACTATGCAGCCATAAAAAGAAATGAGATCTTGTCTTTTGCATGGACATGGATGAAGCTGGAAGCCATTATCCTCAGCAAACTAATGCAAGAACAGAACACCAAACATTGTGTGTTCTCATTTATAAGTGGGCGCTGAACAATGAGAACACATGGACAGAGGGAAGGGAACAAAACTCACTGGGCTTAATACCTAGGTGATGGGTTGATAGGTGCAGCACACCATCATGGCACAGGTTTACCTTTGTAAAAAACCTGCATGTCCTATACGTGTACCCTGGAACTGAAAAAATAATAATAAACATAATTTTAAAAAATGAAATAATATAATCTATCTTTTCTGACCACAGGATATGAAGCTAGATATCAATAACAGAAGGGAAACTAGGAAATTCATAAATACAGGGAAATAAAATAATGTACTCAAAACCAATAAGTCAAAGAAAAATGTCACAAGAGAAATTAAAAAAAATACAGACAAATGAAAACCAAAACACAGCATATCAAAACTCATATGTTTGAGTAAAGGCAATAACAAGAGAAATTTATATTATGAATGCATACCTTGAAAAAGAAGAAAGATCTCAAATTAAGAACCTAGTTTTACATTTTGAGAAACTATAAAAAGAGAGCAAGCTAAACTTAAAGCTAGAAGAAGGAAAGAAATAGTAGATATTAGAGTGGAGATAAATAAAATAGAGAGTCTTGTCTTTGAAAACATCAACAAAATTGGCAACTTTTTAGCTAGAGTGACCAAAATAAAATCAGAAATAAAACTGTTGACTATACTATCAACTTTACAGAAATAAAAAGGATTGTAAAATAATATTATGAACAATTTTACACTACAAAATTATAAAACCTAGAATAAATAGGTAATCTTTTGGAAACATACATATTACCTAAATTGACTCAAGAAAGAACAGAAATTTTCAACCATTGTGTAACAAGACATTGAAACAGTAATCAAAAACTTCCTAACAAGAAAAAGAACCAGTGGTTTTACCAGTGAATTCTACCAAATATTTAAAAAACAAATACCACCAATACTTCTCAAGGTTTTCCATAAAATTGAAAAGGAGGATACACTTCCTAACTCATTCTAAGAGGCCAGCATTACTCAGATACAAAAGTGAGATAAAGACATCACCAGAAAAGAAAACCACAGGTCAATATCCCTTATGCGCAGAGATGCAAAAAGCCTCAAAGAAATATCAGCAAATTGAATTCAACAGCATATTAAAAGGATTATAAATCATGACTAGGTGGGATTTATCCCAAGAATGCAATTGTGTTTCAAAAGCAAAAATCAATTAATGGAATACATAATATTAATGGAATAAAAAAAATGCACAATAATCTCAATTGAACAGAAAAAAAAATTGACAAAATTGAACATTCTTTCAGTATAAAAAAATACCCAACCTAGGAATAGAAAGAAACTCCCTCATTATGATAAAGGCCATATATAAAAAATCCACAGCTAATAGCATATTCAATGTGGGAGGACTGAAAAATTTTCAGAAATAAGACAAGAATGTCCACTTTCACTGCTTTAATTAACATAGCATTGGAAGTCCTAGAAAGGGCACTTAGCCAAAACTAAGTAAATTAACTAATTAACAAAGAACATTCAAATTGGAAAGGACTAAAATTTTCTCTGTGTGCAGATATAATCATCTTATACATGAAAACCCTTAAAGATTACACTATAAGTTAAAAAACAAAACTAAACTAAACTAAACTAAACCAAAAAAAACACTTATAGCTAATAAACAGAAGCAGAAAAAATGCATGATAGAAACTCTATACCCAAAAATCAAATGGGTATTTATACACTGGAAATGAGCAAACCAAAAAGGAAATTAAGAAAAAAATGCCATTTATAGCAGCATCTAAAATAGTAAAACACTTAAGAATATATTTCGTCAAAGATATGAAAGATCTGAACGCTGAAAACTACAAGAAAAATGGTGAAAGAAATTAAAGACTTTTTATTTAAAAAAGAAATGTATCCTATTTTCTCAATTAGAAAACTTAATATTGTTAAGATGTCAATCAATATTACCCAAAATGATCTATATATAGACTCAACCCCAAACCTATCAATATACCAACATCCTTTTTTGCATAAATGAAAAATCTGATTTTTTAATCCATACAAAATTGCAAGGGGACCTAAGTAGCAAGCCTAATATTTAAAAAGAAGAATAAGTCATAGTTCTTATATTTTTCAATTTCAAAACCTAGTACAAACTACAGTTACCAAAACAGTAAGGTATTGGTATAAGGAAAGACATATAGACCAAGGAAGTAAAATTGAAAGTCAATAAATAAAACCTTACATTTATGGCCAAATTATTATTGGCAAAGGCCCAAAGTTCCTTTTCCATTAAATGGAAGAAGAACTCATGTTGAAATTTAAATTCCCATTGTAATGGTCTTCAGAGGTGAGACCCTTAAAAGCTAGATAGGTCATGAGTACTCTTCTCTCATGAATTGATTAATGCTATTATCTCAGGAATGGGTTAGTTATTGTGGAAGTGGGCTCCTGAAAAAAGGATGGATTTAGCCCCATTGTATCTCTCTGTCTCACGTCCCTGCCTACCTATTCCCCATGGGATAATGTGCAAGAATGCCCTTATTATCTGCCAATGCCATGCTCTTGGACTTCCCAACATCCAGAAATGTGAGGCAAGTAAACATCTACTATTTATAAATTACCCAATCTGTGGTATTTTGTTACAGCAGCAGAAAGTAGACTAAGACAGTCTCTTCAAAAATATGGCTGAGACAACTAGATCCACATGCAAAAGAATATGTTGGATATCTCTATCAAACCATGATCATACCGTACCATGTATAATAAAATGGATCCCACTATCATACAACTTGATATCCTCAAAATGGATCAATGACCTAAATATCAGACCTAAAATCATAACTCTTCAAGGAAAACAAAGGAGCAAATCTTCATGACCTTGACTTTGACAATAGAATCTTAGGTGTGCCATCAAATGTGTGAGCAAAAAGAGGAAAACAAGATAAATTGGACTTAATCAATAGTAAAAATTTTGTGATCAAAGAACATTATTAAGAAAGTGAAAGGAAAACCTGTATAGTGGGAGAAAATACTTGCAAATCGTTTATCTGATAAGGGTTTAATATCCAGAATAGACAAAGAACTACTAGAATTTGTCTACAAGGAAATAGTAACCCAATTAAAAAATAGGCAAAGGCTTTTCTCTAGAGAATATACATATCAATAGCCACTAAGCACATGAAAAGGTTCTCAACACCGTTAGTCCTAGGGAAATGCAAATCAAAACCAGAAGATACCACTTCGTACCTTTTCTAGGATGGTTATAACAATGGCAACACCAAAGGAGTGGGGGACCAGTGTTGTCAAAGATGTATAGAAATCAGAACCCTCATACATTGCTGGTGAGATGAAAAATGATGCAATTGCTATAAAAAATAGCTTGGCAGTTCCTCAGGAAACTAAAGATAGAATTATCATATGACCTAGCAATTTCATTTCTAGGCATATATCCAAAAGAATTAGAAACAGAGACTCGGTTACTTGTACAACAATATTCACTGGAGAATTATTTACAGTAGTCAAAAAGTAGAAACAACCTGAGTGTCCAACAACAAATGAATGGATAAACAAAAAGTGGTATGTATTTGTAATGGAATATTATTCAGCTTTAAAAATGAATGAAATTCTGATAAATGCTACACCATAGATGGACTTTGAAAACATTTGGGTAAATGAAATTATCCAGACACAAAGGACAAATATTTTATGTTTCCATTTATATGAAATAGTTAAATTCATAAGGACTGAAAGTAAATTAGAGGTATCAGGTACAGGCAAAGGGAGGAATGGAGTAATTCTGTAATGGTCACAGAGATTCTGTTTGGGCAGTTAATAGAGTTTTGAAAATAGATAGTGATGACAGTTGCACAATATTGTGAATGCAAATAATGATATTAAATTGCATACTTAAGATGGTTAAAACAACTATATATTTACACATCTATATAAAACTGTCTTTAAGTATGCATTAATATCATTATTTATATATAATATCATTACTAATATATATAAATAATTTCAACTCTTCAAGGAAAACAAAGGAGCAAATCTTCATGACCTTGACTTTGACAATAGAATCTTAGGTGTGCCATCAAATGTGTGAGCAAAAAGAGAAAACAAGATAAATTGGACTTAATCAATATTAAAAATTATTGTTATCAAAGAACATTATTAAGAAAGTGAAATGAAAAATATTGTATTATCAGTCAAATAAAAATATAAAATATATCGCTTCTCGGCCTTTTGGCTAAGATCAAGTGTAAAAATATAAAATATTTTCTGCAATGTTTGTAGAGACTACCTTTTTCCAGTTGCTTGATTTTACTTAAATTTTACTCCCCTCCTTTTATAGTAATGTATAAGCAAGTAAAATATAAATGAATATATAATTTATATAAAGTAATTTATATATAAATAATGATATTATATATATACATTTCCCCATAAAAGTTTTTCAAAATTCTGCATATACAAAAATGCAAAATAAACAAACAGCGATAACAACAAACCTGGAAATCAGAAATTAGATGCATCCACGTTAAAAATCTTTGATTTGGGCCAGGCGCGGTGGCTCATGCCTGTAATCCCTGCACTTTGGGAGGCCGAGGCGGGCGGATCACGAGGTCAGGAAATGGAGACCATCCTGGCTAACACGGTGAAACCCCGTCTCTACTAAAACACAAAAAATTAGCCGGGCGCGGTGGCGGGCGCCGCTAGTCACCAGCTACTCGCGAGGCTGAGGCAGGAGAATGGCTCGAACCCTGGAGGCGGAGCTTGCAGTGAGCCGAGATCACGCCACTGCACTCCAGCCTGGGCGACAGAGCGAGACTCCGCCTCAAAAAAAAAAAGAAAAAAGAAAAAAAAAAAGAAATAGACCTGTAACAGGTAATGAACAAATTCAGGCTTCTAATGCAATATTCCAAATGAAACAAAAATAAATTCTTCTCTGTGAAATTCTGACTTGCTAGATTATGACTTCAAAAAGTATTAATAATATAACATAAAGTCACATGAGTGATTAAAATATTTTATATTAGATAATGATCTCATAAGGACAAGGACCTTTTTTATTTTTAAATACTACTGAGGATATAAATATTTTAGGTAAAGTAATATTTTTGAAAACAAAAGCAATGATATTTGATGTTTTTTAACACTTTTGCAAATCTAATTCTAGCTAAAGTAGGATTCTCATATTTGGGTCTGCATTCAGTTTGCTAAGATACACCATTTGGTTTGAAGAATACAAAGAAAATACAATCGTACACACACATGTAGTCGAAAAGGAAGCATCTAGCAGACCCTGAACAATATCTCAGAGACTCCAGGAGACTTCAAGTCACAGTTTAGGAACCACACATCTATCTGGAAACAATTTTACCAAGAAGACAAAAAGACACTTATAAAAGACCTAGATGACATAGGTTCTATCTAGAATTATTCTCATTTTCCAGGACTCATAGGAAAGACACTTTTTTTTTTTTTTTTTTAAGGAAACAATCACAGATACATCTATTTTGGGATAGGTTTTCTCCTGCTGTTTCCCCACAAAGCTATGGCTTATCGCCATCCTTGTCCCATCATTTTGAGACAGGAGAATAGGGTCTGCAGAAAGGAAACTTAAGGCTAATTTGTGCTGACTTCCTAGAACTGAATCAAAAGGAAAACCTCACCTGTCCACATCCGAGTAACAAGAGGATCAGAGGCTACTCCCATTGCACCGCTGCCCAGATACAAAATGGAAAGTACCTCTGACTGGTCCCCTCCCAGAACCAATCAGATTGGTCATGAGCCATCTTTATTTACATAAGGTGTAACTTTGTAACTTCACTTCAGCTCTCATTAGTTTCCTTCCACAACCAATCAGACTGGTTGCAAACCAAGTTCTAATTTACATATGGTGTAACCAAGTAACCAGTGGGAAACCTGTAGAGGATATGTAAACTCCAGAAAATTCTGTAACCAGCACTCTTTAGCCCCTTGCTCAAGCCCGCTACCACTCTGTGGAGTGTACTTTCTAACAGTACTGTTTTAATTACTGTTTGTCTCAATACACTGCCATTGCTTACAGGGCATGGGAAATGTCTTTCCACTAGTTAGGACCATGTCACAAGTTAAGAGTACAAGGAATCACTTGGAAGAGTGTATAAATGATTAGTTGAATACACGGATAGAGCAAAATATTTAAAGTTTTATTTAAAAGGAAACATCAGTTCTTATGGTAAGACTAAGAAATCATCTAAGTGTTCATGTGGTCAGAGGATTTGGCAGGCTGGCAAGTGAGAGGCTTACATTCATCCATGCTAGCTATTGAACCTCTGGGGGAGAATTTGACATCTTGTAGACCTCCTGCTGGTATCCTTGACAGGTAACCAGCAAGTTTCTTTCTTTATTCTTTTAGTTTGCTGATGTGGTTTCAATGGTGGCATTGTTTTTACACTAATATGACTATTTAGAATCTGAAAAATATTTTTTATAAAATTATTCAATTTGTTTAGGATAATTTCTAAATTTAGATAATGTGATGGGAGCAATGAGAGAAACAATCTTTTATAAAAATAAAGCAATCATTCTTTCCAGTCACTTATCTAGATATCTCCTAGCAAAACTTCTTACACATCTCCCAAATCCTTGACAAGGTAATTTCATCAATGCCGTTTAATTTAATTTTAATTTTGCTATAGTTTTGTATTGATAGTAAAATTATGTCTTTCAGTTTGTGCATGCATATGTGTAAGCATGAGACACAAAGAGAAAAACATTGTATGACCTGTAGAATAAAAATATTAAATATTGTCTTGCAATTTTTGTAGAGACTTTACCTTTTCCCCGTTGCTTGATTTTACTTAAGTTTTACTCCCTTCCTTTTACAGGAATGTATAAGCAAAATATAAACGAATTGCTCAAATTTATATAATTAGAATAGAGTGAAACCTCTTGGATCTGTACTCTTTTTCATGACATTACTTTGCCTCCTTTCTCTTCCTCTCACCTACTCAATCTTATTACCATAGATGTGCATTTCCTCTTTCTTTTGGTGTTTTGGATGAACGCATAGTTGACTTTGTAGATCTTGCATAATGAAGCATTTGGTGGAAGTCCTGAAGTGGCTGGCATTCTTGTGTTTGCTCCACAGCTCAGTACAGATGGAAGCAGCGTTGATGAAACAATAGCTTCGTGTACACATTGAGCCACAGGGACAAGTTATTCCCTTGGGTTTCTCTTACCAAAACCCACCAGGGAAAGGAATTACCTTACTCAGGGGAAGGGTGGCTATTTGTGAGGCGGCCACTGGGTGGGGCAAAAGTGCATCCTTTGTAAGAGGACATTGCCCTAATTGACTAGCATAACAATAAGCTAAAAGTGTTTTCTGTTGCTTTAGGTGTTTTAGACATGAAGTCCTTGCCCATGCCTATGTTCTGAATGGTATTACCTAGGTTTTCTTCCAAGGTTTTTATGGTATTAGGTTTAACATTTAAGTCTCTAATCCATCTTGAATTAATTTTTGTATAAGGAGTAAGGAAAGGGGAAGGGGAACATCACACACCGGGGCCTATTATGGGGTGAGGGGTGGGGAAGGATTGCATTGGTAGTTATACCTGATGTAAATGACGAGTTGATGGGTGCTGACGAGTTGATGGGTGCAGCACAGCAACATGGCACAAGTATACATATGTAACAAACCTGCACGTTATGCACATGTACCCTAGAACTTAAAGTATAATAATAATAAAAGAAAGAATAAGTAAATAAATAATTTTTTTAAAAAAGTGTTTTCCAAATTTACGTTTGAAAACAAATTGGAAGACTTAAATTCAGAGTTAAGGAAGGTCTGAATTTTTATTATCTAGCATAACTCCTTTAAAATATTTTTATTAATTGCACATATCTTTGCACACATTAAAGAGGATTGTTCTCTCGCACACAGTACATGGACTAAGCACGATCATTAATTTGCATAATAGAAAGTAAAATACCAAGTTATTGTCATGTATAATAAAATTTTGTCTCAAATAGATCTTATCTGCTGAGTGTTTGCCTTTCTTAGTATGTATGTTATAATTTTGCTTCAGTGTGGCAATTTAAAAAATGATAGTTTATTGCATTTTTCTTCTTAGTTCTATTGCTTTGTGATTGTTGTAGTTACATTCATCAAACGCTACATTCATATGCAGCAACATAATTGTGGCCGTTCAGTATCTATAATCACTTACAGAGAATGAGTGGGAATTAGCCCTTAGTTGGAGTGTTTAAAGAGGGAAAGAGTGAGTGTTAGTGTTTCAGAACAGATGAGCCATTTTCTACCTTTGTATTTCTTGCAGAATTTGTGCCTAGTCTGATTTTCTTCAGATTGAGAAAAATGCTCTCTCTCTGAAGCATTTAAACAAGTACATTATACAAATGTTCTATTCAGGTGAAATATAGTATAATGTAGCAGTTTTTAAAGAGAGTCACTGCCTAAAAATCCAGCGCAATACGTCTGATTCTCACAGACTTTCTTTAAAAAAAAAAAAAGTTGCTTTAAAAATAGTTTTACATATGAAAGACTCATCTTCACGTATATTAGTAACAAATGTGGAAATGCCAACTGAAAATGATACTATCACAAACATTTCGACATTAAATTAAATTAAAACATGTAGTGATGTATACGGATGTATTGAGTGGTTTTGTTTTTGTTTTTCTCTTTTTGTCTGTGAGGCAGGACTCTTCTTTCCAACAAATGTGAGGAGATAGGTGCAGAGATATTGAAGTACACAATTTGGAAAAAGGAAATCAGTATTTAATGGTACCTTTCTTTTCCTTTTCAATTTTAATTTTCATTTGTTTATTGCCAAGAATTATTGCCAAGAAATTTCTTTCTCACTTTTTATTGTCAGTTTTTTTTTTTTTTTTTTTTGAGACAGAGTCTCGCTCTGTCGCCCAGGCTGGAGTGCAGTGGCGCGATCTCAGCTCACTGCAAGCTCCGCCTCCCGGGTTCCCGCCATTCTCCTGCCTCAGCCTCCAGAGTAGCTGGGACTACAAGCGCCGCCACCTCGCCCGACTAATTTTTTGTATTTTTTAGTAGAGACGGGGTTTCACCGTGTTAGCCAGGATGGTCTCGATCTCCTGACCTCGTGATCCACCCACCTCGGCCTCCCAAAGTGCTGGGATTACAGGCGTGAGCCACCGCGCCCAGCTTATTGTCAGTTTTAAGATGAAGCATTTTTAGAAGAAAGTCCCTGACTTTATTTTGCATTTATTTGTTATAGCTTAGGGATTTATTCATAACAATATACACAGTGAGTACACAAGATATTCAACTTTTCCATATGCAATCTCATTTTAAGTATGTTATAAAGTGTTGCAAGATAACCAAAAATTGCATCCAGCAATAAAATGTGCTATAGTCAATGTTTCCATTATTCTATTGCAACTGAATGGATAAAGCACCATCTTAGTATGATTATTCCTCGGCCTTATTTGTGACCACTGAGTAATGTTAGAGAATGGTTCACTAACAACTTTAGGAATCAAGATGATACAATTCTAAAACAAATTGGCCCGTCCAGATATGTCATGGAAATGCTATGAGTATCAAGATGTGGGTAAAGAAAACAGGAAAATAAATGAGACTTTGTGAAAAATAGCAGTAGTAGCAACAATAATAAAGATAAAAGTAATAATATATAATAAGAATGCAAATCCTATGTACAGAACAATGTACCTAGTCTGCACTAAGAGATACATATTCCCTAAGTCCAATCCCTGTAATTCCACAATACAAGGTTTACTCCCATTAGCAGATGTGAAAGCAGCAAAGTGAAGAAATACAGTTTTCCCAAGACTGGCTTGAAAATTGGTGACAGAAGGGTGGTTCCAGGATGCATTTAGTATGACTATAAAATTAAAAGTAAGAAAATATAGATATTTTATACTTGTTCAGTGTTTTACAGTTTACAAAGTGCTTTCATACCACTATTTGATTCTTTCTGGATTCCTAGGAGATAACAGATATTATTACTAACCCTGTGGTACAGAGGAATTAGTGGATACTTAAAATAACAATAATGACATGCCTAATAAAGCACAGAGGCTAAGGGGGTAGGAAACTAGCTCAGTGCTGTCTCCATCAAATCACACCAGCTGGCTTGGAGAACTGACCGAAATAAAGGAATATAGATATATATGGAGAAGGAAGAGATATATATATATATCCTGGAGGCCAATTTAGACAAGGATTTATGACTTTTTATATTTATCCTTGTTCTACAGGTTACTGGAAGAAATGTGCCTGGAGAGGAACCATGGCGGAGGGAAATGGAAGAAATAAAAGTGGCTTACAAAGGCTGCGTGTGCTGTCAGAGCTCTGGAAGAGCTAAATCTGCCAGCAGTTAAGGGAGGCAATGAGTTATTCAGAAAAGAGCCCTGGGCCTGCAGGCAGTGGATATGGGTTCGAGGCCAGCCTTTGACATCAACAAGCTGAAAGCTCTTGGAGTCACCTAATCTCTTGAGAACTTATTTTTCCCACTTGTCAAATGAGAGGATTGAATTATATGATGTGCGATGGATTTACCAACTTCAAAAAGTTATGATTGTAGAGTCTAATTATATTTCGAGCCTTATTAGAAAGCTATCACGGATACGGGAACAACTCCAGTGGACCCGCCAAAGCAGGAAAAGCCCAAGGAGGAATGTTGGCACTTACGACTAACCCTAAACATCAAAATTGGCAGCAATAGTATTAACCTGCTAATTTATTTTGTACTTCTCTTCCTTGCAATTAAATCAGGTGAGGAATAAAAGGAAGATTCTGAGGCAATAAAGAGATCAAAGAAAAAAATTGGAAGCAAAAGATTCTTCTAAATTTTCTTACTCCTCAATTAGAGGTTATATCTGCAGGACTGCTTTGATACTAGATTACGGATTCGAAGAAATAAACCAATAACATCATATTGTTTGAGGCAACTGAACCATGTTTCCCTCCCACACTTTCTGGTCACCTTAAGTCCAGGACAACTTTATTCTCTCCATTCAAATGATGATCATCTGCCTCTCTGACCTTAACATACAACAACAAAGAGAGAGCACTGCTCTTGAGACCAACCCAATTATCTGTCACTGTTTTCTTTACATGTATCACAGAGACCCAGGAATAGGTATTCCAGATCTCTAAAAAGACAATGCCTCTGTCCTTCCAAAATGTATCGAAATCCAAAATTTTCAGTACAGGCATTTTGGGTATTGGTAGGGGCAGTTCTGCTTCCCCCACCAAGCATTTACGTATTGAAATATACATTATTTTAGTATAAACTACTTTTTAAATTTCTCATTTATTTTTTGTTGGGATATTATATGGATAATTTTTGGTTATTGTGAGTGTATAGGTGGGTTTGCTATTATGAATTCCATTTCAGGATATTGAACAACTATTATACAGTACTTATAATGAAAGTAATTATTGGGTCTTACAGGAATCTTGCTCACTGGTCTAATATAACTCACAGTATTGATGAAAGGTTACAGTCCAGGTTGGACAGACCACAATGCTTCCCTTAGCTCCAGCGTTCCTTTAACATTTGTGATTAACCAGCTCTCTAACTGACCAGGATTCGATATTTTATATATTGATATATCTGATATTCTATATGTTCCCATATGGATTGAAAACACAGGGACAAAAAAAAAAAAAAAAAATCTGAAACCAGTGCTGCTACATCTCCAGCAGACAGGTAGTCGGCTCAGCTAACATTTACTGTACTCATGCAGCTATGAAAGACATACTTACTATCTGAAAAAGGTAACGCCTATTGTTGGCAGGGTAGGAAGAGGCACTTTAATAAAAAACATAAGGCGCTGGTGTTCTATTAGGAAACAAACAACATTCCGTGGAATTGCAGAAGGAGAAAAAATTCTTACAAGAGCGTTCAGAGAAGTTTTTATGAAAGAAATAACATTTGAATGGAGACTTAAAGGTCGAATGGGGCTTTGATATAGTAGGAGAGCAAACACTATGAACAAAGTTAATTGGCATTAAAAGTTGTCTGTGTTCAGGGAATAATAAGTAGTCAATATGAACACAGAGGTGTGCTTCCAGATGGAGCAGAAAGGGGAGACGTGGCCAGACCCTGGACAGTCTGGAATGCAACCTAAGGAACTGTGGCACGTCCCCTGAGACAATAAGGAGACTCTACAGGTTTTAAAGAGAAGGTACCAGCGTAATTCAGTCTAGTTGATGAAAATGACGGGCAGCAGAGTGTAAAAGATCAAACTGTGAGCACAGAAAACAAAACAAAGCAAAACAAACAGGCAGGGAGACTAATTAGGAGTTTCTTCCATAGGCCAGTCATGCAATGACAACCCAGGCCTGAGGCTGGGCACGGATTGTCAGAATGAGGGGGAGAACAGATAGGAGAGAAAATGGTATTTGATAACTGGGTGTAGAGAGTGAGAAATATCAAAGAGAGGAAGATGGCTGTAACTGAAGGAGAGAAGTCACTCTGGCAGACTAAATATTGAAGCTGTCCTCACAGAGTTAATAAGAATTCTGATGGAAATATAGTTGTAATTAAGCATTAATCAGGCAGTGCTTTCACCCGCTGCCTCCTAACCAAAAGTCACAAAGCATTAGATACTGACCACTTGCACCCCATTGTTACTATAGATAAAATTTCTGATGTTAGAAACATAAGGCTTTTGTTTTAAGAATATGTAAGCAGATCCTGAATTCCAGTGGAACGGCTGAAACCAATCAGTTTAAAGACCCATCAGAGGAACCAAATCAGCATGAAAATACAGTTTATTTATCTTTTTGTTCCATAACGTCACCCTGCACTCTTCGATCAATCAATAATCTCTACATTTTGGCCACTCCAAAACCCTTAAACCCGTAGTCCCACATTCCCTGGAGAGATTAATTTGAGGTTTTCTCTCATCTCGTCTCATTTAGTGGCCCTACAATTAAACCTCTTTTTTTCTGTTGCAATCTAGTGTTTCTGCATATTGACTTTTCACATACACGTACAATATTTAGAGAGAGGATAATGAATGTGGTTTGGAACAAGCTGAGTGTCCCTATAACAAACTTTTCTCTCAATGAAGGTGGTATCAACAACAAAAGCAAAGCAACTTCCCAAAGTCAGTACTCACTTGTGAGTAACAGCTGTCTTCATGACACTACATGGCTGGTTTAAAAAGTCATTCAAAGCATAAAAGAGGTTCTACCATGTTTTAAAGAATAGGTAATTGAATCAAAGAAGCTTCAATGTTATAAATAAACTTCATCAGCAGATACAAATAAAAAATTCTTAAACGAATGCTACAATTTAAAAAATGTGTTATGTACATCATTTGGTAGTTAAAAACAGCTGTTTACCCTACTTAATGTGTGTTAGAATACAACTTGATATGATACCATGCAAAAGAGTAAACTGATGTTGAAGAAGACATTTATATGCATACGCATGCCCTAAATCAATTTTCAGAAGCAACTTGCTCTTACACGCTTTGAGGATGACAATCGTTCATAAGGTCTTTCACTAAATGCTAATATTTTATTTTTCTTATTGTTTTTGCCGTTGTTTGACAAAAGCATTTCATGTGCTCTTCACGCAGACTCTAAGGCTGTTTCGATGTGACAGCCTAATTCTAATATGCTATAAAAATAAGTGACTATAATTGTTGGGCTTTTAAACAAGACATTATTCTCCATCTCTCAATCTCAAAACCATTGGGAAATGTTTCTGCTAAGGATTCTGGCACTGCTCTGGGTGTAGGGTAGTGGAGAAAGAAAGATTTCAGAATCAGACAGCCCCTATGTCACTTGATGGATTGAATTAGAGATCAAGTGAAGTCATGAGCAAAGACAATAGCTCCCAGATAAGATAAGGCTTGGAGAAAAGAAAAAGCAAAAAACAAGGAAACAAACCAAAAAATCTTAGCAATGTATCTAGATAAATAAAGTGTTGATCAAAGAAGGTGGGTAGTAAAAAATGGAAACATACTAGTAAATTATAAGCTATTTGAGTAGACATACATGAGCCTATTTTAGCTTGATGCCTTCACACTTTTAAATCACGTAGTTAACAGTCCTCATTGTGATTTCATGCTCACCATGTAATAGCCCGATTACTGTGTGGCTTCCTATGTGATACACCTGCAGGTGGAGTGTCTGGTTGCCTCTCCAATTAGATTGCTCATTATAAATTGAAAAACTGCTATGCATCATTCTTTTTGAGTGGGATTACTTCTGATATGTTGATAAATCAGTTTTCTAAGCCTCCTAGATTTAGAGCCAATCTTTGAACCATGATGAATTTGAAGCGGTTGCCCTATGAAGCTCCTTGGAGATGTATAGAATGTCTTCTCTTAAGACTTCCAACATCTCATTGATTGCAGCTTTATAAATTGCACTGCAGTAATTGCCCCTACTGACAGAGTGAACATCAGCATGCAATAAAATACAAGGTAGCATGTTTGACGCAGTACTGTCATAGAGCCAGGGTGCAAATATAATTCAGAGTTCAATATCAGCTTACATTAGAGTGAAATGGAGCACTCACCAAATTTGAAAACAGGAATTTTAAACAAGGACTGTCCTAACGAAACCAAGGTATATAATCATCCTACTTATAACTCAGGCTGTTGGACCAACCTTGACATTGAACTGGAAACATTTATGATCATTCTTTTGTGAATCTTATGAACCAATAATGCCTCAAGCTATAGCTTCTCTTCTGACAGCTAAGTGTGGACCCCTCTCAGAACTGCATGGTAACTCCCTGGGGGTCACTCTCATGGGATGCCATAGCACACACTTCTCTTCTAGATGAAATCCAGGCCTAGTGGTCCCAGCTTGGTTAGTCTGTATTTGCTGTGCCTTATCTGAGAAAACCTTTTTATTTTTCATTTTCAGTATTGTTTGGATTTTCTTTCATTCGTCCAATTTTTTAATGATAGTCTTATTTTAAAAAAAGTTGTTTAAGCTCTTCCAAAATTTTTACATATTTCTGCCCTTGTGCAATGAAGACCCCTACTGGTGGCCCATGAGCTTCTGAAAAGAGCAGAAATAAGTTGGGCGCGTTGGCTCACACCTGTAATCCTAGCACTTTCGGAGCCCGAGGCAGATGAATCACCAGGTAAGGAGATGGAGACCAGGCTGGCTAACCCGGTGAAACCCTGTCTCTACTAAAGAAAAAAAAAAATTAGCCGGGCATGGTGGCAGACCCTTGTAATCCCAGCTACTCGGGAGGCTGAAGCAGGAGAATTGCTTGAACCCTGGAGGCGGAGGCTGCAGTGAGCCGAGATCGCACCACTGTACTCCAGTCTGGGCGACAGAGTGAGACTCCGTCTCAAAAAAAAAAAAAAAAAAAAAAGGAATATTCGAATTTTGAGTCTCACCAAGGCTTACACACAGGGCTCCAATCCAGGGGAAAATAGATATTTTATATAATGACAGATAGACAGATAGATAGATAGATCATTAGGGTTGTTGCTTTCTACAGATTTATTTCTTTACTGGATTTCTCTTTCTCTCCTGATTATTCTGTGTGGCAGTTTATCACTGAGAAGAGTCCTACTAAAGTCTCCATGGTATACAAAGTGAGATGTCTGGGTGCAGACTTTATTTACTGAAAAAGATTCCTCTGAGCACACTTTACAAAAGGAGACAGCTGCTATACATCATGAGAAATTAAATAGTATATTTCAAACTTCTTAAAATTAAAACATACCGGTTAGTGAATAAATATAGAAAAACAATTCTAAACTCAACGGCAAATTCCTATGGCTTAAAATCAGCTCCTTGTTTTAGACTGCTTTCAGTTACAATATCAATGGTTGCATAAAATATATTAAGATCTAATCCAAAGAAAGAAATTCCAGCATAAGTGATTACAACAATGCAAGTCATAGAGATCCTGGCCAAGAAGTAAGTTGCATACACATCACCTTGACTTGTAATAGAGATACTACAACTTCTCTAACATAAAAGGCTTTCCAATCTTATTGACTTAGAAAAAAACTCAATCCTAGACAGTGGAATAATGAGATTTGGGGTACCTCTGTTTAGAAGTATCAACTAAGAGGGATAAGAATTTTAAAAAGAAAATACTAAAAACAAATTGAGGAGGAAACAAAAACTTGTGTTACTATGGTTTAATTACTATTTGCCATATGACGCTGTTACATATAATGTGCTCATAGAAATTAGACAAAAACATAATATATTCAGAAATAGGGCAGGAAGAAATAGTTAATTTTCAAATCAATGTCTAGATGAGTAGAAAATGTATGTATGTGGAATTCATTCTCAGTGAAGCGATGGAAATTTTATTACAGTTCTCATAGCATGAAAATCTAGCAATACATCCTCCTAAACACTTTTATTCAAACATCTTCAGGCTGATGACAAGGTATTAGTCACTTTTAAGAAAATTATTTTAAGGGAGAACAATTTTGTGTATGAAGATATAAATTTCAAAGTGTAAGAGTAAATTTCAGGATACTAATCTTAAATCTCTAGCATTTACTGAGTGCTCACAAAATACTACGGACCCTTCTGAATTCTATGTACATGATTTTTCATCTACTGGTTTAAGTGAACCAAAAAGTTAGACATTATTATCATTTCCATTTTATAGATTAGAAAATAGAGGCTACATGACTTACACAAAATCATACTGCCAGTAGGTAGTACAGTCAGAATTCTAACTCAAGAAATCCGTCTCCAGAGTCCTCACATTTTGGAATGAAACCAAATATATAACACTAGGAGAACAGCTACCTAATTATGGTTTATCAGCCTTCAAGTACATCATTAAATAATACTAATGAGTACTGGATGATACATAAAAAGCTTTCAATATTTAAATGTATTTTATGTATTTAATACATTTTTAAACATTACATTTAACAAATGAACAATTGCCCTTATAGTTTGCCTGTAGTTGTTTAGAGATTCTGAATTCCTATGATGGTGAAAACAAACATGTGAATGTGAAAATTGTTGATGCATTACAGTAGGCAAACTCTGATAATGGAGACAACCCAAAGGCAGTGAACTAAAAAGATAGGCTATTTGTCTCTCAGGTGATTGTTTCAGGGAAGATAAGCAGGTCGCCAGCAACAAAATCATCCAGTGACCTAAGTTGACAATGGCTCTGTCATGTTTACTATGCAGTATCCACTGCTGCTCTGTGCATGGTCCTTTCAGACAAGAAAGGCCTGGAAAGGGGGACGAACAGAAGAGGCAGATATTTCTCTTTAGTGCACACACTACATCACTCACATTCCTTTAAGAAAAATTTGGGCTTGTAACCATGCCCAGCTCCAGAAAGGCTGGAAAATGTACTTTATTCAAATGTCCACAAAGAAGAGAGAGACCAATATTGACGGACAGCTGCCAGTCCTGGCCACATAAGCATAGTGGATATTTTTCCTCTTTACCTTTATTATGATTATTTATTTCATAAAGACAGATGAAATTCCAGTAATAATTGAAAACTATTTCTAAATAATCTTCTATTTTTCTTTTAGAAGTTTAATGAAAATGCAAAAGTATTTAAGAATTGAAGGGTTGGTCATAAGGATTGTGTGACTTCAATTGGTATACACAATCGTTTTGTGAGCAAAAATTGGAGTTATCGTTCTGGAACAGACAGAGGGTCGATCTCGTCCGGTGGCCAATGCCAGATGTTTCACTAAGAGAAATAAACCTCCCATAATACACTTAATTTCACAATACTATACCATAGGGGGGAATATCTTCCTGACCCATCTGGTGAGCAGCTTCTGCCCTGAAGCATGAAGATTGATAGCTGGTGTAATTCTATCCTAGCTAGTGTACTGTAACTGCAGATGCTACTCTTCCTCATGTGAGTGTCTAATTATTTTCAGGATCATTTTCTCGTATTCATATCCTGTTGCCTAGAGTTACACAGGTGAAAAATATTGTTCATCCTTGAATGTTTTTCTGAAAAAAACACATTTGAGTGTTTAATATATTGTTCTATCTTGTTTTACTAGCTACAGGTCAACTGTTTTTAGAAAAACTGTTCTACTTGTATTTCATATTCCCCTCAGTAGTTTGAAAGGTGCATTATTAAAAAAAAAACTATGTTTATCAAAGTATATAATTGGCTCCATTTCACTTATGTCAAATGTCTTTGTTTATTTTTCCTGAAAATTTATTGTCATGAAATAAATTCCTTGCTGTTAATTTCACTGTAAATTTCATTGTGTTATCACACACACTCTGGACCCTAATGGATGAATACACTGAAATTATATTTGATATGGAGCTATTAGCACCCATATCAGCAGGATAACTAACTTCCAAAACAGATACCATTCCTTGTCTTCATTATTAATAATGTGTATATCTTGAAGAGATAATTCTATTTGTATCTAATGTACTTCAAATGAATCTGTGGCTAAATTCCAAAATCCATGTGAATTCTTGACTTTAGGAACAAGATTTCTTGGCATAGAATCATTTTAAGATATATTAGGAAACAAGAGAGTTGAAAAATATTTAAGTTGCCAATCATGAAAAGAGCTACGCATAGGAACAAATTATAGAGGCCACATGGAAGAAAGATTTCAATTTTAAATACTATGCAGAATTTAGATCATCCTTTCAGAAACAGTGGAGTCAATCTCTATTTAAATGACCATAGAATTCACTTAAAGGTCAGCTTTCACTCAGTAAAGCTAAGGCCAACGGGCTTTTCATTGCCAGAATAATTCCCCCTTTATAATTTAGGAGGTGAATAACTTGATCCAAAAATATGCTATATGCTTAATGACAGCTAAAAAAAATACAGTAGCTTTCACATATTTGCGTTTCTTTATTTTTGCATTGTTATTACATTAATTTCATTTACATTAACATGTAAATATAATTCATTCATTGACTAAATGCATATGCTATATAAGAGCCTCTACTAAGCTCTACTAACATAGACGAAGAATGTTTTCTACCCTCAATATCTGGCAGTTCTAGTGGGGATACAAAGAAAAGATATTCTGAAGCAAAATTTTCACACATGAAAATCTCATCACTGCCTATGAATGGGAGATCTGGAATTACACTGGTCTCAGAGAATAATTTTCCTGAACCTTAACATTGTAATAAATGTTGGGGACTGGAATATGTAGGATTGATGCTAATGATTAAATGATTATAATTCCATCAAATAAAAAGAAGCTCATCTATTTTTAGATAATGTTTACCTAATGTTCTTATGTCAATTAGTGGATTAGGCACATTTTATTTCAAAAGTAAATATAACAAATTTGAAGCATGCACATTTAAAATTTCTTTGTCTAACGATTTCTAACCTAAGATGATAATGTCACTAAAATCTATTTATGTTGCTTTTTACCTAACTCATTTGTTACCCTTTGGACACTTTCTTTTACTGCTTCATTTTGGTATAAATCTAGCTTTTAGTTTGAAACTGCTCATCTAATTCTATGCTTAAATTGGAAGACAAACTAACAAATGCTGCCTGATCATCACTTTGCTTAACATGACCCCTTATTTAATGAAAGGTTTCTCCTTTATGTTTTCAGCCACCTTTTCTGTATGTACCAGGTGCACCTAAAATGTTTATGATGTATCTAAGTGCCAAAGAGAATTCCTCAGGTGTTAGGAAGAGGCAAAACTTACAGGGCATTTGGTAATTAAGTGTAACTTATTAAACACCCAAGTACTGTTTTTCCTTATTGTCATTCATGTAACTGTCTTGTAGTTTTCTTATGACATTATGGCCTACTTTTCAATATGACCATGTCTTAATATCAAGTGTATCAAATCTAATCCTATGGTTTATTGTGGGCAACCCCAGTTGGTCTGCACTGAGCTTTTTCCTCCCTTCTCAGTGAATGGAAGTTATGCTTAGGCCCGGCTGGTGGCTTGAATCACCTCAATTTGTTCTGGCAATCAGAGGCAGCGGCTTCATGGGAAAGGCGTGAGGACCACTGAACATCACATTAGGACTGACCTCAAGCTGAATGTAAAAGGCTCCAACCTTTCTGCCAGGCCAGCAGAGCATGTGCAAACAGATTTGCTGAAGTGCAAAATGGTCCAATGATTTAGAGCAAGACTTGTTCTCTTTTCTTTCTCTCCCTCCCTCCCTCTCTCTCTCTCTTCTTTCTTTAAAAATGAAACAAGATAGCAGACAGGCTGGTATAATCTTAGCAACATCTGTTGCCTTTCACAAGGGTCTTGGTTGAGCACAATAGCTTTTCAAAAGGGGACTGACGTCCTGTTGAAAAGGGTAAAATAAAAGATCTCAACTGAAGGGAGTATGGCCATGTTGCCTCAGACCCACTTGAATCTTTTGTGGTTTCTGTCAGAACGAGTATAAAGAAAGTTTATTTTCCTCTACTTCCTGATGAAACTCCCCAATTAGTGCTTAAAGCCCTTAAAGAAATATAGAAAAGTTACATTTCAAACTCTTCGTTTTCATTCCCAGTGATATCTGAACTTTAAGCTCGGTTAATCAGAAATGTGAAGAAATTTATGCTGTACGTTTTATCATGTCTGTTACTTTTGGCCTTTCTTATTAAGTTAGTTTTATACTTTTTCCTACAGTTTGGGAGCAATAGGAAGGTTCTTTTTTGTGAAAATGAATATTTCACACTGATTATTTTTCCCTTCAATGTGACCTGTTCATTTTACCCTGCTTATCTAATGATGGGTTACAGTAAACATTAACTTGGGATAATTTATAGAGAAAAAGTTACCTGCTTTTATTTGCAAGATGAGCAATTTTGTTCATTCCAACCATCACATACTTTCACATCAATGAGGATGCAGATGCAGCTGATGTGTATATATATCACCTGCTGGCTTCTGTTTTGTAAAACAAACATAGAGTTACATATGTATATATATCATACATATATATTCTAGGTATTTCTATTATTTTGTATTTGTTTCATACGCTTCTCATTTCCTTTTATATAAAAATATATATATATTTACACATATATATAGAGATATATATATACACACACACATATATATATATAGAGAGAGAGAGAGAGACAGAGAAAGAGAGAGACAGAGAGAGAGAGAGAGAGGGGGTCTCACTCTGTCACCCAGGCTGGAGCGCAGTAGCACTCACTACACCTCACTACAACCTCCACCTCCTGGACTCAAGCAGTTCTCCCACCTCAGCCTCCAGAGTAGCTGTGACTACAGATGTGAACCACCATGCCAGGCTAATTTTCTTATTCTTTGTAGAGATAAGGTTCCTCTATGTTGCCCAGGTGGGTCTTGAACTCCTGGGCTCAAGGGATCCACCTACTTCTACGTCCCAAAGTACTGGGATGATATTTTTGGTATTATTGGTATTTTTATTAATAATATATGTTTTTGGAGTTATTATTTTATTAATTATATATGTTTTTGGAGTTATTCACATAATTTTGAAAATATATTTAAAGACAACATCTAAAGATGTTTATGCTTATCAAGTTTATGCTTATCAAGATAATAATAGATTCGTATATGCTTTTAATACTGATGAGCCTTGTCCTATTACAATAAGGACATAGAGATTAACTGAAAATATCTAAATTTATACGTCTATTAAAAAATATGTAATGGATCTTTTGATGCTCAAGTTATTTTACCAATATAGTTTATTAATACATGATGTTTTAAAGTATTATTTAAAATGCCCTTTAAACTTACAAAAGTGAGTGTATTTTATTTCATAATTAAAATGTTAATGCCTGAAAAAGTTAAATTTTTTTGTTTAAATGCATTATTATGCTTTCAGTGCTATTGAAATATGTGCCATTAAAAATTTGTGCTTCTTATGACTCTTTTCAGTAATTATCAATTTTTTAAAAATTTTTATACGAAAAGTAAAAATAGCAAAACAAGGTCAGTATAAGAAGTAGAAATGGAGAAATACAAGATCATATACTATAAATGTGGAAAATATTCTGGGAATAAGCAAAATAGTTGCATTTTTTAAAGAAAAGAATTTTTACAAACTGGTGGCATTCATTAACATCTAGACCATCTTACTACTAGGAGAGAGGATATTAGAATTACTTAAGAGAGTTTCATAACTAGTCTTTACTGAATGGGATGATTCATATTTTGCTTTTCTTGCTTCTACTACAGTTATCTAAATGCTTTCAAAGTTTTCCAGGCTTTGCCAAGAATACAACAGATTTGCCAAGCCTGGAAAACTTTGAAAGCATTCCATTTTACTTAAAATGGAAAAAATAAAATTGGTCAAAAGTAATTTTCAAACTCATAAACAGTAAGGTAGACATGACCTAGTGGACGATACTCAAGGTTTCCAGGTATGTAATAATGCAAATGGGCTAGTACTGAGGTTTCCATTCACATCAAATACACACTGCACACAACTGTCATACACAAGGATGATAAGATCTAATTACGTCTAATGGTTAAATGACAAAAATAAAAACCACTTTAGGCTTTGACGTCTGCCTGCTTGTATATCTTACCTTCGATATTATACTAGTAATTCTAGACTCACATGCCTACAGAAGCCCGACGGCTAAATTAAGGGGTAAGTTGACTGTGGTGAACTGGAGTATACATGGCCCATTTCAAAGAAATGGACAATCCTGAAGTTCAATCATAGATGATATTATCAAAATGAAAAACCAGATATGGTCAGATTTTCACTGAGTTTAACAGAAGTAAAAAATAGAGTGTTGCGTGCATCATCTTTCAATGACAAACCCTAGAAGACACTTAAAACTCTTAAAAAAAAAAAAAGCACTGTGTGGGCCAAAGTTTATCTGCAGGTTGGGTGAAATCAGAACTGTTAGCTGGCACATCTTGATTAAGTCAAACTATAACACCTAAATATTATTTGTCTTACATTTTTTTGAATTCATTCAAACATGAGACTCATACTAGACAAATTTCAAGGTCAATTAATGAATAGTCTTTTGGGGATTAAGAAAGATATCTTGGCCGGGCATGGTGGCTCACGCCTGTAATCCCAGCACTTTGGGAGGCCGAGGCGGGTATATCATGAGGTCAGGAGTTCAAGACCAGCCTAGTCAAGATGGTGAAACTCCGTCTCTACTAAAAATAAAAAAATTAGCCAGGCGTGGTGGTGGGTGCCTGTAATCCCAGCTACTCGGGAGGCTGAGGCAGAGAACTGCTTGAACCCAGGAGGTAGAGGTTGCAGTGAGCCCAGATCGCGCCACTGCATGATGGGAGACAGAGCGAGACTCCATCTCAAAATAAAAAATATGAATTATGATTTATATTAGTATTTAAATGAAATTTCAAGGTGTGATTGAGAGCCACATCTACAGAATTATTTATAAAAATATTTATAATTTTCAAATAAATTATTTATTAAAATACTTATAGTTTTTAATAAATAATTTATTAAAAATTTATAAAATTATTTATAAACATACATTCAATTTTTACAATTGTAAATTCACTACAGTACAAGCTATAACAAATAATTCAAAACAAGAAAGGCTACAACCAAGCTCTTATTCCATTGCTTAGAAAAGCTAGGGAATGTGAACAAAAGTCCTGTTTGGTATTTGAAATACAAAATATTAAATAATAATGGTCTGAATATCTAGGATCTTTAGGAATCTTGCTTTGAATATTGCTGTGTGGATCAACCAGGCTTCATTACTGGGTTTAGATTCTTATATCCATACATGAAGTTTGCCATGAGGTCATAAATCAATTCCTTTACTTTTGTAAACTTCAGTTTTGTCACTGATAAAATTAAAAAAAAATGCCTGTCTTCAAAGATGTCTTATATAGGCCATTTCATGCATATGGTATGGAGCTCAATTATCTTCGGTGGCTACCTCTGGTAATTCAGTTGCTTAACGAGGCTCATTAACCCTTTTAGACCATTACTTGTACTCATAACTATATTTGGAAGTAAATTGTTACATTACGTACTGTAAGTATAACATTTTTCTGCCAGTGTTAAATGTTAAATAAAAAGCCCTAAATAAATAAATGTGGCATAATGATTGTTCATTTCCATCAAAACTTATTCTCACATAAATACACAAATAGGCTAGAAAATACTGCGTTTATTTTGTTTTTTAGATCTATTTGTTTATGTTGGTTCTAATATACAACATCGCTCTGAATGAATTAGTGTTTTATTTAATCTTTTATAGGCTGGAGCCCTCCCTCAATTCTGAATTTAGAGTAATCCTGTTGCTAGATAAGGATAGAGTGAAGGAGATGCTTGCTACATCCCTTTTTAATCATTCAGACCTAAAAGTGGAAAGTGGAGACACTTGCAGTTCACAAAGATAATGACTGCCTCAGAATTCACCTTTGCGCACAAAGTAGTTCAAGTTCATAAAAGGATTACTGCTCTTCACCACAAGTATCTTCTAGGGTGGCAGTATTTCAATATTTTATTAAACCTCCTTCTCTTCCTAAAAGTTCACCTTTGAATAAACTGGCTTATTTTATCTAATCTTTCTTTCTCAGGTATGTAGTTTTCTTCTTATATTTTTTCCCCTTCTGAATTTTCCTTTTGAATATGAGTTTAGCCTCAAAGTCACATACACCAGGGAGTTGTACTCGGCTCAATGCATCAGCTGGAAGTAGGGTCATTTCTACATGCACATTTTATGTGTGTTAGGAGAGCACTAAATAAAATTGAGTGGCACCAGCTATAAAACCTGCAGAACCCAGGGCAAACCAGCTCTCTGGATCTGCATGTGGGGAGCAATCAGGTTAGTTCTTCTGAGAAAAAAAGCAGTGGGCATGGAGTGGAGGGGAGAAACAGTACTCCAAGTACAAATACAGGTGAACCGAGTGAGTGCATGCTTAGGAAGCTCTCTTTCTGTTTAGGTGAGTAGAGAATTATATATACCTCATTTTAGCTTAAAAAAATTACATTAATTCCTCATGCTTCTGGAAGATTAAAGTTCTCTGGACATTCTTTCAATTTTCTGCTGTCCCTTCCTGTCTGTATCCAACTCATGTTTCGAGCCTCAAATGAAATGTCACATTGGTTAATGGTTTTAGTACTCTGCAATAGCATGTGCTATCTTCCTCCTTCAAATTCCATTCCCTACTGCTTGCTATTTGCTTACTGAGTTCAGCCTAATCTTTCACTTTTATGTATTTTAGTTACATTCGTGCCTGTACCTGCTTGGGGTCTTGGTCTTACTTTCCTCGGTAGATCTCTCAAGTTTTGGCATAGAATCTGCTACACAGCACATACTTAAGACATATTTGTTAAATGAATTGAGATGTTGCAAAAACTCTACTTTTTAAAAAAGATTCTATGGCTTACGGCAAAGTGAAAGATAGAGAAATGCTTAGCAGAAATTTGCATTATTTTTTTCTCTCTCTCGAGGTTTTAGAAGGCTTTTACGGAACAACTATAATTCAAGAGACAGTGTTGCCCTAGCTGTATTATTTCTGACCATTTTGATTTGAGCTGCTTTTTTTTCCTTTTCTTTTCTTTTTTTTTTTTTGAGATGGAGTCTCACTCTGTTGCCCAGGCTGGAGTGCAATGGCACGATCTCGGCTCACTGCAAGCTCCGCCTCCCGGGTTCACGCCATTCTCCTGCCTCAGCTTCCCCAGCTGAGCTCCTTTTTAAAAATAATTTTTGTCCCAACTATTCTGAATCCAGAGGTACAACCACACGTCAGTGGTATCATATGCTATTTTAATAAGTAAGTGTTCTTCTGCTTTCGCATTTGACACCATATTGAAATCACACGTTTATCTGTTTGAGTTTGTTCTTCAGAAAGAAAATATTGAAATTTGACATGTAGTGGAGAAAATTAAACTCCTACCTTAAGATGTTAACCAATGACCCAACCGTCACAGATTTTCCCACTCCTGAAAAGAAGCCCTAAGTATCTGTAGGAGAATGGAATAATAATACGAACAACTTCGTTTGCTGAGTACGGGGCTAAAATGGACTTCTACCCTTGCTTTCCAACCCCACTAGGTGTCCTTTCATTCCATTTCTTTTCTGAAGGATTTTTCTAAGTGGTTCGGGGAAGGAATAAGTTACCTACAAACTCCCAGCTGAAGCACTGTCTCTGGTAGCACGGGCTGAAAGCTCCAAAGAATTCTTCCATGAGGATTTGCACGTACCTTCTGCCAGATTACACAGTGAAATTCCTTAGATCCCACCAAACATCTTTGCCTTTTTTGTTTTTTTGTAGTTGGAGCCTCACTCTGTCACCCAGGCTGCAGTGCAATGGCGTGGTCTCGGCTCACTGCAACCTCTGCCTCTCAGGTGCAAGGGATTCTCCTGCCTCAGCCTCCTGAGTAGCTGGGACTACAGGCGCGTGCTACCACACCTGGCTAACATTTGTATTTTTAGTAGAGATGGGGTTTCACTATGCTGGCCAGGCTGGTCTCAAACTCCTGACCTTGTGATCTGCCCACCTCGGCCTCCCAAAGTGCTGGGATTACAGGCCTGAGCCACTGCACCCGGCCATCTTTGCATTTTCTAAATATTTCTGTGGTGCGTAAGCAGCTCCATTATTCTATGAATATTTTAGAGTTCTTTAACTGAGTGGTATATTCTCCAGGTAAGTATTCATTTTTGTGCAAAACTGAATTTTTTGGATAATGAAAGAGGAGACCTTGAGTGTATCCGAAGAAGCAAAATGGTTGTATTACCTCAGATTTTGGATTTTTCTAGTTTAGTTACTCTATGAAGTGGCATGGTCATGAGTGATGCTGTTTGGGGGTTCACTCCATGATGTCAATCTTAGGTACCAACATCTTTCTTCTTTTAGTGATTATTTATGCTCCATTAGTGATAACTCTAGTCAAAACATCTTTACATCTATTTATAGTTTCTGACTATATCCAAGGAACTTTCATATAATACCAGGGCCACAACTAGAGTCCAGGCCAAGGTTTTCCTCAGCAACTGGATTTCTAAAACAACTTCCTAAACATTTCTTAGGGGCTAGGGTGTATCTTCCAATGCAAATGTGATCACCATTGTTCTTCATAACACTCCTCAACAGAGTCTCTTTGTCCTCGCAGCACATTCCAAACATTTTTCCTTCATTCAAGGTTTTTCATCATATGGCTCCTTTGTTGTACTCCCATGCGTGACATTTTGTGCCCACCTCATCACGTGGTGTGTGGAGATGTATACACCTCTTTATTTTCACAGTAGATTGAGAAGTTCCTGAAGAACTAAATCTTATTCATCTTTGTGTTCCCATGCCCTAGTTGAGGAATCACATAGCAGGGGTTCAGTAAATATGCACTAAATGGCTACCTTGTGCTAGAAGTCCTTACTTTCTAGAAGAAGGAATCATATCTAATTTGATGAACTAAATTGAAGGACACAGATACCCTCAGAAAAAATGTTAAGCATTAAATACAGATTTTCATTATTATTCTCAGTTAAAGTAGGAGAAACATTCACAAGAAACCATAAGTGGCCCCACGTTTTGAGACCTTTTGAGGCCTTATGGGGAGAGCCTCCTACCTTCTGCCACATCTCTGTTTTCCTACCTGAGGTTCTCCAGAATGTTTAGAACTACTTAGTTCTCAAGGATTACATCTCTTCTCTTCTTAGCTACCAGATACCAGGCCTATGTCTTTGGCTTTAGAGTAAGATCATAATGTTATGAATATGAATAAAATCTGATCAGTAATCTCATAAGAAAGTACTTGCTTGCATCGCATCTACTTTGTGCGATAAAGCGTCTAAGAATATACCTTTCATACCAACAGAAACCATGACAGAATTCTCCTACATTTTACTGATTCCTCCTTCTCCAAAATATAGTTTCAGTGCAGGTAACTTTTCTCAATTTAATCAAGACAGTGAAAATAAATTAAAAAGAGGACTTTTTATAGTAGGGTAGAAAAGGGGACATTTATTCAAATAATGCTATATACAACACTAAAGACATAAAGCCTTCAACTGAGGGAATTTGAAAATATATACACACGTAAGGATAGAAATATTATAACATACATTTGAAATGTATAAGAAAACATGAAATTTTGTAAGTAAGACATTATGGCTTGCATTTGCAGTTCAAGGAATCTTAAACAACTGGCAGTGCCTTGGTTGGCAGTGCCTTGGGATTCATCTACTACAGTTTCTTGTTGTTGTTGTTTGTTTTTTGTGTGTGTGTTTCTCAGAAAACTGGGTCTTCTAATCAAACCGGAAATCGTGAGAAAAAGAAAGGAGAGGAGACAGGACCTAATAGAATATGTGTTGACCCTAAATTTGACAACAGCTTAAGCCCGGTGAACTCTTATTTGCTGTTCTTGATGCTGGGCTTCCTCCTCAGAATAAAATAGAAACATCTTGCAGAGGCTGGAAGACTTAGAAAGATCTACTCCATGTCCATTACTACAACATAATCCATCTCCATTCTCCTCCCCGTCTGCAGTACATACATCCAACCCCTTCCTGCCACAGACATTCCCCTTGTTTATTCTGCCTAGATCATTCTTCCCTCAGAGCTGTACAACGCTGACTCATTGTCATCATTATGTCTCAGTCTATGTGCCATCTCCTCAGAAAAAGACCATCCCCAGCCTCCTTAGATAAAAGGCGTCCCTTGGTTACTGTCTGTATTATTCCCAGTTCTTACCCTTGCTCTAGGTTGTGCCTTTTGGTCAAGAAGAATCTAGGCCTCCCTCTAAGACCAACAGCTGTTAATGTGGGAACCAGGGCTAGAATTTCGGTTAAGTGAAATTACTTCACCTGTTTTGGATTCTGTAGAGGTTATTGTTTGAGGAAATTTTTTAAAAAAGGAAGGCACGTAGAATGGTTTAAGAAGAAAGCATGCATTTGGAATCAATATTTATGTGTAGTCGTAAGAAGAGAAAAAATATGAAAACTTGAGGAAAAATACATTTTTCTTAAAGGGCCTCAAAATATTTTCCCTTTCTATGCAATATCCTTTGATCAAAACAAGCCAGTAGATGAAGACAGCGTAGTTTCTGATTCCCAATCACAACATGACCTCCTATAGATAAACAACCCAGGCAATCCATGAGCAGTTTAAAAATAGCTTGACATGGTCAGATTTGTGATAAATGCTAGATGGGATACAAACACTTCTTTATTCAAGAAATGCTTACTATGGGCCAAACATGTGCTGTGTCTTGCTGATATTGAATATTAATTACTGCCCTCCTGAAGCTTTTAGTTCAGAAGTTATAAGAAAAAGTCTCATCCCAGAAGTCAGTTCATAGGCAAAACAAGGCAAATATATGTAACGTTACCAGAAAAATCTAAAGCTGATCTAAAGATTGTACTACATGAGCCAGAATAATTGAGCATTTTAACACAGAAAAGCATTTCAAAGAGCTCAAAGATGAAGCCAAGGTTTGATATCTGGGTATCAGGTGAAGGATAGTGCCCCTGACAGAAAAGAACATACAGGGGAAATTCAAGCTAATATCTAAGAAAAGATACGGAGGTCTTTTCTAAGCATCTTGAATTTGGGTGATGGCTGACAGCTGAGTGGAAATGGACCATGAAATGGTCATCCAAGCAGCCCTGGATCTGGGGAGTTTTGGGGTTGTAGTTAGAACTTTTAAAATGCATAATGTTAAGTAAGCAACAGAGGATGGTATCTGGAACTTAACAGGAGTCCAAAATTGCTGTTAGAATTATTAGCATAGAATTTGGTTTTAAACATTGACTAAATTGAAAGGGCGAGCTGGGGGAGGCATGGTGCCAGTTAAATGACCAGGAGAGGCTGGACTGGGGACAGAAAAGTGTGCTTGACTGCACAGGAAATCAGAGATAATAGCACGGACAAGTACAAGCCCATGTAACTGGTATTCGAAGAATTACTGCAAAGGTTAAGTTAGAATAAGTGCGTAATAGAAAGAGGACACTTTCCATTGGTAGAGTGAGAAAAATGAAACGAACGTAGTTGGAAATGATCTCTTCCCCCTCCTCACCCCTATGACAGAACACCCAGTCATCAGATTAAAACGAGCACCAGAGCAGGGGAAAACAAAGCGTGCTCAACTCCAGGGACTGCACCGTGCTCTAAAGAAAAGACCAGATCCCCTTCCTTCCTTCTCTCCTTCCTTCCACACCTTGCAAGGGTCCTCTGTCCCGCCCTGCGAGTAAATCATACACTTTGGAAGTTTTGCATTAGAGAGCCCAGCTGGAGAGAAAATTGTCTGCAAGAAAAAAAAAAAAAAAAAAACAGAACTAGGGCAGTCCGAGGAGATTGAAAGGGCAAAACTATCAAGCAAGAAAACTGTAAGTTCTGATTAGTTTTATGACTTTGACTTCATGCCTCAGGAGCTCAATTGATCACGGCTTTCACGACAGGCTAAGGTGGGTGTTAGGGGGGCAGCTTGAAAATACCCTCAAAACTCTCCTCCAGCTCCGTGCTTTCAGATGCAAATGCCTCGCGGAGAGATGGATGGGCTGCAGCCCCTCCTACTTTCACCCCTCTTCTTTATTTTCCTGCGAAGGAATCCATCTGTACAGATCTGTCAGGCGGGAGGTGGAGGAGGGTGCGCGAGGGTGCGCGCGTGTGTGTGTGCGCGCGTGGCGGCCGAGCGGCTCCGTCTTCGCGTTCATTTCCAGTAGCCCCAACCGGGTCTCTGGGAGGCGCGGAAGTCTCAGTGGTTCCCCGGGCCGGCCTCCGACGGCACTGACAACGGGCGCCCGCCGCCCACCACCGTCGCCCTCTTCTCCTCCCTCTTCGGCCCCGGCTCCAGCGCGCTCTCTGCTGCTCTCCCGCGCGCCCTCTCGCCCTCTCTCCGGCCGCGCGCTCCCGCTGGCTCCGGACCTTGCGTCTCAGCCGCCCGGGCGAGGCGGAGGGGCCCCTTTCAGCGAGCGGAGACAGCGGGCCCCGGGCGCCCGAGGCCGGGGCAGGGTCCCCGCGCGCCGCGGAGTGGGCTGTGATTGGAGGAGGAGCCCGTGCCGGGCGGGCCCGAGCGGGTGTCGAGCCGGTGCCTCCAGTCTGCCCCGCGCGCGGAGCTGCGCGCACTGGGTCCCCAAGAGCCCGCGGGAGCCCGGCAGCGGAGCGCACGTCCTTTCGGATGCACACGCCCGGGTCCCTGGCGTCTGACGCCGCGGGGAGGGCAGCGAGGCCCCAGGTGAGTGTGCCTGGCTGCGCGGGGCTGGGGAGGCGCCGCTGGGCAGATGTGCGCCCTTGCTGTGCGCCTTTGGAAGCAGGACTAATCAGTGAGCGGAGAGCGGGCGGGGATGTCCGTGCGGAGTTTCCCTTGGCGTCCCCAAGTTACTGCGTGTTGCCGTGAGACGTGGCTCTGCAAGGCAAGACAGGCTTGTGGACGGAGCCGGGGGCGTTTGGCCCGGAAAGCGGGTGTTGACAGACACCAGGTGCGACACGAGGAGTAGTAGTTGAGGGTAAGAGCAAATCCCGGCACTCTCCAGGTGCAGCGGCAAACATGGGCAGGCTGGAGCACTCTCCTCAAAGAGGAACACAAGCAGGCTCCTCCCTCGACCTCGGACTGATGGGGGCACAATTCCGCGCCGGCTGTGCCGCCGGGTTCTGCGGAGGTCTGAGGCTGGAAGGGGGTTTGCGCCGCTGTGGGCAGGAGTCCTTTGAACCATCCGCTCTAGACACCTTTTACCTTTCGTGAAGGTGGAGCTCACCTCGGGGTGCCTTGCTTTTTTCCTCTGTAATTAGTATTCTGCTGATCTGGTTCATCTGCATCCTGCGTCCCCTTCGCCTGGCAGTACCTTAAGTGTGCGCTGGGAAAAGGGCGCCCTGCTTCTCTGAAGTCATGGTGGACTTCTTCATGGGTGCGCATGGTACACTGCTAGTTGCTGGTATTCAACCTTCCAGTGTGGATTAATGAGAAAAGACCCGTTGTTCTGTACCACTTCACGTTTTAGATCATTAACCCTACGGATTTCTTAAATGTCATAGTTCAGGTGAGTAAAGATTGGCAATGAGTTCACCCAGCACTGGGCAAATGGCAAGCTGTTGAGAAACCATCAAGGATTGGGTGTATCAAGGCTTTGGAGATCTGTAAACTGAACTAGGAATGTACTTATAACATCTTTTGCTTTGCAATAAATATCTTGCCTCTACTAGATCGTTTATTAAGTGAGACCTTTATGTAAGACTTGTCCTCATAATTTCTGTAACTACCAGACAGGTGTTCAGATCATTTTTCATACAGAAGTAGATAAACAGAACTTTATACAAAAAAAAAAAAACCCGAAAAATGTAAGTGACTTGTTAATATATGGCCCTTGCCAAGTGACAAGTATGGTATGTATTTTTAAAAGCAGATAACACCTCACACAAAATATGTGTATTTTAAGAGTTTAGGAGCAGTAGCAGTCTTTTGCTAAAGGAAAGTTTGCATAGACACAATATCTAAATAGTTTTAAGAGTGTCTTAATAAAGGCAAATTGTCAGGGGAGAAAAGAGCTAAGAAAAAAAAATTACATTTGAAGCTTTCAGTAACTCACCAAGAATTACTTCTTTCCTAACGAACTAGTTAGAGTTTGATTTACCTAAGATATTTTCTTGTTACTATATGTCAAGGGGAAATGCATGAAGAATCCTTTTCTTTCTTTTTAAGGCTATTTGGAACAATATGAATTAAAATGCAAAAGAATTGAGGCAGGTAGGAAGACTGGCAACTTTGTGAAAGTCTTGCTTCTGTGTTAGTGTTTAATATGGAGTGGGGCAGCAGAGCAATTAGGTAACATCCAACGTTAATAGTCTTATCTGGGAAAGCTAGCCGAGTCTGTCTGAGGAAAGAAAAATAAAGAAAACAATACTCAGTGGCACAGACCATCACCCTGCTAAAAGCTATTAAGGTTTGCAGCTTTAATAAAAGGGCATTGTGCGTTTACAACGTGAGATATTATTGTAATTAAGGGCTGCAAGAGGTCATTAGAATTGTGTTAACAATCACTTGACAGACTCACAACTCTTCTTAAGTCTTCTTTTATTGATTTAATAGCACAGAACTTTTTCCTTTCTTATAAAAGGATAATTGTAAAGCATCTATATTACTGCAATTTACCCTTGAATTGACTCTAGTGTTTAGTATCCAATGAAGAAGAGAGGGTGGAGAGCACGCGGAGTTGGCCACTGTTCAGCCTTCCTTGGCCTAAAAATCAAATGACTGTCTCGCCTCGGGCACTGTTTCTTTACTGGTTTCCCTGTTATTCAGCATTTTGCTTTTTTGATGGCAAAGCTGATATAAACTCCTCAGAGTGTGTACTGATATGAGGAAGTGAATACATTTTTGTGTTGAGCAAATACTTTTTTTTTGTCAGATCTTTCGGAAATACTTTATAAAATACTAAACTCACAGATTGTTCTGTGCTGTGGATATTTATTGCTGAATGATTCCAATCTTCCTGGGTTTTATAAGGTTTTACATTTATTGCTTTGATAGCTTGTATCACATCACGGTTCTCTCTCTTTTACACACACACAAATGTCTTTAACTTGATTGGAAGGCTTCATAGCCTTAGCTTAAATTGGAAGTTTCAGGAACTTCTAAAATAACTAACATGCATTAGTTGATTGCAAAGGGATTGAGATGGAAGCTTTTTCTTCCTTGGATGAAGGAATCAGATGCTACTTGGTGGGGTGATAAAGGGGAGCTGAGGACAAGGAAAGAAGACATGTGATCAGAGTCTTGTGTGTGACCATCTCCCCAGCGTCTGACAAGCAGAGAGGATCTAGCTGTAACCAGCAATACACGAGTGCCTCCTCTGGGGATTTGCTGGTTCTGCAGAAAGATACCCCTGCAAGCACTTCCCCCTTGTTATTCTGTGAGTCTCACAGATAAAATTACCAGTGCAAATGAATATGCAGACATCTGTCCATATCTTCATTTCAGATTATAGTATAGATTTTCATTCGGGTAGAATCTCTTTTCTGCTATTTTGCAAAGTGTTTATTGAAACCTGATGACTTTTGTTGAAGTCACATAAATCACACGTGGCACAAGGTAAATACAAGGGTAAATTAAACATTAAAGTTGATACAGCTAAGATTTCTTGTAAGAATAAATTATAAAAAAACTCTCTGGATATAATTTTACCGTTTTGTTATTACATAAATCATTCAGAAAGATTGTACCTTGTTACTTTGTTTACTTTTTAATTTACAAAGGCTTCTTCTAGTTAATTATAAACTCTTGTTTCCCCTTTTTAAAAATTCGTTTCACCCATGGCAGAGGTTGTGCTTGGTTGAAATTGAGTCTGTAATCCACTTTGAGAAGTTTTCTTTCTATGTTTGATAACCAGATGCACACTACAGGCTATGTGATTCATTTCCAGGGCCCCTGCCTGCATATTTAGGCCAGTTAACAGTAGGAGGTTGTGGTCTGTAGTTGTAATGTTATCTGGCCCGGGGAGCTAATGGATTTGATCACAGTTTCTTTACGTGAGAAGTCACGTATCACAGAGAGTCCCCAGCCTCACTAATTAAAATGTAAAAAATTATACCTTTTAAGTAGAAAAGAGAGGGCTCTTTCATCAAAATTAAAATTATTGAATGTAATGTTAAACTTTAAATGGCATTCAGATGAAACAAATTAATGTTCATATATGACTGTACTGGAAACTGAAGATAGCAACATTAAGTTTAGGATGATTATAATGGGAATATCAGGAGCAAGCAGTCATCTCAAAATGTAGGACTTATGTCACCAACTGAAAGGGTACAATTGGAATGATACTTATTTTGCCAAACAAAATGGCCCCATATATAGATTTTTCTGTCCTAACATACTGTCCTGAGTTGGTACCCTATTTCTAAAATGTTCGCTAGGCTGTTGTTTAAATTTCAGTGGAAATAGTTAGCTACCTTGTGTCATAATGTAGTAGGAAGTTATTTTTGGATTCCAGAGTTGTTGAGAAGGGAAAAAGCAATTTTAAATTTGGATACAGCTCACACTTCATTTTTTTGTAAGATAGAAACATACAACCCTAGACAATAGGTTCCTTCACCCTTTCTTCTTAGTCTGCATTCTCTGCCCTTCTATATGATAATTATGGTTACCATTACCTCCTTAGAAAATTAAAACTTATGGTCGTATAAAAATTTAAGTACAATCAAATCTACTTTGTTTGGCTTTTAGGAAAGATGGTTTCAAAGATCACACATTGCAAAAGCACTCATTAGCAGAATGAGCAATTTTTAACAAATACTTGAAAACACTCATTACATCCAGTTATGCAATGGCTATTGGATCAGTACCTAGCTGTGTGACCTTGGGCATTTCACTGGGAATCTGTAGATTTCCATTGTATTCAAAGTAAAGAAAGGGCTACTTTGTTTTTTTTTAACCTCTATTGCAGTTCAAACATGTCATCAATCTGTGGTTCCACCACTTTGGGAATCTTCAAACTTAAGGAGCAGCAGAATTTGAGGATTTTAAAATGTTTTTCCTCTAACATGAACCCTAATGAAAACCAAACTATTGCATTCTTCAGTATTGAAATAATCTCCTCTTTATTTATGTCTTAGACACTGTCCTGAATAGTGTGGCTGGTAGTGTTGTGGTTCCAAATAAAGTGTGGCTTCAGCGCTGAAAACACTCTGTCCCGGACTATTTTCTCTCTAGTGTTGTATTCTGACATCTGCTCAGTCATGAATGGGAGGGAATTAGAACATATTTTCCCCCTTTGGCATTCCCAAAAATGTATTAAGTGGTTCTACATTAAAAATAGGCAAAAGCAACAACGGATAAGTACTACCCTTTACACAAAGCAGACTACTCTAACTTTGTGGACTGGGATAAATCACAGGGAGGACGTCAGTGGTAACAGGTGGAAGCTGTACTGGGGACACGAGCAAATGAAAGTCTTCAGAGAAGACAGTGGATGAATCAGGAAGCAATCTCTTCATTGAATTTAAATAAAACCATTGAATACCCAAGGAATTCCTAAAAAGAAACAGAGTTCTTCTCCCAGACTACACAAAACAAACAAACAAACAAACACACTAGTAAATAGAAGGTTGGTCTTAAAACATTGGTAATATCTTGCATAGTTCCCTTGCTGTGGAATGCTGTCATTTCCACGTTTAAACATGTGCATCTTTCACCTTACTTAGAGATTCATTAAAAACATGCTGCTGTCTAAATGTAGTTCATCCTTAAAGCAGTCTTGGAAATGATAGTTTACTCCCAATAGGTCAACAAGATTTTTTATATTTTGTTGCTATTATTCCGACGGTGATTTCTTGTACTATTATGTTTCATAGGTCAGCCAACAAAATGTCTCAGGGAATATCAGTTAGATTCTGGAGGTGTTTGTCAGTCAACCATTATGGATTTTTTGATTCTTGTAGATTATTCTATTAAGTACACTGACAGTCCTCAAATGTCATTCCTACAGTTGTTTTTCTAGAAAATGCAAATAATTGAATTTATTTTCGGACTGCCATGCTCCATCTAGTCATAAACTATACCAATTTTTAAAAGAGAGGCACAACTTCTTTAAATCAGCGTTACCAATTGACAGTAAGCTGTGTGTTAGTGTGGTATATATTAAGTATATTTCAAAACAGTTTCAGAAGACCTGAATCTGAGGCAGACTCCAGACAGCAGAGAGTATGAGCAGCTGCTCCTTGCCTCGAATTTAGAGAAACTTTGGTGGAATGTGGTCTTTAATTGTGATAAGTTGTTGCTTATTTATATTGGACTGCAACAAACATTCCAGTTCAACTTTGAGTGCCACAAAACCAAAAAGAATCCTATATTTCCTTTAGTATAACAAATAGATATTATATTACATGTTATTTCTAGAAAGCATACAGCACTGTGCACTTTTTTAAAAAGCAGTCTAGAACATATGAATTAATTGGCAATTAGACATGTTTTTAAAACTACTCTTGTGGTGATATGTTAATGTGCAGTGGCTAAATATGATGTACACTTGTTATGTTTTTAGCATGCTGACTTTAAATGGAACAGGTTCTGGAAGACTTGCAGTTTTGCTGATTAGTAATTGATATGCTAATGCATAACAGTATTTTTTTTTTTTTTTTTTTTGCATAGAAGGACCTTTAGTCATTGTTTATAAGTATGAAAACACCATTTGATTAAGAGCACAATAGTCACTTGACCTGTTAAAAGTGGTTTCCTAGAGATGTCAAGTGGAGTAGAAATTCCAAGAAAACTTTATAGTAATGAATTTGTTTTGGTAAAATAACATTAGCTGTTAAAGTTAAATGGATAATAAACAGTCTACTTGAAACTAATACACTGCCACTTAGTTTAACAAAAATAATTGGAACAAAATGGTAGCATGATCAAGCGATTTAATATCAAATGATGTTGATTTAGTAAATACTGCCTAAGGGATTTTTACCTCTTCTTTTTTCTTTTTGCTTCAGTTTGTTCAAAATATATTTTTCAGTGTTTCATTTTATATTCTGATGATTAAGGTCTGTTATACTCATCACAGTACTACTTGTGATTTTCATGTATTTCAGTTTGTAAAACATGGGAAAATATTATAAATTGTTTTTTAAAATATAAGTTTTAGCCTTAAAATATCAGAGTAAACGAAATCATTTTAAATCTTCATCAGATTTTTTTTTCCTTTTCAGATTAATCATTTATCAAGTAGCCCACTACTCCCTCAGACATCTGTGATTTACCTCTGTGCCATTCTCTCCTCAGATATAACCTGTTCTTCTTGTTTTTCTCTTCAGAAATGTTCCATCTTGTTCCATATTATTACTGTCCAAAAGTTGATACAGATCTGTAGACATTCTTTCAACTGTATACCTATGCATATTTTATATTCTTTCCTGCACTTTTAAAAAGGACTAGAGATAGTGACGAGGTCAACTCTCCAAACCACATGCATGGATGCAGGGTACTCATTTTTTTCTGATGTGAATCTTGTTTTTAACTCCTGTATATGAAACTCAGATGGGAAAGGAGGTAGAAGAAAGAGAGAAGATAAACCACATAGACTTCTAAAGAGGGATGCAATGTTTTTGCTTTAGGGCACAGATTTGTGAGACAATGTATAATCCATTGTGAAAAGTCAACAATTTGTTACTCTGTACTCAAGTTCATTTAAATATAATAAAAGTTATTGTGGTGGCTTTCTACATGTTGATATTTGTGAGAATATAAAAAGCCTTATAAAGAGGTTATATAATATATGACAAAATTCTCAAGTTTAAGTTTGGGTTACTTCAGGTTGACAACCACAAAGAACTATAGGCTTTTTAAAATAATGCTTCAGAGCCCTTATTTCTCTCATGATACCCAGCTCAGGACAGAATGAAATCAGTTGAACTGCTATACTCACCTTTCTCTTGAAAATGAGATTTGATTGAAAAGGAAGGCAAACATTCGTGAAAGACTGATAAGGAAAGGTGACACCTGACCTGAGGCCATGCGACTCTTCCGCTGCTATAGAGGACATATGTTCCTGGCAGAGTTGGTTACTGCCAAAAATACTGGGGAACACATTACGAAACATCGTCACTTCAGATCACAATGGTTCACACACTATTTTCTGATTTTCGAAGTGCACTCCACAAAGGGTATGACAGGTACATTTATCTCAAAAAAGAAAATTTCATCCTCTAATAATATACACAATGCCAGTTAAATATCCTTGTGCACTCTGGTAGAATTTGGATCAGGGTAAAGATAATTTAGCTCAAGAGGTTGGCAAATACTTCAAATACTGCAGAGAAATATAATGGAATTTTCTTGAAAGTGATTGTGACTTATGAACATGGTTGACTTACCAAGGAATTTGTGTCTTGACTTGTTATATGGTTAACTTTTCATATTAAAAAATGAGGTTGATCATAATGAAAGTGAGCATTGCATAGTTTCCGAATGTCAATTATGTGCCTACTTCAGTCTTAGATGCTACAGATACAACGATAGGGTGGGTCTCCTTCTTCATCAAGGTTTATGTTTGTACTAGCTGCTTTTAAAAACTCTTGATTAAAATGAGTTGTACAATTATCAAGTATCTTCCCTTCACAGACATTATTTCAATGACTTTAATGTCACCCATGCCATGTTCTGTAAATCTCTTCTCTTATATGTTCTAGCTAGTTTGATAAATCCCCAGTCTTGTTGAATGGAAGAGAAATAATCTTCAAGAGCAAGAAGAGTATATTAAACACCTCTTCTTAAAGTGAATGTTGCATTTTATAAGCAAGTCAAATGTTTCTTTTACATTCTGCCCATTATCTTGTTTTTTTGTTGTTGTTTTTTTTTTGGTTTTTTTTTTTTTTTGAGACGGGATCTCTCTCTGTCACCCAGGCTGGAGTGCAGTGGCTCCCTGCAACCTCCACCTCGTGGGTTTAAGCGATTCTTGGGCCTCAGCGCCTGAGTAGCTGGGATTACAGGTGTGTGGAACCATGCCCGGCTAATATATATATATATATATATTTTTTTTTTTTTTTTTAATTTTTAGTAGAGACAGAGTTTCACCATGTTAGCCAGGATGATCTCAATCTCCTGACCTCATGATTTTCCCACCTCGGCCTCCCAAACTGCTGGGATTATAGGCATGAGCCACAGCGCCCAGCCCCCATTATCTTTTATTATTAACAATATGTATTTTATCACAGCTTTAAAAGAGCTAACAAAATCAATTTTACATAATTGTCAGAAAGTAGAAAAGTAGGTCCTGAAAAAATAATAGACTTTATAAGATAATTGAGTTCAGCTGCTTCATTTTGCAAATATGGAAAATAAAATCCCAGAGCGATCCAAGGTCATACAGCAAGTGGTGGAGCTCGTAGGACAGTGAATCCTGTGATCTTATCCCTAGTCCAGACTGTGTGCTTTGTTCCTCATCAGTAAACACCTAGTGAACTAAAATAAATTTCTCCAGTTCTGATATTTGTGTTTGATTTCTAAAAATTACAGAAGGCGTGCCTTTAAGAAATAAAGAGTTATATATAGCACTTTGGCGCCTTTGTATTCATCTTGATTTTTTGATTTATGACCATATGGTTCTCTGGAACCAACTACAACTATCAAAATGCTTTCACTTGGTGTAAGAGTTGTCTAAAACATTTGAACATAGATAACATTCCAGTGAAAACTAACATCAACCCATAAACTAATTTTAACATAGCCAGTTTCAAACTAAAAATATGATAATAATCCCAAGAGCTGTTTAAAAACACATTTTTGATTGCCAGGCACTATTTTTGGCATCTCATGATTTGCTCATTTAATCCTATGAAGTAGGTGCCATTATTACTATCTTTGTTTTATAGATGAGAGACTTAAGGCTTTATTTCTGGAACTTCTTAGAATTGAACTTGTTCAAGATTAGATAGTTAAGACGTGACTGGCCCGGAATTTGAATCTTTATCCGATGCAGACACCAAACAGTCTACTGGTAACTAACTCCTCAAGTATTGAATTCCAGAAGCTCATTTGCTCTTTAGGTTTTTAGAAGTTGAATGTATTGTCACTCTCTGAAACAATGTTACCACATCCACTCAAAACATAAAGTAGCCTAAATGATATAATTTTGCTCTATTGCATCTAAAAAACATATTATCTGGAGCCAAAGTGTTTATGTCATTGTCTTTAAGAGATAATTCATTCTCTTGAGAAGAGTGGGTGAAACTGGAACTGTTCTATGGCCACAGGCTTCACATGCTTGTCTCAGCCATCTGACCAGAACTCTAAACCATCCCTCCCCATCCCCAGGAGACTGGTTTGCCGCTAGTTGAAGGAAGAAGCTACATGACTTTGCCCCTTCCCATTCTGTCAGCCATTCCTACTGAAGACCACTCTTCACGATTCTCGTCTCATTACTGGACTAATCTCTACGCTAGTATACCATGCCCAGATCAAAATTTCAGCACCTCCCTGCCTTTTTAAACTATAGGAAGCATGCCTTTCAGGTGGGTTAGTCAGACCTGTCTACAATAAACTTTCAACTTAATTAAAGTACCTATATTGAAACACCAAGGAATGATCCCAAGTTACTTGTTCTTTATAAGTCAAAGTCTAGAACAACTGGCGCTCTAGGGTGGTTTCTAAGTGGAATAAATTTATTTTTGATCCTTGGATAGGGTATCTGGATTTGGGGAGATTGTGTTCTCTGCACAGGCTGCAGTTAATGTGCTCTAAAAAGAGTTACCATTCTGGTGGCTCTCAGGTACAATAATTAGATGAACATTGGATTTTTCTTAAATGCCCTCTGGAATATCAAAACTTTATAGATATATATTTTTAAATGTATGCATTCATTTTAACAGTTCATTGCACAAAGTCAGTGGACACTGTTCTAGTTGTGTTAACTATTTAAAAATTTGATAAATTTGTATATATGTATATATTTATTTCACATTTCTTTTACTATGTATAGTATTTTCTTAAATTTGACTATCAAAAGTATTTTTTTTTATTGCATAACAGACACTCCTCTTACACAAGGGACAGTTAGAAAGACTGAAAAGCTTATGAGGATAGTGCATTTTCTGCCTTCATGGGGAGACATTTTTTGGCTTTTGGCTTTATATTCTCAACGCTATATTTGTCTCCCTAAAAAAAACAACAAAAAAACCCCCCAAAAAACAGAAATAGGCAAATGATACTTTTTTGCCTTAATTATTCTATTGTTGATTTATTTATAGGAGGTAAAATGAATTCATAAACCAAAGTGCAACATAGTGAGTTAAGTGAGCACTTTGTCATAAATTCTCATTCCTCTGTGTTTTAAGGGTGTGTTCGAAAGTTTGTTTTGTAGCTGATTTTATATCTCTTGCATAATCAGAATTCTGTAACTGAAAAAAATAGACATTAGAATAAAAGGGCTTTTCCATGCTTCTGCTAAAGCACCTCCTGGGTGCATGCCAACAATGAATGGGCCTCACAACTACAGCTGAGTTTTCTTACTCTTCTGTTGGTCAACGTAATTCAGTTCTATCAATGTTTATGTAGGGAGGCCCTACTATGCACAACTCATGCTTCAAGATGCTCAATAAATAATTGTAAAATAGCAAGTAACCGCAGTGCAATAGCATAAGCTAACATGCTACACAGCATACATGACAATAAGTTCGAAGGATGGAAAATGGAAACTACTGAGCTTTTCAGCTGATCACAATCAAATCAGAACACATCAAAACAGCTGGTGTTCTGTGACTCAGAATCAATCAACCAGTTTTGCATCACCTCATACTTCTTTATTTCTCTTTCCAGTTTCACAGAAGAGATTTAAACCAGCATATGTCCTTCCCATTTGGTTAAATTTCTGCTTTGAGTTGCTTTGCTTTCACATTCTAATACCAACGAATGAAAATCACTGTAATATAAAATAAAAAAAATAAAGGCTAACATTAAAATAATTTTTAAAATGATGCTGCTACATTTGTGTAAAATAAACCATATGCTCAAATAAAATGCCCTAGAAGAAAAGTGATACTTTAAAGTAGTGTTATGAAATGAAGATAATTCTGCATCAGCTGTATTTATGTAATTCACAAATATAGCAATGTTTATTATAATTTTCTAAGTATATAATTAATATTTTAATTATACAAAAATGATATTTGTATAATCTTAGGAAATTTGTATAGTCTTAAGAAAATCAATAGTAGGCTAGTAAATAAATGCTAACTATTACTATGTGTTTTGGTTCCTGACACCAGCTCTTCTCTTTGTTCTGATAGGTACTTATTACACCATTCTTTGGCGAAGGCTATTCAGCAGTGGTGACCTCTTCCAATCCAACACTCTACAAATTATTATCTCTGGACTCCCAGCTGACACCCTGCCGGAGGCAAGAGCTACTAAGCCAACTGGAACTGTGCCTTTTCTCTTGTCAAGGTTTTTTTCTTACACAGGAAAAAGAAAGAAGAAAAAAAGATGAAGTTGGGCAAAGTGGAGTTCTGCCATTTTCTGCAGCTAATAGCTCTTTTCCTGTGTTTTTCTGGGATGAGTCAAGCGGAACTCTCAAGGTCCAGATCAAAGCCCTATTTCCAATCAGGGAGGTCCCGGACCAAGCGCAGCTGGGTGTGGAATCAGTTCTTTGTGCTGGAGGAATACATGGGTTCAGACCCCCTCTATGTAGGAAAGGTAGGGTATGTGACCTTTCAAAGTTATAAATGATTATTGTCCATGTCTGTGGTTGGATGAAAAACTGCTATACACACACACACACACACACACACACACACACACACACACACATATATATATATATATTTTTTGCTATGGGGATGATAAATACAAGACATCATTTCTATGAAAGACTTAATGAAGGTTTTTGGCGATAGCCACTGCGAAGTTGTAATCAGGGTATAATACTCATTACAGTGAAGCTGTATCTTAGGGAATGATGCTTCATTCCTAAAAGCAGATGAGGATTCTACAGAGCCCTAGTTTACCATGGTTGTAACACACTGATAAAACTGTCGTTGCCAAAGTAGAGCAAGACTATTCACAAAAAATGAAGAGTGGTAGGTTCTTATAGCCAGTTGGTTTCAGCTGCTGCTTTTGGGCTGTTGTGAAAATGATGTCCATGCTAACATTCATATTTAGATATCCTTCCCTCATACTTGCAGTGGAAAAACTGCAAAGTGAAACTATTGAGCCTAATGTTTCTAAATTATGAACCATTTAAACCCACTTTTCTTAGCAATCTTGTTTTGATGGGGTGTGTGTGTGTGTGTGTGTGTGTGTGTGTGTGTGTATTTTAGGTTGCTTTAAACATTTTCCTTTGGATTAAAAATGATGGTGGACAGATGTCAGTTAGAAACGGTATCAGACAAGTGATGGGCAGTTCATGGTGCATTTATTTATTGCGTGACCAGGTGTTAGCTGGATAGACATTGTTTCTCACAGCTTCCTTCTGTCTGAATATTTGAGAAGGAGATTTTCATTGCAGAACTTCCTGAACCAAAAGGTGCTTCTAGAAAGCATGACCTTTTCTCTGCCATTTGACCTATCATGTTCCCAGTTCCTGGTCTACTTCTGGTTCAGTTATTTTAATATTTGTAAAGGCCTACTGAGTCTCTCAATTTGGTACTGAGTACTGGTGAAGGTTTTCTAAATAGGGTATATTAGCAAGAAATCTGTGCCTCTGTATTTTTACACTTCATTCTGTCAGTTCTATATTTGTCTTCCTGGTAAAATGAAGCATAGCTACCTAATGAGTTTATTTACAAATCAATTTTTCAACTTTAGAAGGTAGAGGAATAATCTTGGTGATTTACTCCATGGGTCCTTTTCTTCGTTTGAGCGCACCTTAAGTAAGGGCAAAAATTATTTTTGTTGATGAACATCTACATCAATCAAGGTAATCTGTATTATATTTATTATTTCATTTTAATGTCTCTATATTTTATAAATACTGACTTTTACTGCCTTGTAAACAAAAGGATATTAATAAGTTAAAGGCTTCTAGGGATGTGAATTAGGATTTTTTTTTTTTTTGGTCCAGTTATAGCATTTTCCTACCTAAGCTTATGTAAATACAGAGGTGTTTTGTGTACAAATATATATTTTTATAGCCATTCTACCAGTAACACCATCATATTTACTATACTTTTATATGCTAAATTTCTGTCTCACTCTCTTTTTACTTGTTTTCTTATAAAGAAATTGAGAAGAGTAACCATAATGATCAGGATTTGATTAGGAAACTAGCTCTTAATTTCATTCATTTTTAATGGACATTTAACACAGTCATCTAACTTTCTTAAATGGACAGATCTGTAATATTCAAGTAACGTATAAAAGGAAGTAATAGTTATTAAGCAAAATCATATTTTGTGACAATGTAAAATTTTCTAAAAGCAGCAAAAATGTTTCCAAAGTAAATGCCATTTAATTTGGTGTTAAATGGAGTTGCTTGGGTGAAGTTGACATTTAAAAAATCAATATAGTTTTAAAATTTAAGTGCCCTTCTTTTGAATTTCACAACCTTCACATAATAATTCAGAATGCTTATTCCATAAAACTCCTATAAGTCCATTTAAAATTATGAAGAGATATGCCCCTATGTTACTTAAATTCCGTATACATACAAAATTACTGGGCAACGGTGTTATTTTTCTAAGAGAAATTGTGTAGTTAACAAGAAACATTATGTACTTCCCTTTCAAGTAATCAAAGAGGGTCACTTATGTTTATATGACAGAAATTAGTTCATGTTTATCTTTTGCATGCTGTATATTGGGAGTTCAGTGTCGCCTTTCATAGTAAATTGTCCAGGATGGAAATGGATTTAAGTTTTTTAAAAATTGACTAAAATACAGAAAAATGGCTGTAACATAATTTGAGATGGAGGGAGAATTTATAGACAAGAGAGACAAATACAAGGCCTTACAGGAACAATTTTCATATATCCTTGGAAAAAAGTGGCAGAGAACTTGAGTACTATAGATTTTGTATTTGAGATGATGAAATTATCCTTTTTATTAATAATTTGGTGGTCTGAATAAGCAGAGATATAACAACTTTGACTTAAGTACATTTTTTTATTACTTGGGTAAATAGACACATTTTCTTTTCTTTTCTTTTTCTTTTCTTTTCTTTCTTTCTTTTTTTTTTTTTTTTTTTGTTAGTTTGGGGAGGTGATGTCTATGCCCAGATATGTCTATAGGACAGAAAGAACTGAAAGTTATAGAAGAAGATGTGAAGAAATGACTGGGCAGATAATCATAGAAAGAAAAGAAAGAACCTAATTAATCAGTGCTTTTCACAGATGTATATTCAACCGAGGCTAGTTAGATGGTCACACTCTTAGTCATCCTAATGCAATCTAGCTATTTGGGTAATTTGGAAAATATGGGTGATGACTTTGATACATTTTATACCTTAACTTGATCACATAATGGATAATTACAGTATGTGTCAAATTGACATCATTTTTATTTTCTTGCTCTACCACTTTCTACTAGTTGTATAACTTGGAGGCAAGTTGCCTAATATCATTAAGTTTAAGTTTTCTAATCTCTAAAATAGAAAAACGGTATCCACAATTCAATTCTGTTACTGAATAAATCAATTAAAATATTTATGACATTCAATTACTCTAGACATTATTATACTTTATATTTCACTACATATTATAAATTAACTTAGTTGTGGATCATCTATTTTGTTACATGTCAAGTGTTATCTGTGTGGTTCCTCAGATGAAAGCCAATATTATTTTATGTTCTAATAGTGTTTATATTTATTCCAGTTAATTATAGGAATGTCTGTTCTGGGGGTGCTGAACAATGCAGCTTTTAGAAATTATTTATATACGGTTAAACTATGGTGGAGATCTAATTAATGGGTAAAAAATTCAATCCTTAATAGAAGAACTTCAAATGTTAGAGAAATTATGCCTGTGAGTTATTTTAGACTTTCAAATTTCGAGTCCATGTTAATGGCAAGTGAGCAGCAAGATCAATTAAATGACTCTTCAGTCAATAAAATTTGGTCATTAAGACATTGAAGATAATGAGGCTATAATATGGCTTTCAAGCATATTATTTTAGGTAGTTTACTGAGTTGGTTTTTACATATGATAACCAAAGACCAAAGTAGAACAGTCTGTTGAGTGGAACCAGGAGTGCTTCTAGAACTCATACTCAGGAACCACCAGGGCACAGACTTCTGGGCTATGCTAGACTCTGATGGTGCAACCTTTGTCATTAGCTTCCCACATTTTCTTGTGAAATAAGTTGATAAACCCCTGACCCTAAATGTATAGACTGAAGGAAGGAGTCCTTGGGTGTTACTCTGAGTTCTGTTTTAAAAAATAATAGTGCCCCTTTCCTTGCATGTATGTTTTAATTACCATCATGCCTGTTTTCTTGTTTTTATATGGGAAGAAGGAAGGGGGGAGGATCCTGTCTTTTCTCCATTTCATTTATATCACCCCTCCCGTGGTTATTTACGGTACGTAGGAGGTCACAGTTTCCACCCATTTCATTGGATCACACTGCATTTTTTCAGCCCAGTCTTTTACTCACCTTGGCATTACTCACTTGATGTCCCCTTGTCCCCTAATTATCTGACGGAAAAAAAAAAATTGTCTACAAAACCACTCAGCCTCTGTTCCAGGTATTAAGTGTTTTTCATCTTTCCTAACTGTAATGGGCTGCCAGCTGATCGCTGTGCCCTAGGCCATTACTTTCACTGAAATGTGTGCTTCGTGCCGTGCCTCTTCCACAATCGCTCCCCTAGCTGTTAACATCACTCTTGCTTTTTTTTTTTTTTTTTTTTTTTTTACTACTCCCCTTTTTTCCCAGCTTATTCAGGGAAAATTTATACCTATTACCCCAGTACAAATCAAATACATAGAAATGCAGTTTGCAGGATTGGCTTTGCTTTAAATTTAAGCTAACTTGGAAGTATTGGTGAACATTTTGAATGCATTTAATTATACTTCAGCTGTATCTCTCACCAAGAAATTATCTACCTCTTGATATCTAAAGATACATTCAGTGTTCCAAAAAGAAAGTTTCATATTGAAAATAGGTTGTGTTTATTTTAAAAAACTTGGGTTACAAATTAGATTCCTTAACTGGAAAATTTTTTATTAGATACAGAAAAGGTCAATAATGAATGCCAAGTATGAGCAACAGGAGAGAACATAGTCATCATAGTAACATTTACAGGTTATAGATTTTGTTGAGAAAAGACGAACAGGAAAAGTGTCCTCTGAAAATGTAGATTGCCTAACACCAGGTCAACTCTTAGAAGAAAAAAAGACAGTTTATTTTTTCTAGTAATGAGTAGAAACCCCATTTTCATAGTAACTTTACAACCAGAGTTAATTTGTAAAGGCACTTGTTCTTTGTCAGTTTGCTGATAGACGTGTGAAATTCCTGGTGATTTCAAAAGAAATCTGGACACGGATCAGCTCTATCAGATGCAAATAAGTTCAGATTTTTAGAAATACTTCTTGGCAGTTATCTTTAGCTCTTATAATGCTCTAATAAACGAATCAATTGTCATTTTGTTTTATTCTTACCATTTTGTAAATAACATGTTAGGTTGTGCCACTAAAATGCGGAAACCCACTATTTATTCAGCTTAATATGGCTAATTATCTTAAAAAGTCATCTTAGTTCAGAAATGAAGGTTATAATTACCGAAGGCTTTAACTATACAGCTAAAAGTTGGACAGAATGGAGGACTTTCAGTTATTTGCCTGATTATAGCTGAGCTAGATACTCTAGATTGGACTCCACATTTCCTGATTGTCTATGTATTTTGATCAAAATCATTTAAAAATTCTGCCTTTTTAACCATGTTTGTATTTATGTGCAGTCTACTTGCCTCCTTTTTTGTGATTAAAACAGCAAACATTTTCAAATACAGTCTATATTAGTTGTGTTTTTTTGTTCTTGTTGTTTTGAGATGGAGTCTTGCGCTCTCACCCAAACTGGGTTGCAGTGACGCAATCTCAGCTCACTGCAGCCTCTGCCTCCCGGTTCAAGCAATTCTCCTGCCTCAGCCTCCCCAGTATCTGAGACTACAGGCATGTACCACCACACTTGGATGGGTTTTGTAGTTTTAGTAGAGACGAGGGTTTCATCATGTTGGCCAGGCTGGTTTCAAACTCCTGACCTCGTGTGATCTGCCTCCCAAAATGTATATTAGCTGTGTTTTAACATTGTATTTATTTTGAGGTTTTAGGTGCAAAGGACAAGATATAAACTGAAATGATGATTGAGTTTTTTCTCTACAAAGTGCACTGTAATTGTTTGGACAGGCTTTATGTGCATTGCTCATAGATACAGAGTCACGGGATCTGCAGCCCTCCGTGACTCACCAGGATACACGACAGAATTGGATAAGCAGCAGGACAGTCACTGAGACTTCACTGGGTTGAGCATATGTAGGCAAGGACTATATTGGGAGAAATTGGGTCCTCATTGTTTTGTATGATTTATATTGATTATATGCCTTAGGTTGATTACCTGAGAGAAACGCTAGTTTGTACAAACATGGTTAACTTTGTATCCAAGAAAATCTGTTGTATGCTGCTAAACCTACCCTCTGTGTTTTCTTTCTTCTTGTTTTTCTCCTTTTTATTTTCAAATATTTATCACATACTTTTACTGTGATTGATAATGTGCTAGATAGAAGCATTAAAAAACAAACTCGTTCATACAATTCACAGTCTGGTTGATAAGCCAAGCAGGTAACCCTATGATAGTGGATAGCAGTAAATCCCAAAGCTAACCAACAGCTGTGGAGGTGGTTACCACAGAGGAAGAACTCACAGATCCAAGAACAAATGCTTGCATGAGGACACCTGGTGCACCTCTGTGATTTTGTATCTTTTTCATACAATCTTCAAATCAAAGTAAAAGCAAATTATCTTCTTAGAAAATAGAGCAGAGTTTTCTAAAACTATATTGACAGAAGCTTTATATGGTGGAAAGATCAGAAAGCAGAAACTCCAGGTTAAAGTAGCAATTTTCTCGTTATTTTAAACACAGCCCTGAAACAATAAGTTTTGATTTTCTCATCTGTAAAATGTGATCAAATTGGTAAAGTTTTAAACTTTTTTATTTTGAACTAATTTCAAACTTATAAATAACGTTGCAAAGTGCTATTCTGTAATCCAGCTTTTTCAAATGGTAATATCTTACCTGACTACAGCAATTATTTAAGCTAGTAAATTAACATTGATACAATATTATTTACTAATTAACAGCACATATTCAAAATTTACCAGTTGTTCTAATAAAGCATTAAATACTTGTTTCTGGCAGGAACCAATTCAATATCACACCTTTCATCTGTCCTGTTTACTTACATTTTCCAGTCCGGGATAGTTCCTTAGTCTTTCGTTGTCATTCTGACCCATAATTAGGTAGAACATCTTATAATATGACCCTGTCTCGTGTTTCTTCTTAATGCATATGTTTCAGGGAATATATTTTTGGCAAGTATAAGACAGAAGTGATGCTTTTCTCTTCTCACTGTATCACGTCAGAAGATAGAAGATGCTGACATGACTCATTCATAATGATGTTGAGTTTGATCACTTGGTTAAGGGGGCGGCTGTCAGGTTCCTCCATGGAATGAACATTATCTGGAAGTTCTAAAATCTTGAAAGAGATAGAAAATAACCTAAGCTCTCATTACAGATGGGAATAAATACTACTGCTGGTTTGAGGGAGGTGCAAGGGTTGATTCCGTACAATCTGTTGTCCATGTTTAGAATGAGGAGTGTGAGCCAGATTTAAAATCTGTAAGACAGTTAGGTAATGTTCATAATTTTATGCAGCAATTGACTGTTTCTCAAAAATGCATCGATTAAGATGTCAAAGGGCAATTGATTTTGCTTATTTTTTTTCTGAACCATGCAATAATATTCTTTATAGTCCAGAATTGCAGGAAAGTTTTCACTAATATAGAGTTAAAAATAAGAGCTTTCTCCGCACATTGCCTACAAAATGGAAAGAATTGTTTTGCATTGTAAGGTTGGGCTCCAAATACTTAGCCATCGTAATTACAAATGAAACATTGTTTTGGAATAATAAACACTTATAATCCTATAAGTTAAAGAACTAACACAAGACATTACAATCTGATGTATTACATTTTAATATATTCACAGGGTTGAAATCTAAACAACTCATAGAATTATATTCAACGTTGAAAAAAATTAGTAATGACAGTTTCTTCTAATTATTCTTGTTTAAAACTTATATTCCTGTTGCCTCGTCAGTAATTATTAAATCTTTAGAAAGCCTTGTGAATTAGAAAGGTGTCGTTCTTATGTTAGAGTTCAAGTAATGTATATGTTTGGTAATAAAATAAGTAAAATAATGGAACAGCATTAGAATTATAATGGAGAAGAGCTAGAAGGCATATCAGATGTCTACAATGAATAATTATCATTTTTTAAAATCTTAAAATTTTAGTAGAGTTAGAACTCAAATTAATACTACTCTGTCATAATATCAACCAATCGTATTTTGAAGATAGATATAATTTCAGTATTGTATTTGTCTGTTCTGGTTTCCATAACAAAATATCAGATTAGATAACGATAGAAATTCCTTGCTCATAGTTCTGGCTGAGAAGTCCACAATCAAAGTGCCAGAAAAGTCAGTTTCTGGTGGTGCTTTTTTCTTGGCTTGAGGACAGCACAGCCTTCTCCATGTCCTCATATGGCAGAAGAGAAAAATTTCTTACTATTTTAATGAGGCTATCAGTGTTATGGGATTCAAGTCACAACCACATAACCTCATTTAACCTTAGTAAACTTGCAGAAGACATACCTACAAATCAGTCACATTGGGAGTTAGGGTTTCAGCTTATGAATTTTGAAGGGTGGAGGGTCATGACTCAGTTCATAGCAAGTACCTAAATTCATTATAATTCATAGGAAATGAATGAATAACAAGTAATTGTTGACAATACTAATGTAATCTATAGTTTAGTTTTAACAAGTAGAAGTTTACATAGCAGTTTCAAAAATGTATTAGAGCTGGACACAGTGGCTTATGCCTGTAATCCCAGCATTTTGGGAGGCCAAGATGTATGGATCTCTTGAGGTCAGGAGTTTGAGGCCAGCCTGGCCAACATGGTGAAACCCCATCTCTACTTAAAAAAAAAATATATATATATATATATGTGTATATATATATATGTATATATATAGACATCATCGCCTGTGCCTATTGTATTCCCAGCTACTTGAGAGGCTGAGGAAGGAGAATCACTTGAGCCCGAGAGGTGGAGGCTGCAGCGAGCCAAGATCATGCCACTGCACTACAGCCTGATCTACAAAGTGAGACTCTGCCTCAAAAGAAAAAAAAAAAAACAAAAAAAATACAGTATTAGAAAAATAGTTTAACTGAAGGTTTAGAAATTTTACCCATGTTTGCTTCAGTCAACTGTAGGTCTCAGGCCAAGAGCCTGAGAATTACCTTCTGTCCTTTTGCCATGCAAACAAAAAAGAAAGAGCCAAAAGACATTGGGGGAAAACAAACCAGTATGGGGAGGCCATCTACATTTCTAGTTAGGCTAGAATCTTTGTCTTTTGTAAGATAAATGCAGAAGAGTAATTTCTCAAGATGGGGCTGTGTTACAGGAATGGTAATTAAAGTACCAGAACCAAAATGATTAACATCATTCTAGCAAGTTGTGTGTGTAAACAGTGCAGAATTATCTGATAAGAATGCTTCCCTTAGAATGTTTGCTTATCTCCTTCGTTAAAATGCTGACATGTTTTAAGGTATTTAACTGAAAACACACAATCAAAATTTGGACAACACATACATAATGTTCAACAGATGTGAGTTTGAAAGATTTGTGATGATCACCAGTGAAATTAGTCAAACCATGCTTAAATTAGATTTTTCTGATTTGTGAGTCATTTAAGGGTCCATATTGGAGTGGAATCTGTATGGAGAAGAAAAGATTACACATTCCGCACTTGATTCTTTGCAATGAAGAAGAAATAAGATAAAAATCGGCATTTTCTTTCCCATAAAATATCTGAGAAACTCAGTTCTGTATTTCTCATCTACTCTATCTCTGATGCAGTTTACATAATTTCCTCAACTGAAGCATAAGAGCTGAATTTAGGTGGTTAACTGATATGTTTTGCTTTATCTGGAGAAGCAGATACTGGGGAGTTCTAGTCATTGGGATTTGATTTAATTACACCTAAGAACATGTGGCCATCAACAGTTAAAAAGGATTACGAAAGAAATAGATGAAAATTATCACATTGAAAAATTATCACATTTGTTAAGCTGAAGTCATACATAAGGCTTATAATGAAATGTAGAGTCTATAATATGAAGTAAAATAAAAGTAACTGCATTATACGGCATAGACACAACCTTAGAAAAGTGATTTTTACAAGGTTAGTATCTAGTGATGAGATAAAGTTTAAAGCTTGCTATTGAAATTAAAAACACAAATTTTAATGCAAAGGCTAAGTTATCTTCTTGGCTGATCATTGTAATGCTTGCAAGGAGACTTTTACCTATGGCTGCACAGCTGCATTCAGTGATTTTGGAAGAGCAGTTGTGAAGCGTAATGACCTGAAACAATACAGTTTTCCCATTGATTAGATCATCTGTGGGAAACATGAGTACAACCGATGATGGAAAATACATATGAGTAAGTGTGGATTCAGGGTTAGGGTCAGAGGAGGAAGTGCATTCTGTTTCAGATCCAAATCAGATTTCACAGGGGATATTTATGACTGAAACAATATTTGAATGACTGACATCTTATATGTATATTTTTCTCAGTGCTGCTCTCTTCACCCTGTCTGTGGCTTCCAATTTATGTTTAATTTCTCTGTAAACTCTGGGCACATTGATAAAGTCCAGTTTTTCAGTTTTTTACTTAACTTTTAACTTTCTGCTCAACCAGAGCTAAGGCATGTGTGCAAGAAATAGAAAGTTTAAGGAGGAAGGAGTTCAGGCTACCTCGGAGGTTCAACAGTCATACAACAGCTCTTTTTATTATTTTTCCAAGCATCGTCTTGGAATTCACCAAAAAATATAAAGTATATAATTTTGGTCATAAAATACACGTAAATCACATGTAGTGATTTTATCAAATTATATAAATGCCTTAAACTTGAATATAAATATCATATGAATATCATATATGTTCACTAAAAAGAAAAAATATATTCTTCTTCTTATTGTATTTTAATATTAGGGTTTCTTGGGGCTTTAAAATTCATTTACTTTAGGTTCCTGAATTCAGAAATTCTTTGTACAAATCACTGATGAGTGATCAGGTAGCCTGAGGTCCATCTCTTAGTGGAAGCAGGAGTTGTCTTAAAAATACACATTTCAGGCCAGGTGCGGTGGCTCACGCCCGTAATCCCAGCACTTTGGGAGGCTGAGGCGGTTGGATCACGAGGTCAGGAGATCAAGATCACCCTGGTTAACATGGTGAAACCCCGCCTCTACTAAAAATACAAAAAATTAGCCGAGTGTGGTGGCAGATGCCTGTAGTTCCAGCTACTTGGGAGGCTGAGGCAGGAGAATGGCGTGAACCCGGTAAGTAAAGTATTGAAGATACAGACAGGAAATGGGTGTTGAACCCAGAAGGTGAGGATTTTTTCAAAGTAACATGGAAAGATGGAAGCTTTTTGTTTTGTATTCTCATAGAGAATTGGAAGTTATGTGGCAATTCCTATGTTGTATGATTGTCTTTCGCTACGTTTCCTAACACAGATGACATAGACAGTAATGAATTATGATTATGCCAGTGCATAGAGAGGAGGTTTAGCCTAGTAGTTTTCATTGTGATGCTGAGTGTGGAAGATGTGACTGAGAGTCTCAGCATTGCTATTTACTTTGAAATGGCTCAGCTTTTCTCCACTTAATTTCTGTAAAATGGGTTTAACAATAGGTCTCATGTAATACAATTGTTGTCAAGACTAAATAAGTTAACCTATATAAAGACTTCTTGTTTTATATACAGCAAACATTAATTAAGGATTAGTTGTTAATAATAGTGGCACATATTTTTATTCTGCATTCAATTGCTACTTTCTTTAACTGGCCTAATTCAGGTGCTTTATTTTCAAGCATATTTTTAAAACAACCTAAAGAATGAGGCAGGGATGTCCAATCTTTTGTCTTCCTTGGACCACATTGAAAGAAAAAGAATTGTTTTGGGCCAAACATAAAATACGGTAACACTAATGACAGCTGATGAACTAAAGAAAAAAATGCATAATTTTTTTTTTTTTTTTTTTTTTTTTTTGAGATGGAGTCTCGCTCTGTCGCCCAGGCTGGAGTGCAGTGGCTGGATCTCGGCTCACTGCAAGTTCCGCCTCCCGGGTTCACGCCATTCTCCTGCCTCAGCCTCCCGAGTAGCTGGGACTACAGGCGCCCGCCACCTCGCCCGGCTAGTTTTTTGTATTTTTTAGTAGAGATGGGGTTTCACCATGTTAGCCAGGATGGTCTCTATCTCCTGACCTCGTGATCCACCCGTTTCGGCCTCCCAAAGTGCTGGGATTACAGGCTTGAGCCACCACGCCCGGCCAAAAAATGCATAATGTTTTAAGAAAGTTTATGAATTTGTGGTGGGCTGCATTCAAAGCCATCTTGGGCTGTATGTACCCTGTGGGCCTTGGGTTGGACAAGTTTGGTCTAAAGAAAAAACAAGGATGAACTCAAGCAAGAATCATCACATTGGCACACTTTGTGACAACAGACAAGTCCTTTAAATTACCTTTCCTTGTTCTCTCATCTATCAGAAAGGAACTGTGATGCCAGGTCTCCCTCCTCCTTAAAATTGGAGTCACCTTTGAATCAGATAACTCCTGCTAAAATACTTTGAAGTATATAAAGTATTAAATGTTAAATAAGAGTTATTTCTGATGGGAGAAACAGATACTAGTTATATTTATAAATTATTAGAGTAAGAACAGAATTGGCAACACATACACCCATTTTGGTGATTATTTATGAGTAATACTTTGGAACTATCTTTTGGCAATTATTGATGAGTGATACATGGTATTTTATACTTTATTTTATGTTTGTTTAGCGATGGAGTCTTGTCATTAACTGGGACAACAGGTGAATCCCACTGTGCCCAGCAAGTAATATTTTATATATACCAGAAGCACTTCCAGGATTTGACTGCTGGTTTAATAGTTTACGTATTCCGAATCAAATCAGAATTAAAATTATATAGGACAGCTTTTCAAATCACACATTTGAAAAAAATGTAGAACACACAGAGAGAGAGAGAGAGAAAGAGAGAGAGAAAGAGAGAGAGAGAGAGGATTGTTCTATTCTCAAATACTTTCCAAATCCTGAAAGCTAATGAAATTCTTGAGAGTTTCCCAGGAGGCAAGAGATTCTAGTGCCATTAGGATTCTACTGAAGAAAAGTGATGCTTAGTGGAACTAAATAAATGAGATTGCTTGTTAATCTCTCAGTTAATTTTCTCTCACTCTCTGTCCTTCTTTCTCTGTCTTTTTCTCGACCATGCCTTAGGTCAGAACTTCATTGAATCTTTGAATTTATTGAAGTTTGGCTCCAACCTATTATATCGCTGAGGTTTACCGATCCTGTACTCCATAAAGTTCTAAATTCAGAATCTGAGTTTGACAAATTCATTTTAGTTCCACAAGTGGTAGCATTTAAATATCAGCAGCTTAAGTATTCAAAATTAATACTGATTGCATTTTTAGAGTAGTGAAATTCTGACAGTTTTCAGGGAAAAGGTGCTGAACATCTTGATATGATTCACATACTTCTATAAACAGGCATTTTTATACCTTTGGAAAGATAAATTAGTAGAAACCAAATATTTTACAATTCTAGTAGTTTTACTGACATATAGAGGGAGGCGCATAGACTGACCAAAAGGGGAACTTTTGCCAGGCTTTTAGGAATTGCCATTGCTAACAAATCAGTTTGGGTAGGCAGTTATTCTAGAAAAATCAGAAGAAAAATGAAGATCAGAGATTATTTTTCTCCTCTTTTCACAAATTAAATAAAATGAAAGACTTGATGCTGAAAGTAATTATTCACAGGGGCTTCCTCTAATGTAATTCTGCGATATAAAGCTGAAGAAAATGTGAAGATAAGTATTTCTTCATAAATAAAAATAATCACGTCGGTTGACTATATCCAGATGAAAAGTACATGAGTTTTAGGGCAAACTCTCTACATTTGAGTGTGCAAATACTCAAGGTTTCTTGATAAAATGCATGTGAAACCCACCAAAAGCTCCAGAGTCTCCAAAAGGAGATTTATTATATGATCTTTGAAGTGAGACTAGCCTACAGGTGAAAAGTAAAACTCTCTAAACCTGAAGCAAATTTATCCACTCAAATGGATATTACGTTTTATCCATCCAAGCAGAAGCATCTGGTTAAGTGGAAAGCATACTTGTCTTTGCATCACGAAGTCATCACTACATAACTTTGGGTAACACGCTTCCTCTCTTACTCCCTGCCGTTTATGGAATGAAAATTCTAGTAGGAATGCATGCTCTCCTCCCACCCACCACTAGAGTATAATTACTACTCACCAAATTATAGCTATTATGTAATTTTTAAATTTTAAAGAGTATGTAAGAATATGGCCATTGCAATGCCACCTTTGTTGGTTTTGTTGCAGTGTCTCCTTAGAAAAGCTAAATTCTAGATTCACATTTGTCAGAGCTTGATTGTGTCTCATTGAGAAGTATTATCAGCTATTTAGCAATTTTAGTCTGTATTTTTCAGGCACTCAATGAGATTTCCTTTATATTTTATGCCGATCTACAATAAAATGCTAAGGATACCTGTGTCTATCATTACTATTTTTATTTAGAACTAGCGCCAGTCGGGCGTGGTGGCTTACGTCTGTAATCCCAGCACTTCAGAAGGCCAAGATGGGTGGATCACGAGGTCAGGAGTTTGAGACCAGCCTGGCCAATATGATGAAACCTTCTCTCTACTAAAAATACAAAAATTAGCTGGGGATGGTGTCAGACATCTGTAATCCCAGCTACTCAGGAGTCTGAGGCAGGAGAATAACTTGAAGTGGAGGTTGCATTGAGCCAAGATGGTTCCACTGCACTCCAGCCTGGGCAAGACAGCAAGACTCTGTCTCCAGAAAAAAAAAAAAAAAAAAAAAAAAAGCAGGGCAAAGGGGCGCAGTGGCTCACGCCTGTAATTCCAGCAGTTCGCGAGGCCGAGGCAGGCAGATTGCCTGAGCTTGTGAGTTCGAAACCAGCCTGGGCAACATGACGAAACCGTCTGTACTAAAAATACAAAAAAATTAGCCGGCCATGGTGGCGCGTGCCTGTAATCCCAGCTACTCAGGAGGCTGAGGCAGAAGAATCCCTTGAACCCGGGAGGCAGATGTTGCAGTGAGTCGAGATCACGCTACTGTACTCCAACCTGGGTGACAGAACGAGACCCTGTCTCAAAAAAAAAAAAAAAAAAAAGAATTAGTGCCGTGCTGACTCAAAAGCATGCAACCCTGAATTCATACAGAATTATAGAACATGATGGACTAAATTACAAAACCAAACCAGGAAAACTGCACAGAGGAAACTGGTTTCTTTTTATTCCCGGGATATCCACCATCCTTCCATTCTCCTCTTCTGCAATCAGAACTTACAGGAGTCTGAGAGTGAGCACTTTTTAAAGTTTTGTGCCCCAGGTGTCCCGCTCTTAAGAAAGCTGACACTCTCAGAGAAAAACAGGGGTAGGGTTAGCAGTTGCCCACTGCAGAGATGGCATTCCTCCTTCAGTTTTGCACCCTTCCCTGCCATGTTTGCCTCTCTCTATTCCGGTTTTTTTTTTTTGTTTTGTTTTTTGTTTTTTTTTTTCCAGAGAAAATAGGAGGATTTTTCTGTCCAAATCTCTGATGCTCATTTATTTGCACTAGCTATGGTCCCATCTTCACTTGATTCACATATGCTCTTCATCAGTACTCTTTGGAAGTCCATGGAGCTATAAAACACAACTAAGAATCTTCCCAAGATGGTGTTGGAATGGGAAGAATTGCATCTCTTTTAGTGTTTCAGGAGAAACATCTGGCAGAGCTTAAATTTGATTCTTTCTCGTGGCTACATCATTGCCAGTTTATCAGAGAATTGACACTGAATCCTCAGATTCAAGAGTGGTGCTTACTGCCCTTTTACTTAGATTAGCCTCATGTTACTTTTCATTGTATATATTTCAAATATATTTAATTTTATGTCAACCACATTTGGCAGGCAATAAAACATGATTGGGAAAAAAAGAATTAATTTAAATAAGGAATCAGGTTAACATTTAAATTTTATGTTTTAAATAGCATGAAATAATCTGACCATACATATAAATTACATAGAAATATATGCAAGCATATATAACATAACTATTTTTACACTGAACATTTTATATACTTGAATGTAGCTTCTTGGTACAAGTTTGGAATTATTTCACATTTTAGACATTTTAAAAGGCTACGTTATTGGAGAGAAGGAAATACAAAACAATACATGTAATTCAAATCCTTTTTCTTACCTTTTCAACTTTCTGCACTCTATTCCTTTTTAAAAGTCATTCTTCTGTCACATCTTAATAGCTGTCTGATACTTAAGAGGGAGAACTACAAATAGAGCAAACAACCTTTCTGTCTAGCTACCCTATTGGTTGATTTCTTTTTCTTTTTCTTTCTTTTTTTTTTTTTAATTTTTGAGACAGAGTCTCACTCCATTGCCCAGGCTGTAGTGCAGTGGCACCATCTCGGCTCACTGCAATCTCCACCTCCCAGGTTCAAGCAATTCTGCCACCTCAGCCTCCCGAACAGCTGGGATTACAGGCATGCGCCACCACACCTGACTAATTTTTGTATTTTTAGTAGAGATGGGGTTTTGCCACGTTGGCCAGGCTGGTCTTGAACTCCTAACTTCAAGTGATCCACCCCGCCTTGGCTTCCCAAAGTGCTGGGATTACAGGCATGAGCCACTTCGCTCAGCCTGATTTCTATTTGTAGGTAGAAGTGGAATGTGGGGTTTACAAATATGTTAAAATAGAGCAAAATTTTCTTTTGGATGAGTGATAATTTATGTACAGTTGACTCTCATCTATGATAGTTATTTCTATAGACACCATGAACACTGACTTGGTGCATAGGGAACCATTGCTCTTAGGAGAAATACGAGATTAGATTCTTTGAGACTGTGGTCCCAACGTTTTCCTGAACTGGTCAACCCTTAACCTTGCTTCATGTGTGTTTCTGTGTAATTTAATATATTATTTAATATATACTATTGATTCATTAATATTAAACTTACAGACAACACACTGTAACTAATGCCTGGAAAAGCTCATTTAACACACATGTTTCTTCCCTAAGGCACATCACAGCCTTTTTGTGCCTAGGAACACTGGAAAGCATTTCAGCGCTATATCTGGGGATCATTTTAAACAGCAAAACCACAAACAGAAAGTGCAAAAGAGGAAAAATGTGTCACCAAAAAAAAAACCACAAACAGAAAGTACAAAAAGGATAATTGTTTACAATATGGAAGCAGAATGAGGAGATAGGGGTGTTGCTTTCTCCAGCCTTAGTTGGGAATATGTGAATCAGGACACTCAGATATTTTGCTGGTCTGTGTATGTTCAAGAATGACCACAGATAAATACATTTTATTGAGTAGATGAATTCCCAAACACAAATTCCTACAATAATAAATATCAACTCTATCTATTTAGGAAAGAGTAAGCTTTTGGACCACAGGGCATGAACACTTCAACGTTCTGTTTTTAGGTAATGAATCCAGCCAAATAAACAATCCAGAGAAAAGAAAATTGACAATAATAAAAGGTAAATTAACAGAAAGATAATTATAAGCAAGAATAGCAATAGTTGAACATTCTGAAAAGTTTGTAACATCACTGATCATCCAACATCCTTTCTGAAAACAAAGGATTTTTAAATCAGTTTATGCACATATACAATATAGGAGGTTGGCAAAATAATGCACTATTTCTTAACAGCCGTGTCTCTTGTAGAACTTCGAATTAATCTACAAATGACCGTTGTGTCTTAACTTTAGATTATGAATACCAAATTAGTCAAGTACTTACGTTAACCCTTAACAGTATATAGAGTTTCTATGGAAAATTTAGTGGTCCAAAAATTTCTGTAGAATTTGTGAGGACGTTGGTGGGCTGAAGATAGCACCTTGAGGGTCACTGATGTAGGCTGCAGTGGGGCTTCACAAGTGCCTGACACCGTATTTTATTAGTCTAACCTTTTTCATGAAAATCCTGACTACAGCTGTTCAAGGAGTAGTCTTAATAGCTGAAAATGAAGATACAGAAAGACACCAAGAATATGACAAGAATATTCTAGTGAGGAACACAACAAAATCAAATTTAAAAGAGTGTAATAGATGCTGATAAATACTGTAGATAAATCACCTAAGAAAATAGAAATAAAGGCTGTCAATGAATGGATAAGGCATAATTATTTATTTATTTATTCATTCATTGTTTATTTATTTGAGACAGAGCCTGGCTCTGTTCAGACTGGAGTGCAAAGGTGCGATCTTGGCTCACCACAACTTCCACCTCCCTGGCTCACGAGATGCTCCCACCCACCTCAGCTTCTTGAGTAGCTGGGACCACAGGCTGGCATCACTACCCACAGCTTTTTTTTTTTTTTGTAGAGATGGGGTTTTGCCAAGTTGCCCCGTTTGCTCTCAAATTCCTCGGCTTAATCACCCATCTCAGCTTCCCAAAGTGCTGAGATTACAGGCACAAGCCACCGTGCTTAGCTGAAAAGTTGTAATTTTTAAAAGGGTGGTCAGTTTCACCTAAAGTGATATTTTTACAAAGCCCAGAGAGAAATGCAGGAATGAACAAAGTGGACACCTGGGGAAGGTGAATTCCAGACACTGGAAACAGTGAGAGCACAGACTCTTAAGCAGGCGTGGCTTGCTATGCTTGAGGAAGTAAAAAAGGCCAGCGTGGCTAGTTTGAAGTAAGTAGTGTATGAAAAGAAAGGAGAAACAGCTTCTGACAAAGTTGGTGAATTATCTGACTCACCGTGTAATTCCAGTGGGTGAAGTGCTCTTTGACATAATGATGTTGCACTGCAGTTAAAATATACGATAAGGAGAAGAAGTCCTAGAAAACCCTTCTTCGTGTCTGCTATAGAAATACTGTCCTTAATCTTGTTAATTTCATTCCACAGTATTCTTTTGATGAATTCCTTGAGAGAAGTCATTATGTGGACTTTATATCAGGAATCATTGCACTTCATCTGCTTGTTGGATCTTTAAATCTCTAAGCTTTTAATTTTTTGCCACAATTCTCAGAACTTAATTTTTGATGCAACAAATGTCAAGAAGTTCTGCATAGCATGTTTTGATTCCCTCCTATTACTAATTCTTTTCTATGTCTCCACATTTTTACCCTTGTCCATTTATGTGTTATATTATATTTAGTGTCCCTGTCAGCCGTTGTAACTCCCTTCCAGATAAAGATATTTATAATAGGCAGATGAATAAATAAATAATAATCAGGAAATTGACCTTTTGTTCTTTTATGATATCTGTGGCAACTGTAGTTCAATTAATGACTTTTGGGCTGATTTTTAGTTAACTTGAATTTTGGTTAATTTATTGCAACAGTCCACTTGTAAAGCAATACATTTAAATTATAATTTGGCTGAATCCAGTATGTTGTATCTGACAAGTTTTATGAAATTGATAATTAGAGAACCGTGATATGTCTAAAACAAGCATATGTGTCATACAATATATGTCATATATATATAGATATAATTAGGCTTTTCTCAAATAATGGGAACAGATATGATATATAGCATTCTGTAGAGATAGCATGAAAATTGTGTCATTTCATTAGAATATGATGACAGTGTTGCAGATAAGGTTATGTACAACGTTAAATACAATTTAGTAAAAATATGTCTGGTTAAAGTTGTAGCATGGAATTAATTGAGTCATTCTTCAGGCAAATACTGGTCATTTAAGAATCACATTCCTTAGGATAGAACTTTTAGTGGTAGAGGGTACATTAACAATAAATTCTTAGCCAGCATTCTAAGTCAGCTCTGCCCAATGTAGTAGATATTACATATATAGAAGAAAACCTCTAAAATCTTTGAAAAAAAGGGAAAAAAAAACCTAAGTGACAAACAATGAAAAAATACCTAATGGAGTTTAGGGAAACTTAATATATATTATTTTCCTAGTGGCATTAGTTTTGAGTTCATTGTATACATTATGGAGGGTATATTTATTAATTTTATTCTGATTTTGGTACTGCCAAATAAAAAGCAAGAAAATTATGATCGCAAAATTCTTTCCTTTAGAAAAGTTCCTTTCTGCTCAAGGAAGTAACACAAAAATTAAAATGAAGTTAAACTTTTCAACATAAGAAATAAAATTTGTAAAAGTACGGACAGCAGTAGAATATGTTTACCAGCATATTACACCAGGATGCTAGATGTTCAGTTTAAAACGCATTATAAATACATGTGGCGTTGATTGCACCTGCATGTTTCCCATACACTGGCATGCAGCTTTTGGTTCCCTAGGCCCCAAGATATTACCCTGAATAAATAAATGGTGATGATTGATCTGAGGTAGAGCTGCCCATTAATATGGTTGTAACATGAATGGATAACGATGAAATTTTTACTGTAATATTTAACATATTTTCAAGCTTCTGTCTGTACACTGAATGGACCTGATTATATCAGGGAGATCAATGAGAAAGTACTTTTTTTCAAGCTAAGTTTGATCTCATTGACAAATGACATTAGAAGCATACCTAACATTTCAAGTGATAACCAAGGATAGATATGAGTTTTGTGGGGTCTCAGGCTGACATAAAATATATGGGTTTTAAAGCTTCAAATAACATAAAAATTTATTTTGGACATTTTACAAAATTACCATTATGTTCCTAAGCCCGCAACCTCCCTGCCAGTTCTTGGATTTTAAAATGACCTATGCAAGTGTGAAGCTCTAAATCTTAGCCTGCACTAGCTTCAGAGTAAATCTCCCTCTGCATAGCAAACCATAAATCTGTACTAATAATGTTTAATTGAATATATTAATATAATGTCTGTGATGGGATTCAGCTCTTGTTTAAAATGATGTTGTAAAAGATAGCTTTAAGAGGTATGATAAGTCTGATTACTCTGAGTCAGAGATAATTTCCTTGGCTGCTCCTCTCTCTCTCTCTCTCTCTCTTTTTTTCTTTGAGATAAGATCTTGCTTTGTTGCCCAGACTGGAGTGCAGTGGTACAGTCATAGCTCACTGAAGCTCCAAATTCCTGGTCTCAAACAATCATCCCACCTCAGCCTCTTGAGTAGCTGAGACTACAGGTGTATGTCACTGTGCATAGCTAATTAAACAAAATTTATGTTTTTAGAGACAGAGTCTTGGTATGTTGCCCAGGCTGGTCTCGAACTCTTGGCATCAAATGATCCTATGGCCTCAGCCCCTCTAGTAGCCGGGATTGTAGGTGCAAACCGCTAGGCCCCCTCTATTTCCTAAGTTTCATGCCCATCAACGAAAACTTTTTTTTTTTTCCCCTGATACGAGACTGTCACATATTTATGTGTTTTCACCAAAACAGATTCAGGATCATTATCATTAGCAGTATTTTTCGACACATGCAGCCCAGAAGTCAGGCATGAAACAAAGTTTTTATGGAAAATTATTTATTTTAACATCTCAGTAGATTTCATATATATGTAGAAAGGGCTTTTCTGACAAAACAGTTTATTGTTTTAAATTGATCGAATTATGCAACATACATTCCTTCTACATATAAGAAGGATTATTAGAACTTGACTAGGGGGTGATTATCCGCTGTTCCCAATTATTGCTTCTATTGCTGCCATAGTTGGTGCTGCTCCTGCTAGTGGAAATGATTTTGACATCAGTTCAATTTAATTTAACAGGGATTTATTGAGCATTTGCCACTCATTCTACAAGATTCAGCAGGCGTTTACCTACCAGCAGGAGGATGGAGAGTAGTTACCAAATACAAGTAACATATTTTAAGGAATTCTTCATCTACATTTCAGGAGATTTGGTATAAGTAATGAGGGTCCAGACAGAAAAAAGGTCAAAGTTAGAGCTGCTTTGATTTTAAATTCAGCAACAATGAAAGACTGGATGGCCTTTCCAGATATATAAAGGCAGGAACCACAAAGTCATAAGGCAGAGCTGTGATTACCCATTTAGTGGACTGCTCTTCTCTCGGGTGAGAGTGGATCTGCTCTCAATTTTGCATTCTCAGCACCTAGCAGATGATGTGATGTATGTGTTTTTAAAATACATTACACAGGTGAACATAGCTACAATACTACAATTTTTAAGTAGTCTGAGGCTAACGGGACTATACAGTCAGTAGATACACGGATAATGTATTTCCTGAAAAAGTTGATGAAATTTAAGAGAAAGCGAGTAACCAGTTAGTGTGAAGAATGGAGAAGAGTAAATCCCATTTACTTTTTAACAGATTAAATTATATGAAAATCAAAGTGTTGAAATCATGTATTAAAATATTAGGCAAAGAGAAAAACATATATTAACTCTAAGAATTTTGGGGGTTTTTCCTCCAATATTTTTACTGAATTCCATTCTTCATTTGAACACACTCTGGAAATAAGCTTGTATAATCAGGAATTGATTCAAGTTTGTCAGGTGAACAACTTGTTAAACTGTTGGGCTCCAGACACAGGACTGGTTGCTTGCAAAGCGTGGGTTAATACGAACATCCTGACTGGATGTACCAAGGACACACCACTAAAATCCATAGCAAATTTTACATTACTGTCTAAAATCATCAATTAAGTTTACAGACAGAAGTCTTGCGCACAGGGAACAATATGTGGTCATCTTCACTAAAACAGTTGGCTTCCGAGTGCTTGCTTTGTCTAATCTACTCGTCCTAAGTAATACATAAAAAATACGAAATTCTAAAAGAAAGAAAGAGAGAGGGAATGAGAGAGAAAGAAAAAGAAAGACCCTACTTATCACATGGTGTGTAAAGTTCGTGTTGGTAGCTGCAAGCCATGCTGTGTGGTGCGAGCAGGTATGTTTATAGATGACCACTTCAGATGCAGAGATCACAGGGGCCATCTGCTGGTTTGCTCAACTGATGCGTTTGCTTGAGCCTCTAGCCACCTGCAGCCTTCGGAAAACACCACCTCATGGATCAGATAGACCTTTGCTGATGCCACTTGCCAGACACTTGCGCAGTTCAAAGAACAGAATAGTGAATGCTATTTTTATATCTATTTTAATGGAAAAGAGGAAATAGAGTTATACCTGCTTTTGCTTAGATGAAAAAGTTTCCAGTGAGTAAAAATTTTCAATAAGGATTTTTTCTGTACAGTTCTGCCCTACCCAAGTTTAGATCTTACCTATAGCTAACACAGTTTGCCTGGTTGAAAATCAAACTTATGGGTTAAGGAAGTGTAAAAAACCAAGAAGAAATATGTAGTCTATCATGGTCCTATAAAAAGTTATGTTATCATGAATATTTTTAAGGATATTAATTTACCCTTTGAACAAATATATATGGTGTATGTAATTTGTACACCCATGTGGCCATACTGCGGATTTAAAATATGCAAAGAAATATTGTTGTCCTTCCTGCAGATTGTAATATGAGTAAACATACATGTAATCTCAGTGTCGTTTGCTGGTGAATTTTATAAATGTGCAGTGGATGATTAAGGAAAGAGTATGAAAATCAGCCTGGCACATCAGGCAGGTCTTTAAAGAGAAGGTAATATTTCAGCTGAGCCTTGAAGAATGAGAAAGTGACTCCTAAATAAATGGGATTAGAGAAAAAGATATTGTTCAAAAGAAGCAGCTTATGCAAAGGCATAGAGACTGGAGAAAATACAATCTGTTTAGGAGTCTGTAATTGATTCAGATGGTCAAAGTATAGGACAAATAAAAACGAAGACAACCAGTAACAGCCAGCCACATCATGAAAGTTTAATATATGTGCTAAGTATTTTTGTTGTTGTTGTTATTGTTTTGTTTTTGTTTGTCTTTTGGTAAGTTTGAGGATGGTTCTGAGCCAGTTTGCATTTTAGAAACATCAATTCTGTTACAGTCAAAGTCTGTAACATTTGGGGTGGTGGGTAAGACAGGAGACAGAAAACCAAGTCGGTGAGAGTTTAAATATTCCAGGCAGGATATGGTGAGGACTGAAAAATGGTCATGGATGAAGTTAAAAGGATCAGATAAATAATGATTATTTGGAAAGTAGAGTGGTTGTGAGATGTTTAACAGTAAGTATGGAGTTGAGGATGTTAGGAGGGATCTAGGCAGAGGGAAAGGAGGTAGGGAGGTGTCTTACTCATTGGTGCATCTACAGCACCAGCAAGGGGACCTCTCCCATAGTATGTTCTATTCAATGAATGACAAATCCACTATTTTTGGCTCTAGGAAGAATATATAAGATTAAGTTGCAGTTTGACCATGTTAAATTTGAAGTTGCCTGAGGGAGGCTGGGTGCGGTGGCTCATGCCTGTAATCCCAGCACTTTGGGAGGCCAAGGTGGATGGATCACAAGGTCAGAAGATCGAGACCATCCTGGCTAACACAGTGACACCCTGTCTCTACTAAAAATACAAAAAAATAAATAAATAGCCGGGCATGGTGGCGGGCACCTGTAGTCCCAGCTACTCGGGAGGCTGAGACAGGAGAACAGCGTGTACCCAGGAAGCGGGGTTTGCAGTGAGCCAAGATCATGCCACTACACTCCAGCCTGGGCGACAGAGCGAGAATCTGTCTAAAAAAAAAAAAAAGTTGCCTGAGGGATATCTATGTGGAGGTGTGCATGCATGAAATAGTCAAAATATAGAGGTATATGGGAAAAATAATTGAACCTGTTTGATGGTGAAGCATATATTATTTAATGCCTCTCAATAAAGAAGAATAGACTGTAAGCTTGATTATTAACAAGGTCCCTTGAGAGTGAAGGGTAAGAACAAGTACTCTACAATACACTGATTTTTATATTCTCTTTCTCCTCTTCATTCTCTTTTTCTGTTCACCCAAGTAGTCAGGAATACTTTTTTTAAAAAAATACTACATTAAGTAGACTTAGTAGTCTTTATAGGAAAATCATTGTTACAGACTATGTATAAAAGGTAACTGATTGCCTGCTATCCCAGCAATTTGGGAGGCCAAGGCGGGAGGATCACTTGAGGTCAGGAGTCCAAGACCAGCCTGGCCAACATTAGGAAATCCTGCCTCTACTAAAAATACAGAATTAGCCTGATGTGGTGGTGCACGCCTGTAATCCCAGCAACTCAGGAGGCTGAGGCAGGAGAATCACTTGAACCATGGAAGCAGAGGTTGCAGGAAGCCGAGATTGCATCATTGCACTCCAGCTTGGGCAACAGAGTGAAACGCTGTCTCCGAACAAAACAAACAAACAAAAGGTAATTGATTAGTTCAAAATGGACCCATTAAAGTATGAGGTACCTATGAACCATTGCTGTTTTTGTAACAGTACATTATTTAGACACCTTGAATAGAAAAGAACTCTAGTTACTTACAAAACAGGCTTTCAAAAACGTAAAAAATGTTTAAAGATTTAATTAATATTCTTACTTATGAGGCAACCTTCCTTTACATGTATAAAATATTTGAAGAATGATTTAATCTGAATATGAGAAATGACACCTCTGTCTTTTAGTCTCTGGTTATCATCTTCATTTGAAACATGAAACATCTGAGAGTACATGTATAAGTGTTTATGTATGTGTGCATGTTTGTGTATATTACAATGTTACACGTTTAATAGGCCAGCTCTTTGCATATGTTTATACATACACATTAGTAACACAGTTTGATTTGAAACCCTGGTCTTTCTATGTGGTGTTCTTGATCCAGTAGCACTAACATAATTCCCTTTATTTAATATTATGTGGTTGGTAAGCTGTGTTCTTTTACATTATTTCACTGGAGTCTTAAAAAAATGAGGTAGAGGAGACATTGTTCTCACTGGTTCATTTGTACATATGGGAAAGTTAAGCTGAGAGAAAGTTTAATAAGCAGTAGAGTCAAACCGACTTGATCACAGACCATGCTCTCCATTCCACTCTGGGCCATCTTCTGTTTAATCCGATGTCAGATGCTGTGAATTCTCACTGCATGAATTAGTCCAATAATGTTACAGTGTAGCCAGCTTATGTCAAGACTTATTTTCTGTTCTTTAAAGATACAGAAAATGGCTTATGGAATTCTTAGGAGCCTTGTGACATGACATAATGTATATAATCGTGTAATGCTCACTCTGGAATTCTGTTCAGTAAACACTGTCCCTAGTTTCATAATTTCTTTAGAATGTGGCAGAATTATTGGGGAAACAAATGCAACTTGTCTAGTTTAAATTCCTTCTACTCTAATGGTTGTGTGTGTTCTCCAGTCATCCTTATCTTTCATGTGTTTCTCTGTGGCCTTTATTTTAAATGGCTATCTCTGGTTTTTAATTAAATGGCCTTTGACTAAATAAACTTTCTCTGCCTAGTATGCTAATGTGTTTATACCATACCCAGACATTAAGGTTTGCAAACTACATGAACTATTTATTACATAGGGGTATGTTAGATATTTTTCTTAAGTGCCCCTGAGGCTGACATTCTCTGCATTTAAAAATGGCTCTTAAAAGTTCTAGCTGTACTCCATGGAACCCCAGAATGTCTGCTGCAGCCAGTCTTTTTTTTTTTTTTTTTATGACTGACAAAATAGGGAAGACATCTTAGAGAATTTGGGAAAGAAAAGAAGAAAAGGAAAAAGGAGGGTTTTCTGATTTCTGTACTCGAGAAGAGTAAATTGATAAGCCCCCTAGGGCTCAAAACGAGGTCAATGTCTGTTGAGTATAAGTGTAAAGAATCAAACAACTAAACCTTGAAAAGGCCCCGTGTCATTTCCCTCAGAGAAGCTTGTAGGTGAGGCAGCAGGCAATATTCCACCCCAGGGCTGCGTGTTAGCCGTTTTACCTTACAGCGTTTTCACCTTATAATTTCAGAAAGGACAATGCAGATAGGAGAATCTATGCATCTTCCTTCTGAGGTAATATGTGTGTGGATAATACTGTATTCTGGAATAGTAGGTTTTCAGCTTTTTTGCTTTTTCTTTATATGGCCACAGAGTTGCATTCTAATGTTGTAGCACTGTGCCCTCTAGAGAAGCAAAAAAAAAAAAAAAAAAAAAATCAAAACACTCTTCACTCTATCCATTGTTACCCAGTCTCCAGAAGCCCTCTTATCCATGCAGGCTAATTCTGTTTGGCCTGCGTGAAAACTCAGCTCTTTGCCAATTTCCATAAAAAAACCAATTACATCAAGCATTTTGTAACATTTTAAAAATCATTATTAAGGATAAGGGAGGCAGTGGGGAGTGCAGTACAGCATCCCTCTTAACAAATCCTCATCTGGCATTCTGCCCTTGGCTCTCCCACCTCTGAGACCCTGCCTTGGAGGGTTTAATGTATTTTCCTTGATGCTGTACTCTGTGGAGCATCAGCTACTGGTTTATCTCGCTCTTCTTTAGTTGTATTGGGAGATTTAGTAATTATGTCTTACAACTTGAGCATTTGTGTGCAGTGGGTGAGTTTCTCACTCTCCACCACATAAAGTTTATGAAACATTTTTTCTGAATAAATCTAAAAAAAATTCTGAGGCCAGGTGCAGAGGCTCATACTTGTAATCTCAGCACTTTGGGAGGCTGAGGTGGGCAGACCACTTGAGCTCAAGAATTTGAGACCAGCCTGGGGCAAAACCGTGTCTCTACAAAAATACTAAAAAAATATGAAAATTAGCTGGATGTGGTGTCATATATGTATCATCTCAGCTTCTCCACAGGCTGTGGTGGGAGGATTGCTTGAGTCTGAGAGGTGGAGTCTTGTAGTGCCACTGTACTCCAGCCAGGGTGACAGCGACACCCAGTCTCAAAAAAAAAAAAAAAAAGAGAGAGAGAGAGAGAAATTCCAGCAAATACATTTATTTCTATTTTATTACACAGCAGAAATATTTCTCTCTGCATTAAAAGCCTTTAAAACAATATTATCACAGCTATGTCTGTAGATCGGATCTCAAAAATTAGGTAAGATTTATTGTTAATGATGGTGATTATAAGTTCCCTAGAACATCTCATCACACTGTACTAATCACCAAAGTATCCTGTCATTCAGTGTGATTGCAAAGGAGACTTGATTTTGTAAAGAAAATAAGGGTAAGATAATCTTAGATGTGAAGAAAACACATGCACTAGCAGTAATAAACAAAATGCTGGCATTGATTGAAGCTGTTGTCATCATGTTTCTTTGAACAACACATAATATTCATGACTTCATGTGCTCCTTACACTTTGATTTGGTTTTTCTTGATTTTTATTTTAGAAAAGTGCAAAATATGAATAATTTTGCTATAGAATTTGATGCATTTGATTATAGGAAAGCTGTGGGTGATACATTGTTGCTTTGTAAAGCCTGGTGCATTCCCAGGGCAGAAGGGGGAATATAGAAGAATAGGGAATTAGAAGTAGGAAGTAGGAGACAAGAATCAAAAATAGCACATACTATCAATTATAAAATGCATCTTTTTCCACATTTTACTTTCCAAAATCAGGATGCTTGTTATGATACATAATGTTTTAAAGTGATAATACACATTTTTTTTCTTTTGTGGTAGTATGTAAGATTATAGTGTACATTACAGTCAATGACACCATACCATTGAACATTTTGAATACTAAGCTGATCTTTAATATGGAAAGTTGTAGGGAACTATCGATGATTTCGATCTAGAGAAGAATAGCGATGTATTTTAATAAGATGCACATGATAATCATGTAATACTATGGATTAGAGATGTTGAAGAGTAGGTGACCCTTTAAACGTCTACAAGTCTTTTTTACTATACAAAGTATAAATTGCTAAGCTGTTAATCTGTGTGAGAAATAAAACCATCCTGATTCAGGGCAGTAATGGGTGGAGTAGAGACAAAGAAAAAGGAGGTTATTGAGCTATGGAGATGGAACATTGTGAATTGACAAGCAATTGGGGGTTGGGAGCAAGGGACAAGGAGGGGTCAGAAAAAAACCCCCAAAATTTAGTTGTTTTAAGTTCACGTTTTTGTCTTAATAATGATTGGATTTTTCATGTGGAGAAATGTAAGAATCCAAGCTTTTCTAAGTCATGTCTTCTGAGAGGAGATGGGTGGGAGTGGAAATGGGCACACTCAGGGTGGTGTAGTGGGTGAGAATACTGGCTTCGTTGTTGGAGACACCTGCATTCAAGTCTGTGAAATTATTGCGTAAACTTGGGCAAAAGCCTGAGTCCTCTTAATCATAGTTTTCTTGTGTATAAAATTAGTACAATAATGCCTACCACAAAAGTTTGTCAGAAGAATCAAAGAACCCTTTACCACAATGTCTAACACATAATTATGCTCAATAAATATTAGCTGTCAATTATTTGAATAAAAGAGCTATAAAACAATTTGTGAAGTGGAGTGAATAAAATTCAAGGTTGCAAATATGAAGTAGTCTAAGGAATAGAGAAATAGTAGTGATAGGATTTTAAATTAGAATGGATCAAGTGTTCCAGGAAATTTTCCATCATAATTTCATCATTGCTAAAATGTTCCCATTTCACATAGTACTGAAGTTCAGAGTCAATTCATAACAGTGATTACTAATTTTTTTATATTTGACACATGTCCATTCAGTTGTAGGATATGTTTTTAATAATTATAAGCAATGTAAAAGAAAGATGATTTAGTTGATACTTTTTTCCCCCACAGCAAAGGATGTTTTAGTTAATGGAAGCAACATGGATAATAGGGGAGGAAACACCCATCCGAAGTTACGCCCTCCAGGAATGTTTCCCTATAATAATATCCCTCAGAAGCAGGTTTCTACCAGGAAATCATTATCATCCCAGTACTGCTGCAAGGAGTTTTGAGTAGTTAAAATTGAAATAGAATAATACATCTAAACTATGTATCTATTATGTGACAGGATGAAGTACAGAGAAAATGTATAACATTGTAAATCTCAGAGAAATGAAGAGCAAATGAACATTCTTAGTGTGTGTATTTGTAAGTGATACCAATTGGATTTGTACATGATATTAGGTAAATTATAAGTAAGTACCATTCATAATATGTCATTTCAAATAAATGCACTTGTCCTGAAAATTGCATGTTCAGGTAACATATTATATTGACATACTTGAAATGGTTTGTCTTTGTGTCCCCACCCAAATCTCATCTTGAATTGTAATCTCATAATCCCGTCATGTCGTGGGAGGGACCCAGTGGGAGGTAATTGAATCATGGGGGGCAGTTCTCCCATACTGTTCTCGTGATAGTGAGTTCTCACAAGATCTGAGTTTAATAAGAGACACTCCCCTTCGCTCCGCCCTCATTCTCTCTCCTGCCGCCCTGTGAAGAGGTGCCTTCTGCCATGATTGTAAGTTTCCTGAAGCCTCACCAGCCATGCAGAACTGGGAGTCAATTAAAACTTTTTTTTAAAATAAATTACCCAGTCTCGGGTATTTCTTCATGGCAGTGTGAGAATGGACTAGTACAATATCCTTTAAATATATTTTGTGTATGTACTTGACATAGTTTTTTTTTTGTTGTTTTTTTTGCTTTTTCTTTTTGAGATAGAGTCTTACTCTGTCGCCCAGGCTGGAGTGAGTGGCGCCATCTTGGTTCACTGCAAGCTCCGCCTCCCAGATTCACGCCATTCTCTTGCCTCAGACTCCCCAGTAGCTGGGACTGCAGGCTCCCGCCACCACGCCTGGCTAATTTTGCCTTGGGACATAGATTTTTAAATCAAAATTACTTTCTTTTGTTGAATTATCTTAACCAAATTGCAAGCTGGTATACACAAGAAAACACAGATCGTGGGCCAGGCGCGGTGGCTCACGCCTGTAATCCCAGCACTTTGGGAGGCCAAGGCGGGTGGATCACGAGGTCTGGAGATCGAGACCATCCTGGCTACCACAGTGAAACCCCGTCTCTACTAAAAATACAAAAAATTAGCCGGGCGTGGTGGCGGCACCTGTAGTCCCAGCTACTCGGGAGGCTGAGGCAGGAGAATGGCGGGAACCCGGGAGACGGAGCTTGCAGTGAGCTGAGATCCGGCCACTGCACTCCAGCCTGGGCGAAAGAGCAAGACTCCGTCTCAAAAACAAGAAAAAAAAGAAAGAAAGAAAACACAGATCGTCACTCCCAAGCATCCGGAAATAAATGACCTAATGTCCTTTTTTTTCCACAAGCCATAACTAAATAGACATTTTGAAATTATAGAAGAATTTTTTTGAATACAATAGTCTGAACATGTTCTGAAAACATTCCTGACTTTCCCCAGGTGGCATAACTACACAATTCCTATGTGTCACGTTATAAACTATTTTAAACTAAGACAACATTACACACCCAAGTCCCCCATGCCTTGTGCAGTTCCTGGGATGTACAATATTCATTAGGTAGCTACTACATATTTATTGACTGAGTTAATTATTGTAGTTTACTCACATTTATTTAGATGAGATGTACAGAGTTTGGGGAATAGAAGAGAGCTTTAAGACCCCTTGGTTCAATCTGTTTTGTAGATGAACAAAGTAAAGACCAGAGAAAGTAATGATGGCTGCAGGTTGCCCAACATCAGAGCAACACAAGGGCATGAGACCCCAAATCCCATGGCTCTCATGCATGTTAACGCATAACACAGGCTTGAAGCAGTTTTAATATCATGCTGACTCGCTTGAGCAATTCTAATTATGTTGCTGAAGAGGTTGTTTGATTCATCTTGAATCCCAGTTCTGTGGATTAATAAATAACTGAGTATACTTCTGTATTTGATACTCATTTGGGCAGAAGGAGTGAAGAGTCAAACTGTGAAATACATGTAGCCGTTAAGAAAATAGGACACCTATTACAGTTTAAAAATCTAAACAGAAATTAAACAGCTGAAAAGCTAAACAGAATTTTGCAGAAAGCGTCTTCCTCAAGCAATGGTGTTATTGATTCTCCCTTGCCTGTTCATCAGTTCCGTGATGTGGTCGACTCTCTCCAGGCAGTGTTAGTGGTGGCCTCCTGTTAACACCAGAGCAGCCAATATGCAAAGACAACAGCAACAACAACAACAAATCATGGCCAATCTCTCCTTGGAAAGCCAATATACCTTTCCAGAGTCCATGGGATAATATTAATGGCTATTTGAGAATGTCGTATTCTCACATCAACCTAATTATTGACTTTATTATGGTCATTGCTTGTTTCTTCCACATCACTCTCTTTTTTTCCCTTTTTCTTCCTATTGATTTCTGCCCATTTTCTTACATTTCTTTATGAAAATGTTTATCCTTAGGGCATTAACAACTGCAGTCAAGATTGTTAGTGTGCAGGAAAGCAGGGGATGGAAGTGTCTCTGGTTGCAGAGATGAGTCCCTGAGAGAGCTCAGAGGAGACTTTGTTTTCCTCTGTATTTCTAAATAATATTTTGCTTAGAGAAGAAAACCTCTCTTGGGCCTCCTTAGGTCACCTGGGCTAGAGTATAGTCTTCTTATTCTTTATATCAGCTCTATTTTAGAAGAGACAATTACATATTCCATGGAGGGTCTTATTATGTGAACCAGGTTTGTTTTTCATTTAGGAAGCTTTAGTGTTTTGAAATTGAAATTATGCCAGAGACTTTTTAAGGTAAGCTTTTAAACATTTGTACCTTCTCAGCAAATTATTTCAAACGTTCTGCAGACATGCTTATTTTCCCTCTTTTATAACTAGCTAATAACCCTATTTCTCCTCTGTCTTTCAAAATGATAGTACAATGGAAGAACATTGTCCTCAAACTTCCTCTGTATTTCTCTCTTCTTTTTAGGCCAGTGGCTCTTACCTTGGGTATTAACTAGTTTGACCCAGGAAGCTTTTACGAATAAAAAAGGCTGGGACTATGGATGGATATTCTGATTGAATTATACAGTAGTGTGATCTGAGCATCACAGCACTTGAGTGAGCCTAAGATACTCAACCCTTGACACAGAGAACTGAGGAGGAAGGCATGCAAACTGGGTCGCTGGCTTCCCAGAGCTAAGGCGATTTTGCTTCTTTCTCTTCTCAAATAAAAAACACCAGAATGAATTCTTCATGCTCTTGGGATTGGTCCATTCACAGTGTGAAGTTTCCATAAATCAAAGCATTTGAGAGCATGGAAAAATAAGAGTATGTCAGATATCTACTGAAAGAAACGAGTGACTCACTGCCTGGGGCTACAACTTTTACGAATTTTGCCATTTGACAGCCTCTACTTCAGTGGCTGCTGCATCTTATCAACAAGTACACATCTCTCAACAAATGACATACATGTTCCCCTCTATCACCTGTGCCTCTGAAGGAGAGAGCATGGTATGCATGAGTACCAAGGAGCCAAGCTCTGTGATTCATTAGTTACTGGGTTGGTAATGTGTGTGCATGCTGCAGGTAAGGTTGCATAGGAAACAGACCTGGACCAGGGTGGATTTGCCCGTAAGGAATTTATTGGAGTGCATTCTTGGAATAAACACTTGTGAGGGAGAAAAGAAGGAAATAGGATTGGGCAGTAAAAGTTGTTGAACAAAGCAGCCTAGGACTTGGCTGACCTTATGGAGAGTTCAGGAGTAGGGAAAGGTCTTTATAGCTGTCCTGAGTTAAGGGGAGAAGGAGGAGCTTTAAAGGCTCACGGCAGCCAATCATCATTGGATGTAGCCTGTTCTTAAGAAAGATGTGTTACCTTTGGTCAAGGTGGCTCTCTTCAACTGAGGACGACTTTTGGAAAGGACTTAGCTGAGATGTGTTGGCCACCAGCACACCAGTGTTTCATTTGGTGAAGCAGGGAGGGGATCTGGGAGGCTTTCAGGACATGCCCTAGAGTCAGCCCCTTGCACCAGTCATATCCACTTGCTTCATGTAGTAAGTTCAGGAAACAGTTCTGCAGAAATATGTTAGGCCCTCTTTCCTGCTAGAATTCACGAGAAGATTAAGAATCTCCAGGTTGCAAGTGGTACTCATCACATCCCTCTCATCTCCAGCTGCCCCTTGGACAGGTTCTTTCACTTGTCCATTTGCCATTAAGATGGACAAGAGAACATCAAGAGACACTCTAGTGCCCAGACACTAACAGAAACCCCCATTAGATAACAGAAGCCCACCTCCTCCTGATGATCAAGATAGGTTACACTTACCAGGATTGTGACACTTGTCCTAGTCTGCTGGTCCCTTGGTGCCAGGAGTCCCAAGAGAATGGGACCGACATACCTTGTGAACCTGGTAGAGTCACCCTGCTGTAGGAATGAGAAGCACACATCAACACCCAGTGAGTCAATAGGAGTGAGGTAAGAAGGACAATCCCATTCTGATCCTTTGGTTCTTGGTCTTCAATGTTCTGCTTACCCCTGGGAGGCGGAGCTTGCAGTGAGCCAAGATTGCGCCACTGCACTCCAGCCTGAGCAATAGAGCGAGAGTCCATCCCCCCCATAAAAAATAAAAGGGAAAAAGAGGTGTGGCTAAGTCACTATCTGTCCTCCTCTTACCTAGCTCCTTTTCAGTTTCCCTTCCTTGTTCTGCATTATCTCTGACATTCTGTGTTTGTCCATATCTTTGTCCAGGCATTGGCTTCCATTAGACCACATTGAACAAACATTATTCTTACATTAGAATTGAAAAGATGCTTTAGAAAATTCTCTCTTTAGATTATACAAGTGTTGACATTTTCTCCCCTCAACCAAATGGAGACTCTGAACTTTTATTTCCGTTGCTTTAGCTGTTATCGTTGATATTTTCTAATGGACAAAGCACTGTAGTGCAGACAACTCCGAGAAACATTTTGCGAACACCTTATGCTATTGGCGTCTGCAACATGTACGTGCATACCTTCTCCAAAATGCCAGGTACAAAACATTTGTGCAAGTCTTAAAGATGAGCTCTCAGATTGCTCTCTGCCTTCATCATGGTATATTCCAGTCATCTCTAATGTTATGACAGGGAAGAAGTGTTAGATGGACTTTTGCCTAGAAGCATTGAAAACAGTTTTCATGTAGGGTTTTTTTCATGGGCCCAGTGCTTCTCAATGGATCTGTGATGAAAGGCCAAGGTGTGTTTTGTTGTTGGTTATGTTTTTGTGCACACATTTGTTTTTCTAAGAACACACTATACTATTGTCACTTGATGCTAGTTTTGTAAAATGCAATAAAAATAAATTTCTTAGATAAAAAAAATCAATTCCCATTATTTTTATCATTGTATTTGGGTTCAACAGACATGAAATTATTTGGTGAGCTTACTATAACAGTTGCTAAGCCATTCATCTCAAATTCGGTTTTTATCTTAATTCCAAAAAACAGATACCTCACTTTGAGTGGTGTTGCTTTTGCCTTGGTTATATACATTTCCTGCTCAACCGGTCTCATTTTAAAAAGTAAAATTAAAAGTTATTCTTTTGATAAAAAGCTGAGTCTCTCCAGGGGTTGCTTTTAAGTGCTTCTGGCCTATTTCATGGAGTTTACAACTAAGAGAGCAAGGTACTCTCCTATCCGGCGAGCCCGCAAGTAGAGAACATGAAGCATTCACAATTACACTAAGCGAAAATGAAGCCTCAGCTTCAATTCTGATCATTAAGAATTCGACTGTAGGCGGATTTCTTAAGTTGTGTGAGAGTTGTGGATCTGGCCTGGAGACAGCAATCAGAGACAGGATGAGTGGGGTTTTCTTTAGGGAAGTGAATGTAGCTGTGTGGAATAAAGAATGCTTTTTTGAGTTGCTGTCTCTTGGTCCCTGATGAAAAAGCTGTGTCTGTGAACGTGAAGCTTTAAGTAACCATGTCGTAGGCACAGATCTATGACCTTTTCACTCCAAAGCGGGACTGTTTTCCCTAAGGAATGCAGATAAGTATATTACACCACTATATGGAAATGTGTTAATATGGATGGAAAATTTAATTTTACAAAATTACTTCCAAATGCATCTTTTTATTTTATCCTCACTCCAACATTCAAAGCCAATTGTCCATTTACAGATATGGATCTATAACAGATGCATAAACTGGGACTCAAGCACCATCAAGACAACACAACATGGAGCAGAATGAGATTCAGTAGCCAACCATACCTGGGGCTTCTTTGCATTGACCTTCCAATTGGGTCATTCTGCTTCTAAGAAAATGGACTGTGACCCCCTAGAATGGCTGTTTCTCACAAGTGACTTACTGTGAACTTTTTCTGAGAATAAAAACAATATGAGTAGTATTTTTTTCTTTTTATTACTTAATAGAAGAAATGAATTTTTCAGCAATATTACCATTACCCATGTACTTCCTGAGTTATATTTCTTTCCTTTATTCCTGTTTGTTAAACAATATCTTTACTTCTTAAACCACTGTCTTCATTAGAGATGCTTTACAAGTAAATTGTGTTCCATTACCTTGAATTCCAGTAATAATTATAAATTAGGAATACTTCAAGCAGAAAGAAATGACTCATACATTTGTTTTCATCTATAACATTTCTTCAACAGCTTGATAATTGCAACATATCCAGTGGTATGTGGAAAATATTTATTAAAAGACATTATGAGAAAAGAAAATTTGTTTATCATATGTATATTCAGGCAGTTATACTTCTGCCAATCATTGTTTAAATCTACTTTCTGTACTTGTAATTGTAAACTTGTAAAATTTTAATAGACTTACCCTGCATGGGTTCTAATAATCTGGAATACACTTTTAAATTTTAAAAGTCAGGAATCTATAATAAGTAAATCAGTGGTAAAATTTACTTTTAATACTTTATTAATATTTAATACAAATCACTCTCAGATTGATTAACTTACTGCTCTGAAAAACACATTTTTTACTTTGCTAGCATTACTTCATTTTTTTGACACAAATGCAATAGCACCAGTATGTGTTTTATTTATATTACAATGTATTTTTTCTTATTCCAACGTTCATTATAAGGAAACATTTAATACAAAGCTGCAATTATTGTCATCCTTATTGTAAATAAGTCAGTGAGCATCACAGAGGCTTTAGTTTCTAGTTTCATTTATTAATGTTAAAGCTTTCACAATACGTATTATCTCTTTCATAAAATTTCACCTTATGTTTGTAGATGGTCTTTCTGTGGCATGAAAATTTGGTATTTTTTTCAAAGGCAAAGACATCAAAAAGTGCAACTCTAACATTACAATAATTTACCTTTATGAATCCTAGTCCACTGTATCATCTCAAGTACTGGTCACAATTATGCAAGTTCAAGTGTGAATATATTGGTCTCCATTTTACATGGCTAAGCTTTAGGTAGTAAAGACAAGATCAACAGTAAGATCAAATAACAAGCAGAATTTAAGAAGTACTAGAGGAAAGAAAAGTTGATTAATAAACTGAATTGATTTTTTTTTTCACCTTCATCTCCTAAATAGAGGATGTTTTCCATTTTCAGACTTTTATTTAAGCAGATAAATTGAAAGTGGTAGACCGGGTAGTTCATATCAAGTGTAATCTGGTTATATAGATGTAAAAAGATCACCAGAACATCAGTGCGTTGCTCTTTTAGTTTTGGTCTCTACAATCTTAAATTTAAAAATAAGGTGGATAAAAATTTAATGAAGGTAATGGATATTCTGGCAGCCAAGGACGTGCAAGTGGGTTTCAACCCTCCCTTAACACACGTGCATGTGTGTATGTCTGTGTATTTATGAGAGAGAGAAAAAAAGGGAGAGAGAACTACTGTATAAAAGCTGAGGAAACAGGAATAAGAAAGATGCCTGTTTCTACCAGGGCTCCGTCTCCTGGGGAACAAAAACATGTAAGTGTGAAAGTACAAAATCATACACTAAGTGTTACCATGAGCAACAAAGCAAGGCATCTGAACTCCATCTAAGTGGTTCAGAGGATTATGGAGAACAAACCAGAGATATAGGATGTTTTTTGTTTTGTTTTGTTTTGTTTTTCTTTAAAAAGCTATTAAAACTTACAAGGACAGAAATTGAAATAAAACAAATACTGCTATTTTACAAAGTGGATTATAAATTTACCAAATTTAATACAACAGACTTTATTAAGTCTGTTTATCACATAGTGATAAAAAGAACTTAGTTCTTAAGGAGTTTATAAATTAAAGTTGAATATAAAAATAACTAGGGTTTCAATATAAAGCAGAATTAAATGAATTCTATCATAGAAATTGAAATAAGAAACTATGGGAAATTAACAGGACAGTTGTAAAACTTCAGAAAAAGGGCACTTGCATCGAGCTGAATTGGATGTCTGTGAGTGGGTGTGTTGGGAAGCATGGGAAATGCTTGCTATGCTCAGGCAGTGAGAACTAGTCCAGCACGCTTGGACCATAGACTACACTGTGAGATGTGGTGGAAAAACAAGGCCAGGGAGATAGAATGGAATCGGATTGGGACTCATGCCTAGAATTTTCGATTAAATCCATAGACCATGGGAAGCAATTAAATATATTTGGTGAGCATGCTGAAAAGGCCAAAGAAGGAGGATCAAGAGTCAGCCCAGTAAATGTTCCATACACTTTGAAATAGCACAGATGTACTTTCCATAGGCTCTAAAATGAGCATAAACATAGCAATAGATGCTTCCTAGAATAATCAGCCACAATTGGCTGGACCATCCGGAAGTTCCAGGCCATGCCCAGGGGCTGATCCATCATGAAAGTCCTTCAGAGCTAACATTGTTGTGCAAATATGATATATTATGATATCTCAGTGTTATCTTTCAGCACTTATCAATAAAGATACTCTTGTGGACAAAAACATATTTAATGAGGGGTGTGATAGAATTTAATATATGTTTTAGAGGAAATAATTTGATTCTGACAGCCTAGACAATGTGAGTTATTAAATTAAAAAATAATTGAGATGTTTTGCAATAGCCCAAGTGAAAGGTTTGATGATTCTGAACTAGGATTATAGTTCAGAATGAATGAAAAAGGGCTCGGATACAATAGACTCATGGTGGGGGTTGCTCTATGAAGCAGGGCCTGATGGAACATTAATGGATTATTCACAGATATATTTTAGGGTACATGTAAAATGTAATTTGCATTCATGGTCTATGTAGTTTATGAGAGTCTGATATTTCTTACATATTAATACATAATGCTGACATAATGACACAGGATTTACATAATCGTACCTCCTCCTCAACTTATCTGTTGCCTTATCATGAGCTAGATTCAACTAAGCTTCTATGCCTCTCATGTTTTGTGCTCATTTGAAAAAATAAAATCTGTAAATAGTTACTTTGAAGTCAAAACAAATACTTTGAAAATGATTTAGGAACCCAGGCAGTAAAGGTAAATTTTATCTGCTTATTAATATTTTTTTTTATTATTGTTTAGGCTAATCTCAGGTTCACATTTGCAAGGGTATTTGTGAGTAGAATAGACTTAGGTGATTCGCTGTTCTGCCCCCAAATAGAGCACAAATACTTGTCTTTGGTGGCATTGTTTCTTTTGCTTATGTACTTATTTACCATTTTATAGGAACATAGTTTGTTTTTTTCTTGGTCAAAGGTTTTCACAGCGGAGAGTAACATTTTTCTGTTCGGGTTGTTATAGTTATTCTCAAAGGTGTCTATGCATGTGTCCATGCATGTGTGTGTGTGTCCGTGAGCGTGCACGTGCCTGCATAGACACTTGTCAACTTAAGAACGTGATTTGCTATTTCTCTACTTGAGAACATTTTTCTTCTTTGCTGAGCATTCTTTTTCATCAAAGAGAGAGGAGTTTTTTACTAAGAGTGTGGGTTTCACTCCACCTATTAGGATTAGTAAAATGCACAAAGTCTCACAGATTAAATGTCTGAATGCCTCAGATAATTATGTACCCATTTTAACAATTCAAAGTTGGTCCCTTTTAACCACAGATGCTTACAGTAACTTTGCAAAGACACTGAACATAGGCTCCAAGCAATTTTCTGCTTGTGAATTTTGGCAGTGGTTAGAAGCCTAGTGATGGTACCAGCTGGGAGAAAATTGTCAGCGATGGGAAGAATAGTAAAGTTTAGGGCTCCTGAAACAGGATGTGTGCGGGGCTGGGGGTGGTGGGGCATGGGTGGGGCACGGGAAGGTAGTAGAAGAGGAAGAATTTGATTGTTGAATGATTGGAGAATCCAGCAGTATGAAACTTTTTTAAGTTCTGATGCTGTCAGTAATGGAGAACAACTGACAACCCCATAATGTTTAATAAAATGCGGCGTCAGAGCTCAGGTTGAAGTTCACAGTCAGGACTTACTTAGTGATTTTTCTTGAAAATAGATTTGTTTTGTTTCTCATACTTGGAATGCCACAGGGACACTGTAGCACCATGCCACGAAAACAGTGATCAGCTGGTAGGAATTAGGTAAATGAATCATAAGGTTTTGTTCTGTAAATGAAAATCGTTCATGTGATTTCAGTGTAAAAAAGCTTTGATTAAAGACATGACTCATGTATAATTGATATTTCTTGTGGTCTTCTGGATGTTCTAACATTGCACGCCACTGTCAGCAGTAACGTGTAGATAAGTTGCCACCAGCTGCCGCCCCATGGGAGCACAGATGAGGGTGAGGGAGCCTTAGGAGAGCAGCATTGAGCATTTGAGCGGCCCAGGGACTGGAAGCTTGTTTTAAAAACAACTTGTTTTCATCCATCATCTGCATTTGTCTTGGGAGTCAAGTTTTTCGCTATGTGCTACTGAGTGTGGTGGAGTTTATTGTTATGTAATGGCAAGAAGGGACCCTGTTGGTAAGTCATAAAACGTACAGATGGAAACCACTCGAAGCACTGAGCTTTTTGAAGATTTGGGGGGTGATCAGGTGGGGTTGGTTGCATATTCCCTTCTTTCCTCACATTCCCCTTTGCATCAACTCTTGAAGACCCTAGCAGACAGCACAACAGTTCCTATCCTGGAGGCTGGATCTCATTATAGGGAGTGGGGATGTGGGCTTTAGACCAGCCTGCCGGTTTTCATAATCCTGTGTCTGCCAGAGTTGGCTGGGCCACTTCAGGCAAGGTTCTTAGCCTTTTTCTACCTCAGTTTCCTCATTTGTTAGTAGGATTAAGGGCAAATGTGAATATTGAATGAGTTACTATGTAAATAATGTTTTACCCATGTAACAAACCTTCACATGTACCTCCGAACCTAAAATAAAAGTATTGTTTTGTTAAAAAAAAAAAGAATGTTAAGCATAGTGACTGACATCTAGGAAGTTCTTAATAATTAAAACTATAATAATTCTCATATTTCACCCTTTGTATTATAAATTAGAGGGAGTTACATATATAATCATAACCCTTAAAATGACTTAAGAAAGTTAAATAATTCACAATAGTTGAAGAACACACCTTTTCCGTACACTGAATAAACGTATGGCTTAGGATCCACTAGATAATTCACACTGAAAAAAATTAAATTATAACTGGTGCCAGAAATATACTTTTTGTATTATGTAGTCCTATCGAAACCAAAAGATAAATCAGGTATTCAAGTACTTGTAAGCAGAGGATAAACACAGCTGTTACAGTGCAGTAAAACAATCATTTACAGAAATTCAAGGTACAAAAAGCTATGTCCTCAACAGCTACCAGGGAAGGATGAAAATGTACTGTGTCCATACTTTCCTCGGTGTTTTTTTTTTTTTTCATATTTTATATCTCTTTAGCACCTTGTCTTTTAAAAAATGCAAACGTAGTTCTGAAGGGCAGCGAAAAGCTTTATTATTTGGTAAATTGGATTTTACATTCATATTAACCAAAGCCCAGAATGATGGCAGTTATAGGGGGTGAAAGATTGTTGAGATGACGTATTGAGTAGCGCGTTTCTCAGGTTATGAAGTTCAGGAAAATGTGTAATTACGTCTGAGTTTCCTGAGGTTCCTGTGTTCAGCATAATGTTCTGACATACAGCAGGGACAGCTCCAGATGTGAAACGCAAATCTGGAGGGACTGCTGTGCTGCTGATGCTGTGCTTAATCATGCAAGTCGAATGCAATTCTTGGTATTTCAAGAAAGGGTTTAGCTGAAGTCCCATGCGTGTATTGATTTAAAATTCCTACTTGAGAGAGCTGTGTCATTTTTTTTCAGCTCCAATTTTTAAAATACAGAACAGGATTTGGAGACAGATTTAGAGACTGGACATCCAGCCATACTCGTTAATCACAGAAAGGAGTGTGAGTTGGGACAGGGCAGGAAGGAGGGAGAGAAGGGCACCCTTAAATAATATGGGGGTTTTTTAAGCGTATTAAATGGTATGTTGGAACTAGATTTACAAATGTTCTATAGAAAGTTTCTTTGCTTGGAGTAGATCAAATCAATCAATTATACATGTTTACTGAATGCCTGCTCTGTTCAAAGAAGATGGCTAAAACTGGCAAGGACAGATCAAATAAAAAATAACACTACAATCAGTTCCCAACTTTGGGACTGATATAAGATACCTTTGGAAATGTGACTGTTTACAGGAAGAAATGAAATTGTCTTGCTCACAAGTACAAGCTGACACATTCTCATAGCCTTTCTGCTGTGCACAATAAGCATTCAGCTTATCTTTCCAAGAACAATAAAATTTCGTGTACTCCTACCTGACATAAGAATTATTTTTACATATCTCCGTATCGCTGACTCTCTTGTAAGTTAATCTCATCTCACATGAATTTTTCACCAGCTTCACTCTGATGTTGATAAAGGAGATGGTTCCATCAAATACATCTTGTCAGGCGAAGGGGCAAGTTCCATTTTCATTATTGATGAGAACACTGGGGATATTCATGCCACCAAGAGACTGGATCGTGAGGAGCAGGCCTACTACACGCTCCGAGCTCAAGCTCTGGACAGGCTCACCAACAAACCCGTGGAGCCCGAGTCGGAGTTTGTCATCAAAATTCAAGATATCAACGACAACGAACCCAAATTTTTGGATGGCCCATACACGGCAGGAGTTCCAGAAATGTCTCCTGTGGGTAAGTAAAGAACAATCTGCTTTGTAGGCTGTGGCTGATTTGGGGAGTTTTTTATTTAAAATTAAATCATCCTTAAGTACTGAATAGACTGTATGTACGTAGCAATTGTCAGTTAGGGTGAGGGAAACGTTTGAGACATGTTGGTGGCCAGTATCCATTAACTTCACTTATTTATTTATTTGTATGGAAAATTAGGAAATTGTTTTTGTACAGCTATTTCAGTGTTTTCAGGAAATTACTTTACTCTTACATTTTTTTAACTTGATATTTATTTACATTTTTAAATGATTACAGTGATGCCTCAGAGGTTAACAAATAGAATTCTTCCAGACACAGGCCAGTGATGATCTTTTACTTTTCTTTCCATGATATTAAGATATTGATTCATTGTTCTAAACATCTCTCTATGGCCAGTGTATCAAGAAGGCCATTGATGGCTAGCCAGGCTAATATTTGGATCGGCTGATCTGTTTAATTGTAATGAGTATAATTGAACCTACAAATGGCCATCCACATACCACCACTGATTATTTCAAAATTTTAAGTTCAGGGATATATGTGCAGATGTGCAGGTTAGATAGGTAAACGTGTGCCATGGTGGTTTGCTGCACAGATTATCCCATCACCTAAGTATTAAGCCCAGCATCCCTAAATTACTCTTCCTGATGCTCTCCCTCCTCCCCCAACCCTTCAACAGGCCCCAGTGTGTGTTGTTCCCTGCCATGTGTCCATGCCACCATTAATTAAAAAAAAATTATCCAAAAACTTAAATGAATGAAAATTTATAGTGAATTTATAGCAATGGTAAGGAGATACCCATTTGGAGATATATATTTTACAAAATGAAGGCTTTTTTGTTCAAAGGCCTTTTGTCATTGCACCATTACTAGAAAGATAGCAAGTAAAGTACTTCTAGTGTGTACTTTATTTATATCGAATAATAGAAATTCTCTTTTAAATTTCATTTATTCAAGTACTTTTGGAATAGTTTACAGCCAGCATGTAATTTAAGTGTAGGCAATCTTACAAAAAAAAATAAAAAGTTACGAGACTGGGTGAGAGATGGATTGATTTATATATTAATTTCCTGCTGTTTTTAATATTGAAATAGGAAGTTTATTTAAAATAATAATGGAACTTGTATTTTAATACATGGACATTTTAACCAATGTGATTTATTTTTTTTAAAGGTCATTTCATTCATCCAATCATACAATCAACATACCTACGACCCTGAGGAGTGGGGTTGCAAAGATGTGTATAATGTGTGCTCTTAAAGGGATCGCAGTCTAGTGGCCCTAAATTTCTGTTCCTATTAGAAGAGAGAGGGGAAATTATTTGGGGCACCACCATGCCTCTAGCTGCTAGGCAAATGCCAAATGACAAAGAGACAGAAGAATCAATGTTTGTGGCCAGGAAGAATTTGAACCATAGTGGCATGATCTTACTATAATTAGCACATATGTAAGCATTGCTAGCATTTCTGTGACCAAACAGGTGTGTTCACTCTTCCTCACTACCATCCACACCTTCCAAGTGCTTTCTGCTGTTCCTGCTTACCAACAAGAGCAGCAGCAACAGTAACTGTTACAAAATATTGAAGATTTTAGAAAAAAGAAAGGGCACATCTTCCTCCCCAAATTAGTAATGTTTGGTAAATAAGGAATTTTTGAGATGTGTTTGAGCAATTTAATTCAACTTCATACTCCTAGTTCTCATGGACATTTTGGTTGTTCTTCATTGGCTTGCCAGTGTTTTCCTTTCCCATATAGAATATAGATATGCAAATTGTGTAGATGTGAACTTTTTGTTGTAGAAGCTAATAGTGGCCAGGTGCAGTGGCTCATGCCTGTAATCCCAGCACTTTGGGAGGCAGAGATGGGCGGATCACGAGGTCAGGGGATCGAGACCATCCTGGCTAACAGAGTGAAACCCTGTGTCTACTAAAAATACAAAAAATTAGCTGAGCGTGGTGGCGGGCACCTGTAGTCCCAGCTACTCGGGAGGCTGAGGCAGGAGAATGGCGGGAACCCTAGAAGCAAAGATTGCAGTGAGCTAAGATCTCGCCACTGCACTCCTGCCTGAGAGACAGAGCAAGACTCCATCTCAAAAAAAAAAAAAAAAATCTAATAGTGCACTGTCGTTTTGATTTTGATGGTACTCTGACATGAAACAGCATGACTATTATGCACACTTAATATATGTTATAAGTTAAATAACTTATGTTATTTAAGTGTGTGTAATAGTCATTGATAGTCATGCTGTTTCATATCACAATACCTTTTTGCTTTTCTTTATTTTTTCTTTTCTTTTCTTTTCTTTCTTTTTTTTTTTTTTTTTTTGAGACAGAGTCTTGCTGTGTTTACAGACTGGAGTGCAGTGGCATGATCTCGACTCACTGCAACTTCCGCCTCCCAGGTTCAAGCAATTCTCTTGCCTCAGCCTCCTGAGTAACTGGGACTACAGGCGTACACCACCACGCCCAGCTAATTTTTGTATTTTTAGTAGAAATGGGGTTCCACCATTTTGGCCAGGATGATCTCGATCTCTTGACCTCGTGATCTGCCCGACTCAGTCTTCCAAAGTGCTGGGATTACAGGCGTGAGCCACTGCACCTGGCCCATATCGCAGTGCTTAAATAATTTATATTTAAATTATTTACTTGGCTGATTCAAATGGGTTCGGAACTTTCTCAGAAAATTATTTTCAGATGTCTTCAGGGTTTATCTGACACTGATTCAGACAATTAAGTTAATATAAAAATTGGGACATAGAACATGGAATACCTAAACTACATAACATATGTTGTATGGACTTACAGTTTATCAAACACTACAGTTAATCAAAGTGCTTAAGTCTAACCAAGTATAATAACCATCAAATAGTATGATATAGGCCATGCAGGTTTTCAGTGTTTAATATCCAGGGATCTTTTTTTATTAGATGTTAACTAATCCTAAAATTTTAAACACACTAGTAAGCCTTTAGGATATTTTGTTTATTGCCAGAAGAACATAGACAGGCATGGCAAGTTTAAATTTATTTGTGAATATGTGTGTGTGTTATCTGGTTTGTGTGTCTATATGTGTTAAATGAGATAATGAACTTTTCAGGAAAAAAAAGTATTATTGTTCATAGCCAAACTTACTGAAGTTTAGTTTTTATTATTTGGTTTAAAATTGTTTTCTTTCTTTTAAAATGAAGTAGCAAAATCATACTTAGGAATATTACCAAAATAAATATTGTAAAGCTGATACATATAGAGGAAAGAGAGAACATCAATGTAATTTATTATAACATTTAAAATATTCAAAATTTAATTCTTAAAAAAGATTTAAAAATACTCATTATTTACCATCTTGGCCCCACCAGATATCTGCAGAGCACAATCATCTAAGTCCATAAAATAAAAAACTTCAGGCTGGGTGTGGTGGCTCACACCTGGAATCCCAGCACTTTGGGAGGCTGAGGCAGGCGGATAACCTGAAGTCGGGAGTTCGAGACCAGCCTGACCAACATGGAGAAACCCTGTCTCTATTAAAAATACAAAATTAGCTGGGCATGGTGGCATATGCCTGTAATTCCAGCTACTCAGGAGGCTGAAGCAGCAGAATCACTTGAACCCGGGAGGCAGAGGTTACAGTGAGCCGAGACTGTGCCATTGCACTCCAACCTGGGCAGAAGAGTGAAACTCCGTCTCAAAATATAAAATAAAATAAATAAAACTTTATGGTTTAAAGAATAGTACTGTACACTTAACTTTCATAATTTCCACATAATTTTAAAGAAAATGGAATTGGCAATGAAATATATATAGAAAATAAAGTGGATTTATAGCAAAGTGGACATTAATGACTTGCTTAAGGCATTTTGAAAGAGATATTTACATAGAAATCAATCTAAAAATATGTTAGCTTTAAAATGTCATATTCAGGTAATTATTTGAAACAAACTAGGACTTAAAGAATACATGAAGAAAGGGACCTGTTCCATATTTAAAAGACAGGATATTTACTAAATAATAGTATATAACTAAATATATAAACTAAGCAAACATGAGTCTTTCTGATATTTTAAAGATTACATTCCAAATGGAAAAAAATAACAGATCAGAAGAAATGCTTTCCATATTGAATGTGTGAATACATAGTAAATGAAGAAAGAATACAACATTTCATATGTAACATCATATGTTGTACATCATATGTAACAACCAAAAACCTATCTATGCAATTTTTAAAGTTGCCGAAGAGGTTTGGTTTAAATTTTCATTTCCTGTTTTGTTTTTAAATCAATTGGCAGAGAAAATTTTAAAAAATCCCAAGGAGATAGGGTAGCCACCTAATATCCAGTTAGGTGCATCAAATATTCTTTACCAGTTAATGACATTTTGGTTTCTATCTGGATCATCTTAACCATGACATTTTTGTACCTGCAATGATTCAAGTGTCCAAGATGCTGTTATCATGCTGTTTTCTAGACAGTGATTGAGTCTTATAGAAGCTGCTCTTGATGAAAATATATTACCTGAACCCAATGGATGAGACACCTAAAGTTTCAGTCCCATCCGATTCGGAGTATATCCCAGCCTAATGTGCATCATCGATGGTATTTTTTTTTTTTTGCCAGAATATTTTCTTATCCCTTAAATATTTCAAGGGTTTTGTTAATATCTGTCATCTCTTTGGAGCTGGTTTATTTTAAAATAATACGGTATCAATTTTTTTATGTGCCTTGAAAAAGATAAATGAAAAATTTCAAATAAGCTTAATGTGGAATCAGTAACATTTTGTAAGTTATTTTGTTTTGTGGTATTTGGAAGTTTTTAATTCAGTGGTTTTGGGATTGGCGTCTAGGGACCTCAGTGGTACAAGTGACAGCGACAGATGCTGATGATCCTACGTATGGCAACAGTGCCAGAGTGGTCTACAGTATTCTGCAAGGACAGCCATACTTCTCAGTGGAGCCAAAGACAGGTAAAAATTGAAATGTGACATTCTTGTAGAGTCATAATTTGTTTGTTTCTTACAATTAATATGATTATTTCTAAATATAGTTGACACTAATAACATACTATTTTATTCTGCTTCTCCCAATATGTCTACTTTGGTAAGCGTCATATTATTGAGGATTTATCACCATTTAAAATATTTTATTTTAGTCATCAGTGTCTTAACAAAATGAAAAATAATGCTATATATTCAAAAGTATTTCAGTTTCTATCTCCTGAATGCTTAAGGAAATTTTGATACTTTACCTCAGAGTTTTACTTGTGTTTTGTTTTGTGTTTTCATTCACACAGGAAATTATACATGGTAATCTTTACATCTCAAACAGAAACCACTCTGCCATGTAATATAATAGGTAGTAGTTTCAGTTTATTCTTCCAGATGGTACTTTTCTCAGGGAAATAAGTTTAAACATAACAGTTAGGGTGATGATCTGCCAAATCAAAAGCGAAACTAAATATATCTATTTTTTAATTTGGGGGAACAATTTGTACTGGGTTGAAAAGTGGTATGGATAGAATATGTAGTTGGTTTGTTCTGTTTTGCTTTTAAGCTGAAACCGTTTACATTGACTATACCATGGGACATTGTTATCTTGGTTATTAATTGATATTTTAATGTATTCAGTTTTTCTGGTCCTGTGTGTGTAGGGAAGGGCGGGTGGGTGTGAATATTACTGATTCACACAGGCGGGTGTGAATAACACTGATTTTTTTAATCACTGTGAAAATCCATGTTTTCTCTTTTTAAAAATAATTTTGCCTTTATCATGGAGTTAGAATTATTCAAATATATAAATTTATGATTATGAATATTCATCAGTACCTGTAATCCTAAATGAATATTTTAATGTCATTGATCTTGTTTTTCATATTTATAAAAAGGGCAATATTAATTTATTCTCATGAACACCTTTTGGGAATGACCATTGTAATGTGCATGAACAGAGAAGTAAATTCAATCTTAGCTCATTCATTAGAGCTTTCATAGAGATGGAATGCATATTTTATACCAGTGTAGAGATGGGGCTTGGAAACCACATGGAAAGTCTAACAAGGAAGAAACAGTCATGATTAAGCAAGTATTAAAGGAGAAGTAAATGAAAGTATTTGATTTATGATATGAATCCTGTGAATGTGGAAAGCGTGCTTCTGTTTGACTGGATGATAGATCTGAGAAACCTAAATTCAAACACCCACCTCTTCCCTTCTATGCCTACTCTTGACAACCTAAAAAGACATTGACAAGTTCCTGACAATTTGCTCACAATCATACACTCCTGCCTTATATAACTTGTCCAAAAATAGCGTGTATTAAGTTCAAGGATTAAATATTTTGCTGCTACTAATGATTGGCTTGTGATTTTGGCTTTGCAGCAGAATAACAGGATTTCCATGTAACACTATGGAGATAAAGCCTTACCGGTTGATCAACTAGACAATGGTATATGTCATAGGATTACATTATTAATACTTCAAACCTGATTTTAATTTCAGAGTTGAAGGGATTGTGTGTTTCAAGAGAAGAGGAAAGTTTAGTTTAGTTTTTTTTAATACTGTAACTATGGTAATCACTGGAACTTCTTTTTACATGGTCATTAATGCAGAGATATTCTGGGCATCTTTTTCCTCTCTGCTAATTTATAATACGTAGAGTACATTTCTTGTGAGAAAAAATAAATTACATGTTTTTCTGACAGAAATGGGAAGTTTTCAGACCTAAAGGGCATGGGGAATTGTAAATCAAGGTTCACTTAGTCTTGTTAGTCTTCCTTTCCTGATGTCTGTCTGATTCATTTATATGTGAGAAATAACATTATTTCTCCTTCAAATCTGAGGGTTTTGGGTCAGAAAGTAAAATTTTGACAGGAAAAATGTTGAAATTATGCTAAATAAAAATTATGTAACCATAGGCACAAGCCATCACTGTTAGGTGTATTTCTATAAATTTCTTCTTCTCAATTTCTAAGAAAATAACATGACTAAAATCTCAGAGCACAAATTTTCATCTATAGCACTATTTACAGGCTGAATGACCAGAGGGAAACTGTATTTTCTGCATCAATTTCTCCTTCCCCCAAGCTAGAATGTGAGTAGTTGCAAAACCCAGTGTTGACGGTTGACTTTAACAAGCAAGGTAGCATGACACTGGAAACAAGGTAAAGCACATTCCCTTCAAACTTCTCAACACCTATCTTCATAGTGTCCACAAACTTACTAGGGGATTACGGACATTACATTTATTCCATTAAACATACTTAAGATCATTCTAAGGTGTATCTATTTATTTTGTAACCTGCAAGCAAACAGATAACTTTTTGGGGTCTATGTGATATATGGGAGGACTGGCTACCTAATTCGTAACTTAAAATGAACATGCAGGTCCTTTATTCTTAAATGATTAAGGATTTGAAGACATCAGCAGCAGAGCTTTAAACTAAGTACAGGGTAAGAATGATGGTACAGCTCACCTGACCATGAAGCAAGCCGTGGAAAATGAATTGAGTGTTAAACATCATTTGTCATTTAGGACTTCTTTTTTTAGACATAAGAAGTATGATTACGTGGTGACTGCATTATGTGTTGCATGCATACCTATTACATCATAATTTTATGTAAAGGGTATTGCCATAACAAGTGACCCCTTCCAACTACACCCTTCACACACTCCCGGTTCTCATTCTATGCAAGAGTGCTGTCTCTTTTGAAAGCTTGCTGAGAACATCTCCCACAGGTTGCAAAAAGAGTCCTTTCCTCAATGACTCTTCATTTTCTGCCAGCACTGGAATTCTTTGATGTTCCAGAAGCTTCCAACTTTACTACTTCACTGTTGTTGGCTCTTCTCCATCTTTTTACAGCTCTTTCGTATCTACACTACAGATAGACAAGTCAAATAATACAGAGCTTAGGCACAAAATTAGGAAGAAATAGAAACTCATTAGCAGATTTTTATCTTAAGTGTAAAACAAAATGAGCATCCAAAAACTTTTGTGATTTTGTTTTATAAATAGGTTCCTCCTCCCAAGAGTTTTCTCAGCTAATCAGTAACATAGTTTCTGCATAGCCAGGGCTGTGCATTTCTTTCATATTTGATTTACTGATAAATGTCTGTAATAAAGGTGCCATACTTGATTTTATTGCCTATTATATGAAATTCATTTATAATTTGTATTCCAGTATTTAAACGATTATCATCAAAGGATATTTTTAAAAATAGAAAGCAAGCCTGAAACATTTGTGCTCATTTCAGTTTCTAAGTTCCTTTGAAATTTAACTTTCAAGCATCATGAATATCTTTTTTAACTTGAAACTGCTTTGTTCAGGATCTGTTTCTTCTTGCCTCAGTGTCTACATTTGCAAGAAAGAGTGTTGCTTGACCCCAATCTGTATTCGTCTCTGTAATTCTACAAATATGTAACACAAGACTACACAATGTATTGCACTCATAATATTTTTAAAATATAAAGTGGTACATTTATCTTCACAATGCAATTCAAGTCTCAAAGATGCACGTACTTAAGGATGTTTATACATCCCATTCTCCATTTTATTTCTAATTTACTTTTAGTTAACTTTGTATGCCTCAAGGTTTCGAGTTTTTTCTTTTTTAATTTCAATAGTTATCAATATGTTACAGAATGAGTTGAGTTTATTATAATTGGTGAATTGCTCCAACAGGAGCTGTCCAAGGGAAAGAAGGTGGCAGTTAGGACTCAGAATAAATTTACAGAAGTGATCATTGTTATCCAGTCAGAATGTGCATGGGGGAGATAGCATAACAGCTGATCACATTGCATTAAAATATTCAATTGTGTCTTTATTAGCAAAACATCGTATTGGATTTTTTTTTTCCTGAATATGTACTATATTTCTAAACATCATGTAACATAGCACTCATTGATATAATGTAAAACAGAATAAGTTAATATTAGTCACAAGCATCACTGAGATATTTTAAATACTAAGAATACATATTGACAGAAACTGATTACATAAATACATATTCAGTTCATTACCAGTTATTTCTATTATTCTCATTCACTAGGGAATAATCACACAAAAATAATTATCTTTAAAGGAGTTACCAAGAGAGCTAACATGATATCCAATTAGTTCTGTTAGAACAAAAGCAAAGCAAACAGCCAAACTACATGTATTTGAAATTATTTTTTTGCTGTTGCATCATTCTCCTGTCCATATCTCAATGGTGCTGCCTTCATTGGCGGCTCCATTTTGGTGGTGGCCATACCAAATGGCTTTAGTTCATTCATGGTCCTTATGAGGTAGGAGACCAGCAGGACTTATTTTCTGGTCACAACCTTGTTGACCAAAACAGGATCTGGTTCAGACAGGATAAAGTGAAGAAACTGGCAGGAACCAGCAGATGTCAACACAAGCAGTCCTAGCTGCACTCATTGCTCATTGGCATAAGACACTCCCACCAGTGCCATGACAGTTTATAAATACTATGGCAACAACTTGAAAGTTACCACCCGTCTCTGTTGCAATGACCTGGAAGTTACTTCCCTTTTTCCTAGAAATTTCTAAATAATCTACCCCTCAATTTGCATTGACCCACTCCTTAATTTGCATGTAATTGAAATTGGGTTTACATAAGTATAAATAACTTTGCCAAGAGACCATAGATTGCAGAGTTTGGGCACAGTGACTATGAGTTAGCACTGCTCCACAAACAGCAGTACCATTTAATAAAAGTTGCTATCCAAAACCCACTGGATTACCCTTGAATTCTTTCTTGGGCAAAGCCAAGAACCTCCTGGGCTAAGTCCCAATTTGGGGGCTTGACTGTTTGGTATCACTTACCTCTTGATATATATTATTAAGTACATAAAAACCATAAGGAAACCAGTTTCTTTAAAGTCTAATTGTATGGTTTTAGAATTCTTGGAATAGCTACAGACAATAAAGGCTGTAATGGAGAGAGAAGGAGGCATGAAGGGCTTTGGGAGTTGGAAGTGCAGATGACCCAGATCCTGGTTGCTGTGAGAAGGTACTTCCTCAGTTAATAAGATCCCTGAGGAAGCCGATTTTGCAATATTGAGATTCCCCTTGGAATGGTAGTCCAGTCAAAGTGATATCCAAAAACGTTTATTTAGTTTTGGTGAGAACAAACCTAAAGGGTTGAGCCCTCACAATGTGAATCTCCCCAGCCCCTGTTTATTAATCCTTGGGTTCATGCAGTTGTCTAGACTCCTGAGGGTAATTTGAAGCCTGAGTATGCAGAACCTGTGTTCCATTCCTTCCCTAAAGTGCGGAAGATTTCAGAAATGGCTATCATCTGTTACATGAGGTACATATACCAAATTTTTAAAAAGATTCAATAGTAGCTGAATATGCATTAAAAAAATCATCTGAGGCTGATAGGATATTGGATCATCAGATTTTTTTCCTATACTTAAAAACAACTTTGAACAATAGCAATATAAGTTTATGTTTCACATGCACAATGCTTTTTGTGAACATGGATTATAAATAAATGAAAAGTTCTGAGTTATGGTATCAGATGATGTAGTTATAGAAAAATTATTATTCACAAAGCCTAAAATATGAGCCAATGTCTTTTCCAAAGAGCCCACAGATAGAATTCCTTTTTTTTTTTTTTTTTTTTTTGCTAAGCCTATGTGACTTAAAATTATTGATTATTATTAAGCATGAAAATCTCACAGAGTTAGAGGTATCCAGTTGGTCAAGACTAGACTTTACTAGTTCAGTAATATGATATTAACAATTTTCTGTCTGTGCGTGTATTTATATATACAATTATATAATACATGACAAAACACAAATGAAATCCAATGTATGAGAATGCTTTTCCAAATTTAGACAGTTTTTACTTAAAAGTAAAAGCGAGCAAATGCCTTACAAGTAGAAATCTATTAGTAGTGGGCGTTCTTATTTCAAATCAACTTTTCCCAATTATGTTATTCTTGTCAAAAATATGTTCAATAGTTGAGGCATTTGGAAATTACCTTTCCTACCTGCATTGATTTGCAAACTTTGTGATGATTTCTGCCTTGGAAAGGTGTTATTTATAGGCTCACTTATAAAGAGACAATTAGATGTGTGAAAAATAAGTGAGAAACGTTGACTACCAGACTTCGATCTTAACGATGCTATATTTCTTTTCAAAAATAATTCCGCTAAGCAAACCCTTGAGAGGATGAGGCTGCAGTGTTTCCCTTACTGATTAGTTGAGGGGTTATAGACTTCTCTCCATCACAATAAATATGCACAGACGATAACACACATATTGATATTAGAAGGAAAAATGAGAGATGAATCAAATTTTTTTAAAAAACATAAAAGTGGGACTTCCTTTCTAAAAATAACTCGTTTTATTAATATTTTTCATATAAATGAAATATGTGTTAGTCATGTTCAAAATAAGTAATGCTCAATTTTTAAAAAAAGGGTTACAGAAATAAAGATGATTAACAGCAAAAAAAACAAACAAACAAACAAACAAACAAAAAAACAGAAAAGAAAAGGTGGAGATATGTCCCAGAACTCTCACACAAAGATTGTTTATGTTTGGTGACAGTATTAGGGAAGTCAATATTTGCTTTGTTATAAATTAGAGTTAACAGAAGTATTGAAGAGCAAACATGAAAAATCTATAAAATCATTATGGCTCTAAGAAGAATATGTATTAGATACTTCACCTGGACCTAATTTGTATATGATTTTTTTTTCATTTTTATTATAATATTTCAAAGATCAATTATAAAATATATAGACACACATAAGGATTCATTGAAAGAGTTACGTAAAGTGAGCCTGGATTACCGTGACAATAGCATCCAACTACAGTTCGTGTAAGAGAATAAATGAGTAATGTCAAAAAATAAATAAGCAACCTGGACTTCTCAAATAAGTGTAATTTGAATGCTTAAAATACAGATCTGTTGCTGATGTATGTGTATGTTTGTGTTTGAGAGCTAGTGTGCTCAGATTTAAACAAAAGTTTTGTTGCTAAGGATAGTAAGAATATTATTTAACTTGAAAACTGATAATAAGTGGTTATGCATTTTTATAAGTTGTTGAGATGGAAGAAAAGGACGAGTTCATTGCTGTGTACTTGTACAGGTGATTGTCCATTATTTTAGGTAAAAGGCCATTTTATTTATTTATAAATTGTTATTTTCTTAACCACTTTTCCCTGAAACCTAAAGATAATCCTCTTTATTCAGTATTGAGAAAACCACGTTAATAACGTTTTCTCTGTTTTGTAACATTGTGTAAAACTATCATATTCCTTTGGTCTTTAATAAACAGTAAAACTACTTGTAAACAAACGAAACAACAAAAGGCAACAACTCAAGAGCGACTTACTACTTGTATCAGTATTCTTTGTTAGTATAAATGCAGTGATTCATGATGGGTTTTACTGGGATTTGAAATTTTACAGGAGTCATCAAGACTGCCCTTCCAAACATGGATAGAGAGGCTAAAGACCAGTATTTGCTTGTTATTCAGGCAAAGGATATGGTTGGTCAAAATGGAGGACTGTCAGGAACTACATCAGTCACTGTGACCCTAACGGACGTCAACGATAACCCACCTCGCTTTCCTCGAAGTAAGTTGTTTTCTTAAGTGATACAAGTGTAATAACTTTTCCTGACAGTATAAAATACGTCTTTAAAATGACTTTTTTCAAATATTTCTAAAGCAAATAATTATCTTACTTCATTCTTCCAAATTTACATTTCATTAGAGACATAATTTTGATTCAGCAATATGGATTATAAGGGTATTGAGAAGAAATAGAAGCCATCATATATTTGCATTACTTCTAAGTAATGCAAATTTTGACTACCATGTCTTAAATGTAGTAAGATTTTTCTTTCATTCACATTTTCAATACTAGACAATTACTAATTGTGTTTATGTATTAGTGTTTTTTCTAAGAATTACTTTTTATATTTTGTAAATTATAAAGTTGTTGCCCATTAAAAATATTCAAATACATTTTATTCATTCTATGCACTAAAATATTGATTTATTTTTGAAAATTAAAAAAGACTAATAAACATTTCCATTTTTTCATTTCACACTCTTTAAAGCCAGTTTGTGCACACTGAACATTCCATTAGTAGTTCCCCCACATCTTTCTTGTGCAAACATTCAGTGTTTTAAAAACCAATCTAAAGAACTAAAAAACCAAATGCCCTCAATTCCACTTATTTGACCAAAGGGGCTTTTGACTTAACCAAGAAAAAAGAAAAAAAATTCTCTAGGCAGAGGTGTGCTGTTTGAAAAAACGTTTCACCTCACTCTCTTTTTAGTTCCCTTTTTTCCCTAAGTGTGTTATTTCTTTAGAATGCTCAAGAAAATAAAGAGATTATACAGACTACAATGTCTGTACAATGTCTCTAAAATGCTTTTCCAGTACAAATGGGAACTAAACTCCCTACCAACAGAATTTAGAAGTGAATTGTATCAAAAAAGGAAGCTTTCTGACCAAATACGAGTGTCACTGTTTTTTCCTTCAATGACTGCCTCTTTAAAATTTTCATCTTTGTCTTATATAGTTTTAATATTTATATTATACAAGAAATGATATCTCCTGGTAATATAAAAAGATGACCCCAAGTTTAGCATTATTTTCTTTAAGTAAGCCTATTCTTAATTGTGATCTTGATGGCTAATCATGGAGAAGGAGGGACTTTTAGAATTATAAAAGCAAATAATGCAGTTATCTTGGGCTTATAATGAAATGAACTGCTTTCTTTTTGTTTAAGCCTAGATTGATAAAATTATGTAGAATTTTAGTAAGATATAGGTTTTCTAGGCCATTATAGATTCCCCTCAAACTTATTAAAGTGAAAAAAGCCAAGGATATATCATTGTTATTCATTTTTGCTGGGATTTTTCTCTACCATTGAATCACTAGTTTAACCTTGACATTTTTGAATTTTACAAAGGACACTTTGAGATGTGTAAAAGGGGTCACTCAAAAGTAATAGCATATATTATAATCATTTTAAAAACAAACAGTAACTATTCACAAAATCTAGAAAATTGCAAACAAGTCTCAGTCTAATACATATTTCCATCATACAGACACATTTTCCTTTCTATGTTCTTCTCAGAGAGAATCCTTTCTTCTCCCTTCCCAAGACAGGACAAATGCAACAAAATTTAACAACCAAAGGAAACGGAAAAAGATGGAGGAGGCAGGAAAAAGTAAATGATTAGAGAAAAAATAGTGAAGGAATATAGTGTGCTGAGGTGTTTCCTCATTTCTCAGTGATGTGGTTCATGTATTTCTTCATCTGCCCCCAAACTTTTTCTTTAGTTTGAGGGATGGCGATGAGGAGTTATTACAAAATTTAAACAAAAATTTTTTAAAATTATTTTTTTCTCTTTTACTGGCTTTTTTTTTTCAGTTCGACTAATATTGCCTAGGCTCCTGGACCACTGTGGCCCAAATCAGTTCTACGTACGACCCACACAAATCATTCTTATCCTTTCTTATCCAGTTTTCTTACCCAGTTTTCTGAAACTCTCTTGGTAAAAGATGCTAAGAAAATTCCAACATTAAGTTATGAAAACGATTTAGGCTTGTATTTGCCCATTGGAAGCCCAATCTATTCTATTTTTATTTCCTAGTGTTTTACACATTATTGTAATTATTATATTGAATTACATTTAATAATTATATATCAATTATAATTACTTTAAATTTATTTTTATTTTTCAGTGTAGGATATTTCTCACCACCAGAAATTCAGGAATTAGAGATTCTTCTCTTGCTTTTCCTCACCATCTATTTCTGCTATCACAATGATTATTAACTAATCATCCCCATCAAATCTCTTAAGGCTATATGAAACATCTTTTGTTTTCCATTATCTTAGCATATTTTTTATCAAAAAATAAAAAGAAGTTACGCTAAGATGAGGTCAAAATAACCCAATAGTTAAGTTTTTATTAGTTGTCTTGGTATAATGTGTTCATTTCTTGTTTTGAATTTCACAGGATCTTATCAATATAACGTCCCAGAGTCATTACCGGTAGCCTCAGTTGTGGCCAGAATTAAAGCTGCCGATGCAGATATTGGAGCTAATGCTGAAATGGAGTACAGAATTGTGGATGGTGATGGATTGGGCATTTTTAAGATTTCTGTTGACAAAGAAACACAGGAAGGAATCATTACTATACAGAAGGTAATGTTTTCTTTATTTATCTCTTACCACAGATTACTGAGAAGTCCTGTCTGTTTGATGGGAGAATGCACTAGACAAAACGAATGGCCATATGGGATCATTACTATTTTAATTTTAGTAAGATAAGCTATGCATTTATTTTTAGGTGTCAGACTCTTAGGGAACCTTGAGTTACATTTGTAATAACACCCATCAATTCTATTCTTTAAGAAACTCACAGCCGTTATCTATAGCACTATAAAAATAAAGCAGACTGGCAATGTGCTGTTTTAAAGACCTATTTGGAGAGATGAATATGTTTCTGCCCTGACTGTTCCACTAATGAAACCCTAAAATCAACCAAAAGCCGTGTATGCAAACAACATATGCTATTATTTTCTCCATGAATGAAAATAATATAATTTCAAGTAGAAACCAAAATGTTGAAGACTTGCTACATTAACAATTATTGCCATTTAAAATTTATAGTAATTGGGAGACTTGAATATTTCATACAAGAAGAGCATGAAAAGTTGTAAAACCTATCGTAATTTCTAGAGAGTGTGAAAGAGACGGAAAGTCAGTACAGCCTAAACTAAAGATTATTTTCCATAATATATTTAAATTAGTTCTCAACACAGTTATAGGAGAAAATGGACTCTTCTCTTTTCAATATAGAGACATGACTTTTTACAAGTATTTAATCAAAAATAATAACTCAAAAGCTGTTATTTCAAAATGTAGTCTTAGTTTATCAACTATTTGAAACATTAAAAATATATCAATATATTGATCCCTAAGATATGAATTTTTTGTCAGTATGAAAATCCAGTGTATAACTTTGTAATTAATGCTTTTCAATAATTAGCACATATCAATAAATAAAGTTATATTTTAGTTGTTATAGGAAAACATATGTTTGATTTCAGACCAATGAGAAATACATTTCTGCAATTATTTCCAGTGGACAGCTGCTGTTTTAGCTAAGCTGGTTACAATCTGTGTATAAAAGTTTTAATAACTAGAGTAGGCCAACTGTTGGTAAAATGTTTTGTTTTGTTGTCTAAAATAAAAGGAATTCAGTAAGGTATAATGCTGCTCAAAGATTTCAAAGAGTCATCTGAAATCAATCTGTTCACATTCAAGAATTTTTAATGCAAACTGAAACTTTTTATTGAACAACTACCTGTATTTTATATATTATAATGAAGGTAGCACGAATCTTTGAAAATTCTAAATTCAATATAAAATATTTGATTTAGTAAAGGAAATATAAAACTTATTTTCCAATTTTATATCATTTCTGGAAATTTTAGAAAATTGTTAGAAAAGGAGACATAAAAAACCTAGGTTAAAAATTATGTCATCTAAAAGCATAAAACTCATGAAAAAATTGCAAGGATAAATTTGATTATCACTTATAACAATAGAAAAGCATCACAATCATTATTCTTACAGCTAGCAATTAATATCTGTCAGGCTTTTCTTTTTGAGTAACTTACAGGCTTTATTTTATTTTCTCAACAATTTCATGAAGCTACTATTAGGACACTGAAAATATGGAAACATTATAAAATATTGAACAATTGAAGAAATGGTAAATAATTGATATCATATTAAGAAATTTGCATCCATCATTGTAGTAATGTGATGATGTTGTTTTTGCAAATAAATATGAAAATTTTTATTGAAAAATTATTAAAAAGGCAGTATCCAAACTTTTACAAAGTCACATTTTATAAAAAGTATATTTATACAGAATAACAGATTACAAGAAAAATGTTAAAATGTTAGTAGTATCATTTCTAGATCTTACCTTTACTGCTTTTTCAATAATATGTAATATTCAATAGTTATTGTTATAATTGAAATGTTGTTAAATATATAAAAGAGTTATTCAAAGGCCAAACTGAACTAAATCTCATTAAAAACACTGTATAATCTACTGTGACTATTATTAGAGATGGTAATTATTTTATAAATGTAGAAATAAGTCACAGACAGGGTATTCAGTGGGCCCAAATTTCATGTATGAAGTTCTCTTAGGTATTAAGAAAGATATAATCTTCTGTTTAATAAATTATGATTTAAAAACATTCCAAATTTTTAAAAATTTAGATTAATAGAATTTTTGGTTTTGATACTAGAGATTCGTTACTTCTGCCCAAAATCTGAGTGATGCTTTGAATCTAATAAAAGTCAATAATTGGTTATTATTAAATATTTATTCATCAACCATTATATGAGAAGTTAGCTAAATATTTTAACAATTTTTTCACGGAATATGAGGTCAAAACTCCATTATTTTTACTTGTGATTGTTAGCAACTAAAATTAAACTTTATTTTCTTAAATGGCTTCTAATACATAAATACTTGTCTAATTCTTTGTTTTCTTATATAACATCAAAGATTAGGAATAATTAAGCACACAGAATGTACAGGAGAACCTTAAGAAACAACAGTGGTGAAAAATTTCATATTACTTCTGTGTCATAAGTAGCCAAGGTAAATCTTCATATGTAATGAAACAATTCTTGTTCATCCTGAATTACTATGAAGTGTAGAACCAAACCGAGTAGCTATCAAAGGTCAAAAAAATAACATTTAGTTACCCAGGGATTTTATACACATCAGTAGACAGTTCAGATGTTGAATGCTATCATGATTTTCTATATTATTTTGAGCCTAAATACACTGTTTATATGAACAATAATTTAGACTAAGAAGTTAGTCATAGTTTATTACTCTTAAGGGGATGGCACTAACTTGCTTTCAGCTTTCTAACGTGCAAAGTAGATCTGATTTTTAAGTTTTATCTTAATGTGGAGAATATATATACCATTTGAGGCAGAACCATTAGATTCTAAAAGTAAAATAATGTGTAGCAACAGATGGCATGAACCTAAGCAGTATGGTCTGCAATTTTTATGTTCATTAATTCATCCTGATAGGATGCATGAGTGTTAAGACGAGATACCTGAAATTTTGCTGTTTGAAATAGGTAAAAATATTTTTAAAAATACCTATGGTGCTTTTATACAGAGCAGATAATATCAACATGGAGATAAATGAAAACAAAATCTCAGTTTTCTTCATGCTAAAAATCTTTAGGCTTAGCAAATGTTACTTTTTGCTTTCTTCCTACACTCCTTCTTCTCCATGTAGTTCTGAGTAGATACTAGATAGTGGAAAATTAACTCGTATATAGGAGCTTAAGTTTTATTTCCAAAGCTCCCTCCACCTCCAAACTAATTTTCAAAAATTTTACAATTTTTTATTGTCTGTTAATATGTTCCAGTGTCCAAACAATCCTACTTTCTCATCTGCATTAGAATAAACAAACATAAGGGAGGCCGAGACGGGCGGATCACGAGGTCAGGAGATCGAGACCATCCTGGCTAACACGGTGAAACCCCGTCTCTACTAAAAATACAAAAAATTAGCCGGGCGTGGTGGCGGGCGCCTGTAGTCCCAGCTACTCGGAGGCTGAGGTGGGAGAATGGCGTGAACCCGGGAGGCGGAGCTTGCAGTGAGCCGCCGAGATCGCGCCACCGCACTCCAGCCTGGGAGACACAGCGAGACTCCGTCTCAAAAAAAAAAAAAAAAAAAAAAAAAAAAAAAAAAAAATAACTTCTGTAGGAGTTGACTAAAAATAGTGGAAATGATACATTTGAGTTTTACTGCAGTTTAAGCTTATAGTGTTATACAGTTGATCCTTAAAAAACATGGGCTTTAACTAAGTGGGTCCACTGATATATGGATATTTTTTCAATAACTATATTGCCATCTTTAATTTGTGACAATTTGAAAATACTCACAGATGACTTACGTAGCCTAGACATCTTGAAAATTTTAAGAAAAAGTAGTTATGTATTGAATGCCTAAAATATATGACGATATTAGTCTATTCATGTGTTAATAGGCTAATTGTGTTATCAGTAAGGTTTCTGGCCAACAGTAGGATGTTAGTAGTTAAGTTTTGAGCGATCCAAAGTTATACACAGATTTTTGGCTGTGTCGGGGGTGGTTCTCCTAACCCGTATGTTTTTCAGGGGTCAATTGTATATTCATCTGGTTTTTAGATGAAAATTTACCATTAATGCATAATTTTCTTATTCTCAGCAATTATTTTATTAATGTATTGAAATATATAATTCAAAGTTTATGTGTAGCTTCTATGCCTCTTACCCTGTAATTGGTTCCAGAATAATCCAGGATTTGTCCTGTTATCCTCAAACATTGTTCATATGCTTTCTATGAACTGCAAAGAACTATTAGATGCTTAGAAGTGGGATCTCTTAAACTTGCTTTCAGTTTTCTAGTGAGGAAAATAGATCTGATTTTTTTTTTTTTTTTTTTTTTTTTTGAGACGGAGTCTCGCTGTGTCGCCCAGGCTGGAGTGCAGTGGCCGGATCTCAGCTCACTGCAAGCTCCGCCTCCCGGGTTTTTACGCCATTCTCCTGCCTCAGCCTCCCGAGTAGCCGGGACTACAGGCGCCCGCCACCTCGCCCGGCTAGTTTTTCGTATTTTTTAGTAGAGACGGGGTTTCACCGTGTTAGCCAGGATGGTCTCGAACTCCTGACCTCGTGATCCGCCCGTCTCGGCCTCCCAAAGTGCTGGGATTACAGGCTTGAGCCACCGCGCCCGGCCAATAGATCTGATTTTTAAGTTTTATCTTAATGTGGATAATATATTTACCATTCTGAGGCAGAACCATTAGATTCTAAAAGTTAAATAATGTATATAGCAACAGAAGGCATGAACCTAAGCAGTATGGTCTGTAAAATTTTTATGATCATTAACTCATCAGAATAGGATACATGGGTATTAAAACGAGATATTTGAAACTTTGCTATTTGAAATAGGTAAAATTAAAAAAAAAAATTGTGGTGCTTCAGACTCATGGTTGCCAGATACATATCACTATTCCTCAGTTTCACTCAACAATCTAGAGCAGTCACTAAACTACTTGTAATTCCTGGAAAGCAACGTAAAGTTTTTTCCAGTTCTTCAAACCTCCCCCTGCCTGCTGACTCCCCTGTGCTCTGCTTTCATGCCCCCTACCATACTCATCTTTTGAGTCTAAAAAACCGCTCCTGTTATTTCTTTAAACAGTAAACAGAAGAAGCATAGCGCTTGGACCAGCAAGATGTGTTTTTTTTTTTTTTCTAGGAAGGGAGTGTGTGTGTGTGTGTGTGTGTGTGTGTGTGTGTGTGTCCCTTCAGTCATGGGAACTGGTCTAATCATGGAATGTAGATGTCCCAGTTCCATAAATATTGTGATCTTTTTCATAGACTTAGCTGTGGTCACAAGGATTGAATAAATATCCAAGGCTTTTTAGAAGTGTCCAGGAGAACTCAGGCCCCATCTGTCAGCCAACTGGTCAGTTCTATCAGGGCTTTCAAGGATTTGAACATGCCCTGAGGAAGAAGTTGAATAGTGGATGCATAACACTGTTTTTCTCAGGTAGACAAGGGAAAGCGGCACAGAGGTAACCACCTGTGCAGAGACTTCACTTATGAGATAACCTGCTAAATACAGAAAGAAGAACTGGGGCAATTTCACTGGAGAATAATGAGGAAGGGAATGTGGGCAACAGATGAGGTAATATAAATGAGAGGGCTCTTAATGCTCCTTCACAAAACTGCTGTAGATAAATAGGAACATATAGGTACAATGCTTTGCAAATAGAATGGATTACACATGATACATATTGTAAGGTATTTTAGGTGCAGCTCAATAAAATATGAGTAGAAAATTAAAATATTTGTTTATTTCCCTTAAACACTTATTCATGGAAGTGTCTGTGATAACTTTAATTCATTTCAAGCCTTTCGCTTCTTTTCAAAGGACTGTATTATAATGAATATCAATATTTATTTAAAAAGTTATTACTTTCTGGTTATAAATACATTTCCTCTCTTTCTTTCTTTTTTTTTCTTTCTCACTCTTCTTTCTTTCTTTGTCTTTTCTTTCTTTCTTGTCTTTTCTTTCTTTCTTTTCTTTCTTTCTTCTTTCTTTCTCCTTTTCTTTCTCTTCCTTTCTTTCTTTTTTTTTCTTTCTCCTTTTCTTTCTTTCTTTCCTTCTTTCCTTCTTCTTTCTGTCTTTTCTTATTCTTTCTTAGCCTTGAAGTTATTTTAAATTTCTTTCCTTGCCTCTTCCTGTCATGATAGCTCTTGGCTGTTTATTTTCCCTTTGACATTATCCTAAGCTTAGTGATCATTGCTTCACTTCTTAAGTTATTTTTATGTCCCCCACACCTAGTTCATAACCTGCCTCTAACCTCTTCATTTTTTTTTTAACTTTTTTTAAAAAATTTATTTGTTATTTTATACCTGATGTAACTTCTTCATTTTTAAATACATCTTTTTAAAAAATTGCTGTTTAAACTCAAAACTATATATTTTTATTATTCCAACTAGTCTTAAAAGAATCTACCTAATACTAAGGGAAACAGAATAATATCAGCAATTGAAAGCAAGCAGTGAAATAATTATTATAGAATGATATTATATACTTAGAAATTCTAAAATAATTTATCACAATTTTGTTAAATTAATGAGAACTTTCAATAATGAGAGCTACAAAACAAGTTAAAAATGAATACACTCACTGTATATACTTCATGAGAACATTTGTGTGAGTTTCTGGGCTTACTCTAACCATGGAAGAGCAACCTGTGAGGACCTATGTAAGGAATATCCATCACTCTCATTCACATCCCTAAAACCTTCCATCTTAAAAGAATGTGATGTGCTGGCTCAACAAAGGCAGGCTTTACCCCCATTTCCAGGTGTCTTTCCATCGTGAGGCCAACGGTATCTCTATACTCAATTTCAGAAGAAAATATTTGCTTACCATTTTGTAACTGGAGTTTATTTGGAGTTGTTTTCTCAGAATCAAGGAAGTCTTGTTCTTAAGATTCCTCAGTCTGAACTAACAGTTTACTGTTTGTGGCCCTAACAAGACAGGATTTTGATTTTCAATTCTATTTACCAAGATTTAAATAAACATGGAGCCTACAGTATACCCTAGATAAAACTTTCCCAGGGACCTTTCACAGCAGGAGAGATCTGCAAAACAATATATGAGTCCCCTAAGTTCAGTATTCTTTCTGTCCCAGAAAGTAGTGGCATTGTATGTGAAATTTAGAATGGATTTTTGAATCCGAGTTGGAAGACTAAAACTCAGAAATTCTGGAAAAAAAAAAAAAAGAGATAAATTTGGCCTCCTTTTATCACTGCAGAATATTTTTAAAATTTTACTGAGATAGCAGTCCACCAAAACGAACAGTTTTTTGGTTGGTCTCCCAGTCCCTTCTCCACATAAGAAAACATTTACAATCAGACGTTGCTCAGATGTTGACAAGATTTTTGTTATAAGTCATAAATGTGCTTGTTCTGGTGGTTCTGAATGTCTCAATATTACTTCACATTTGGACAATCAAGTTTCAATGTCCATCTGGATAGAGTAACTTCTATTGTAATTAAATTACTTTCTACCTGCAAACCATGCTTGATAATCATCTGAATCTATTTTCTCTCTATTCTATACTATAATAAAGCTTTGGTCCATACCCTTTTCATAAATAATGTACTATTATATGTACAATGAGATTTATTCCAGTTTGTGAAAATTGTCATTGTATGTTGCAGCATCTGAATGTGCTATACTTGGCATAGAATAATTTTAGAAGCAGGAAGAGAAAAACACAAAAGCAATCATTTTTAAAATAAATATTTGAAAAAGAATAAATAGAGAAACATGAAAAAATGCTGGTGGTTATTCTATTATTGTGTCAATATCTTATGCAGAAAATATTTATTAATATGACAAAATGTGCAGAATTTGGAAGGCTAAAGATTGCTGTAAATAATGACATAGAGTTTTTTATGATTTAATCATTCCTATAAGAATAAACCTAATTATATAGTTTAAAGGTAAAAATGATGATGAAATTTTCATCTTAAACAGTTAAAGCAATGCAAATACTATTTCTTGACCATTTATGAATGCTTCTGTGATACCCTTTATAACCAGTTAAATAGGACTTGAAAATTTACATAGTGTAAACATAGAGATTATCACATTTGAGTGAATACAATAGTTTTTGTTTTACCTAGAATTATTTCTTTTTACATTTGCTATCATAACTTAAAATTAGGTACTTCAGTTTTTTTCAATTTTTTTCTTTAATATAATAGGAGGCTCTCCTCCAATGGACCTCAGTTTTCAATATAAGTCCTCAGTTGTGATTAAATATGGATTTTTTTCTATAAAACACATTACTATGGAGTTACTATAGAATAAAAAATGAGCATTTTCAAAATTAATTTCCTATGAAAGACACTAGCATCCAGTATCTGACATGTGGTTTCTTTGGTGGTCCACATTGTCACACTATTAAGACATTTAGGCTTTTAAAGGCTAATTTTGCTGTGCTAGATTCAAAATATTCTCATATCCATACCCTATGAAAGGCTGAATGAAGTCAAAATAATAGAGCAAGATGTGGAGGCGCTGTTAATGCCGTCTGCCTGCCATTCACTGCGCTAAGTTAGATAGCACAGTGTCCTTCCAACCTTCAACTCAAGCTGCACAGATGTGGACGATCTGGGGTTTACTATCTTGTATTGAAATGTTTCTTTTGCCTATTACTTGCAATATTGAGGGCTAATTTCCACAATCAAATATGTATTTCATTTAGTATTTCATAAATGTTGCTGATATGTGGTGAGAGAAAATCAAACCAAGGTTAATTCCAATTTATTTTTCTTCCTCTCATTTTTATTTTCTTTCAAACATTTTGTTCAATTAATCCTGCTGCTCAGGATGCATATTTCTTAAAATTGAGCAAAGACATTGCTCTCATTAGACCATTATAAGGCATAAATTTTGGATTATTTTAGTTTTCAAGGCCAAGAAAATTTGGTGAGCTTCTGGACTTCAGATTATATTTTCCACTTAATTCAATCATTGTTACTATGTATATAAGTATATACTGTTTTAATCATTATGTGTGTGTGTTTGTGTATATAGACTTATTTCTGCTAATTAAGGTATAAATTTACCTGTGCTTGAGTAGTCAAGAGTAGAGATGAACATAGAGTTTTATAAAAAAAAGAAAATAAGAAATCAACATTCTTTGAAGAAAATTATACTAATTTACATGTTGACACATTTGACCTGATCAAAAGGCACTGACTTTTTTCACTTAGGATTATTTCAACTTTTGTTGATTTTGTTCACTTAAGAGTATTTCAGCTTTTGTTTGATTTTTTTTTAAATTTTGATAGTTATTATAGCAGTATTCTCAGAATATGTGTATATCAAAGATGTTTTCCAGTGAGTCCATTATGGAATTTATTTTGCTGAGTACAAGTCACAGATCATGTAAAATTGTCCTTCCTTTCCCCCCAGCCCTCCCATGGTGTGTTGATTCCTGGGTCAATTTCAATGGGTAGGATTCCAAGAAAGAGATATATAGGAAGTAGATAGGAGAGAATTTAATAATTGTATGAGGAAGGTTAAAAGGAGAATTTAAAGACAAAGCCAGTGTTTCTAGTTTGTGTAAATAGCTGAATACTTGTGTTGTTCTTTGAGAATGGGATGGAGATGTATAGGATGGCTTGGAGCAAGTGATGTTTGATGCACTGTAATAGCAAGGTAAATATGTTTAAGAAGTCATGAACATAGGTCTGTAGTTCAAGGAAAAGGTCTATAGTACATTGTTAGGTCTAGAAGTTATATGCACATGCATGGTAATAGAAATTAAAGAGACCATTGATAACATCCATGGAGGGCATACATTAAATGATGAAAAGAAGGCTTTAGACAATTCTTGGTGAAACTGAAAAATGTAAGTTATCGTGGCAAAGAAAGACTCAGAGAAGGCAAACTGTTTTATTCTTCCAGAATTAAGGTATTTTAAGAGGAGTTAAAAATAACTTATTAAAAAGGCTAATAAACAAATTTTTATATTTAGATGAATAGAAGAAATTGCATATATTATCAATAGAAGAGAGAATTGATGGATCCTGACATCTATGATACATAGTAATGATGGGACATAACGGATAAGGCAAAGATTCGAATAGTCAAGGAACTGGAGTTCTTGCTGAGTTCAAAGAAATTCCCATGTCAAGATCTGACTTCTCCTCCACTGTTTAATTTGGCCATTTCAAGTTTATTTTGGTTCATTTTATCAGGATATGCTACCATCACCTGACAAAAACTGGTCACCAACTCTCATTCTCTTTCTATCTGTGGTTGTATCAACCACCTTATTGCTTAATAAATCATCCCCAAACCTGGTGCTTTAATTTCCTTAGCTCATGATTTTGTGGGTCATTAATTTGTCCTGGGCTCAGTAGAATGTTTTTATGCTGGTCTTAAGTGGGTTCACACATGCGTCAGCTATTGTTCAGCATGGTGGCTCTGCCTCCATGAAGGTGGCTGTCTGTCTGCCCGGAAAACAAGGGGCCTGGACCTCTGCCTCCTGTCATCCCTTGGGTAACCTGGGCTTATGTCAAGAATGGTAAGAACAGAGGTTGTATGGTCTTTTGAGGCTGTTAGACAAAATTGGCACATCATAATTTCTGCCACATTATATCAACCCAAGCAAGACACAGGACAACCTAGATTCAGGTAGTGAAGGGAAAAACATCCCTGAGAAGAAAGAAGCAATACGGTATTGTGGACACAGGGAAAGTCAAAAAAATATGTTGAGATCCAGCACTGCTCTAGAGAGACTAACTAACCTTCAGGTTACACTTCATGAAATGGCAAAGAAAATACTGAATCTCAGATCTGCCTACTTCCCTCATCATCATTTCTCCTCTGTTAGCCTATCTCACAAAGTCATTTTATTGATCAAGATCAGTTAAGATTTGCCACTGTTTGATGAAGGGTTCCAGGAAAGCATATGCTAAGGTGTCTTCAGGTCATAATGTGGATTCTGCTTTCCAGACAATGTATGAAACCCTCTAGAAGTCATTGGGTATAGCTATAGTGCACACTGGAAAATGTTGACCTCAGCATAGTATGGGAATTGGCCTGAGCTGTAAGGTAAACCAGGTTTTAGATGCTGGGCAGAAATGCCGTCCTTTCCAAGGCTTGTTTTCTGCTTTATGCTTATAAAATCAAAACAGACTACCTAAGTTCACAGTAGGAGGCTGTGGTAGACACAATAATGCCTCCTCCTCAAAAAGATATTCACGGAATATGTGAATGTTTTACCTTATGTGGTAAAGTGAATTTTGGAAACGTGATTAAGTTATGGAGCTTAATGGGAACATTATCCTGGATCACATAATTGGGTGCAGTCAAGGCTCCTTAAAGAAGAAAGAAGGATGAGTCAGTGTTATAAAAAAGAGATACAGTAACGGAACCCAAGCTTGGAGTGATGCACTTTGAGATGGAGGAGGGGGGTATGAGCCAAGAATACTGCAGATTTTGGACACTGGAACAATTCTCCCCCGAAGCCTCCAGAAAGAATGAAGCTCTGCCAACAACTTGATTTTAGATTTCTGACCTCCCAAACTATAAAGCAATAAATTTGTTTTTAAGCCAGTAAGACGTTGGTAATTTGTTACTGTAGCAGTATGAAATTAATTAATGCAGAAATCAAACTGGAACATTTCTGTGGGGGCGAAAGCTGATCCAGACAGGAGAACAGAAGAGAGAAAGGAAAACACTCGTTAACTAAGTATGAATAAGAATCTGGATAGGCAGAGCCAGAAATTCTGTGCTCAGTTTAAAATAATACGTGATGGCTGTGGTTACTTTGATGATAACATTCCTCAATGTTAACTTGTGTTACTAGATGATGAAAATAATATCTCCTGATATTTATATCATTATTGTATTCCTGATCATGTCTTGTATAATTTATGGTTTTAGTCTCCAATCATTTCTGCATTATTTATTCTATTTGTTTCAACCTACCTTTGGAGCACAGATACTTTCTATCTACTGGTAATAATATATTTGCAAACTGCAAGTGTTTGTTCATGTACTGTCCTAATATCTGTGTTCAAGTATAATTAAAATAATAATGATAATGACTGTCATAAAAGTATAAAATAGACATGGAGACAACCAGTAATCTCTTTTGCTTATTCTGAATTTGCTTACACTTATTTTACTGTTTTTCAGGTAATTTGTTTGGCCTTAGATTTTTTTTTTTCTCTGTAAATCAGTACATCTCTATTTTATTCAAAAATAATCATATCTATTGTAGATTTGTAAGATTAATAAAGTTAGGATCCTGTTATAGGAATCTCAAGTCTAGTACCGTTAGAATGATAAGAAAGTGTCAGTTCCGCTGCAGAGAATACACAGAGCTGGCAAGGCCTCCAGAGCTCGTGTCCCCCATAACCCATAGACCTCTATGAATGCAACAACAGCGTGCACCTAGATAGAATATAGTATTTGTTGTTTATATATTATCTTTCTCTCACCTTCTTCTCTAGAAAATATAAGTTCTTGCTAAAATTCATGAGTCCCAAAAATTTCAAAATAGAGCCCTCATCTACCTACCAAAAACACTTTCTGTGAAAGCAAAAATTGCACAGGACAGTTAAACAGGTAAGGAAGATTTCATTCAAGGCTGTTGCAATAGGAGAGAGAAACCTGACTCAGTCCAAACTCAATTTGGCTAAAGCAAAGGGCTGCAGAGTTTTTATGAACCAGGATGGAGGGTGAGGATCATAGGCCAATTGTATTTGATAATTGGCTTTAACCAATAGGAAAGTAAATGTTCTTGTATCGTCATGACAGGGGATAGTTTTGCAATTTGGAACAAGGCTTCTGCTGAAGTTAGGCTCTTATCCTTTTACAGAAACTGGGATGTATTGGTTCTGTCTTCCTTAATGATAAAATTTCATAGAAATGGCTTTGGGGTCCTTGAGGAAGACATTCCTTGTTAACAAAAGTGTAAAGAGGATTTTTAAAAGATTTGCATATTAAAAGGGCAGAGAAAAGATTTACAATGACAAATTTTCGAAAGAGAGATCGGGACCTAAAATTAGAAAGAAACCTGTCTAAATTTACTCAAGCTAGAAGAAGCATAAGGCCTTCTTGGTCATAACCCAGGGAAATATGAAAATAGAAACCACAGAATGCAGTTGTTCATAATAAAGAGGATGTATTTTACTTTGGAAAATTCTTGGGGAATCATTATATTTAAATGTACAGAATTATTCCTGCTCTTATACCTCATCCAAGGTTGTAGATCAGGTTTAAGATTCTGGATAGTATATTTATTTAGAGAATTTTTCTTCTTCTTTTTTTTTTTTTGAGATGGCATCTTGCTCTGTCGCCCAGGCTGGAGTGCAGTGGCATGCTCTCAGCTCACTGCAACCTCTACCTGCTGGGTTCAAGCAATTCTCCTGCCTCAGCCTCCCGAGTAGCTGGGATTACAGGCACGTGCCACTGTGCCCAGCTCACTTTTGTATTTTTAGTAGAGACAGTATTTCACCATGTTGACCAGGCTGACCTCGAACTCCTGACCTCATGATCTGCCCACCATGGCCTCCCAAAGCGTTGGAATTAAAGATGTGAGCCACTGTGCCTGACCTAACATAAAATTATTGTAAGGGAAAAGTTATAAATGAGGGTTATTTTTCCATAGGTATGATCTCATTTAAGCCCATTTAGGAAAAAATATTCATATTTATTTGTTCAAGAAGTAAGGAAAAGCTACGGATATTGAAAGCTACAAAATATACTTTCATCTGAAAAAACAGCTAGAATCTCCAGAGAAAGAAATACTCTTAATGATGGCAATCCATCATAGAACTATTGAACAAAATCAACATTAAACATAAGACATTAGTATATAGACACACACATATACACATACACTATCCAGCTGTGATAGTGTCATGCTACCATTAAAGAGAACAGAATGGAGAATTTTAGAAGGATTTAACTTGGATCAATTCCTGAAACATTAACAACATCATTGGCTAAACGCGCAAGATCTGTAAGAAGGTCATTGAACCTAATGAGTATATATTTGGCTATAAACTAGAAGCAAAGCTATATTAATGAAGAAAAATAAAGTGCAATGATTTTATTAAATGAATTCAGTAATTAACTTGTTTTAATATTGAAAAGACTACAAGTGGCAGGGGAAACTTTGAGACTCCACTATTTGTGATAGTCATATTTTTTAATCCAACAATAGAATTTGCCAAAGACAACCTAGGTGCCAGAGCGGAACAAAGATGAGAAACATATACTCTTTACTTTCCATTTGCTTATTATCTAGCAGGAAATAATGCTTCTAATAACAGCATAATAGTAATACAGCACATATTTATACAGTGATTATTTTGTGTCAGTCACTGTTCTAGGTGCTATTTATTTCTCAATAATTTACAAAAACCTCATGAAGTTGGTGAGGTCAACAAGGGCTTATGCAGGATAGCATTATACAGTGTGATGGATACACATGACCGTGAGTTCATGTAGTATCTGTGCTCTTTAAACGTGGGCTTTTTGGACTTTCACTAGAACTCTTTGCTCTTTACTTTTCATGTGTAATAATATTGTCTTAGTCTGTTTGGGCTACTATAACAGAAATATACGCTGGATGTTTAAACAGCAAATATTTATTTCTCACAGTTATGGAGGCTGAGAAGTCCAAAGTCAAGATTTGGTGTCTGATGAGGGCCCTCTTTCTGGTTCATACACAGCCATATCCTGTGTCCTCTCATAGCAGAAAGGGTGAGGGAACTCTCTGAGGTCCCATTTATAAGGGCACTAATACCATTCATGAAGGATCCACACTCAAAACCTAATTAAATCCCACAGGTCCCACCTCCTAATAGCATCACCTTGGGATTTGAACGTATGGTGGTATAATTTTGGTGGTATTTGGGGGGCGGACACAAATATAAAATGCAAAAGAAACACTAATCTTACATTTTTTAAAATGCATGTTAAAGTTGTGTTTGTGTGTACAACTCTTTGTAGTTAGCTCTTAATATAAAAAAAGTTTTATTACATAGGTAAGGGGATTATGGAAATGCTTATTAAGAAGGTGATAGTCTCTAGAAAATTTCTCTGAGAGGAATGACTAAGTTATGTGAGAAATAAATACAATTTTTGAATCATCTGAGAAAGAAGGAGCAGCAGGTGATATATACTAGAAGAGAGAAAGTGTACGGGATGCTAATCACTTGTAATGTTAGCCTTACCATATTGGGCTCCTTAGATGAGAGACTGGCAAACAACTGCCTGCCTATTTTAGCCCAGCCCAGGAGATAAAGATGGTTTTATATTTTTAAATGATTGGAACATCTCAAAACAAGAAAACTGTGTCATGATACGTGAAAGCCATATAGAATTTAAAATCTGAGTTAACTATCAAAACATTACTATTTGCAAACAATCATATTTATTCATTTTCATATGGCAGACAATGTATGCCCTGCAAAGGCTAATAGTCACTAATACTTACACTTCACAAAAAAGTTTGCAGACCCTTGCCTTACACAGAATTCTTTTTATTTAATCTTTTTAATTATTTTTATTTAATCCTAATTTAATTATAAATTTAATTATAAATTTAAAATTAATTATAAATTTAATTATAAATTTAAAATTAATTATAAATTTAAAATTAATTATACATTTAAAGACTACTTTTGTACTTTGGAAACTAATACAACAAAAAAACTGCTTCTTTCTTTTAGTGTCTCTAACACAGATGTCACTCAAAAAGTATCTACCGGTCTGTATGTCCCTTATTTGATTCCAGACTTGAAGTGGTGAAGCCACAGAGTCATTCTGGGAATGCTAGAGACGCTAAAAGAGAGAAGAAGCTTTTTTTTTTTTTTAATCCTGGTTAAATTTCCAATTATGTAAGTATCCACTTATACGTATAATATGTTTGGCTGTGTCCCCTCCCAAATCTCATCTTCAATTGTAGCTCCCATGATTTTCATGTGTTGTGGGAAGGAACCAGTGGTAGATAATTGAATCATGGAGGCGGTTTTCCCCCATACTGCTCTTGTGGTAGTGATTAAGTCTCATGAGATCTGATGGTTTTATAAGGGGGAGTTTCACTACACAAGCTCTTCTTCTCTTGTCTGCCACCATGTGAGATGTGCCTTTAACCTTCTGTCATGGTTGTGAGACCTCCCCAGCCACGTGGAACTGTGAGTCCATTAAACCTCTTTCTTTTGTAAATTGCCCAATCTCGGGTATGTCTTTATCAGCAGCCAGTAAACGAACTAATACAATGTACTTTCAAACATTGAGATAATTTATTTAGAAATTACTTTTATTTTTTTCTATTTCTTTCTTTAGTGTCTTTTCTCAATTGTTATTATTCTTCAAGTATAATCTTAATAATTAATTCTAATCGTTATGGACTATATTACTTATCTAGAAATCAACAATGAGAAATCAAATAAAAAGTAAATTTTACTGTAAAACTTTATTTTTTATTCAAATGCTTAACAGTCTTATTCATCACACTGTTCCCCTCTTTGAAAACTAGATCCTGGCATATTCTGATGTGCTCTGAAAATAATTTTGTGAAGCAATTCCTTTTGTCTGTAATCTTGATTCATAGACTTTCGCATGAATTCTTTTATTGCTTTATTTTCATAATAGCTTTTAGGCAACCAATCATCATGCATAATGCTGTGTTTCATCATGACTTTTTAGCATCCAGATGTCTATACCTCGTGTTACTGCCTTTTAGACACATTTAAAAAAATAAGTTGCTATAAAAAATTGCATTCATTTCTGCAGTAAATTTTAAATTATTCTTTCATAAGGGAGACAAACTTTTACTTGAATACAGAAATACTTGGTATGCCTTTTGCTAATGTGAAAACCTGAATAAATAAAGTTGTGGTTTTGCATTGATTTGAAAGGAGCTGACAAATGGGATTTCTAAGCATATTCTTTTACATACAGACACATCATATTTGAAAATAAGTTTTCTCTTATAGTTAGTAATTTTTATAAAGAATATAAGGACAAACTGAGATTATTATCCAAACTATTTACAAGTATGTTTTGATTTCTCAGTAGATGCCTTTAGGTAAATGAGAATGCTTCTGAGAAGTGTCCCCAAAATAAAGGTTGGAATTTATATATAGGCCCAAGAAAATTTTAATGAATAGGTCAGGTTTCTTGAGAGGAAATTTGCATCAGAATCACCTGATGAGCCTTCTAAAACTATATCTGCCTGTGCCTCATCCTGCACCTGCTGAATCAAAATCCCTTGGAAGGGGCCACACATGATTTAGAAGGGTCTCTGGTAGGTTCTGATTCTCACCTTTGTTTGACCACCATTGGACAAAACCAACTCTTAGATAATAAAAAACCAAAAAAGTTAGCCTCATAAAAATATTACTGAGTTTGTTAATACAATGTTGTTATGGCAGTATTTTCCATGTGCCCCAACATTTTTATGTAAAACCTTAGATAAGAATTGAAACTTTTTCATTCTGGAGCAATTCTATAAAGTGTTTTTGTGCTCAAGAAAAACAATATACCTGACTATATTTCTTCCCTTGTCTCTCACTTTGACCAGCAGGATTCTTTGGGTCAGATATATAGTTTAATTTTCAGCCTCTTGTACCTGAATATCTGTGTTCTAATTTTTGTTGTTGTTGTTGTGTTAATTCAAGAAAAGGAGGCTCAAGAATGTATTAAGACTCCCCTATGTATCAAAAGCATTTTAGGTACTGGGAGTAAAAGTGATGAACAAAATGGTCAGGGCTTCAAATCTAGTGGCTAAGACAGATGTTAAATAAGCATTTTAGTAAGTACAGTCTGGTCTAGATATTGTAAGCCTATTTTCTGTATTGATTTATACACTTTTTTTTTCATTTTTCTTACTGAGAGATAAACCATGGGATCTCTTTAATATTTGTGTGCAAACATACATATATATGTATATATTCTTATATATATATATGTACACACATGTGTATATATGTAATGTGTATATATATATATTTTTATATAAAATGTGTATATGTGTGTATATATGTGTTATATTTTATGTAGCAAAGTGAATATGCACTGTACACAGTATGGGATATATGATACATAATACAGTATGTGTATATATATCCTATTTTATACCTATTTTATACTTATGTAACTATATTGTTTTATTTATTTTGGTTATCACATCCTTTGTGGGTTAAGTTGGAATAAATGTGTGCCTGCATATATACACATACGTACACCCAAACATATAGTGAATGAATTAGAATTACAATTCTCAGTATTACATATTAGCTCACATTTCATAATGTTTTATTTTTATATACTGACAACTAAGTAAAATATGTATTATATTTTGCAGTATTCCTATGCAGTTCTTTTTTTAACTATTTTTAATTATTTTTGTTTTACATCATTAAATGTAAAAAGAATTTGGGGACAGTTTTGCAGTGGTGAGACTGAAATTGAAAGTCATAAAAAGCTGTTACTTTCTGTATCCACTGAAGAAAAAGGAGCATGTTATTGTCACAAACAACGTCTACATGTTGTGTATATGATTTTTATTTTTCAAAGATGATGCTGTGCTAGTGCAACTAGTTTAATTGTCCTTATAACCTTTTTCAGCTCTCATGTGGTTTGAGTTGTTCACTAATTTTTAGGAAAATTGTAGCATGTAAATCCTGTTGGAAAATTAGATACAGTGTAAAGATTCTGAGATATAACTGTTAACCTCCTAAAATAGAGACCTAGTGTTGTGGGAAGTCAGGGACCTCAAACGGAGACCCCAAGGCTGGAGCTGAGGCAAAAGAACACAAATTGTGGAGATTTCATGGACATTTATCACTTCCCCAGTCAGTACTCTTATAATTTCTTATGCCTGTCTTTACTTTAATCTCATAATCCTGTTATCTTCATACACTGAGAATGTACATCACCTCAGGACCACTATTGTACAAACTGATTGTAAAATATGTGTGTTTGAACAATATGAAATCAGTACACTCTGAAAAAGAACAGAACAACAGCGATTTTCAGGCAATGAGGGAAGATAACCGTAAGGTCTGACTGCCTACAGGGTCAAGCAGAATAGAGCCATATTTTTCTTCTTGCAGAGAGCCTATAGACAGATGTGTAAGTAGAAGAAATATCACTGAATTATTTTCCCAGCAATGAATATTAATAATTGAGACTCTGGGAAAGGAATGCATTCCTGGAGGTAGGCCTATAGACGGCTGCTCTGGATTGTCTGTCTTATGCGGTTGAGATAACAACTGAAATACACACTGGTCTCCTGCAGTACCCTCAGGCTTATTAGGATTGGGAAATTCCAGCCTGGTAAATTCTAGTCTGATCGGTTTGTCTGCTTTCGAACCCTGTTTCCTGTTAAGATGTTTATCAAGACAATGCCTGCACAGTGGGACAGAGACCGTCATCAGTAATTCTAATTTTGCCTGGCCTTGTGATCTTTATTGCCCTTTGAAGCATGTGATTCCTTGTGACCTACTGCCTGTTCGTACACCCCCTCCCCTTTTAAAATCCCTAATAAAAACTTGCTGGTTTTATGGCTCAAGGTCATCATCACGGTCCTACCAATATGTGATGACACCCCCAAAGGACCAGCTGTAAAATTTCTCTCTTTGTACTCTTTCTCTTTATTTCTCAGATTGGCTGACACTTAGGGAAAATAGAAAGAACCTACATTGAAATATTGGGGGCTGGTTCCCCCAATAATCTAGTATATTTTGATGGAGGAATAGTGAAGGCAGACATGATGGGTGCTTCATGGAGAAGAACTGGCCATGTTTGCAGATTGAACAACCTCAGGATGGCACACTTGCCCCTGCAACCACACTTTGAGTGCCCTGAAAACTCAGAATCCTAATGGAGTACCCAAAATCACTGACCTTTAAATGAGAAATTCAATAGAAAGTGATGTTTTTCTTAATTTTTAAAGTACACCGTGGGTAGTACAGTTAAATCACATGGTGGAAGAATATTACATTGAAAGTCCCTGTTGGAAAAATATAAATTTGACCAGTTTTTCTTTCAAATAATATTCCAAAGACTGATATCTGTCTGTTCATGCAGCGTATAGCAGCAGAGTGGATGAAGTTGATTCAGAAGCACTAACCATTGTTTGTGAGCCAGGAAAGCAGCAAGAATTCTGATTGGCATTGTTATTTATTATTTTTGAATGCTGATGGTGCATTTACATGACAGAGTCTTTCCTGTGCTTATTGACATTCATAAATGAAAAGGCTCTGCTTTGCTGACTATTTAACCGGTAATTTAATTTTCCTAATGACTTTCTTTACAGGAACTGGATTTTGAAGCCAAAACAAGTTACACACTACGGATAGAAGCTGCAAATAAAGATGCCGACCCCCGCTTTCTAAGCTTGGGTCCATTCAGCGACACAACAACCGTGAAGATAATTGTGGAAGATGTGGATGAGCCCCCTGTGTTCTCTTCACCCTTGTACCCTATGGAGGTGTCAGAAGCTACCCAGGTTGGGAATATCATTGGCACTGTAGCAGCTCATGACCCAGATTCTTCCAATAGCCCTGTGAGGTAAAAAGTCATTGCTCTCCTTTTCTATGGTTTTACAAACAGTGCATCTTTATTCACAACTCTTGTTTTATGCTATGATGCTTCTTTGTTCATAACAAATAAAAAACTATATATATATGTATATATATATAGAGAGAGTTATAGCAGCAGAGGTAAAACAGGATTAGAAATATACATTTTACTAACTCAAAATCGTCATCTGATTATCAAGGCCATTATCAATGAGCCATGTTTTTAGTCATCCATTATTATCTACAAGCCATAGCTTATGTTTCTATTCAATTGATTATCCTGAACCTATTTTAAAGCAAAGCATGTTCAAAAATGAAGCGATGCATGTTTTAGTTGTAGGATACATGCATATGTTAGAAAAATAATTATATCAGCAATTCAAATTAGGGACTAATTTGAAAACAAATCATTTTATTGATATTGGTCTACTTGAACGATATATATTTGTTCAGTTTAATATTTCCACTTAAAAAATTTTTAAAAACTATCTACATGTAAAGACTATTAAGAATATCCTTTCAGTAGTCTTATATCAAGGCTAGACACTGTTATAGCCAGATAATATCTTTAATACTGACACAATGGTGATATATAAGCATTTCAAAATATGTCAACCTTACATTTTGCACTTTTTAGCTATAATTTATAATCTGAGATCTACATGTGTTTTTGTGTGTATACATGTGTTTCTATGAGACTTATTTGTTTAAGTTAACATTATAAAAAATAGAATATAATTGAAATAAAATGTCTATTGTATTATATGTCTTATTTGGGTTTGTAAGTGAAATACTTCACTTTTCAACATAAAGGTTTGATTTTGATTACAAAGACTATAAGGTAAAAAAAGAAAAAGAAAACACAATGATTATTTTATATTCAGATATGTTCAATTATAAGCTATCTACAGATTTTTAGATTTAAATAATATTTAACAATGGTAAGTGCTTTTCAGCTAACTTTTGAGATAAGTCTGGACTTTGACTCTAAATTATCATGAAAATTACTTAATATTTGTTGGTTTAAAAAAGCCCATAATGTTGTTTCTTTCTAAACTAATAAAGTGATTATATACATTTATACACACACACACACATATTTTAAAGTAGTATATATACATATATGTATGCGTGTATGTGTGTGTATATATATAGAGAACCTTGTAAAGGATTGGTATAGAATAATAGTTATTTAAAAAATGAGATCATACATATTATGTCCTTATCTAGACAGCAATTTCAGAATGTATTGATGATTATACTGTTTTTAATGTGGTGATAATAGACCATTTCTGAGAATATAATCTGTGCACAAGAATATTTATGAATCACAAATATAGCAGATAGAATAAGCCTTCCCCTCTTCTCTGTAATTGCCCTGCCTTCATGGTCAAGAAAATTTCCTGACTGCAGTTCAGCCCCACATACCAAGTTATATTAATTTGGGCAAAGATGAGTGTGAGTTTTGTTATAGCATTCCATCTCTTAGTGAAACCTTAAATCTCTTGCCCTCATGAACAATCAACCACAGCACAATTACTGGCATAGATTAGCTGCTTAGGACAATTTGGTTTTTGCTTGAATCATTTAATTTAATGGAAAGAGAGACATGCTTTCATAAAGTTGGAGATATGGAGAAAGAAAGACATTAATATATATCATAATTTACTACTAAAATGAATGATGGAGCCAGGTGGGATGACAAATGCCTGTAGTTCTAGCTACTTGGGAGGCTGAAACAGGAGGATCACTTGAGACCAGGAGTTCTAGATTGCAGTAAGCTACAATTGCACTTGTAAGTAACCATTGCACTCTAGCCTGGACAACATAGTGAGACCCCTGTCTCTAAAATAAATAAATGAATAAGTAAAATGAAAGGATTTAAGAATATTTTCATTGATTGCATTGATATTTTTATCCTGTTCAAATTCTTTATTACCCAGTCCCTTGTTGTCGTTCTGTTGAAGCCTTTCATAGAAAATATTTCACTTTTTATAGTATTTTTGTTGAAAAAATGTCAATGTTATTATATAATAATTTGAAGAATAAGAAGGAATAGAGGGCCCAAGTGGAAGGTGACTTGAGAAAGAGCAAGTAGTGACTAGAGAGAGATGAAGTGAGCTCCAGGTCTGTTCTCTGAAGGACAGAGGTCAAAGGCTGAAATTCTGATTTTGGAAGTAAAAATCTCTGTGGTCTTTATCAGTGAAAGAGTACCTACCCAGCACCATATTTTTTACCCCACTTTCATTTCCTTAAAAGTAATGACGGTGACCTGAAAGTTCAAGTTAGTATTAGCTTACATTGTTATCTCACAAATAGAGAAATAGACAGACTTTGTCCCCAGTGAATTAAACTTTTATTTTGAATATATGAATATTTCTTTTGCATTTGTAGAATTAATTTCTTGAGTCACATTTAATACTTACATACTTGAAAGTTTTTACATGATTTTCATAAGGTCAGCACAATTATTTGCACCTTTTTTTTTTTCTGCATTTGTCTTTCTCATACTTCTCTTCCTCTATCCTTTAATATAATATCCCTTAAGAGGCCAGTCTCTTTATTTTATAATTTGTTGAGTCTGCATTACTCTCATGCATTCTCTTGAAGACTGGTTTCCTTCCCAGCACTGCTGTTTGTGGAACGACCTAGGAGATGTCACCTTGCTTCCTATGTTTTTGTATTAGCCAGCAAAAAGGAAAAGTAACTGATGCTTTATCCCAGGATTTTCTGATGATTGACTAAGAGAGAGAAAGTAAATGAAGCTTTTAAACTGTGAATCATGACTTAAATATTACCATGTATTATCCTTATGTATTGCTATTATTATAGGTTATTGTGTTTTCATGCCATTTTAATTCTGAGATTAATGAAGTCAGTAAAAGAGACATAGCATTTTATACGCAACCATATTGGCAATCTATATTGCAGGTTGTTTTGTACTCATACATATTCCAAAAGATATAACATACTGTAGGGCTTTTTGATGAATATAAACATGTATTTGCATTAGGCACTCCAATAACTATCAAAATGTAAATCCTGTCTCATAATATATGTTTAACATAATAAAACATATGTTAATAGATGAATAAATAGCAGTCTTCTGAGGTACTAGGAAAAGTGAATCTCCAGATTGAGATGGAGCATGAGGAGTCTTAACAATTGTGAGCTTTGTGCGTTACACCTTTAGCAATATTGTAGTTCTTTGAGGAATGAAAAAGCATTATTTGTTTTGTTGTAATTGTTTAAAATTAGACCAGTAGGGTTTGACTTGTAAAATAATATAGCCAATGGGATGATTAGTTTTGAATTTATTGACATTATTTGTTGTATAATACTGAAATCTAGCATATGTCATTTATGTTTGTAATATTTTCTGATATATGAGGCAATAAGTTAAAATTCTAGAAAATATATATTTAGTTGCCCCCAGCAAGGCAAAGTTGATATTGTCTTCCTACATGATCCCTGCTTTGCGCAGCATTTTAAAATGTCTACCTACTTTACTGAAGTACCAACCAAGCATAACTCTTCTCTGTGAATCCTTTAAAAAAGACTGGGGCACCTACATGACTATTGGAACCTGAGCATTTTGATGTTCACAAGTGTAGTTGTCATAGATGGAAAGATTAAGCCGCAAGTCCAGTAAACCACCATTTCATGTACACTGTACTGTCCGTTTGTGGCAGGGGGTGGTATGTGGAAATAAAACCATATGTAAACTAAAATTGCAGTCAAAGCCAAGGGTGGAAGTTAGTTGATACTTGAGAATACTTAGAGGAAAATTTTTTTTTTTTTTTTAGGAAAAATGGGTAATTGAGGGCAAGCATGTTTCTGGCTTGTTATTTGATAAGTAGCTGTTTATCACATCATGTATTTTGGCCCTAAGTACTCAATATTGGGCTTTATCTCTTGAACTTGGAAGGACAGATTGTGGTCTGTTGATTCTGGTCATGTTTCTGAATGATAGAAACTTCACTTCTGTGTTTCTCATCCAAGATGGTAAAAGCTGTAAGAAGAGCCTAAAGTCTAGAGGATTTGACTCATTTTTCATGTCAGCATTGGCAGACTGATCAATGACTGAACAGGCATTCATTAAAAACCTGTGTTATGCAAGGCACTGGGGAAATGCTAATGAGAAAACAAAGATAAATAAAACATTTCCTCTGACCTTAAGGAACTTATAATCTGGATGAAGTAATAAGATCTCATAAAAGTTAAACAATATGGGGAAAAATATGCCAGCACTGTAATATGGCAAATTGTAAGATAAATAATCAGCACTCCAAGTTCAGGCTGTGAGATTTCATGTGAAGGAGAGGTAGAGTAAGTAGGGCTTCAAGGGATGGCAAGATTTGGACAAGCCAAGAAAACATCATGCAAAATACATTTATGTTTTATTTGGTTATATCTTGAAAGCCTAGTACTAAATTATGAAATAAGCAAATTCATTTCTGCAGGCATCACAGCAAACCCAAAGTTCCTATGCTAAAAATGACCAATGAAATGGAACATGATATTATTACAAATAAGATCAGATATGAATACAGGAAAAGAAAAAGTACTAGGCATCATTTTAAGCATTTCTAATAATCTAATTATAGAAATATGTTTATATTTATGTTAAAGGATTCTTGGATAATATTTACCTGTGGGCTTTTTCAACATTCCTGGTATTGTATACCCTCACATAAAAACTGGTAATAGTATATCAGAAATTCCTTTTTGTGACTAGTGTGAACATACTTGGAGTATTTGAATAATTCAATGTGTATTTTTTGAGTAGCTTGTATTAATGCATTTATGTGCACATATGAAATCTAAATTATTTGTGAATATCTATTTTATTCTAAGAAAATTAGCAAGCTGATAACATAACATACAGAAAAATAATAGCAGCAGTAAAACTGATTAACTTAAAAAGTAGCGGATATTAAATCTGTGAGAAGACTATAAGCTGTACTCTATTTCAAAATACTGCTCATTTTAGCATAACTACCACTAAAAATGAAAAAAGAGAGTATATGTTCATGTCTGGTGAAAACATAAAGTGTTTTTGTTAGAGTAGTGTACTTACTATCCAGAGATAATTTTTGTAGAGTTAAAGTTTCTAGGAAATGCCTAATTTATTTGAGCCATCTTTTTCTCTTCTCTTCTCTTCTCTTCTCTTCTCTTCTCTTCTCTTCTCTTCTCTCTTCTCTTCTCTTTCACCCAGCTGGAGTGCAGTGGTGCAATCTTGGTTCACTGCAACTTCCGCCTCCCAAGTTCAAGCAATTCTTCTGCCCCTACCTCCCAAGTAGCTGGCATTACAGGCATCCGCCACCATGCCTGGCTAATTTTTGTATTTTTAATAGAGACAGGGTCCCGCCGTGTTGGCCAGGCTTGCCTCGAACTCCTAACCTCAGGTGATCCACCTGCCTCAGCCTCCCAAAGTGCTGGGATTACAGGTATAAGCCACCACCCCGGCTGTTTTCTCATGTTTTATTATATTGCTGTAGAATTACAAAGCTCTGCTGTCAGCGAAGCCTTTCTTAGTTACCTTTTTGGAAGACTCCAGGTTAAATAAATTCATTGAAAATTACATTTGTTCTGATTTGTTTCTTACAGTATTTTTCATATCTAAAATACTTATTGAGGGCTGGGCACAGTGGCTCACATCTGTAATTCCAGCGTTTTGGGAGGCCACGGCAGGTGGATCATTTGAAGCCAGGAGTTTGAGACCAGCCTGGCCCATGTGGTGAAGCCCTGTCCTTACAAAAAATACAAAAATTACCCAGGTGTAGTGGTGCATGCCTGTAATCCCAGCTACTTGGGAGGCTGAGGCAGAAGAATCTCTTGAAATCAGGAGGTGGAGGGTGCAGTGAACTGAGATGATGCCACTGCACTCCAGCCTCAGTGACACAGTGATGCCCTGCCACACACACACACACACACACACACACACGTATATTAAAAATATAATATATAATTTATTAAATAAAATACTTAATGAAAAGTCACATTAATAAAGGAATACCAAAATTCAATGTTCTTGGTGTAAATGGTAGAGAATTATTCATGGGGTTAAAAAGTTAGGGAATATTACTTTTTATCATGTACTGTCCTCTTAACATTCTTTAACTGTAATCAACAGAAATTGGCCATGGTTAATTAAAAAAAGAAAGAAGTTTATTGGAATAATTGGGTATAGCTCAAAGAATCAAAGGAAAAAGTTGAATGACCAATCTTCAGAAAAGGAGAGGAGTAGGGTTCCTCTGTAAGTACTTGTAGCAGGCTCTTCAGAATGTGGCAACTGTGATGAATCAGCTGCAACTCTTTTCTTGCAGCTCTCTGTTTAAGATTCACATTTGCTGCAGAGGTTTTGTTTGTTTTTGTTTTTGTTTTTTTGCATATATTGATATATGTGGCCGTCTCTTCTCCAAAACGTTCTGGACCTCTTGAGTGCCATGAAGATTGCATATGAGATTTGAAAAAGTTTAAAACCCTAAAGGAAAATTATGTTGACGTAGTCAGAAGAGGGGTGAGCAAGGTGTCTGCTATCATTAAGTTCAGAAATCAATAGGTCATTTTTATTCTTTTTTTTTTTTTTTGAAACAAGTCCTCACTCTATTGCCCAGGCTGGAGTGCAGTGACACAATCATGGCTCACTGCAACTTCTACCTTCTGCGCTCAGGTGATCCTCCCATTTCAGCCTCCCCAGCAGCTAGGACAACAGGCACATACCACCACAGCCAACTAATTTTTTGTAGAGCTGGGGCTTTGCCATGTTGCCTAGGCTGGTCTCTGACTCCTGAATTCAAGCATTCCACCCACCTCGGCCTCCCAAAATGCTGGGATTATAGGCGTGAGCCACAGGGCCCGGACTCAATAGTTTATTTTGAAGTTTACTTATCATTAAATTCCTAAGAGGCAAGCATTATTATTACTATGTTCTTAGAAGTAAATACATCCCTGGCCACATAGTTAGAAAATATGGTTCCAGGATTTTGGTGAGGTCTATATCAAACCTGTACGATCCTTACAGCAATCCACATAGACACATGCAAATGCCCACACACATACTGACAAACTTTATAGTAGGTTAAATTTTCAATTCAAATTATTCATCTATTTCAATTGATGAAACTTGCTGATGCTTTTTTATTACATTATCTTTTGCCACTTTGGGAGTACTGATGATATATTTGTGTTAATCTAGCTCACTCACCCCCACTTTCTGTTTGTGAACACTGATATGCAAATTAATAGCTGGTGATAAGAATGCTACCTGTGAATATAAAGAAGAACATTTTAATTGATCTCTTTAGCTTATCAAATAGCTGCAGGATAATCACCGGTATTCATTAGGGAATTCATTTTGTAACAGATGTTCAAACACTGAAGACACACAGATGTATGAGATATGGTCTTTTGCAGAAACCCTCTTGTTGTGTAGCTGTAGAAGAGATCTTATATGAAAACTCATTTTAAAAAATTCAGTGTTAGATCTGAAAATGATAATTAATCTTGTAAACCTTTCTCATTGAGCAAATGAAGAAACAGAAAAAGCACAGATGAAAAGCCCCAATTAGTACAGTAGGTTAGTGACAGGGTCATGGCCAGAAACACTGTCCCTTAATCCTCAGTCTATGGTTCCTGGTGGTGTAGCACAAGGAACATTTGGTAAACTCCACGGATCACACACCCTGCAGGTTTTCTTTAAAAAGCATGACTTCTGATGTAATTGGAAAGGCATGCTGCTTTAATGCTACTAGTTTGTCTTCTTCAAGGAATAGCAGGACTGAAATAATTGGAAACGAGGAAAAACAGGGATACAGAATGACCAACATGAGAAAAGGCACAGAATTGGAGATGTGTGTGGCATATATTTGTTCACCAATTAATACATCAGTTTGACTGGTTATGAGTGTAGATAGGAAAGCAGAGGGGGGAAAAAAAACCAAATAGAAGCTGAATTATATAGATGTAGGTGGCTGAAACTACAATTAATGTATATGCAACATAGTATGCTGGAAAACTGGCTCAAATAGTCATGATTCTAAATCTTGGATCCAACCCCCAACTGTGAAATTTTAGAGTCCAGTATTGAAATAACCTCAATAATAACATATGCTTGCGTTAGTTAGAAATTGTGCTTGGCTAGTAGCAGCAAAGCTTAACACTAATGACATACTAATGAGAAGTCGGGAGCTATGCTCTCAAGGACTGACACCTTGGCAGTATAATGCCATCAAGAGCCTTGGCTTCATTTTTTAAGCACTTGTCACCGCTTATTTACAATATGGCTTCTGGATCTCTTCCATTGTGTTTATGCCTCAGGTGAGAGAAAGGGGAAGGGCAGAAATCAAATACCAGATAAATTAACAACTATCACTCATGCTTTAAGGAGTTTTTCAATTAGGCTGTAGGCTAAAAATGTATTTTGTACTTCATTTCCCAAAACTTAAATAAAAAGACACCACATCTACAAAGGAGGCTAGCAAATATAATTTTTCAGCTGGACGTATGGCTGACTCTAACAAAAGCACAGTTCTCTTAACAGGACGTAAGAGAAATATAATTATTAGGTATGCAAATGGAAGTTTCTGCCACTATATGACTTTTCATATTTGTTTGAGAATTAAGGAAAGAAGGTAAACTACATTTTAAATATTACATCCTGCAAAGAGAAAAGTTCAGAAGGTGGGGTAATTTGGGGAAAAGGTTGATAAATTTGCTCATAGATGTATCGAGATTGTGTTAGTCATAGTGCAGGCATCTATAAAGCAGTGTACACAAATCTCAGGAACTAGTTTGAGACTGGATATTGAGATACAGAGCTGTCAGCATAGTAAGTGGATGGGGCAGAGGCTTAACTGCTGTTGCTCAAAAATGTGGAAGTGATCTCTCTGATTGTTCACTCCAACATACACTAAAGGTGGCCAAGTATTTTAGGCTGTATTTTGCAGAAGCTAGAGAGATTGTTCTAAGTCCACATACCACTAATGGCGTCAGAAGTTGCACTGTAGTTGGTGGTGGTTCATGATTAAGAAATCACGTATCCTCATACTTCTAGTTCAGCCTTCAATGAACTCAGGCAACTGCATTTCTCAAGTCCCTGGGCCAGTCAATCCACAACATCAAATAGTGTGTCCTTCCAGACTTCTTTTAGGGCCTTTCTTCTCTTGACTCAATGAGCCCTCCCACATTACTAAGGCAGAGATATTTTACACTTCTCATTCTAAAAAGTATCTGTATTTTCTTTATTTTTCTTACCTAAGGATTTTTTTTTCTCAAGCAACTTTATACATTAGCTAATGCTTTATACAACAACTTAAGGTTTTTGCATGTCCAGAGGGACTGGTAGAAATAGGAAACCCCTTTAATACTAGGTGATCCCAAGTCCTTGTCATTAAGAAATGTAATAACCACCAGGACCGTTCTGGATTGTCAGTCTAAACCTCGTGTTTGCCAAAGCATCCCATGTCTTCTCAAGTCAATACCTTTCTGCAAACATACCCTGACCTCCTTCATAACAACTTCTTAGTTTCTTCCTCAATATTTATTATTTCAGTTGCAAGTTTAAAAAAATTATTTATGTAATGTATTTCCTGAAGTATGTCACTTGCAGGTGCTCAAGAATAATTGCCAAATGCATAAATGAATAAATGGAAGACATAAGGAAATTATAACATCATAAATTACCATATATATATATATATGCTATTTAGTGAGATCTAAGTGGGAATTATAGTTATTAACAAATACACACAATTTAGAAGGGGGGCCAGACGTGGTATGTGGTTCAAGCCTGTAATCCTAATACTTTGAGAGGCTGAGGCAGGAGAATTGCTTGAGCCTAGGAGTTAGGGACCAGCCCTGGAGGCATAGTGAGACCGTGTCTCTAAAAAAAATACAAAAATTAGCTTGGCACATGGCCCACGTGTGTAGACCTTGCTCCTTGGGAGGCTGAGATGGGAGGATCACTTGAGCCTGAGAGGTTGAGGCTGTAGTGAGCTCATGGTTGCACCACTGTACTCCAGCCTGGGCTACAGAGTAGATTTTGTCTAAATAAATAAATAAATATATCTATAGGGGAAGCTGCAGAATTTATAATTCAGAAATGATAAATATTTGAATGATAGAAACTTTTGTGGCCTACGTTTTTTCAAAACAGATAGAGAAGGCCTAGGTTATAACTAGATCCCTAAATTATTTGTGGTTTTCTGTGAGGCAAATAGTGGTTGGAGACATTTAGCATATTAAATAAATTCTCCACTTTAATGTTTTTTATTCTAATGCTAAGATCTTTGAGACTATTGATAAGAGAGGCAGGTGTTTTAGTTATTGACTTTAGCCCTGTGGGGAATTTCATGAATTCATTTAGACCGATGTCTGTCAAGTTCAAGGCCTTTTTGCTTTTAAGAATCTAGACATTTATTTTTTCATGAATATTCAAACATTATCTCAGTTATTAACTTAGAGATTTGACAAAGAGAACAATTCAGGCTTTAATATTGGCTCAATTGATGCATGAATGTATGGGTTCTAATCTCATTAAGTTACAGTCCTCTTATCAAACATTAATATCAGCTGTCATATTGCCATTGAATATTACTTACATAGAAGTGTATTTTATATATGTATATTGTTTGCATACATATATATGTAGTATGTAAGTATGTGTATATATACATATGTATACATAGATACACACATAATCCTGTTCTAAGTAAACATATTCCACCCTGTATCTCACAGTAAATGCAGCTATGAAACCTGGATAGAGTGGAGCCATCAGAACTCTGAAAAGTAAATATTAGCAGGTAGTTTAGTGAATAAGGGTACTACAAAGTATCTCCAAACCTGTGATGAGTTTACCATTATTTTCCCTCTACTGTCCCCTGTCCTGGAGTAATAATTAGAAAAACATTAGCAGAATAAATCCGAAGCAAGATGAAGAAATAAAACAATAAATATAAGAGCAAAAAACAATGCATTTCAAAACAAATTATACAGAAATCAATAAAATTAAATGCTTGTTTTTTTGAACAGGCCTAAATATTGATAAACCTCTACCAACACTGAAAAAAAAAAAACCAGAAAAAATGATAAATATTAAGAACAAAAGAGGAGATGTTACAGACCCTGCAAACATAAAAAACAGAATAAGAAAATACTATAAACACATCTACTGACATAAAGTTTATAATTTCAAAGAATTTGGGCAATTTGGAATAAATGGATCAATTATTCAAAAAGTGTTAACTCTCAAAACTCAACATGAAATAGATAACCTAAATAATCCCATAACTATTAAATAAATTATAATTTTAGTTAAAAACTTTCTGAAAATGGAAATATTTGAGCCCAGATCACTTCAGTGACAAATTTTTACCAAACACTTAAAGAAGAATTACCAATTCTACACAGTATTGTTCAGGAAATATAAGAAGAGGGAATGCATCCCAACATTTTTACACAGCCTTATTCTTACTACCAAAACCAGGTAGATGTAGTACAAGAAAAGAAAACTTTGATCAAGACTTTCATGCAAATATTTTCCACAGAACATTTAGATAACTCAATCAAGCAATATATAAAAGAATAATTCACCATGATAAAGTAGAGTTTATCCCAGAAGCATAAGATTGGTTTAATATTCAGAAGTTCATCAATATAATTCATCATATTAAGAAATTAAAGAAGAAAAAACACACTGTCAGATAAATTGAGAAAAATGGGGGAAGCTGGCTCTCCTGCCATGAGGACACTCAGGCAGTGCTGTGAAGAGGAGTCCATTTGGCAGCACCAGCTCGCCATCCATGCCATGCACATGCCATCAATGTGAATAAGACACTTTGAAACTGGATCCTCAAATCCCGGTCAAATCATCAAATCACGGTTGACCCAGCCAACATTGACTACAACCTTCTGTGAGATTAAGAGCTAAAACTGCCCTACAAACACACTTTCAAATTCCTGACTCAAACAAAATAAGATGTATTATTATTATTGTTTGATGTCACTAAGTTTGATATATTACGATGTAATAGGCATATATACAGGAGGATTAATAATGAGGGCTCATAGTACATAAATTGGTAAGAGAGATGTGAGGAAATAAAGGCAAACTGATTTTAAGAAAATGTTGCTAGTGTCAATAAACTGTAGATCCCTGTCAGGATGGAGAATTGCTGGAGTAGGACGTGGTGAACAGAGAGTAAGATGCTTGAAGTAGAGTTTCCAACAGTGATGCGTATATTAGAGCTGACAAGTCAAGGGTATGTTCATAAGAATCCATGACAACTGGAGTAAAGGAGCAAATCAGGAATCAAGAAGGTGAAGAACGTGAAAGACCATTATGTTTAATGGATCATGAGTGTAGTTGAAGCAGTTACTAATCATCATGTCTAAAGTGGGTGTATGCTTTTTTTTTCTGTTTGTTCTTTTGTTCGTTTGTTTAATTGTTTGTTTTTAAATGAGAGCCATCTCACCCAACCAGAAAGACTGTGAGAGGAACCTGAAGATGATCATCATGAGGGGAGGGTGAATTCTGTGTATAAAACAAATAATAACATAGACAAAAATACAAGTGGAGCAGTAATTTTTCACTGCTGAAAAAATATTTGGATTACAGATACTTCGAGAAAAGGCTTTTACATGCAAAAATAGCCATGCAATCTCAGGGGTTCTACTTTGAAACATGTCGTCAAGACCACTGAGTAAGATTTAAAAAAAAAAAAAAGAAAAGAAAGAGGGTTAATAACAGGTTGGTGCTGTCAGAACAAAAGATGTTACTAAGTATATAAAAATGGGCAAGATATTTACATGTTTCATTTTAGAAGGGTCCATAATCGTGAGCAGGGTTACCAAATATATTGTAAATGGTTTACAGGAGTCATAATAATAATAATGAATTTAGCCAGGGATGGTGGCTCACGTCTATAATCCTAGCATATTAGGAGTCTGAGACAGAAGGGTCACTTGAGCCCAGGAATTCAGGACCAGCCTGAGGAACATAGCAAGACCCTGCATCTACAAATAATAATAATAATAATAATATGGCCAAATATGGTGTTGCATGCCTCTAGTCCTAGCTACTCAGGAGGCTGAGGTGTGAGAATCCCTTAAGCCCAGGAGTTCGAGGTTACAGTGATCCACTCCACCCCAGCCTGGGTGACAGCAAGACCCTGTATCAAAAATAAATAAATAATAATAGTAGTAATAATGAACTTGTAGTTCTAATGGCATATTCAAAGCCATTGTGAAGATCACTGTGGTGTTCATTTAGTACTGTCTGACAGAAAAGCAAATATATTAGTGAGACACAGGTTATAAACCATCTAATATGTGGGTAGAGTTTTAAACAAGGCATGCATTTATGTGATTAGTATGACAGATCAGAGAGTCAGTAGGATTTAGTGATGAGCTACATAAATAATGAAATAGTTTTAGCAAATTATAATCAAACATGCATGTTGAAGGCTTTTCTTTTCTTCAATGTTCAATTAGGTACTCAATTGACAGAAACACAGACTTGGAGAGATACTTCAATATTGATGCCAACAGTGGGGTCATCACAACTGCCAAGTCTTTGGATCGAGAGACAAATGCTGTTCACAATATCACAGTACTTGCAATGGAGAGCCGTAAGTTGTGAGGCTTAAAACTAAATTAAGATGGAGGACAGTGAGTGGAGAATCGATTGTCATGAGGTTGTAAATTCAACTTAATTAAAATAGTTCCTTATATGAATTGAACGAAAACTTGAGAATACCAAATTTCTAAGTTGTGAAATATACTTATCTTCACTGTCTTTGTATGCTAATAATTACAAAATTTATGAAAACCAAGGACTAAAAAACAATGGCCCTATATTGCCCTCACAGGATTTCTTGTTTTCTGATCACAATTCATATATCATGTTAATGCTGTTATGGAGTTAGTGAAATAGCTTATAATAATGAGTACATTGATCTATAACCAAGACATCTGGATTTGAATATTCTGATATTAACTAAGTTTAGTCCCTCATAAAAAATAAAATAAAATAATAAGTAATAAAAACTATTGAAAATTGAATGCATATTTGCATGTATATATGTATATGATATATTGTGTATTTTAATATGTATGCATTTATAATACATGTGTTGATAATACAAATGTATAGTCATGCAAATATGAGTTCTAACATCAAAGAATATTGAAATTCATGGTTTACCATTTATTCTTCTTTCAACAATTTTCTCATCAGGGACTAAAAAACTACAAGTACACATATAGACTATAAATATACATTTATATATATACATGTATATCCAAATACACATATAATCATGTATATGTATATATTTGGGTATACATATGTATGTATACATACACATATATGTATACACATGTATATGTGTATATATATACACACATATATACATATATACATACATATGAATGTATGTGAGTGTGTATTTGGATCATATTTTCAATTATCTATAGGTCCTTTTAAGTAATACAGCATTATGATTCTAGATTTCATTCTCAGCTTAGTCATTTTATTATTAGAATTGTGCTTTAGAGGGGCAAAGCGTAAATGATAAGACACTGTCTTATTTATTAGAGAATCCATCTCAAGTAGGAAGAGGCTATGTGGCCATCACTATTCTTGACATCAATGATAATGCCCCTGAATTTGCCATGGACTATGAGACCACCGTCTGTGAAAATGCCCAGCCAGGGCAGGTAAGAGTCTTCAGAACACTTTGCTTCTAATTTGTGGTTTCTTAAAAAATATCCAGCAGCAGTTGCCTTTGAAATTCTTCCAGCTTTGAGATAAAACATAATCAGCTTGTTTCAGCAAAACTAACACTTTGATGTGTAGCATGAACTAATATTAAAGGAACCTTCAAATTCCAGCTTAATTGGGGTGATGAAAATTCCTCAGGAAGAAAAGGTAAACGTTGTAAAAGCTCTGTTAAATGGCTGAGAACTTAAACTCCTTTAGGAGAAAGATAGCATAGTACGCTGATTGGGCTGTTTCCACCTTACACAACCAGGTTTAAGTGTCTTACAATTCTAAGAATTAAGTGCAGTTCAATCTCAGGTTGGTTTGTTCATCTATTGTTCAGTGTCTTGTGATGTTTCCCGGGATGTCTAATCAATTGGAACAGCTTATTTCTGAAGTTCACAAAAGTGAATTCAAACATGAACTAAGAAAAGGACATGATTTGTTTTTCCGAGCCCTTTTTTAGATTGGGTTCATAATAATACATTTGATCCTTTCTCCCTAGCTCATTCAGGGAGATGGTATTTATTATAAAGTGTAAAACTGCTTTGTCCTGACACAGAAAACTAAGCATAGCACACCAGTGTGCTTTCAACTTTTACTTTCTCTTTTCCTAGGTTATCCAGAAAATCAGTGCTGTGGATAAAGATGAGCCATCCAATGGACATCAGTTTTACTTCAGCTTAACAACGGATGCAACAAATAACCACAACTTTTCATTGAAAGATAACAAAGGTAATGTATTAATATTGTTACTGATAGAGGCAGCAGGTCCAGGTACTCTAAGCAAGTATTTTTCTCCCTCAGGAATACTGATTATGGATTTTTTTTTTTTAAAGCAAAGACATTAATTAAAGGGCAATGAGCACCTCAAGTAATTTTTATCTATGGATTTACTGTCATGAAGGAAAAGGTGCTATTTAACTTATTTTAGGCCTAAAGCCAAATAGGAGGGAAAGTTAGATTTTTCTTATTGTTTTCTTATAGGCACTCATTTTTTTACTTGTGTACCAAGTTAATTATTCAAATAATATAATAAGTTGATGGTCAACTAAATACCCTAATAAGTACTGTGCTCATAGATGCAACTTGAGACATAAGAACTGGACATTACACATTTTAATCTAAATCAGCTTTGACTTAATGTTTTCAATAATAACACCCTTTACTCTTTTATTTTTACATAAATGCAAATGTAATTCATGCAAATAATAAAACAATGACATATTTATGAGCTAAGAAATATTAAAAATAACAAAATGACTCCCTCTCATGTCAGATTGTATTTCTCTGCTTCAAAGGTAAACAGTCTTAGCGGTTTCCTAAATATCATTACAGTAAAAAAACACAAATACCGATAAGTAGATTTTAGTTTTGCATAATGTTATATATTGACAATTATGAGAACTTAAAGCATGAGAACCTGCTATCATTCTCTAATTTTGAATTATATATTTGTATGAGTTTTTATTCAAGATATTTATTTTAGAGGAAGGAGAGCATTTGAAACTGACGTAGAGGGTGAATAGTACCCCCAACAACATGGAAAATACCTATTTTTAAAAATTTATATTGTTTATGTAAATCTGGTTTTAGGGAAAAATACAGAAGTGGATTTGCTAGTCAGTACTGGCTTGTTTAAAACACACTTACTACCAAAAGGTGGACAAGAACTTTTGCCTGAAGCCATCACCTTATTTAGCGCAACCTAGGCCTCAACAATTCAATCAGAAAATAATAATTTTTCCTGATCTTATTTCCTACTCAATGAGAATACTATTGTGTCCCTTTAGTAATATAAAAGGTAGAGCATTCTCTACATGGGTAACTCCAGACTCACTGACTTAGACATAGTTAAGAAGAATAATTCTCAGCATTTAGATTCGTCTGGTACAAATGCAGAGAAGGGAATTTATGACCTTCACAAGGAGAATGTGAATATATCCCCCATGTGTCATCATCCAATACCACCATGATTGCTGTACAGCACGTGCACTAAAATGTCTGCATCTATAGGACATCCACATTGTCACACAATTGAAAAATTATCTACTTTAAGCCCAGAGCTCCCTTGACTGTACCTTGAAGGAAAACAAATGAATACAGAGAAAGTCAGTTCTTAAGAAGTCTTCCATAGGATCGCTTTTCTGAATATAGAGTCATATTCTCACTTTTTAGGCATTTCAGCTTGTGTTCCTCAATTGTGTGTGTGTGTGTGTGTGTCATTTTGATATCAGTCATGTTAGATTACAAATCAACTTTCTAAAACTTTTTGTATCAAGTCATAAATGCATCTGACATCTGAATTGGTAGGAGGCAAAGGCATAAGCCTGCATGCTATTGTGAAATGTACAGGAACTTACTGAAAACCATATCCTTCAACAACTCTAGCTTAATTTTTTATTGAATACCTTCTCGAATTCATACATTTTAAAATAAAAGATTTGTTTACATAAAAATCTACCAGATGGAATCTGAAAATCAAATCATTTTATTACTGTCTCTTCTATAATTGCATGTAATACATTTTCTGCAGTCTAATATGAGCTTGCTGTTTTGTGCTGTTTGAGACAGATTTCATCCTGCTGTTTCACTAGAGTACCATTAATTTTTTCATGCTATCATTGAATAAATCTTTTTGACAATTTGGAAGAGAGAAAAATATATAAAAGCACACTGCATGAAACTCTGATCCTGATTTTTCTTCTTTTCCTTTATATTTTTATTAATAGCTATTAATTTTAAAAATCTCATAAATACTCTAATTATTGAATTAAGACAAGTTATTTGGAAAACTGCTAACAGAGACAAAACATATTTTTTATATATAAATCACACATGTTATAAAGACTTATTGATCACTTTTTTAAAGTTTATAATTACTATAATTGCTTAGATGAAATCAAATATTGAATACAAATTGAACATAAGTGGCCTGTTTTATCACTGACAAAATGTTTATACACATAGAGTAGCTATAAATACGAATATAGAATTTTTAAAATTTTACAATAAAATTATTCTGAATACCCCTGTATATTCAATTTAAGTAAAGTTAAAATAGCTGATTTTACCCTTTTTAAATATTGGTCTTGAAACCTGTCAAAAAAAGGATAGATTGAAAATTTTATCTGTACTATATGATGATGCTGCAAAATATTTAAGCTGTTAATATGTACCATCCTTTCTATAAGTTTATGGTGTAAAATCTAAGATAAGTAAAAAGGTGTAGTTTTTATAAAGTTGCAATTAATGTAATAAGTGATGCATAAACATTTTTGTATTTTGTTTTACTTCATAACTATTTATTTTGTTATACTGTGTAGAATAACATAAGTATCTTATAATGTATTAAACTGGAAATGTCCCCCTGTCCCAGAGAACTCAAAGAAAATGGTTGAAATAAATCTGCAACTCCAGAGATTTCCCTAATTAAGGCATCAAAGAAAATAGAGTGACTTAAATAAAGTTTGGGAAGACTGATTCCATCAGAAATCTTGTGTTACACATTTGCTTTCGTTATCCTAGACAATACAGCCTCAATATTGACCAGGAGAAACGGCTTCCGGAGACAGGAACAATCGGTTTACTATCTGCCAATTTTCATTGTGGACAGTGGATCTCCTTCACTTAGCAGCACCAACACCCTCACCATCCGCGTGTGTGACTGTGATGCCGACGGTGTAGCCCAGACCTGCAATGCAGAGGCCTATGTCTTACCTGCTGGCCTCAGTACAGGAGCCCTGATAGCAATACTCGCCTGTGTCTTGACATTATTGGGTAGGTACTGTTTCCAGGACTTGCTCTGAAAGAGCTGTCACAATAACCATGTGTCACGACTTGCCTGTTTTCTTCTCCATTTGGTGAACATATGCAGACATTCTACTAGATGGTGTTTGTTTTGTTTTGTTTTTCTTTGAGATGGGGTCTCACTCTGTTGCCCAAGCTGGAGTGCAGTAGCAGGATCTCGGATCACTGCAGCCTCTGCCCCTCAGGTTCAAGCAATTCTCCCACCTCGGCCTCCTGAGTAGCTGGGATTACAGGGGTACACCACCACAGCCAGCTAACTTTTGTATTTTTAGTAGAGATGGGGTTTCACCATGTTGGGCAGACTGATCTTGAACTCCTGACCTCAGGTGATCCACCCGCATTGGCCTCCCAAAGTGCTAGGATTACAGGAGTGAGCCGTCGCTCCTGGCCTGGATGGTGTTTTGCTCACTAAGTAATACAATTGTTGGCCACACTTTCCAGTGGTATATTTAAAGTATAACTCAGACAAAAGTTCTATCAATTTCATTTTCAAAACAACAGTGAAGATAAATGGCTTATGCTTTAAATTAATGTTTTTTAAGATTAAAAATAATCTATCTTATCCCCGTTCTTTGCTTTAGAGCACTCGACAGAGGAGATACACTAGACTGGACAATACATTTTCTATATTGTTTTGATAATATGCTTATTTTAGAAATTATGGCTTTATATTCTACTTTTTAAAGAAAATATTTAAGATGGCTTTCTTAAATAATTTGCAAATTTGAAATGATTACAATTTCAGCAATGCAAATGTTATACTTTTAAAGTATTAAATACTAGCACATTTAATTGTGCATTTCTATGATTACTTGGTTACTCGGTTAAATTCAATTTATAACTCAGGCTTGCAGGAACTCAGATTTTGCAGCATCCTTTTAAAAATTGGGAGACGTCTAATGTAGACATTGGGTAATGGGTTCATTCCAAAGCAACATTTTTCTTCTCAGTGTAACTGCCTGTAACACAGACAACAAGCACTTAATATGTTACCTGAAACTACACTCTGTGTTTTCTTGGGTTTTAATATAATTAGTGAATCCACTTATGATATTTTTATATAACAGCATTTACAATGATAGTCACCATTGTATAATGTTTAAAAACTAGATTTGTGGATTTAGGTAAACTGAGCTTTTACTTCTGCCTCCAACTTGCACTCCTTCTTCCCAAGGTTAATGTTAATCTTTCAGTAACTGGTTAATTAGCTTAAAAGTGAAAAATAACCAAACTAGATTCATAAGATTGTTGTGAGAATTAAATCAAACAATTCATATAAAGAACGGAGTAAACATTCAATATACCTTACCATATGGTGAACGTTCAATAAATTTTAAGTGTTACTGATGGCAAATTATCAGCTAAGACCCATTTACTAATACATTATAAATGCTGTCATGAAAATGGAGGTTATTGTCTTAAGTAACTCAAGCTAAACAAGTAAATCTAAAAGAAAATAAACTGTATTTTGCATAGAACTTGACACAGTTGCAGAAACTTTCAGAATTTCTTTAGAAATGGAAAGTAATTACCTGCTAAATCTAATTAGAATCTAAGGGATTAAATTTTGAAAAAATTGCAAACAACTTTTTATTAGTCTAGAAGCTTCTAAAACAAACTTGTCCAACCTGTGGCCTGTGAGCCGCATGCAGCCCAAGATGGCTTTGAATGCGACCCAACACAAATTCTTAAACATTCTTAAAACATTATAGGCCGGGCGCGGTGGCTCAAGCCTGTAATCCCAGCACTTTGGGAGGCCGAGACGGGCGGATCACGAGGTCAGGAGATCGAGACCATCCTGGCTAACACGGTGAAACCCCGTCTCTACTAAAAAATACAAAAAAAAAACTAGCCGGGCGAGGCGGCGGGCGCCTGTAGTCCCAGCTACTCGGGAGGCTGAGGCAGGAGAATGGCGTGAACCCGGGAGGCAGAGCTTGCAGTGAGCTGAGATCCAGCCACTGCACTCCAGCCTGGGTGACAGAGCAAGACTCCGTCTCCCTCAAAAAAAGATAACAAAAAAAAAAAAAAAAATTTGTGAAATTTTTTTTTTTTTTTGTGTGCCTTTTTTTTTTTTTTTTTTTTTGCTCATCAGCTATTGTTAGTCTATTTTATATGTGTTCTAAGACAAGTATTCTTCTTTCAGTGTGGCCCAGGGAAGTCAAAAGATTTAAATTTTGGAATCTAAAACTTAATAAAAAAGATGTAAATTGCATATTTATTTTATAGTAGCAGAATAACCTACATTAGAAGATTTAAAAATTCCATCCATGTTTAGAATATCTTTAGCTTGAAGGCACAGAATCAGAAAGAATAATGAGAGGACAAGTAGATGATGTGTGGAAGACTTTTTAAGTTTGGTCAGTTTGTCATAAACAACTTAGATTATGCCTTAAAGGAATAAGATTGTATTCCCCCAATTTTAATGATCCTCAATAATGAATTGATTTTTGATTATTTTAAGGCTGTCTGATGAAGCTTGCTTCACTTTAGTAAATACTTTCACCTTTGAATTTGGGGTTTTTTTTTTTGCGATTTAGGTTGCTTGATGATTCTAATTAATTAAAAATTATCAGCTAATTATTACTGAAAGCCACTGAAATAGAGATTTATTAGATTTCATTATTAGATATATACAAGTATACACATACAGTATGTGCGTGTGTGTTTGTGTGTGTGTCTGTGCATAAAGGTTTGAGGGATTTTGTCAGAATTTAAGTATGGCTACTCTTTCTGCTAAATTTGAACATATTGCTTAAGTAGACACCAAATTTGGAATCCCTCTTCTACTTCTAAGGGTCAATTTTTTTGTGCCCTATATTTTATTCATTTTTTAAGAGTTACTTCAAGTCTCCAAAACCTTAAGTAAAACAAAGTCTATTATACTGAAATACAGTTTGGAACAAGGGACTTCTTCTTGCAGCTCCCATTTCTATAGTGACCACACAATAATCAGTATCATCAAATGCTAGCATTTTAGTTCAGAAATGTGGTCTCTTTGTGTCTTATTTCCCAAGTTTTTAAAAGCAGATAATCAGGAATTTTTAGACGTTTTTAGTTTTGTCGCCAGTATTGTAGACTCTGGATTTTCACACAGTAAGTGCTGAAGTCAATGAGATTCAGTATTCACAAGGGGGTGCAAGTGAGGCCTGCAGCCTGGCATGAAAATGGAGTTCTAGTACACAATTCATTCTTTATGACACCTCAGAAAGTGGTGTGAGTCTCATTTCTAGGCATTAGGTACCAGGATTTGTAATTCAAACCTTTTAAGACTTCTGAACAAATATTACTAGGAAATAGCAAGGTGAGGAGGTGGAGATGGGAATAACAACTTGAAAATCAAGTTCAGTTAAGAATGAAACTATAGAGTACCTGGACTTTAGACTCTTAAAAAATAAAAGCACTTGACTACGTGTTAAGTCTGTGTTCCAGTGATGTGACAAATTAAAGCTACTTGTAACATGACGGATGGGGATGCACTGACGTTACCAGAAGTTTAATGCTGGAAGGCATCCCAGGTATCCATCCTAACCTAAACCTTACAGAGGGAGAACTTGAGGTATAGGGTAGGTTTGAGGATTTGTAGGAGTACAGTTAGAGGATATGATGGGATAAGATTCTAGGTCTCCTTATTCTCAATCACTGATTTTTATTAAACTGCACAAGAAATACATCTTGAAAATATAAAAATGTTTACTCCTATATATTGCTGAAATAATTCATGTTACCTGAAGTTGTATTTGTCAGTCTTCATCTCTATCTGTATTCTTCTAACTTTATGGATGAACTGCTTTCTAATTTCTCATTCTTGCTCTCACCTCTCTCTCTAATTTATTTGCACCTGAATTCTCTAAATGAAAAAAAAAAAATCCAAAACTTAGAACATGGGATTCCTTTATTTACAGTGAGTACAGTTTGAATGAGATACGTTATTGCTATACTCACATTTCATCATAAAATAATCAATTAGATGCCTCAATTATTTTTCATGCAGAAAAAGTCCATCAATATAGGGCAAGATATTCTGGTATTCTAAATTTTGAATAGAAATTACAACCCATGAGTAACATCAATACTAATTTAATTATGCATTTTTAATCATAGTTAAATTCACACTTACAGACATACACAGTTATTCTTCTACCAGGCTAAAAATACTTTAAAGGAAAAAAAAATCTATGAATGACTAAGACATTAGATTATTCAGTAGATTTTTTTAATAAAGGGGAAGAATTTCAGCTGTTTTGTTTAAAAATATGGTTTCAATATTAAATATTGTACTCCTATTCTGAAAATATTACAGCTAAATTTTTTCTGTTCCTCCACACACACAAAAATAAAACCTGTTTCTTGCACAATAAAGCTGCCACTGAATTTACTATATTAAGTTTTGGGTGTTTCTGTACTTGGACTTCGAGGTCACAGTAATTGAAGTCCTGTAGCATTCCTTCCAGCTCTTTGCTCTTCTGAAACAATTGGAATTAGTTAGACCAGCCCAACTTCATAAACTCAGGTTTAATAAGGTGTTTGTAGAAACTTGCTGTTCACTGCATGGGATTCAGTCTCTTCCAGTATGTCTATGATGGTCAGCTTGACAGTTAGCTGTCATGCATCTTTTCACTTTTCTTCCCTGATCTCCCAAGTACTAAACTATATTTGGTCACCAGTAACTGTGGCTATTCATGACTTTTTTCCAACAGAAAAATACTTTCTTGTTTTTGCAAGTGATAGTGAGCATTACTGAAGGAAAAAATACGTTAAATTGCATAGAAAAAAAAGTGGTAGCTCTATGTAAAAAAAATTGATCCCCATCATAATCTATAATGATAGAACATAATTGGCATAACAGCCCTAGAGATAATAATGTGCAGACTACAGTTGGCTAATTTATGGTAGCAGATGTGTTCCTCTCTCAAACAAGCATGAGTATAATAAAAAATGAATTGCATTTCATAAGCTTGTACTATGTGCTAAACATCAGCCTAAGTGCTTTACAAGCATTATCTAATTTAATGCTCATAACAAATTTCCTAGGCAAGTATTACTATGCCCACATTTTATATAAGAAGACTACAACTTAGAGGAAATACACAAAAAGTTATAGGGCGAACGAGTGTCAGAGTCAGGACCCAAACACAGGGAAGCCTGCCTCCTAAATGTTCTTTATAAGGTATTTTTGTATATGTGTTTCCCCATGTGAAAGAACCCTCCATTTCTAGGAAATGCCAATAGGTCTGTGGATATTACAGCCTGGGCACTGCCAAATTAGGTGCAGAGTATCTTTGCTGTGTTTCACATAGTGGCTTTATTATTTATCCAGTTAACTCTGAGTATCTTCCAATTCCTTCCAGTCTTTAGAAAACACATTTAGAAGGGTGTATGTTAAATTTGCGGTTATATTCCAGTACAACCAAAATCTAATATACAAATTGTCTTTGTGCATAAACCATTCATTGTACCCAGGAATTTTTTTTTTCTATATTAACTGAGACTGAGGTGAAATCATTCTCTCTCACACATTTAAAGGAAATGAATTTTGCGATACCTGTTTTGGGAAAAGATCCCTTTTAGTTAAACTTTTCCTTTTCTTGAGACCTGGAAAGAATTGGCCCCTTTAAGCATATATGATCTATCACAGCAGGTCGACCAGTGTAGCTTCCTTGTTCTATTGGAGAGTTGAAATCTCCATAAAAACATCAATCCTGAGCAATTTTCCTACATGTCTGCCTCTTTTTCTTATTGAACCCCATTTATATGTTTTTCTGAGTGGAATCAGTCAGGCCTCTCTCTTCTCGCTTGCATCCTCCAGGGTCAGTTAGTCCACACATACTGTTAACTTTAGTTTGTTGGGCCTTGGATCAATTTGTTTCTGTCTCTTATTGTTGCACCTGATATTTGTCCAGGGTCCTTTCTTTTCCTCTTGAATTGTGGCAACTCTACCATTCTCTATCAGAACCAATCCATCAGTATTGCAGAGTAAGCTTTTAAAACGTAAATGGGATTTTGACACACCCCAGCTTAAAATTGTATTTTCATGAAACCCCATTGTCTATGGACTAAAATAACAGACTCTCCAGGACCAGACAGCTCTCACCCAGTTCAACCTTATTTTTCTCTACTTACTTGGTGTACTTTAGTCAAATGGCATCAGTTGCTTTTTCTAAGACTCATTCTACTTTGTCTTTCTGCCTGGAATACCTCTTCCCAGAATCTACAAGTGGGTCACTTTTTTTTTTTTTTTTTTTTTTTTTTTTTTTAAATTCAAGGCTCACTTCTTTGGCTTCTGAGTCCAGGTTGGGTGCTGTTCCTAAGGACCCCACAACAGCTTGTATCTAGTAGTCTTTGAGCATCTGACATGGCTGACTTGTCTGTTTCATTGGTTTATCTCCTTGTCCATCTCTTCCAGTAGACTGCTTTTAGAGGCAAGGACTGAGCATTATTTTATCATTATTTATATCAGCTGATCAGATGCTGATCTGACACATACAGAACATTCCATACATGCATGATGAATGAAGCATGAATGATTTGAATGTACTCAATTGTAGAAAAGAATAATTGATTTGACTTATTTTTGTTACCCGTAGGAGTATCTCCATTAGACCCTGTTTTTTCTGTTTCCCAAGACTCTATATTTTTAGGACATTTTTTCTGAGATTTGGTCTATCTCTTTAACTCTTCAGGAAAATGGATGTGTCACAAATTAAAAGAATTTAAATGATGTTTTCAGGTTAATAGCCATGGAACTACATAATGGCTTAAGAAAACAAATTAGGGCCGGGCGCGGTGGCTCATGCCTGTAATCCCAGCACTTTGGGAGGCTGAGGCGGGCGGATCACGAGGTCAGGAGATCGAGACCATCCTGGCTAACACGGTGAAACCCCGTCTCTACTAAAAAAGCAAAAAATTAGCCGGGTGTGGTGGCGGCGCCTGTAGTCCCAGCTACTTCGGAGGCTGAGGCAGGAGAATGGCGTGAACCCGGGAGGCGGAGCTTGCAGTGAGCCGAGATGGCGCCACTGCACTCCAGCCTGGGCGACTGAGCGAGAGACTCCGTCTCAAAAAAAAAAAAAAGAAAACAAATTAGAATGTATAACTAAAGGTAGATAGACAAAATATTGCAGAAGAGATGTCAGAGATATTTTATTTATCAGTTTAAAATTCAGTTAAATGTTACAATTGATATCTCAATCACTCACTTGGATCATATCAATTATGAATCTTTAGTTATCCTTTGCAAAAGTAAAAGTGGTAGAGTGGGTCCCTAAGCGCAAGATAAAATTTTAGCCTTGTGTTACTGGGGATCTGCATGAGCCTCAGATTCCGTAGCACATAAATCCAGACAAAATGACAGGTTGATTTCCACTCATCCTTCAGATCTTTGCTTAAATGCCACTTCTGATGACATCCTTTTCTGATCACAACCAGATGGTGCTGGTACTCCCGCATTTTTCCTATCACTTTCCTTTTTAAGACATAAATTATTTTACGTCTCTGCTTGAAACATTTCAAAAGCATCAAGATGCACTTGCATGAAATCCAAATGTTTATCATGGTCCACAAAGCAAGCATGTTCAGCCACCTGCTTACCTCTCTAAGGTATCAGGCTGTCGGATCCTTCTCTCACCCAGTAGGAGGACCCACAGTGCGTTTCTTCCCATTATTTTCAAGTGTGCTACCCTCCTCCTGAAACATTCTTGCTGCATTCCTTCACCTGTCAAGTTTAGATTATCTTTAATGCCTCAGCTTCAGTGTTATCTCCCCAGGAGGAGTGTCCTAAGCACCATTCTTCTCCATCATAGTATTTATTTCTTTTGTAGTGCTTATCACAACTTGTAACTATATAAGTTTGTTTGTTTTGCTCAAATATAAAAGCTTTTCAATGTAGTGATCTTCAAGTCTGTCTGTCTTCTTAACCAGTATATTATTGGGGCCTGTCATAGGCACATACAGAGACAATATTTTTAATCCATAAATATTATTTATTGTACTCTACAGTGAATTTTGCAACCTTATCCACATATTTTAATCCCTTCAAGAATAGGTCTAGTATCCTCTATAATTCATTATTCTACCATCAGTTAGAATAGAGTAGATAACAGATAAATTAACTACATTACAGGAGGTCATCAAAATCACAAGTGAGAGCATGGTAAAGTTTACATTTTATCTGTGTATGAGTTACACGACTCAAATTTTAGTGAGACCCAAAAAGTTTGGAACTGAATCGTATGAATTTATTGTAGAAATTCCACAATGTAGGACCTATTATTGAATAAAAACAGATATTGCCTATGTGGGTCACACTACTTAAGCCCTTTACAATTAGACACTCACCTAATCTTCATAAAGTTACTATGAAGTGGTTTCAAAGAGGTAAAGACTATGATTTTCATTTTGGAGAGCAGGAAACTGAGGCAAGAAGTAAAAGATCTCACTTACCTCCATACATCCAGGAAATGGAATAACAGGGATTCAACGCAGATGAGGTCCTTAAATAGGCAGGAGCCATGGACTGAGGGATGGGACTTGAGACGTATTCCGTGGGTTACAGTGAGTAAGAAGAATTGGTTGAGTGGAGCATGCGGTGATGGAGAGTTGAAGCAAAGAGGAAATGAAGAAGCTGGAGTCAAAGGTGACTTGGAGTTTCTGGTTTGGGTATTCTCTTACTTGAGAAAAGAACACAAGATAGGAAACAAATCAGAGGAACGTTAATGAGATTAAACTTACAGATTTTTAATGGTGTATGAATGAGAGCCATTGGACAGAACGTTGTTATCAGTAAAGGAAGTGGTCATAACAAATCATAACAATGATAATAATTACTGTTTTGAACATTTATTATATTCTGACGAGTACATGTATTTGTATTATCAAAAATAGGAGTAGTCATTTTAAAATACGGTCTGGTTATCCAAAGAGATAAATGAGAGATTTAGATGTCAGAGACATCAGCTCTTGCCATACAAGAGGCAGTTGAACCCGGGGTTTCACTGGGCTTGCCTAGGAAGAATGTGGGGTGAAAAGCCAAGAAGCCAAGTATGGAACTTGAGGAATATTTACTGTAAGTACTTCTCAGAAGAGAGCGGCTACAAAAAAATATATATATAGTTTGAAATAAGAAAATAAAATTTTTTTTTCTTTTAAACTGGCTGCAAGCAGCTGCATTGTTTACTATTGGGTAAGTTCAAGAGAGCTGGCCCACACAACTTCCCATGAGGTTCTGTGTCAAATAGGACACACATGCCATGTAAAAAAAGGGTCACAAAGTGCTCATTGGATTTAGCAAAATGTCAGTCATTGGTAGCCTTGGTCCCTGGGAAATACAGGGAAAACTCAGATTGCTCTGGTTTGAGAGCAATCAGGATATAAGAAAGTGGCAATGTGGAGTAGGCTACTTTTACATAAAATAAAAGTTAATAATATTGAGGGTATATGAAGATAAATGTTGGTTGGAAAATTTCAGGAAACCATGTCCACTTAATGTCCTCCCTGTTTGAGCTCTGATGGAATAGTGTGTCTGGAGGCAGTGGAGAGAGTTTCAAGTTGACCCTGAAAAGAGTGAGGATACCATGTTTCTTCATCATGGTTATTTGTGATCCATCTGAAGCCAACAACATTCAAACTCAGTTCAATATTAAAAGGAAAAGAAGCTGGGAGCAGAGGCTCATGACTGTAATCCCAGCAGTTTGGGAGGACGAGGCCAGAGGATCACTTGAAGCCAGAGTTTGAGACCAGCCTGAGCAACAAGCGAGACCTCTTTCTCTACAAAACATAAAACAATTAGCTAGGCATGGTGGCGTGCACCCAAAGTCCCAGCTGCCCAGGAAGCTGAGGCAGGAGGATTGCTTGAGCCCAGGAGTTTGAGGCTGCAGTGAGCCATGATCACTCCAGCCTGGGTGACAGAGTGAGAAAAATTAAAATAAATAAATAAATTTAATTTAAAAAATTAAAATGTCTCAAAAAATTAAAAATAAATTTAAAAAACAGAATTAAACAATTTTTGAAATAAACAAAAAAGAAAAAAAATTACTAAAGCATAATTAGTGCCCAGTAGAAAAAACTGACAGATTTTTAATAAACTTCATGTAAATCAACAGGATCGATACATGGTGAAGAATTACAAAATAGAAAGTTATTGGAAGGCTAAGTTATACTTGCATGTCAATGTGGATGATTGTTTAAAATAAATTATTGAAATAGTATACAGATTGTGCTGGCAGAATTTTTATTTTGATTAGATTATTTTTCAGGTATACCTTATAGGTACACTAATCATTGAACTGATTATAGCTGTCCTATTATTCAATATGTCATTGGACAATAAATATGAGAATACATCTAAGACCATATGCAATTAGATTATTCTGGTGTTTCAGTCTTTTGTTTAGATCAGTTGTCCAAAATAAAGTTATTGGGAACCATCAGTGTGAAACACATATGTAATTTCAAATTTTCATGTAACTTTATTAGAAAAAGTAAAAAGAAACTATTGAAATAAATGCTAAAAATGTATTTCAAACACACTATACCAAACTATTATCATTTTAATATGTAATCCATGAAGATTATTAAGACAGTATTTTACTTTTTTAAAAAAAGAAACTTAAGTCTTGAATATCATATGTTTATTTTACACTTAGAGTGTATCTCAATGAAGAATGGCCACATTCCAAGTGCTCAATAGCCACATGTAGCTAGTGGCAACTATGGTAGACAATGAAAATTTAAAGGACTATTTTATGGCTAATTAGAAATGATGATTGTTCATAAGAGACCATATAGATTATGGTGTTTTTGGTAAAGACTTACTCATCCCTCAAGTCACATTTCAAATGTCATCTATTATGTTGGACTTTCTCTGAGGATCCTGGGCAGAAATAATCCCTTTCCCATACAAATTTTCCTAGTATATTTTATATTACTATATATTTAATTCATTCTATAATATTTAACTGTTTATTTTTTATTCAAAATGTTGGGCTTGTTGATGGCAAGTCCAACAGGTCTACATAGTTCTAGTCACATTTCCTTGCCTATAATTTATTAATCCATTTAACAAATATTTATTGAGCACATACTTACTATCATGTATTATTCTTTGTGCTTAAGGTAAATCTGTAGAAAGCAAAGTCACTGCCCTTCACATGGCTTACAGTCTTAGCAATTAGTACTCATTAAAAATATTATTGAATTAAATGGAATTTAGGCTTTAAACCTGTGGGAGTGGCCACTAAACAATGGATCAAACTTAAGAAAGTGATATTTAACAGATACAAATATAAATTTATGTGATTTGGTTTTTTAAAAACTTTTTTTACAGAGTTTTAGGCTAGGTAAAAACCTAGTGGGATGTAATTTACATGACTGAGTGATTTTAAAAGGATACCAGATTCAACATTTTAAATATGTTAAAAAAAACAATACATTAGTGGAGTTACTTTCTCTTTAATATAAGTAGCCTTAGAAAGCCAAATGCAAAATAGAAAGTTATTGGAAGGCTAAGTTATACTTGCATGTCAATGTGGATGATTGTTTAAAATAAATTATTGAAATAGTATACAGATTGTGCTGGCAGATTTTTTATTTTGATTAGATAATTTTTCAAGTATACCGTATAGGTACACTAATCATTAAACTGATTATAGCTGTCCTATTCTTAGTGGGAACTAAACTATGGGTACACATGGATATAACACGGTGGAATAACAGACATTGGAAACTACAAAAGGTAGGAGAGTTGGCGGGGAGAAAGGGTTGAAAAACTACTGGTTGAGTACAATGTTCACTATTTGGGTAATGTACAGACTTCACCACTGCAAATAAATGCATGTAAAAAGTCTGCACTTCTACTCCCTAATTACATACAAATTAAAAATTTTAAATATATTTATTTTATATGTATATACATATATAGGCATATATATAAAGGGTATATATATTTATAACTATATATGTATGTGTATGTGTGTGTGGGTGTGTGTATATATATAGCCTTATTTAGCAATGGTATCATTTTGTGGTGATCAGATTTCATTGGCAGAAGTCTGCTAGTTCTGGGTGCCAAAACTGAATATTGAGAATTCTGACATTTCCAGACACAGAACATCCAGAGTAGGGGACTCAGGATGATAATGAGGTTTTGAACTCAAGACAAGCTGAACACTACACGTGCCTGTGGAGCAAACTTGTTCAACCTGAGGCCCACGGGCCACATGTGGCCAAGGACGGCATTGAATTTGGCCTAATATAAATTCGTACACTTTCTTAATATATTAGGAAATATTTTTGCAATTTTTTTAGGTCATCAGCTATCATTAGTGTTAGTGTATTTTATGTGTGGCCCAAGACGATTCTTCTTGCAGTGTGAGCAAGGGAAGCTAAAAGACTGGACATCCCTGCTGTAGAGCAAATCTAGGTGACTTCTAAAGTGTCTGCCATCTTTAAGAGGATATGACAGTTCCTAATAGAATACATTCATTGGAAAGAAGGGATGCTTAATTGTAGAGACCAGTAAGTCCATGGTTATCATCAAGTGGGAAGATTGGTTAGGACCACAGGACTTGACGATAGTCCAGTAGAAATCATGCTCCACTTTACTGTGCAGATAGACATCTGCCAAAGATCACAGTACAGCTGAGAAGAAAGGTGCCCACTGATTTGTAGTATGGTGTGTGTTTGCACATCAATATTTTTCTCCATATTCCCTTCCTTTTATTTATCTTGGTTTTGAGAGAATGATTCTATCCAATTGCTGGACAACTAAAACTAATTTAAAACTGACAAAAGGCTGGGCATGGTGGCTTACACCTGTAATCCTAACACTTTGGGAGGCCAAGGCAGGAGGATCGCTTGAGCTCAAGGAGCTCAAGACCAGCCTGGGCAAAATGGCAAAAGTCTTTTGAACTCAAGGAGTTTGAGACCAGCCTGGGCAATATGGTGAAACCCGGTCTGTACAAAAAATAGCCATGTGTGGTGGTGCATGCCTGTAGTCTCAGCTACTTGGAGGTGCTGAGGCAGGAATATTGCTTGAGCCCAGGAGGTCGAGGATGCAGTGAGCCGAGATCCTTCCACTGCACTTCAGCTTGGGTGACAAAGTGAGACTCTGTCTCCAAAAACTAAAAATAAAACAAAAATCAAGCTAACAACACATCAGTTCAAAAGAGTATAAAGAATTACATCAAAATTTGTAACATAGTTCGCAGTAGGGTGTTGTAATTTTATGTAGTTTTATTCTTGTAATTCTCTTTTCTGCATATTTCTCTGCACCTATGCATGTCTGTATCTTCTTACAATGAATTGCACTAAGATTCATACTATATTTATCTGTGAATATACAGTCTACAGTGTTGGAACTGCTTACTTGTAGGAACCCTCTCTTGATATGCTTTTGCCAAGTGTAGGTAGCACTATTTCCTACCTGCTAGGATGCTCAGAAAATGCTGAATTGAATGTTGTAAGACTGAATTCCAAAACCAGAAATTTAGGCCTGCATCGTGCTTTTACTGCTGTAATAGCACTCTAACTTATTTTCTGACATCGACTGCCCTATCTTCCTCTCCTTGGTCCAGTAAGAATGATTTTTAATTTTTAATTTTTTTTAAAGCAATCTGATTATATCATGCGGTCCTTAAAATACGTTTGTTCTTGGGCCTGTAGGGTCTGACTCATGCCTACAGCTCCACCCTTACCTCACCTCTTTCTTTGTCCTCCAGTCACGTTGGCCTCAAATATCTGCTCACTGTCGTCACTGTACCAAACATGTTCCTCCATATCACATCTCCTTCGCGTCCCTACCCTCAGCCTCCAGTTATCAGCAGTTAAGTCTTTCTTGTCTGCATCTATTTCCCCTAGTATATTTCTTTTAAGATCACATTTCCCTCTTTTGGAACAATTATTACAATTCCACTTTTGCATTTATTTATTTTAATGTTTGGATCAATATCTATTGGTCCCCCAATGAATTGTAAGGTCCATGAGTAAATGTTACATGTCTGCTTCTATGTGCAACATTACACTACAATACCTAGTGCAGGTCATAAATGGTTAACATATGTTTGTTAAACAGATATGTAAATTCCTGAACAACCACAACAATCTAAGTGTCAAATATGACTAGATTTCAGCTAGAACTAAATCTTTTCTTCTATTTCCACTCAGAAGTAGAGGTCATATGACAGAAAAGAGAAATGATAAAACCTCTTAAAATATATAATCTTATGCTTATTTAGGCAGAGTGTTCTTCTTAATACAGTGATTAACACCATAGTCTATGAAGAACAATTAATTCTTGTTCTATATAAACATTAAATTCTATTTTTTATATGCACTTACATAGTTAGAAATTAATACTCTCTGAGGTCATTCAAATGTTAAATTATCTGACCTTCCAAAATACCATGGTTTTCTTTGCCTTAGACAAGGTTGGGAAATAAAGCGAACTGCATAAGACATTAATATCCTTGATGTGTATTGTACCTTAGGGCTGATATACCCACAGGTACTTTAGAGTTTTACTTTGAAGATTTGAGAATCAAAAGTCAAGTTTATCAGTAGCATGAAATACATTTAATCGAATATATGAAATAATTGATATATACTATATATAGGTATATATTTATGACAATATTTATTATAATTAAAGAATTGATAATTTTGAAATATTTTTGTCTACTTAGACATTGATTTAAATTAAAAGAGCATCTAATTATTATGTAATTCTTACCCTCTTTATACCCTTACTGACTCTCATACTCATTCATTTCTTACATCCTTTTGTTCTCAATTGGACCTTTCTCCTCCTTAATTTTGCTGTTCAACATGTGTAACAGATGTCTTATTTCTACCTGCTTCCATCTGTACATCCCATCACTATTTTCTCTCAACATCCCTCTTCATTCCTTGCTTTCCTTTATTTGATTTCTCACTAACAAGTTCTACTGGGTTCTACTTTCTTTCTACTGCAGTTACTTTCATTTTGGGGGAACTATGTAAAAAATTTCAGAAACTAAAGTTGTATATAAATATAACATAATTATTTTTTCATCCATGTATTTTTAAAATCGTTGTCTTTCTTGAGCAAGCAATTACCTTTTGAGCTTTCATACTTGTCACCCTTAGCCTTTGTTTTTTAATCACCTTCTATGAAAGTACTACACATACAGTGTTATAAACAGCATGAGGGTTTTGAAGACAGACTGAGATGGAGTATGCCTCACCCCTCACTACTGCATTTAATTACATTTAGACAGTTATTTTATGTGTCTAAGACAATCATCAAATGGGAAAACCCCTACCCCAGAGAATTGTTGTGAGTGTTAAATAATATGTCCTGTATGCAGACCTTCATTTTTCACGGCACCACCTTTCCTATTTCCCATTTAATCTTTGGTACATATGCCTAGCCATATATGGTACACTTTCTATGTTGCTTGTTACCTTAAAAACAAACTGCTCTGTTGCACACTGACAAGTAACTGGGATTCTGCTAACTCTACTTATGTTATTTCCAATGTTCTTTATCTCTTCAGTCCATACTGTGAAGATTGATGTGGACTATGATTATCATATATTGCTAATTTCAGTTAGTTTGAAAGTTACTTGTTCCAACAACACACAGATAATATGTAGGAAGGTTGGACAAGGCCTTTCTGACACCAAAGCTGCAGCTCCTGTTGTAGCATTCTGGCGTGTACCTTGACAACCACAAGGCATTAGAGTGGTGAAAGTGCTAATTCTAAGTAGACAAGAAAGGACAATCTGCTTAACAGGGAAGGAAGGTGAATACCAGACTACTTAATGGGAACTGAAAGATATACAAGCAGTAACTTTTGAACTTAGGTTGGTGCAAAAGCAATTGCGATTTTTGCTATTAATTGCAAAAACCAGTTACTTTTGCATCAACCTAATACCTATATGCCCTCTTGGTGAAGCTGGTTGAAAATATCCAAATGAAGTAAACAGGAGCAAAAAGAGAGCAGGCATATCTGTGCCAATGCAGCATGAGAAGTTGGCCATAAAAGCTCAGAAATGTATCAGTTTCTGAACTGTAGGTCATCCTTAAAGTGTAAAGCTTATGAGAAGAGCAGTACAGTAGGATCCAGTGGGAAAGATAAGGAAAAAGTGCCACACACACACAAAATTGTTTTCACAACTATTTCCACAGATCACCAGTACAGTTTGTTTATCAGTCACATTCCTGTTGATGATGTTAACACAGATAGCTGACAGATATTTAAGAAAGCATATATTTTTATTGAAGATGAATTCATTTTATTTAAAATTAAATAAGTGCTCAGTCTTTTGGTTTTTGAAAGTACACTGAGGTGGGGGATGGAGTATGCCTCACCCCTAGTTACTGCAGTTAAGTACACTGCAGTTAAACACATTGATACCCTTTTTGGTTTTATATTTTTATTTTCCAAAGTGTTCCTAATGCCAGAGTAAAAAGTTTACAAGATACTTTAAAAATATTTCATGCCCGCTTTTAAAAATATGATGACAATAACGTACCCAAAACGATAATCCACATAATATACGTTTTGGGCTGTTCCGACTTTCCAGAAAAAAATCTTAAGCTGATGCAATATAAATTGTTAAAAGGTATTTTGTAGACGAATGAAGGTACTTCATTGCTTTACATATTTTTAAATTCCAAAATTCAAGAACACCCTTTTTATTTCATTGTAGTTTAGTTGAAGTAGCAGTGAAATGAAATGTATTCCCAAATCAAGGAGCATGCAGTCACTCGGAGGCCAGAGCACTTCCCTTATTTGTGTATACTAGTGAAAAATGCACAGAATACGTTGTTTGTTTAAGTCCCCCACATAGCCAGTGTAGTTGTTCTTACTTGTTTTACAGTGCAACCTCCTGCTTTAAGATTTAATTATTAGTTTTGATATAGGAAGATAAATTCCCAACATTAAAGGGGTGATTCATTTCTTAAATTTAGCTTGGACAGTTGCTGAAAATCTCACAGCTTGTATTCTGTCTGTAGGTATAATGGATAAAGACCAAGTTCAGTATGTTATACATGAAAGTGGGACTCAATTTATTATAGAGAAGCTTTTAATCTTTGTAAATGGCCTGACATGCTGGATTTTATTTAACAGTTGACTTTCATAGAGAAGGAGTAGGCATTTCTTCAAAGAACCTGACTGAATGCTATAATCCATTTCTTTCTGAAATTGCAGTTGTTAAATTAGACACAAAACATTTATGAATTTCAATTTGCCTTTCCAGCAATTAAGGAGTTCAAAAAAATCCCTTTGTGTTTCCTGGCTTTGAAATGATTATGTTTATTATGAACTGGCCCTTCAATTTCTTCTATCAAATACATTGGAGGTTACGTTAAAGAGGAAGACATCAGTTCTGAACAGGTGTGAAAAAGGGTTCCTTGATGTATGAAAGTGTTCTATTTTAAAGCCATTTTAGCAATTTTAGCACATCTACCGCTGTGAATCCTCGTGGAAATAGGTGGCCAATTCATTTCTCTTTAAAGGGAAGAAAACCTATAACTCAGTGTCCTGGGCCTAATTTTACCATGACGTGGGGCAATGGGTGAGTTTACTGAAACTTTCCCTTCCTGTCTCATTGTTTCAGTGTTGATCCTCCTTATCGTCACCATGAGAAGACGGAAAAAAGAGCCCCTTATTTTTGACGAAGAAAGAGACATCAGAGAAAATATTGTGAGATACGACGATGAGGGCGGGGGAGAGGAGGACACGGAAGCCTTTGACATGGCTGCACTGAGAAACCTCAACGTCATCCGAGACACCAAGACCCGGAGGGATGTGACTCCAGAAATTCAGTTCCTGAGTCGACCAGCTTTTAAAAGCATCCCAGATAATGTCATCTTTAGGGAATTTATTTGGGAAAGATTAAAAGAAGCCGATGTTGATCCTGGTGCTCCTCCTTATGACTCCCTGCAGACATATGCTTTCGAAGGAAATGGCTCAGTTGCTGAGTCACTCAGCTCTTTAGATTCCATCAGCTCAAACTCTGATCAGAACTATGACTACCTAAGTGACTGGGGACCTCGCTTTAAACGACTCGCGGACATGTATGGGACTGGCCAAGAGAGTTTGTACTCATAGCCTTGGAACCTTAATTTGAAATGTACTGAAGAAAAAGTAACAGCAAAAAATAAAATGAAATGAAATAAAATAAACCACTACATACAGAAAACAAGAACTCCACTTGCTGGAGAGAGATAATTGTAAATATTTCTCCATTTTTAATTGTTTAGGTTTCTGCCTTGGTGAGGCATATCTTCATTAGACTTATCTAAGGGACTGCACTGACCACAGACTCTGAGCGTTTGAAGGTTTTTTGATAAAAAGAAATGCTCAGTGGTTTGTGAATAGATAGCAACTCTCATCTACCTGCAAAGGCACCAAACCTCTATGAGAAAGTAGTGCCCTGTGTTGTCAGTGAGTCAAAGATGCCCTGTACATACCTTCATGGTACTGTCATTGAGAGGAAGAGAACATGATGAGCTATTGAAAAACCCTGGAACTTCTTGCATATCAAAACTTGGGACAAATTTAATTTACAGAGATGCTTAGAGCTTACTATATTATTGAATCCAACAGAATTATGTTGCTCTTGACTAACAGAAATATTTTATTTAGCAATATATAAATTCTCAGAAATTCCTTCCTAACTGAAAACCCTGCCACAAAAGCCAGTAAAATTTAGTTTAAGGCAATATAAACCATTGTTTATCCAATAAATTATGAAGTGTTCCAAATAAGAAAAAGGTAAATAATGTTTAAAGTTTGTGATAGTTTTGAGATGCTTGTGTAGGTATGATAAAAAAAAAAAAGTTGCTGTCTATTCATTGATTTTTATTCTCTCTTCTGATTCATACAGGAGAATATCTTTTCTTTTTTATTTGACACATGGTGTTGTATTTATTTTGGAGCTCCAATCTCCACTAAATTCAGGTCCATCATACTGCCTCATAGTATTAAACTCATCAGAACATGCTGATTTTTCTCCAGCCCGAGCTACATGAAGGAAATGAAGCATGGAAATGGAGAAATAATAGTAAAGCAATTGAGCCCTGTTGCAGTTCACATCTCAAGGAGGAGCACAGCTACAAGGACATATAAATTGTTCTTCTGAGCCATTAGAATGTCAAAACATTGGAATAAAATATTTGTATTTTAGAAAGACTTCAGAGCGAATTGAGATTTTCTTTGATGCAAGAATTATTTTTCAAGGTCATGAGTTCTACATGCTCCAAAGACTTTCAAGAACCCAACCTTTCTTGTTGCAAACATATTGAGTAAAATACTGATTTCTTAAAAATCTTAAACAATATAATGTTATAAAGATTAAAATCCATCTTTAAATTCTGATGCAAATATGTCCCTCAAGAATTAACCAAGCAATGTATGATTTCTATGTGGTTTAGATTTGTCAAAGGAAGGAAGGCAATTGCAAGTCATCATATTGTTTAAGTCTGAGATGAGCTTCTTAGAGTATGACTTTCATGACCAAAATGATATTTCTACCTATTATTTTTCCTAGGTTAATACTAGCCTAATGTGCATATATATTCAAGTAACAATGGATTTATTATTTTCCTTCCTTTCTCTTTTGAAAATAATTCATTGTTGGGTTCCTAATACATTTACAGATAGTAAACACTGTATAGAGAATCATGTTCTAAAAGTGCTTTTTGAAAGGCAGACAGTGAAATTAGAATATTAATATGTTGATTACACAAAGAAGAACTACGTCGGATTCTGTAAACTTGCAGCCCAACTTTAGAAATGAAGTATGTAAAAGTGACCTTCAGCTTCATAAAAATAGATAATCCAATAAATTTGATTACCTGCAAACAGTTCTTTAATTTGAATAAAGTTTTGTAAACATTGTTTTATAACTATATAGATATGCTTCTTGCTGTATTAATATGCATATATATTTTAAAAAATTATAACAGAGTGAAATATACTGTTCATAACTTTTAATCACACATGCAAGTTTTTCAAATTAAGAAAAAAAAAAAACAGTGTATTTGACCAGTTTAATAAAATCAGAATGTGGTGCAGGAATTACATAGATGTTAAATCAGCAAGGTGCTGAGAATACAGTTTGTAATAATCCCGTTGTTGTCTGCAAGAAGATGAAATAGTTTAGTACATTTGGATTATGTTGTCAAACCTGCTGATTGTTGCACATATCACTAAACGGAGGTGTGGATGTATTTTAGAAAAGGAACACATATCATTCACCCTTCTTTTTCTGCTTTTAAAATGTGTGTTTTTTCTCATTAATTTTTTCAAATGTTTACCAGTGATAGATTGGAAAAAGAAAGGTTCACATTTAAATAATAATTTAAAATTATTGCATATACCCAATTGCTATTTATGTGCAGATGATTATATCAATGCAGTATTAAATTTGATTCAGTGTTTTTTTTTAATTTAAAAAAAATTCTTAAGATGGCTGGAAGAATGTTTCTAAAATAGGTAGTATTTACATGAAGTCGTCTGAGCTTAATTGTAAGAGTAGTAAATGTTCTGCCGTTGCTTATTTTAGTTTTCTTTTTTATTCTGAAAACTAATGCTATATATGATGACTGACAATACTTGAGATATATGCTTTGTTTTAAAAACAGAGATTGAAGAGTTGATTGATAAAATTAATATTAAATCTATTTGGAAAATTCTCCAAAAATCATTTAAATAAATATATATTATCAAGTTGCTTAAATTCAGTATTATACTGAAACCAACTAGAATGAGCTCACAAGAACTAATTATGCATATCTCTTCCCAACTCCAGATACAGTGGTATCATTTTGGTATGTTGATGTCAGCCTTGGTGGGATTATTTCGACCACAACAGTAATTAGCAAACACTACCCTTTTCTCTGGAGAACAAGTTGTTAAACATTTACCAGCACTCTACTGCTTAAATTATTTTATAAAAGGACGTGTGATAATTGTAAATATGTTATGAATTTATATGATTTAAAATAATGACATGAAAGGAATTTATGCTATATTTTACTACTAAATATCAATGCATATGGTAGTGATTTCCTGACGTGAAATCCTTGGAGCTACTTGTAGACAGGGAGAGGATTCACTTCTTTATGGAAAACAATGGCTAAATTTTAAGTAGAGATAATAGTTCAGGAAGTCAATATATTTAAATATTTTCCGCTTGTCCATATAGGAGCATCAATAGAAACTCAGGGTGTGCCAAATTATGCCCATTTTGAACAGTTTAATTTATTGAAAAATCAGATGCATTTTACTTGTTACTGTCTATGTCAAGGAAATACACCCAAGCCCTTAATCTGAAATGTCACCATTGCATTGTTTAAAATCAGCATAAAAATATAAAAATCAAATCTTAAGAAAATGGATTTCTGGAGATCAAACCTAAATTATCAATCTCAATTCACAAATTAGTCTCTCAAAGAAATATTCCTAGATCAGTCAACTAAAGGAACAAAATCAAGAAAAAATTAGGTAGTAATTTACAGGCAATAAGTAGATTTTTCTACAAGCAATCACCAGATCGGGGATCTGGTAAATATCTTGATTTGCCAGGAAGTTTCGCTTATGACTACAATTGAGATTAGTTGTCTACAAGATACATGCAGGAGGTAGTAGTGGTTAAGTGATGGTAGCTGCCTTTTCACTCTGCGCTCTGAGGATGTTTTAAATTATTTTATCTTGATGCACAATTACATTTACTACATTGGATGATAAACAGACATAGGCAATTATTTTCATGTCAACGGCATAGTTACACAACGTAGGAATGATATTTGTGATATGACCCACATGCCCAAGAAATGCAAATGCAAATAGTGTTAGCATTTATATTGAAATATAAAATCTACAGGAGCTTAAAATAAACTAAGCTAAACACACTGCAAGAAGCTAAATGATTTAGTTTAAACATGTTAAAGTTTTAAAGCACTAGCTGTAAATATTAATCTTCAGATTTTCAATTTAACATATATTCGCTTACAAACTGTTCTAATAATAACCCTAATTATTTTCCAAGTCACCATTTAAAGTTTTATTTACAGTTGACCTAATCAAATTAAAGTTGATGAAAGCTTCAACTTATTTTTTAACTCTTTCTGGTCAACGATGCCTGGAGGCAGGTGAAATATATATGACAACTAATAGATAAACCAATTTATTTTATGTTAGTGTATGTTTATTTTTTAATTATGAATAATGTATATTGTGTGTATATATGATGGTGTATCAAAGTTGGCAATGAAAGCTAATACAGTCATGTTAGTTGGCTGGATATAATAAAGAACAAGAAAGGACTAATAGCATTTGCATTTTAAATATAATTGAAATGATTTCAGAAGAGTGGGATAAGACCTTAACAAACATGGGAGATGTTTAAGGCTGTGATTTGGTGGATACTGTAACGTATGATTCTGTGGGTAAAATTTTTCAAGCAAATCAAGGCAGGCAGTGTGTGTTGCATTCTGACACTTTTTCATTATTATGCTAACTTCTACTGGCTCAGAATTTAACTGAAAAGGATGTGTCCGTGTGTGTGTGTTTTTACGTGTGTGATTGGGACCTCGAGAGATGTATCTGAAGCAATGTAAAAATAAGAGTCTCATAATGCCTGGTAAATGCTGGCATATTGTTGTCACTTGCCAAGTGACTGTTAGGCAATAAGACTAGAAAATATGGTACTGAATGAAAGGAGAAATATCTTATTTGCTGTAACCATCTAATTTATATTAGGATAAGGATTTCAGTAGCTAAGGAAAGAACATTTAGCTGAATTATTTGAGAAATTGTCACATATTATTGTGTAGATTTAATCTCATTGTTAACACAGAATATAGAGTGTGAATTATTTGTTATGAAATGTTACTGGGCATTGGTGTCAGTGTGGTATACCAGAAATTACCTCTGGTCTGTGCTTATAAAATCTAGGTCAGAAGCTCAGTTTCACCACATTTTTGCTGTGCCCTCGATGCCATTCTCATTCTCTGAACTTTTATAGCTTCATGATTAAAATTGAGTTAACTACTATCCTGTTTCAGAGGCTTGTGAATGATTAAGTGAAAGACTGTGTAAACTGTAAAACACTATAAAAATATAGAGCTTTATTATGGGAAATAATGGGAATTATGTAAAACGGTCAATTATTGTTATATGGTAAACAGAGAATTTCTGTTTGGAGATATATACATTAAGGAAAAATACATGCAATTTGGTATCCTAAATTGGGAAATAATATTCAAATAGAAAATTGTCATAATTAATTGAAGCCACTCAAATACACTCATAAGATCTTAAAAGAGTGAAGTTTAACCCAACCTAATTCAACTATTTATATGAATTGATATCCATATGTGAATGGGATTATAAATAAAGAACAAATCTTTCCTACTTATGATGATGACTGAGTAGAACACAAAGGCCTGCCTTTAGATGATCCCAACCTCATTGCTGAACACAAAACACCAGAATAGAGAAAATAAAAAGACAATAATGAGTATAAGTTAAGTGGTCTTCCAGGCATCCAGAGTAGATAAAGAAAATGAAGTTCTAGAGAATACAATACTTTTTAAAGTCACAGTGACATATGTGTAATTAATAATTTATACACTTGAAAAAAATAGAATGCAATGATACTGGCTTAACATGAAAACTATTCTGAATGCAATGTACTCTTGATGACTCAAACTCACTTCTTATATCTTACAATAGCTCATCTTAATCTCATGAATGAAGAAGCTCTAGGAAACTAAAAAATAATATACAATAGATATTACTTTTTGTCAGTGATGCCAAGATGAATGTTAATAAGCTCTCTTCTCAACTTTAGCTCTTAGTTATCTGGTTATTTTATGCTCATGTGAACAGACACTAGAAACAAATATATTAATAACTATGTAACTAATGAGAATGTTGAGAAGTACAGCATACTTTCATTCAAAAACTTAAACTTGCATTTTCATTTTATTAATGAATATAATTATGGTAATAGTTTATATTTTTATAAGCTGGAAAAAATTATATGATTCAGTACCCTACAGCTTCGTGTTCTATTTTTGTGAGTATAAACACTATGTTTTTGTATTTCAAGATCTGGAATATGTTGTATATTGTATATGACCAATACTTTACGAACAATCAAGTTTTAAAACATTAGATAACTATATACCAATTTCATTTTACATGCAGTAATTTTAAATGTCCAAAAATAAAAGGAAAAGGAAAAACAACTCACTACACAACTTATATATAATATATATTATGTATTTGTCTTTGAATTATGTGTGCATATGTGTGTGTGTATACATATAGACAGAGAGCATGCACACACATACATACACATATGCAGGAACACACACAATTTGAGGCTAAGTGTTGAAGTAAAGTAAATGACTTTTAAATTAGATCCAACCTCTACAATTAAATTATATGAGCATACTGAGAAAAAAATGCACATTTGTAAAGGTTCTCTTTAGTAGAGATTTCAGAATTTTTTTTCAGAAATTTAGAGGAATGAACAATTCACATTAGTAAAACACACAGTATTACTTTCAATGAAACTATAACTGTTATGTTTATGAAATTCCATTACAGTTACATTAAAAAGAATTAAAACCACTTTTGAAATGTTTTTGCTTATGTAAGAGTCACTTGTATAATAAAACAGTCTTAAAAATGTTAATTCAATTGACTGCAGAATTGATCCTGAAAATCCAGTTCACTTAACCTTGGAAATGAGCCATGAAGCATAAAACTTGAGGTCAGAATGTATGTCAGAACCGAATAGATTATTTTCATTCAGCTCAAGTGCTATCTTTCTGGCAAATAGGCTTCTACAATATTCAGTATTGGAGATGTTTAAAACAAATATAAGAAATAGGGTACTGTTTCAGAACTAACAAGTGAAGAGATACATACAAAGTGTACTCTGAACTGAAATAAATGTAGGAAGACAAGCCGTGAGAATGTGAGAGTTCAGTGTATTGTTGTATTTTCTTGTGTGTTTTGCTGTATTTTAAAAAAACAAGAAAAAATTGTTGCAGAGTAAGATACATGGAAGAAAATAATTTCCTCAATTCTTGGTACCTCACTACAATGAAGACTTCTATTGTCATCATTCTCAGCTCTGATGGTGGTGCCAACCTGGTTTCCAACATATACCTCCTGACAACTCGGTACAGAAAATGAGTATCATTGTAATTAAAGTTTAACATTTTCTTCTAAGTGACTGATTTTTTAATATAAAATTATCATAATAAAGTTTTTCTATAGATACGTAATTTTAAGTTCCATAACATTCTAACATATACATGATTTCAATTTTCATGTAAGTCTGTGAATCACTCAAGTTAGGCATTGTTAGGTTTTTTAAGGAAAAACTTTGATGACCAGAATAATTGTAACTTATGGGAAAAAAAAAAACACATAAAATAAATGGTAGAAATGGAAGAAGAAGAAGAAGAAGAAAAAAAAACTTTGGGACATTTTGCCCTTTATCTTTTCTATTATCTTAGACTGTCAATAAATAATGGTTTGATTTAGGAGGATAAGAAGATAGCTGAAACTCTAATAATTTGACTTTCCAATCTTAATTAGGCTTCAGTTCCCTCACTAGGATTGTGAAACTTCCTTGCGATTGTTTTTTTAAAAAATAATTTAATCAGGATGTGACATTAAATTATGTTTCCATGTAATGAGAAAATGGAAATATTTATATTGTCATGTTGATGGCACTTCACCAGTATGTCTCAATCTATTCTCAATTGTGGGAAGTCAGGGACCCCGAATGGAGGGACTGGCTGAAGCTGCGGCAGAAGAACATAAATTGTGATGATTTCATGGACATTTGTTAGTTCCCCAAATTAATACTTTTATAATTTATTACGCCTGTCTTTACTGCAGTCTCTGAACTTAAATTGTGAAGATTTCATGGACATTTATCACTTCCCCAATCAATACTCTTATAATTTCCTATGCTTGTCTTTAATCTCTTAATCCCGTCATATTTGTGAGATGAGAATGTATGTCGCCTCAGGGTCCTGTGATGATTAACTGCACAAATGGTTTGTAAAACATGTGTGCTTGAACAATATGAAATCTGGGCACCCTGAAAAAGAACAGGATAACAGCAATGTTCAGGGAACAAGGGAGATAACCATAAGTTCTGACTACCTGTGGGGCCGGGCAGAACAGAGTCATGTTTTCTTTATTGCAGAAAAAGAGTAGGAGAAATATTGCTGAGTTCTTTTCCTAGTAAAATAGAAACCTGCTGGTTTTGCAGCTCAGGTGGGCATGATGGAACCTGCCAACATGTGATGTCACCCCCAGAGACCCAGCTGTAAAATTTCTCTTTTTTGTACTCTTTCTCTTTATTTCTCAGACCAGCCGACACTTAGGGAAAATAGAAAAGAACCTATGTTGAAATATTGAGGGCTGGTTCACCTGATACTCTGTTATGTCTTTGAGGTGGGACATTGTTTTAAGAATGGATGATAGCATAAAAACATGGCAGACCAGATTTTCTGAGGGTTACCCACTTTGCAGATTCATAAACTTGTTATTGAATAGTTGGCTCACAGGGTAGAAGAAAAATCCCAACAAGCCCTCCACCTTTTCCAAAAAGAAAAAAGAAAAAGAAAAAGCTAAATTTTATGAAGCTAAACTGTCAACCAACAGATCTACTGAAGTTGCCATGGGAGCAGCTCCAACCCAGCGCTGGGCTCGTGGAAGGCAGCAAGGTACCTGCATCAAGCCAAGATCCATAAAGGTGCTAGTGTCATTTGAGGACAGTTTCACCCCTACCTCCCATAGATTATTTTAGACCAAATATGAATTAGTAGTCAAAAATGACCAAACAGATGATAACACACCATGAGGGAGATGGTTCATAGAAATCTCCAAGAACTTCATATATGGTAACTATTAGAAATATGACAAGAAAAAACTTTGTGTAAAATATAGAATAAAACACAAGCAATAATGAAAAGATGATCTATGATGGTGTATACTTGCAAAATAACCAAACAGTGTATTTAAGATTTAAATATATCTTTGAAGCTAGAAGTACTATGAAGAGTGTATATACTATATTAGACACTGTGTAAGAAGGAACTTGTGACGCAAAAAAATAGAATGCAAGAAATTAATCTGCTACATAGAGAAAAAAAGATAATCTGAAAGAACATAAGGGACAAGGATAAAATACAGTTTAACGTGCTTATAACCAGTGTGAGCTTTGTTAATCAGAATTCTAGAATGTTCCATTGCCTTGTGTGATACCTCCACTGCCCCCACTTTTTTTTCTTTTTTTTTTTTTTTTTTTTTTTTAGACAAGGTCTCATTATAATGTTTCCCAGACTGGCTTTTAACTCCTGGTCTCAAGTCATCCTCCTGCCTCTGCCTCCCTAAATGCTGGAATTACAGGTGTGAGTCACCATGCCAGGTGTCTCCCATTTTTTTCATGGTAGCTTAACTTCACCTGAAGCCTCCTATGCCACTATCTTTATAGGAAGCTTTACCGACTTTGTACGACTTGGTTTAATTTATTCAGCTTAATGGTCCATTTAACCAATATTGTTATAAATTTATGAAGCTTCAATTCTAGCAAAAATAAATTATGTACATTCATCAAAATGTGTGGCACACCTACGAAAAGTGATCAGGATGCCCAAGCAATTTTAATTAAAATCAGATAACTAAATATGGGCTCTGTGTTTTCATTTATCTTTTCTCTCTGTGGTGTTTTGGATTACTTTCTCTGGGGTTAGTGAAGATCAAAATAAAGCCCTATTTTTTCCTCTAATAAAAGGGGATTTATTTGGGTTGTAGAGAAAAGATACAATATAATCATGGTTCAAGTGGCATAAATTAAGATTTTGTGTTTTTTTCTTCTCTTTTAAATACTCTCTTCCTACTTCTTTAGTCCACCAAAATCCTTTTAACAATATATTCAATAGCCAGAAAATCAAATGAGTTGAGGACTGGGTCAATTCTGCAGCTCTCAATTGATTTATCAGTGAGTAATTCTGATCTTTATCACTTCTAGGTGGTCTTCAATATCTTGATTTAAAGTTTCATAAAGATAACTAACCTGTGCTTTTGCCATTTCACAGTTTGGTAGTAAAGGGGATTCTCTTAGTTCTAGTTCAAGGCACAGATTGCTGTCTTCTTTTTTTTTTTTTTTTTTTTTCATCAATGGTGGGTCAGGGATGAGCATATGTCACTACTTGTTTTCCTAAGATGTTAACAATGCCAGGGTTGTACGACAGGCATAGATCCTTTGTACTTAAAACCATCCAGTTCCCTCATCAAAAGGAATAATAAATTAATGAAATTTAGTCTCCTAGTTCATGGTGGGTTAAGTAGAATGTGCATATGACTATAAGCATGCACAAGAGACCAAAGAAAAGTCTCACTTATATATAAAACTTAAAAAGGTTCATATTTCACTTTCCTTAACCTAAGCATGTAATATCTAGCTTCCAAAATGAAAATAATTAGTTGAATAATATGTACCAATTATTTAGAAAGGACATTTTTAAATTTTAAACATGCATTATGGATTATTTTTATTATGTATAATTATATCAGGAGAGGTTTCATCACATAAATGCTCCTGAACTGAAATTTAAGAAACATATTTATATGAAGTATGTTTCACTATTATTGCACATGTATTTTCTGAGGACATGTATTATTACCAGCATTTAACCCACGAGGAAAGTGAAACTCCAAGAGGTTTGATGAATTGGCCAACATTCCACAAGCATTGAGTGATAGGGCAGGACCTGACCCAGGTTACTTCCATTCTGCCTTAACACTGCTATGAACATTCATAATTTGAGGTTTCACATGATGATACTGTAATTTCACCTGTTAAATGTATGTGTTAACATCACATAGGTAGGTAAGTATAAGTAATTAAAAGTTTATTGTTTTTCCTCCAGGTGCTCAGAAGGGAAAGGTCTCTAAAAAGATAACCCTTTAAGCTCTATGTTTCGGTGAGAAAATGTGTGACGTGGGCTTATGGTCAAATTTATGTAGGCAAGTCTTTAAGTTTTAAATATCAGTTCACCTTCATAGCACCACATTGGTGTACATACAAATCAAACAGGAATGCAAAAGAATTCCCAATAAACAATTTGGGCAACTGTAAAGATTAGAAGTGAATTAGTGAAACAATGGATGAGGGCTAGAAGTAGAAGGCATGATGGAAACAAAAATACTCAGTATTAACCACACTGAGAAACAAATGCATCTACCAGAAATAGGAAAGGGACAGTTTTGTTATGATAACCGCTATAACATGTTATGTTTGCAGTTGAAATCATCTTCAAGGCTATTAATATATAAACAATTAGAAAAAGGTGTCTGCATTCTTAAACCTATTCAAACTGTTAGCGAAAGTTTCAAACAATGTTGCTTGAAAGTACAGTAATTTAGAGCAGAATAGAGGTTGATTTAAAAAGACCAAAAAATTGAAAACAAGAAAGTAGGATATTTATAGAAAATTATTATTCAAATTGGTTGTAATTCATGTCAAAATCCTTCCCCATCTTCAATTCAGCTTCTGTAAATCTTATCATTCATTCATTCATTTAGAAGTAAGCATCTGTATGGGGTGGGGACTGGCTATACAACAGTGAGTTAAAGAGATATTATTACTAGAGCTACTAGACAGTTTTCTCTGAATGTGATTCCTGGATTACCTAAGTCATAGTAATTCCTGTTACATAACAGAATTCTTGTTTAGGGTGTTTCTGCAGACTTCATACTGCACATTGAATTAGAATTTTTAGGAGTGAAAAGCTTAGCATTTCAGGGCATCCTCTCCTCCTGATCACTAACAACTACCATAGAAATGTCCCAGTCAGGCTTAGTGGCTCATGCCTGTAATCCCAGCACTTTGGGAGTCCAAGGCAGGCGGATCACGAGGTCAAGAGATCGAACCCATCCTGGCCAACAAGGTGAAACCCCGTCTCTACTAAAAATTAAAAAAAAAAAAATAGCTGGGCATCGTGGCACACGCCTGTAGTACTAGCTACTCCGGAGGCTGAGGCAGGAGAATTACTTGAACCCAGAAGGTGGAGGTTGCAGAGAGCCGAGATCGCGCCACTGCCCTGCAGCCTGGGTGACAGAGCGAGACTCTGTCTCAAAAAGAAAGCAAGAGAAAGAGAGAGAGAGAGAGAAAAGGAAGGAAGGGAGGGAGGGAGGGAGGGAGGAAGGAAGGAAGGAAGGAAGGAAGGAAGGAAGGAAGGAAGGAAGGAAGGAAGGAAGGAAGGAAGGAAGGAAGGAAGGAAGGAAGAAAGAAAAGAAAGAAAGAAAAAGAAAATGTCCCAACAGGTGCCTCTGTCAGGTTCTCCACCATGGGGATCAGCAAATAAAATTCATTATATGTTCATTCTACTATTATACAGGGAACCAACTCCATATTGAGTAAGGAAAGTTTTATAAACATCATTGATTTGAAGCACTTCAAATAGTCTTTTGCAATTTGACCATCAAAATAAGTGCTAATAGTGAGCGATACAGGAGAGGCAGATAGTGAGGACAAAGGGGTCTTCGGTAAGGCTTTCTTTTTAATAAAAAGCAGCCCCCAAAATCATTTCCTTTCTAACAAAGAGCGGCCTAAAAAAAATCAAGCTGCGGACATAGATGAGCAAGCTGGAAGCATCCATGGGTGAATGCCGGCAGCTGTTCCACTGGGAAAAGCCTACCTGTGGGCCAGGTATGTTCAACATGGAGGCTTCATCTTCCCTTTTATTTGTCACCATACGTACCGTAAAAGAAGCAGGCAATATGGCACCGGCCAGGTAAAGAACCGAACTGCATAATCAAAGATTAGAGTAGGGGTGACCAGATTTTTGCACACAATGCGAATGGCACACACCTGGTCTAACCAATCTTTCATGCCCCGTGTAAATCAAACACTGCCTCCTCAAGCTCATCTGTAAAACCTCCTGCACTTCACCACAGGAGTGCCAACTCATTTTCTCCAGGACCCCTCTATCTGCAGCAGAGAGAGCTTTTCTCTTTCTTTTGCCTATTAAATTTCCACACTTAACCTCACTCTGGTGTGTCCACATCCTAGTTTTCCATGGCTGTGGGACAACGAAACTCAAGTATTACTCCTAACAGAGATATTGCTTTAAGAGCATGGAGCATAACCTGAGTTATAACCTGAGTCCACGCTGGCACAAACAAATAAATAATTAGAGATTCATACAAGTACTTTCTTGTAGTAGGATGCCAACCAATAAATATTGAAGGGATGATGAAAGTAGAAATTCATCAAAGTTTTTTAAAACTAGTGTATAACATGAGACAATAAACATGTTTACATAACACTCAACTTTTTTTTCACAAGGAATTTATTAATTACAGAGGAAAAAGCAATAATTTCTGGTGCAGAAATATGGGAGACACTGCCTGAACCAATGAATTAGCTGATCAATAAGATTAGAAAAAAATGTTGTAAAATGTGTCCTGATATGATGCACTGAGGACACAACATCACTTTTGTGTTATTCCTGACAGATATGTATAACCTATTTCTATTTAGAAGGACACAATACAAACCATAAAAGAACATTATACAAAATAAGGTGCCTATATTTTTCAAAAATGTCAAGATCAACAAATATAAAGAAAAGCTAGGGAAGGTTCCAGATTCTTTAAAAATTGTATAAATGCAATGCAATTTATACAATTTCATTGTATAAATTCACAGTCAGAAGGCATTTTTTTCCCTAAATGTTTTTCTGAAACTACAACCTGACAGTCTAGCTTCTGTGAGATTACATGAAGAAATCTTTTTGTATTTAATAAATAACAAATGAAATATTTAATTACAGTAGAAATAGAATAGTAAAGACAGCATTATCTTAGTTCCCCAGATAAATCAAAATAGATAAGATAAAATAAGATAGATTTGCACATGGCAATACTGATGCATACAATGCAGACTTGGAAGTACAATAGTTTCTATGGTGATTGCCAAAGAGCTGCTAATCAGTAATTTTTTTCCATATGTCAGTATTTCTTTTTGCAAGATTCTAAGAAATGATCTATAAAGTATATGTATGTTATCAAACTAATTGGTTTGTTCAAAAATTAGTTATTATAATTATTAGTCATGGTCATATTTTATTATTGGAATATTAGGTGATAATAACTAATTTTAAAATAATCCAATTAGTTTTTTTTTAAATAAAGGTCTATAAAGATTGTAACCAACATCACTTTTTAATACTATGTGAATGGCAGAGTATTTGATTGGTTTGATATAGATTCATTTAATGGAAATCTACATATTAATTTAAAATTAGAAATTTTCTTTAGAAAATATTATCTGAAATAATGGTAGCTATTGAAAATATCATGAAGTATTTTAAGTGATACATTCTCATTCATTGTACTTATTAAGAAAATAATAAATGCCTAATGGTTTGAGTCATTGCTGAGTATTATTTACTGTCAAAACTTGCAACTGACAGATCCGGAGTATACTAGAGAAGCATTTTGCATATTCAAGCATTTTTAAGAAATTTAAATTATATGTAAGCAAAGGGTAAAAGTGACAAAATAAACTAACACAATACAATAAAATGGAGGGGGACTTATTTTATCTGCTTTAAAGGCTGGCAAAAGATAAAATATAATTTTGTGTGTAATTAATAGTATTGCCTTTAAATATCTGCCACTGAAGAACCTTAAACTTTCTCTTAATCCTATTTAAATCATCATTGTGGACCATGCACAGTGACTCATGCCTGTAATCCCAACACTTTGGGAGGCTGAGGTGGGTGGATCAACTGAGGTCAGCAGTTTGTGACCAGCCTGACCAACATGGTGAAAGCCCGTCTCTACTAAAAATACAGAATTAGTCAGGCGTGGTGGCAGGCATCTGTAATCCCAGCTACTCTGGAGGCTAAGGCAGGAGAATCGCTTGAACCCGGGAGGCAGAGGTTGCAGTGAGCAGAGATCACGCCATTGCACTCCAGCCCAACAAGAGTGAAACTTCAACTCAAAAATAAATAAATAAATAATAAAATAAAATATCATTGTGTATAATGAACTCAACAAGTTTACCTTTCCCTTTATTCCTTCTGCCTTTTAGATAAGGTTTCTTAAGATACTCAATCAGGATATCATCCTAATTCCCAGCAGCATCAAATTCAGAGACCTTGCTTTCTTGAAACTTTCCTATGTCACTGAAGCACAAGATCTGATAATATGCCTTTTCTAACATCCTCATACTAAGATGCCCAACAATTATGTACTATGTGTTCTCCTTTGTTGGGAATCACAGTTAAACTCAGTATTGTTGAACTATATATGTCTATTACTCGTAGTCCTTGGCTTCTGGACGTTGACGTGGTTGGATTGCAGAGGACGACGTAGCTGTAAGACAATGCAGGGTCAAAGGAGAGTTTTTTAAAGATAAGACAATAGTTCACTATTTTTGCTAACCAATGCAGGACAGAAAATTTCTGAAGTGATATCTTTTAGAAGGTGAGAGTGAACGGGTATAGTGAATGCATAAAGATTGGTCTTAGGTAGAAAAAAAAGAAGAGTCCAGAAATGGAAAAATAGAGATAATAAGTCATAATGATACTAGTATCAATGGGAACATGTTCAAGTGGGAACATGCGGAATTTCTTCTTGGGTTACTTTCATTGTTCTTGCTAAACAGAAGAGCAAAATCATCAGTGGAATGTGAGGAAGTGGAATAAATCTTAATGATGGATGAGATACAAGTGTGAAGAAGATAACTAAGGGAAGGGAAAGGATCACATAAACGCCCTAGAACCTCTGGCAGCAGGAAGGGCTCAACACTTATTGAACTTATTGACCATGTCCAGAAATCAACTAAAATTGTCCCTACACTCCCACATCCCAACACAGTACATATACTATTTAAGCAAAGGTGTGTATTGACCTTCTAATTTCTGATTTACTAAATTATCAACCTGCTCACATGCACAGACACGTACACACACACACATACACACACACATAGACACACACATACACACACACACACATACCTCTTAAGGTGAATTTTTCAGAAGTCATTAGGGGAGACCATCTGGCACCATCATGTCTAGCCACTAGATGTAGACCTACTGGTTCCTAGCTTACTTATTCTCTGAGTGACTCCAGGCAAAAGATTTGCCTCTTTGTATTCAAATGTACCATCTATGCAGTGGGTAGAACAATATAATCTACTTCCTATGCATGCTAAAACAGTTAAATGTATTAACACTTATGAAGTAGTACTTAGAACAGTATTAGGCACTGCATTTGCCAAATAAACAGAAATCTTACCAAACTGAAATCCCTGGATTACTTTGAAAAAATAAAATCAAATGGATGAACTAATAGAACTAGCCTATGACTGTGGCCTATTTGACAACATGTCTAATTTTGGTAGTTGTTTGGGAGTCTTTGTGGTCTAGATTATGGTTGGCATTACTGAGTGACTTTCATTGTGTAAGTATGAAACCACTCACGAATGAAAGCGCTCCTCCCACCTGCCCAAGCATTCTTGCATCATTTTGTTATTTCTAGAAGAGTAGTGGTAGAAACTTGTTCTAAAAGTCAGAGAATGGGCAGACATCATGGCTTAGGCGTCTATCCCAGCACTTTGGGTGGCTGAGGGAGGAGGATTGCTTGAGGCAAGGAATTTGAGACCAGCCTGGGCAACAGGGGAGACACATCTCTGCAAAACATAAAAAATTACTTGGGCATGTGCCTGCAGTCCCAGCTGCTCAGGGGGCTAAGACGGGAGGCTGCAGTGACCCATGTTTCCACCACTGCACACCACACTGGGTGACAGAGTGAGACTCTGTCTCAAAAAAATAAAAAAAACTAAAAAATTAAAACTAAAGAAAACAAAAAAAAGTTCAATAAAAAAGTTGAAGAAATCTTCAGTCCCGCTTAATGATAATTAATTATTAACACATCACTAATTTGACCATTTATATGAGTAAAATAATACACCCTTGCCTAATTAATTTTATTTCTATCAGAGAGAAAAAGAGAGAGATCCAAAAACAATATTATTGAACACCTTTCTATGTTCACTACTACCCCCAAAGTTCCCTTTAAGAAATGGAATATCATATTTTGAATGCATCCAATTAACTAACATGGCTTTTCAGGATTATCGTGTACTATCAAAGGACATCCCCAATGTGAAAACCTGTTACAACTCATCACTATTCTACTGCTCCAGTTTTCATATTACATTTTAAACTTTTGAAATATTTGTTTAATTCTCTTTATGCTTTACTTTTTTGTATGACTGGAGATTTGTAAGACATGTCCACAAATTCTAAGAAAATCTGAAAAGATGAGGTCTACTGAATGGAAATTCTTTCTCAAGTCTATAGAAATTCAAATAATAAAACTTTTAAGAGAAATAAATACTCTGTAGTTGACTCTAGCATTCTAAGTATCTAAATCTTCTTGAAAGAAGTAAAATGTGATTAAATTTTGAGGGAGAGCAATAATCTAAAGTCATCAAGTTTATCTATTTTAGAAGCAAAGCATTAAGACAAGGAATGGTGCCTAAAAACTGCCTGAATTACATCACAGGAAGAGCCGAAATCCACCCAGGAGAAATAAGTTTCTACTGGAATACAACAGGGCATTTAACTGCACTGATCGTCTTTTCTCTTTGGAGATGCATTCGATCGGAATTATTAAGAATGAAGTCCTTTTTACTTTATAAAAATGCTCTTCAAAGATTTTCTTTTGCATCTCAAACAATTTTGCCTTGCTTACAGGCAATACCCAGAAAAATAAAAGTTACCGTGTGTGATATTACATTGCACTTTACATTCAAGGACACTGTAAAGGTGCATGCATTGTATAAAAATTAAAACATTCATTTTCTTCTAAGAACAAACAAAGATTTGAACACTATTTGTCTGTTTCTGCCCTTTCATACCTATTTTCCTATGAAGCTAGAAGTGATGGTAAAGGTATTCAGAAAACATTAAACTTTTCAGTAGTTCTTCATTTTGTTGTATTATAGAGTAAATACAGATTAATTAGATAACTAGTTTGAAATATGAGAATAAAAAGTATTTAATAACTGCAAACCATTTGAGAGCATGTGAGTTGGGGATATTGTCTACAAGGAAAATATTTTTAAACTATAGAAAATTGCCTTTCTGAAACACAATTAGATTAAAAATTGGAACTATAACCTGAACAAAGAAAGAAAAGGCAACTTAAGAAAGAAATTATTTCACATATCTAATATTGGGAACTAATTTATTTTTCCAGCCTGCAGATATTAAGTCAATGTATTATTATACTTATTATGAATATGCAAACTACAGGGATTTAGAAAGCTTGTTTTAAACACCACCAGAATTATTAATGAAAGAAAGGAGGCCAGATGTCAAATATTTATCCTCTTATGTATGTATGTATATATTTTGCCATTCAACTCAAGTTGGATTCCAAGACTCAGTTCTGACTCACGTAGTTTGTTTTCCATTTATAAGTTGCCAAAGACATAAAGACCACCTATATTAGTCCGTTTTCACACTGCTATAAAGAAATACCCGAGACTGGGTAATTTATACAAAACAGAGGTCTAATTAACTGACAGTTCTGCATGGCTCGCTAGGCCTCAGGAAACTTACAATCTTGGTGCCAGGTGAAGCAGAAGCAGGCGTCTTCTTCACAAGGTGGCAGGAGAGAGAGTGCTAACAGGGGAAATGCCGGATGCTTAGGAAGCCATCAGATCTCCTGAAAACTCACTCACTATCACAAAAACAGCATGGGGGAAACCACCTCTATAAAATTCAATTACCTCCCCACCTGGTACCTCCCTTCACACCTGGGGATTATGGGGATTACACTTCAAGATGAGATTGGGATGAGGACAAAAAGCACAAATAACTGTATCACCATCCTTGGAACATGTACTTCCCGTTACTATATCTCAGTGATAAAACGTGGGTATTGATACCTGCAGAACTTTTTCCCCTATAATGTTACAAAACTAGGACAGCTGCATGAAGTCTTTTGTAAGATGAAAGACTATTTTCTCTTTGCAGCTTGCTAGGGTATTTAAGTTACTTATAATTCAGGATATAAATAAAGCAAACTCATACATCTTCCCACTGAACTAGGCGCATAACTGTAATGGCCTTCATGTGAACAATATCTCTTAAAAGGTACCTAATGATATCTCTTAACTTTCTTACTTCTAGAAAAAAAATATTTACTCTAATGGCAATCATTAAATTCATTTTACTTTATTAAGGATTTTTTTTAAAAATTAGAGACAAACCTTTGCATCACACTGAAAAAGAACTTACATGAATACTTCCTTTTCAAGGTGCTTCCCGAGTTTAATACAAAAGAGATTCCTCTATGTTTATTTTTTCAACTTTGTTTTGAACCTGCAATTGACTCACTTTTTAGAATTTCTTTTCTGTGTAAAGGACATAATGTTTCAAGTAGTATATTTATTCCTTTTGTGTTGAGCAACAGGATATAATTCAGGTGCTGATATAACTGAATTATCTGAAGATTAATAATTTATTTCTTTGAGTATTTCTGCAGATATCCTTAGTCTTGGACATTCAATTTCAGATATTCTGTATCACTTTCAAACTTTATGCTTAAAGCTAAAATATGCTTAAAGCTAAAATATGCTTAAAGCTAAAATAAAGTCAAATGATTTGATTTTTAAATTGTACATCATTCGCAAGCAGCAAAAAAGCATTTTTAATCATGTGTGCATATCACTGCAGTGCCATGATTCCTGAGTATGTGCCACAACCTCTAAACAGCTCAGAAATATGTTGTGTTGTGTTGTGTTGTGTTGACAATTGCCCATATTCATTTGAGAACTGTTAACTTAGATTTATTAAATGTAGTGCACTTTGGAAAATGTAAAATTGAACACAGGAGACTAAAATATAAGCTGCATTCCACAAGAAATAAATCCAGTGCCTTTGAGCCTCTAAAACAAGCATAAAATACACAGAGGAATGAAAAGAGACAATTTAGAGGGCAATAGTCCCTCAGCATCTTACAAGACTGCCCTTAGCAACTTGAAATATATGACTGTTCATATGCTCCGTGATTCTTTTACTCTGTCTGGTGCTTTTTCACCTTTTCTATGGGATTTTCTCACTCCAGACCCAGTGAAGAGCTTTGCTAATTTGAAATAAGTTTGGAATCCATATCATAAAATTTGCTAAAGTATTGAGTTTTAGGCATGATGCCAGTTGTATTTTGTAAGAATGCCTGCATTATTATAAACAAATCAGATAATTATGTAGAAACGAATCCACATCAACCTGAAAAATAATAACAAGTGTTGTGAAAAAAATAGTTCAGAAGTACCCAGACAGTCCATTCTTTGAGAGTGGAAAACTGGGTTTGTGTATTTGGTCAATACTTGTACTGACAAAGTATTTTTAATTCTGGTTGAAGGATTTTAAATTTGACCATGTAATGGCTTTAATTCTCTGATAATAACCCCGTAATAACATTTAATTATCTAGATATGGGGGGAAAAAAAAGGTAAACACATCATATCAAATGTACTGAGTACTTTTATTTTTTCCAAGATAATTCTAACAGAGAAGAAATAATTACCTTCCTTTATCATAAAAATCCAGAGAGATTATAGACTACACTATACTCTTTCTAAATACAAACACAAATATAAACCAGTGAATACATAACCACGGAACAAAGGAAAAGCAAAGTATTCAAAAATGTGAGCTTCTGATTCATTGGTTTTGGGGGACTCTCTTAACTCCTGTGAAAGAGCTGATAGCATTATATCCATTTAAAAAGTATTTTAAAATGTACCTTTTGTGTGAATTCTAATTTGCTTTATCTGAGTCTAACTAGTGAGTGGTCTTCAGGAGTTCTAGCTTGAAAACTGTAATTGAGAGTGAGAGAAGATGCAATGATGTGTGCGAATAAGACATTACAGACCTTCCTAAACCTTATGACCCGTAAATCTGTACACACATTACACACTTTATTGCCAGGTTTAAAAATCTGAAGTTAGTTTTAACATGTTTGTTGTATTCAACTGTATAGTAAACTTCTTGAGACAAGATAAAAACTCTTCTCTTGTATCTTATTTCACTCGATAAATGTGAAGACTTCCTTCTGAGTCATACATAGCATATACTTGAAATATATTGCTTTGAACAATAAATCTAGAAGAAAAAGAGGTGAGGCTACCAACGTAATTTGAATAAGGAATCTCAGTGATTCATTAAAGATACATTCAGCCTTACATATTAAAGAAGTGTATGTCAGATCTAAAATAGACATCATGATGTGAAAACAAACACAAACAACAAATATCTCTGGAATAGTCTTAATAACCTGTTAGAGATATTTGATAATGTGTTATTTATTCTGAAATTTCTAATATATGTTATCATGTGTATAAAATTAAATGAAGACTTACATTTCTGGTGATGGTGAAGTAGCTTATATCAGAAAAATCTCCCTGTAGTTAACGATACACTCTATCATTAAAATAGACGAAAAATAACCATTTGAAGACAGACGTAGGCGAAACCAGAGGGCATTCAGCTGTTGAATGAAAAGGAGCACATGAGTGAAGTGTGAAGTGATGAAACTTTGAAATTTAGCAGTCTGATAAAGTTGAATATCATTAAACTAGCACAAACACTAAATATTAATGATAGAAAATAAACATGGCTAAAAAGCCCAAAAAGGAAAGAAGGAAAATACAAAAAAAAAAAAAAAATCCCAGCCAATTAAGCCAATGTAATATGAGAAAGGAGTAACAGAAAAACAAAAAAAAGAGAAATGATAAATGGAAGACACATACCAAGATGGTTGACGTAAGCCAAAAGATATAAAAATTACAGCAAATATAAATAGAAAAAAAAATAATTCAATGAAGACAAGAGGTTTTCAAACTTGATGTTAATCAAGAAATAGCTGTATGTTGTATATAAAAGATGCACACAGTGTAGGTGTGGATATCAAAACAAGCATAGGTTGAAATGAATAATATGGAAAACAATACACCAGACAAACTTTCTGCTTAAAAACTTGTGCAGTTTTATTAACATCAATTAGTGCAGACTTCAAAGTAATAAATCTCACCAGAGATAAATTATTTCATAATGATGAACACATCAATTCATCAAGAAAATGTAACAAGTAAAAATGTGTATTGATTAGAATTTCAGAATATATGAAATAAAACTGGAAGGTCTGCAGTTAAAAAGAGCTAAATCTACATTAACAGATGGAGATTTAAAAATTTTTAATTTTAATTTCAGCAATGAAATTAAAATCAAGATGAGATACCATCTTACTTCTTCAAGGATGGCTATAATTTAAAAATTTTTAAAAAATGATATATGTTGGCATGAATGTGTTGGAAAGGGAACACTTTTGCACTGCTGGTGGGGATACAAACTAGTATAACCACTATGGAAAACAGTAAGTTTTCCATCAATCCCACTATTGGGTATCTACCAAAAGGAAAAGAAGTCATAGAAGTTATTATATGAAAAAGACACATGAACATTTATGTTTATATGAGCACAATTTTCAGTTGTGAAGATATGTAACCAACCTAAGGGCCCAGCAACCAACGAATGGAAAAAGAATATGTGGTATATATACAACATTGAATACTATTCAGCCATAGACAGGAACAAAATAATGTCTTTTGCAGCGACTTGGATGGAGCTGGAGGCTATTATAAAACTAAATATTGTATGTTCTCCGTTATAAGTGGGAGGTAAGCTATGAGGACGTAAAGGCGTAACAATGATACAATCATTTCTGGGGACTCGGAAGGCAAGGTTGAGAGAGGAGTGAAGGATAAAACACTACATATTGAGTACAGTGTACGTTGTTTTGATGGCAAGTTCACTAAAATCTCAGAAATCACCAGTAAAGAACTTCTTAATGTAAGCAAAACCAACTGTATACCAAAACATATTGAAATAAAAATAATTTTAAAAATCAGCAATAACTATAAAGAACAATATAAACCAAAAGAGCTTAAATTATACCCATAGAAAATTACACTGAACAGGCTGGGCGCGGTGGCTCACGCCTGTAATCCCAGCACTTTGGGAGGCCAAGGTGAGTGGATCACGAGGTCAGGGGTTCGAGACCAGCCTGACCAACGTGGTGAAACCCCATCTCTACTAAAAATACAAAAATTAGCCAGGCGTGGTGGCGGGTGCCTGTAATCCCAGCTACTCAGGAGGCTGAGGCAGGAGAATTGCTTGAACCCGGGAGGCGGAGCTTGCAGTGAGCCGAGATCACGTCACTGCACTCCAGCCTGGGCAAAAGAGCGAGACTCCATCTAAAAAAAAAAAAAAAAAAAAAGAAAAAATAAAATTGCACTGAACAAGTGAAAAATATAAATTATATTTTCCAAGTTCACATTTAATATCCACCAACACAGAGGATGGGCTTGGCATCAAATAAGGATCAATGTGTTTCGAAAAGTGAAATCTTACAGACTATACTATCTGACCACAATAACACTAAGTTAGAAATAAAAAAGAGATGCTTTAAAAAGCCCCACAACATTGGAAATACTTTTAAATAAATCATAGAATTTAAAAAAATCAAAAGATAATTTATTAAATCTTTTAAGATAAGTGACAAAAATCTAATATTTCAAAAGGTTGGGGGTGCAGTCAAAGCAGTGCCCAGAAAGAAATTGATTGCCTAAGTGTTCCTGTTAAATATAATTCTTTTTTTCTTGCCCCTTACCCATGCCCTTTACAGAAAAGCACTGATCTTTCTGTTACTATAGATTGGTTACTAGAATTTTATGTAAATTAAATTATACTGTGCATAATCTTTTAAAATCTGTTTTCTTTCAATCAGGGAAATCGTTTGAGATTTATTGATGTTGAAACAATAGCTCATTCTTTTTTTCTGCTTATTAGTATTTCATTAATAAATATACTGTTTGTTCATCCATTTACCTCCTGAGGGACATTTGGATTGCATTCCATTCTGGTTATTACCAATAAAGCTTTTATAGCCATTTGTGCATAATAGTTTGTATATACATGGGATTTGGTATTTTTGTGTAAATGTCTGGATAATATAGTTGGCATTTGTTAACTATATTAAGAAACTGGAAAACTTTTCCAAACTTGTACCATTTTCTATTCCCCCCAGCAACATGGGAGAGTTCAAGTTTCTCTGTCAACACGTGGTATGATCAGTCCATTTAATTTTAACCTTCTTAGTAGATGTGAGTGGTATCTCATTGGGATTTTAATTTCAATTTGTTTTTTCCTTAGGACCAATGACGTTGGGCATCTATGGCATTGGACATGCATAGTTTGCACTAAAATCAGCTTTTCATGTGTTTGCTTGTCATAAAGAAAATACAAATAAGTTGATAAATTAATGGTCATTAGGTACATTACTGAAATCAGTCTGTCATGCTAGGTCTGTTCTACACTTCCTGTGACTTTCCTTCGAACTAGGATAGCCAGATAAAATGTAGGGCACTTAATTAAATCTAAATCTTACACACACACACACACACATGTATATAACATATATATACACACACACATGAAATGTGTACATATCTGTATGTACAAACATACAGATACAGATGTACATACACATATACACGTATGTAGCATTTTATGTGTGTGTGTATGTGTCGAGAGAGAGAGAGCAAGACAGTGAGAGATAAATTTTAAGGAATTTGCTATCATATTTGTGGAGGCTAGCCAGTCCAAAATATATAGGGCAAGCTGGCAGGCCGAAGATCCAAAGGAAAAGAAAAAAAAAGAAGAAGAAAAAAGCAGGCCTTGTTCTCCTAAATTTCTTCGTGATGGATAAATTATGTGGGGCAGATTTACACTATTATGCTATCTAGAGTGCTGCGCACAAGCATTAATCAGCTAGAGAGAACAAAACGTAAACACTATCTGGGGCTTCAGAGCCTCCGCAGGAAAAAAAAAAAAACAGTTTGTGAAATTTATAACAGCACCCAGCAAAAACAAGGAGTACAGATTGAGATCCAGCCTGTTCTTTCCTAGCCAAGCCATGTGTCCTCTCCCAGGTCTGCTTCAGCTTGGAGGATGAGCCACCTTTTTCTTCACTTAGAGGCTTATCAGGCACCACCGTGCTTAGGACTTCTGAGAGGACATCACCTTTTTTAATTAGTGCAAAATTCATATTGATCTAGTTAGGGGATTTCAGGTCTTTCCAAGCATTGAAACAACTTCAACTGTACCTAACTCAGATCTGTGTAATCATTGTTCATTGTTCCTTAGGTAAGTAAACCAAGCCACCTGTCTTGAATGCTCATACTCATGCCTTCATTGTCCCATATTCCATCACTTTCTTTCTCTCTAATACTTTCCAGCATAACTTCTATAGTTCTCATTCCAAGATTTAATATTCTTATGCATTCTAAACTAATGATTTCCAAATTAGACAATAATAACCATGAGATAGATGATTTCCTGCAGAAATTTAAATTTAATTACTTTAAAAAGCTATCCTAACTCTCAAATAACATCCCTTCTAATTTTAGGTTTCAAAGTAATTTTTCCTTTATAAAGTCGATTTTATAACTGGTTATAAAGTCAACTTTATCACTGTTTTTTTAAAAATTGTCCTTCCATAGAAGAGAACTGACAACACTATTCTGATCTATCTCCTTTGAGATTACTGATATATAAAAAGCAAAAGTCTGCATATCATTTTCCCAAAACACTTCTCAGAATCTCTCTGCTGCTGCAACATGGCTGAGGTTTGGCCTCATTTAGGGGCCCCAATTTTCCTGCTGAAGCAGCTCAGTTCCCTACATTATGGGATAGTTATGAGAATTGATTTAATGTATGCAATAGACTTACCTATGGAAGTAGGAAGAGATCCATAAACAGTAGCCATGGTTTTATTTGTGTTCTTGGGCAAGCAAAATAACATTTAAAAGTCAGTACTTTAAAGAACTTTCTTGCCAATTACAAGTTATGGAGAAGATGCATTTTAGCTTGTACATGCGGAAGTGCTTTTAAAATTAAAAATAGTGACCACAGGCAAACTTATTATGAAATGCTGTTGTCAAATCAAAAAATTACACCAGACAGTCAAACAGGCAAGCAAGAATTTGTTCAAGGCTATTTGCAACGGAAGAGAGAGGCCAGAACTCAGTTTGCACTCAACTCCCCTGAAACAACGGGGTAGAAAGCTTCAGAATTTGTATGAGCTGGAGTGGAAAGATCTTAGGCATTCTATGTTTGCTAATTGGCTTTACCTGAAGGAAAAGTAAACTTTCTCCTCCTATCTTCATGAAAGGAAGTAGCTTTTACAACTTGGGAGAAAGTGCCCAGTGAAGTGAAGACCTTACCCTTCCACAGAGACTGGGAGGTAAGGCACTATCTTCCTTGCTGATTGCATTTCAGAGGGATGGCTCCCAGGTCCTTGAGAAAGACATCCCTGGGTTGTAAAACTAGAAAGAGGTTTTAAAATGATTTACATCTCAAAGAGGCAGAGAAAGGATTAACAATGACAAGCTTTCTACAGTAAATGTTATAAGCAAAGGGTAAATCAGAGGTCTAGTCTACTCTCAGGAAGAAGCCGGTGTAAACTGCAGGCAAATTGAGGAGAACTGAAGGCATTTTGGGTCCCTAGCTATATCAAATAAGGCCTTAAAACATAATTTCATAAGCAGGAAAAAAAATGAATAGCTAAATGGTAAAAATCAAGGCCACTTAAGGGAGTAATAAAGGTTACATCTAAGAAAAAAAAGGATTAAAATCAGCATCAATTTAGCAACAAAGAAAACTAGTCAAGTACAGATGAGATGTTTAACTATCAAAATCTGCTGCTTCTGAGACTTCTTTGCTGTTGTGTGCTTTCAAGGAATAAATACTTCTGTTTAATAATCCTGTACTATTATTAGAATCCATGTGTTAATATGTTTAAAATGTTTATAATACATGATTGGCACATTCGCAGCCATCAAAAAAGTGATTATTTACTTATTCTGAATTACTCTGTCCTTCTCCTCCTTACGTTTGTGCAAGCCATGCCTTGGGTATGTGCTCTTAGTTTTCAAAAATAATGGATTGCAAATGGAAAGGGTTTTCTAAACTAGCATGTGGACCAGCATTCAAAATCTTTGTACTTGCTTGAAGAGTACTGTATCTTGACGCAAGAAAGATAAAAATGGCACAGAGTAACAGAAGAATTCTTATTTTTTAGATTCTATGCTATAATTTAGGCCTTGATAGGATTTTCTTTCTTTTTCTTTCTTGATTTTTGAAATTGCCATTACCTCATTCTATGAAATAGAACGAGTGTTCCCAGCTTTGGTATTTTTATGATTCTTATTTTTATGATCATGGTTTATACATAATTGTACTAGGTTTAAACAAATCTCCTAGCTCTGGAAAAATTTTAGTAGTTCAAAACCAATCTGTATTATTGGTGAAAACACCTCTCAGTGATATTAACATTTGCTATGTGAAACAAACAATGGATCAAATGGTAGACTTTTGAAGCAGTGATATGCAGCCACTAATTTATTATATAGTTTTAAAAGAATAGTTTAACTTCAAACAAGTTTCAGAAAATTATAAAATATCAGTTGAAATTCTGAGTATTTTTCATGCTTGGGGATCGCTAATTGCATCATTTGAAAGGACATTGCCAAAATGGACAACTTGTAGATTATGGGCAGAAAGAAAATACTGCTTTAAGATTTGAGTTGTGATTTGACTCTGGAAATCCTGCAAATCGGATTGAAATTATTTTTAAATTGGCTGTAATTTCTAAAATAGCTATATGGCATTTTATTGCTATGGTCACCTATCAATTAGAGGAGTGTTTTTTGTTTTTTGTTTTTTGTTTTTTTCTGCTTTCATTTAAAGTGATTCACCTAAGTATTCTAAGGAAAAAAAAAAAGAGTTTCTTAATGAAATACAATATGGATTTATGTTTTTTGTTTTCTCTGGTTTTTTTGAGATGGAGTCTCGCTCTGTGCCCCAGGCTGGAGTGCAGTGACACAAACTTGGCTCACTGCAACCTCTGCCTCCCGGGTTCAAGAGATTCTTCTGCCTCAGCCTCTCAAGTGGCTGGGATTACAGGTGTGAGCCCCCACGCCCAGCTAATTTTGGTATTTTTAGTAGAGATGGGATTTCACCATGTTGACCAGGCTGGTCTTGAACTCCTGACCTCAGGTGATCTGCGTGCCTCCTTGGCCTCCCAAAGTGCTGGGATGACAGGCGTGAGCCACCGCACCTGGCCTTCTATCTCCCTAAATTGTATAAAATCAAGCTGTAACCCAGCCACTTGGGGGCATGTTCTCAGGACCTCCTGAGACTGTGTCATGGGTCATGGCCCTCACATCTGGCTCAGAAGCTTGTCAAATATTTTACAATTTGACTTTTTTCATCAACAAAACACTAAGTTTTAAATTACATTCTTCTTTCCCTCTCTCCCATTAGTATTTATTTGATTGTGAAACAAAGTTTGTTGTTATTTCCCCTAGTCAGTTGCAAAGTGGTGATTTGTCCTAGTATAATGTAAAAACCATTGTCATTAACTTTAATGTATCATTGTACTTCAGCTCCCTTGGCTCTAAGCCAGGAACTTATTAAAGCTGGTGTCAGATTGGCTCACTCCAGATTCGTTTTTACAAACATGTTTTCCTCTGTACCACTGCAGATCATAAGCCTGTGTGACCAGAAAAAAAAAAAAAAAAAAAAAAAAAAAGCAGAAACCCTTCCTTTCTCACTGGCACAGAAGTGAGGCTTAATTCTATAGGCTACATTTGCCTTATCTATCAACTTTTTTGTTTTAATACATTAGTTTTCATATTTTTTTCCTTGAGCTTCTTTGAAGTTCATACTGTTCTATTTCCATTAGATATTATTGTAATCCAGTGTCTCCAAAACATAATCTGATGGGTTATGTTATTAGCTTTTTATATCAAAAAAATGTCAAAACTCTATGTGACACTGACCTTTAAAACAAAAGCAAAAACAAAGAATAAGAAAAGTGTGCCCCAGGAAAAAGAGCGAGGTATAAAACTAATCACCTTATACAACTGCACCTTCAGCTGTAGGTTTCATGGGTGTTCTTAGGTGTTTAAATTTCCATCAGGTTTCTGAGAAAAGGAAGATAGCCCAGAGCAGTTTGAGTTATGTGAGGCATGCAAAATTTATCAGGCCAGGAGTGGTAGGAGTATGGAACTTCAGTCAGCTGCTGCCATGGCTCCGATGCCTGGGGTCAATTGTTTAAAGCCACTTTTTTCCTGACCAGCTGTTTTATCCATTATCTTCACGTTCCTGGAATTTGTGATAATAAAGAACAATGTATAGACAATTAATAGTTGATTGTTTTGTTTTCTTTTTGTGACAGAGTCTTGCTCTGTTGCCCAGGCTGGAGTGCACTGACACAATTACGGCTCACTGCAAACTCTGCCTCTCGGGTTCAAGCGATTCTTGATTCTCATGCCTCCACCTCCCAAGTAGCTGAGACTACAGGTGCATGCCACCATGCCCAGATAATTTTTGTATTTTTTTGTGGAGATGGGGTTTCACCATGTTGCCCAGGCTGGTCTCGAACTCCTGACCTCAAATGATCTGCCCACCTCGGCCTCCCAAAGTGCTGGGATTACAGGCATGAACCACCATGCCTGGCCAGTTTAGGTTATTTTAATGTAAATTCCTGCTGAACAACTTTAGAACTGCCTCTTCTTTTTCTTTAAAAACCTACTTGTAACTGCTGCTAATTGGAGTGTGTATGCAGAGAGACTTGAATCTATGCTATCTGCTTGCAATCCTCAAGATTTACCAAATAAACTCTCCACTTATATTAATTTTGCCTCAGTTTTTTTCCTTCTAGGCCTACATTTCATTATTTCGTTTCTATTTTATTCTTATTTATGTGTCACAATCTTCAGCTAAATGAGGCAGAAGACTATTTGGCATGACAGTTGAGCAAAATTCTTTATTGAAACAGAGAATAAGTGAAAAATTGTATTAATGTGAAAAGTAAAAAATCTTTTTGGAATATAGGTTTAATGTACCTTGGAAATGTTGGTGGAACATGATCATCTTTTCTTTAAAATAATTTTTAAAATAATGAGAAACTTTGTCTTTTAGAGAATAAGTTTTAATACCAAGTCAGGAAGTCACTGGAGCAAGTTTTCCCAAAACCTGTTGGTCTTTGGGCAGTTTTGTGACTTACAGGGAAAAACAGTTTGAAACAAAAATGCATGTTCATTTTACAAATTGAAATAAAGAGTTTATTATAAGTCTTTTATGCAAACTTCATTACATTTAAAACAATATCACTTTGTGCTATATGGCCCACCTTGTTGAGTTTGCCTTGGCTGCTACTAAATTAGCAGAGGGTCATTTGTAAATGTAATTTTACATCCGTTTTTTGTCATTATCTTTATTAAGTTTGCATTTTAATCGTTACTGTTGTGTTCTATTAAATCTCCAAAATGCTGACTGAATTATTAGCCAAAACATGGGTTATTGAAGTAAAATGTAGTAATGTTATTCACATAATGATTACAACAACATTATTAATGCAAATAATCAGGGCCTAGTGCCAGTACAGAATGTGAATTTATATGCTCTTGAACAGGTGATTCTGTAGCTGTATTAATTAATTCATGAAAAGCTGCTTTTAAAAAAATTTGCTTTAAAAAAAGAAGAAGGAATCTCCATGAATGGTAAAAATTGCATTCTATTAACTTTGCAATTCATAGAGCCCTAGTTGCCACAGAGGTGCACAATATGAAAATGTATCAAAAGTCTCATGAGCCATCAATGCTTATCATGATTTATAGAATGCATTAATTTCTTGAATGAATCAATATCTTTTCCCTCCACAAGCTTAATAACAAATCCTTCTTACATATAATTAATTATTTAACATTAAAAGGTAGAAAAGTAGACAAAATTACAAAGGCACAATTCAAAGTGGCATGTCTCATAGCCAGAATGTAAACAAGAAACACTATTGCTGAGAAACATGCAAAGCAGGAAAAACGGGCCATTGGCAAGATTATTTGTCAAAAGAAACTATTAAATGACACCTCATATTAATGCTATACAACATGGAATAACAAAAGTAATCACATTTGTAAACTAGGATATATACACTTGGATGAAACTGCTCATATCCAGAACAGAAATTCACACTTGACTTAATTGTAGTGTATACAAAGAGGAGAAATATTGGTTCTGTGTGTACTACAACCTTTGTGGACTGTCACATAAACTGGAAAGAGTGTTTAGGATGAATACCATCACCAGAAATTAAGAGCATTGCCATATTAAAAAGAAGATGAGTCCAATTATTGATCTGAGTTTTGTGAGAAAGAGATGTTAGAAGTTAACAATAAGCCTACTGATGTGAATTCAAAGTTAAAGGAATTACTGAAAATGTTGTATAGCTCAGAGTGCTCTACAAGGAGATCTGGCATTAGAAAATATTCTCCTTTTCTACTCTAAAATCCACTGACTCAAAAATATATGTTGAAAAAATTAGTTGGGCAACGATTAGAGTGGGCCCTCTTTCTTTGCCACTTTTTGGTTATTAAATTCATTATTTCATAAAATATGCAGAAAATATTTACAATTTCAAGGTATATTTCTTAAATTACAGAGAAAACTTGGAGTTATCTTGACATTATCTGCAGTGCAATTTAAAAAGTTTTTATATCTAGGATAATATTAAGTGATGATCAATGAGCTAAACTGGAAGTGTTTTTGTTACAGAAAGAGGCTAGTCTGTGGTCACTGCCCCATAGATTCAACTTGGTCCCTGCTCATCTCAAAGGGCTGGACTCTCTCTTCTGTAATGAAGATATTAACTTTTTATTGTTGTAGTTTAGGACATTGAGAGTCTTAGTTCTCTATCCTGTAACATTATTATTTTAAAGTCACAAACATCATAGTTTTCTTAGAAGGATGATATAACATTTTGAAAACAATGTATACTTTATTCCCTATGTTTGGTAATTTTTGAAATATTTCCTGATTAATTCTACATATCATTTAGAAAAGTTGCATGCTATACTGCTTTAAAAGTTTTTTTTTTAATTGTGTTTGCTATACTCTTTAATGAACTATGTATCCTTGTTTGACTTTTATATAGCGTGAAATTAAAGAGGGCTCTGAGTCAATCGTATGATACTACTAAAATAATGACATATTCTCTTACCTGAGACTAAGATGACCAAGCATAATGGGTTACTTTCTTCTCAGCTTCTCCTTAAGGTTGCTGTTCATTTAATGTATTTTTCATGGAAGTTGATTATTTTTCAACTCCATGGGCTCTGTCTTATAATAAAATATAATTGCACCACTGCATTTGATCCTAATTAGATTGACTTACCAATTTTATTTATTTATCCCAATTTAATTAAGCTTTGTGGGTTCAAGATAATTGTTATCCCCTAAGTGTTCTAGCCCAGCTGTTATAAACTCGTAAAGAGCATCAATGCCTTTCAATTAATAATGCTAATAATGCTATTGATTAGCCCTATGAGTTATGATCCTTGCAGCACATTTAAAATAATTTTAGTCCACAAATCATCTGATATTAGAATTTTTTGCCATTTTCTCTCACTGTCCAATATATCACAAATTGTTCCTAAAATGAATAAAAACATTTTTTACAAACCTTTCAAAGTCTAGGTCTCTAGGGCACCCAAGTTGATCAGAGAAGCCAAACTCATTGTGACTAATGCCATTTAACAAATGGCACAATTTCAGCTGTTACACACTAAATTCAATATGTTGAAGCAACCAAAGTGAATAGATATTTGTGAGTGTTACATTTGGATATTGTGACTTCTCAGACATCTCTCTTCTTAATGCTGCTTCGATTGTATGATTTGTCATACCAAAAAATTAAAGTACAACTTTGACCTAATATTCTCTTATTAACTTTCCTGTTATTGCTAATTCTTTGTCCTGCAAACTTCTTCAAATTATATAATATGATTTATTTTTGAAAACTTATTTTTACATTCTCAATCATAAAGGAATTTTTTATGAATTCAAAAGAATTTTATGAATTCAAAAGGAATATATATTCTCTGAATATATATATTTTCAAAGAACTATATATAACTATATATCTTTCAAAGAACTATATATATATTCAAAGAACTATATATATATAACTATATATATACATATATATATATATATATATATATATATATATATAGTGCTACAATACCAAAGATTGCCAGGATCTATCTATCTATCTATATAACTATATATATATATAGTGTGCTACAATACCGAAGATTGCCAGGATCTCACATTCTGATCTATGGTTGCAACACTTTGAATTCCTACAACTTCTCCTCTTCACCATGCTCTAGTTGACATTTTCCAATACAGATAGGTCACATCTGCAACTTCTTATGTACGGAATTATTTGCTTATTTTTATTACAGTTTTATTATGGTATAATTGAACTATAATATACAGTACATGATTAAAGTGTATCATATGTTTTCACACATGGTGATAATTCATCACCATAATCAAGAAAATGAACCTATCCATCACCACCCAAAATTTCTCTGTGCCCCTTTATAATCTTGTTCTCTTGCCCTTTTGTGTCTCCACCATCCACAAGCAACCAATGATCTGGTTCACTATAGAATAGTTTATTTTTCTAAAATTTTATATGAAAGGAATGCATTTTCTAAATCCAGCTTCTTCTGTTCAGCATAAACACTTAATACCCATCCACACTAAATTGCTATGTGTGTCCATAGTTTCTTCCTCTGGTAACTGAACATTAACTCTTTGTTTTTTGCTTTATTTTCTTTTTCTCTATTTATTTATTTAGCCTCTTTACTCTGAGGGCACTGTCTCAGAGCCCATTTTATAGATATTCTATAATCCTGTGGGTGGACATTTCAATTGTTTTTAGTTTTTAGCTATTTCAGATAAAGCTACTATGAATATTTGTGTAGAACTCTTTTAATGAAAATACGCATTCATCTCCTCTAAGTTAGGATTGGCTGTGCCCTGTGGTGGGTGTATGTTTATCTACCACACTAGTACATAAGCATTTCAAGTGCTCCATATGCCCACCAACACTCTACAAGCACAGTCTTTTTAGTTTTAGGCATTTAAGTAGACATGTAGAGCTATCTAGTTGTGATTTTAACTTGTGTTTATCTAATAACTCATGATCTTGAGCCCTTTTCATGTGCCTTTTTTCTGTCCACATAATTTATTTTTGGTAATACATCTGAGGGTATTTGGAGGGTTCGCCTAATTTGTTTCTGTCCCTCAGAAATCAGTGTCTCTCATTGTTTTGTGCCTCATGTTGTAAGAGTGATTTGATTTTATTTTTCTGGCTTTGCAATTGTAGAGAATAAATCTAGCCTCTGTTATTCCATTTTGACCAGAAGTAGAAGTTCCCATATACACAATGAAATGTTTAGCCCTCTTCCAATGAATCCATGTGGATTTTACCTACATAACAGTCATTTATACCTAAGCATTTCAGGACTTTGTCTTTCTTCCTTATTTTAGTCTTGTCATTCAAAGTGTTCCAAGGTCCATACCCTTCTAAATGTAGTATTCTATTTTTACCATGCTGATTCATTCTCTCATACTTGAGGCACAAATAAATAAATTTATTTGAGGTTTCTACATTTATTCTGAACAATTAGTTTGATACTCTGCTCTGTTTACTAGAGACATAAAATTTATCCTGTAATATTGCTGGGCTTGTTATAATGTACATATTTTTTACTGTATTTGCATACATTCTTCAAGTGCCAGCTTCAGATCTGTACACAGAACTGTCATTAGCATTTGTTTCAAGTCATTGATTATCTGCTTTTCTTATTATATGAAGTGGAACAGTTTGATGCTTTTCATAGTTGAATGTATTCCCATACGGCCCGGCAAGCAATTGGGAATTAATAATTATCCATGGCTAATCTCCTTATGGCTGACCCCAGCTTAGGGAGACAATAGTTGTCCAGTGAATCCTGGCCATCTGCATTGAGGTTGCCAGATGGGCTTTAAAGTGTTTTCTTTATCACCATAAGTCACTGTAAATCATTGTTTTATACTGTTGGACCATATATAAACGGTATTGGCTGGTTCTTGTGAAATTAATTCGTAAGTACAGCTTCAAACCATCGAAACTATCATCAAAATTAGAAGAAAGAGAGTAATATAGAGATAAAAGAAAACCTATTAAATGCTTCCTAATTATAGGTAGTTTAGGGTTTTAAAATTTATTTCTCATGATATTAATTACCTATATATTAAGTAAATTCTGGACCTTAAACATTATTTCTCTGTTTTGGGTCTGGCTCTTGGGTAATTAACCCATAATTTATCTTTTATTTAGTCAAAGGTAATTTTCTTTCTTCAATTAATATTTTTCTTGAATCATGGTTTCATCAGTTTTGTTCATTAAGTTGTATCTCTAGAGTTTGTAAACAAAACTCTAGTTCATGTTAAAACAATAAACTTTGCGAATTAGTATTTTCCCATAATGAACCATGTAGATTTTGTTCAAATCTACTACCAGCTATATTTTAACAAAGATATGCTAAGAAAGTGTTATTTTATTAGGTTCCTTCAGGGTAGGCATGGTCAAATACATATAATGGAATGGCTTATTTATTGGCTGCATCTAATATGTTTTATATATTCCATCATTTTTATTTCCCAAAAGGAGTTTAATGATGTGGGTAACTCATATAATAGGTTACAGATGATCAAAATATACTAGGTTATAAGGTTGGCAAATATCAGAAAGGGCTGAAACACATGAATAACTAACAGTTTTGTTTCATTTTTTTATCTTGTTTTGTTATTTTTCCCCATAATGACTAAATGTTTAGGAGAATGTCACCTTGGGTTTTCAGTTTCATGCATTCTGATGTTTTAGTCTCATTGTTTAATTTAAACAAAGTGGGTCTAGCTTGGATTGGATAGTCCTCACATGACCCAAAGTGGCATATATGCATGTTGAACTTAAATCTGACTGGTAGCCCAAAGAAGTATTTAGGTAATATATTTATCTTATAAAATATTTTCACCTAATTATGAAGACTATAAAATAACTACATTATGAATGATTTATGAAAATCAAACCTTTTTTTCTGGAATGAGTTTAAAATTGCCTTACTGTGATCAAGCTAGTCAATTTGGTCATGAAGTATTATACAGAATACTCTGAATTCTCATACTCAGGTGGCTAAACACCTTCAATAGCCTTCTTTATAGCAGTGTCTCTTGAAGGATGATCACTGAGCAGAACCATCAGCATTACCTGGGAACTTGTTAGAGACGCAAATCTTGCTCCAGTCTCCTTTACCCCAATGTTTCTTTCAGATTTACTATATCAGAAACTCTGTAAGTAAGGCCCAGCTAACTTTAATAAGCCCTCAGGGTGATTCTGAGCACACCAGAGTGTGAATTCACTGTTTGAATAATCTTATCTTTTTATTTAAAAAATCTGAGACTGCTGTAAACTGAAGTACTCAGGGAGATGTCTATCATTTATTAACTTATTTTATTCAAACACTCGTCTTATGAGTGTTCAACTGATGTCATATGCAACACTGTAGTAAACCAACTTAGGACATGGTTGAAATAGTTCTTCATAAACATGAAACCATATGATATCAAATTTAGGACAAATACCTAAGGACATTGCAAATATTATGTTTTATATCACTAATTTAAAATTTTTTCCTGAAATTGTTAATAATTTGAACTAGCCATTCAAAGGCACAAGCTAGTAACTGTAATTTTTTATTAAATTAGGTCATTTTCTTAATCTGCTTATTAACGTGTTTTGAATATTATAAGTTTCTATCTAGATATAATTTTAATAGTAAAATTTGTTGAGTTTAAATTAATACATATTGCTATATTTGCTTTAAATGATGAGAATACATAAAAAACTTTTTAGTAACAGTGGCATACCTACATTATTCTACAAAAATTTTATTTTATAATAATAGCTTACATCAAAATTATTTTAACAAACTATTGATCTCCATCTTTTCTTCACTTGTCAGACACAGTTTATATTTATTCCTTTCATTGTTTGGAGAATAAGAATCTCAAAGAATCCAATTTGATATAGTGTAATAAAACAATAAAGTCAGTTCAGTTGATTCTAATGTTTAGCAGCTTTCAATACACTGAGAAGTGATAGTTACAGAAATTGGGGCTCCGAATAGTCCATGAGAGCATTCCTCTTGATACTTGGCATGAGCATGAATCTACAAAGACAACAATAATAGTTAAGTTATATTTGAGGAATGTCAAGAATTAATACAAGCGAATTACTCATGGCAGCTGCCTAGTCATTTCCAAAGCAACACATAATATCCTCGTTTATTTATTTCCTTATGTCCCTGAAACCCGTTTGCATAGATATACAAGGAATACTAGCAAAATCACTATGCTTTGCCACAAAGCAGCATTTTTAAGAGCAATGTAACTTTCATTTTCCCTCTTTACCCCATTACTTCTCCCACTTTAGAAAACGTTAGTATCAAATCTCACATCTCGGGAACTTAGGTACATTATGTATTCTTTAGGGGACAGAATTCTCAGTACAAGACTCAGATTTAGACGCTGTTTATGCATGTAATGAAGTGGCAGAGATGATGCAGTGAAAATAGAAGGACAAGGAGATGAAGCCATTTTGAATCAGATAAACTTGGAATCCTTGTTCTGACATTCGCTTACTCTATTCTTTAGGCTATTAAATTAACCCTTCTCGGTTTCAGTTTCTTCACGTGTAAATTAATGTAACAATACTTGAAATAGTTACTGTAAGATTTAATGCTTTTGTTGCTTTCCTTCCTTCCTATAACTCTCCATACCTCCTCTGGTGATTTTATGTGTGGTTGTCAATAAAAGCAGTTTACATGCAAGGTAATGATCAGTAGTACATTTTCATTAGTCATAGCTTGCCTTGAAACAATGATTTTAATTTCTGATTCTCTTACTTTTCTGCTGCTCCAGCTCTGCAGTTTTAATAAGCTTTTGTTGTGTTCTTTAACACTATTCTCATGGAACAGGAGATAACTTTTAGCATCCCTCCAGTATTAAATATTTAATGATGTTTGAATACTAACTTGTTAAGAATGTTTTAAATCATTCTGTAAATACACTGGCACAAATCATAAAGGTTTAGACCTCTGCTAGATACTAAGAAAAACAAGGAGTTTAAATCCACTACAAGCTAGGAGATTTTATATGGTAAGGAAAGCAAAAAATGTATTTTCATTTATTTCTCTGGCGTGAGAAAGTTTTTCACTAATTACTAGTTAATGATCATAAAGTACATTGAAAATATGTAAGTGTTGTATATAGTCCTTATAATGACGCGAACCTTTATGACTCTTTCAAATTATATGATCATTTAACAACATTTAAAAACCCTTTATGCTAATTGCTTCTCTTAGTCATTTACTTTGCAGGGTGATTGCTCCCATTCTAAAAGACAGGTACTCATATTCTCGGAGCATTCATCCTATCGCTAGTCCATGCCTTCTGGTTTTCATATTTGACTTTAGCTCAAGTATTCTTCTAACTACTAAAGCATATATATTCCTTCAAATGTGATATATAAATAACGTCAGTGGAATAGATTCTATCTTTAGTGTCTTGCTTTCAACATTAGGAGTGTATAAATTCTGTTGAATGCTTAAGTCTCTAATATCACAAACTTATGTTTGTATATTTCATCTTATAAACTCCTTATTTTAACCAACTGCCACATATCCTTCTTCCTCCCTCTCTCAAGATACAAGTTCAATTCTCTTGTGTATGGCTTGACGGCACATTTTGTGTGCAGCTCTCTAAAGACTGCCATAGCAACATAAAATGATAACTTATGCTTATATGAACTTTCATGTATTGGAAAAATAAATGCTTGGCATAACATCAAATCCTTGTCTATATTTGTTATTTCTACCCTCTGCTATAATATGAAAATTATGGGCAGGTTGTCTCTTTCATCTTTTTTCATGTATGGAGATCTAAATTAGCTGCTATGATTCATCCTGACCTTCTAACATCACTTTGTAGTCAGAGTCCCTTGGTGCTCAATTCTGTGTCTGAACTGAGCAGCAATCAATTTATCACTGAGCAGAGGAAATAGAAATGGAGGAGAACGAAGAGTGTGTTAAAATACTTAATGCATGCGGGGCTCAAAACCTAGATGACAGGTTGATGGATGCAGCAAACCACCATGGCACATGTATACTTACGTAACAAACCTGCATGTCCTGCACATGTATCCCAGAACTTAAAGTAAAACCTTAAAAAAGGGATGCATATATATGGTTGGCTGTATATAGAAACTAAACTATAAATACATAGTGGGTTGAACTTAACAGTGATTTATAACTAGTAGGAATTAATGTCTGGTTATCAGAGATCATTAATGGCATGGGATGATAATATCTGTTAACATTATTTATGTTCTATGATCTCGGAATTATCATTGCTATACTTAATGCATTCATTATTACCATACCAATTTATCAAGAGCTACATATTAATCACATTTAAGCTTACTTTAAAAGAGAATCAACATTAAAATTTGTTTTTTATAAATTAATTTCTGTAATTTCATCTTTTTTTTTTTTTTTTAATTTTTTTGAGACAGAGTCTCACTCTGTCGCCCAGGCTGGAGTGCACTGGCGCGATCTCGGCTCACTGCAAGCTCCGCCTCCCGGGTTCAGGCCATTCTCCTGCCCCAGCCTCATGAGTAGCTGGGGCTACAGGCGCCCGCCACCTCGCCCGGCTAGTTTTTTGTATTTTTTAGTAGAGACGGGGTTTCACCGTGTTAGCCAGGATGGTCTCGATCTCCCGACCATGCCATCCCCCGGCCTCGGTTTCCCAAAGTGCTGGGATTACAGGCGTGAGCCACCGTGCCCGGGGAATTTCGTACATTATAAGTACTAAATTCATACTTCTTTTTTTTTTTTTTTTTTTTTTTTTTAATTTATTTATTATTATTATACTTTAAGTTGTAGGGTACATGTGCATAACATGCAGGTTTGTTACATATGTATACTTGTGCCATGTTAGTCTGCTGCACCCATCAACTCGTCATTTACATCAGGTATAACTCCCAATGCAATCCCTCCCCCCTCCCCCCTCCCCATGATAGGCCCCAGTGTGTGATGTTCCCCTTCCTGAGTCCAAGTGATCTCGTTGTTCAGTTCCCACCTATGAGTGAGAACATGCGGTGTTTGGTTTTCTGTTCTTGTGATAGTTTGCTAAGAATGATGGTTTCCAGCTGCATCCATGTCCCTACAAAGGACGCAAACTCATCCTTTTTTATGGCTGCATAGTATTCCATGGTGTATATGTGCCACATTTTCTTAATCCAATCTGTCACTGATGGACATTTGGGTTGATTTCCAAGTCTTTGCTATTGTGAATAGTGCTGCAATAAACATACGTGCGCATGTGTCTTTATAGCAGCATAATTTATAATCCTTTGGGTATATCCCCAGTAATGGGATGGCTGGGTCATATGGTACATCTAGTTCTAGATCCTTGAGGAATCGCCATACTGTTTTCCATAATGGTTGAACTAGTTTACAATCCCACCAACAGTGTAAAAGTGTTCCTATTTCTCCACATCCTCTCCAGCACCTGTTGTTTCCTGACTTTTTAATGATCGCCATTCTAACTGGTGTGAGATGGTATCTCATTGTGGTTTTGATTTGCATTTCTCTGATGGCCAGTGATGATGAGCATTTTTTCATATGTCTGTTGGCTGTATGAATGTCCTCTTTTGAGAAATGTCTGTTCATATCCTTTGCCCACTTTTTGATGGGGTTGTTTGTTTTTTTCTTGTAAATTTGTTGGAGTTCTTTGTAGGTTCTGGATATTAGCCCTTTGTCAGATGAGTAGATTGCAAAAATTTTCTCCCATTCTGTAGGTTGCCTGTTCACTCTGATGGTAGTTTCTTTTGCTGTGCAGAAGCTCTTTAGTTTAATTAGATCCCATTTGTCAATTTTAGCTTTTGCTGCCGTTGCTTTTGGTGTTTTAGACATGAAGTCTTTGCCCATGCCTATGTCCTGAATGGTACTACCTAGGTTTTCCTCTAGGATTTTTATGGTATTAGGTCTAACATTTAAGTCTCTAATCCATCTTGAATTAATTTTCGTATAAGGAGTAAGGAAAGGATCCAGTTTCAGCTTTCTACTTATGGCTAGCCAATTTTCCCAGCACCATTTATTAAATAGGGAATCCTTTCCCCATTTCTTGTTTCTCTCAGGTTTGTCAAAGATCAGATGGCTGTAGATGTGTGGTATTATTTCTGAGGACTCTGTTCTGTTCCATTGGTCTATATCTCTGTTTTGGTACCAGTACCATGCTGTTTTGGTTACTGTAGCCTTGTAGTATAGTTTGAAAAATCACAAGCATTCTTATACACCAATAACAGACAAACACAGAGCCAAATCATGAATGAACTTCCATTCACAATTGCTTCAAAGAGAATCAAATACCTAGGAATCCAACTTACAAGGGAGGTAAAGGACCTCTTCAAGGAGAACTACAAACCACTGCTCAGTGAAATAAAAGAGGACACAAACAAATGGAAGAACATACCATGCTCATGGATAGGAAGAATCAATATCGTGAAAATGGCCATACTGCCCAAGGTAATTTATAGATTCAATGCCATCCCCATCAAGCTACCAATGAGTTTCTTCACAGAATTGGAAAAAACTGCGTTAAAGTTCATATGGAACCAAAAAAGAGCCCGCATCTCCAAGACAATCCTAAGTCAAAAGAACAAAGCTGGAGGCATCACGCTACCTGACTAAATTCATACTTCTAATTTAGTACTTAAAATGAATGCTTTCAGCTACTCTGAAAAAATCAAATGACAAAACAAATATGCGTTTTCCAAAGCAAGGAACATATAACTAGACAGACATATATTGAGAAAATATTAGATTAGCATGCAGCATAATTGAAGTATTTGACCTCAATTATGGTCAACTTTGGCTTGGGCTGGAACGCTTGATGCCTCCTTAGCCATGGTCGCTATAGGTCTGAAGCACACCTGAAGTACTAAGACCGGAGCTCTTGGGGAAGAAGTCATCATTCAGGTCTATATTACTTTTTGAATACACAGATATATAAATGGATATTTTTTAGTGGTAGATAAGGTGGAAAAATGATACAAATTTTCTATTATTGGGGAGTTTTAATGTGTATAAGAAAGTCGGAGAAAGCAAAGGACTCAGAATGGCTTGAATATGGTTTTATCTCTTTCCACACTTTAGCCAGACCAAATGTTCTTCCGGCCTTGACACAAACCATGGATTCAGTACTAGGTTCTTGTTCTCCAACCCAGAGAAGATGGAGGAAACAAAACATAACAAATATAAAAGACAAGTACATATGGATAAAAATAGTTTCTGGGATATATATCTTCTAAGAAGTGAAAGATTTCAGAGAAGTCTCTGGAAAATGCAGGATGATGATGATGGTAGTAGTGACAAACCTGATAATTATCATACAAATAATGAATTTCATTGAAGGTGTGTTATGTACCAGACACCATGCCAAGTGCTTTACATCAATAGTCTCATTTAATCCTTATGGCCATTCCATGATTTATGCAGTTATCTCAGAAAGATGAGAAAAGGTACTTACACACAGCATAGTATTTGGGTAATATGTGAATAAGAAATGGATCTAAGTGCATATTAATGGAGGTGACAGGTATGTGTTCTGCTAGCCAAGACATCATTTAGACTGACAAAAGTATGACAAGCTTAAGGACTGAAGTAAAGGCTGAATTAAATAATGACGGACATGGTGGGAGTTTACTGGAGACAGGGAGAAGTAAGAGGGCAACACAAACAGAGAGAACATGTTGAAAGACACAAGAACATGTGAAAATACATGGTATGTTTTGAAAATAGCAAGAATGTTAAGGAAAGTAAAAGAAATGAAGCTCAGCTATTGGGCAGATGGGAAAGGTCTGTGTAAGGCTTCAAAGACCTTCTAAATCTGACCTCTGACACTTCTTGGCAATCTGAATCTGACCTCTGACATTTTCTTTGCTTCAGCTATACTAGAGAAGTGACCCAGTGTCTAGGGGAAGCCGCAATCCGCATGTATTCTATGTCCTTCAACATAGTATTTCCTTTGCTTGAAACCTGTTTCATGTGTCTTCTACCCCTCATTTGGCCACTTCTGCTTCCACGTTGCCTTCTTAGGGGAAATGTCATTCACATAGTGTACTTTGTCCTAATCCCCAGACTTTATTTTTATTAATGGCTTATTCCCATATTTTTATTTTTATTGACTTATCACTATTATTTAAATTTCAACTTCTAATTTGGATGCAGGGAGTACATGTACAGGTTTGTTAATGGGAACACTGTGTGATGTTGAAGTTTAGGGTACGGATCCCATCATCTAGGTAGTGGGTGATATGTACTTTTTAAACCTGTGATCCCTTCCCTCCCTCCTCCTTCTAGTAGTTCACAGTGTCTGCTCTTCCCATGTTTATGTCTATGTGTGCTTAGTGCTTAGCTCTCACTTATAAATGAGGACATGCACTAACCCCTAGACTTTAGCAGGCACCCAGAACACTCTGATAGCAACTCATTCTTCCTCTTTCCAATCACCATCCACTTGTAATTACCTGTTCAGTGGCGGTGATACCTGACAACAAGATTCATGAAGGCAGAGATGGTATTTAATTCTGACAGATAGCTTTGACACATAGTAGAAGCTCAGTAGATATTTTGGGAATAAATAAAGAAATAAATTCCATGTTAAGGAGTTTGTCATTTAAACTACATAAAATTTTAGAGGTTTTAATCAGAAGAGTGGAAGATATTATTTGGGTATATAACTTTATAAGAACTTAATTTACAACAAAGTGGCCCCCAAATCAAAAGAAAATAATAAATAACCGAACATTTGGAGAAAACTGATTAGTCAAAAGGACAGAAATAAAACTTAATTCTTACTCTAACTCTAGAGGGATTAAAAACCTGATTGTAACAGGTTTTACTATACTGGTAATATCACTGTGGAAGATAATCATTACGCTCTATATTGTGAAGGACTTGCTAAATAAGATTAAAAAAACAAATTCACAAATCTTAAGGCTAAATATCAATAAATTTGATTATATCAAAAATTAAAGTCTTCCGTTTAAAAGGATAGTAAAAACAAAGTTAAAACATCACTGGCCTTTTGGAAGGTGACGTTACATGTCAATGAAAGGATCTAAGCCAATTTCGCTTAGTGTTTTATATCACAGGCATTGTAGTTATACATGTAAGGACTGAAACACAGCTCTGCTGCTTGCTGTCTGTATTTTGAAAGAATGATCACTTCATATTGCCACAATTTAGTTTTTACATCTGTAACATAGCTTTAGTAATGATCAGTTAAAGTGTAAGATTTTCATGAGTTGTAGTTCTATGAGTCACTTGCTATTCAACTTCAGGAAACAAATAATTCTTTTTTTCTTTTTTTGAGATAGTGTCTCACTCTACCACCCAGGGTGGGTGCAGTGGTGCAATCATGGCTCACTGCAGCCTCCACCTTCTGAACCCAAGCAATCCTCCCACTTCAGCCTCCTGAGTAGCTGAGACAACAAGCATGCACCACCATGCTCAGCTAACTTTTGGATTTTTCACAGAGACAGGGTCTCACTTCGTTACTCAAGCTGGTCTTGAACTTCTGGGCTCAAGAGATCCTCCCGCCTTTGCCATCCCAAAGTACTGGGATTACAGGCATGAGTCACTGCGCCTGGCCTTGGGCAACCAATAATTTTTTTTAGATTAAAATTGCTTGATATCTTAAACTCTCACTACTTGCTACCTGAAATTCGGGAACTAAATAAAGACAATAAAACGATATTCTTTACAATCTATCAAAGCTATCTGAAATCTTTATCTGAACTTTGAAATGGAATAGATACAGACAATGATGGTAAAATGTGCATACAGATTCACATGGTTGCTGCAGTTAAATATATTGGGAAAATCAGTAGTGGCTTGATATTAGTCTTTGTTCAACTAATCAGTAACAGGCCCCATCTTTCTGGAATGAAATAAACTTAATATATCTTTTGGAAAAAGAAATTAATCTAGACCAACATAATGAGATTTTAAGAGAAAGGAACATATTGTACCACTTTTTGCCAGCACACAAATATCTGCTTACATGGCTTCTCTTACATTTATTTTATTTCATTTTGGTATGATATTATATTCATAGACTGGTATTCAGATTATTTAACAAATAGGGATCATTTGAGATCTAAACAACACTTTCAAAAATGTCAAATTATTACTTTTATATGTTAAAGTGCTTTTTGCTGTCATATAAAAAAGTTACTAAACTTCATGAAATATAGATTATATTCCAAACATATTTTGCAAGAATACTGCATATTTTTCAGGATACTCATATGAAAGATGGTTTTCAGTATAGTTTGTTTCTGTTTTTTCTCTTAGTCATTTTTAGGAAAGCATTTATGAATGATTTAGTTCAAACATCTTTTGCTAAGTAAAATTTCCATATATTTTGGAACAATAATTCAAAGAATATGGTATACGAAATGGAGCTTATAAATATCCATGCCTTAAAATTTGTCATTTCTTTCTATATTTGAGTGTTAAAATCAGTTGATAAGTAAAGACACTTGCATAGTAGGTGATATGGTTTGACTCTGTCCCCATCCAAATCTCATGTTGAATTGTCTCTCCTATAATCTCCACATGTTGTGGGAGGCACCCTGTGGGAGGAAATTGAATAATGAGGGTGTGTTTTTTCCCATGCGGTTCTCATGATAGTGAATAAGTCTCACGAGATCTGATTTTATAAAGGGCAATTCCCCTACACATGCTCTCTTACCTGCCTTTGTTCCTCCTTTACCTTCTACCATGATTGTGAGGCCTCCCCAGCCATGTGGAACTGTGAGTCCATTAAAACTTTTTCTTTATAAAGTATTCAGCCTCAGATATGTTTTTATTGGCAGTGTGAGGACAGACTAGTACAGTAGGTTTTCTAAAGGTACTGGGCTCAGTGTGTGTATACACATGCACGTGTGTGTAGGCTATTCTTGAAACCTCATAAATATTTTGTACATTATGCTATATTGTTAGGAGACTCTCATTATGATGTTTTACAGAGCTTATTTACAGAGTTTATTCTATATCTGGGGTAGCAAAATCTGCTTCTCTAGAACAGATTTGTAACAATGATAATAATAATATGAGTTAATGCATTCACTGGGTATAACACTTTACATATGTTATATAATTTAATCTTCATGACAAAACTGTTAAGAAAGTAGTATTATCCTCTCTTAATGGATGAGTTAATTGTTTGCAGAGGCTATTAAGTCGATGTCATTGAAAAGAGTTGGACTATTGACCCAAGTCTGTCTGACAATGAAATTTGATGATGACGGATGCACATTAACCACAGAACAATATTTCTCAAAGTATGATACCAGGTTACAGATTGTGGTGTACTGGAGCTGCCTCCAGCCTGCTCAGGAGATCTGATTATGTGCATATGTTTCTAGCAACCTGTTCAGTGACATCATGTGGAGACCTTGAAATGGGCCCTGGTGAGAGTATTCATATCATGGTAATAGGAAATGTGGCAAATCAGGGCTTTCATGTATCAGGAGAGGCACTTAGTCTGCATACCGCTCACTGGCAAAGAATATCCTGCTAGTAGGATGCGAAGTGTCCAAAAAGGTAAATTTTAAAAATGTATATTTTGAATATCTCCACAAAATTGTATTTTTACCAACAACATAGGGTTTTTTTTTTTACTAGATCTAAAACAATTTATTTTAAAAATGTTATTTAGTTGTTCATAATTTTAAAGCGATGCCCTACCAGATCAGTTTACTAAGAATTCTAAATCAGTATTCTGTGAATTCTCGTTGCCATACAGTAATTGGCAAGTTTGTAAAGCACTTTCTCTCTCTGTGTATGTGTATGTGTGTATGTATTTGGAATTCCTGAAATTTTAAGTATTTGCTGTCAGTCCATGGTAAGCATGATCTTGAAATCCTCATTAAAATGTTTCTATTTTGCTTCTTAAATTGTAAGTCATCATTGCTTAAGTGTAGTCATTAAAATGTCAGTTTCTTTATGGTTTTTGGCTTATTATTTAATGTGTAATAACTCATATATACATCAATAGTGCTTTAGACTTATACTTTTAGATGCAATTTTATTTTATAGATAACTATCATACTTTATTTTTTTCATTTACTGGGGCATAACTGACAAAAATTACACATATTTAAAGTGTAAAACTTGATGTTTTGATATATATGCATTGTGAAATGCTCAAATGGGATGATATTTATCAAAGAATACGACGTTTCACTTTTGCAAAATGAATCCTTTATTGAGATAAATTAATAAAATGTTGGTTAACAATATATGCTTAGTTTCTTGAATTTAATGACAGAAAGCAGCTACTAAGGATTGAAAAATTCTTGTGAGGGGTTTGCTTGTTGGTTTTGTCAAAATACTGATAAATAAAGCAGAGCAAATGCCCAAAGTTTTCTCTGAAAGGTAATGGCTCTAATGGATTTGGTGAATTTTTTACTTGAAAGTTGTAATACATTCTAAATGACCAGGTAATTACAGCTCTTCTGAAAACATCTTAAAAATTACAAAACTGGTTGTATCTTACAAATCTATTCTAATTATTTTTAAAATTCAATGAAAACAAGTCAATAATAAATTATCTGGCACACATCTAGTACCTGTGTAGTAGACAGCGTGGTCCCCCAAAGAAATCCATTTCCTAATCCCTGGAATCTCTGAATATGTCACCTTCCATTACAAAAGTAACTTCATATAGGTAGTTAGGGTTACTGACCTTAAATGGGGGGATTTAACTAGATTCTCTGAGTCTTCACAAAAGTCCTTAAAAGCAGAGAACTTTCTCTGGCTGGAGTTAGAGAAGTGCAGCAGAAGGCAAAATCAGAAAGATTGGAAACATAAGAGGGTCTCACCTCTCCCTGCTGGAGGGGGCCTCACAGAAAGCCTGAGAAGATACAGGAGCAAGTTTCCAGGAGCAAAGACAGGCCTCTGGCTGAGAGCTAAGAGTCATGAACTTTGGTTCTACAATCCCACTGAGCTAAATCCAAGCACCAACCCGAATGCGCTTGGAAGCAGGTTCTTCCTCTGAGCTTCCAATAAGGAACTCAGGCCTTGACAGCTTGATTTCAGTGAGGCTAGGGAGACTCTAAGCTGAGGATACACTCGAGCTAGCAGAGTTCTAACCTGCAGAAGCCGTGAGGTAGTCAATAGGTGCTGTCTTAAACCCTAAACTTAAACCCATGTGAGAAGTTCTTACATTAGTGAAAGGGAATGAATAACCTTGCTTTAGGAAGCAGGCATTGCCATTTACCAGGGTTCAGGAAAGTACTTGGCTGGTAGCATGGATCAGATGCTGAGACTAGGAAGGCGGTTAGGAGTTGCAGCAGAAAACAGAGGATTATAGTGCACTTATTTTCCTCACTCAACTGGATGCGTTGCCTCTGAATTTTTTGGTGACATTACAACCACAAAGCTAAAAATAAAATCAACTCAAAACTTGTAGTATCGTGTGAAAGAGTACCCTATGTTTTTGATTCATCTCTCATACTACTATGCCACCTGTCTCATCCTGAACCTGGGCTGTGAAGCGTAACTTTGATATTCACAATTTTCTGCTGCTATGAAATGTGATAGTGGAAATGTTGCAAAATTATTTTTTTCAATACTGCCAATTTCCAACAATATGTGTTCCAACTCAGATCTCACTACTGAATTGCTCCCTTAGCGGAACTTCTCTGCAGAGATTGTTTTTTATTTGAATAAATACTTGAAGAAAGCTTTATGGAATTAGCTTTAAATGTTTCTTGTCAGATATCTGTAAAAGACTGTTATTCATTCGAAAATTTTATTACTTTGAAAAAATGTGCTGTATCCAAAACACATATGGAAGTATCAGTAGTTTGCTAAATTCTGTGAAAAACACTCCTTCCCTTCCTTTGTTTTTGCCTTAATTTCATCTAGATTTTCCGTATCTCTTCACATATATCATTCACTGATTTTCTTCCCCGGCCATGTTTTAGTAAAGTGTGCTCATTTAAATGAAACAGTCACCTGTCCTTGTCGTTAAATGGTATCCTGTCCTAAGAATTTAAAGACCTCTGAGTAGCATACCAGAAAGGTTAACGGCAAATGAAATGGTGCATTTCAGTGTTACTGTGGACTTCATTACAATTTAGTATTCATTATCAGTCTTTTCTAAGATCACGAGTTCTATTCAATCATTTGATTTTGTCCTTGTAGTTTCATTAGTAAGTCAGAAAACTTTATTTCAAACACTTCTTTTAAGCATCTGTCAGCATCATGCTAATTACCCAACACCACCCAAGTGCCAAAGAAGAAAACCTTTACAAGAGGCAGAGTTGATTCATCAGAATTCATCTTGTCTGTTTTCACTACAATTTCCTGAGTGTATGCAATCTCCATTTATGTCCAAGAAGCCTATACTTTAACCACTTTTTTCTTATTAAAATGACTTAATTTGCTTATATGACATAGTATTTTTTCATCATGTTTTAAAAATAATACATTCTCATTACAGAAAATTTGAAATATAGAAAAATAAAAATTGAAAATAAAAGCTGTGCATTATTATCTCTGTACCAGAGAAAACTTCCGTTATCATTTTGGTATATTTGTTTCTGGTAGTTATACATAACTAAGATTTTACTATGTAGACAGGTTTTCAGTCTCTTTTCTTTTTAGTATTTATTTCTTTATATTTAGAGACAGGGTCTCATTATGTTTCCCAGGCTGGCCTCAAACTCCTCAAGTAATCTTCCCAAGTAGCTGGGACTACAGGTGTAAGCCACCATGCTTGGATCTTAATCTCCTTTCTTTTGCTTAGCAATATATTATACATATTTTCTCTTTTCCTTAACAAGTCTCTCAAAGTAGAATTTTTGGCTGGGTGTGGTGGTTCATGCCTATAATCCTAGCACTTTGGGAGACTAAAGTGGGAAAATTGCTTGAAGCCAGGAGTTCAAGACCAGCCTGAGCAACATAGAGAGACTCCATCTCTACAAAAATTTTAAAAATAGCTAGGCATGGTGACATGTGCCTATATTCTTAACTACTCTAGAGGTCGAGTCAGCAGGATCGCTGCATTCTACGGAGTTCAAAATTGCAGTGAGCTAGGATTGCACCACTCTACTACAGTCTGACCCATAGACCTAGAACCTATCTTTAAAAAAATAAATAAATAAAAAATAAAATTCTAAACACTATCATATACATGTAGCACAATTTATTTAACCATTTTTTCTATTACTCAATGCATCATTATCAAAGATATGCTATTATAACTAAAATTAAAATATATAATTTTTACATATAAATCTTCCTACAGTCCTTGATAGAATCCTAGATGTTAAATTATTAGGCCAATGTTTGTGATCCTTATGAAAGTTCCTGTTGCATACAACCAATTGCTTCTCAAAGTCTAGGAGAAAGTGTCACATGATTACCTCTCCATAATTTATTTTATTTATTTAAAAATTAATTTATTATTATTATTATTTTTTTGAGACATGATCTTGCTCTGTTCCACCAGGCTGGAGTGCAGTGGCATGGTCACTGCTCACTGCAACTTTGACCTCCTCCTGGGCTCAAGTGATTATCCCATCTCAGCCACCCGAATAGCTGGGACTACAAGGATGCACCACCACATCTAGCTAATCAAAAAAAAAAAAATTGTAGAGATGAAGTCTCTTTATGTTATGCACTCTGGTATCAAACTCTTGAGCTCAAGAGATCCTCCTGCCACAACCTCCCAAAGTGCTAGGATTACAAGTATGAGCCACTACGCCTGGTCTCCTTTCCATAATTTAATATTATTCACTTCTGCCAATTTGATAGGTGATACATAGTGTTCCATTATTTTAATTTGTGTTGCTTTGATTTCTAGTAAGACCATGTTTCAATTTATGATTCATTATCTTTAAAATAGTTGATGATAATATACCTTACACTTCTCTGACAGATATATTAAAATGACTAAATTGATCTTCACTGTAGTAGGTCTTCATGACTTCCTTGGCTTCTCCAGCACAGTAATTTTTGCACTAGATGTGTCATCCTCCACTTAATGTCTCCGTTTGTCATGAAACTATACGGATACACAGTTTAAAGCAGGGACATGGCAGCTTTTTCTCATCCAGGCTAACTCTGTTTATAGGTTTTATTTAAGATAGTTTACAAATGCTCATGGCTCTTACACTAACATACAGATAAATGTGAGTTACTATTTGATAAATAATAGGCCAGAATATTGAGAAAGAGTAGACTGAACCCTTTGCATTTAAATTTTTGCAAGAGCATAACATCAATTAAATATATTTAAGACTTGTCAATAGTCTTGGACAGGGTCCATGCAAACAGGAAGGCTCTGGATTTTAAGCTTTATTTGTTTCATGATAAATCCACTCTGCACTCACTATCATACAGTGAGCGCAAAGCAACTCACTACTGCAAAGCAAAATTCCTGGCACATTTGAGAATCGTGAAAACCATGGGAAAACCTAATTGGTTAGCATATTCAGAGATATTTCCTCTAAAGAGGTGACATTTAGGTTGAGAACTGAAGAATGAAAGAAAAAGATAAAGGACACTTATTCCCATAAGTAGAAATAACACTAGCAAAATTCACCACTCAGAAATGAAATTCCTAACTTATGGTTGCTTAATAAGAGTGAAAAAACATTTAAAATGGATGAGGTAAAGCAACAGTGAAGCCATGCTTGTTTTTGTAGGACAAGTAAGGACTATGGATTTTGTCTAAGTAAGCCATCGAGTAGTGTTATATAAGGGAGTGACAATATGATATGCATTTTATAAAGACAACGCTGGGACCAGGCAAGTTAGCAGAATAGGAACAGTTCCAGTCTGCAGATCCCAGAAAGACCAATGCAGAAGGCAGGTGATTTCTGCATTTCCAACTGAGGTACCTGGTCATCTCACTGGGACTGCTTAGACAGAGGGTGCAGCCCACAGAGTGTGAGCCAAAGGTGAGACTATGCCTCACCTGGGAAGTGCAAGGGGTCAGGGAATTTCCTCCCCTAACCAAGGGAAGCCATGAGGGACTGTGCCATGAGGGGCAGTGCTATGTGGCCCAGACACTATGCTTTTCCCAGATAATACACTTTTCCCACGGTCTTCACAACCTGCAAGCCAGGAGATTCCCTTGGGTGTCTACACCACCAGAGCCCTGGGTTTCAAGCACAAAACAGGGTGGCCATTTGGGCAGACACTGAGCTAGCTGCAAGAGTTTTTTGTTTTTTGTTGTTTTTCTCCATACCCCAGTGACACCTGAAATACCAGTGAGACAGAACCATTCACTCCCTGGAAAGGGAACTGAAGCCAGAGAGCAGAGTGGTCTTGCTTAGTGGATCCCACCCCCAGGGAGTCCAACAAGATAAGATCTACTGGCTTGAAATTCTCGCTGCCAGCACAGCAGTCTGAAGTCAACCTGGGATGCTCGAACTTGCAGGGGGAGGAGCGTCTGCCATTACTGAGGCTTGAGTAGGCGGTTTTCCCCTCACAGTGCAAATAAAGCCACTGGGAAGTTCGAACTGGGTGCAGAACCCAATGCAGTGCAGCAAAGCTGCTGTAGCCAGACTGCCTCTCTAGACTGCTCCTCTCTGGGCAGGGCATCTCTGAAAGAAAGGCAGCAGCCCAAGTCAGGGGCTTATAGATAAAACTTCCATCTCCCTGGGACAGAGTTCAAAGGGGAAGGGGCGGCTGTGGGTGCAGCTTCAGCAGACTTAAACATTCCTGGCTGTAAGCTCTGAAGAGAGCACTGGATCTCTCAGCACAGTGCTCGAGCTCTGCTAAGGGACAGACTGCCTCCTCAAGTGGGTCACTGACTTCCCTGCCTCCTGACTGGGAGACACCTCCCAGCAGGGGTTGACAGACACTTCATACTAGAGAGCTCTGGCTGGCATCTGGCAGGTGCCCCTTGGGACGAACCTTCCAGAGGAAGGGGCAGGCAGCAATCTTTGCTATTCTGCAGCCTCTGCTGGTGATATCCAGGCAAACAGGGTCTGGAGTGGACCTCCAGCAAACTCCAGCAGACCTGCAGCAGAGGGGCCTATTAGAAGGAAAACTAGCAAACAGAAAGAAATAACATCAACATCAACAAAAAGGACGCCTATGCAAAAACTCCATCCAAAGGTCACCAACATCAAACACCAAAGATAGATAAACCCACAAAGATGAGATAAAACCAGTTGAAAAAGGCTGAAAATTCCAAAGAAACAGAATGCCTCTTCTCCTCTAAAGGATCACAACTCCTTGCCAGCAAGGGAACAAAACTGGACAGAGAATGAGTTTGATGAATTGACAGAAGCAGGCTTCGAAAGGTGGGTAATAACAAACTCCTCTGAGCTAAAGGAGCATGTTCTAACCCAATGCAAAAAAGCTAAGAACGTTGATAAAAGTTATAGGAACTGCTACTTAGAATAATCAGTTTAGAGAAGAACATAAATGACCTGATGAAGCTGAAAAATGCCCACGAGAACTCAGTGAAGCATACACAAGTATCAATAGCCAAATCGATCAAGCAGAAGAAAGTATATCAGAGATTGAAGACCAACTTGATGAAATAAAGTGGGAAGATAAGATTAGAGAAAAAAGAGTGAAAAGGAATGAACAAAGCCTCCAAGAAATATGGGACTATCTGAAAAGACCATACCTACGTTTGATTGGTGTACCTGAAAGTGAAGGGGAGAATAAAACCAAGTTGGAAAACCACTCTTCAGGATATTATCCAGGAGAACTTTCTCAACCTAGGAAGACAGGCCAATATTCAATTTCGGGAAATACAGAGAACACCACAAAGATACTCCTCAAAAAGAGCAACCCCAAGCCACATAATCGTCAGATTCACCAAGGTTGAAATGGAGGAAGAAATACTAAGGGCAGTCAGACAGAAAGGTTAGGTTATCCACAAAGGGAAGTTCATCAGACTAACAGCAGATCTCTCTGCAGAAACCCTACAAGCCAGAAGAGATTGGGGGAAATATTCAGCATTCTTAAAGAAAAGAATTTTCAATCCAGAATTTTCAATCTCTCCATCTGACAAAGGGCTAATATCCAGAATCTACCAGGAACTTAAACAAATTTACAAGAAAAAAACAAACACCCCCATGAAAAAGTGGGCAAAAAACATGAACAGACACTTCTTAAAAGAAAACATTTATGTGGCCAACAAACATGTATATAAAAAAAAGCTCATAATCACTGGTCATTAGACAAATGCAAATCAAAACCACAATGAGATAACATCTCATGCCAGTTAGAATGACGTTCATTAAAAAGTCAGGAAACAACAGATGCTGGAGAAGATGTGGAAAAATAGGAACATTTTACACCGTTGATGGGAGTGTAAATTAGTTCAACCAATGTGAAAGACAGTGTGGCGATTCCTCAAGGATCTAGAACCATAAACATCATTTGACCCAGCAATCCCAGTACTGGGTATATACCCAAAGGATTATAAATCATTCTATTATAAAGACACGTGCACAAGTATTTTCATTGCAGCACTATTCACAATAGCAAAAACTTGCAACCAACCCAAATGCCCATCAGTGCTAGACTGAATAAAGATAAAGTGGCACATGTACACCATAGAATGCTATGTAGCCATAAAAAGGATGAGTTCATGTCCTTTGCAGGGACATGGATGAAACTGGAAACTATCGTTCTCAGCAAACTAACACAGGAACAGAAAACCAAACACTGCATGTCCTCACTCATGAATGAGAGTTGAACAATAACATACGGACACAGGGAGGGGAATATCACACACCGGGGCCAGCCAGGGGGTGGGGGGCAAGGGGAAAGAGAGCATTAGGAGAAATACCTAATGTAGATAATGGGTTTATGGGTGCAGCAGACCACGATGGCACGTGTACACCTACGTAAGAAACCTGCACGTTCTGCACATGTATCCTGGAACTAAAAGTATAATAAAAAATTAAATAAAAATAAATAAAGACAACTCTGGCTGTTTCATTAAAAATAACACAGGTTTGGGAGCTTAGGTGGGTGGATCACTTGAGGTGAGGAGTTCGAGACTGGCCCAGCCTACACGGTGAAACCCCATCTCTACTAAAAATATAAAAAATTAGCAAGGCGTGGTGGCACACGCCTGTAATCCTAACTACTCGGGAGTCTGAAGAAGAAGAATCGCTTGAACCCAGCAGGTGTAGGTTGCAGTGGGCTGAGATCATGCCAGTGAACTACAGCCTGGGCAACAGAGTGATATTCTGTTTCCAAAACAAACAACAACAACAACAACACACAAGTAAGAAAGCAAGGGCTGCAGCTATTGCAATAGTACACTTGGAAAAATGACATTCAGGGGAAAGATTGTGGAGGTTGATAGGATCATTTATTTATTTAACACTAGTTTTGCAATATATACCGGTAACTGTGTGATTCCTCTATGTCAGGGGATGGGATATAATTGACGGCATTATATTTGTTCTCTAGCCCCACAAACATACTTTAGTAGGAGAGAAAATATTTTTAAGCAAGTAAAACCATTGCATAAAATAGTTAAAATGTGTGATTCATTTTATTATGACAAAAATAAAGTGTGCTGAGGAAGACTGGTCAGGAAGCAGCTATGGAGTCGGGGAAATATTCCAGACAGAAGGAGCAGCATGTACAAAGACCCTGTGCCAAATGAGCTTGGCACATTCTAGAACTCCTGGAGAGACAGTAAGGCAGAGTGAGACTAGATCTTAGTGAGTGAGATTAAAGGGCAGGCACTGAGGTGAAAGGCAGGTGGGTACCAAATCAAGTGGGTCTTTTAAGCCGTGGTAAGGGGTTTGCTGTAAACACAATTGTAACCATTCCTAGGAATTCCTACTAGGGGTCACTCCTTGGAGACGTGTGGATAGAATTTAAGGGTCTTTTATGGTTCAAATTTTTGTTCCCTCTGAAACTCGGGTTGTGGCTTCATCCCTGAAGTGACAGCAATAACAGGTGAGGTTTTTAAGAGGTCAATAGGTCATTAAGTGAGACTTGATGAGTTCTCAAGGGACTGGGCTAGTGACTGTGAGAACAAGTTGTTATCAAATGAGGCTGCCTCTCCTGTGTACTATTTTTGCACCTGTCTGGTTTTCCTTCTACTTCTCTAGCATGTTATGCCACAGCACAATGCCCTCACCGGAAGCCAACCAGATATGGCCCGTTGATCTTGGATTTTCCAGCCTTACCCAGTCTCAGGTAATCTGTTATAACTAAAAACAAAACAAAACAAACAAACAAAAACCCGGAAAACGGACTAAGGGTTCTTCACTTGAATAAGTCAATACTGCATCCTTTTTACCCACCCATAATAAAATTTACCAAATAACCATCACATTTGAAGAGCCTGTGACGTTGTCATCAAAAGAAATGAGAGATATTTTCATGGTACTTTATAGTTGCTGCAGACATCTCAACATTTGTGCTGTCAGCACTATGTAAGTGTAATAGTTTTAACATTCCATTAAATTTTATTGTTTAATGTATTAAATGAATTTCTTACATTATCTCACAAATTAGTTTAAAAAATAGTTTGATAAGTGTACTTCAGCAATTTTCTTTGTAATACTATATATGTCATTTTACGTAGTTAAAACCATTACTCTGAGAAGGGGCTCATAGGTTTCCCCAGACTGTAAAGCAGGCCTACAGCAGGAAACAATCAATTAAAACCTATTAAGAGCTTCTTGTTTTAAGAGCATTGTTTTAAGCAAGGGAGTGACACAATCAGATTTAAGTCTTATAAGACAATTTTGTTTCTATGTGGAGTAGAGATTGCACCTATTTGGAAGGAAATGGTGATATCAGTTGGAAAACTAATAAGCTGGCTGATTTTTAGGATAAGAGTAGTGAAAATACAAAGAGTTGGACAGAACTGAGATGCTGAAATTGGTTGGGGAGAAGTGAAAAAAAGATAGGACTAAAGATGATTCAATGTTTAATATTTATTAAATAAATGAATACTCACAATGCTTGCTTGGAAAGGGAAGTGTAAGGAGACAAAATTCCAAGACTTGTGAAAAATTCCAAGAGCACCTTCACTCTGAGATGCTGTCTGAGATCTTATCAGTCATCTAAGTGAAGATATCAAAATTAATTGATATAGAAATTTATTATAAGACGAGGCAAAATTGATGATAAAACTAAATGTAAGAGTTAAACGTATAAAAGCAATTTTGGAGAAAACAAATAAGTACTGGACAGATTTCTTAGATATAGCTCCAGAATGACAAGCAAAGAAGAATAAAATAAGACCATCAGCTTAAAAACTTTTGTTTTTTAAAGACACCATTAAGAAAGTGAAATGATAAGCCATACACTGGGAAAAAAAATATTTGCAATGTATAGACCTGAGAAGGGAGATTTTTAAAAGTCTTACAACCCAGTAATAAGAAAATAATATTTTAACAATGAACAAAAGTTAACGCTAGTACTTTGATACTTTGAGAGGCCAAGGTGGGAGAATCACTTGAGACCAGGGCCTTAAAATCAGCCTAGGCAACAGAGAGAGTGAAATCCCATCTGAAAAAAAAAAAAAGAAAGAAAGAAAGAAAAAGAAAAGAAAGAAATACCATTAAAAATGAGCAAAAGAGTTAAATAGACATTCATCAAAGAATTTACACAAATGACCAATAAGCATACTCAAAATCATTAGTTTCTAAATAATGGAAATTAAATCCATAATGAGGTATTCCTTCACACCCACAAGAATGACTAAAATAAAAAAAATAAATAAAGGCAAGAACATAGGTTGAAAAGTATGTGGAGAAATTAAAATCCTCAAACATTGCTGGTGGGAATGTAGAATGGTGAAGTCACTTTGTACAATAGTTGGGAAGTTTCTTTAAATGTTAAACACAGAGTTACCATATGATCCAATGTCTCCATCCCCAGGTATATACCTGATAGAAATGAGAACATATGTACATACTTCTTTGCAAATACTCATAGCAACACTACCCTTAATGGCCAAAAAAGAGAGAAAATATCCAATAGTTGGTAAATGGATAAACAAAATGTAGTGTATGCATACAATAGAATATTATTGACAGTAAAAAGAAAGAAGTACTCTTAAGGGTTATAATTTGGATTAACCTGAAAAACATTATGGTGTGTGAAAGAAGTCACTAACAAAATACCATATATTGTTTGATTCCACTTACATAAAATGTCCCAAAAAAGTAAATCAATTGAGAAATAAAGTAATATTGCTGCCTTGGCTGCACAAAGGAATGGGGAGAGACTGCAAATGGTCATCATTTTTTACAGGGGTGATGTAAAGATTCTAAAATCAAATTGCGGTAATAGTTTCACAACTCTGGAAGCATACTAAAAGTCATTGAATTGTACATTTAAATATAGTGAATTCCATGGTATTCAAATGATACCAAGATCAATCTGTAAAAAGAAAAACATAATTACATGAATAGAAATCCAGCTCTGGGCTGAATATCTTAAAGTGAAAATGTCAGCGTGTAACGATGTATCAGTCAGAATCCAGTCAGGAAGGTGGAAACATTATTTGAACTTTCAAACAGAGGAAATCTAATAGGTTTCATAGGTAACAGAAGAACTTGAATGGTTTCCTCCTGGTGGTACTGATGTAAATGAGGTTGATTCTGGGAATGACCACAATTTTCTGAAGAATAGGGCAAACCGAACTGCTAGTGTGATGTGACCAGGACAACAAAACTTCCTCTTATCTTCTAATTTTCCTTTTAGGCAGACCAACAAATAGGCAGATCAAGGAGCTGTCTGACAAAGGAGTCTAAAACCTACAGTTTGCAGAGTTCCAGGCCTGTATGACAGAGCAAACTATAGAAGAGTGATTTTGGAGCTGAGATACAATAGATGAATAACCTACCTATGTAGTATTTTAAAGGGAAAGTGCTCAAAATACTAAACATTTCAAGGTCAGGTTAAAAAAAAAAAAAAGTAGGCCTAGAAAACGAAACTCTAAGCATGAAAACATGTGGTTTCATTGAAGTCAGAAAGGAAATGATAGACGTCTCCAGTGAAGCCGAGAGAACAAGCTAGATGAGGGGAAGAGGATACATGGATTTGATCACATGCAGAGTAGAAGTAATATTACTAAGGCCAACTTCAGTGGAATGCTAGGAAACTGACAAATACCAGATGGAATGAAATAACAAATTGGAGTGAACATTGTGACTCTCACTCCCTGTGAGAGTCAATTTGACTGTGCCACAGGGTGCCCAGACATTTGCTTAAGCATCATTCTGGGTGTATCTGAGAGTCTATTTCTGGATGACATTAACATTGAGTCTGGAGACTAATTAAAGCAAATTACACTTCCTAGAGTGGGTGGGCCTCATCCAATCCTTGGAGACCTGAATAGGACAAGAAAGAACAAGAGGTGAGATAACAAAGAATTTTCAGTCTGTGCCAGGCTGTCTTCCATCTGGGACATCTGCTTTCTCTTGTCTTCAGATTCAACTTGGACTGGAATCTACACCATTAGCTGTCCTGTTTCTGAAGCCTTTGGGGTTGGACTGGAACTACGCCATCTGCCGACTTGCTGGATGTTCAGTTTGCCTGCTGCAAATCCTGAGATTTCTCAGCCTCCACAGTCATGTGAGCCAATTCCTTATTATCTGTCTGTCTATCATCTATCTCTAACCTATCGGTTCTGCTTTCCTGAAGAATCCTGACTAGAACACCCTCTGATCTTTATAACTGAGTAAGCTTGAATATCAAGAGATATCATTATGAGGTAGGAATTCATCAGGACTTACTTTCTGAGCACAGGTTGACCCTGGCTGCAACCCTGCTAATTAAAGCCACATCTTGTTGAAAGAGGGAGCAGTGAAAAAGCCCGCTGAAACCAGTGGATGGCGATGAAAGCAAGCTCTAGTTGCCCTCACTCCTCATTAACATGAAGACACTCCCACTGGTGCCATGACAGTTTATAAATGCCATGGCAATGGGCTTTGGCAAAGACCAGAAAGTTACCTTATATGGTCCTGGAAATACCTCAAAAGTTCTAGAAACATTTTTCCAGAAAGTTCTGCATGGCCCACTGAATTTGGTTGGCAGTTGTATTTATAAGCACATTTAATTACATGCTAATTAATATAATTAAAAGTGGGTATAAATACAGAGACCCACACCCCATATACTGCTGCTCTGGGCACAGCTGCCATGGGGTAGACCTGCTCCATGAGGGACAATACCTCTGTTGCTACTGTACATTGCTGCTACAATGAAATTGCTGACTCCGCCAGCGTGCTTTTGGATTATTTCCTAGGTGAAGACAAAAACCCTCCCAGGTGAAGCCCCAGTTTAGGGGTTCACCTGCCCTCCATCAATTAGACTTTGTAGAGGAAAGAGAATCACTGAAGTAGTTAGAAGTATATACGAGGTGGAAGGAGTTTTTATTTAGTATTGACATAATAATGGCTGATGTTTATTGTCAATTTTCTAAGCTCCAGGCACTGTACTAAGTATTTTTCCATGCATTGACACATTTGAATCTCACTACAACCCTATGAGTTAGATACTGCTATCATTAATTTACTGCTGAGGAAACTGAGGCACAAAGTGATTGTCACTTGCCTAGCCCTTGAGACTAGAAGAGGCCCTTTCTCTGTGGAAACTGAACGGAGAAGATGGGGTCCTGAGGCAGTTAACAGTCAGGAGAAAAATCTTACATTCATTTACGAAATTGCCATTTCTTTGAGAATGATACTATTTTAATTTTTAACCCCAATGTTAAATTTTAATTAAAAATTTTAATTTTTAACCCCAATGTTCTCATTGTTCCTCACATGAACCTTCTACTCAAGCCTGAAATGTTCCAACATCTGTAGCTCTGTTTACAGTATGTCTTGTTTCATCTTCTTGTCATTTTCTTGGGTTTAACCTCAATCTCATCTTCAAAAAACCTTGAACCATCAGGCTCAGGGAGACTCCTCTGTTCTCCGAAGTTTTTCTATCCACAGGGACACAATGTTGCACCATTTTACCACTGATTTGATTGCTTTTCTTTTATTACCCTTTGGCCATTTTGTTTTGTTTTGTTTTCCGAAGAAGATAACAGGCAATTATTTCTCTGAATACTTGGCAAACAATATTTTTCCTTTGATTGATTTAGAGATCATGACAAATCTACTCTAAAAAGCACACAGTTGAATTGGACGTTTTTAAGTGACCTGCATCTGCTGAATTTGTTTTATAGTTACAGTGACCATATTACAGAATAAAATTGGCACATATAGCTAAAAAATAACAGTATACTTGGAAGGATAAAGGGATGTATTCAGAGAAGCATAGCTTCTATAGTTAATACCTGGACCTACAACTTACATAGCACAAAACTTTATTTCCAGAATGTGAATATAAAAATTGCAAAATCATAGTGATCTTTCTACATACCATTAAACTTGAAATTCATGTCTAATGTGTTATTTAATATTTCTTTTTTCTGTGTATTGATTTATTACATCTAAATATTTTAATTTTATTTATTTATCCTGTCTCTAAAACATATTTGAGCTCACTTATTACAAAATGCTAGTTTTTTTTTTTTTTAAGAAAAAAGGGACAAGAAAAAGAAGCTACCTAAAAGTAATATTTATTTATTTTCAGAGGACAAGTTAAAAATCTGTTTCTGAATTTCCATGGTACTAAGCAGTAAGAAAAACATGATGATGTATGTGCTCCCTGCTCTAGAATAAAGGAGAACATATCATAATTAATTGGCATAAAAATAAAGAATGTTGAAGGATGTAATATACGTGATCCTCAGCAGTTTCATAGCATACATAGAAACAATGAACTTGCAATGTGAAACTTCTAAAAAGGAAAGTAACTGATTTTGAGAAAGGTTTGAGTCAGTTAACTTTTTATAAAATATTTATATTAAGAATTATTTTTCCTCATTATTAAATTTGGAAAAGGAAGAAAATGAAATGGACTTTTAACTTTTCATTGTTTTCTTTAATGTGAAAATACAGCCCTTTCAAAAAGCACAGTTTTCACTTTGTTTAGACCAACATAATTTACTTTAAGTATTTGTTTGGGAAATGTATATTGATTTTGTGACTGATCTTATTACTTCTTCATTAAATGCGCTCAAGTCAGGGAAAGGGGCGATGACGATGATGAAGAAGAAAATACAGTGAAGAGATGTGTCATTTACAATGCTTCCCTCTTTCCCCACTAAAAAAACATAATATTATATCTTAATTTAGAGTACAATTCTCATAGATTTCTTCTTTAACACTGAGGTTTCTAGATTATTGTAGATGATGCTGAAGATTGCTTTGAGAGAAAAAAAAAAATAAGATTAAATTTTCTGCTGAAATACCAGCTCCTGTCTGGTCCTCTCTTCTTCTCTGGGGAAACTAGCTGGCACTAGCCGTTACATCAAAAGTACAAGTTGTACCTAGTTCTTTCAGTCACTCAGGACAGAAATACTGAGTAGTATATTAATCACCCAGTGATTAAAAGTCATGATGCTTTCACCCACCAATAGACTGTTCTTGAAAAAGGAAAAAAGTGCTGTTTGATGATGATCATGACTGATGATGCAACGCAGCATTTACAGCATTGGTTCTGAGCCTTGGAAAAGCCTATTGTAACAACTTCTTAGATTGTTGGTGTGTGTTCCATAGTTTCATTATTAACAGAACTCCATTTGCAACACTTGCCTTGTCCAACATCACCAGTGCTATGAAACATATTCTTTACTACACAGTACTAATATGAAGATAACATGAGAGTAGAAATACCAGCTAATCCAAGCATGTACTTACTTGAACTATTTACCAAGATACAAGAGGGGCAGTGTAGTTTGACAGCCTAGTAGGAGTCCCTGCCACCTGGGTGGATGCCTGGGTTGAAATCTCACCACCACTCTCTAGTTACTCCTGTCCCTGAGCAAGGCATTGGTGACTTCATTTCTTCATCATTAAAGCAGAGAAAAAAAAAAGAAACCTATCTAATAGGGATTTTGCATGTTTTAAATAGGTTAACAAATTGTGCCTGAGAAAGTGTAAGCTTTTCGTTCATGACTATAGCATTTGTACCATGCATGGTAGACATAAACATAGAAAGCCGTTCCTGAATTCTAGGAATATGTATCAATTCAAAGGAAGGGAATGTATTTCCTGATATGACTTGGGCCATATCAGGTTTTAGGGATGTCATAATGCTTTAGTTTACCAAGGTTCTTTCTTACTTAGATTAGATAAATTTGCCGACACTATAGTCTGCCCTTTTATAAGTGATAGCGTATTTCCTATTTTCCTGTGGTTTCTTAAAGATATCAAAGAATAGGCCGGGCGCGGTGGTTCATGCTTGTAATCCCAGCACTTTATGAGGCCGAGGCGGGCGGATCACGAGGTCAGACGATCGAGACCATCCTGGCTAACAAGGTGAAACCCCGTCTCTACTAAAAATACAAAAAATTAGCTGGGCGTGGCGGCGGCGCCTGTGGTCCCAGCTACTCGGGAGGCTGAGGCAGGAGAATGGCGTGAACCCGGGAGGCGGAGCTTGCAGTGAGCTGAGATCGCGCCACTGCACCCCAGCCTGGGCGACAGAGCGAGACTCCGTCTTAGGAAAAAAAAAAAAAGATATTAAAGAGTAATAGAGTTTCCTTGTGGTCCGAGATTTTGCTCCTAATACATGGCATTTATAGCACAAGGGTAGGGAAAAATATAACCAGACAGTTGTTGTTAGACATATAGGGCTAAGCTTCATTGAATTCACAAAATCAATCGTCTTTGTGCGATAGATTAGTTTGCTTGCCTTTATAATTTTCAGTTATTAGTGTGAAAAGTATGCCATTAGGGGAAAGAATGATTTATGATGATAATAGGCAGAGTAATTAATATGCATACATAGCATAAAGTAAATATTTGAGGTCTTCATACAATCTCAATCAAGCTTAAGGAAACAAAACATCGTAGTCATTTAACCAGTCTCATCTATACCTCTGATTATTGCCAAATGATATATTGCAACAAAAATATTCAAGTATTAAATTTAGAATTTGGAAAAATATTGAGTCTAAATGTTGCTCAATATTTAAGAGAGTGATTTTTCTCTTTTCGAATCTGTCTTATTTCTTATTTTGAGACATAGGAAAAATGAAAGAAGGTTGCCACTTTACTGAATTCTTTCAAAGGTTTTTACAAGAGGAAATGCAAAAGCCTTTGTGAATTGAAATGTTTAGCTCAGCAATTTAAAATCTTTTGTCTGGGCTTGTAGGTGTAGGTTACAGTGCTGGCTTTGAAAGGGTAGAAATAAAGTTTTCTTTTATTCAGCAGCTATTTTACTTTTTGATGCCAGATTTAAATGAATTTAAAACTGCCCCATGAGAGATTAAGATTAGCTATAGGGAAGAATATTCTTGAGAATTTAGGATGACTGAACAGGAGATATCCTCCTACTTATTTTAACATTGTTCAATGTTCCATTTCCCTTCGTTGTCACATACTGTTTTCTTCAAGCCTTCAGATGGGATCCTCTGTGTGGTGAATGTTGTGGCGGGCCACCAAAAGACCCCTACAGGAATGGAGAGTTGATTTCCCCGTCTGCTGGGCATCCTGCGGGAAGATGACCTTTGCTCACATTGACTTTGGGTGGCTCCAGCTAAAGAAAACTGCCTAACTCAGATTACAGGTTTTCCAGGGGCAGGCCATGTCCAATAACTGGTCACCCAGAAGGTGAGACGCCCTTATCACCATTGTGAAGAACTCTTAAGAGCTGTCCAGCTTTGAGCTCTCCATAGGTGAGCTGAGTCTGTCTTTGTGACTGCATTACAGTTTGCCTTCTACCTCTGTCCAATGCTGGTTTCATCTTCTCCCCTACACATGAAGGTTTGAACTCCAAGCCTACCCCCACATAAACATCTTGAATGCTCAAGATCTCCACTGAAAATCAGCCTAACAAGAAACTCAACCTACTCTACCCAGTCCATTTGCTGCAGCACAAACATAACCCTTTAGAGCTATTGGCTTTTGACTCTGTAAGTAAACTTTTTAATAAAGAAATACTTATACAAGTGAACAAATTGTAATGATGCAGCTCAATGACTTCTCATGAAGCTCACATTTCATTATAACAATACTCAGAAGAGGAAACAGAACATTAATGGATCCCCAGGAACACTTTCTGGGCCCTACTCCTCTCTAAAGAAGTGGCTATTATGACTTCTAGATAATAAATCATTCTGTCTGTTTTTGAACTTGATGTAAGTAGAATCTTACAATTTGTGCGCTATTTATTATATGGCTTCTTTCACTCCGCATTAGGCTCATGAGATCCATCTATGTTGTTATACATAGTTTAGTTCTTTCAAGGCAATACAATATTCAATTATGTGACTATGTCATACATTATTCATCAACCTCTGGACATTTTTCCCCTCAATTTTGGCTACTATGGATAGTGCTGCAAATAATATAATTGTAAATGTCTTTTGGTGAACATATGTATGCATTCTTTTGAATATCCTTTTGTCCTAAGAGAATTGCTAGATCATAAGACATGCATATTTTCAGCTTTATGGATGGCACCAGTTTTCCAAAGTGGTTAAGCCAATTTATGTGTTTACTAGTAGTATGTGAGACACCTGGTGGTTTTTACTTGCTTGCAAACAGTTGATATGTTTTACTTTTTATTTTATTTTATTTTTATTTTTTAAAGCCTTTCCAGTGGATGTGTGGTACTATTGCATTACAATTTTAATGTGTATTGTACCAACAGCCATGAAGCTGAACACATTTTAATGCACTAACTGGATTTTAGATATCTTATTTCCTGAAAAACCTATGCAGAATTTTTATTTATTATTTTAAAATTATGTGACTGTCCTTTTCTGACTGATTTTTAAGAGACATATATTCTCCACGTAAGTCATTGTTGAATGTGTCTAAAATATCTTTTCCCAGTCTGTGGCTTACAATTTTATCAGTGCTAACTGTCGATGAGTAGAGTTTTTAACTTTAATGTAATCCAATTTTGTTTTTGCTATTATGGTTGGTATTTTTTGTGTTCTACTTAAGAAAATGTTGCCATGGGATATGAAGAACATAAAGATATTCTCCTATATTTCCTTCTAAAGCCTTTATTATTATTTATCTTTAACATATAAATCAACACTCTATATGGAATTATTTATCTTTCATAAAATTGACTCAGTGTTCATTTGTCACTCATGTTATAGATTATGTATCTGTATAGGAGCGGGTTTGTTTCCAGACTTTGTGTTCTATTTTAATGGTCTATTTACATACTCTTGTCCCATAGCCACCGCGTTGTAGTTACTACAGCTTTACAATAAGCCTTGATATCTTGTAGACTAAACCATCTTGTTTTGTTCTTCTTCAAGATCTCTCAAATGTTTTTGATTCTTTGTATTTTCATTCTTTAAAATTCAGCTTGTCAGAGTCCACAAAAAATTGACAGAATTTTGATTAGGATGGATTGAATCCTTAGATCAACTTAGGAAGAATTAATTTCTTTATAATATTGAATTTTCCAATCCACAAATGAAGGAATTTTTTCTCGTGTTTAGATTTTAAGAATTTATTTAAATACAATTGCAGTATTTTCAGATTTAGTCTTTGGTATATAAAGTTTTTTGATGCCATTCCAAATGACATCACTTTTAAAATTTTATTTCCTGCTTCTTGTTTCTAATAAACAAGTGTCTTTTGTTGTCATTGTTTGAGACAGAGTCTCACTCTGTCACCTAGACTGAAGTGCAGTGGCGTGATTACAGCTCACTGCACCGTCAACCTTCTGGGCTCAAGCAATCTTCCAACTTCAGCCTCCAGAGTAACTGGGACCACAGATGCAAGCCACCATGCCCAGATAATTTTTAAATTTTTTGTAGCAATGGGATCTCCCTATGTTGCCTGGGCTGGTCTCCAATTCCTGGACTCAAGCTATCCTCCCACCTTGGCTTCCAAAAGTGCTGGGATTACAGGCATGCACCACCACGCCTGGCCTATTTTTTTTTTTCTTTTTTCATTTATTCTATTGGCATTGTATCCGACTTCTTGAGAGATTCCCTTATTAATTCTATTTTTTTTTCCTATAGACATTGTCTTTTTTTTTTTATAGCAGCTTTATTGAGGTGTAGTTGACAAATAAAATGTATATATATTGGGCTGAACACAGTGGCTCATACCTGTAATTCTAGTACTTTGGGAGGCCATGGTGGAAGGATCACTTGAGCCCAGAAGTTCGAGACCAGCCCTGACAACATAGGGAGAGACTCTGTCTCTATCAAAAATGAAAATGAAAAAAGTTATATATATGTACAGTGTACAATGCGACATTTTGAAACATTGAAATGATCACTGTAATCAAGTGAATTAACATATCCATCACCTAACATAGTTTTTTTTATTTTATGGTAAGATCACTTAACACCGACATTGTTTTAATTCACACATATCATTTTAGATTTGTGCAAAATACTAGTTTATACTTTCATCTTCGAGGGAGGGACACTTTGGATCCAAATAATATATTATTCTGGTTTCCACTGGTGAATATATAAGTACTGTTGATGTTTTACGTGCTTGTATTGCAAATGCTCATAAAATACATAGTGGATTCTGATCAGGAAAACAAACATATAGAGAAATGATAGTCTGACACCTGAATTATTCCTCAATCAGTTCCCCCATCCTGTTGGGGTGGTCCAAAAGCAACAATAGAGCATTCCAGGAAGAAAGAAGGAAATCACTGCCTTAAGTAGTTAAAGTTTACAGAATTTGTAAGAGATGCAATATTTCAAATAAACAGCTCGGTATAAGTGAAAAATGCTAACGTTAACTGGGGGCTTACAGGCCACGATTAGCAACTGAATTTAGTTGTTATTCTTATTGTTCCATCTCTTCTGGACATTGTGACTGCAACTGAGTCCATTACATAAAATAGTGGCATTTGGTATGCTATCTTTGGCATTGCCACTGCCTTCTTTGCTCTCACACTGTCACCTAAGAACCAAGACAAATTGACAATTATTTGGCAACGCCTGCAATATAAGTTCGTACTACTCTTTCAGAAAGCTGGAACTCCTTTGCCATTTGCCACTAGGTCAGAATTTAGTGAGTGCCTCTACCATCTACTGTCCAAAGCTTTCAGTCTAATATAGGTGGTGTCTTGTTGGTCGGCAAGAGAGAAGTCTCAGTCTCAGCAACCTGGACAGTGGTGTAATCATATCACCACCAACCAAGGTGGCCTAAAAACCTGACATATTTAGGGTTCAGAATTCAGAGGCATGCTTGCTATGCAAAGTTTTCTGAGAAAATGTGAGCAGATTTGCAACATTCTAGCTCTCTAGTCAAGCAAAAAGTGCTGTCACTTTGCTTTCCCCATCTGTAGAACTTCTTGGATATGTGTATTGATGTCTTTCATAAGTTTGAAAATACTTGGTCATTAAATACTGCAGTATTCTTTCTGTTCATAATCTTTCTCTTTCAATTCTAAATACATGTCAGATATTTCTGCTGGTTCCTACATGCCTTTGAGGCTTTTCTTTATTTTTATTTCTTTTCTTGCCTCAGTTCAGCTATTTTTTTATGGACCTGTCTTCTATTATGTTTATTCTGATGTTAACACTATCCATTGGTTTCTTAATTTTATTTATTAAACTTTCCTATTTCTTGAATTTATGTTCTTATACAATGTAGAACATAATTGACTTTTTATCAGTTATTAGAATCAGTTTTCTAACAACAATCTTACTGTTTTCATCTACTGGTTTAATATAAAATCTATTATAGTAAACATAACAATCTTACAATATTTAAATGTCCTTTACTGGATGTTATTTTGTAGTTTACTGTAATATTCTAATTACCTATGATTTTTCTGTTGTGTGGTTTCTCTCTTGTTTCTTGGTCATTATTGAAACAGGAAATATTCCCCTTTTCTTAGTCTTCGTTATTGGTGTGGCTACTAAGAGAATTGAGTGCCAGACCATCAGGTGAAATATGGTAGAATTTGCAGATGGAGAATTGAGTGCCAGACCATCAGGTGAAATATGGTAGAATTTGCAGACAATGTTATTTTCCTTTAGAGAGGGTTCCTTTCTTTGTTTGATTTCTTTCCTAAAAGCTTTTTAAATTAATAAATCAATTAATATATTTTTTAAAATCCTTTCTATTTTGCTCAATTGTTTGACTTCTTTTGCCAGAGAGATACAGTGTTGTCTGATCACTTTAATGCAATCAGATGGAGGTCAGTAGATTTTGGTAAGGCTTGGTTCTATTTCCCCCTGAACACAGACATCCTCTTGCAGGACATTCAACTCAGAGCTTGTGAATTTATCAGGAACCTGCTCTTAGGGATACTTTTGTTCTAATATTTGTCTCATCATCTCGGGAGACTGCTTTGAATTCTACTTGTCATAGACATTTTTCTTAGTGTTTCAGTCTTCTGCCATGCTTGGTTTCAGAATTCAGCATATACCATGCAATGAGAAATAATTCTACCTCTGAGACAAGTCAGATTTCAGTTCTTTGTCTCTCCAAACTTTCAAGATCACACAAAGCAGCACTGGTTCCCCTGCCCCTTGGTCACAGCCATCTGTTTTTACAAAACTCAAATGGCGAATCTCTTGCCCTGTGCCAAGACACATCATTTTCCCTAGGGAAAAAAAGCCACTCCAGACAGTCAGCTCACATCTCTGGGGTGCTTTCCTCTTTAGAAAACCAATATCTTGATTTTCCCTCTTTCACAAGTTTCGATTTTAATAGTTTTTTTGTTTGTTTGGTTGGTTGGTTGGTTGGTTTTATTTTTTATTTTTATTTTTTGCTGTTGTTGTTTGTTTTTTCTTTTAGTTTTTCTTAATGTTCTTGTTAAGAGTGTTGGTCTGCCACCATTCAGTCCATCATACCTAGAGTTATGAGCCCTGGTTTGCCAAATAGTGATAAATAGGGGTGTGTGTGTGTGTGTGTGTGTGTATGTGTGCTACACTAGGGCTGGATACTGGCATAGTAATTTCTATTATATTTCATTTTGATCATGGTGAGTCATTCAGTGTGGGATGGAGTAGGTGCAGCTTGTTGTTTGCCAGAGCTCCAAAATTGAAGCAAAACATGAAGCCCTTTGTAAAACAAAAAGAAAAATTACACCTGCTTGTTCCAATGATCATATGAGAACGTTGGCCCAGGAACGTTTAAAAGTGTGGGGTCACAGCATTAGACAGTTTTGCTCAAAGACACAGCCCTGAAGGTAAGTAAATTGCAGAGTATCAAATGCTGCATTTTATAGTCCCTTTGAGAGGTTGTTATTCTGTAGTCATGATTGCATTGTAGTTGTTGCTGACTCTCTAGTTTTGAGTCTTTTAATTTACACAATGCTGGACAAATTCTTATATCTAAAAAACTGTGTGCTGAAACAAAATGGGTTGCCCCTATTTTGTTTTTATGAAATTATATCAACATTGTAGAAATGTAGAGTTGAAAAGTGTAATGCAGGTCATGAGCTGTATAACCTTTTGCGAATATAATGAAACTCAGACAGATAATATGAATTTACCAAACATCTTATACCATTTAATGGTAGTCACTGTTACAACCAAATTTTCTGATTCCTAGTCCAATATATTCACTTTATTTCATCACGATTCCCTCCAAATAGTATTGCTATGTGCATCCTCACTATTGTTATTCTACATGTGCCTATGTTTTCCCTTTTGGTTTAAATCCTAACCCTGATAGTTTAATAGTATTCCTTATTCAGTCTGCCTCCTTCATGTTGCTTCCTGTTCACTCACTCTTTTTTAAAAAATATTATTTAAAAGTGGTTAACAAAGTCTGAGAACTTAATGATTAAGATAGGTGATGGGAATTGTTATAAAATACTTTTTCAAGAAGAAAATTTTATCTTTTTATAGGCTTTATAGGTAAATGTGGAGGGAAAAATGCTGTACCAAAAAACTGAAACTGTAGATCTGTTTATCATTCCTGCTCTAAGATGTAGCAGCCAGTTATGCATAGGTGGTACTTAAGTAGATCCTCCTTAGTCTATTCCTTCTCCAAGCCTTGAATCATAGGCACACACATTTACAATATATCTGTTGAGATTCTCATCAGTTACAATGTATTAAAGGTGCTACTATTTAATGAGAAAAGAAAATAAAGCTAAATATAAGATTTCCATGAAAGTAATATAACACTGCATTTTCCAAAATTTCTTTTGGTGAGCTTACAAATTGCCATAATATCATACTCCAAATCTGCATGGCAAAACTGTCTTATGGGTTAAGGTAAACTACTTTTGTTATAGAAATGATATATTACTACCTTGGGCTGCATTTTATTGTGTCATGTTATTTACAGTAAGACTCATGAAAAAAGAAAACTGAAATCAGAAAAGCAAAATGACAGAACCTGAATCATCAGCCAGATGAGTGAAGTTAGAGTGGGCTTAAAAAAAATCAAGCTGAAAAAAAATTGTCATTTGAGTGAGTCTTGAACCCCACTGTGGTTCTATGCTTTTCCACAGTAAACTACGCACTCTAAAGTGAATGACTTCTGAAATACTGATTAATAAATATAGGAATGAGAAATATTTTTTCAAATTTTATGGATAGATAGGTGGATAGAGATTATATAAAGTCCATTAATGACACTTACAAATATCAAGCCATCTCTTTCTTTGGTGTTACAATAGGATACACTTTATTACACTACCTTCATAAGAAACAGATGGAGTGCCATAATGTAAAAGCTGGGATTACAATGATAAGTATTTTTTTTTTCTGTTGAGGTTCTTTGTTTTTTTTTTTAACATAATTCTGAAAATACATTAATCATCTACCACTTTAGGTAAATAACATTCTTGTAGCCCCGTTAAATCTTCATGATTTCTATTTTCGATTGCAATCTGTTTTGAATTATTTTTGTTAATGTTTGCTTATGCTTAATTGCTGAACCACATATGTATGAGGCCAAGAGTAATAATATTCAAACTATCTCTCTAAAAAACACACCATATTGTGCTCAAATGATATATATCATAGATTTTCTTTTTATGAAAACAGGATTTTTACCTTCATAATATCATAAAAGTAATGTCATAAAAGTTATGTAAAATATATTTTTTCAATATTTTTCACCAGGTTACTTCTTAAATCATACGGTGGTTTTTATTATCAATAAATAAATTGATAATATCTGATGGACTTTATTGTTATGTAAATGTTATGCTTAGGTTAGATTCTGACCTAGATTCTGGTAGGCTGAATCAGTCTTGCAAAGCAGAGTAAGTCATAACTACACAAATACTTGCGCGTGCGCGCGCACACACACACACACACACACACACGTCCCTAGTATAAAGCAAAAAGCATGTTCTCTGGATTCAGACAAAGTCTTAATAACCATTTTAACAATTTCCACAACCATTTTAACAATTTACACAACCATTTTAACACTTTCCTCTTCCATAGACTCCAATGGTTGCTGTTTTCCCTTCTACTTGGTATTAAGCTTCTAATTGCCACTGAGGTCTGAATAATCTAGTAGCGGCACTATGTAAATATAAAAGGATTATATATTTTTGACAGAACACCAAGCACATTAATAACTTCACCTAAAGTCTCATAATAGAATACACTGATATTAACTTAATCATATGATAATTAATTATCCATAACTCTGGTGTAACTGAGTTAGAGATGCAGCTAACATTCCTGAGTCACCATTTCCAACCAGCACAATCCTAAGGTCATTGCGCTGATATTTGCAGCAACCCTTTCTGTAATAGGTAAGTGTGATTATTTCTACTTTAAAGATAGAAACTGAAGAATGTTAAGAAATTTACCAAATTCACACTTTCAAAAAAGTGGTTGAAACACTTACTAACACTTTGTCTGAATCCAAAGCACATGTTCTTCCCACAACACTATGCTGATCAATATTTGAACAATGATCCAAATCTTCATAGGAAGATGACTCTAGGTTACAGCGCTTTACATTCTTTGAACTGTTCACATGCTGTAGATACTCTTGCTTTTTGTAGGAGAGAGAAAAAAAGCTCATATTTACTGAACACCAACAAGTTTGATAGGTAATTACCTATGATGTCTAAATTATCTATGATATACCTATAATATGCATAGAAAGAGATTTTATACTAAAAGTAAATGTTGAATTTACAAATATTCATGCTTCATATATTTGGCAGTAATGATTTTATTTGCATGTCCTCACTTAACACTTATTTATTTAATTCTTGATAGGGACCTAGTGAAGAGGGTTAAAAAGAGCAAGAAAATATCCTTGAGGAATCGCCATACTGTCTTCCACAATGGTTGAACTAATTTACATTCCCGCCAACAGTGTAAAAGTGTTCCTATTTCTTCATAGCCTCGCCAGCATCTATTGTTTCTTGACTTTTTAATAATCACCATTTTGACTGGCGTGAGATGGTGTGGTTTTGATTTACATTTCTCTAATGGTCAGTGATTTTGAGCTTTTTTTTTCATATGTTTTTTGGCCATGTAAATATCTTTCCATCTAGAACCAGAAATACCATTTGACCCTCCAATCCCATTACTGAGTATATACCCAAAAGAATGTAAATCATTCTACTATAAAGATGCATGCACATGCATGTTTACTGCAGCACTATTTACAATAGTAAAGTCATGGAACCAACCCAAATGCCCATCAAGGATAGACTGGATAAAGAAAATATGTTACATATACACCATGGAATATTATGCAGACATAAAAAGGAATGAGATCATGGCCTTTGCAGGGGGTGAAGCTGTAAGCCATCATCTTCAGCAAACTAAAACAGGACCAGAAAACCAAACACTGCATGTTCTCACTCATAAGTGGGAGTTGAAAAATGAGAACACCTGGATGCAGGGAAGGGAACATCACACACCAGGGCCTGTGGGGGGTGAGAAGTGAGGGAAGGGAACTTAGAGGATGGGTCAATAGGTGGAGCAAACCACCATGGCACACGTGTACCTATGTAACAAACCTGCACGTTCTGCACATGTTAGAAAATACGCTTGATCCTAAGCAGCTATAGTTTAGTAGGGCTGCCTCAGCCTTCCAAAGGGATGGGATTACAGGCATGAGCCACTGCGCCCGGACAGTATTTTACTTCCAGGTTCCTTGGTTGTGGATAGATTTATCTGAGCCTTTGTTGGCATCTACCAGAAAGCAGATGGTTGCAGGAGAGATTTATTCTAACAAGTGGCCACCTCCTTGCTGTACCACCCAGGAGGTTAGGATGGTTGAGGTAAGCTTTATACAGCATAAAAGAAGAGGAAAAGATTTTTTAAACAAGAGATTTTGAGGTTACCAAAACCCGATTTAGATTAAGAAGCAATAAGTTGTCAACGTTCCAGAGAAAAGCTAATTTAAGTATTTTCCAGAAGGTAGAAAAAGGAACAAAGTAAAAAATTAAAGGCAGTTTTTATGTCTTCTTTGGAGACTAACCTACATTTTCTAACAATTCAAGCAAATGCAATCTGTACAGATGCTCGTTAGACAATTTCCTGAAAACCTACCTATACCAACCTGGATGAATTTTTATAGAAAATGAAAACAGAATGTGATCAAATATTAAATGTATTGTCAATTATATTAGAACTATGAGCAAAATAGCAATTAATTGATTGCATGAAGGTGTAGAGCAGAGGTCCCCAAACTTTTTTGCACCAGGGACTGGTTTCATAGAAGACAATTTTTCCGATGACAGGCTGGTGGTGGGGGATAGTTTTGAGATCAAACAGTTCCATTGCAAATCAATTATCAGGGATTAGATTACTATAAGGAGCAAACAACCTAGATCCCTCACATGCGCAGTTCACAATAGGGTTCACACGCCTGTAACAATCTATTGCCCCTCTGATCTGACGGGAGGCAGAGCTCAGGAGGTAATGCGAGTGATGGGGAGCGACTGTAAATACACATAAAACTCCACTTACTTACCAGCTGCTCACCTCCCACTGTGTGACCCAGTTCCTAACAGGCCACAGACCAGTACTGGTCCTCATCCTGGGGTTGATGTGGAGCATTCCCCCATATTGTTTTCTTTACAAGAGCTTAACTTAAAACAAACAAGCAAAAATCCTCAAAAACTTAGCATAGAAAAATTTCCTTCTTCTTCTAGGATACTTTCTGCTCATTTCATTTGCTTGGTTTGGTTGATGGATATTTCTCATCATGGAATAAAGCTGGTATCATAAAGGAACTAGTAATTATGAAGTTTACATGAAATCAACAAATATTTATTTAGCATTGACTACATACGGAGAACTAGATATAGAAAGCATCAATTGGTCGGGTGCAGTGGCTCACATCTGTAATGCCGGCAACTTGGGAGGCTGAGGAGGGTGGATCACCTGAGGTCAGCAGTTCGAGAACAGGCTGTCCAACATAGTGAAACTCTGTCTCTATTAAGAAATACAAAAGTTAGTCAGGCATGGTGGTGAGCTCCTGTAATCCCAGCTACTTGGGAGGCTGAGGCAGGAGAATCAGCTTTCACAGGGTTGTAAGCGGAGACTTCCAGATGGCATCACTGCACTCCAGCTTAGGTGACAGAGCAAGATTCTGTCTAAAAAAAAGAAAAGAAAAGAAAAAGAAAGAAAGAAAGAAAGAAAGAAAGAAAGAAAGAAAGAAAGAAAGAAAGAAAGAAAAGTGTCAAGCTTTTAGTTCTCTGAGAACTTGAGGGAACTGCATATTCCTGGTTTTATGTTCTTTTAACTGAGGCAAGAAAAATGAAAATCAGGAGGCTATTTTTAAATTAAATAATTTGGCACCTTGTCCCAGCAGTCATGATTAAAGGTGGCTCCTCAGACATTTAAATGTTACATGGTAAGTAATTGAGTGTAAAACTTAATTAATTCTTGAGTTTAGCCTGGGCATTAATATTTTCCCAGGAAATAATTCCACATAGTCATTCCAAATAGGGAATATTTCCTTCTCCAAAAACATAAACAAAACTTTCAGCACCAATTTACTACTTAACAATACAGATTCTCCGAGTTAATCTATACATTTGAGTTTTAGGTGAATTTTAATTTCACCCTTTAAGGTTTTGTTTTTCCCGGGAAATAATCCCACATGGTCATTCCAAATAGGGAATATTTCCTTCTCCAACAACATAAACAAAACTTTCAGTACCAGTTTACTAGTTTACAGTACAGATTCTGTGAGTAAACCTATACATTTGAGTTTTAGGTGAATTTTAATTTCACCCTTTAAGCTTTTGCTTCCACTAAAAAAAATGTTTATAATAGACCAATCTGTAGCTCAGGGAAAGAGGCTTATGACAGTAGCACCAGAAGTACCACACACTAAGGGGAAGTGATTTACCATACCCATGAATGCATTTCCTAACATGCTGTGTGCGGTTTGACTTTTATCGGGTAATTATGTTGATTCTTCTCCTAAACCTTTTGTTCCCCGGGTAGCACCATCTTTTGCGTAAAATATCATCAGTATGCCTTTCTCATACATCATCCCTGTGACAGCTTCAATGGTGTACTGAAGCAACAGCTCATCAGAGCAGCAGTGCGCTGTAGTGATGATTTATTACAGTAACATATCGTCAGAGGGAGGGAGCAGAATAATATATGACCAGAAGCATTCAGGAGTGTTTTGCAGGAGTATATTTAGTTGTACAAGAGGATTCAAGGAAACTTGAAAACCTCACATTAGAGGATCCATGTCCTTAATAAGTGGAGATGTTTGTGGGTGAAGGTTATCCATTCACTCTACAGGTAACTGGATACCTGACTGCAGTTATTTGCCCAAATACTGTGAGTAAGTTTTTTATAGAACCTCTGCAAATTTCAGTTCAAATTTTGTTTGTATAAGAAAATTTGCAGTTATCAAAAATGGCATTAAATGGCAGACACTGTTTCCTATTAGAGACATTCTGGATATTGTCCTATTCTATTTTCTAGAAGGATATGTAGGTTTTTAAAAAATTACTCACTCTAGGCAATCACTTTTTTGTGTTAAATAGGTTTATTCGAAAGCCTAGTTAATAAGTGGAGAAAGTTTCACTCTACAAATTAATGCAAGGTAAAAACAGCCTATAATACAAAAATTGAATATTTGTAAAATTCACATGTTAAAGAAAAGACCCACCATTTTAACCTGGATGACAATGACAGCAACAATGTTGTATAATTTGCAGGGAAAAGGGTTGATGGAATTCTTAGTTCTTAAAGGGTGTCTGATTAAAAACTGAGATACTGAGCAAATCTTCAAGCTTCCATAAAATCCATTTTTTTTATTTTTATGGAAGAATCAATTTTTGAAATTATAAAAATAATTTTAAAAGATCTCTTGGGAATGTTAATTTCCTTCTGTAGATGATTAAATTTGCTTCATGTTTCCAGTCATTTTTATGCAGGATGTCTGATAGCCTCAGTCGTACCTGAGATAATCAGTGGAACATTAAGATTGGTTTAGTTTTGGAAGCACAACATCATCTCTTTTTATGAGTTCTACTTTGGAAGAGATGAAGAGTGTTCTTGCCCTGATTCTGGTGTGCATGTATGTCCTACTTCTCGAAGGTGCTGCTCAGTTAGAAATATCTCCTGGCAAACTTCCCAACACAGCATTTGTCAAGATCTTACCAATCTTCAGTCCCAATTGGACGAAAAGTATTTCCTAAGTGAATTATTTCTTCTCCATTCAATGGGAAGCTGTTATCACCAACTTTATTCGACAATAAAGAAGAGGCTGTAAGAGACGAAATCACAAATTTTTCTGCCAGCTTGTATTTTTTATATCCTCAATATGCAGTACCTTATTTTATGAGTTTGGATACAACATTTCCCCAATTCCTTCCTGCCCAGGCGGTGATTCTATCAAATTTTGGGAGAGGCAACTTCAATAGCACATATCCTTATGAAATACATCATTGCAATGTATCTGCTTACTAGAATGTCTTCCCCCACGAGGCCTTGAGCTTTGTGAGGACATGAATTACGTTTTATCAATCTTTGTATTCTCAAGGGTAATGCACAAGTGCCAAATCAATATAAGTTGAAATTTTTTTTTGTTATTTATGGTGGCTTAAATATATAAATTACTATTCACCTGAATGAGTTTCTATTTATATAGATTTTATATTTCTTTTGATTTTATATATTTTATTGACAACATATTAAGTGGGTTTAGTTAAAAAACATTTATTTAAAACCATTTGTCAGGGCTGCAGTTATCACTCAGATAAGAGAAGAGTACAGTTAGGTAAGCATAGACCTGTAATATATATTGTGTTGCCAGAATAACAACCATAATAATAATTATTAATAATGATAATAATAATAAATATTATAAATAATAATTAGTGAAACAAATTTTAAGTAATGGAAAATAAGCCTGTGCTAACAAGGAGAATGCACTGTGCATTTATATGTCTTATTGAATTAAATACTCTCACTCTGAGGCAGGTGCCATTAGTATCCCAACTTTACAGAGGATAAAGCTAGTTTAAAAAGGATGTATTACTTCATCAAAGACACACAATTAGTATACAGTAAAAAGTCAATCTCAGGTGAGTCTAATTTGAAGTCTAACTGCCTCTTAAAGTAGTTTATTAAAAATATGCACAGGTGTTGTGAGGGGATGAAGGGTTTTCTATAAATTAAAGCTTTTAGGAGGGATTTCTGGAGCAGCCTACCTAAGCAGAATCTTGGACTTTATCCTCCAGTTATAAAGATATTAAAAATTTTCACAAGAGAGTGATATGATCAGGTTTGTGTTCTTATGGACTCACTTTTATGGCAAAGAGGACAATCTATTTCAGAGAAGACTGGAGATCATACAACTGAGAACAGAGAGTTCTAGGACTTCAATATACATCAGAATCACCTGGAAGACTTGACATGCAAAAGCAGTTATTGTGCTCTACCCCCAGAGACTCTGTAATTATGGAGTGGGGCCCAGAATTTGCATTTCTGTCAAGTTTTCTGTTGATGGTGGTGTTGCTGACCCAAAACCACACTTAGAGAACTACTATTCTAGATGATTGCTCCACTTCAGAACAGTAACAAATAGGACTCAGGTTAAAAATACACTATAAGAATGCAGAGAAGAGGATAATTTTGATAACTATTTAGATATAAACATTTTCAAGAAGGAGAAAGTAACTACATTTAAGTCAGGTATTATCCTCATACTTTTGGGTGACAATATTAGCAGCGATAATAAAACCAACAGGCAGGAACAGAGTAGTTCTTCTTGTTCTTGTTCTTCTTCTTGTTCTTCTTGTTCTTCTTGTTTTTCTTCTTGTTCTTCTTCTTCTTCTTCTTCCTCTTCCTCCACCTCCTCCTCCTCTTCTTCTTCTTCTTCTTCTTCTTCTTCTTCTTCTTCTTCTTCTTCTTCTTCTTCTTCTTCTTCTCCTCCTTCTCCTTCTTCTTCTTCTTTCTCTTCCTCTTCCTCTTCCTCTTCCTCTCTGTTTCTTCTGCTTCTGCTTCTGCTTCTTCTTCTTCCTCTTACTTTTAAGTCATGGTGTCATTTTGTTACCCAGGCTGGAGTGCAGTGGTGTGATCATGGCTCACTGCAAATTCAAGCCATCCTCCTACCTCATCCTCTCAAGTAGCCAGGACTACTGGTGCATGCCACCATGCCCAGCTGCTTTTTAAATTATTTTTTGTAGAGATGGAGTTTCACTGTGTTGTCCAGCTAGTGACGAACTCCTGGCCTTAAATGATCCTCCCTCCTTGACCTCCCAAAGTGCTGAGATAACAGGTGTGAGCCACCACACTTGGCAGAAATTTCTGAGAGAGTAAGAAAGATGTTATGCTTTGCACTTTGAGGATTTGGGGATTGAGATTCTTGAGAGATAGTTTTCCTTGAGTCCCTTATGTTTCTGCTCTCCTTGTAGCATCTTTTGTTCTGGGTTGCCTTTCTAAGGAGATAGAAACACCAAACATAAATAGATACAACGTCTCCCTCTGGGGCAGAGGGTAGATTCGTTTGTTGTCTAAGGAAATAAAGGCACTGATTCCTTCTGGGGCAATGATTGGACAGGTTCACTTGCAGTCCCCTTAAAAGATTGGAGTTTCCTAAGGTCATGGTTTCTAAGCAGTGACATATACCCACTGTGTGTCCAGCTTCTACCCAGGTCACTTCACATTACCTGATGAGATCTGGGAGGAGCGAGAAACTGAAGCAACATGAAGCTCATGCTGCCTACTGTGCCTGTGGGATGAAGTCCTTCATCTCTGGCTCAGGAGTCTCATGTGTTCCACCAGCATCCACGAAACTCTGACAGGAAGGCTTGTTAGCTTCTAAGGAATGTAAAAGTTTAAACTCTTCACAGTTCCAGCAGACCTGTGTGTGGGGGCAGACACGGCCATGTAGATATGATCAAGAGGAAGATACTAAAGGTCTGGTGCTCAGGTGACCAGTCGATCTAAAGACACAATTTTGTTAATTGTCATTATATAGGTGAATAAAATCATGGGATTAGAGAATTTCAACTGAGAAAAGCATGCAATTTAGTAGACATGAGTCAAGAATGGAAGTGAAGTCGTTTTCTTCTTTAGGTACTTGGTTAGAACCGGATTGTCAAAGTCCTGTGGCCTTAGTTGTGGGTGGGAAAGAGATGTGGGGTTTGAAAATCAGAAACCATTTATTTGGGGCTAAAATCAAAGCAAGCAATTTTAAATTAATTGTACTATTCATTTTAAAGCATTTTTATATAAAAATTTTGACAGGACTTTGGTAGAAGAAAAAAATGTGACAAGGACTTTGGTAGAAGATAGAAAATAAGAACCACCCAAAATGAAAACAACATTGATATATGCAATTAGCACAGATGTATCTGAGAAGCATGATGTGAAGTGATAGAAAACAGACACAAAAGAACACTGCATCGTCTTACTTATATGAAATCCTGCAACAAGAAAAATTATAGTGATAGAAAGTTGATTAGTGGTTATCAAGACCATGGAAAAGGGAGGATACAGCCTGCAAAAAGGTGCAGTCAAACTCTTTTGGGTGATGGGAATGTTCTATGTCTTGATGGTGGTGGTTATACTACATATATTTGTTCAAATTAATCAAGTTGTGCACCTAAAATGTGGGAATTCAATTTTATGTAAATTATACCTCAATGAAACTAATTTAAAAATTAAGATAAGTAATATTTTAGGGCTATATATACTTTATTCTTTTTAATGTCATGAAAATATCAAATTAAGATTTTAATAGACTATGCTGTGTAACACAATTTTCATATCATGTTACTAAAATATTTTTCTTGCTGATCTTCTATTACCCATTGTTGATATTTTCTTTCATACAACTCTTGAATTTATGATCTTGGCATTATTTAAAGGAACTCATCTCATTTCCTTTGCTTCTCTGTCTCGAACTGACACCACTCCAGGACTTGTACTGCTTGTTAATATGTCCTCTGAGTTATGAGTCTTTCAATGGCCTTGGAATATGTCACCTTAACATACTGCTCAATTTTTACATGCTCTTTGAGCTCTGAGATCTTAAGATGACAGAATCTTGATTATGTCTCAAAAGAGAAATTTTGAAAAAGTGGTCACTAGCCCGGAATACCAAAGGAACTTCCATGTCAATATTTGAGTCAGGCCATTTTAGAAATATACACTTAGTTGAAAGAGTCTTACATCATTTATTTTATGATCAGAAAATTTGAGTTCTAGTCCTAGCTATAAAATTAACGTTTTCCTTGGCTATGACATTTAACAACTCTGCTTTTGTTTATCCTTAAACTGAATATAATTGTATCTGTCACCTCAAACTGTGATCAAGAAGTAAGGAAAAATATTTGGGAGAGCAATAATAATGAATATGTTATTTTGGTAGGAATCTGGGAATTATACGTAGTGAATAAACAAAATTTAGGGTAGGTTAATGAAATTGCTTCTCTCTATTCCATATTACTAAACCTCCCAATATCTTATTTTGAGATGCACTAATAAATTGTTTTTTTCAAAAATTTCTTATCTGGTTCTTATTAGAGTTATACCAGTTACTGTGACACGGCGGTGGCTGGTTACACAATGTTAAGCAAAACAAATCCAGTCTAAGTTCTCACATTGCCTCTGGTCTGGTGGAAGGTAGCCATCATTCTGATGAATGCTCAAATACAGGATGAAGTAAGTACTCTAATAGAATGAACAATAGTTCAGTGACAGCAAATAATAAAGTGATCTGACCTCTACTGAGGGTGAGTGGAGAGCTTGACCAATGAGGTTTATCTGGGGAAATGACACTTGAACTGAAACAGGAAGGATGTGTAAGATCAATTAGGATAGGGGAAATGTAGGGGAAGAGCATGTCATACTGAAGGTAAGAGCAGTGGCAGGGATGATAAATGAACCAAGTTCAGCCAGAACACTGTGAGTCAAGGGTAGCATGACATAAAATGAAGAGAGATCGAAGGTGGGTAACAGCCAGATCATGCAGTGTATCTTCCTAAAGGCCCTAGATGTGAATCTATCTCCTTGCTTTTTTCCTCTTGAGGCCCTCTTCCTCTATCTTCAAACCAGCAATATTTTCTCTGTCTGATCATTGCTCTGACTCTCCTCTTCTGCTGCCTTTTATCACTTTTAAACACCTTCCCCACATTTGAGGCTCACCTGGAAAATTCAGGATAATCTCCCCATCTCAAGGTCTGTACTAATCACATCTGCAAAGTCCCTTCTGCCATGTCGTGTAACAGTCACAGATTTGGGTGATTAAGATATGGTATTTTTTGGAGACAGGTCATGATTCTGCCTATTAAATCAAATCTCCAGAATCTTTCTGTCACGGCTTTCATTAAGATATGGCTTTGATCGGTTTAATCCTTTCGCTAGTTGAATCACCATATAGTTGGTAAAAGTTATTAGAGTCAAGTTCGATGCTAAAAAATAGACATGTAAATAACAACATACAAGAATAGATTATAGTTGGTTCTTGAACAATGCTGGGGTAAAGGAGGCCAAATCCCTGCACAGCCAGAAATGTGTGTACAACATTTGGCTCTCCAGAAACTTAACTGCTAAAAGCCTATAGTTGATCAGAAGCCTTACCAATAATAAAAAGTTGATTAACATATATTTTATGTTATATGTATTATGTACTCTATTTTTATAATAAAACAAGCTAGACAAAAAAGACGTTATTTAGAAAATTATAAGAAAAAGAAAATATATTTACTATGTATTAAATGGAAGTGGATCATTATTCTCATCGTCTTCATGTTGAGTAGGCTGAGGAGGAGAAGGAAGAGGAGGGGTTGGTCTTGCTGCCTTAGGGGTGGTAGAGGTTGAAGAAAATCCACATATAAATGGACCCACACAATTCAAGCCCATGTTACTTAAGGGTCAACTGTATATTACTCCAATAAAGGCTAGGAGTCTAGCAGAAAGCATAGATTAGCAAACCAACAACGACAGTGCAAAGATAATATGTGGACATATAAATCAGACTTGGATGGAGGTGTGAGAGCATTCAGGAGATATTTTTCCAATGGTGATCCATGCATTTTTGCTAAAGAGCATGTAAAAGTTAATTTGCTAAAGAAGGAAAAGTGCTCTTAAAATATATGCCATACTTTAAACAATTTAGTTCCTAAAGGTTTATAGTAACTATTACAGTTCTATCTTAATAAGACCCATTATTATGCACATGACAATTGCTATTTTGTGAGGAAAATAACTTGGCATTTTTCAAATCAATACAAAATATATGGTAATGGATATTTAATTTTCTACCTATATTCTGACCAGCTTTTAAAGTCACTTGCTTTGGTAGAATGTTTTTATCCTTTAAGGAAACTCTGTTCTATTTTAACACAGATACTCCTGCACTAATAAAAAAATAATGACTGGAAATAATCACTTTCATAAACCAAGAATATATTTTCAAAAATCCCCCAGGAGGCTCTCTTCATTGCTGCCTCTCTCTTCCCTTCTTCATCTCCACCACTGCTCCCCAAAATGCACAATAAGCATAAAGACTGGGTTATGTGCTCCACTTATAAGCTCCCAATGGACCTCTGATTTGGTCTTTCTGTTACACTTAACTCTCCCCACACTGGAAGTTCTAATTCCCAACTAAGCTGCAAACTTTTTTTTGTTTTTTGGTTTTTTTGTGTTTTTTTTTTTGTTGTTGTTGTTGTTGTCTTTTGAGACGGAGTCTCGCTCTGTCGCCCAGGCTGGAGTGCAGTGGCGTGATCTCTGCTCACTGCAAGCTCCGCCTCCCGGGTTCACGCCATTCTCCCGCCTCAGCCTCCCAAGTAGCTGGGACTACAGGCGCCCGCCACCACGCCCGGCTAATTTTTTTTGTATTTTTTAGTAGAGACGGGGTTTCACCATGTTAGCCAGGATAGTCTCGATCTCCTGACCTTGTGATCCACCCGCCTCGGCCTCCCAAAGTGCTGGGATTACAGGCTTGAGCCACCGCGCCCGGCCTAAGCTGCAAACATTTTAAGGAGAGCTGTATATTTTCTTCATTTTTATAATCCTGCAATCTAGAAGACTTTGTTGCAAAGTCTCAAAAAATATCTTCAAATTCAACTTTTGCAGTTGAAGGTAGATGATAGATAGATAGATAGATAGATAGATAGATAGATAGATAGATAATTAGCAACAGATAAGGCAGTTTCTGTATTTACCTGCTTTGCTAGATGAGAAAGCTGAGGCTTACAGTAATCATTCAACTTCTTCAGGTTCTTGTTAGTAATTGCTAGAACCTGAATTCTAATCCCAGTGTGACCTGTCTAGAGAGACTTTCATTGAACTCCTATGTAATTTCTACCAGGCCTGGTCAGATAGACTGAAGGAGAGGGAATGATGGCCCCTTCCAAAAACACGATACTTGAGGAAGCATCCAGTCTCCAAAATATAAATTCATCAACAAAGCATGCTTGCTGGAAAGCTCGATGGAGATGGATCAATTGTATACTCAGAAATTTAAAGGTGAAAGATCAATCAAAACTGCCTTTGAACAACTACCCTGCTCTTACCTCCTACAGCGATGTTAGGGAATTAACTCATTAGTCCACTTTGTTTTTGTCTTTTTTATGCTTACAAGTAACTTAACAAATCCAACATTTACTATCTTCATAAATAATATGTTTTAGCTTGAGTTAATTTTATACACAAAAAACTCTTCTATGTATCATTAATATTGAACTAAAAATGATGCAACTTAAAAGAAGTCAGAAAACACATAAATTATTTTCAGTTTTGTGAAAGAAAGAGTCAAGAAAACACACAAATAGCAACCCAAACAAGCGTCAGGTGAGTGTGTGACTGTGGGAATGAGCGTCCAACTAGAAGGTCTGCCATGTTTTGCTGTGTTGCATTGGGAAGGAAAGACGTGCAGGATTTGGAGTCAGGAGAAACTGCCTTGGTTTTTGCCAGCCCCGTTTTTGGACTGTCTCATAGATTCAGTAAGTATCAGGAAACCAGGCTTTAAAACCCTGTGTTCTGGAAGAGAAAAATCCATGTAAAGCATTGTCTCTGCAAGCAGCAGAGTTAGGTAGATTGCCCAGGGTGACTCAAAATTCTCATCAATAACTTTCTAGTTATTTCAGGAATTTAGACCCCCAAGGAGGTCATGACTCCTTGCAACCTAGAGAGAGTCATATTACTAATATAAAGAATATAATTGGCCTGAGGATTATATGGTTTGTGATTAAAAGAGGATAATTTTCTTTAGCCTTTAATTTGATCATGAAATTTTAGCCATAGGCACACAACTGGTGATAAAGCAAAAGGCAGGTCAGTGGTCCTACTCTGATAAAAGTGACAGTTCCCTGGTCCCCACACTCATTAAAATGGATTCAGTAGGTAGAGAGAGGAGCTAAGTTTTATGTATATATTTAACACTAGATTGAATGGGCGATCTCATCCCAATGTTTGAACTCCATGGCTTTATACGTTTTAAACGTCAACTGTGAAAACTGAGTGACTAATAATCTGGTTTACAAATTAACCACTGAGTAATTAAACCATTTAGATTTTTCGGAAACCTTGTTGTATGAGTTTATTTCCCTCCCCTCCTTTAAATTCCAAAAACCCACTCAGACTCTCTTAGCGTTCATTAGAATCTCAATTAGAAACGTAGCTATTTATTACAAGTTATGACAAAAGATTATGGCAGATGGGGAGTGGGTAGTAAAATTCTGTCATTTTAACATTCATGTTTCCCTTAGGCTTTTTTGAATTTTCTCGTTTATTCAAGAGTTCCCTTAGAGATGTTACTTCAAAACTCCCGTCTCTTCAATCCCCTCTACAATATTTTCAGATGATTTTAAACAGTGTCTCTAGTTAGGAAACAGAGGAACCACATATTCATTCTGGCTTTAATTTCTGAGTTTTACCTCATCCCTTCTATGTTGTGATTTTCTTTTCTTTTCTTAATTTCATGAATGACAGTTAAAAAGAAAACACTAAAATTCTCAAAAGGTGCCCAAGAATTATGAAAGCATTTAAAATGCACTTTTAGACCTGGTTGATGCTTTACGCCCATGGCAATCTTGGCTAATGAGACCATTTACATTCATGAAATAAAATAATGGTCTGCAGAAAGCCATGAGATACATCTTTATACATTTAAATACATTAGTTGTATTATCTGGACATTATTGAATTGCAAGGCCAGGAGCCTCAATGATTTGAGGAGCATATTTAAAATAGCCAAGCTCTAGTTACAAAGAACAGTTTGAATTTTTAAAAGTTTATATTGCCAGGATACCATTTATTATGTTAATGGTTATTCTTATTTAAAAATGGAACTGTAATAGTTCTTGTTGAAGTGGACCATTAAAACTGATTTTCACAATTTTCAGTCAATGTAATGCTACACTGGAGTCTCATAGTGTTTAAAACATTATCTGATCCCAGTGAGTTTAGCCGGCTGAATCAGCTATGTCAGGATATTAAGGTACCACTTGGATAATGAAAGCAGGACGTTACTTAATAATACCCCAGGGCATTCTTCAGCATCTAGGAGCAACTTGGAGAAAAGGCAGATTTAGTTATTCCACAATGCATATATACACTTCAAAATATCATGATTCACATGACGTATATACATTTTATCTGTCAATTTTAAAAAGTTGCATCTCTTGTCCAAGGTCACACAATTAGTGAGTGTTTGAGATAAGCCTTGAGTCCAAGCATTCTGTCCACAGATTTGATGACCCCACAGCTAATACACTCTTATGTTGTGTTTCTCAGGGCTACTTCCACTTTGGAGAAGACAAGTTTTTAGCCAAAATAATAACTTAAGGGTTTATTAATAATTTTTTTTGTTTCAAATATATATATACACATATATATGTGGAAAATGCAACTCATCGTTTTATACGTGGTTTGTCTTTTTAATTTCCTATCCATTGCAGAAATATTAGCAAAAATAAGGCCATTCTAAGTAGAAGTGAAGGTACCAATAACTTCGGTTTTCCAATTATATCCTCTTCCTACTGCACCCTGGCCAACAATCCTTGTAAAATATATTGCCTCTGATCCTCATAAAATATGCAGATACGCCAGTATGTTTTTATTTTTAAATTTTAATAGAATTTATTTTTAAAGCAGATTTAGGTTCACAGAAATATTGAGCAGAAAGTAGAGAGAGTTTTATATGCTTCTTGCCTCACATATGCACAACCTCCACCACCGTCAATAGAATGGTACATTTGGTACAGTCTATGAACCTATATTGACACGGAAGTGTCACACAAAGACCACAGTTTATGTTAGCTTTCACTCTTGATGTTCTATGGGTTTGAGCAAACCTGTATCCAACATTATAGTATCATACAGAGTAGTTTCCCTGTTTTAACAATTCCTCTTAATTACATTTAAATTTAGAACAATTATTCTGGTTTCAGTGCAGAAAATGGGTTGGCACATGGAAGGTTAATGCTCTGTGTGTGGGGAGCTTGATGTAGGGGGTCTCTTCTTTTGCCATTGTCACAATAATAATAGTAATAATGAACCAACTATTTACTAAGTTCTTAAAGCAAGCTTATATGCTGAAAACTTTTAAAACACTTTATTATTGAAGAAAATGAAACGGAGAAGTTAAGCAACAGTGTAATAGAATTTCTGAGTGAAGCAACTGAACGTGGAACCCAGTTCTTTAATTCAGAGTCCCAGTTTTTGTTCACAAGTGCAATATTCTCTTTACCACCATTACACTTTGCAACTAATTGTGATCTTCTGACCCTGAGGCAAGAGGCTTCTCATAGTAGCCTAACTAGGATATTGTTATTCTGGCACAGAAAACATCCAGACATTATACTGGTTGGGTGCAGCTACTTTAAACTTTTCACCTATCCCTGGAGGAAGTCAAGTTAGGGATTTTCTATATTTTTCTACGTTTTAGTATCTGCTGGGACTATGAAGTCTAATAATTCAGTCCCTTTGGTAACCACCAGTTATTCTATTTTATCAAAGTCAATGTCAGATTATTAGTCCACATTTTACTTGTTCCTTCCACAATATTTGAGAGTTGATCTCTCCCTTCTTGAAACACTTTTTATACTTCATGTTCAGAACATCACATTCTACTTTCTTACTTCATTTTCCACCCTTTCTCACCCTCCTTAACTCAATCCCTTAACTCAATCCTCCATCTCTTCTCCAAAGTTAAGGTTTGAGGGGCCTCTAGAGTTAGTCCTCAAAGCACCTCTCTATGTACACCAAGGGTTTACTTGAAATCTTCTAGTCTCCTTGATTATGAATAGTGCAAAGATACATTCTTTGAATAGTGCAAAGATACATCACTGAATAGTGCAACTCACTGAAGAGTGCAAAGATACATCTCCATCCCTAAATTCTTCCTAAACTCTAGAATCCTATATTGGACTTGCTACTCAACATCTTCACATGGAAAACCAACTGGAATCTCAAAGTTAATATGTACACACTGATTATTTGACTATTTCTCAGACCAAGTCTGTTTATCCTCCAGTAATTTTAGAAGATATATTTTTAAGCCATATTATGAAATTTTTCTTAATCCTTTTTTGGTCACATCACATCTACAATCCAGCAGCAAATAAAATTAAATCTGTGATCAAAAGCAACATTCAATCTGACTGCTTCTTACTCCCTCAATCTCCAGCATCTAGTCTAGTACTACGTATAGAAATGGTGCAATACTAATACATCCGTTTTGCCTGACGTACCATAATATCCCCTAACTAGTACCTTCACTGCAAGTCATGGTCATACACTGTTTTTTCTTTACACCGCTTTCAGAATGGGTCTTTTAAAATATACATCAAATTATGAAGCTTCTATGTCTCTATCCTCCAATGGTTAATCACACCATGCAAAACAAAATCCTAAGTCCTTTTCATGGACTCAGCGTCACACATGATCTGACTCCTAATTACCTCTCTCATCTCATTTCTTACTACTCTTTTTCTGGTTTATGCCATTCCTGTCACAGTGGCTTCTATTCTTCCAAGCACACTTTTACCTCAGGGTTTGTTATTTGTTCCCCTCCCTAAAACACCTTTTCTCTTGATATTCTAGATGTTCTCTGACTCATTTGCTTCATTCATTCCTTTGCTTCAATATTATCTCCTCAGAGATACCTCTTCTGATCAACGTCTTTAAGAGAGCACTCAGTCTATAATCTCACATAGAATGTTTTTATTCATGACTTACTCATTGTATTGTAGTCTATATTTTAATATGTATTTATGTTTTTGCTTGTCTAGTACCTGTCTCTCTGGCTAGAATGTTAAGTTCTATGTGGATAAGGACTTTGCCTGTTTCTCACTCCTATATCCAGAATCTGGGGCAGTGCCTGCCACATACTAGGAGCTGGTTTCTTCCTCCTTCATGCCACTACCTCTCTGCACATAATGACTAAATGTTTGGACCTTGAAGTTTTGTAGTTCTGAATTGAGTCTCTAACTTTCGTCTTATTGGCTGCACTCATGGGCAAATTTGATATATCTCACTTTCCTCAACTCTAGATTTGGCATAAGAGTACCCACCACCTCCAGTGGCTGAGATGAGAACTAAATGTAGAGCCCTTCTTAAAATAATAAGCATAAAGCCTGATACATAGTAAGGACTTTATAAGCACTATTTATTATTTTTACTAATTCCTTAAAAGATCTCAAGTTGAGTAAAATCAGTTAGTCTATTCTTTTGCTAAACTTTTAAAACAACCTATTTTAAGTGCAATTCTAGATTGTATTGTAATAGCAAACACATATGTACTAACTATATATTAAAGCAATGCCATTAGCCTGCTACAATCTCTTGCATTGCACTACAGTTTCTATTTTATTTTCTGTATGTTATACCCTTAGTGTTTAAGTTATACTCTAATTTAGTTATGTGTAGGTAGTTCTTTTCTAGCAGAGAAAATGTGGTCATTTATAGGTAATACTTTGTCCTTAATTCTCATATGTTGAATATTGTTGAGAGTGAGTCTCTTTGTTAAGATAAAGAATTATTTTGCAGTTTAGGAAAAATTTGAATTTTTCAATTCCCATTTAAATTACCCTAATTCATATGCCTATCAATTGCTAAAATGTTTTTATAAAAAATAGATTATAAAATTATTTATATAGAACAGATTCCTAATAGAATGCTTATCTTTATGTCTTATTTTAGAACTATAGCCAATTATATTTAGTTTTCAGCTTAATGGAGTAAATCTCAAACAGAATTAGAGGTCTAAATGAGTCATCCAAATGTGCTGTGCTTCGTAATATAACCCTTTAGTTGACAGAGGTTTCACTCATTGAATCATGTAAATGGATTTTCTATTTACTCATCTAATATCTCAGAAAAGTATTGCTTGAAAGGTCAATAATATCAACATGAGACTTTTTAATGAGAAATAATGGGTAACTGAGTCATGCTTCTAGGAATTTAATACCTCTTACATTCATATATCTTGGTTTTTTATTGGTCAAGTAATGGTGATAGTTATTTTCAGCTCATCCTCGTACAGAGTAATTATTACACAATAACACCAATTCCCATGTTTTAGCCAGGTAGTTTCGGGAGTAAAGCCAGAAGAAAGGTAGTTGGTTCAAGCCCCTTACCATGTAGTGCTGTCAAGAGTCAGACCTGCCTTGCTTCTGCCACTAGGAGGATTTGGAGTGGCATTTATATGAGATTGCACTTTTCTCTTTGAAAAGAAAGGGTTTGGACTAAAATATTTTTTTATTATTACACTTCAAGTTCTAGGGTACATGTGCACAACGTGCAGGTTTGTTACATATGTATACATGTGCCATGTTGGTGTGCTGCACCCATTACCTCATCATTTACATTACGTATATCTCCTAATGCTATCCCTCCCCGCCCTCCCACAATAGGACCCGGTGTGTGATGATCCCCTTCCTGTGTCCAAGTGATCTCATTGTTCAATTCCCACCTATGAATGAGAACATGCAGTATTGGACTAAATTATTTCTAATATATTTTCTGTTTTTGTGACATTCTATGATGTTTCGGTATCTATTCACTAAATATACAGAAACTCTTTGGCACAATGGGTATAACCAAGATTCTATGTGACAAGTTAATTCAGTGGTGGAATGTCTATATACATTTGGGATTTTATTGTATATTAAAACTGTTAGAAAAAAAACCTCTCAGTCTTATTCTAGAAAATTTGTGACATAATATATTCAAGTCAAACATCCAGACTGCTCTCATTACATAAAGACTGGGAATTTTCATATAATTCCATGTATGTGTAAAGGCTATTACCTGTTAAAAATTCAGCTATTGAATTGCATTGATTTTGTTCATTCTTCTTTAACAGAGTGCAAAGAGTTATTTTTTGTTAAATAATAGGTTTCTTTTCAGATAAATAACCAGTTTCATGAAGCAGGTAAATACCAAGCCTAGAAGTTTCAGAGATATTCTTGGAAGCAAAATTCTATATAATTGCTTATTAGAGAATTAATAAGTAAATATGAGACACCTCATGTATAAAAATGCATCTACCTTTTGGTGTTAAGGGAGAGTATGTTTATTAATATTTATAAATAACATTATTCTTTTGGTTGCTGATATATTGAGATGCTGGGAAATGCATTAGTAACTTGAATAGTTTTCTAAATAAGTGTTAAAGTGGTTCTCAGTGAACTTTGAGTTTCACTTACACAAAAAAATACACATTTTAAGTTTGTAAGTATCCATTTAAATATGTTTAGAATAGAAGTTGGTCCCTGAAAATAAATATTACAGATTTTGTTGATTTTCAAGTTCAGTGAAGTCTATCTTGATGGTAGTCCTAATTTACTATTAAGCATAAATTAAATATGTATTAATCAGTTTACATGCAAACACACTCCAATATTTAGATGGATTGGCCTTCAGTGTTTATATTTAAACAACCATCTCTTTAGCAATCCCTGATAGTTCTGTTACCGCAGGGAACAATAAAACTGTACAGATGGCTTAGCTTTATACATCGGCTTTAAATAAGCAATGTGTCTTTCTTGTCTTTAAAGAGAAGCAACTAGAATTTATTGATTGCTCATTATGTGCCTAGGGGTGAGACTCAATTTTTACATTGAGAACCGTGGAAATAACTTTTCTGCTTGAGGAAGAAGTCGGGTAGGTTCATCTTATGTTCTGTAACTGAATGCCCACTTCTGATCAGGTAAACTTTGGTTAAAATGTAAAAGGACTCAAAATACTTTCACTTTTTTTTTTTTTGAACAGAATCAAAATGAATGAACAGTGTGAGAAATGGAAATGTTTGGAATTTGGTCTTCTATCTACTAGACTGCAAATTAAGTGATGCTTAATATCTCTTTGAACCTTAATTTTGAGTGTTTTAATATTGAAATTGCACATATACAGAGCATCACACTGGAAACCTATTTTTCCTGCAAACTTAGGTACATATTCTTCTGCAGATGAAGTTACTGGGTTATGGAGAAGTATGTACATGCTGAAATTCAGATTTACTCCGTGACCTTATACAAACAAGAGATAAGATGCTAACCATATATTGTGAAGGGAGGAAATGTATCATGTATTCTCTGTTTATACAGGACACTAGACAATCTGTTCACCAGAGTATCTGGTGATCCGTATTATGCTATGACAAAATATTCAATTAAACTTGCAGTGACATGGATGGCAGTTTAAGAAATTATTGATAAGATTACAAGTCAAAAAGTGAATGGTAATATAAAGAACACTATAAATCAAGACCTTGAAGTGTTGAAAATATCAGGACAAAATAGAAAATATTAGAAAGGCTTTGTAAGACAGAGGCTGAGCAAAACTATTCAGTTAAATATAGTAACTCAGGGAAAATATTAAAACATAAGTAGAATGTTACAAACAATTAAATTACCCAATTGGATAAAATGATAAAATAACTTAAACAAAGACCAAAATAATAAGTTTGGAGTAGCCTGAATTAAGGGAAAGGGGTGGGATAGAGAGAGAAAGGAAAGTCAATAAAGTTAAAAAAAAAAAAAAAAGAGCATATTTTATGAATATGATTGAATAAAACAATTTGGAGTATTATTGGATATTGTTACTGGCGCATGAAAAAATCAAATAAATTTAAATAATAAATCATTTAAATAAATAATAATAAATTTGAATAATCAAATAAAATTAAAATAATGCAATGTAGAGTTTGAGAAAGTTATATTGCCAAAGAAACCACAAGCCTAGATTTTTTTAAAGCTTCTGAAACTTTTATTTTACACATCTTTTAGGAATCCATCCTTCTGTTGGGCCAAAAAATATGTATATAGCTTGCTCAAAAGGACATACTTCAATGTGTTCACTTTACTTGTACAAAATCATGAGAGATGGCTAGGTTTCACCAAACAATGGTCTTCTCCACATTTTCAGACTCTTGTAATTAGGTATGGACCATATATTGGGGTTCCAGCCAATGTGAGATATGAGAAAGTGAAGTAAGGTACTTTGGGTCATAGTTCTCTAAATCATCTTGTGGAATCTTTCTGCCCTTTCTTCTCTGCCCACAATCGTGCCTTCTCTGCCATGCATACAAGATGGATGCGATCCATCCAATCTCACTGAATAGAGACGTGAGCAAGAAGTAAACTTTTACTGCTTTACACTAAGACTGTGATTTTGCCATCAATCACAAGCTAACCTTTATTTAGACTTCCACTGTTGCTCTAGAGATTAGTTTCATACTCTCAATTTTTTGAAGATCATCTGTTTTGGGGCTCTTTATGTAAAACTTTGTTCTTTGCATTTGGCTTTCTGGAGTTTTACAAGTTGTAAGTTTATTTTTATTATCCTTTCTTGAAAATATTTTGGGTTCTTGCATGTCAGGATTGGTGTCTTTAATTTGCAAAAATTTAAGACTTGAATATTGTGTTTCTGCTTCACTTTCACTATTTTTTTCATGTGAATCAATTAAACATATGTCAGTTTTTCATACCATCTCTTCTTTCCCCATCTTTTGTCTCTCTGCCTATCACTTTCTATGCTTTCTTCTGACTTGTCTTCAATTATTAACTGTCTCTTTAGCTGTTTTAAATCTGCTAATAAACTCATCTATTGGGACCTCTTAATTTTGTTACTGTATTTTTTATTCTAGAATTTTAATTTTTCTACAAATCTACTATACTAATTTTAGAGTTTCTGGTTCACTGATGAAGTTTTTAAGCCTAGTTTTATCTCCTGATATTTATTTATTTATTTATTTATTTATTCATTTATTTTAGTTTGTGGTCATTTGTGATGCATCCCACTATTTCCCTTGATCTTTGTATATCAGACATTTTATTTAAGAAAAACAGATACAAATAACATGAGTCTTAGGCTAATATTCTCTTCCTCCAGAAAGAAATTGTGTTTACTTTTCCTATAGGTGCTGATGGTCTGGGGTCCTTGCTGAGTTCCTGCCCTCAAGTGATCCGCCCGCTTTGGCCTGCCAAAGTCCTGAGATTACAGGCATGAGCCACCACACTCAGCTCCAATGTTATAGCTAATTATGAAAAAACCCAAACAATTGCCATTTTTAAGTCATTTCCAGTGTTAGAAACCAAGTTGCCAGAGTAGTTGCAGTCATAGGAGCAGGTAGCTAAACTTTTGTTGTTGTTGTTTTGTTTTTTGACTTGGGGTCTCACTCTGTACCAGACTAGAGTGCAGTGGCATGATCTCGGCTCACTGCAACCTCCACCTCCCAGGCTCAAGCGATTCTCCCACCTCAGTACGTGAGTAGCTGGGACCACAGGTGTGTGCCACTATGCCCGGCTAATTTTTTGTATTTTTGGTAGAGATGAGGTTTCACTATGTTGCCCAGGCTGGTCTCAAACTCCTGAGATCAAGCAATCCACCCACCTCAACCTCCCAAAGTACTGGGATTACAAGCTGTGCCATTGCACCCAGTCTAGGTAAAAGTATTACACACCTTTTAGCAATGTCTAAAATACCTCAGTGAAGCCTAATTCCAGCTGATTTTGTCAAAAAATCATAATTCAGTTACAAAATTTTTATTATCTGAAAAGGTCACCATCATCCAGCAGAGAAACGGTTGAAATTATAATAAAATGTGAGATGTTTGGAGAAGGCAGACTATTTTCTATAGCAAGAAATACAGTCGTTGTTGATGGTGTTTACTGCCAACTGCTTAAGCGTCTCTTCTTTCCAGAATTTATATAGAACAGATTTTTAGCTCTACTCTGGGATCTTCCTTACTTGCCAAAGAGACATTCGAAATATTGAAAATAATTGTCATTTTGAAAGGTGAAAATGTTAAATCTGAATGTAAAGGACATTGCAGCTGTTACAAATGTTGGTATAGCATCTGGCAAAGGCAGCAACAGAGGTTTGCATTTTAATTCAAATGCATGGAAAGAAAATCAAAAAAGGAATGTCTGTTCATAAGTCTTGTGAAAGCATAGAAACTGTTCTGCCTGACAGAGAGAATAATTTTAAAAGCCCCTAGAAGTGTTAACTAAGTGTAATGTCAAACCGTCAACAACTGCTTTCAAAAAATAAATTACCTCTAAGACCATGTGTATTTTTTCACACCTTCTAGTCCCCTGTTACCAATTAGTTAATACTTGCTTTGACAGAGAAATGATGATTCTCAATAATCTAAGACTTCAAATGTAGTGTGAATAACTTTAATAATGCTCTTACAGGAGAAAATCTCTCATAAAGCCTCACTATATCAAATCCTAATTTAGAGAAATGTGGCAAGCTGCAAAGTGCTCTCAAGTTAATGTGTAAATGTTTATTGGATTCTCATTTCTTGTCAGGTTCGTGTTTCACTTATGTATCTATCCTCTCTCAGGGACACATTTCCTAAAGGAATTTATATTGTTTTTATTGATCACCATAGAAAATTAAAGTTATATTCAGCAAGAATAAAATATATCATTCTTGAATTGCTAAACACTTTGGGCTTTGATACACATGAGAAACAGTTATCAGAAAATGAGGTCACATTTTCATGTATCTGAAAGAAATATTTGTATGAAGATGTTGGGGAAGTGGGCAAAGGAATGATAACAATTATATATAAGTCAAGCAAACTAACTAAAGAACTTTCAGACTAAATAGGAAGACAACTATGTCTCAGGCAGCAAGCAAGGAAAATTTAATGGATAAAAGTGCTGAGATGATTCTAAGGAATTGCACTGGAATCAGAATAAGATAGCTGTGTCAGAGTCGCATCTTAGCAAAACTCCAAGTTTGTTATCTTTTCTCTTTGTAATACTCCTCCTCTACTTTCAGTGACACCTCTTTTATGTCAGTCTCTGACCCCAGCCCTAGGATACTGAGAACATGGCACAACACCCATGTCTGCCTCTGTGTATTTCTTCCCTTTCCTTCATCTTCCTTCGATCAAATATTATTAGTCCTGTAGTTCACTAATTCTACCATCTGTCATAGATGATGGTTTTTGATATAAAATGAAACTCTATTTATTTTATAATACATACCTGGCACCATGCCTGGAAAAACATGCATTTTAAAAAATTCTTTCAATAATTTTCTCCCTACTCAGGAACAGCTGGTCAAATAATTTTATTAAACCTATGTCAAACTATGTCATGTCTCTGCTCAAAACCCTCCAGTGGATTTCTATCTTACCCAGATTTGATCCTATAGTTCTGGCAATATTAAAATAATCAGCTAGGCATAGTGGTGCATGTCTGTGGTCCCAGTTACTCAGGGTGCTGAGGGTGGAGGATCACTTGAGCCCAGGAGATTAAATTCAGCTTGGGCAACATTGCAAGACCCCTCATCTCTCTCTCTCAATCTCTCTCTCTCTCCACACAAACACACACACACACACACACACACACACACACACAGACACAAGATCCTACATAAGCACTTGTAAGATGAGTTTTCTCTTTCTACTCTGCTTTTGAAATGCGAAAATTTCCCTGACTCCTTTGCGGGACTTGTGAAAGGGGTGGCTCATTTACCCAACTTGCAGCTCTCAGCCCCTTGCAGGGTGGGGAGCATGCAGGTGAGCAGGTTCAGGGACTGAGATGAATGCTCTGGGCACTGGCAGAAGCAGAACTCCATGCAATCCTGCGGCAGCATCTAGGGGGGTATCCGTGACCCTCCAGAGCCCAAGAGGGCATGTGTTAACAGTGCCCTATTTTAGCTTTGCCGTCCATGGATGGATTTAGTGTTTAACAGCTCAGTGTGACAGCCCTCTGTATCCTGAGCTCTTGTTCAGAATCCGGGAAGAATCAGGTCACACAAATGAATTGAAGATGGTAAATGTGGGGGATTTCATTGCCGGCAAAAGTGGTTTTCAGCAGGATGGAGAGCTGGAAAGGGGGTGGAATGGGAAGGTGTTCTTCTGCAGGAGTTTGGCGGCCCGGACCAGGCTCCTTTCCGAGGTCCCACCATCAAGCTTTCCCTCCGAAGTCAAGCTGCTTCTCTCCAATGTCAAGTTGCTGCTTCTTTTCTTTCCTTCTTTGTCATTGCTCTGCCAGTGGAGCCTGGGGATTTTATTGGTACAGGATGGGGGCCAGGATGGGCCAGGGTGGTTTTGGAAAAGGCAACACTGGAGCCGGAAAACAGGGATGCAAAGTTTTCATTTGGGGCTGTGGGTCAAGGCTTGAAGGTGGGGCCCTCACTGGGGACCACCCTCTTCTACCCAGTATTTCCCTGCCTCCTGTCTATATTACTTTTGTTCTCTGACTTTACATCCTTTAGCCTCAAATCCAGCAACACTGGCTTCCTAGTTGTTGGTCCTTAAAACTCTGGGACAGCTCTAACTCAGAACCTTCACATTTGCTCTTCCTTTTTCTTGGAATGTTTTCCTCAGTTATGATGCATGGTTGAGACCCTTACCTTCTTCAGGCATTTACTCTATCTTTTTAAAGAGCTCTTTTCTGGTCATGTTATCTAAAATAACTTTCCCCAGGTTTCCATTGTCTGCTTTTTTCCCTCTTAGATCTTACTAATATCCAGCATACTATGTTTTATGTATTTTTCTCATTTTTCTTTATCTTTACATGAGAATGTAGGTTGCATGAGGGCAGGGATTTTTTTTTCTGTTGCATACTATTTAACCTCAAGTGCTTAAACAGTGCCTAGTGCATAGCATACAACTAACAAATTTGCCTACTGTAGGCAAGTGAATATAGCCCATAAAACAGGCATTAAAAACTGGACTTTTATAAATTTTAAAGAAAGGAGGAACAGAGAATTTATCCAGATCCAGGAATAGAACCTATGGCTTTCTAGTTTTCATAGCAAACCAGTGTTAGAGTTCTGTAATCACTGGGACTCTTAACACTGACTGCCTTGGAGGGATTTTTTTGTCAATAGCATTTCATGTAACAGTTGGAGCTTCAGATGCTTTGCCAAATTAAAAAAAAAAAATCATTTTCATTGTTTCCCTCAACTCTCACCAATAGGGTGTGCTTTTCACTTCCAATAAAACTGGGGCTCAGATTTGTTTATGTCATTGAGATATTAAGAATTCATCTAAAGATCCAAACTGTAAGAGCTGAAGTCTTCACTCATGTCCTTAAAATAAGAAAAAGACAGAAAAAAACTAAAGTTCAATGATTTTTCTTTGGTATATCTGAAAACTGAGGTCACAGGACAATAACCACCCCTTACCCCAAATCTGGAGAGACAGGCAAATCCAGACAATCACAGCCAAGTTGAACTTACCTGGAGCAGAATCCAATGAGCCATAAAGTACTGGGAACACTTAAATGGTAATTTTGACAAATTGCTGGAGGCTGAGTGTAGAATAGCATGAGAATGAGAAATTTCTAGGGGTCATAGTCTTAAGTCTCAAGGGCACCCCCACATTTTTTAAAGGTTTTATTTCAAGGACACCCACCAGCTTCTCATGGTGAGGAGCCCAAAAGAGTAACCATTGTGAAATATTCCCTCCACCTTCTCCATGACAAAGTCGTGCTCTCCAAGGTAAAATATTTTGCATGAAATACGTATTACGTGTAGGAGAGGGCATTTCCTCTAACTAACACCTTCACATTTGTGAAGGTCACAGCCCAAGAACTCTGACCAATTTAACGACTGAGGTTCAATCATAATTTTATAGGATGCTTCACCAATACTGCACCTTACAAAGAGGACTCCACAAACAGGTCTTACACAAACAGGACTCCAGTATAACAGTGGATGATAGCTGAAAAAGTTGTAAATTGTACATAAGAGGTTGTTAGTAAAAGCCAAAGGCAATAAGGGAGGCAAAAACAACAAACGAAGAAATTGAGGCGTCTGACACCCACAGCTACAACAAATGTTAAACATAGCCACACTCAACAAGATTAATCTAAAACTTAACCCTGAAGCCAAATTTATTCAAGTTACTATCAACTGATGTATCATGCCTGCCTTTAAACATAAAAGGTATGCTATAATACAAAAGTTAACAGTTTTAAGAGAAAAAGCAAGCATCAAAGCTAAACTCGGAAACAGAACAGATTTTGGAAGGATCAGACGTGGAATTTAAAATAACTATGATTAATATACGAAGAACTCTAATAGAAAAAGTAGAAAACATGTAAGAACAGATAAGTAATATAAGCACACCCTAAGAAATAATCTAAAGGAAATGCTAGAAATCAAACACACTGTAATAAAAATTTTAAAATGCCTTTGATTGGTTTATCAGAAAATGCTACACAGCCAACTAAAGAATCAGTGAGCTTTAAGAAATGTTTATAGAAACTTCCAAAACAGAAATGCAAAGAGAAAAAAAAAGAATGAAAATGATAAAAAGGAACAGAATATCCAAGAACTGTGAGATAATTTCAAAAGTGTAACACACATACGGTTGTAATACTGGAATGAGAAGAGAGGATGGAGCAAATGAAAGTCATTATGGTTGAAAGTATTCCAAAATTAATGGCAGGCACAAAAGCATAGGGCCAGGAAGTTTAGAGAGCATGAGGCAGGATAAATACAAAAAAGTCTCTACCTAGAAATATCAGGTTCAAACTGCATAAAACCTAAGAGAAATCTTGAAAGAAGCTGGGGGGTGCGGGAGGTGAAGTGGGGCACCTTATCTGTACTGAAACAATGAACAGAATCACAAGAGGTTTCTGGTTAGGAATTATTCAAGCAAGAGGAGAGCAAAGTATTGAAAGTATTGGAAAAAAAAAAATCAACCTGGAATTCTATATTCAGCAAAAATCATCTCTGAAAAGTTAAAGAGAAATGAAACTTTCTCAAAAAACAAAAACTTAGTGAATTTATCACCAGCAGACGTAATCTACAAGAAATGTCAAAAGAAGATATTTATTTGTCAATTATAAGTCAATAAAACTGAAAAATAAACTTGAGATGGAAGAAAAATAATATATAGATCAGAAATTTGGATCTCCATGAAGAAAGTAAAAGTGACGTTAACAGAAAATAAAGTTTAAAAATGTATTTCTTTTTGTTTTTTTCTGTTTGTTTTGTTTCCCTCAAACTCCTGGGCTCCAGTGATCCTCCCACATTAGTCTCCTGTATTAGTCAGGGTTCTATCAGAGGAACAGAACTAATAGGATATATGCATATAATTCTCTCTTTCACATTTTTCTTCCTGATTTATATTTGCTGGCAACTGATTAGATTGTGCCCACCAGATTAAGGGTGGATTTGCCTTTCCCAGCCCACTGACTCAAATATTAATCTTTTTTGGCAACACCCTCACAGACACACCCAGGATCAATACTTTGTGTCCTTCAATCCAATCAAGTTGACACTCAGTATTAACCATCACACCTCCCTAGTAGCTTGGACTACAGGTGTGCACCACCACAATCAGCTAATTTTTTTATTTTATTTTTTTGTTATTGTTGTTAAGACGGGGTCTTGCTATGTTGCCTAGTTTGGTCTCAGACTCCTAACTTCTAGTAATTCTTCCTGCTTAACCTCCCAAAGCACTGTGATTTCCAGTGTGAGCCACTGTACCTTGCCTTTCTTTTATTTTTTAATTAATAACTGTTTTGGTAAAAAATAATAACAAAATCCCCGATGTTTCCACTTCATAATTTTCTGTCCACTGACCTCACCCTACTCCTTGCCTGTAAATCTCCACTTCATATGTTCTTACAATCTTAACAAGTGTCGTGAATGACTTCTTTAAACAGCCATCTCCAACTGGGAACCAGGCTCTCACTAGGAACCTGAATTGGCCAACGCCTGGATCTGGAACTTCCCAACTACAAAGCTATGAGAAATAAACGTCTGTTGTTTAAACTTCCTAGTCTGTGGTATTTTCTTATGGTAGCCTGAACAGAATAAGACAAGGCACCAGCAATTTTTAAAATCCCCAGGTGGTTCTAACATGTAGCCACGATTGAGAAAGACTGTTTTACTGTTTCTCATTGCGAAAATAATACAAAAGCCAAATAAAACAAGAAGCTATTCCTTGCATCCTTACACATTTTTCATTGCCTTTCTATTTCTGCCTTTTCTTTCCTCAAATATTTCTTGCTGTGTCTTCATTTTCTCACATTCTACTCATCCCTTGATGCACTCCAACCTGACGTCTGTCACTTTTACTTTCACAAAAGACTTAAATGTCCTCCACAACACAACAGCAGAAATACTCCAGTTCTTCTATGTAACACTTCCCCCATTTTCACACTCTTGAGCTCATGCTTTTCCTTTCCCTTGTTCACCTCTTCTGTTCTATTTTATCACTTCCATTTTTCTTTCTTTTATTTTCACTGATTACTTTGCTTTATCATTTTCATAATTTCATAAAATCATAAAATACGTGAAAATAATTCTCTTGGGACATATATAGTCTCACTGATCAGGAAAAAATGTTAAGATTTTGTCACAAATACCTCCTGTTTTATTTTTAAATAAATATTCCAGTTAAAGCTAAAGTTTACTTTGATATCTAATGCAAGATACCTTCCATTTTCTCTTTTCCTAGAGGTATTGCCTATCATAAAATTTGCATCAAATATTCAGCCTTACGTTTGCAAGTTCACATACGTAAGTGAACTTATTCACGTGTGTGTGCGTACACTTTTTGGTATTATTTGCCTACCTTAAAAGGTTTTCAACTTATGAATAACAAGGGCTGACCTTAACTCACTCTGAACTCACTCTGCCTCCTGCCAACTTTTATTCTTTTGTCCAATAATTATTAGCTAAGTTTAGAAATGTTTTTCCCCTTAAACTAGCGAAACACAGAGAAAATGTTTCCTGTCCAGCCTACTGATGGAGACTTCCCCTCCTTACAAAACAATCCCAGGTATAAATCATCCAGTCCGTAACTTATCCTCTGTCCCTATAAATATCTAGTATGGACCACTCAGCTGAGACGCTCTGATCTTAGGATGAAAGGTGCTCTCTCCTTTGCAGTAGCCTGAATAAAATCAGTCTCCTTACTTGTCTGGTTTTGTGGTTCACAGCATCATATTGAACATGGATTTATCTGCCTATTATTATTATACTATACTAATACTAAAGAGAATTAGTATCATAAACAAATTCATATCATTTAAGCCTAAATGAAGTATCTGGTATGTATTAATTATTTTTTTAAAAAAATATTAAAAATTATTTCTAAGAATATTTAAGCATGAGACTAATTCATTTGTATACTCACTATGTTATTGATGAGTAATTACATTACACTCATTTGTTTTGCAGACAGTGCTGCAATGCTTGCTTGTAAATGTCTCCATGTGCCTATATATTAGTGTCTCCTAGTTTACACTAATGATAATAATAAAAATAATAGTACCAGATTTTGAGTGCTTTGCATTTGGTTATTGATTTTATCCCTATAACATTTTTATAATACATGCCAGTATTACTTGTTTTGAAATTAGAAAACTAAGAAAAAAGGTTATACAATTTTTCCAAAGAGAAACACAATATTTTCAGTTACCAGTATATATATATTTTCAACTATGCTGTATAGCAGCAATTGCTTTCCAAGGTGGCTGTTCTATTGTACTTTCACCATTGGTGTTTGAGAGTGCCTATTTCTCCAAATCTTCATTATATATTATTGTTAGACTTTTGAATTTTAACCAATGTCATGGGAAATAAATGAGATTTTATTGTTTCCATTTGATTTATTCTGGTTAATGGGGAATTTTGTCCCCATTCACTTCGTGTGTATGTGAATTGTTTACACTATTCTTTGCCAAGTTTCTTATTTAGTTGTTTGCATTTTCCTCATTGATTTCTAGGCATTCTTTAAATATTCATAGCCATTAATGCTTTGTGCAATAAATAGATTGTACTTATAATTTTGTTTTTATTTCTTTGCTTACACAGAAAGTTTTTACATTTGGATGTTTTCAAATGAAGCATTGTTTTACTTTTTAAATTTTATATTTATGTCTTCCTTAACAAAGTCATCTTTTCATATGTTGGCTATAGTGAATAATGATGAAATAAACATGGAAGTGCAGATATCTCTTTAACTTACCAATTTTAATTCCTTTGGGTATATACCCAGAGGTGGTATTGCTGGATTATATGGTAATTCTATTTTTAGTTTTTAAAGAGAGAGCTGCACTTCCATGTTTATTTTAGCTTTATTCACGATATCCAAGATATGGAAGCAACCTAAGTGTCCATCAATGGATGAATAAAGAAAATATGGTATAAATGCCCAATGGAATACTATACAGTCTTAAAAAGAGAAAAACTATCTCATTTGTGGCAACATAGCTGGCACAACACAACAGTAGAGTAAGACATTTTGAGAGAGTAAAAGAGATAAAATTTATATAACTTTTATTACAGTATATAGTTATATTGTTCTATTTTATTATTAGTTGTTAATCTTACTGTGTCTAATTTACAAATTAAAATTTATATTAGGTGTATATGTATAGGAAAAAATCACAGCATATATAAGGTTCTGTACTATCTGCAGTTTCAGGCATTGACTGGGGGACTTTAAACCTATTCCTCACAGATAAGGTGGACTACTGTACAAGCAATCTACTGGAAAAATTCCCAAAAAGATCTTTCTCAATTTTGTAGATAGATTCTTTGTTTTCATTTAGGTTGATGATAATTCACATATTTTACACCTACCTCTTAGATGTAAAAGAAACACAGGATGTGTGGCAAACTCAGGGTCAATATAGGACTTCATACATAAGATAAGCTGTGTGCTTTTGTTCTCACAATTTTCTATCAAGTAACCACCAGATGGAGTGTTTGGGATTGCAGCAAAAGCTACTCATATTAATTAAGCTTCTATTATAATTACAGGGAGAAAAAAAGAGCAGATTTGGGTGCTAACCCACAGAGTTTTGCCAGATAGAGTTGGAAGCAAAGCACAACTGAATTATCATGTTGTAATTTTATTTCTCACATACTTTTTTTTTATCAGATTGAACATGCTTTATTCTATTCTTAATTTGCCATAATTTTAAGTCAAAAATAAGTATCTAGATACAATTGATCTATTGGAATGTGCATTTTCCTTTATTCTGTTAATATGGCAAATCATAGTAATTGATTTTTAAATGATAAAGTAAACTGGTATTGCTGGAATAAACCTAGAATGACACTTATGTTTCAATTTATACATTTTTTCTTCTATTTAAAAAAGCTTAGATCCATATTTTCAGCTCCAAGTTTAATTTATTGTGTTACTCAGGTTTAGAATTTCCATTTGGTATTTTTCATAGCATAGAAGTTAGTGTATTTCTTTATCAGATCATCTGATTTCTGGCATATATAAGTCATACACATTTTAAGATCTGTGTCTGATACTTCTGATATCTGAACCTACTATGGATATGTTATATGGTCTGTTTTTTGCTCTGTTTTTAGTCATGCAGCCTTACTTCCTGGTAAGATGGGTAATATTTGAATGCTGGACATTAAATATGAAAAATTATCTGACTTCGTTTTATTCCTAAGAGGGATGTAAATAGAGTTAAAGTGCTCTAAAATTCTTGTATTTTCTGAAAAATGCTAATAGAAGTACATTATATTAGACTTTAATAAATCAAGGAGGTATGTTGCACTCTGTAGGGCAACCATTAAAAGAATAACGAAAGATGTAAAACTAACAAGCTAAAATAGAGACACAAAATCGAACTTTACAACTTTTTAAATTATTCAGTTATTTCTCTCCTTAATATAAGTGGTATACTAAGAAGGAAGCAAGAGCTTTTCGCCTAGTCTTGACAAAATTTTATGAAGAATACAACATTCTACTTGTCTATGTTTCTAATATTTTAAATTTCAGTTTGCGAAATAAAATTTAAATATATTTTTTATTTTCCCATGCATTCATAACCGACAATGTGAGAATTTTTAATGCTTTGTCAAAATGGTTAAAGGTCCCTGAACAGTCAATTGTATATTCTTCTTTGGTTTTTAAGATCTCTTTGCACAGTTTCGGTTTGCACAGTTGTTTTTATAGTCCTGCTCTAACATGCAGAGTGAGATCTAACCTGTATGAGCAAAACTTCTCTCTGTAAATGGAAGTGTCAGGGAAAATGGAAGGGTTAGGTTCTACATGCATGTGTCTGTCGTTCATGTTTCATGAGGTATCAGGTATGGGAGCTAAGCATGTCCATTGTGTGAGTTCAGTTCAGCAACAAAGCATATGTATCCCCGTCATATTAAAGATTTTTCCCAAAATAAGCTAGTGACTTCAAGAAATTAGTCAGTGTTATTAACCATGTTTTCAAAATAACAAGGTGGCATTGATAACAAGGTGACAATTTAGAAATATTTTAAGCCTAGGTCGCAAATTCCTGCAGAGATTTCAAATTCTAAACTCCAATTTAAAAATTTGGTGGCGATATAAAAGTGTATTAATATAAAAAGCTACAGAACAATGGCTTACAGTCATAAATATAATAAACATTTCTAGAAAATTAGACCAGGTTACATTGGGTAAGAACTTCAGTGCTGCCCTGAAAAATGTGTGCTTAATTGTGAGAAACATGCTAAAAATATTTGTGATACTACTTCTTAATATATTCATAGCTAATACTTTATACAGCTTACTTTGTGTCAGTTACTACTCTAAGGTCTCCCTATATATTAACTAATTTTATTCTCACATTTACCAGGTATTATTTTTAATCCCATATTACAGATGAGGAATCTAAGGAACAGAGAGACTAAGTAATTTGCCCAAATACATAACAATAAGAAAACAGCAACATGGAAATTTAAACCAAGGTTGTCTGGCGTAGTGTATGTTTTCTCTCTTTGTACAATATCACAGCATTACACACAATAAACTATGCTACGACACCATTACTCCTCTACAGCAGATGATCCCACATCATTTTCAGAAGATGTTTTATAATTGGAGATTGTATGATAAGTACAGGAAATTATGATAGTTGAAAAAAATCTAGGTTTTATATGAGTTTAAGGATTATAGTTTTTATATTAAAACAAAATCAATTGACCTGGTAAGACAGATTTATTGTAGTAATACCACAAGAATAAAAAAGAAAATTCCTAATTTTTAGTTCTAGCTTTTGTTCAGTAATTATACTGAAATAAAAATGTTAGTGCTTTAAATATTTTTCAATATGTGAACGAACACAATTACAATTATTTTACTATGTTTTTACTTGTCTTATTTTAATTTACATATTTTCTCCATTTTCTACTAGTCATTATTATTTCCCCTTATTTATCATGATGATGATGATGATGATTATTATTATTGAGATGGAAACTTACTCTGTCACGGAGGCTTATATGCAGTGACACTATCTTGGCTCACTGCAACCTCCACCTCCCAGGTTCGAGCAACTCTCCTGCCTCAGTCACCTGAGTAGGTGGGATTACAGATGCACACCACCATGCCCAGATAATTTTTGTATCTTCAGTAGAGACAGGGTTTCTCCATGTTGGCCAGGCTGGTCTTGAACTCCTGACCTCAAGTGATCCACCTGCTTCCGCCTCCCAAAGTGCTGGGATTACAGGCATGAGCCATCATGTCAGGCCAGTCTTTTTATTTTCTTCTAGTTTCTAGCTTGAATGCCCGCGATTGAAAATAAAATTCAAAAACAATTAAGGGAATTATTATATTAATTTTTGTTAGAGTCTGAGTCTACTTTTTGTCTATAATTTATTTGTTTTGTAGTTTTATCATGGGGATCAATGAGTATTCCCATTTTTATTCAGGAACCATGAAATATTCACATTTATTTTCTATTTACAATACTTATCAATGGCTCAGTGTAGTATTTCTGCACAGATGGTAGCAATGTAGTTTATGAACTCAACATGTAGCAACAGTTATTTAATAGTAATTGTGAAAACTAGCTTATGTTTTTACATTTTGAGACTAATAGATATCTTTCTTATACATCTTTTTATATAGTGCCCAGTCTCTTCAGTTACATAACTATGGTTAGTGTTCTAATGAGAGAAAATAAACTGCATAAATCAAAACAAGATATTATTTAAGAATAACTATAACTGATTATAAAATAAAAGAAATTCAAATAATCCAGGCAAACATGATGGTGGTCATTCTAGCAGGGAACTTCTAGAGAGGAGTGAGTTCAAAAAAGACTTCAGCCATTCTACATATATTTTAAATTTTAAAATCTTAGAACACAAAGTATAAATAACAGATGCTAAATATGTTTGCATTGATACGTATTTTTAATATTATTCCTTGGAGGTCATTTTGCTCACTCTTGTATAGTTTACTCCCTACCCAAGATTCATTAAAAAAACTTCTTAAATTTTATAGTCAGTGGTGGACATCTCTAGCAAAAAAGTTATTTGATTAAGCAGTTGGCTTTTATATTTATATAATTTTATATTCCATCTATCTACTTGTCGAGGATCTGTAATAAAGACATTGACTAGCAATGGACTCATTTAATTGATAAATGACCTGCTGGCTCATCTTGAAGATTTTTTACACACACACACACAAGAACACACTCACACACACACTTCATTCTGTTTCTCTGAAGAACTTCAGCTAATAGATGTTTTCACTTAATATTTAACTTTTATATTCTATAATATTTAATGCACTGGAATATGGGCATAACTTGCTGTCACAGGATTTCTTCTGACACATTATTTTGAATGTAGCTCTATAGCCAGGATAGAGCCTCTAAAATGTATTCTTTCCTGAGCTACAAAGTGCCAATTTACAGAAAGTGTGTGATATATGGGAACAATCATAACCATTACTGAAATGCAGATTAACATCGAAGAAGAGAAAGTTATTTACTTTCTATCATCTAGTTCAGCAAAATGAAATTCAATTGTGCTTATTACCTTTAGGTAAAAATCATACTGGATTAATGACTGATTTAAGATTTCAGCATTGACAAATGAGACAGATACAGAAATGTATTTAAGCAAAGTGAACAGTATTCCCTCTTAAAATTCAAATACATTTATTTTTTAAAAGATGCTGGCTTGCCATCTGTTTTCATCTGTTGAGGAAATATTAATGCTTCCTAATCTAAATAAGCATCATAGACATTTAATATGAAGAAATGAGATACGCCCACTGCCTTTCAAAATTAGAAAAGATGAGGCTCTAGACTAAGACCCTGCTGCCTAATCACACATTCTCTGATGAATGGGCAGTGTCATTCCTGGATTACTAATGTTAATGAGCCATTTATAGTTGTTCACTTGAACTAAGACTCAAAACAGGTCAAATTCTTCTAGACTATTTAGAAAGTTACCAGATTATGCAGTTATCTGTTTGGTTTTTTTCATTTTATAACATTTTGATTTTTCAAAATATACTGTGTGAAAATAATGTTGTATGTCGTATTTATACATACTTAAACAGAAACTAGGAAGATTATGTTTCCACTTTCATTTTAAATACCCCTATTTTATTAGAGAGGTAGGGAAGAGAGAGAGAAAACTAGTCTAGTGTAGCAGTCCGATATTGACAAGTTCTAAAGTCACACATACACATGCTGTTCTTTCTCTTCTTTTCATTATCTTATCTATATCACTCTTCTTTTTTCCTCTTATTATAACGTTATTAGTTTTGTCATGGAACAAATAGCCTTCGTGTCTTCTTTTTTTTTTTGGCCCAGAATTATTTAATTTCACTTTTTATGTGTGCTCAAGTATTCATCCCCCTCAAGCAATTACTTTACAAGTGCCACGTCAGCACAAAGTAATTACATACTTTTACATATTACTTGATAATTATTTCTGACATCACTAAGTGCTTTCAAATATAAATGTGCAATATTGCTAGAATTCAGGATGACAAACCATTTAAATACGTATCTGAAAGAGAATAAACCCACATTGGAAAGCATTTGTATTCTATTTTCTTAATTTGCACATGAAAAGGGAGTAAGTGCATGTGTAGCTAATAGGATTTACTGAACAAAAAATGATTGTTCACAGTAAGTGGTCTTGAGTTTTCCAAAGAAGAGCAATATTAACTGTAGATACAACTTCTTGAAATCACAGAATGTTATCTCATTTTCATTGATTGATTCGTTTGAAAAATATTTATTGGATGTTTACCATTTCCCAGAAATAGTGCTAAATTCTGATGATACTTTGGGGAACAAAAGAAAACTTGGTTCTTTTTTATTTTTTTGTCAGTCTGTTGGCATAAAGATTGGTCAAATACTCATACAAATAGATTATTAAAGTTGCAACTTTGCTAAGAAATACAAATGAGTGATACACAGTGACATAAACGCAATATTGAAATATTGAAATTTAGCCTAGTCTTTGTTGAGGGAGAAGGCAGAACATTAACTACTTATTCAATATCTGAAGGATGACTAGGATATGAATTTGCGTGGAAATTCCAGGCAAAGACTTCGAGTTTGGAGAAAATGCAGGGAATACATATGGCAGGCTCACAGAAAGGAAGGCAGGGTCTGACACAAGATGCAAGAGACACATGCCCATTGTGGACCATACCAAATATTATGCTTGTTCAAAGAAGATTTTGGGGGCATATTTTTATGATTTTAAGCATGCTAGAAATATGATCACCAGTTAGAGGCACAATGTCTCATGCCTGTAATCTCAGCACTCTGGGAGGCTGAGGTGAGTGGATCACTTGAGGTCAGGAGTTCAAGACCAGCCTGGTCAACAGAGTGAAACCTCATCTCTACTAAAAACACAAAAATTAGCTGGGCATGATGGCATGCACCCGTAGTACCAGCTACTCAGGAAGCTGAGGCAGGAGAGTTGCTTGAACCTAGGAGCTGGAAATTGCAGTGAGCCAAGATTGTGCCGCTGCACTTCAGTGTGGGCAACAGAACAAAACTCCATCAAAAAAAAAAAAGAAAGAAGGAAGGAAGAGAGAGAGAAAGAGAGAGAGAAAGAGAGAAAGAGAGAAACAGAAAGAGAGAAAGAGAGAAAGAAAGAAAGAAAGAAAGAAAGAAAGAAAGAAAGAAAGAAAGAGAAAGAAAGAAAAAAGGAGATGATCACCAGCCTGGGCAATGTAGAAAGACCTTATCTCTACCTGACAAAAATTAAAAATTAGCTGGACCTAATGGCACGCATCCGCAGTTCCAACTATTCAGGAGGCTAAAGCAGGAGTATCACTTGAAGCCAGGAATTGAGGCTCCAGTGATCTATGATTGCACCACTGCACTACAGCCTGACAGAGTGAAATCCTTTCTCAAAAATACAAAAGAAAAAAAAGAAAATATGATCAGAGGTGAAAGCACCTAGGTGGAAAACTAGGAAGCAATTTAAGAAGCTATTGCAATATTTCAGATGAGAGGCGTATCACCGTCTCATGCTTTCCTTCTAGATAATCCAGGGAAAGCCATTGACAAAATGAATTGGCCTCTTATGCTCCTAATCTTTTGATAGGAGCAGTTTCTAATTAATATTATGTTTTTCAAATATACATACTCAAATGATAATCTAACTATTTTTAAAAATACTTTTAGTAATATTCTTTATGACATTTACTGTCATATGCTCCTGAAATTCTGTTTACATAAATTTAGTGTTTTTATTAAGCATTTGGAGTCTAAATACAGTTCCAATAGAAATAAGTCAATCAATAATCTATCCTTTTGCATCGTTATGTGTTTCATACAGGATTTTCAAGAAATATTTGTGACTTTCTATAACAATCTTCACAGTACATACACTTTTTTTCAAATAAAGTTCTTATCTAGTTCTTAATCTTTAAAAAGAAAATTATGTTACGTAATACTGATGGAATTTTATAAAATTTAGTAGCTTTAAAAAATAGAATATACAGCTTGGAATAGAAAGTTAAATGCTAAAAACATTTATTCTTCAAACAGTAAACTGAAGATAGGACATTGGCCCAGATTGTCCCCTAGGGACCATGTTGTGTTTATCAATAATTTATACCTTTTTATTATTTCTGAGTCTATTTAACATTCACCTGCTGACCATTTGCTGATTCATTCACCTATTCCCCTAGGAACCATTCTATTCCAATATGAAGCAAAAGGCAATGGAAAACAAGAGTTTTTTAAAAGTCACTAGAGAGATTTAAATTTTGGGTCAAAGCATGAGAAGTTGAGCATTCGTGAAATAAAATTAAAGAGATAGGGTTGTGCTGGTTTAATAACAAAAAAGGTAAAAAAAAAAAAAATAAAGGAAAATACAGTGTAACATAGACTGGCCCCCTTTCTCACAAAGCCTACCATAGAACTTACTGAGAGTAGGACTGAGCCAGAAGTAGAAAGCACTGTAGACCTAGATTACCTTTATTTGTCTAAGTACCGAGCAGCTCTGTTGTTGTCTTAGATGTTTTGTCATTTAGATTTTAAACTGGATAGTTCATGCATTTTCTTCTTCTTTATTTGATAGTTCATATGTAGCTTTATTCATAAGAGGCAAAATTCAGCCAGGTGCGGTGGTTCACGCCTGCAATCCCAGTACTTTGGGAGTCCGAGGTGGGTGGATCACGAGGTCAGGAGTTGGAGACCAGCCTGACAACATGTGAAACCCCGTCTCTACTAAAAATACAAAAATTAGCCGGGAGTGGTGGCACGCGCCTGTAATCCCAGTTACTCAGGAGGCTGAGGCAGGAGAAAAGCTTGAACCCGGGAGGCGGAGGTTGCAGTGAGCCAAGATCACGCCACTGCACTTCATCCTGGGTGACAGAGCTAGAATCCATCTCAAAAAAAAAAAAAATATCTTACAACAGGTCAATGTTGAACAGAATAAAAAGGAATAAACTAACGATAAGCACAACGTGGATGTATCTCAATGGTATTGTGCTGAGTGAAAAAAAAATCAGTCCCAAAAGATCATATACTAGATGATTCCATTTATGTAACTTTCTTGAAATAGCAAAGTTAGAGAGAGGCAAGTTATATTTAACTGAATGTATTTGAAATATTACTCTATTAACACGAAATTTGTATTAAAAAATGTAATGAGTTGCTTTGCATTCTTTTTCATAGTAAGTCTTCAAGGTGCATTTTGTATTTTATATGCATGGTACATTCAAATTTGGATTTACTACATTTTCATTATTTATTTATTTTATTGCATATATATAAGGTATATAGAATAAGGTTTTGGTATACACATACATAGTGAAATAATTAGTCAAGCAAATTAGTCAGCAAATTCCTCACCTTCCATAGTTAACATTACTTTCTCTTTTGAGGAAATGGGACTCAAGGTCTACACTCAGCAAATTTTCATTATGCTTCACAATATTATTAAGTTACAGTCCTCATGCAGTACATTAGGTCCCTCAGTTTACTTATTCTATATAACTGCAAACTTACACATTTTGACCTACTTCTCCTCATTTCCTTCTCCTCCCTGCTTCTGGTTATACCACTGCTCTATCTATTTTATTTTCTGTTTCTATGTATTCAGCTTATTTTTAGACTCCAAATATGAATGAGATCATGCCATATTTGTCTTTCTGAGATCATGCAGTATTTGGCCTCTTTCACTTAGCATAATGTCTATCAATTTCAGCTGTGTTGTCACCAACGGCAGTATTTTTTTCTTTTGTACAGCTGAATAATGTTTCATTATATATATGTACCACAATTTATGTCCTCATTCATCCATGAACATGTAGGTTAATTCTGTACCTTGGCTATTGTGAATGATGTTAGAATGAACATGGAACTGTAGAGATCTCTACAGAATGCTGGTTTCATTTCCTTCGGGTACATAGCCAGCAGAGGGGTTTCTGGGTCATATGGTAGTTCTATTTTCGATTGTGTGAGGCACTTCCATATAGTTTTTCATAATAGCATAATTTACATTTCTGTCCACAGCATATAAGGAGTCCCTTTTCTCAACGCCCTTGCTCACTACATCTTACCTCTTGTCTTTTTATAACAGCCATTCTAATAGATGTGATGTGATATTTCATGGTGGTTATGATTTGTATTTTTCTGATGATTGATAGAGTTGAGCATTTTTTAAACATACCTGTTGGTCATTTGTATGACATCTTTGGAAATACGTCTATTCAGATCTTTGCCCATTTTCGAATGTTTGTTTGTTTTTGCTTTTTGCTATTGAGTTGTGCGAGTTCCTTATATATTTTTGTATTTAGTCCCTTGGTTAATGAGATATTTGGTTCAGAAATGTTTTCCATCAATCCTTATGCTGCCTTTTTTGGATTGTTTTCTTTGTTGTGCAGACATATTTAGTTTAACTTTATCCTACTTGCTTACTTTTGCTTTTGTTGCCTGAGCTTTTGGTGTGGTGTGTCAGTCAAAAAAAAATCATTGCCAACGCCAATATCAAGGAGCTTTCCAGCCAAGGAGTTTTATTCTGAGACTTTTATGGTTTCAGGTCTACATTTAGGTCTTTAATCCATATAATGTTGATTTTTGTGTAAGATAAGAGTCTCATTTAATTATTTTGTATGTGGATATCCAGTTTTCTCAACACCATTTATTAAAGAGACTATCCTTATCTTCCAAGCCATATTTTGCTTTCCTTTACTTCACTATTGTAAACCAAGCTATTTTCATACCAATGTACATGTAAGTAATCCTTCAGCTTTACAATCTGGAGAAACACAAGTTGTTGATGTTCATTACTCCTCTGCCACCTGTGTTTTCAGGGAGAGGTTCTGCCAGCTCACTGAGGTTTAATTCTTGCTGCATATAGAACTTCTGAGATTTAAAAAAATATGTGAATAACTTTGTGAACCGTGATAAAATGTTTATTGATTCAAATGAAAATATTTCTCAGTGTTCACTACAGGTTGAACCTACTATTAGATACTTCATAAAAATGAATGTAATTGATTTTTACACATGCACAGGAGATTAATATTTGTCCCTTTCATTTTATTTATTCATTCTCATGAATAAATGAGAAACTGAGAATCAGATAAATTAAATTGCATTTGTGGGGTAAAAGATATGGTAAATTTTAAAAGCAGAGATTTCAACCCATGATTCTCTGACTCTAAAGCAAAAACTTATTATATTGCTGTTGGTTTCTGAATTAACCAAAATGATTATAGAATTCTTGAATAAATGATTAAAAAATTCTCAACAATATCTTATAAAAATTAATTTATTTTACTTTGGGTCTTTTAATATTTTGAATATTTTAGTTCTCATTTATCATTGAATATATATATATATAATATTAGTATGTTTTAGATTCCTTAGTGTTTATACACAAAATAATAACTTCAGATTAATTTGCAGGCAAATTTTAAAGTCTTTCATTTTTACTGGGATTGATACTCAATTGACAAATTTTTATATTTTAAACTGGTTCTGTTCTATATTGTGAATTATTGTTACTATTATAACAGACATTTATTTGTTTATTCCAGACAGGGTCTTGCTCTGTTTTCCAGGCTGGAGTGCAGTGGTGTGATCATGGCTCACTGTAGCCTCAACCTCTTGCGCTCAAGCAATCCTCCCACCTTTGCCTCCCAAAGTGCTGGGATTACAGGTATGAGCTACTGCACATGGAAAAACATTTAAATAAAGTATTATGAGCATAAAATTAACCCTTGTGAAATTTAATTAATCTGTAATTTACACAAATAGTCATGCTCTAATTACCGTTTTGAAAATGAACACACAGTACGCAACACTGATTTGTTTTGTTGCTTATTAACCTAAAATTTTCTCCCATTTTTTTAATCCAATGTTTTATATAATTGAATTGTGTGAAAAGTTTCTGAATTAGTAAAACTCCTGGGTAATATTAACAAAAAGAACCATGTAACATCACTTGATAATCATTTGTCATATAAAATTCTCAGTCAAATAACTAAGAGTTCAATACAGCACACCAGATGAAAAGTTGATATTGACATAAGTATCTAAATTGCAGATCAACCTATTTCTTAGCAATTTTTGAAGAGCCTCTTTGTTTTCTTTAAGAATATAGTCTTTAAACCATTTATGATGGCATTTATAAAGGGTAATTGTATAAATTTTCAAAACTTATTAATAGTTTTCTAATCGAATAGTGCCCAGTAATTGTGAAACAGGTTACTTGCTTCTGGTTTGTCAAAAACAGTCTCTTTTTCTAACAGTTTCAATAAAGCTTCTTTAAATTCCATATAATTCCACTAATTCCTATTCAATGAGGACACTGTTTTTTGTCTGACCTAGAGTTTTGGAACATATGGACGTGGACCAACCAGTCAGTCAACAGATATTTAGTTCGCCACTAGGAAAATAAGGAAAAGAAATTATGGAAGAGTTTTAGTGAAAATGTGTTAAAAAGAGAAATATCTAATTATCTAATTGGTAAATCAGAAGATAACATGAAAAATTAGGAAGGAAACCAACATGTGCATAGATAATAGTTGAGATTTTCTCTGAAATAAAAAAAAGTAAAGTCTAAGATTTGGGGAACAGAATGATTAGATAGAAAAATGGTAACTGTTCTCCATGTTTGCCTGGTTTTAATTACTCATCTGGGTCCTCTGCCCATGACAGATGCTCTAATTCTGCCCCTGCTAAGACTCCTTTAGGGACCCTCAGGAAGGAAAGTAGGCCCTGCACCCCATCTTCTTCTCACCTAGGCTTGTCCTTTATACTGCAGGTCTTTTAAGTTCCATTGTAACCACAACTCTCCGACACTTAAAAAAATAAGCATTTTAATTTATCTGATTTTGTTAATTGTTAGAGTGTTTTTTCATCAACTTCTACAGTCTAACTGGAAGCAGAAGTCCCATTTGTCATGCAATAGTTACACCTTTTTGTATATATGAGATATATCACAGAAAATTTTAATAGAGTCACGTAGATATTTGCTATGTTATGGTTTAATGTTTAGGAAAAATGTGTCTAAGTGATGAAGATTATTGGTTCCTGTATCTGAAGGAGGGTCTGCCTTCTCCTAGCCATTTTTTAATATACAGTATTTCTCTTAAGTGATACAAATATTGGTTACTTGGGGGAATGTATTTACCATTGTTACTGAGTAAAGTAAAAACTGATATATATGCTGTATGGAGTTCAGAATTTTAAGATATTCTTATAGTTCTGCATCTTTTCTGTGAAATTTCCTTCAGATACCATAGGTTTTCTTTCTTTACTTTTTTGAAGCACATTTTTGAACAGGCTCCTTTTTTTGTTAAAGATCAACTCTTAATTTCTCAACGTGGCCTTTAAGGACTTCTGTGATTGAAATTCTTGCTCTTGAGATACAATTTTATCTCTTATATTTAAAACTCACTACATTGAGTAGTGCACTTTATTTTAGTTTTCCAAATACATCAAGGTATTTTCTGGTTCAAGTTCTTACATAGATTGTCTCTGGTTCTTGAGAAGTCCCTGCCTTCCTCTGTGCCTAACTCTTAAGCATCTTTCAGCATTCAGTGTAAATTTTACTTTCCTAACATCTCATCAAGATCAAATTTTTCTGTTATACCTTCATATAACACACTGTACTTCTTTTTACTTGTTCTTTATAATAGATGTCACCATTGTTAATATATAATTGTTATGCATGTTTGATTTATTATCTCTGTCCCCCATTAGATTGTGGCATGAGAATATGGAGCCTATCTGTACATTTACAATTATCCCAAGTCTTACACAGAACCTGGGACTTAGTATGTACCCAGTAGTTCTCTTACAGGGTCTTATAGGTTAATTTGTATCTTGTATTTGAGTGGTCAAACTATCTTTGTCACTGTTTATTTTTAAACTTTTTCTTTCCATAGGCTGCTTAAGTATTGTATTTGTAATAGAATATTTTTAGTTACCACATTTAACCAATTCAAAATAGAATTATCTTTAAGGATTTACTGCATAATATATGTCACTAGAGTTTGTTATAATATTTTCCTATAATTAACTCATATAAAGTAAATTGAGTCTTAAACTTTTTTTTATCTTAATGTATATCTATAGGATAACTTAGGTTGTGGTATTTTGTATTGATTTTTTAAATGTGTGTCAATACCATTATAATATATCTGCTTGCCGCATGTCTGCTTGAACTTTGTGGTCACTGACTGATGGGAGAGGTGGAGACAGACAGTTTGGTTGAGATAATTGATATACATACCATACAATTTTTGTCCTGAGGATTATCTGATTTCCAAGTGAACTGGCAAATCTTCATTAAAATGAAATTTAAATGCTAATTTTCATATTCTTTAAGTGAGACTGAAAATTGCTATTGTGTTTCTCGAAAAATATGTATCAAGAACCTGATACTTATTTATTTATTTACTTATTTATTTATTTATTTATTGAGACAGAAGTTTACTCTTGTTGCCCAGGCTGGAGTGCAATGGTGTGATCTTGGCTCACTACAAACTCTGCCTCTTGGGTTCAAGCGATTCTTTTGCCTCAGCCTCCTGAGTAGCTGGAATTATAGGCCTGTGCCACCACACCTGGCTAATTTTGTATTTTTAGTAGAGACGGGGTTTCTCCATGTTGGTGAGGCTGATCTCAAACTTCCAACCTCTGGTGATCCTCCCACCTAAGCCTCCCAAAGTGCTGGGATTAGAGGCATAAGCCAGTGTGCCCAGCCACATATTCATTTTTATATAGTAATTTATAATACTCATTCTATGACTAACTAGATATGCCCACAGAAAAGTGAGTACTTATGTTCTTATGGCAACACCTTAAATATTATGCAATTTGGAAATGAAGTAAATGTGCATCAGTTTGAAAATGATTATATAAAATTAGTATATCTATACAAGGTAATGCTAAACATTCATTCAAAAAATAGCATTTAAGATTCTATGAAGATTTGGAAAATGCTATTGGCATAAAGCTAAGTAAAAGCTGATGCAAAATGGTAGATGCACAATAATATGTAATGTGTCAATTAGATACAGGCATTTTATACACATATACACATACAAAAACATAGCACAATACGAATACGAATGTTATAAAATACTACATGCAATAGTAAAATGATTAGAAATAATTATCTGTTATACATGAGTGTATATACCACACTTACACATATAGAAACATACCGGGAAAGAAGACAGAAGACATAGCCAAATATTAGTTGTCATTTTCTCTGCATCGATGTTTTAGGTAATGTCTCTGTTCCATAATAGCCTGTAAACTATATATATATATGTGTGTGTGTGTATATATATGTATACTTTATAAAAGTATACATATATAAATTAAATATTGCTTTTATAAAGACATGGAATATTATTTTAAAAATTGTCTTACTGATAATTTCCAAATTCCACAATTAATTGGTGTATGATTATTTTATTTTTAGTTCCAGGTTTTGTTTCCTTTTTTTTGCTACTCCTTGCTAAGCACTTTCAATATGTAGATATCTGGGTTTTTATCCATTTCACAGATATATACCACACTGAAAATTTTAAAGAATTATCTCTTTTTTTTAGATTTTCATTTTTTCTCTTTTTTCACAGTGTATTCAGAAATAGATTTTTAAAAGAATAACATTATCTATATTGCAATTCCCTAGGAGGAGAAAATGATGAGCAATCCGCACGTGATTTTGACTTATGAGGTCTTCAATGACTGCTGTGCCTCACTATCTTTTGAGAGTTACAAATTTTTTGAGTTTTTATCATTACAAGAAGATACATGAAGATTGAATTTTTACCTTAATGCTGTATTTGTGAAATGTAAATATCTTGATCACCAAAGGCTTTGCAGACAACTACCATTATAAAAATCTCTTGTCATTAATAACTTTGGTGAATGACAGAAAATATGTTGGTTAGCAAATAAAGATAATCAGCATATAGAAATCACTGAGCAGCATTATATGTCAATAATTCAACTAATCAACTTGTGAGCATTCTGCATTTCATGTCAGGGAATAACTTGCTCTGGAAAACTACAGAATGATAGCTTGGAATTCTGAATTTATGGAAGGTTGGAAAATAGGGAAAACTTTCTATTTTGAAACCATAAGGCAAAAAATATGGCCATAGAACCAATTTGCCCTGATGTACAGACCCAAACAGTTACTATAACACTGAACAATTTTTTTTCTCAAAATGTTCTTTCTGAGCTTCTGAAATAAAATGTTTTCTTTGTTTTTCCCGTATCTCTCTGGTAGTTTCTTTGTGCACTCTTCTTTGGAAAAGAGCCTATGATTGAATAGGAAAAAGAGGGGAAAAGGAGTTATCTCCAGTCACCTCAGCATAAAAATTAACATGAATTTTTTATAATCTTTTTGAGCATAACCCTTGTCATAGATTAAATTGATAACTAATATTAGGCTAGGCTCCAATATTAGGCTAGAGTCCAACAGTGTAATGGAATTAAACATCTAATAATAGGATATTCCCTTTTTCCACATATCCCCGGCTAGCTATTTGCATGTGATTATGATATGTAATACCTTGTATTCAATGTCTCTGTTTCTGTGATTGTCTCCGTGTGGATACTGCACCTCTTTGAAGCTGGGGACAGTAACATATTCCTCATCTTACTTGCTTTGGTTAGCTATGTAACTGTACAATGAATGGTAGCTTTAAAATGACATCGTATTCTCATTTAGTGAATATCTTGAACTCTTGCTTTTAAAATTGAAAGAAAGACACTTGCCTCCACAAAGAGACTTGGCATGAGGTCTTGCTTACCTGGAAGGGTGAGATGCTGCCAAACACGTGTTAAAAAATTATCTGACATTTTAATATGGATTTTTAAAAGGATGTGTGTTTACTAGTTAGAGAATAGAGAAACTCTAGGGACAGAAGGCATTAGGGAAATAGGTACTCCTTCCGGCTTTTCTCCACAAGTTATCACCAGATGCTCACAAAAGTCATTGACAAGAACCCTGAAAAGCCTTTTTTTTTTTTTTTCCATAGTACACAACTGTGCTAGAAGAACAAAAGCCGCGGTAAGAAATGGAAACTGAGCCACGACTCATCCCCTCCTCCAGATTCTCCCACTGCACTGCAGCTCTCCTATGGAGCAAAAAACCTGACACTATTTGAGAACAGGCAGCAAACACTGTCACCCTTCAGAAACCAGTAAAAAAATACCTTTAAATTGTGGAAGAGGAACAAACCCTCTGCATATGGGGGAGGTAAGAATACAAGCTGGGCAAAAACACACAGCCAAGACTCAGTGAAAGCACAAAGAAGACCTCACCCCAAAGATCCAGGATCACAGTGCCTACCTGTGAATGGACTTAATTACAACAACCTAGAACCTGTACTTTATCTCCAGTCTGGAATGTGTCAAGTAGCAAGTTATAGATAGAAAAGGTGAAGAGCATGAAGACAGACTGCTCTGAGGTCTGGGACAAAGGGAAGATGCAAAGCTGAGGGTAGAGTAGACATTGAAAAAAACTCTGTGGCAAAATAGTCCTTAAATTAAACACAACGTAACATTAAATGCAATATGAAGCCCATTGATATAATTTGACTGTGTCCCCACCCATATCTCATCTTGAATTGTAGCTCCCATAATTCCCACGGAAAGGGGGAAAAGTGCAGGGAGACCTTTGTATTGTGAATTAAGTGCCAGCTTAGCCACAACAGAACAGAATATCAGGTAAATTTCTAAGGTTTTGGATATCAATTGCTGGCTCTCAGACACCATCTCTAGACCTGCCTGGGGCCTGGGAGAACTTACTGCCCTGAAGGGAAGAACACAAACCTGGCTGTCTTTGTAACCTTCCGATTGTAGAGCACTAGGACCTTGAGTGAACATAGGTGGTCGCCAGGTAGTAGTAGTTATAGTGGGTCTTGGATGAGAACCAATGCTGTACTGGCTTCAAGTCTGACCCAGCACAGATCCCGGTGGTGGTGGCTATGGGGGTACTTGCATCAACAAACCTTCAGTTCCAGAAAACTAAGGACTCCAAGATGAAGTCTCTCTCTCTGTGTGCGCTTAGTTTTGTGAAACTGAAAGTTTGATAATGCAAAACTCTATTTTAGAGTCTCTCTCTTTTTTGTTTGGGAGAAAGTAAGGGAAAAGAACAAGAGTCTCTGCTTGGTAATCCAGGGAATTCTTCCAGATCTCATCCAAGACCACCAAGGTGTTACCTCTAAAAGTCTACAAAAACCACAGTGTTATTGGGCTTGGGACTCAAGTTTATTTGATACCTGGAAAGCCTTCCCTAGTAGGATGGGCACAAGAAGCCCAGACTGTAGAGACTACAATAAATACCTAACTCTTCAGTGCCCAAACACTGATGAACATATACAAGCATTAAGACCATCCACAAAAGATAACCTCACCAAAGGAACAAAATAAGGCACCAGAAAACAATCCGGGAGAAACAGAAATATAGGACCTTTCAGACAGAGAATTCAAAGTAGCTGTTTTGAGAAAAATCAAAGAAATTTAAGATAGCACAGAGAATGAATTCAGAATTCTATCACATAAATGTACAAAACAAATTGAAATAACTAAAAAAAATTAAGCAGAAATTCTAGAGTGGAAAAATGCATTTGGTATACTGAAGAATGCATCACAGTTTCTTAATTAATAGCAGAATTAATTAAGCAGAAGAAATAATCAGTGAGCTTGAAGACAGGATATATGAAAATACACAGTGGAGAAAAAATAAAAAAGAATGAAGCATGCATCCAAGACCTAGAAAAGTCTCAAAAGGACAAAGCTAAGAGTTATTGACCCTAAAGTGGAGGCAGAGAAAGAGACAGGGGTAAAATGTTTATTAAAAGGGATAATATTGGAGAACTCCCAAACCTAAAGAAATACATCAACATTTAAGTAGAAGGTTATACAGCATAAAGCACATTTAACCCAGAGAAGGCTACATTAAGGTGTTTAATAATCACACTCTCAAAGGTCAAAGATACAGAAAGAATTCTAAAAGCAGGAAGAGGAAAAGAAACAAATAACATACAACGAAGCTCCAATACATCTATCAGAAGACATTCAGTGGAAACATTACAGACCAGAAGAGAGTTGCGTGTCATATTTAAAATGGTGAAGAAACAAACAAACAAAAATCTTTTACCCCTAGAATATTATATCCTGTTAAAATATCTTTAAAGAATGAAGGAACAATAAAGACTCCTCCAAACAAACAAAAGCTGAAGAATTTCATCAACACCAGACCCATCCTACAAGAACTGCTAAAGGGAGTTCTTCAATCAGAAAGAAAATGATATTAATGAGCAGTAAGAAATTAGCTGAGTTACAAAACTCCCATGTAATCGCTTTATCATAATTCTTAAAATTGGGTAATGTCAGTCCCTCAACTTTGTTCTTTTCCTTGAATGTTGTCTTGGCTATTCTAGACTTTTGGCCTCACCATATACACTTTTGAGTTAGTTTGTTAATATCTACAAAATAACTTACTGGGATTTTTATTGGGATTACATTAAATTTATAAATCCAGCAGAAAGAACTGAGATCTTGACAACATTAAATCTTCCTATTCATGAACATGGAATAACTCTTTAGTCTGACATTGATTCTTTCAGTAAAGTTTTGTAGTTTTTCCTTACAAAGCTACAGAATCAAGAATGTGTGTTATTAGCAAAAAGAAAAGGTAAGTAGATAAATGGAACAGAACACAGAGCCTAGAAATAGGCCAACATAAATATAACCAACTGCTCTTTGACAAAAGAGCAAAAGCAATACAATTTTAAAAAGACAGTCTTTTCATCAAATGATTCTGGAGCAATTAGACATCCTCATGCAAAAAACAAAACAAAACAAAAAAATCTAAACAGAGCTTTACACTCTTCATGAAAATTAATCCAAAATGGACCACAGACCTAAATGTAAAACACAAAACTATAAAATAGTTAAAAGATAACATAAGAGAACATGTAGATAGTCTTTGGTTTGGCAATAACTTTTTACATGTGGCAGCAAAGGCACGATCCATAAGAAAGAACTGACAAACTAGACTTTATTAAAATTAAATATATACATATATGCTGTTCAAAAGATACTGTCAGGAGAATGCAAAGACAAGTTAGAGATGGAGAAAATATTTGCAAAAGACATATCTAATAAAAGATTTAGCTGAAATATATAAAGAACTCAAAATTTCACAATAAGAAAATAAACAACCTAGTTGAAAATTGGACCAAAGACCCAAACAGATAACTCACCAAGAAGTTCTACAGATGGCAAGTAGACATGTGAAAGGTGTTTCACATCATTTGTTATCAGGCAAAATGCAGATTAAAACAGCAGATATTGGCTGGGCATGGTGGCTTACACCTGTAAGTCGACCACTTTGGGAGGCCGAGGTGGGTGTATCACCTGAGGTTAGGAGTTCGAGACCAGTCTGGCCAACATGTTGAAACATCGTCTCTACTAAAAATACAAAATTAGCCAGGCGTGGTGGCGTGCACCTGTAATCCCAGCTACTCTGGAGGTTGAGGCAGGAGAATCGCTTAGAACCCGGGAGGTGGAGGCTGCATGAGCCAAGATCATGCCACTGCACTCTAGCCTGGGCAACAAAGTGAGACTCGGCAAAAAATAAAAAATAAAATAAAAAAATAAAAATACTAATAGGTGTGAAGCAGTATCTGTTTAGTATAGCCAAAATCTAGACCATTGACAATATCAGATGTTGGTGAGGATATGGAGAAATAGAAATTCTCATGCATTACTGGTCGAAATGCAAAGTAGCACAGCCATTTGGACAGTTTCTTGTGAAACTAAATGTACTCTTACTATACAATTCTGCCATCATGCTCCTTGGTATTTGCCCAGGAGTTGAAAATGTATATTTACACAAAAACCTGTACTTGGATGTTTATAGCAGCTTTATTCACAGTTGACAAAACTTGGAAACAAAATGTTGTTCAGTGGGTGAATGGATAAATAAACTGTGGTTTAATCAGACAATGGAATATTTTCAGGCCTAAAAAGAAATAAGCTACCATGTAGGAAAAATCATGGAGGAAACTGAAATGCATGTTATTAAGAAAGAAGCCAATCTGAAAAGACTACATCCTGTATAATTCCCACATACTATATTCGGGAAAATGTAAAATTAAGGAGACATTGAAAAAAATCAAAGGTTTGTGAGGAAGGAGACATGAATATCGAGAGCCCAGAGGATCTTGAGGGCAATGAACCTACTTAGCATGACACTATAATGACTGATACACGTCATTATATATGTGTCCAACCCAGAGAATCTACAATACTGTCTCAGCCAGTTCAAACTGCTGGAACAGAACTACCATAGACTGGGTGGCTTAAACAACAGAAATGTGTTTCTTACAGTTCTACAGTCTGGAAGACTGAGATTGTGGTGCCAGCATGGTTGGGTGCTTAGTGAGGGCTCTCTTCTTAGTTGGTAAATGGTTTCCTTGCTATGTCCTCATGTGGTGAGAGAGATAGTAGAAGCCAACTCTCTTTTGTCTCTTTTAATAAGGGCACTAACATCATAAGGGCTCTACCCTTGTGATACAATTCTCTCTCAAAGGTTCCATCTCCAAATACCATTCTTATTGGTGTTAGAGTTTAAAGACAGAAATTCTGTGGGGATACCAGCACACAAACATAGAGTCTATAACACTAAGGGTGAATCCTAATGTACACTATGTTCTTTCAGTGATAATAATATGTCAGTGTAGATTCATCAATTGTAATAAATCATATTCAGTGACAATGATCCTAGGAATGCAAGTCTATTTTGGTGTTTCAGAATCAGTCACAGTAATTCAATATATTAATAGAATAAAAAATTATACAATCATATGAATATTGACAAAATTCAATATTTACTACTGATTAGAAATTATCCACACTCAAGAAGTAAAAGGGGACATCCTTGATTAGATAAAAGGCCCCTCAGATAAATTCTACCGATTAGATAAAATTGTGAAAATGGTGTTGATTTGTTTTATACGACCACCAGAGCAGGCGCCAGAGAAAAGGCAAGTAGGCAAAGTAAAAAGAAACTTTATTAGCTAGCCAACGTGAAGGAAGAAAGGGTGAGGTTCACCGGTCTCCGGGGCTGGAGGCCGAGGAAGTCGCTCTGGCGTTCTCCGGCGAGGTTCCTAGGTCCGCATATGAGGAGGGGCCCAGGAAGTTCGCAGCGCGCGCCTGCCGGGAGCGGCTTTTCTGTCTAAGGCTTGGGAGTGGGAGGGCAATAGGCAGGACACGGGCCTGTTGGGGGCGTTCGGTAGGTGTGGCCAGGTAAGTTTCAGTTTCCTCGATGGGACGCCATGTTGCGCCTGCACAGTTGGTCTGTATTTTTCCCGGGCGTGGGCTGCATTTTCCCATGCGGGGGTAAGTTGGTGATGAAGAACCCGGAAATGCACCAGCTTAGTCGTCTTTGTCCTCTCCCCCCGTCCAGACAGGTGTCTTAATGTTGAAGACTGAATGCCATCTGCCTTAAATTCAGAACAAGGCAAGGATGCATCTCACCCTATTCCTGTTCAATATTGTATTGGAAATTATATCTAGTATAAAAATAAAGAAAAAGAAATGAAACATACAGTTTATGCACCTAAAACCATAAGACAATGATAAAAGAAATTAAAGGTTTAAAGAATTTGAATGATATTTTATGTCTATGGATAGAAAACTCAATAATGTTTAGTTTTAAATTTCAATCCAAATCTTTCCTGGATTTATAATTTTAAAAACTAAGGTGCACAAATTTAAATAGAAAAGAAAAAGAAGTAAAATAGCTAAGATAAATTGCAAAAGAAGTTGGAGGACACACACCACCAATTTCAAGACTTACTATAAAGCTAGGATTATCAAGTCAGTGCGATATTGATGAAAGAATAGACACACAGGTCAATGAAACAGAATAGAGATTCCAGATACATATCAATAAATATTTAGACAGCTTCCATCCAAAATACATTGTTAATAAAATTAAAAAGCAAGCAAATGACTTGTAGAGGATATTTGCAATTTATGTCTCTAACAAAAATTTCATTTCAGAGTATAAAAAGGTTTTTAAATCAATAAGAAAACAAGTGATCCAATAAAAAATAGATGAAAGTTTTGAATAAATATTTACCAAAGAAAAGTTATTCAAACAAGCCCACAAAAATCTGCTTAATGCCATAAGTCATTAAAGAAATACAAATTGATGCCAAAATGAGATATCACTATACCTATCAGAGAGCATTCTTTAAATTTTCCTCTAAATGTCCTTTCCTATTCATTTCTATATTTGTCATATTAGGTAGATTACCTGTGGGATATAAATAAACTATTTTTGTGTTTCTCCAAGTTGCAGCTTTCTGAATAAATTTTGCTGAAAACTTGGAATCTTGGGCTAGCATCAAAGCCTTGGGGAAGTTAATTTCCAGCTATACAGTCAGTGAAAAAACTTAATAAGAATTTCTAAGAGATTTACCTAACTCTGGAACTATGTGTTTTCATTTCAAGGGAAAACGAAGCTTGCAACTTTGGATATGTGTCTAGGTCATAAAAGCGAAAGACACTGACATAGGGGCTTGTCTGGTCCTTGGTGACATGCATTTACATTCCAAAGGCTAGGGTGAGAACCCAAGTTTCTTTCTATTCAAGGAGCAAAGGTTTCTATTCCGCAGTTAAGGAGGGGAAGGAAAAGGCAACTCTGTCTCTTTCACATGCATAAGCAGATCAATCTATTTCCTTATCTAAAATACAAGCTATGTTCTCTGAGACGTGACCTGGCTTTCATTGCATCACTCCAGGAGGAATAGTAAACCAAGAAATACATGGGAAACTATACCCTCATTATTTGCTTTTTGTGAATAATGATAATCTGTCTGAACTGGAACACCTTGCATTTACATTCAGGGTGAAATTAATAAAGATGAATAGTAAAAATGAAACAGTATCTCATCCTAGTCTGATTTCTGGGACATCAGTACTTGGCCTACTTTAAAAGAAATAGTCTATCTTGAAACAGGTTGTGTACATGGGATAAAACTCATTACTACTAAATTAGGTCCTTTACCTGTTCACTTTTTGGCCAATACATATTATAGTTTACAAACCCATATGACCTGTACTTGAAACAAAAAAACTTACAGAGAAGTATATTTTTTATTTTTAAGTATGCTTAATATTAATTTTTAAATTTATGCATGATAAAATTATTTTTTGTTGTACCTTTCCATGAAGTTTAACAATGCATAAAGTCTGGTATCTACCATCATGATCAAGATGTGGAGCACTTACCACAGAAACTTTACTTATATTACCCCTTTATATAATTCATCCTCACACCTGATTCCACAAACCAATGGAAACCTACTCTCTATGCCTATACATTCACCTTTCCCAGAAAGCTACATAAATGGAGTAATATAGTAGTTAGCATTTGAATCTGGCTTGAAAGAGCCTAGCAAAATGTGGTTGAGATAAAGTGATATCTTTGTATAAACCAATAGCTCTATTTTATATCTGAACAGTATTTTGTGGACGCACTACAGTTTGTTTTTCTATTCACTGGGTGAAGGACATTTGGTCTCTTTCCAGTCTTGTGCAATTGTGTACAAAGGTGCTGTAAATATTTGTATATAGCTGTTTGTAAATATTTATTTTTCTTGGGTAAATAGCTAGGAATGTAATTACAGTATCACTTAGTAAGTGTATATTCAAACATGTAAAAGTTGCCAAATTATTTTCTAAAGAGAAAAATAAAATTAACTCAAATGGCAAGAGAACAACTGAAATTTTCAGAAGCATCCAAGGCCAAGAGATGATGAATAAAACTGAAATGAAGATACCCTAAGAGTTGTTCATAGAAGGTGTGGTATAGTTGCCATTCCCAAAGTTGAAGTGTCCACTGCTTGCTGATATGTGTCTTTAATTACACAATATACCATAAGTTTGTCTCGATTAAAAATAATTTTTAGTAGCAAACCATACATGTTTTGTGTTTCTTTTCGCCTGAAGGAAGATTAAAGCTTAAAATGGTGACTATATATATATAATATATTATATATATAATGCCTCTCTCCCTTTTTCAGGTTTAATCTGGGGAAAATTTAATCAGCTGAATTGAATGTGCTTGTATGCTAACAGGTTAATCTCGCTAATGAAGGGTCATTATGGTTCAACCGGAAAAGATAGAGAAACTCTTTTAATAAGGAAAAATTGAGGTCAAGGCCTCAATTTTTGCATTTAAACCTTTTTAACATTCTATTCAACATAATATTTTAACCTCCTGCTTTAAAATTGGAAGATTGAAATTATAATTCCGACCCTTTCGAGTTAGGGTAAAAGCTCATGATCTGGCTGAGTGCTACCTTCTAACATGAGTAAATTGGCAGAAAAGAGTAACATTATTAAATGATTCAAATGAGCGTTATTTAAAATAATCTAATGAAAGATTGCCTTTTCAATAGCAAATAATTCAGCCTATTATAATTTCTATAATTAGAGCAGAATACTACAAAGACTGTATTGAATCAGCATTTTAGATTTGAATTTGACTTGTTAGTTATGTTCTTACTGTCTGTTGTCATAAATAAAAAAGATTATTTAACACCTCATTTTGTTATATTCAAAACAAGTTGGCCATCAAAATGTTAGTTTATTGTGATATTGTTAATCAAAAGAAGAGAAGACCACAAAATACATTACCAATGACTTATACAGTGTGAGTTAACATTTTACTTGTTCTCATTGGATGGTGTTATATTTCATAACACATATTTTTCCTTTGAGGTATATTTATCCTGCCTGATAGCAATGTGATATTCTAGCCAGCCTCTCATCACTCCCTTATATATCTTAAGCCTGTTATAAATCTAGTCCCTTAGACTTCTAGGTGACATCTGTGAAATAACTGTAAGTGCCCTAGTTATTTTATTCCTGCACTTTTGCATACTCCTTGGTTGGTTTCTAAGTAGACATCACATAATAGCCTTATTTAGGCCATATGGAATGAGGAGTAGCACCTTTAGTTAAATAGTAAAAATAAATAAAAGATAAGAAAGAGAAAGCATATAGTAAGAAGACAGGCACTTAGAGTGCCGAATAAAGAAGAGGGAAAGAAAGCTATAGCAATGACTATAAAGGGAACGATGCTTCAACTTGGGCCATATTCTTTCTTTGTATTCCAGTAAAACACTCCAGTGGTCATTTGTTTATCTTGGTACTCTCTTATGCTCTGCTTGAAATGCCTTAAATAAAGGGATTGATTTATCTCCTCTCAACTATATATTTACGTTGCTAGCAGGAGAAGGCATCCTATTTGATGGGGCCAATTATAACTATTCTTACTAAAGTTTTCCTGGGTGTAGAAAAACCAAAGAAGGCCCTAACTCATTCCTACAATGGTAACATCTGCTTACATGCTTGGAAAAGTGAATACTGATGAAATTTTTTTAAAGCTATTTTGGGGTTTTTGGATAGAAAAACACATGGTACATGTGATATTACAGCCTCTCCCCAATGATAGCAATTGATGATCTTTCATAGCATTCTTTATAATCTGAATCTAGAGACAGCTTCTGAAACTATTGTAGTAGAAAAATTAGGGATTCCAGTTGATCAGAGTTTACACAAAAGTGTAGACTTACCAAAAAAAAAAAAAAAAAAACCTGAATGTATCTTGTTCTAAAGTCAGAATGATATAAATCATATTTTGCTCTTTTGTTTGTTAATTCTAGAGTCTGAAAAGAAAGTAATAAACAGTTGAACTTAAGTTTTTAAAATTATATTTATCTCAATATTCTGTTAATGAAAAAAGACTGTTATATGGTACAAAGAGGAACGGATAATTATAATAAAGTTCAAATTGTTTATGTTTCTATTAATCACATGTAGTTTTATCATTTAATATTATTTCAAACATACTTTGAATGTTTATCATTGTTAACTAATGTATTAGTCTGTTCTCATGCTCCTACAAAGAACTGCCCGAGACTAGGTAGTTTATGAAAAAAAGAGGTTTAATGGACTCACAGTTCTGTATGACTGGGGAGGCCTCAAGAAACCTGCAATCTTGGTGGAAGGTACCTCTTCACAGGGTGGCAGGAGAGAGAATGAGTGCCCAGTGAAGGGGAAATCCCCTTATAAAACCATCAGATCCCATGAGAACTCATTCACTATTACAAGAACAGCATGCTGAAAACCACCCTCATGATTCAGTTATCTTCACCTGGTCCTTCCCTTGACACATGGGGATTATTAAAATTCAAGATGAGATTTGGGTGGGGACTCAGAGCCAAACCATATCATTTCACCCTTTGTCCCTCCCAAGTCTCACGCCCTCACCTTTCAAAACAATCATGTGCTTCCAACAATCCCCCACATTCTTAACTCATTCCAGCAATAATCCCAAAATCCAAGTCCAAATTATCATCTGAGACAAGGCAAATCTCTTCTGCCTATGAGCCTGTAAAATCAACAGCAAGTTAGTTACTTCCTAGATACAGTGGGGGTACAGGCATTTGCTAACACGCCCATTTCAAACAGGAGAAATTGGCCGAAACAAAAGGGCTACAGGCCCCACGAAAGTCCAAAATGCAGTGGGGCAATCATTAAACTTTAAAGATCCAAATGATCTCCTTTGACTCCATGTCTCACATCCTAGTCACACTGTTGCAACAGGTGGGCTCCCATGGCCTTGGGCAGCTCTGCCCCTATGGCTTTGTAGGGTACAACCCCACTGCTAGCTGCTTTCATGGACTGGCATTGACTGACTGTGGCTTTTCCAGGCACATAGTACAAGCTGTCAGTGAATCTACCATTCTGGGATCTGGAAGACAGTGACCCTCTTCTCTCAGCTCCACTAGGCAGTACTCCAATGGGGACTCTGTGTGGGCTCTCCAATACAGAGGTTCCCAGCCTCAATTTTTGACTTCTGTGCGCCTTCAGGCTCAACACCATGTGGAAGCTGCCAAGGCTTAGGGCTTACACCCTCTAAAGCCACAGCCTGAGCTGTATCTTGGCCCCTTTAAGCCATAGTTGGAACATCCAGGACACAGGGCACCAAATTCCTAGACTGCGCATAGAAGGAGGGCCTTGGGCCCCAACCACAAAACCATTTTTCTTCCTCGGCCTCTGGGCCTGCGATGGGAATGGCTGCTGTGAAGGTCTCTCACATGAACTGGAGACATTTTCCCCACTGTCTTGATGATTAACATTTGGCTCCTGGCTACTTATGCAAATTTCTGCAGAATTTCTCCCCAGAAAATGGGGTTTTATTTTCTATTGCATCATCAGGTTGCAAATTTTCCAAACTTTTGTGCTCTGCTACCGCTTCAATGCTTTGCTGCTTAGAAATTTCTTCTACCAGATACCCTACATTATCTCTCTCAAGTTCAAAGTTCCACATATCTCTCGGTCCGGGACAGAACGCTGCCAGTCTCTTTGCTAAAGCATAATAAGAGTCACCTTGGCTCTACTTCCCAACAAGTTCCTCATCTCCATCTGAGACCACCTCAGCCTGGACATTATTGTTTATAACATTATCAGCATTTTGATCAAAGCCATTGAACAAGTCTCTAGGAAGTTTCAAACTTTCCCACATTTTCCCACCTTCTTCTAAGCCCTCCAAACTATTCCAATCACTGCCTATTACCCAGTTCCAAAGTCATTTCCACATTTTCAGGTATCTTTTTACCCAGCACCCCACTCTCTGTAGTACCAATTTACTATATTAGTTCATTCTCATGCTGCTGTAAAAAACTGCCTGAAACTGGTTAGTTTATAAAGAAAAGAGGTTTAATTGGCTCACAGTTCCATATGGCAGGGGAGGCCTCAGGAAACTACAATCATGGCAGAAGGCACCTCTTCACAGGGTGGGCAGGAGAGAGGATGAGTGCAGACTGAAGGGGGAAGCCACTTATAAAATCATCAGATCTCATGAGAACTCTATCACAAGAACAGCATGGTGGAAACTGCCCCATGATTTAATTATCTCTACCTGGTTCTGCCCTTGACATGTGGGGATTGTTACAATACAAGGTGAGATTTGGGTGGGGACACAGAGCCAAACCATATCAACTAACATGTTGGTAATATATTGCTGCATAAAAGTAATCTAAAAATTATTACTTCAACAATAATGTATTGTGAAGATTCTGAAGTTTAATTGGGTTCAGCAGTGCAATTCTTGCCTTGTATTTCTGATGTTGTTTCCAACAGATGGCAGCTGGAACTGGAGTCAGATGAAGGTTGAATCATGCTAGAAGTCCAGCATAACTACTTTACTCACACACCTTCTACCACAAGTGGATGCTTACAAAAGCTTAGAGTTTGCTAAGCATCTCTTTCTCTTCCTCTGGCTTCTATCTGGGCCAATGATTGTCACAGGGTAGTCAGATTTCTTACACCAGATTTCTGGTGTTCTTCAGAGCAGGTGTTTGAAGAGATCCTGATGGAAGCTACAAGGTGTCTTGTTTCCAAGCCTTGGAAGAAATTTAATATCACCTTCTCTCATGTTGGTCAAAATAGTGAAAGAATGGGCATAAATGCAAGAGGGGCTATGCATGAACGTGGATACCAGGATGTGTGATTCATCAGGGGTCCATCTGTAGAGATTCACATAATTGCTTAGATTGCTGTGCTGCTGTTAAAAATGTTAAATTTTAACATTTATGTTAAAAAAAGGAAGGAAAATTCTACTTTTGAAAGTTAAAAAAGGAAGGTCTCACTTTAGAAAAGGCAGCAAAATGCCTTGGTCACAAAGGTAGATTTTGTAAGGAATGTATTAACATCTGATTCTTTGTATAGAAAAATACACAATAATTAATGAAACCAAACAAGAACTTACATCCTGTGAGTTTCACTGTGTATATTATCATAAATTACATTTTGCCAATGCACACACAAGTTTAAATGGAAAATCTTCTTATTGAAACAGGTGACGTTTTATACTTAATATTCATAGATCATAAACCATACCTTATGTTGCATACTTTATCCTAGTTCAGTGCAGAGAATTTAGTAGATATTAAATATTTGCTCAATAAAATTCAAATAATGAATAAATACATGAACATGAATACTCATATATCAACCTTAATTTGTATCTACATCTACATTGTCTAATGTGATTCTGAGATACCAATTAATTTAATTGTGTGTTATTTTATCAATTAATTCTTTAGTTTGTGAAATACAGTTGCATTTAGTAATGAAAGAAAAGGCAAATTCTTCAGAAGGTGTTTAAAAAGCAACATTCTTTTTCTGAATCAGCAAATAATGCACAATATTAATGAATGGATTATTCTCCCCAGAGAGTAGTCCTCATTATCTTGCTGTGTGTATAATTGGGGTTGTATTGCATCACATTATTATTTAATGCCTATTGAGAACTAATTGTAATCTCAAATCCATAGTGAATATAGAATGTATCTTTTATCATGGCATGTGTATAATCTAATATATTCTTCTTTTCTGCTTGAGTATTCAGGATTGTGGAGTAAAAGTGAAACTCTGCAAGCACGCAAAATAATCATTACAGATTATAAAGAACAACTAGTGTTTTTTTACAGCACAATGGCCTATTTGATGACTCTACAAACTCAGAAGCATTGGAATAGGTCTGTAGAACTAGTGACCAATTGTTGGTCAAAGTCAAAATTTATTCAGTTTGTGTGAGCATGTGTGTGAGAGAGAGACAAAGAGAGTCAGAGAGCGAGAGACAGAGAGAAGTACACATTGCTAAGTTTCATTACATAAGTATATATATAATTATTTATGTTATTAAATATATTTATTCAATAAAAATAAATATTGAGTTCCTAATATAGCTATATGAATCTTTTAGGTTTTCTGAGTTTATGCATGACTAGTAGTATTTTTAATATCTTCAAGTTTAATAAAATCCATCAATTAAGCAGTATAGCCCTGCAGATTTCTTTGGGTTAATGTTTTTTTAAATCATGAAATGCTTCTCTTTATCTTTTTTCAAGGAACTTTTCCATTTTCTAAACATACTCTGTCAAATTTCAGAATTTTGACATTCATTGAGTATCATTTGATAGCCCAGCTCACAGATTATCTTTATGAAAGTTTTCTGTGTACTTTAATTAGTGTTTTCTTTAATTATTAAATGTAATATTTGTTAATGTCATTTTGATCAAATTGTTTAATATTGTTTTAACTTTCCAAAAAAGTACTTCTGTTTAGTTAAAAAAAATTGTCTATAATTTTAGCATGCTCACAAATTTCTATTCAAAGTAGATCTTTAAACATAAACATGACATATAACTGGACCTTCTTTTTAAATCTAATTTAATAATTTGTGACATTTAATTGGATCATATAGTCAATTAACATTTGATGTAATTATTGATAATTTTGGATTTATTTTCTGTGAATTTTTTTTTTACTTGTGCCTCCTCTATTTTATTACTACTTAGGATTAAATAAATACTTATTTTTAATATTCCATATTTATCAGTGGGTTAACAGGCTTTAATTTTCTAATGGTTTATCTGTATCCAATAATACTCATTTTTAAAATATAAAAGTTTCCTAGATTCCTGCTCTTGGTCAATATAGAGTAACAAAGACTGAATTTCTCAGTCTGCCTAACACTACCAAAAGAACTGGGTAAAATATTTGAAGTAATCATTTTCAAGATACTGACCATCAAAAAACATGTGATATTGATCCCTTAAGATGGGAGGAAAACCCCAAAATGATAGAAGTTCTATAACTGCATTATTTTACAGCCTTGATAGAGTTTCCAGGGTGCAGTGCAGAGAGAGAGAACAAAAGCGAAGACTGGAAGACTGCAGACTTAAAGAGATGGAAGCAATTTAGAAAGACCAAGCAACGAGAGTTCATAGGATAGAGTACAGGTAGGAGGGAGCTGCACAATGTGGGCATTCTGGACTTACCCGGAAGGTCCTCCTGGACTATTCAGCAGAGTAATTATAAGTGTATATGTATGAGCAAACAATCCAAGGCCAGAGAAACAACAACCCAAAAGGATTAGAGACAGTAGCCAGCATGCACTTCATGCTGACAGTGTCTGTTCTAACCAGTATTCATAATTCATGGCATATAGTGTAGAATGAACAGAAGAGTCTTACCCTAATAGTGTATAATGGTTAGAATCCTAAGTTGAGCCCTCAGAATTACACTTCTTATGCTGAAGTCAGTATTAACTTTCCTACCTTCTAAAAAACTATAGTGATAATCAAAGTTGGGAATCAAAAATAAAAACTGGAAATCAACCATTTATTAAAATATTTTTTGTCTCATTCTCCCTTTTCATTTTGAAAATCCAGTTATATGTAATTTTTAAACTATTGTATCGTTCCACATGACCTTGAGTATCTGTTACCTTTTTGTCAATACATGTGATGGTTAATACTGTCAACTTGATTGGGTTGAAGGATGCAAAGTATTGATCCTGGGCATGTCTGCGAAGGTGTTGCCAAAGGAGATTAATGTTTGAGTCAGTGGTCTGGGAAAAGCAGATTTACCCTTAATCTGGGTGGGCACCATCTAATCAGCTGCCAGAGTAGCTAGAATATACAGCAAGCAGAAAAACGTGAAAAGGTTAAACTGGCTTAGCCTCCAAGACTATATCTTCCTCCTGTGCTGGATGCTTCCTGCCCTCAAACATCAGACTCCAAGTTCTTCAGCTTTGGGACTCGTACTTGCTACCATATTCCTCAACTTGCAGAGAGCCTATTGTGAAATCTTGTGATCGTGAGTTAATACTATTTTATTTATATTATACTTTATTTATATAATATATATATCTAAAAAGATATCTATAGATATATAGATATAGATATATTGATATCCTATTAGTTGTATCCCTTTAGAGAACCCCGACTATATCTATATATCTATATATAGATAAATATAGATATCCCATATATCTATATATAGATATCCCATATATCTATATCTATATACATCTTTATATCTGTATATCCTATTACTTGTGTCCCTTTAGAGAACCCTGATTAATACAATACATCTACTTTCTGTCCTTCAGGTTGAATTATTTCTATTGTTTTATCTTCAAATTCACTTATACCATATTCTACTATCTTTTATCTGTTGTTAAAACACTTTTAGGGAAATTTTTACTTATGTTATTCTAGTTTTAGTTGTAAAATTTCTATTTGGTTACATTTTAGTTTTGATTTTTAGTTTCTCGAGTTAGTTTATTTATCTCTTCACTCATAAGGACCATATTTTCCTGGAAGTCCTTGAAAATATTTATATTCATTTTTAAACATCTTTTTATACAAAATTTAACATCTGTGCCATCTTGCAATTGGATGATATTGACTACCATTTTTATTTTTGGTTGTACTTTCCTATTTTTTAATGGCTAGTGATTTTTGAATTGTATTTAAAATGTTTTGGATAATATATGAGCTCTAGATTCCCTTATTTCCTCCAAAGAGTTTTAATTTTTGTTTTTGGTGGGTAGTCCGATTACTGGCTGTGAATATAGATTTTGATTACCTTTCATTTGATGGTTTATTATGTTTGATTTGTGGAAAGCTCAGAATTCTTTTAACTTTGTATTATTAAACTTCCAAAATCTTTATAGATTTGGCTTTTATTTACCTAGTTTATTAGGTCATTCTTGTATTGCTATAAAGAAATAGCTGAGACTGGGTGATTTTAAAGAAAAAAAGTTTAATTGACTCACGGTTCTGCAGCTGTATAAGAAGCATAGAAGTGTCTGCATTTGAAGAGGCTTCAGGAAGCTTTCAATCATGGTCGATGGAAAAGGGGGAACAGGCATATAACATGGCGAAAGAAGGAACAAGGTTCGGGGGAGGTGCCACTCACTTTTAAACAGCCAGAGGTAATGAGAACTAACTATCATGAGAACAGCAGCAATGGGATATTGTTCAACCATTCACGAGAAATCCACTCACATGATCCAATCACCTTTCATCAAGGCCCCACCTCCAACATTGGGGATTACAATTAAACATGAGATTTGGGTGGGGACACTTATCCAAACTACATTACTTAGTTTCTATGACTATTGACCAGACCTTCCTCTAGGGTTTGCTCGTTATTCTCAAGGTATAGCTTTTCTTGCCAATCAGCTTTGTGAGTTTGGTATTAATGACATATCTCCAGCCTGGCTGAGCTGGAACAATGTTTCTGAGCACTGATATACTCCTAGCATTACTGTTTTCCTTTTATCACCATGACAGATAATTTCTGATAAATTCTACATATATACAGTCAAGTCTGGGTACAAAGACACATAGGGAAATTGGACATAGACTTCTGGATCCCCACAATGTTTAACTATCTCTTCTGTGCTGACTTGACCCTATGATTCAAGCCACTTCAGTACCTTTATTCTCAGATCCTTAAAAAATATATATGTCTTCTTTGGCTCCAGCTGTCCACACTGCAGTCATAAAATTGTTCCCAGGAAAAAAAAAAAATGGAAGTGATATAGCGCCTCCTCTTCTTTCATGAGTTTTCTGTCTCTCAGAATTTCCTTAAAGCATTCTCCCCATATGTCCAATTTTATACATAGTTCTTTGTGGTAGAAAGTTGAGGCCAGTAGCAGTCACTATGCTATGACTGGAAGTAGAAGTCCTAACTGGATATTTTCACTACATAGTTATGCGCTCCTGAGCAATATTTAATTTTTTATTTTTTTATCTTTTTATTTATAGTAAACTTCATTTTCAATGATATTTCACTTAACATAATTTCAAAGTCAGTCTGTGGTCTAAGATGAGCAAAAGAACAAATACTCTATTTTTTCACACTGTTCCTCTGAGCAGGGAATGGGGTTTCAGGGCTCTCAATGTCAACACCTAACATTTTACCCTTGAGATTTACCTATAGATACAGAAAGAAGAGACAACATCAATATACAAGAATCGATCTCTATGAGGGTCTCAATAAGCTCATGTTACATCCTCATTATAATCTCTGTAGGGTTATAATGGTAACAACTGATTTTCCACCCCTCCGCCAAGTTTGGTGTCTTTTTTTTTTTAGGTAAAATGTCAAATGCAAAAATGCTGCACTTATTTCTCTTACTACATTGAAAATAGTGGAAGATGCAGATTTTTAATCCTTCATGAGTCCAAGCTGGAACATGACTTCTGCTAATCAGATGTCATCAACATAGGAACTCCAATTTTGGCGGCCATCAGCAAACTGGCACCTGCAATTAAACCTACAGGCATGATTTTTCCATAGTAGTAGGATCTCAATCCCATAGCACCAACAAAAGTAACAGATGTAGCAGCTAGGAAAACCCAAACGTTCCTTGGATCCTGAGACATCTGATAAGAACCCAGGCCAGCTAGGCTGCCGAAAAGTAGCCCTGCAGCCAGGGACGGCACCCTGCCTGTTTTTACTTAGCCAACGATCCCACCAGAAACAACCAGTGCTGTGTAGCCAAAGCCAAACCAATGCAAAGGCACTAATGGGAAGGGGCTCTTCTCCATTCTTCTCTTCTCAGTCCAGAAAGGAGACTGCCCCAGGCCTGCATCGATCTCCCGAAGGCCCGCGCGGTCCACAAGCGCGCACAAGCCGCGGGGCAGAGCAGCCAGGTCTCGCAATATTTATTTTAAATTTTACACTTTTTGAACTTTAAAGTAAAATTATATTGTATTTTTTATTTTATTTTACTCACCATTTTTATGACCTTCTTCCATATAGTGTCTGGTGGAATTTGCATTGCCATGATCTCTTCAATTTATGAATATTCCACAAGTTAACTATTTCTTCAATTGTGATGGACATTAATACTACAAAAATGGTTCCATGAAAATCTTTGTTTATATTTTTTGGTCTACTTCACTAACCCAGATGTAGTATGATGTTGATGATAATGTTAGTGATTATGAGAAGTGGTCAGATTCTGAACACATAGTTTTCAGGACGAAGAGCCAACAAGATTCTCATGTATTTGCTATTATTATATGGGGAGAAAAAGAAAAGAACAATCATAACTTCAAGGTCTTGCATGAAAAACTGAATGGATGTAGTTGTCATTTGCTGAGACCATAAGAAGAGATTTGGCATAAAATCTCACAAAGTATTTGCTATAGTATAATTAAGGTGACTATTAAAACATAGAAGTGGAGAAGCTAAGTGGTTAGTTTTATATGTGATTTTAGATTTTAGAGAGAATGTCTAAATGAAAAGTTTAAAGAAATAATTATATATAAATAGAAGTTAAAGACACAACATTGGATGAAATCAACACAGCAATGAGAATGAGTAGGGAAAAGGAGATTGAAGAATTGGTCCTTCATATACCTTAACATTAAAAATTCAGAAATCTTAGGGAAAATCAGCAGCAAGGACTAAGAGGCAAAAGAAGATTAAAAAACAATGTATGCTTTCTTAAGCCCAAGTGAAAATAGCATTTTAAGGATGACAAAGTGACTAAATGAATCAACTACTGCTAAAGTATGATTACAATATATATCTAATCAGAAGTCATTAAAGAAGGTATTAATCAGAAGTCATTTAAAAGCTTAAATTATATTTCAATCTCTAATTGACATTCTTATCCACATTAAGCATACCCAAGTCTACTTTTCTGCTTTATGAGTCTCCCTCCTTAGTATATTGTTTCTTATAGTTACTAGCTTCATTTATCACCGTACAAATAATTGACAATTCACTGCACACTTGCTTTTACACTAAAATTAGCCTTGCAAAACTGTTAAGTACTTTCCTTGCTGTTGAATCCAAATTAACTTTAACAGGTCTCTTAGTAAGCAGCATTTTCTACAGGTAATTCTTTTCCTGACCTATTTCCTTTTCTCATTTTCTGTGTTATTTTGATTCTTTATGTCCTCACCTGGTTTTCCCCTTTACTCTCCTTTTGTTAAATAGAAGAGCTCATAAGCTCTATTTTCATGGATCATTTCTTTTTTTTTTTTTCAATGTCTTAAATGTAACATTTGACAAGGCTCTTTCTTACGTTATTCCATTTCTTCAATTAATATCTGATGATGACTTCAAACCTCAATCTTATGCCCAAATATGTTTTTTGAGCTTTATACATTTACATCCAAAATAATACTAAAAGAGTAAGATGTATAAAACTGAATGTATATCTACCACCCCAAAACTCAACTTGAACTTCTTCTTATATTTCTAGTTTCAATGATCTCTAAGCTTCTAATCCAATGTCTAAGGAGCTGAGAAGTTATTATTAATATTTTAGGTTACCTTTCTTTCCCTGTTTTCTTCCATCTCTTAGTTTTATTAGTTCTGTTTCTTGAATATCACATGAATTATTATACTTCTCTTGATACTCATGATACCCTAACTTACACTGTCATCATCTTCTATTCTGTTTATAATCTCCCAAATGATTTTCTGATCATCATTTCTCCAGATAAAACCCACTAAATCTATGTTTAACAAATAATATTTCAGATCATGTTGAGTCCCCAGGCCTTTGAAGAGTCTCCACAACTCATAAAATGAAGTCTTAACCCCTTAACTTACCCTGCCAAGTACTTTAAGTTGTAGCTCTGACAATGTCTCCATGACGTAGTCATCATTTTGAAATAGATTTTTCCCATCCTCCTATTTCTAGCTCCTTGTTATTTTATCACTATACATATTTTTATTTCCTTGAATATGTTTTGTATATCTCACTACCTAGCTTTTAGCATTTTCTTAATCCTATCTCCTCTAATACATTAATTTATTTATTCAGTCATTCAATAAGTATTTATGAATTTCCTATAATGACCAGGAAACTATATATTTGTTACTGAATGTGGTGAGCAAGACTTTGCTTTCATCTCGGATATGGAAAGACCTTGGAAATCATTATACCTCATACTTACAGCAAGAAAGAAGCTGAGCAATTTGAAAATCAACAATTTCTTTTATACCCATCAGAAAAGTGAAGATATATTAATTAAGATTCTTCAGAGAAACATAACCAATAGGAGATAGATCTGTATGTCTCTATTATCTATCTATCTATCTATCTATCTATCTATCTATCTATCTATCTATCCATCCATCCATCCATCCAAACAGGGAATTATTTTGTGTGATTATGCCGGCTGAGAAGTCCCAAGAACTGCTCCCTGTAAACTAGAGACTCAAGAAGCTGACAGTATAGTTCCAGTCCAAGTCTAAAGACCTTGGAACTAGGAAAACTGATACGATAAATACTAGCGTAAGTCTGAAAACCTGAAAACCAATAGCACCATTGCAAGGACAGAAGACTGATGTCCCAGTTCAAGCACGCAGAGTTAGAGATTCGTCATTTTCTGCAACGTTGTTCTATTCTGACCCTTGATGGATTGGATGATGTCCACCCACATTTGGGAGAATGAGTTGCTTTACTCACTCTATGAATTCAAACACTAACATGTTTTAGAGACAACCTCATAGATACATGCACAAATAATATTTAATTAAGTATCTAAGCACTCAGTGACATAATACAGATGACAAACACATAAATTTAACCATCATAAGTGCACATGTTGTCAAGTTGGCATCCATATGCATTTCCCTAAAACATACTTAATCTTTAAATAAATGCAGTCACATAACTACAATTCCAGCAAACATAATAAAATTGTCCCACATACAACTGAAAATGCACTAGTCCCTTTCCCAGAATAAGTAAAGCCCTTATGTGACATTTACTCCTCTTGCTATCCTGTAAGTGAAATACTATAATGCTATAGCTTTGCTATTTGACCCTCAAAAATCATGTTGCAAATTTTATCCTCAATGTTGGAGGTAGGGCCTGGTGGGAGATATTTGGGTTGTGAGTGTGGATCCCTCACAAATGTCTTGTGCCATTCTCATGGGAATGAGTGAGTTGTCACTTTTAGTTCCTGCAATAAATGATTGTTAAAAAGAGTCTGGCATCTCGCTGGCCCTCACTTACTCTTTTGTCAGCTGATCTCTGAATGCTGGCTCCGCTTTGCCTTCCACCATGAGTAGAAACAGACTGGAACCCTTAGCAGAAGCAAATGCTGGTGACATGCTTCTTATGCAGCCTGCAGAACCATGAGCCAAATAAACTGTTTATTTTTTTTCTTTAAAAATTATCCAGTCTCGGCCTGGCGCGGTGGCTCAAGCCTGTAATCCCAGCACTTTGGGAGGCCGAGACGGGCGGATCACGAGGTCAAGAGATCACCTGGCTAACCCGGTGAAACCCCGTCTCTACTAAAAAATACAAAAAATTAGCCGGGCGAGGTGGCGGGCGCCTGTAGTCCCAGCTACTCTGGAGGCTGAGGCAGGAGAATGGCGGGAACCCGGGAGGCGGAGCTTGCAGTGAGCCGAGATCGCGCCACTGCACTCCAGCCTGGGCGACAGAGCAAGACTCAGTCTCAAAAAAAAAAAAAAAAAAAAAATCCGGTCTCAGGTATCCCTTCATAGCAACACTAATGGACTAAGACACATCGTGTAAAATTGACAAAATTTACACAGCATAATATGAAGTCTATATAGTTCATGTTATGTGATAATGAAGTGAGAGAGGAAAGAAAAATATATACACACATATACACCCACATACATATTCGTAAAAAATGAGGAAATACTTATGAAAATAACAGTCCTCATGTCTGTAATAGGTCATGAGCTGATAACTTATATTTGAAGCTTCTTCTTCCATTGCGTATTCCTTAATCTTCAGCAAGCACTGCAGCTGGTTATGGGTCTTTATCTGATGGCCTCCAAGCCTTCATTCCTAAAGGGTCTGGGCCACTAGTAGTCCTATCTGAATTGGCTTCAGTCGCCTGCTTAGTAATACTAAGACACATCCTAATTGATCTCCTGTTGTGTAAACACACTCTTCCGTACTACCACTGTAAAGCAGTGGTCCAATTTCCTGTTGATGATCAGGATCAATCACCCCGGCTAGCACAGTAACACCCTTCTTTGCTTGTGGATTCAAAGGCATGAGGAACCCAAAGTGAACATATGGCAGTCTTCATTTCCAGATCAATAAAATCATTGTCGTATCTTCTGGTAGAAACATTGCTCTCTCCAGAAATGACACCTCCAGGCCAGCAGATCATAAAATATTGAGAACAGGGAGCAAACATTTTGTTACTGGGTCATCAGGGGAGATAGTGAGTGGCACCACACCTATTTCCACATGTTGATTCCTGGACCCTTGAGTCCTGGCTGCAAAAAGAAAAATAAAAGAACACCATATACGGCATGTGAATTCAGACCGTGTATTGTCTTCTGTAGAACCTTGTCCTAGACCTGAAAGGCATGGCCAATGTAATAAGTAAGCATATGAAAACATATTCAACATTGTATGTCATCAGGAAATTTGCAACTGAAGCAATAATGAGGTGCCAATACACGCCTATTGGAATGGCTCATTCAAAAAATGCTGACAACACCAAATGCTGGCAACCATATGGAGCAACATTGATGGAAATGAAAAATGGTACAGTCACTTTGGAGTCAAAGATGAACATAGTCTTACCAAAAATCAATCAATTGTGCTCCAAAGTAATTTACCAACAGATTTGGAAACTTATGTCCACAGAAAAACCTTCAGGTGAATGTTAATAGTAGCTTTATTCATAACAGCTAAAAATGGGAAGAAACCAAAAAAGATCCTTTAATAGGATATGTATTATATGTGCCCTATTCTATTGTAAAATATATTTTTTCTATAATACATACATACAATTAAATATTGTATTATAGAAAAATAGTGTTTCTATATTACATATATACAATTAAATATTGTTCCAGCATAAACAGAAATAAGCTATAAAGCCACAAAAAGAATTGGAAGAACCTTACATTTGTATTCCTATTTGAAAGAAGTCAATCTGAAAAGGCTACTTATTTTTTTATTCCAATTATATGACTTTTAAAAAGGCAAAACTATTGAGACAATAAAAATAATCATTGCCTACAGAGAGTTTGAGAGAGAGAGAGAGGAAGAGGGTGAATATGTGAAGCACAGGGGTGTTTTAGGCAGTAAAGACTGTGAAGATCTACACATGGCATTCTTGTCAAACCCTTAAAACTTTACAGCTAAAGATTAAATTTTAATCTGTGCAAATTTTCAAAATCACTTAGAAGGTTAGAAGATTCCAGGAAATTATGCAAACAGCAACAGAAAATTTACTATGAAACAACCTTATTGAAGGAGGTAGGGAGCAATGGCTTTGACCTAAGTAAATTCAGAAATGAGTCAGTCAGGAAGATGAGATGCAAAAGGAACCTCACATAAGCGCTGTACTCTAGGTGATAAAGATATTTTCTACACGGTGTGGCTTAAACATTTTGAAACCACTATACATGCAAATAACATTAAATAATTATGTAAATGGATGCAAGATAATGGAAAATAACTTTCTTACAGTTGGAGTGGGAACTGACAGATGGACAAAGGATGAAGTCTAGAATGAGTCAGACACAGAGTATTGTACATATATTTATAGATGTGTGTATATACATGAGTTAGTATACACACATATATTTCTGTGCTCTGTCAACCGAGCAAGCCTAAAAAGAAATGGCACCCCAGTAGCAACAAGCACACGTAGGATCCTAGATATTGATTTATAATGTGAGAGTAAGAAAGTGCTAAACACACTGATGGTGGTATGTCAAAATGTTCAGAGTAACCAACTGGAATATTTTTTTCAGTGTTTAAAGCTGGAAAAACTTCAGCAACAAAATAAATCAAATATAACTGGATTATAACCCAAAGTATAAGTTAAATATCCATAAGTTTATACGATATAGATAAATGTCTGAATAAATTCATTAATAAAGGAAAGAAACATCTCCCATGCAGAATTCCAAATAATTTCTGTAGTCTGTATTCAAGTAGGAAAAGTAAATTTCCAACTTCTCAGATGTGTGCTATGCATAGTGATTTCCTTCCAAAGAATACAGTAATGAAAAGGGGGTGTTAGGAGTCACTTTAGAGTAAAGAAACATAGTAAACACTATCTCAGCCTGGTGATCAAAGCCAACATCAACAGTAATAAGTCATGCTGACAGTATGTACCCTTGATTTGATGGAATGAAAATAGAGCTTTACCTCTTTGGTTTTCCTCCTAAATGCAGTGTTAATTTGAGAAAAACATAAGACAAATCTCAATAGTGGGTGTCCTACATAATATATGCTCAGTACTCCTCAAAACTGTTATCACTAACAAAAACAAAAACCCCAGTAGCAACAAGCACACCTAGGACCGAGATCTTGGTTTCAAATACCATGCTCCACTAAAAGGATCCAGGGTTCCTTGGAAAAATTGCTGGTTCTATCACCAGGGCAAGAAACAGAAAAAATGAGCCTAGAATTTTTCCTTCCAGAGAAGTCTGAGCAATGTCTATGGCCATCAGGGGCCTAAGGAGACATGGTAACTAATGGCAATTTGGATCCTAGATGAAATTCTAGAACAGAAAAAAATAGCAGGTGAAAAGTGACGAGATAAGAAACAACTATATATCTCAGTTAATATATCAATTTTGTTTCATTAATGGTAATATATGTATTATATTTATGTAGGATGTTAATAACGGGAAAACTGTGTGGGGTATATGGAAACTGTACTAATTCCTCAATTTTCTGTAAGTTTAAAACTGTTAAAAAATAAAGTCTTCACATGCTTGCCAGCATCGATTATTGCATGTCTTTTTGACAAAAGCCATTTTACCTGGGGTGAGATGATATCTCACTGTAGTTTTGATTTGCATTTCTCTGATGATTAGTGATGTTGAGCATTTTTTAATATACTCATTGGCTGTGTGTATGTCGTCTTTTGACAAATGTCTATTCGGATATCTGGCCTGTGTTTTAGTTGGATTATTTGGGGAATCATCAATGACTGTTGGTGGGGATGTAAATTAGTACAGCCACTATAGAGAACAGTATGAAGATACCTCAAAAAAGTAAAAATTGAACTATCATATAATCCAGCAATCCCATTGCTGTGTATATATCCAAAAAAAAAAAAAAGGAAATTTGTATATTGAAAAGGTATCTTGACTCCCATATTTATTGCAGCACTAACCACAATAGCCAAGATGGGTAAAGAAAATGTGGTACCTATACACAATGAAATATTATTCAGCCATTTAAAAAGAATGAATTCTTGTCATTTGCAACAACATAAATAGAGCTAGAGGATATTATGTTAGGTGAAATAAGCCAGACACAGAAAGACACATATTGCATGTTCATTTATTTGGGACAGGAAAAAAAAATGTTGAACTCATGGAGATAGAGTGTAGAATGATAGCTACAAGAGCCTGGGAACAGTAGTGGGGAGAAGGGGACAAAAAGGGGAAGGTAACTGGGTACAAAAATATGGTTAGATAGAAGGAATAAAATCTAATGTTCAGAAGCACAATGGGGATGGCCATTAACAATTTTTTTATTGTACATTTCAAAGTAACTCAAAGAGTGGAATTGAAATGTTCTTATCACAAAGAAATGGTAAATGCTTCCGGGGTGATGAGTATCCCAATTACCTTGATCATTACATATTTATTCTTGTATCAAAATACCACACATACCCCATAATAATGTACAACTATTATGTATCCATAATACGTAGAAATAAGAAACAACAAAATAAAAGAGTTTTTTAAAAAATTAAATGAGAAAAAATTGAATAGCTTCATTTTTGCAGGCAGCCGTTTAAAATAACTTAAAGCCCAGAGGTGTGGAAAATCGTCTTTCAAATACTTATTTCTATACAAAATATGAACAGAAGTAAGAATTATGATATTGTGGAAAGCAAAGTGTTCTGAAATCTAAAGAGCAGGTTCCTTTGGCTATATCTAAGAGAATGAGGCAACAGAAGCACAGGAAATGCCTGGCGTGGCAGACACAGTGGAGACCGGGCAAGTCTTAAGACATTTTAGAGCATTTTCTAAAAACAATAGGAAGCCATCAAAAGGGTAAGACTTGCACTTGGAACTATTCAACAGAGGTTATCGAGAGGGTCAGACTTTCATTTTAAAAGTAATACTCAGCCGCGCGCGGTGGCTCAGGCCTGTAATACCAGCACTTTGGGAGGCCGAGGTGGGCGGATCACGAGGTCAGGAGATCAAGACCATTCTGGCTAACATGGTGAAACCCCATCTCTACTAAAAAAAACAAAAAAACTAGCCGGGCGAGGTGGTGGGCGTCTGTGGTCCCAGCTACTCGGGAGGCTGAGGCAGGAGAATGGCGTAAACCCGGGAGGCGGAGCTTGCAGTGAGCTGAGATCCGGCCACTGCACTCCAGCCTGGGCGACAGCGCCAGACTCTGTCTCAAAAAAAAAAAAAAAAAAAAAATTGGCATAATGGGGTAATTGAGACCTATATAAGAAAACCAAGGTTTCCAGCTTATTTAGCTCATTAATGAAATTCGAATTTACTGACAAAGTAAGTACTGGAAAAATTAGTGCATTGATTCTAACTCCTTCTTTAGATCTCCATGTCAATTCTTCAATTAAAATGGGACACTATCACTATGAGATAAAAGCGTGTGGATTTTGCTCAATGTTATCTTTCCCTTTTCTGGTGTGATACTTGACATAGAGTAGGAGCCCAGGAAAAGTTCATGAATAATAAAAATATGGGACATAGTTTTTGAGTAAGTTTCCTATATATATTGGCTTTTTAAACAAAGCACTTATTTGTTTATTTATTTATTTATTTTTTAGAGCCTGTCTCAATCTGTCACTCAGGTTGTATGTGAAGTAGTATGATCATACCTTACTGCAGCCTTGAATTCCTGAGCACAAGCCTCTGCAGTAGCTGAGACCACTATGCCCAGCTGTTTATAAATTTTTTGTAGAAATGGGGTCTTGCTAGATTGCACAGGCTGGTCTTGAACACCTGGCCTCAAGCAATTCTCCTGACTCAGTCTCCCAAAGTACTACAGGAATGAGCCACTGCCTGAGAGCCTATATTGGCTTTTGAAGTTGATCTGTCCTATTTCTCTTCAAAACCGCCTTTCTGCCTTTCCTTCTAAACACACAGTTCTAAAAGATTTTTTTTTTTTTTTTTTTTTGGCTTTATATTGCCATTAGAATTGATGTTCATGGACTTTTGGCACACAATTTTTAAAAAGTAATTTAGATTCACTGCTGAATTATTAAGCTTTTCATATTTACATTTGGAAAGCTCCTTCCACGATCTTCACTTGTTTTTATTATATATCATTGTTATTTGATTTTATTTCTGTTACTGCCACTCTCTTTATAACCTGTTAAAGTTATTTGTGTTTTGTTTTGAAATTGATGATGCAAACATATGAATGTTCATTACATAAGTAGACTACGAAGTGTAATTTAACACAGTACTGAAAATAAAACACTCACAAAATATATATTTATTTTAAGGTGCAATATTACTCAATCTTGATTTTTGAATCCTCAATACTAATTTGATTTCCTGTTATTTGCACAAAATATTTTATTATGCATGAGAAATATTTTGTTTCTGGATATTTATTCTTCTTAGACTCTAATAAATAGAGTAAAAGTCTGCTTTTGTAAGTACACATCTACTTTCATAAAGATCCTTTTTTCATGTAACTGCTTATAACTCTACTCCATTCTAGGTAATCTTAAAATGGGTGTACTATTTCATCAAAAATCTTATAAACAAAATAGAATTGAATGTGATCTTAATGGAAGTAATATATTATTTTAATAAGTTTTTATTTTAATTTTATTTCACAAATTCCAAAGCTTTTGCAATCTCATCTCAATATAATTATGATTGTGCTTATAAGGGACAAAATATTTTATAATTCAAGCTATTTTGCATGGAATGTATATATGTGCTTATCTAAAATTTGCATTCAAATTTAGGCAAATTTATGTTATAAATTTAGGAAAAACAATTGCTAGTAAGACCTGACCTATGCCTTTGAGACTGATGCTAATATAGTAGTTCTCAAAGTGTAGCACACAGACAGCAAGAGCATCACTTATGAAATTGCTAGAGATGAAAATTTCATAATATCTCTATAGACCTATTTAATCAGAAATTTTTATGGTGGAACCTAACAATATGCTTTATTACAAGCTCGCCAGGTCCCTGTGATAGAGGATAAAGTTTGAGAAATACTATTCTAACAGAATAAATAAAAATAACAATTATGGAAAACTATATTACTAAAAGTAAGACACACTCATAAGGCAAATTCAAACACTACTGTGATGAGCTCTGGATATTAAAGTGAAGAATAAAGTCTAGAGACTGAATAAAGTTGTGATCCATTTCCTGTTTATGAGTATGGATTTATATAATCAAGGTAGCATTTTAGGAAGTGCAATCTGGTATTAATGTATAAAATAAATAGGACTGAGGGAAGACAATAGTTTTGGAAATAATTAAAGAGCTATTTTATTCAAATACTTTCTATTTGGCAATGGCATGGATGAAGGTGCTAAGAAAATGAGCAAAATTATCTGTCTTTTGCTTTAATGCCAATGGAATTATGTCATCTGAAATAGGCGAGTCAAGATAGAAAAGATTTTTTGATAATCCGGGATGTATTTATTCAATTGTAAGTCCAAAATGTGGTAACAGAGTTGGAAAAGCAGTTAGAATTGGGGCTTCATTAATAGCTAAACTTCTGTCCAAAGGGGTAAAACAGTCCTTTAATATAATAGATTAATTATGCTTGTTTTGAATGCTATCATACAAATACCATCATATATCATATCAATTCATGTGTCTGGCCTCTTCAAAATTATTATTTTTTATTTCCATAGGGTTATTGGGGAACAGGTGGTGTTTGGTTACATGAGTAAGTTCGTTGGTGGTGATTTGTGAGATTTTGGTACCCCTATCACCTAAGCAGTGTCCACTGCATTCAATTTGTAGTCTTTTATCACTCACCCCCTTCCCACGCTTTCCCCCTGAGTCCCCAAGGTCCACTCTGCCATTCTTATGCCTTTGCCTCCCATTATGAGTGAGAACATACGATATTTGTTTTTCCATTCCTGAGTTACTTCATTTAGAATAATAGTCTCCAATCTCCAGGTTGCTGAGAATGTGTCTGGACTCTTCATATTGATATCATGTTTGTGGAATTCTTACATTTTTGTCAGTAATTCTAGATTGATCATTGTTGTTGGTTTTCTTTTTATTTCACTATATAAATAAATCATAATCTGTTTATTCATTTTGCTGTTCCTGGACACCTGAATTTTACTGTGTTTTAGAAATTGCATATATTGGCTGGGCGTGGTGGCTCACGCCTGTAATCCCAGCACTTTGGGAGGCCGAGGCGGGCGGATCACGAGGTCAGGAGATCGAGACCATCCTGGCTAACACAGTGAAACCCCGTCTCTACTAAAAATGCAAAAAAAAAATTAGGCGGGCAAGGCGGCGGGCGCCTGTAGTCCCAGCTACTCGGGAGGCTGAGGCAGGAGAATGGCGGGAACCTGGGAGGCGGAGCTTGCAGTGAGCCGAGATCGCGCCACTGCACTCCAGCCTGGGCGACTAAGCGAGACTCTGTCTCAAAAAAAAAAAAAAGAAATTGCATATATTGTTGTGCTAAACATTCTTATAGCTTCCTTTGGTAAATATTTGTGTACTGTGAATATATTTTGAACGCATTTTAAATATATATGAACCCCAATCACAAATTTGCATACTTTCTTCTTTAGAAGATACTGCCTACCAGTTTTCCAAAAAGAATATGCAAATTTACACTCCCAATGGCGGTATATGAGAGTTTCAGTTGCTCTGTCTCTTCACCAATACTTCATTTTATCTGTCCTTTCCATTCTTCAGTGGGGTTTCAATTGCATTTCCCCCAATGACTAATAAAATTGAGCATATTTTCATATGTGTTTTGGTTCTCTGGTTATCATAAAATGCCTGTTCAAGTATTTTGACCAATTTTATTGAGTTGTCTATGTTTATCTTACTGATACATGAATTACTTTTATATTCTGAAATAAACCTTTAACTATATAATGTGAACATACTTTTTCACTCTATCATATGTATAATATTTTTACTTTGTCAATCTATCACAATTTAGCTATATTCCAAATACTAGTCATTTAATCTCCAAAAGAGTTATAGTCAAATGAATCCAGACAAGCAGATAGTGTTTATTTTAATAAATATAGGGTTAAAATAAGAGAGATCTGAAACCTGGGAAAAATGTTTGAGCTTGAAGAAGAAGCAGGATACATCAAATAAATTAGCAAAATAATCAGAAAAAGCAAAGAAAATACTCTCAGATAAAGCAATACTCTAAAATTTAAAGGTAAACGGATTTTGAAGATTTTTGGATGGTTATCAATATCTCATACTGCAGAAGGGCAATGGCTGTAAGTATTTAGAGACCAATTAATTTGTCCTATAATAGGTTGTTAGTAACAAAAATAGATTAATTTAAATAATTTGAGCAATCAACCTGAGGCCAGTGAGTCAGAAATGAGGAAATACAGACAAAGAATACGTGCTTCTTTCTGAAGAAGCTCCTAGCAATGGAAAGGAATAGCATGAGAAGAGGCTGATATTGCTATTTTGACTTTCCTTTTAAATAAAGTGTTATTTATATGGGGATATTTTTCTGCTGTCAAATTGTTGTTTGCATATTTGTTTTTGATTTTTAAAGGTTTGTTCTTCATGGTGTAATAGTGTGTAGCAATGATTCCTACATGCCCCAGGGACACTGGGCAGTAGATTCATTATATATTTCAAAGGTATAAGATTATATTTATATTTAATGTTATTGAATTTAGTATTATTGAGTTTATTCTTCACCTACGTAATACATGTCTGAATGACATTTCCAAATATTTCTTGGCTTAGAAAAGATGTCTGTAATACTTTCAACCTTCTCCCTTGTTAAAAACTATGTACAACTCCCACTATTTTAGGAATAAGATAAAACTTCAAATATCCTATAAGCCTTTGTATAGTATAAGGGGGTTCCCGCCTTTCTCTCATGCCAGCTATCCTGGTCTCCTTCTCTGTCTCTCTCTCTTTTTTTTTTTTCCCTTTAGTTCTTAAGCAAGCCTTGCTTCTTCCTGTCATAGTTGCCTTACAGTTCCTTCGAGTGTTTCTCCTTCCAGACTTCTTTTTTTTGGTTAAGTCTCTGGGGCTGTTTTCACTCGTAGTTGTTTAATAGCCTTCTCAGCATCTAGAATCACTCTTGAAATCATTCCTCAAAGCATAGAATATGTTAGCAGTGAAATTATAAAATAAACATGAGTGTATAATTTAATATATTAAAAAAGCAGATTTTGCTGAGGATCTGAAACTGCTCTAACATCTGTTATAAAAAACCTAAAGCTCTAAAATAATAAAAATCAAAATTATATATGTCTCTATAGGAATCGGAAATTTAAAACAATCATATGAGAATATGCACATAAGACAAAAATAATGATCTTAACGTTAACTTGTAAATAAAACTCTAGGTTATATTAAGTAAAAACAGAGATGTGAGGGGGTCTTGGAGAGGGTAATTGGGAGATGGTGACAAAATGATTAATATAAACAAAAAACGCAATTGGAAATTTTTTTTCCCCAGCTTGAATTAATTCGGTGGTTTACTGTTCCTTTAGGTAGGAATTGAGAGAACTAAACTCTGTATTCATTGTATTATACGTCTTATCTATGATGTTCTCTATTTTAGCCATTATTTTTTGTACCTATTATTTTTGCTAATTGGTCTTGGTGATTCCTTGTTTGGGTTTCATATTGCTAACATATTTCCTTACCTCTTTTAGTGGGTTTTTTACACCTGTTTTAAAATCTAGGTCCTTCTATGCTAACATGTTTGCTACTGGGTGGCATATATAATCTATTTGTCATTTCATGTTTGTTTATTTGCTTTAGCTCCTATTCCTTGGTTCTACTGGCTATTCTCACAGTGCATATTGTGGAGGGGCCAAAGACTAAAGGGTGATCTGCATCACCTTGAAATAATTCAAGGAGACATGACTGAGTGAAATATAGGGTGGAAAGTCACAGCAAAGATTTACTGTTATGTGGAATTTATCCTCCTCTTTTGTATCAATTCATTAAGCTACTGATATGCTCGGCACATCAGCTTTAGAATCTCAGGAAGAAGCTGCATTAGAGGAAGCATTCTAGATTGTCATTCAGCAACTATGGGAGTTTGGAGGGAGGGATGAGAAGACAGCTCAAAGCTGGTCAGCTCTTGTTACTTCTGCAACTCTTTGCCTAAGCATGAGTTTACACTACCCACATTTTACCTCTATAGACACTATTCAAATGATCCTGGCCTTGCCAAAGGATTTGCAATAAAGGAACAAGTAACACTTTCTCTTTCTCAAAGCAAGTAATATAAGGAGCAAGAGAATTTAAACCATATTTAAAAAAAAAAAAAAAGAAGAAGAAGTAGAAGCTCAGCTGGGTGTGGTGGCTCAAGCCTCTAATCCTATCACTTTGGGAAGCTGAGGTAGGCAGACTAGTTGAGGCCAGGATTTCGAGACAAGGAAATCTCTTCAAAGTTTTGCTTGCTACCTTTTTTGATTCTGAGATTTCCTTCAGAGATTTCTCTTCAGCTGGTCTTTGGGGAAGTTACCTGCACCCTGGACAAATTTACTCTGTTGTAAATTTCTTTCCCATTCTTTAATTGTTGTGCCTGTATATTTCTTGGCAGCAACTAGGCTCCAACATAAGCAATCATGAGTAATTTTCAAAAATAAAATAGAGCAGTCAGATCAATGGCAGGAAGAGTTATACAGAGACTTTTGTTCAAATAGGGTTTTTTTGTTTGGTTTTGTCATTTTCATAGTTGACAGTGGGACTTTCAAATCCTAGCTTACAGTACAAAATCTTATTTTGGATGCAGAAATAGAACTGTCAAGGCCATGTTGCAATATTAAATTAAGGAGTCCTTGTGTACATGTTGCCTGTTTAGGCTTCTGAGATGTGGAGTGACTTGTTTAAGGGCTATTTCTCAAAATGCTGTTGGTAATTACTTTAACATAAGAGAGAAGAACAATAACAAAATATTGGTATTAGTCTGGGGAATTCTTGAAAAGAACAATATCATCATCTCTTTGTAAAATAAAATAGAAATCACATTGCATATCTTTAAATGTGTTCTTGAGTCTGTTTTGGTTTAGAAAGAATCAAAACACAGAACTTTCTCCTAAACAGTGTACAATAGTTTAATCTGAATCACAGAACACATTAATTCCTATGCAGTGATTATTTATATTTTCCTAAATTTTCTTAAGCATTTTTTTTGCAAGATAAAGAAGTGTAGTCAGTACTATATAAGCTTCTATTTTTTTGACTAAGTCTCAAAAAAAGATAAGACAATGGAAATAGGTTTTCCTTTTTGATTTAATAACCATCTAAACCATTGGGAATACTATTTACTCTATAATAGTGATTCTCAACATTTAAGGTATATCAGAATCACTTGGAGGACTCATTAAAATACAGACGGCTGTGCTCCACCCCCTAAAGTTTCTGTTAGTTGTAGATCAAGGTGGTACTGAGGTAGAAGTTAGGACTAGACTCCAGACATGGGGCTTGAACACTGACCAAATTGAGGAGGAGCTAAAACAGATATGATGTGGAAAAACCTCCCCATAAGACAAAAGACTAGGGTCCAATGTCAGTTTACCATTGCCATGGCAACACCCAGAGGTTATTGCTCCTTTCCATACCAACAACCTGATAACCTGAAAGTTGCCACCATCATCCTAGACATTTCTGCATAAACTGCCCCTTAATTGCATATAATTGAAAGTGGGTATAAATATGAGTGCAGAACTATCTCTGGGCTGCTACTCTGGACACATTGCTTATGCAGTAACCCTGTTCTGCGAGGAGTACTTCTGCTGCTGATATGCACTGCCACTTCAAGGAAACTTGCTGTTTAATAACATTGGCTCACACTCAAATTCTTTCTTGAGTGAAGCCAAGAACCCTCTTGTTCTGAGCCCCAATTTTGGAGCTTGCTTGTCCTGCATCAGTACCTAAGAATTTGCAATTCTAAAAATATCCCAGGTGATACTAATCTGCCAGTCTAGAGGTTGCCTTTTGAGAGCCACTGTTCTGTAGAAAAATACATGTGGAATAATTTCTGTGAGGCCTCTGATTCCTGGTCAAAGGGTGGGATGGTTTTATTATCTCTCTTTCTAATTCAGAAGATGAATTATAGCTTGACCCCTATTATTATTCTCACAGAAAATTGCAGTCCAGCAACATTCAAGTCTCATTCTAACCAAGACCTTTTACCTCAGAGCTACTGCATTGTACATAAATCCTGAGGTAGAAGACCTCGACTTTGAGAATATTCTGACTTAGTCCAGTGATGAGAGAGTAGATAGAGGTTGCTTTGTTAGGCTGTTTCCTTCTTTTCCTTATTCCCTGACTTCACATAAAGAAATTAATTAATAAATTACAATTTTTAGAGACTTTGAAATAAAAAATATTTCACCGTTTTTCATTACTTTTAGACTTACTACTTTTGCCAAATTAATAAAAACATCAATCATTGAAAATTCTTAATGTGAATTTCTTTCCAAACAAAATTTGTTTTATTTTCTTTTCAGATAAAGTACGGCAAATGCAATCTTTGAATAGAAAAATTATATTTTCATAAGACATTTTTTTGGCTTTGATAGCCCAAGTGATTCTAGCTAAATTGTTAAATAAAAGGACACAATGAACAGGCACCATCAGTCACTATTTTTTCCCCCACGTAAAAGCATTGTCTCTTCTTCAGATCTTTCTAGGGTAAAGGTAACTGAGAGACAGCAATGTGACCTCTGACATTATCTACAAATGGACCTTATGCTTCTGAAATAAATTCAGAGGCCATTTAAGAATCATAAGATACTCTGAGAATAGTCAAAGACTACAGAATATAAATCACTTTCTTGCTTATTCTTCATAATTATAACTTATGTAATTTATATAGAAATTACTTTTACAACTCTGTAACTTTAATGAATGAAGAATATTATAAAGATTATGTTGTTTGATTTTTTCAAGTAAAATTTTACGATTTTTTTTCTTGCATTTGCTATTTGTATCAGTGTGTTCAGGCTGCACTAGAAAATACCACTAAAAAAAAAAATTCTGTATCTCCAAATGCAGTCACATAAGGGGTTAGAACTCCAGCGTATTAAGTTTTTACAGACACAACTCAGCCCATAACAATATTATAACTACATAACATATTTTGGAATAAAATATTTTAAAAGATCGTTTAATGCATAAAAAGTTCAATAATGCACTTACATTTTGCTTTCTAAGTGGCATGAATGTCGTTTTTTTTTAAAAAAAAAAATCTTTTCTTACCTTGAACGTGCAACTTTTTTCACAGGCAAAATTTTTAACACCACATCACCACATCACATTACAAGTTAGGAAAATACATTTTCACACAAAAAACAATGGATTTTAAGAAAGTTTGGGGCCCACGCTAGTTTCAAAATACATCTAACCTCTGATATATAGTGCTGAAATAATAGCCCTATGACAATCAGACTATTAAAGATAAAAATATTTCTTGAGTAAAATGTATTCACCGATTTGCCTTGGATTATTAAGAACCCAAAGCTATGTCAACCACATATCTATAGGCTTTTCTACAAGTTATTGAATCTCACTGAGTTTCATTAATTAATTTAATTCACTTTTTTTTTAATTTTTTTTTTTTTATTTTTTGAGACGGAGTCTTGCTCTGTCGCCCCGGCTGGAGTTCAGTGGCCGGATCTCAGCTCACTGCAAGCTCCTCCTCCCGGGTTTACGCCATTCCCCCGCCTCAGCCTCCGGAGTAGCTGGGACTACAAGCGCCCGCCACCTCGCCCGGGTAGTTTTTTGTTATTTTTTAGTAGAGACGGGGTTTCACCGTGTTAGCCAGGAAGGTCTCGATTTCCTGACCTCGTGATCCGCCAGTCTCGGCCTCCCAAAGTGCTGGGATTACAGGCTTGAGCCACCGCGTCCGGCCTAATTCACGTTTTAAAAGAATAGAGGAAAGAAAGAAAATAAGAGAGAGAGAAATAATGCAAACCTTAAGCACAGGATTGTTTTAAAAAATAAAATTATAAATCAAGGACTATCTCTCTCTTTTGTTTTCTATCCTATTCCCAACATCATAAACAGAGTTAAGCAAGTAGTAGATGTGCAAAATATATATTTAGAGATTTAGTTAATAAAAACATTCATCAAATTAATATACATTTATGGTCAAAAAAATTAAACGAAGAAGGGTTTATAGTGGAAATCAAGAGTCTCTTGCACCATCCTATTACATTCCTGGTTTGACCCTCAGAAACCATTACATTTATTTTTAGCACTTCTTTTAGGTAGAGACTTTCATATGTTTAAATAATATGTTTTCACTGTTTTTTAAAATTGTAACTTTGTACTAATTTTACTGGTTTTCTGCTATAATGATGAAGTTAGGGCTAAACTCTCCCTCCTAGCCTCATGCAATCTTCACATCTCAGCCTCCTGAGTAGCTGGAACTACAGGTGCCCACGACCACACCCTGATAGTTTTTTGTATTTTTAGTAGAGACTGGATTTTGCTGTGTGGTCCAGGCTGGTCTCAAACTCCTGGACTCAAATGATCCTCCTGACTTGGCCTCCCAAAGTACTGGGATTACAGGCATGAGCCACTATGCTAGGCCTGAATCTTGCTCTTATAATTAAGTCATTGCTCTTCCTTACTTTGAATAGCCTCTTCTAATTAGTTCTTTTCTTCAAAATGAGATGTGTATCACCCATCTTCAAGTATCTTGACCTAATATTTCTATCTACTCTCCAATTTATCTTCTTGCATTAATTGCAAATTCTTCAAAAGAGTTATTTTTCATTGACACTTTTTCATTCCTTCTGTATGATTAATTACTTTACCTTACCTGACAATCCTACGACACTAATATTTGCTGCCTGAGTCTTGAAACAGATACTCATCTGCTCTTCCTTTCTCTTTTTACTTTAAATTATATCATTCCCTCTAGGCATTTGAATTGCCTAACTATGTACTCTCACTCAAAATATTTAGCTAGATTTTTCCACACTTTCTAATCTAAATATTGGGTATTGATATTGGAATACCTCAGAGATCAGTGCTTGAATTTTTGTCTGGTTAATTTGTGCTACTACAACAAAACAATGAGACAGGGTAATTTATACAGAACAGAAATTTGTTTTCTCACAGTTCTAGAGGCTGCAAAGTTCCAAATGAAGGCACCGGTATCTGGTGATGGCCTTCTTATGTCATCTTCACATGGCAGAAGGTGGAAGGGCAGCTAGGACAAGCTCCTTCTGTCAATCCTTCTTACAAAGGCACCTACTCCCTTTCATAAAAGGGGAGTCTCATGGCCCATCCCCTCTTAAAGACCCTACCCTACTATCATATTGACAATACCTGAATTTTGGAAGGGAAACATTCAGACCATAACACCTTTTTTGAATCTCTACCTACACTCACATCCTGTGTGATTTCATTGAATTTTGAAATTACCTATATGTTGTCATCAGTTAAATACAACATGTCAAAGTCTGAACTTTCAGTATCCATCTAAAACCTGTAACTTACAGGAGGAAGGTGGTATTTCATGTGCATTACCCTGATAGGTAGAGATGTTGAGCATTTTTTCCTGTGTTGGTCATTTGTATATCTACTTTTGAGAATTGTCTGTTCGTATCCTGTGCCCACTTTTTGATGGGATTATTTGTGTTTCTCTTCCTGATTTGTTTTAGTTCCTTGTAGATTCTGGATATTAGTTCTTGGTCAGATGCATAGTCTGTGAATATTTTCTCCTACTCGGTGGGTTGTCTGTTTACTCTGCTGATTATTTCTTTTGCTGTGCAGAAGCTTTTTATTTTAATTAGCTATTTATTTATTTAATTATCTATCTATTTATTTATTTATTTATTTATTTATTTATTTATTTAATGTGATTTTGGGTCGTTATTCATGAACTCTGCCCAAGGCAATGTCTAGAAGTGTTTTAGCGATGTTATCTTCTACAACTTTTATGGTATAAGGTCTTAGACTTAAGTCTTTGATCCATCTTGAGATGATTTAACGCATATTTTGATGATGAAATCAGTTAATTTTTGGTAAACACTTAGAACAGTGCTTACCACAAACTAAATGGGCATTAAGTGTGCACTTTTGTGTCATTAACTGGCAAATCTTCAAGCTCATTCTAGATTTTGGTTTCTTTTGAAAGTCTCCATCATTTACCACTCTAATTCTGCTTTTCCCCACCAAATAATTGTTGAATCTAATTTTTGGTAGCCCCACTCTTACTCTTTTTATTGTTATGGGTTTATATTTAACCTATTAATTATTAGTTTGCTTGCTTCTACAGTGGGTATGCTAAAATCAATATGTGATCACCATCAGTAACTAGAGTCTTCGTTTATAAATGTGACTTTATCTATTATATTTTGTTTTTATTTTTCTATCTTAAAGATATAAAATCTGAATCACAGAGTGCTAAAGTGATTTTTTTTCCTAAAGTCAATGAGTTAAAAGAAGTAAACTGCGTAACTGAAAATTCTACATGTTTCTGTATGATTCTATACAGAAGCCACTTTATGACTAGTTGTAAAAATAGGTAAAAAACTAAAACTGGAATTTCTTTCTTCAGTTTTCTAAATGCTTGGGAACTTTTCAAGCACTTAAAAAGACATTTTGCATCAATGCATAAATTGCATAAGTCCAACTAGGAAAAAAAAATAGAACCATTAGATTTGTCCAATCTACTAAATCATAGTCAACAGCCACCGGTCAAAAAGGCTCTGAGCATAAGTGTTGTGGTTGCCTTTTAAAGTCGAATAACACCAGTCAAAGAGAAAATAATAGCCATTTCTTTTTAATGCCTTCGGCGTTCATAACTTAAGAACTCTTTAGTTTGGAGGCCTCATTCTTTCTGGTATATAATTAAATACCTTAATGGTAAATGTTTCAGGATGTGTCATTAATCCTAGTTCTCTATAACAAAACTGTTGGCTGCCAGCAAAATATATTTGCTGGCATATTACTGTGGTAAATATACTGAACTCTCTGTCCAAGATTCCTTCAAACCAATGCTGACTGTTAGTCTCCAAATACAGCACTGTTTTCCTAAGCGGGAAAGTGAGCTGTGGAAGTTGATCCTGCTGTACATTTGGCCCTGCATGCAGTTATTATTTTGAGCAAATAGAAAAATAGAAAATAAAAAAGCTGCTCAATAATCTAAATTTGGAGAAAACAACCTTCAGTGTTTCTGCCCAGCAGCACAGTATCCAAATTTCTTTCTTCAATATATTCCATATCAATAGGCTACTGTTCTAATAAAAGGCAACACCAAAATTAAGTCAGTTCAGCATCAGTAAAATCAACTTAATAAATGAGTAGGGTAATGCCTCCAACTATGTTTAAATTAACTTGCCAGTTTTTAATTGGATTCAACTTATTTTAAACATGAGAATATTTGGTTTAAACTATTTAAACAGTTATATGTGTATAAGATAGAATACAGCCATGCTTCAAAGACTATGACATCAGATACAAATCATAGTAAGTTTCATAAGTTTTTCAAAGGTCAACAATGACCAGAAAGTTAAATGAGACTAGGAAAAACTATAGAGAAAATACCTAGAATTCATAATGACCTTTAAATCAATAAAATAAAAATAATGAAGTGCTTACTTTTTGCTTTTTCCATATGGACAGCATTTTGGAAAGTTCCAAACAACAATATACAAAGTAAGAAAGCTCAGTGGGGCTAGATACACAGAGCTGGTGTTAAAACATTAACAATTTATGCAGGAAAAGCGTTGTCAAAGAATGTGCTACATGCAATCTATGTGATTAAAAAAAAAAAAAAAAAACATTGATTCTATGGACAGACAAAATTAGCTTTTAATCCCAGCTCAACATAATCTGGATATGTTACAACTAGGGAATTCATATAAATTCTTGGGACTTTAGTTTCCTCGCTTAGTTATCACTAAGTGACAGAATGCTTGTGGGGATTTAATGAGGGAACATTTGTAAAACCCCCTACCATTGTACCCAGAATAAATAATATTTTCAATTGATCCAATAAGAATATTAGATTTTATTTTTATGTGTATCTACACATATATCCATGGTGGTAATAGTTGTCTTGCTTGACCTTTCTAAACCTTCTAGTGCCTATACCAGTAAATGACTTTTCAATTTTACCATTTATTATTAGGATTCAAAGGTCACAGACTCCAAGCAACCTTGATCATTGCTGTTCCATTTAGAATTAGTATGAGTAAAATAGAAATTTAAGTCCAAATGTCACTAAACTTGATTTCAATAAATAAATATCCAACAAATTCAATAAAGAATATTCTTTTCAATTTATTTTATGTGTTTAAATTAACTTTCAACTTGTTTAAGCAGAAACAAAAACAGGGCAATTGAGCTTGTTTTGGTATCTTTTCATAAGAAATAAAGGCCGTTAACCAAACTTATGTGCATTAAATTACTCAGGTCTCAAGACACTGTTTCCATTACTCATACAATGACCATTTCTTTCAGGTCAATGTTTGGTACTGTAAGAAACTATATCATCCTCAGCTGATATCTGGTTCATAGAGTGTCATATGTTTGCATTTCTTGTGTAATTTTTGTTTATTACATATGCTATAAGATTAAAATAGATCTATGTATCTGTCACCTGGAAACTTGGCTGAGTCTGAGTTAATCATTATACCTTTTAAGCAAAAGCAGGGCAGTAGCAAGACCAGGCAGGTCATGCTATCTAGTGGCCAAGAAGCATAGGCAGATTTGCTGAGCTTCCTGCTTACCTGGAGTATGACCATAAAGTAAAAAGCATTGCGAGAAACACTGACAGACCCACTAGGAGGGGAATTGCTTTGACACACAAAACCACACCTTAAAAACTAAAAACAATGTAAGTAGTCTCGCCTGATTCTAGGTTTCACTTTTCTTGATTTCAGTTATGTGCAGTCAACTTCTGCTGTAAAACTTGCCTTGGTCTCTCACTCTGCCTCATGCCCTTCAGTTGAGTTCTTTCTTCTGAGGAGGCAAGAATTGAGATTGCTGCAGACCCATGTAGATTTGCTGCTGGTAACACTACAGTCAACTCCTGCTCAACTTCCCACCAACGTTTTCAGTCAGATAATGTCCCAACAGAACGTCACAGGACTAAAATGCAAAGCAGATCACTCATTATGTAACAAACAAAACTTTACTAAATATATCATAATTTTTCTTTCTGCTTTTTTTTTTTAATACTTTAAGTTCTAGGGTACATGTGCACAATGTGCAGGTTTGTTACCTATGTATACATGTGCCATGTTGGTGTGCTGCACCCATTAACTCGTCATTTACATTAGGTTTATCTCCTAATGCTATCCCTACCCCCTACCCCCTCCCCACAATAGGATCTGGTGTGTGATATTCCCCTTCCTGTGTCCAAGTGATCTCATTGTTCAATTCCCACCTATGAGTAAGAACATGCGGTATTTGGTTTTCTGTTCTTGCAATAGTTTGCTGAGAATGATGGTTTCCAGCTGAATCCATGTCCCTACAAAGGACACGAACTCATCCTTTTTTATGGCTGCATAGTATTCCATGGTGTATATGTGCCACATTTTCTTAATCCAGTCTGTCACTGATGGACATTTGGGTTGATTCCAAGTCGTTGCTATTGTGAATAGTGCCACAATAAACATACGTGTGCCTGTGTCTTTATAGCAGCATGACTTATAATCCTTTGGGTATATACCCAGTAATGGGATGGCTGGGTCAAATGGTATTTCTCATTCTAGATCCTTGAGGAATCGCCACACTGTTTTCCACAATGGTTGAACTAGTTTACAGTTCCACCAACAGTGTAAAAGTGTTCCTATTTCTCCACATCTTCTCCAGCACCTGTTGTTTTCTGATTTTTTAATGATTGCCGTTCTAACTGGTGTGAGATGGTATCTCATTGTGGTTTTGATTTGCATTGACTTCATTTTTAGGCCACTATTACTAAAACCTGATCTGTCCATAGACGCCTTATCCTTCCATATATTAAAGTGTCATAAGTGAAAAGGGTAGATTTCCAGTTTTTCTAAATAACCCTTCAGGTTTTTCTATTTGTCTTTTAATTTGTCCAGCTTAGTCAGGTGCCCCTCCCCTTGCTCCCTGCCTAGTTGCTGATGTCCACTGCAGTAGTCATCCTCAAAGTCATGGACACTCTGTCTCTCTCAATAGACATGTTAGTTTCTAGAGGATGAAGACAAGGGTCCCTCACACCCAGTGCAGTGCCAGAAAAAAAGAGAAACTTATGCATTTTTGATAAAATAATTCATAAACGGGCAAGTGAATGACTGAGTGTGTTAGCATATAAAATGCTATTTTCTTTTCAGCTAAAGATCAAATTCTATAGATCTCTTGATTTCATTCTTTCTTAACCATGTGATTCCAATTGTTTCCCAAATTACTGGAAGAAACCCAAGATAATGTATTAAAAAACTAAATTATAAGAGCCTTACCTTATTTCTCTTTTCTGTGTATTTCTTTTGCTAGGTTTCATTCAATCTGAAGTGGCCCATTGGCCAGGATTTTATTAAGCCACTTTACCAATCTTTTATGTGACAGCTTAGAAAAAGTTCATCACTATTAGGGTAAGAGAGCAACAAAATAATGGACTCTTCCTCAAGGCAGAGGGTGGTGCACTACCTTGGGTATTGTTTGCACATATTACACTGACTTTACATTTTAAGCATCCAACATGGTAATTAGAGTAGTATTATGAAAATTTCCTTTTTGCCATTCTTTTTGTGTTGCTACCGATCAATTTGAAATACACTGCTTGAATTTTAAATGGCTCTTCAAGTATGGATTAGACTTTTTTTTTAAGTTTTAGGTTTTCAAATCTTGTGTTTTTGTAAACAATATCTAGCATTGGTACACACAGAAGAGACCATCCAAATCAATGAAGTCCATACGGAAAAGAGAATATTTCTTTTGTGATAGACTAAAAAGAACCATTCTTTGTTTCTCAATGTTTTCTAATGAAAGACATACAATACAGTATACATGAATTTGTGCCAATATAATGACTTTAGTCCATTAACCTGAGCTCTGAGCTATTCTTAGACATTCCTAAATTGTCAGCTAACCACCTCAAAAATACTTGACAGCAGAAAACTAGCTGTAAAAATTTAGAGTGAGAATTCATAACTGCATTAAGTATAGTTAAACACATTTAGCAATATATAATCAAGTGTTAAAAATAATAGAAATGAAATGGCACTTGTCAAAATAGATATTTTATGAATTGCTTGTTTCAGATTTTTTTGTCATGTTCATAATAAAGTGTAATTCAATAGACTTGGTCAGTAAAATTAGTTTTCCACACCATTGATGTGATCCGTTAAACATTTTCTAAGTTTGATGATAAATTTAGAAGTTCTAAAAACTTTTTTACACATAATATTTTTAAATCATTTAATAAATGGCAAGGAAAGTTGAATATTCATTTCTTTCCCATTCCTTTTGACAAAAATAGCCTGATCATTCCCTTTGTCCTGACTAAATGTTAGCCAGTTTTTTTTGTTTTGTTTTGTTTTGTTTTGTTTCTTTTCCTGACTCTAGGCTCCTACCTCTCTTTTGTTCAGAGCATTTACTTTATAAAACTTATTATTACAAATCATTTCTCTGCTCCTTTAAAATGTAAAATAATCTGTTGCCATTTTTACAATGCAGGGTTTTCTTTCTCATGTACCTGGAATCCATCCCCTTGAAATGTAATAATCAAGAAACAATCCCTGTCTTCCCATCCCTGTGGGAGGGTAGGAGACCAATGTCATGAGTGGCAACTAGTAAACACAGATGGTCAAACCACACTGACCTAGCTCCCCATTAACTCCTCCAGCACTTTTCCATTTGTTCAACTCCAGGGTTTAAAAATCTTCCCATCTATTATTTCCATGAGAGTTGAGTTTAGTTACTCTTCTCTATTGCAATAGTCTTGTCTCCTGTGGCAATGCTCTTAAATAAATTTTTTCTTGCCTATTAAACCTGTCCCATGCAATTTCTCTTTGATACTTTAAACTTGTATTATGACAGTTTGTATCTGTTTCCTTTTCTACATTTTCTATTTCTTGTCCTTGCTATCCCCTATGTAATATGGCATAAGTTAGAAAAATTATGAGTATAAGACTTTGAAAAAAAGTCATGTGTTTTTCTTCTTTTTAATCAGTTAATGTTTCATAATCAGTTAAGGCTCTCTCCTCAAGTCAGTTGAAACTTTTTTTTGTTTTTTTTTTGGTCAGTGACATACATACGTGTAGAGACCATATAAGAGCTTCTTAAGGAATGCATACTTACTCCCGATGTTATGGAAGATTATATTAAGTAATACTTCGATAAGCATATTTTATTTTAATAGTTACATGTTTATTTTAATATTGACATTTAATATTATATTCAGTTTATTTTTTAACTTTATTGTCACAAAAGCGATTGCATTTAAAACATATACTCCAGTTTGACCAAATATGCGAAGGGGATGCAGGAAGGACTGGTGTTCGGGAAATACTCTCTTACCTGTGATGGTGAGACTCTATGATGCCGCAATTCCTGTCCCACAGGTGTGTAAACTCCTCTAAGAAATAATTAACAATTATTAAAAATATTCTTACAATTCAATTTCTGATACGAAGAAATGTTTACCCATAGATACATTTAACAACTGATATTTATGTGATAATTAATTTTTGACATCATATATTTATTAAGGCCAACTATAAGTCGAAAGTGTTCATGATTTTGGAGAGACAAAAATTACAATAAAGTGATCCTACCCTGAAGGTGTTGTAGTTGAAGGGGTCAAAAAATATGTCAGGAGAAAATCAGCAGGCAATTAAAATTACATGTAGTAATGAGATTCTTTTGGAAGATGACATACAATAATGAAGAAATTGTGAGATATTTTGTACCTGGAGTACAATGTAAAGAAATGTCTTGGAATTTATCAACAAGGAAAAAAGGAAGATCCTTTCCTTCTTTCCTTGGCAAAGGATCCGGCTTCCAGCTTTTACCAAGGCAGCAAAGATATGGAAAGCTATGACACGTCTAGATACAAAGAGATTTATGGAGTTGTTTATTGGTATGAAGAAAGAGATTAGCTATGCAGATTGATATTCACTGCTAAACAGCCTTTTATGCATTGCAAAGTAATTTAATTTTTAATTTCATTTAGCTTTTATCTTAATACTATTTATGTCTTCCCATACCTTTTCCTTCTTTTTAAAATTTTTAAGTTTTTTTATGTTTCTTGTAAAGAATGAGGGGTGCTTTTTATTCAGTCTTGGGTTTATTTGGCAATTATGTATGAAAGTATCTGTCTTAAATTTATTGTATTAATCATAAATTTAAATTTATTTTATGCCATCTTTTAAAACAGCTTTTTTAAGGTATAGTTAACATAGAGTAGGCTGCGCTGATTATAGTATATACAAAGCCACCAACACAATTATTACAGGTGTTATCTGTCAACTCAAAGGTTTCCTTATGCCCCTTAGGAATTCCTTCCTTCCACATCCCACACCAATCATTGATCTGATTTTTGTCACTATAGATTATTTTGCATTTTCTTGTTATATAAATTGATCATACACTAAACATTCTTTAGTTGTCCAGTTTCTTCCATTCAACATAATTATTTTGAGATTTATCAACAAAGTTAGTGTAGAAAACATTTATTCCTTTTTATTGCTAGTATTCCATGTATTCCATGACTTATTCATGTTACACCACATGTTCATCCATTCACTTGTTGAAAGAGGTGAATAAAACTGCTATGATCTTTTGGAGGGTCACATGCTCGCATGTCTCTTGATAAATACCAAGACGTGGCATGATTGGGTCATAATTTAGGTATGTTTAACTGTTTAAGAAATTAACAAATTTTTTTCAAAGTGGTTAAACAGTTTTTAATTTTAACCTGAAGTGTATGAGAGTTCTAGTTCCTCTTCATCCTTATGAAGAGTATGTTCAATTTTAGCTATTTTCATAGGTAGGTATGGATTTTTTTTTCTTATTGTTGAGATTTTCTCAATAATAATCTTTACGTATTCTGGATAAATATTCTTAATCAAATATTTTTGCAGTGTGGAACTTGTGTTTTTATTTTTTTAATGTATTTTAAATGGCAGAAAAGTTTTAATTTTGATAGATGCATATTTATAATTCTTTTCAATATTTTGACTCACCTCCACCCTATTTATACATACATTCGTATTTATACATACATTAGGCTAATTGAAATTGTACTTCCACTTGCTGATACCATGCTTTGTTTATTTATTTATTTTTATTCCGTTTTTTTTTTCTCTGTTTTATTTGGGATAGTTATTCTTGCTATAGCTTCATGTTCTCCCATCTGTTCTACTAAAAACCTAAACTTCCACTAATTCCATCCAGTGGATTTTTCATCTTAGACACTGTAAATTTCATCATTGGGAGTACAATTTCGTCTTTCTTATTAATTGTCATGTTTCTGCTTATGAATATATGGACTACAGTTATAATATCTGTTTTAATGCACTTCTCTGCCCATGCCAAAATCGGTGTCAGTTCTGGAGAGATTTCACTCGTGATTTCTCTCCACATTCCGGGTTCTAGTAAATGAAAAATGTAAAATTTGTTTTGATGGATACTGGTTATGTTTTATATGTATAATAACTAATCAGTTTTATTCCAAAATGTAATTATGCTACTTGAACCAATTTGATTCTTTAGGCATTTTAAAATTAAAATTGTGTCTGATTTTTTCTTTTTTTTTGGACAGAATTTTTGCTCTTGTAGCCCAGAGTGGAGTGCAATGGCCTCTTCTCACCTCACTGCAACCTCCGCCTCCCAGGTTCAAGCTATTCTCCTGCCTCAGCATCCTGAGTAGCTGAGATTACAGGCATGTGCCACCATGCCCATCTAATTTTGTATTTTTAGTAGAGACAGGGTTTCACCATATTGGCCAGGCTAGTCTCAAACTCCTGACCTCAGGTGATCCACAGGCCTTGGCCTCCCAAAGTGCTGGGATTACAGGTGTGGGCCACCGTGTCTGGCCCTTAATTAAAATTATTAGGTAATACCAGAACAGTTTCACTAGGGAAAATTATTTCCCACTACTGAGACAAGACCCTTCTGTGTACACTACCCAACATCCCAAGAACTATAGGTCCTTCCAGTCTGGTTGGTGGGAATAGGCACTACTTCCAGTCCTAGACGAATGCTGTTCTCAGTGGTTCCTTCCTAGTCCTGGGTGGTTTTCTACCTTGCAGAGGAGATGCTTCAGTCTTTGCAGTTTTCTCTCTGTGCATGCTCTCAGATACTCTAGGCACTCTCCCCAGCCTCCCAACTCCATCTCTTCATCTCTACAGGTCTGCTATTTTATGTCTGTTTTCTTTATCCATTAATAGAGAAACATGCTCATTAATTACAAAAAGGCAAAGTGAGGAGAAACAGAAAATGAGACACTATATTCAGTAGCCAGAAGGAAGAAAATTATGAAGAAACCTATGTGAAGTGAATTTAAGAGGACAGCTTAACTGCGGGCCATCCTTTGCAGGTCTTGCAACATAGCTAGAGAGAACACGCACTTTCTTAAGCATATGGCATTTTTAAAAATACATGAATCCATTAATTCTCTATGCTCTGCTTTTTGCGTGCCATGTTTTAACCTGCTTCCTTTAGTTAGTTCATGAATTTTCCACTCTATTTTATTTTGCTGATTCGGTTTCTGTTTACTCTTAATCCACCTTGTTCTATGTTTTCCTTCCCCCTTATGCTGTTGCCCTTAACTCAGTGCAAATATTCAAATTTGCTGATGTAAATCACAGCTGACTATAGTTGTAATCTAATCATCATCTGGAGTAAATATATCTAAATGTAAAATGTCATGTACGTAAACCAAATTATATGTTATAAATAATTTTAGCAAAAATTACTACTACTGTGACAGAATATTTAAGCACTTACTAATTGATACAAGTCCTTAAAATTCAAAATATTTTAACAGTGTATATCAGAAAAGAAATTTCATAAGGTTCCATTGGTGTTTTTGTATAAAAAGTAAAACATTTGTTTGCAACTCGATCTATTCTCAGGACTACTTTTGTTTTTGTCTTTCTTGTAACTACTGTTTTCTTATGGGTTGAAAATATTTGAACTTTGGATCCTCTGATAAAATCCACTGTACAAAATTTTATAAGTGTCATTTTAGGAAACATTTTCTTTTTCTTTAGAAGCTATGAAAAAGAAAACAACTTTACGAGACCATTTGTAGACATAAAAATTTTTTAAAAAAATGAATTTTTTAACTTTCTTGAATGACTTTTATTTGTTAATTTATATATGGCTGTCTTTGAGATGAAAGAGCATTAGTTTTTCCATTACAGAAAGTATGCCTTCCAGTGACAGACACTTTTTAAGTGGAGATTGAGATTACCTAAGAGGATTAGGGGTAACTTCTATGGAAACCTGAATTGTGGTTTCTATTTATAGAATCCTAGATTTAAAAAAAAAAAAACCAAAAAAAAAACAATGGGCAACAAGTTTTACACAATGATATAGAAGTTCCTGTCATGTGATACTTTTTCCCACCTTTCCATTTTACCTTCTTAGTACCCAGTGGACAATTTTTCTTTTACCCCAGCTCATGTCAACACTGATCTTCCAATGGGTGTCAAGTACAGCGAATGTTAATTTTGTTCCCAGCTTAACCTTGAAGCAACTAGAATTTTTCCTTATCCCTGTATCTGGCCCAACTTTCTTAAGACTTTATGTTTTCAGTGGATTTTTAATCAATCTATGGTAACAGATTATGGCAGACCAAAAGTAGTAATAGTGACATACTTTATCACAGAAATAAATTAATTATATAAAGTTTGTATGAATGTTCTGAATGTTCTTGATAAAATGCACACACACAAATAATGTTTAACTTTCGCCAATATTTGTAAAGTGTTGGTGGAAGGACCTTAATAAATGGATGTGACCATGTGCCATGCACTGTGCTTGTACTTTACATATACATCCTTTAAAATTTTGATACATTTTAAAATGCGTACTAACAAAAGGCAAAGTAAGATAGAAATTAAGACTGAAATTCGTGGGTAAAAACTTAGATTCTGAAGAGAGAGTGACATATGTTTGTATCCCCTTAGGCAAAGTCAGCTAGCATTTAGGCAACAGATGGATCATATAGACACTGACAGCGATGGAATTCTGGGATTGAGTTTTTGACAAAGACAGACTATTATCAAACAATGAATTCATCAAGGACATCCTCATCATTAGACATGTGTGCCTTCAATTTTGGGAAAGAAAACATATTACAGCAAGATTAGCATTAAGTAGCATTAAAATCATTGGATTAGACTTTCAATCCTCTTACTCTTAATTTTGTGGACATTGAGTTATGCTAACTTGTGTAAGATGGAAAGCCACACCTATTGCTATGTGATCATATTTGTTGAATGTAAAAGGTGTTTTTATTTCAACTATAATTTTAATTTTCACTCTTGAACAGTGAGTTCCCAGTTCTCTAAAATTATACAAAAATTATTGCTATTAAGTGAAAATCTTAGTTGTGATGAATCTAAAACCAGAGTGAACATTGAAACATTTTTTATATTAAAAATATAGCAGTTTTTGTGATTGTTTTTTCCCCAGTTAATGATAATGAGGAAACTAGAGAAATCATTTAAATTTATCATTTCCCTTAAGCTCACCTTTCTTCCCATGTTGTCAATTGAGTTCATTAGTCAGTACAACATCCAGAATTTCCATGTCATATATAACAATTCCCTCAAAATTATATTCTTCTTAGGTAGAACTAACATCTCAATGTTTATGCACAAATTCCTTTTTTTTTTTTTTTTGGTGTGTGTGGTCGTTATGCTTTTTACTAACTTCCAGAACTAATTTACAGTAACACTAATCCATAGATGAAAATAGAGTATGATCTCTTATTCAGGTGAAATGATTTTCTTTAAGGGGTGCCTTCTGAACACATACTATGAATCTAATGGAGATGGTGGATTTATAGAGGAAGTATTGTATAATGTACAAGGTAAAGAAGAAATATAATTTTGCTGCTTCAATAATAATCTTGTGATTTAACTCTGAAAAAAATATTTTCTGATTGTCAATTTTCTACTTCTGAGAAGTACTTCAAACAAGGTAACCTTTCAGCGTTTCCACCTTAAAATTATTCAATCCAATTTTGCAGTAAGACATGAAAAACAACTATAAGTTTCATTCAATTTCTTCTTTCTCTATCAGATAAAAATCCTTCAAATCTATATGGAGTTGACATGATAAATTAAAAATACCTGCATAGAAAGATCTTGAGATTGTTTTGTGGTTGTAATCACCCTATTTCTGCTCCTATTTTATGCCTTTTGTCTATATGAATAACTTCTATACCATTAAATAATTTTAATTAATTTAGGCAACATGCTATTGTCAATGTTTAAAACAGGTGCCTCAAATGCCAATATTCTACTCAAGATTTAAGATTTCAAATTTCAAATTCACCTTTTCTTCACTAAATCATGAACTATTTTCCCCTGATATCATCTGTTTTTGGACATTATCTCTGGCTATGAATGAATTTGCTTTTCATTCTCATTCCTCCCTAAGATTCAGAACTTGCTTCCTTTGTGCTATTTTTGGATTCATTTGCCTCTCTGAACCCAATATTTTCAGCTGTCTTAGCTAACAGCTCCCACTGTTAGATAAAATTCTGTGAAACCCCATTCTTACATTACTTCATATGATATATTTCTGGGCCCACACTGGACCTGTGTATACAGAGATTTAAATTCAAATGTTTCTGGGCTTTGAACTTTCATAATTTTCATTAATTATATAACTGACGAAATGTAATTTAGGTATTGCCTTTTAGAGAAGCATGCCCTGAACTCACCCCACATCCTTACACACTTAGTAACTCAAAGTTAAGTTATCTAAGTATGCTCACTTTAGAACAATACGTCCAGTCTCTGTCTGTCCTCTTCGCTGTTCTTTCCTTTTATTTTCTTCCCTATTAGTTTAAGTTATTCATGCTAAGAAAAAAGAAAATGTATGAAAACCAGTAAACATTCGATAAAGATTTCCAAAGGGTTAGAGAATGTTTCTGATAAAGACCAAGATTTACCTGTGTAGGGGCAGGGTGCGGTGGCTCACATCTGTAATCCTGGCACTTTGGGAAGCTGAGGTGGGTGGATCACTTGAGGTTAGGAGTGCAAGACCAACCTGACCAACATGGTGAAACCCTATCTCTACTAAAAATACAAAAAATTTACCTGGGCATAGTGGTACACGCCTGTAATTCCAGCTACTCGGGTGCTGAGACAGGAGAATCGCTTGAACCCACGAGGTGTGGGTTGCAGTGAGCTGAGATTGCACCACTGCACTCCATGCTGGGTGACAGAGTGAGACTCTATCATAAAAAGAAAAAGTAGAAACGTAAAATTACAGAAAATTGGAAGTAGCTGGAAGTAGGATATGCCAAATTGTGATGCCTACATAGATAAAAATTTTTTATTTAGATGTATATCAAATATAATAAAGTCATTTTCTCTTATTTTCAGATAAAAATTAGACCTAATATCAGAAATCTTTGTCATCATAAAATAATGTACATATAAAAATATGCTAAGTAAATATATCAAATAAAATGTATTTATAATAATTCAAGTTGATTTACAAGATAATTCACTGTTTTTTTGTTTGTTTGTTTGTTTGAGACAGTCTCTGTTGCTCAAGCTGGAGTGCAGTGGCACAATCTTGGCTCACTGCAGCCTCTACTCCCTGGGTTCAAGGAATCCTCCTGTCTCAGCCTCTCAAGTAGCTGGGATTGCAGGTGCCCACCACCACGCCCAGCTAGTTTTCGTATTTTTAGTAGAGACAGGGTTTCACCATTTTGGCCAGACTGGTATGAAACTCCTGACCTCAAGTGATCTGCCCACCTTGGCCTCCCAAGGTGCTGGGATTACAGGAGCGAGCCACTGTGCCCAGTCAGTTATCTTATATATAGAAAAGAATACATATCATCCAAACGTATGTTTTGACAGGAAATTAAAAAGACACCTTTTATTCCGTGATCACCAATGACAAGATTCCTATGATTATATTTTAATCTTTTTATTATTCAAATGCTTCACACTGCTTCCTCCTAGTATCAGCTCATCACCTTCTCTTTCATAACAGCGTCACAGAATAAAAGAGACACGCAGGCAGAAATGGGTGAATAAGAGTCTGCTGAGAGAAAGAAATCGTGTATTTTTTTCACTTCTTTAACATTTTCTAATTCTAGAATGGATTTCACATTTTAAAGTTCACGTGAAATCAAGCAGAACCAAAACAATTGAAAAATACAGAAGCCTGAACACCTAAAAACAAGATCTATTTGCTTGGTACATGTAAGTATTTATCCACTTATTTCAATACATGAACAGAGCTTATATACAATAACTGACAAATGCTCTTGTTTATATATAAAACTTTTTTTTTACTCCAAACATTAGATTATTATGCTCTTCATTTTTATTTTTAGAAATAAAAAGAAGTCATTGTGTTATAAAAAGAAAAAAGTAGCGTTTATGCGTTAACTTCTACTGATCTTGTGTGTAGAATAACTCACCACCACAGTGTCTTAGTGAATAGCCAGCATTATTAATGACAGGCTAGCCTCCTTCCTCAAATTTGCTGTTACTTACAGCTCTTTAAATGATATCATTTTATTTATCACGGCATAGTCAGCTAAATGCTTCAATTCCATGTTCAGTGTAAACTCCTCTTTATCTCCTTGGTGCAGGATAGACCTCGTACTCCATTGGGTTTGGGACAGGGAGTTGCAGTCTCACAAGCACTCTCCCTTTTGGGGGCTTACTGTGCTATGTTTGTGTTTGGGAGAAGAGAGAGGAGAAAGATATCCCCAGTTAACTAACAGGAGTCAGCTCCATGTACTCTCCTATATTACATGATTTTAATCTTGCAATCTCCTTCTCAATGTGTAGCTTTCATTTGATCCAAGACAACTTAATTCTCAACCATGCTGAGCAGAATTTACTTAACACACACGCACACAAACTGTGTTACCCTTGCCATATCAAATGGGGCTATTTCCTTCTTCAGCTCTTTCATGTCTCCTTTGCTCCATCTTCGTGTTCCAGCAGCATCAGACACTCTACCAGTCCAGTGGCTCACTAACATTTTTCAAAATGTATTTATAAGTACTTAATTTAGTTAAATGAATTAGCTTTTTACAGTACCACCCACATTTTTCTTGGAAGAAAAAAGAGGAAACTGATAGCATCTACTTGCAAGTTCTGTGTTTCTCCAAGGCTGTGCACCCACAGTCACTTCCCCAGCCTTCTTTTTGTTGAAGAGATTAGGAAGGATAGCTAAAATGGCACATTTCATCAAGCCCTTCAAAGTCATGACTGGACCCTCAGCATTTAGTTCTGTGAACTTGGATTGTGGAACTACTTAACACACTGCCAGCTATCAAATTAAAACAGGTGCTAGGAAAATATTACCATCCAGGTCAACTAATCACGGTGGTGAAATTCGCAGTGGTTCAAGCTGACTGTGAGATCTTTTGAGAGTAACGATCCCGTTTTAATAATCTCTGTACCTACAGCTCCTTGTGCCATTTGGACAATTCATATATTGAAAAATATTTAGCAGAAAATAATGGTTTTGAAATAATTTTTAAAGCCATATGTGAGTAGTGAATTTGTGCTAAGTGGTATCATGTGTTTCATGTCCTAAGAGCCCTTTATAAAAACATAAAAATACAGAATTCTAAATGGTTTTAAGATTCATAAAAATTATGATCAGAGAATGGGAAATTACAGGAAGATAAAATCTTAAAGGTAGGGTAGAGTATTTCTGAAGAAAATCACCAAGACCAAAAAAACAAAGTAATACCATATTATTAATTTGCTTTATTTGACCTGACTGTTACTGAAAAATAAACATGTACAACTAGGTATGTGTTAAATAACAACAATTTTAAACACACACATGCATACACACACCATATATAATATGAGGTAAAAATGGTTAGGATCACAGTACCAATATAAACTTTTATTTTAGAATACATTTTGTATCTCTTCAATTGTTGAATGTACCATGTAAGGCTATTTGATTGCGAGCAATAAAGTCAACCCCATTAAAGAAATACTTATGTCGTACAAAAGAAACTAAACACAAAAGTAAGATAAGAAAAGTCAGGGAGTAAAATTAACTATCACTAATTCGAAGTTGTATAGCTTCGTAGGATTGGAATGAACATCTTGGTAGACACAAAAAGCATTTGGCAAAATTAAACACCCTTTCATGATAAAACACCCAACAAACTAGGTATAATACAATGTGCTGAAAGTAATAACTGGTATCTATGACAAGCTCACAGCTAACATCATACTTAATAATAAGTAACTTCTAAGCTATGCTTGTATAGCAGGAAAAATATAAAGATGTTTAGTCACCGTAAATTTGTTCAATATTGTGTTGGAAGTATAATCAAGGACACTAAGGAAGAAAATAAAATAAAAGTCATTTGAACTGAAAAAGAAATAAACCATCTCTATTTCTATAGAAAATCCTAAGGAATCTCCTAAAAAGCTATTAGATCCAGTAAATACATTAAGCAAGGTGGCAGTGTCCAAGATCAATACACAAAATTCAATTGTATTGCCATCAACATTAAGCAATCTAAAAATGAAATTTTCAAAGCACTGTATTTACAATAGCATCAAAAATACTTAGCAAACAAATTTAGCAAAATAAGCATAAAACTTATATTATGAAAACTACAAAACGTAGTTGAAAGGAATTAAAGAAGACCTAAATAAATGGAAAGTCCTCTCAAAGACATGTTGTTAAGATGGAAATACTCCTCAAACTGATCTGCTGATTTGCTGCAATACCTAACAAAATACAAGCTGTCTTTTATACTGAAATTGACAAACCAATTCTAAATTTCATGAGGAATTGCAAGGAAGACAGAAAGATAGAAACAATTTTTATAAAGAAGATTAAAATGGAAAGACTGGACTTCCAAACTCCAAAACTTACAGCAAAGTTACAATAATCAAGACTGTGTGGTATTGTCATAAGGAAAAACATAAAGATCAATGGAATAGAATTAAGAGACCCCAAACAAACCCCTATATTGGTCAACAGATTTTTGGACAAGGATGCTCGATCATTTGATAGAGTAAAGAACAACATCTTTTCAACAAATGGTTCTGGGACAACTGGATATCTACATAGAATGAAAGGGAAACCATATCTCACACCAATCAGAAATTTAGTATAGACTTAAATGTAATTGCTAAAAGTATAAAATTCTCAAAATAAAACATTGAAATAAATATTTGTAACTTTGGGCTAGACAAAAGATTTATTAGATATAATACCAAAAGCACATGCAACAAAAGATTAGATAAATTGAACTTTTTTAAAAAAGAAAACTTCTATGATTTGAAAGACAACATGAGAACACTAAAAGGCAATCCACAGAACAGGAAATATTTGCAAATCATGCTCTCAACTCAAAGATAAAAACACAAACACAATTAAAAAGTGTGATTTGCAGTCAAGTGAGAAATGGATCTAAATATACATTTCTTCAGATAAGATACACAAATGACAATGAAGCACATAAAAGGAATCTCAATACCATTAACCAATGAAAATCAAAACCATAATGAGATACCATGTCACACACTCTAGAATAGGGATAATGGAAATGATAACAGGCATTTATGAGGATGTGGAGAAACTGGAGTTCTCACACAGCATGCACTACTGGTAGGGATCTAGAATGTGCAGTCACTTTGGAAGGCAGTCTGATTGTTCCTCAAAATGTTAACATAGAGTGCTCATGTGACCCAGCAATTCTAAGCATTTACCTAAGAGATCTGAAAAGGTATGCTTACACCAAAATCTGTACACAAATATTCATAACAGCATTATTAATAGTGTCCAAAAAAGGAAACAATCTAAATGCCATCAATTGGTGAATGCATAAATAAATATACTATATCCATACAACAGAATAATATAAAAAGGAATGGAATACTGATACATGCAAAAATATAGATTACCCTTGGAAACACAATGCTAAGTTCCAGTCACAATCACTACATACCATATGGTTCTGTGTATATGAAATGTCTAGAATAAGCAAATCTATAGAGACAGAAAGTAAATTAGTGGTTGCTTGGGTGAGGTAAGCATAGGGGTTGTGGAAAGGTGGAGGGAATAATAGTGGTGAGATTTGTTTCTAGAGTGTTAAAACGTTCTTAAGAGTATGCTGATGGCTGCACAATTTGGTGAGTATACTAAAAACATATACACTTTAGCTGAGCAACTTGTAGAGCATGCATATTATATCTTAATAGAACAGTTGAAAAATAAAATAATGACATTAAAAAACTGTCAGCATTTCCACTAAGGAGTTAAGAACCCACTGTCAATAACTGGAGAACAGAACAAATTATCAGTCCTCCTCCAATTACTTAAGGTGCCTTACAACATTGGCTATAATTAGCTTAAATTGCAAATATTTAAATCCAATCATGGTTATCATGATTCAGAGCACAAAATATCTTACAAGGCGATTGAATTACCTCTTCATTGAGAGCCATAAAGTCTTACTTAGTAAGTATCATTGAAAGGTTTGAGATGTATTTACTCGATTCCTCGTGAGGGATGTTGGGCCATACCCATGACCTGGGTGAAGTAGATGAGTTCGTATGCAAAACTTTTTTAGGATTGCCAGATGCCTGTGCTCAGTAAGCACTGTGGAATGCCACTGTGAAATTCCCAAAATGTATAGAGATTATGATGGTGCTGTGATGAAAGGTAAGGACTGAGATGAGGACTAAGTTACAAATAAGAATCTGTGATTAGAGAAAATATTCTGTGGACTCATTCCATTTACCTGAATGCGTAACTGGGAGAGACATTGTGTATGAATAGGAATTCATATATCTGTTTTGTAGGGAATGCCAACTAAGTCCATTATTTTCCAGTTTCAATTAACCATGATGAATAGTAATATTTGAATTGCCCAAACCCTCCAAACCCATCAATTTTTAAGTTTATTTAAACAATACTGAATTGCTGCAGGACAAATGTGAGATCATCTTTCTGATTGTAACAATACATGAAGTAGAAGTGTTGATGGCAAAAGCTACCTTTTCATGTATGTTAAGAGTAAATTATTAATATCAAGGATTAAACAAGGTATTTCCTCCAATTACTTCCCCATATCTGATATGTGAAAGGCTATACAGGAAGTCAAGGAGGAGTGGTGCACCATTACTGTCTTCCTTAATGTCTTCTTTTCAGTGGTAATTTTGAAGTCCAGCAAGAACAATTTGCAGGTTGGTGGCTTGGATTCTAACTGTGTTTACCATACTCTCACAAGGATATTTGAATTTGCTGACTGATTGCCATAATTTAGCAAGGTAGGACTTGGGCTTGGCAATCAGTTTGTTAGATGATACTGTGACTGATGCTTCAGCGAAAGAAGTGTAGAAGGCATTGAGGACTATAGTTACCTGGATGACAAATAGAAGCCTTCTAATAAATGCAGCTTGAATTCTAGGCTTTATCTCAGTCTGTGAAATTCCTGGAGCAACTGTGGACATTCTTCAAACTCTGAGCAATATGTTCTCTCTCACTGACCCTGCCACTAAACAAGAATCTCAGAGACTAACAGGTTTGAAAAAATCACATTCTTTACATAGGAATTCTGTTGATCCCTCTACCCAAAAGACCGAAAAGATACCTGCATGTGAATGGAGGCTGAACTGAAACAGAATTTGAAATTTTACAAAAGACTGTAGCTCAGGAAGTTCTGCTAGATTCTTATAAGCCAACTGTTCAAATGATGCTAGTAAAATATTCCAAAAACAAAAACAAAAACCAAATAAACAAACAAACAAAATACCCCAAGACACACAGACTGGTGTCACACACGGAAATCAGTCAAGGCTACGGGCAGAGTGTTCTTGCCGTTTGCACTCAAAATATGCTCAATGCAGTTTTTCAGAATAGCTCCTGTGAAAGACAATTGCTAGCTTCCTCCTGCGGGGGATGGTAGCTAATTTCTTGAGTCAAGAAAATTCTGAGGTCAGAAACACTGATCATCTCTGCGTGATGTCAAAGAGATATTTGATTAGAGAGAGACGTCAGTCCTGTAAAGTTTACTCACTAAGCAGAGGTAGTATTTTCAAGAGCGTATTCCCAAGGGAAGCTCAGGAGCAGTGTAATGCCTATGTAAGAAAGTTGTTTCACTGCTGAAAGGGACAATTATGCAGCCTTTTAAAGATCTTTCTTCCCACATTGCTTCGTGTTTTAAAAACAATGTCTGGTTATTGGATAAGAAATTCAGGATCGGGAACACTTTGCTGTTTGCAGATGAGCAGCAATAAGCCATGCAGAAGGTGCAACTGATGAAAGAAAGAGAGGCCCAGTTAGCAGAGGGAGTTGAGTGCTAGAAGGGGAATTAGTGCTCTACATTTTTAGGGTAGTGTCTACATATTTTTAGAACTTTAGACCATAGCCAATGTCCTTACTCAATGCCAGGTAAATAAGCATGAGATAACAGGGCAATTAGAAAAAAAAAAGCCCACCTGATACATTGAATTATAAAAATTTCTATGGGAATTTGAAGTATTAAAGTGATCCATGTTTCTTAATCACCATATTAAAGCCAAGTTTCTAATTCAAAGAGGACCTGAAATTCTAAAGTAGAAGTGTTATATCCCTAGACATGCATGTGAAATACATAGCAGGAATGCTCAGGCCATGCACCAGTGGTTTGAGAGACCATACACCCCTCTTTGCACCTACTGTAACCACTAACGTAATTTTCAAAAACCTCTCTCAATGTCAACAGGCAAAGAAACCACTGGAAAACCGCTGAAGATAAAATTTCCTGGGACATTTACCAATGTACATCTGACAAGAGGATTTTGTTGCAGCTCTACCAGAAGCTCCAGGGGGCTGGCTGCAATAGGGTGCTGACTGCAATGGAGACTTACTCTACTGTAAGCATTACTTATCCTCTAATAGAAACAAACATAGAAAAGACAGTTTAAAAATAGAAAAAGTGATTTCTCTATAAATTTGAACCATGTTGATACATTTCTTCTAGTAAAATTGCTGACTTTGAATGGTATCAATTTATGAAAACAGGAAGAAAGCATATTATGTCGGAATACGACATTTCTTATTACCATCAAAGCAGTATTCTCAGTGAAATTTAGAATGGTCAAATTAAATACTCATTATACTTAAAAGGAGATGGGTCAGAACTGAAAGCCTGGCTTTCACAAATATGTCCCTAGATTGATTATGAAGAGAATAAAGATGGAAATTCCACTGGCAATTTTTCTGAGAGTAGATGAGAATGAGGTAATGGGAAAAGGTTGAAAATATACATTTTAATAATTTGGACACATCCCCAAATTTTTATTTTATATGTTCCTCTTATGATGGTCTCAGGCTCATTTAAACTATGATTGCCCAAGAAGAAAATATCAATGCATGGGAAACAACAGCCATATTATTAAATTTGCCAGCACACACTCCTAATGGTACCATAGGGTGTATATTAATTTTATCCCGTGTAACCATGTTAGGAGTAACAATAATCGTGGCCTTATTATCAAGAAACAGGGACAGGTTTGTGATCCTTTAATGTTTAAATCTTATTACATCGACCTGAAGATGAGAGTGGGGCAAGTCTTAGCATAAATGTTGTGATCATTGTCCCTAAGTGTGAATAATACATCTGAGTCAGAAAATTCTAAGTATTGGGGAAGTCTGTGGGTTAAATCAGGTAAAAAATGGATATAGGTCCTCATATATGGGTAGTAATCCCAGGAAGGAAGACAACCATGCCTTTGAAGAGTGCCTTAGAGAGGAAACTCTTAGCTCTCTCTCTCTCAGATGGGTTGGTAGCAAAATGGCATCGCTGAGTGAAATCTCTGGACTTGTTTTCTCTAGCTAATGGGAATTAGTCTTTAGACAATCCAGAAGCTTGGCCTAAAATCCGTACCTGGATACCATGGAAAGAGCAGGAACAGAACACCCTCTAATTTTAAAACCACTACATTTACCTTCAGTTACCTTGTGGTTCATGGTTTAAGTGCTAAAACTGATTATTATGTTTAAATTTTTGTAAACGACCTGAGATACATAGGACCAATGAATATAGGGCTGAGAATACTGAATATCATAGCTTCCTCATTCTGGGTGCCTAAAATCAAAATCTATTGCTAACATAAACACCAAATGTGATGGGATGTATATTGCTGATGCCCTCCTACATTATGCCAAAGCTTGATTTGCTACTTTTTACACACCATGTGAGAATGTGCATAGAATGCATTTAGTGTAAACTGAAGTGGAACTCACAAGGGAGGACAACTTTGATGTGACTTGATGGCTGGATATTTCCAATAACTTGCTTTCAGTGGTATGCCAAAGACATCTACCAAAAGTCTTATAGCACATTCAGATGGAACTCTAATTGAGGGTGGAATTCCCAATTTAGTCCCATGGACACACATGACTTTGCATGTATTAATTTTTTTCTAAGTTACACAAAAGCTTATCAAAATTTAATAGCAAAAACATAAGTAGTGGTTTAATCAACGCTGAACCATCTATACCAAATATTCTGTGGAGAGTTTTGGAGCTGGTCTTGGTGTGCAGTCAGGATGAAAGAACATTCTTGAAAGCTTCTCATTACTCTTATGCTTGCTAATCATATAGAGGTCCTAGCGGGTGCTGTCTTCCAGGAGACTGGACAGGATATCAGATTAGCTAGTAAAGACAATAACACTAATAGCAAAAGTTACGTGCTTAACTAGTCGAATAGAACACCATGCCAACCAACAACATGGGGAAAGATCTTGTACCACTATAGAGGAAGGACTTTTGCATATTCTAGTAATTGTGAGCTCTGATACCTCTTCAGATGAGTGGCCAGGAGTGCTGGAGGGCCAGGCCAGGAGGATATATTTATGGGAACACATGACAAGTCTAATTTACAGGACAACAGCATTGAACAGTGTGGTCTTAGTCATTGTTGTGTGATAGCCTGGATAAAAAGAAACTTGTCCATGGCGGAACTTCTTGTTTATTTCCAAATATTTGGGTGACAAATTCTATAATAGTATTTTATTAATGTAAAAATGTTCTGATATGGATAATTACATAGTGGTTATATAAGAAAATATCTAAATATTGGGATACCTCAGAAAATTATGTTGTCTATGTAGATATTTAGAAAATATCTAAATATTGGGATACCTCAGAAAATAATTATGTGTATTATATATATACACACACACATATGTGTATATATGGAGAGACACAGAGATGGATTATATGTAGACAGGTCAATAGATAGGATAGATAAGTGAATAGAAAGATATTTTAGATATCTTTTTATCTTTTAATACATAGACTTGTAGATAGATGGATAATGAAAATGAGTAAAATGTAAACAATCACAGAATATGGATAGAGGGTAAATGTGATTTTCCTTCATTGTTCTGCTATTTTTTGGTAAGTTTAAATTGCATCAGCTTTAGAAAGTTACTAAAATAAGCATAATACTTTGTGACCAAGAGAACTTTATTTCAGCAAAAATTCGTTTGATTTTATGAAACCATTATATCATCATGCATAGATACAGAAAAATAATTTGATAAAATTAAGCAGGCATTATTATTAAAATATTGTTAGAAATCTAGCAGTAGAGGACTTAATATGATAAAGGGTATGCATAAAATCTCTATGGTAAGCAATTATACTTAATCATACTATATTAGAATATTTCCAAGTTTGGGAAAAGGAAAAAAAATTCTCCATCACCACATGTATTTACACTTGTAATAGATATTTTACTGTGTAATACAGGGTAAACAAATTTAAAAGTAATTATTTTAATATGCAAAGAAAGAAAAGAAACTGTTATTAATCACATGTGACATGACTATATGCAGAAAATCCGTAACAATCTACAGAAAAAAATTAAAAGTAGGAAGTAAAGCTAACAAAGTTTTTCAGTATACAGCTCAAGCCAAATTCTATATATGCCAATAGCAAGCACAGAGAAAATGAAGAAAAATAGATGTTATTATTTACATAATCATAAAATAAGTCAAACACATAGAATGAATTTAACAAAAGATACAAAAATTACACGATAAGTGCAAAATATTATCGAGAAAAGTTAACAAAGATCTCATAAAATGGAAAGATAGATCACATTAATAGATTTGGAGACTCAATATTATCGAGCTGTCAGCTTTACCAAGATTGCATAGATCTGATGCAATCTCAATTAACAATCCCATTATAAGATTTGTGAAATGTGACAAGCTGATTTTTACATTCATATGGAAAAGTAAAGAGCCAAGAATAGCCAAGACAATTTATAAGAAGAAAAAAGCTGGAAGAATTAAAAATTTAGATATCAAGGGATATTATAAAATACAGTAACTAATACTGTGTAGAATTGGTACGTAGGAATTAATAATTTAGTAAAACAGAATGGAGTCCAGAAGCAAATACAAACACGCTACATGACTTATAGCAAAGTGGCTCCAAAGTAAAATGGATAAAAAATAATTTATAACAACTGATATTTTTAATTGATTGGATATCCATGCAAAATAAAAAAAGAAAATCTTTACCCAAAGTTTCAACCCTTATCTCAGGGAAAAAAAGTAGTTGAAATATGAAAGCTAAAAGAAAAAAAAAAAACCAAAAAACTTCTAAAAAGAATACAGGAAAGTATCTTTATGACTCTAAGTGACAGATATTTTCAACAGGACAAAAATTAATAATCATAAAGTTAAATTGAATTCCATCATAATTAATAACTTCTTTGTCAAAATCCTCAAGGGAGTGAAAATGCAAACCACAAGCTGGTATGCATATCTAAATTAGATAAATATGTCCTATAAACCCATAAAACAAATTAGATAAAGTTCTCCAATAACACCCTCTTTGTCCCCCAGGAGACAGTACAAAAAGACTAATGGGCAAAAGAACCCAATAGTCACTTCACAAAGGAGGATAGCCAATTGGCCAATTACTATTCTATGAATGATGCTAAAGGTCATTAACAGGAAACAAAAATGAAAACCTCAAAACCACAGCACAGTTGCCAGAATGTCTAAAATAAAAATAACTTAAATTGGTATGACTATTTTGAAAAACTTTGGCAATATCTTCTAAACCTGATCACATTCACACTTGGTGACCAAGCATTTTCAATCATAAAGTCATAATAAAAAATGAGAACATGTGTTTGTAAAAAGACACATTTACGAAAAGACAAGTACAAGTAAGTTCAACATTTCAGTAGGAGCCAATAGATGCATGTTATTGTGTGTACATTTGCTGTTTTAAGCTGTTACATTTTGGAGTAACTTGTTATACAGGGAGGGATCATTAATTCAGTAGATACTCCAATCCCCAGAAATGAAAAAGATATTTCTCTTGGGTATCAAAACATAAATATGGCTGTGTTTAAATTAAAATAGCTTTAAATTTTATTAGTTTATCGAGTAGACAAGGTAGGAATTTTCTCTCTATACTTAACAGTTTTGTCAAAGACCAGGCATATAATATGGCCCTGCCTACTGAATATAGTCATTTAAATGGAACTTTTGTCATTTAGACACTTACACATATAAAGTATACAATACAGAAACCTTGAAAACTACGTTTTTGCTACATATTTTGCCCCACTACTACATGTAGATTTAGTGTAATTTGACATTTATTGAACACCTGAAATGTGTAGGGCTCAGTACTCAGCCATTCTAAATAAGTTATATCATATAGAGCCTTTTAATGCAATCTCTATTTCTGAATTTCTCATTTGCCTTGCTTTTCAGTAACATTTGATATATTTGGTCAGCATCTCACTAGATAGAGAACACTGTGTAGTAATTTAACACCATGGACTCTTGACTTCATTTTTGCCAACTGTGGGACTTTAGCCAGGTTATCTGAACTTTTTATGCCTTAGTTTCTTCATTTGCAAAACAGTTATGGTAATATTACCTATCTAATAGGCATACTATGAGGCTTAAATGAGCATGCTTATAATACTGCCTGGCCCAAAGTCTTTGTTCAGTGCACGTTAGTATTTGTTGGTTTTTATATTCCTTAAAATAAGCTCATGTGGATTCTGAGATTTTGTTTTGTAAACTGACCTCACAGTGTTGGAATTCTTAAGTTTATATCACACTTTATAATATGCAGAACATAATGAAATTATTATTTTTTATTTCAGAGAACCATAGGAGTTTGGGCCATATTATTAGGAATGTTTAAAGGTCTAGAAATATCCATCTAGAAATAAGTTATGTTTTTATAATTTGTCTTTTGGGCTTGGCTTGTGAATCATTCATTGTTTTCATTGTGATTTAGTCATATTCAACCATGAATATTTAAGGGCTTAGGGCAACAAGTTTACGTTGGTCAGTAATGATGACAGCAATTGTGCCAGGAAGAGTTTACATTTGTGTAAGACTTTGTACCTTATGCATTTCATGTACATCTCAATTGATACTCAAAATAACTTTAAATGGACAGGGAACAAACTTTAAAAAAAAAGCAGATAAAAAAATTAAAGTTCAGGGAGGCTGATTCACCAGAAGTCACACGAAAGGAACGAGGAGGAACACATTTTTCTCCGTGGCCCAGGAATACTGTGAACTCTTTAACCGGATGTGCTTTTACCTTGGATCCTTGTTTAATATTCCTTTCAGTGAAGATGATCTGCACAGCCAGGTGCCTATGCCATAGAGTGAAAAGTAACCTGGACTAGAATATGTGAGCTCTCTGATTGCACATAACTGTGTAGTTTTTTATAGAATTAACTGGACTTCTACAAATTAATACTATCACCAGGCAGAAATAAGTTGGGGATAATGCTGGATCAGTAAAGGAAACTTCAGGGAGGATTAGACTTACTCCAAAATTCAAGAGGCAGAACCTTGTAAGCAGGACAGTTGCTAAGTAAACCCATGGATTTTGATTGCTTATTTGGTAAGGAAGCAAAATGTATTTGTCATTTTTAGTGGTTTTTTTTCCCCAATGTATTATTTTTATGTTGTTTTACATGATCTTTGCAGAGTTCTGAAAAGTAGTCTGATTTTTAGATCATTATTTATTTTAATGTAGATTGATGAGTAGTATATGGTCATTTTACATTATTCGGCCATAATATGTGTGTTTGTGTGTGTGTGTCTGTGTGTGTGTATGTGTGCATATGTGTAGTTTTCAACATGTTACACACATATTAAATTTAAAATTATAAGAATTTTTAAAACTAGGAGGAAAGTTTACTTAAAAATAAACATTTTTAGGGTAATGATAGAAAGTCAAAATTTCTTCACGGCATTTTTTTTCCATATTGATCCCTAAGAATTACCTCTTACTTAGGAACATCGACTACCTTTGGTAGAAATCATTTATCTCAAAGCATGGGAGAATAAACAAACATTTCCCTACCAAATTTAATTTTTTCTTTCTCCAATTAGTAATTTTATATGCTTGCTGGCAGTAATACAATTACACTCTTCCTTGCTACCACACCATGGAGAAGACTTGAGAATAGAAAAATAATATTTATTTTCCATTTTAAAATTTCATAATCTACATATAACATCTTCACTTAAAAAACATGGTTTATTAGAGAGTGATTTTAATTATGTCTCCTGCAGCCTGCCTGTCCTTAGTTCCTGTCTTTCTCTCTTTTCGCCTTCCATTCTTTTTTCTTACCTATAGAAGTAGTAAAAATGCCAACATTTTTCTAACAAAGTAGCAGGATCTAAGGTAGAAGTGAACCCCAACTGATTTTGCAGACATAAGCCTCAATTTCATGTTAAAATCTTAAATAAGACTGGATAAATTTTGTTTAGCTTAGCTTTATTCCTCTTATTGAAATTGATTGATTTCCTTAGGTAATGTTTAGCGTTTAGTTGGAAAGGAGAGGCATCCCCTTTTTGCGACCACAATTTGGCCAATTTACTATACAAAAACACAGTTTATGTTAGAAATATGAATGCAACAGGTGTGCAGAATACTCAACGCTCTATCTCTAATATTTATTTCTGCCCTATTATTTGGAACAGGATGACATTAACAAAAGCTTTATGAAATGAGCTCACTTACTTTTATTGAAACTTTGACCCTTCTTTCATAGGCACAGAGAACTCAACAATTCTGGTAATTTTATTATCAACAATAGCTTTAGCAAAGCAGTATCAATCTCTGAAACCACTGGAGCTCCTGATTAGCATGTCAATAGCTGTGTATCCTCCTTGTTAAAGGATTACATCATCTGCTGCCAAGATAGCCTAAATGCCTTAAGTACAGGTCCAAACCAATTTAAATCTCTGCTGCTCTATCATTTCCCATATTAAGATTTTTTTTCTACCTTAAGAAATAGGATCCAAAATGTGTATCTCCTAAAATTGGTTGATGAAGTAGAAGAGGGATGTGTCATGGGGCATCTGATGCAATTTTTTTTCCTCCACTGGTAGCAATTGTAGCAGATTATAATGTCTAGATGCAATGTGTGCATGTTATTGAACTGTCAAAGTGTTAGTATATTATTTAAGCCATAATATTGCTATACAAAACAGATTTAAGCTATGAGCTTTGTCTAAATTTATTTTTGTTTTCCATTCATTTAAATGGCACTTCTCAAAAATAACAGTCAACACAAAAATAGGATAGATATCCCAGTACACTGAGGTCTGGCAATAAATGACCAATGTGATGACAATGCTCACAGTGATCATGGGGGTCCATCATTTTGATAGTTATGCAGTGTCTTCTATAATTAGTCTGAGAATCAAACACTATTTTACTCAACCATGTGATAAGTGGAAGAATTTAATTTATTGAAGATTAATAAAGTCACAGGGAACATTAAAAGGTTGCTGAACTTTTCAATACAGATTATAAATCAGGCTGTTATATTATTTTGTTTGCTTTTTAAATAAGAAATTTGAAAAAACTTCTTACTAATAAATTGCTACTACACTGAAATGTTATATGATGCTTTAAAAACTTATACTTTCTTTTAAAGAATAAGCAATTTTCAACAGAACCAATTATTTTCAATTCTGCTTGGAATTAGTATGATAAATACACCTTAAAAATCAAGTTAGTAGAGCACTATCAGTCTAGAATTGCCTAGAGTATTGACTTTTACATGCAATATTATTTTTAAAAGATGCTAAAAAGGAAAATGCAAACTAAAATCACTTAATTAGACACTTCTGGCTGGACATGGTGGCTCGCGTAGTCCTAGCACTTTGGGAGGCTGAGGCAGGAGAATTGCTTGAGCCTAGGAGTCCCGGACCAACCTTGGCAACATAGCAAGACTCCATCTCTATTTACTAAAATAAATTGTTAAAAATCAAAATAAATAAAATGGACACCGTCATAGGTACCTTTGGAGGTGTGTAAGAGTGAGCATTTTTGTTTGTGTTTGTGTGTGTGTGTGTTTCAGAGAAGTAGACTACAGAATTGTCTTTGTTAAAATATTCAACAATTTTATAGCATGAGTCAGGAAGCTTAAAGTCAGAATAAGCTAAATGTTACTTGTTAATATTTTCTTTTTTTAGTCTTGATGGCAATGTAAAAGAACTGGTTACATGGAAAACCATTCCATTGCTGAGCTATGTATTCTGGGTTCAGATTTTCTTTTTCTTTTCAAATATTTTAGTCACTTTAAGTTTTCTCCTTGGGACTATTTCTAAATTTTCTGTATCTCTGCATGAAAATCTAAGAAAATTTGCAAGAAAGAGAATTGTTTCACTTTGCAACTTTATCACTATACTTCTGATTACTGTTCAGTAGTTAGCCCATTAAAATGTTTAAATATCTCCAGATGGATTATGTCTAGTCTATGACTCTCCCATTACTGTAATTGCTATTAGTGAAAATACTCATATAGCTAGGCAAACTATGACAGAACTCAGCACGTGGAAACTGGTACTTGTGGATCTGATCATTAACATTATTGAGGCCAGGGTGAGATTGTACAATTAGCTGGCCATGAATTAGAGGCAATTTAAAGTTCTTTTGAATGCCAAGATTTTGTCATTGTAAATACTGCAGTACAGTAACTGCTATTTGCAATTTCAAGGAAGAAAACTGTAATACCAAGACCACGCACTTGATATGAGAAGTGGGAGATGTGGTAATGAGGAGCATGTGCCAGGACAAGGGACCCTGGTGGTTTTGGTGAAAATATTCGGCAAAGTCAAAGGAGAGATGATAGGAGCACTGAAAGAGAGCTCATTATTGCTGGGTATGATAGCTACAGGCAAATAGCATGGAAGCAAATGGTATTTGTTCTTAATATTTTTCATTTTCTTTAAAGTAAGTTAATTAAATTTTGCTTCTAAAACCCATGAGGTTTTAGTTATAATATTAATTATAAAGGAAAGGTATTTAAAATAAGTTATTGACATTTTTTTTTAAAAGGGCAGCTATGCAATAGAGATAACTTCCTTTTAACTTAGCTTCTGTGGTCTCTTGTGGAAAATAATCAGAGAATATCATTAGCACTATGTCGTCTAGAAGAGTTTATCACCCTAAATCTAATTGCACAAATAATTGTTTTTAATATAGGAACTTTCTATATATAAAAACTTATATAGGCGTATAATGTCATCCTCCCTTGCATTTTTCTTCATTACCTAATCTTACAAATGAAAATAATGCAATTAAGGTTGTACCTAGGATCCTATATACCGTGTTACGTTTGGAAATGGCTACGTTGTCACTTGCATAAGCCTCTTGAATTATCTCACAACACAGGTTGTGAAGGCAGATTCAGGGACAGCTCCTAAGTACTCCACAGTTAAATCCACTCATGGTGAACCTATCAGACTCCTTTTCATGGCAAAGAGTCTCTGAAGTAATCTGATTCTATCCTTACACATCGTGATGGTTATTCAAATAATTATGAAACGTATTCTAAGTGCCCATTATATTGAATATCTACAACAAATAAAAGTCCTAGTTGCTCACCATTTTGATGAGGCTGGCTTTGAAGTAGCTCTTCCAGACCTTCTCCTTGCTGCAGCAAGGTAGTGGCATGGTTCGATAATGCAGAAAATCCATTAAAAGGAAAGGAACATCAACAAAAATATGGGCCTATCACACTGAGCTCATTTTGACCTACCACATCCTCCCTCTGCATGAGCAAGATACTTTTCAACCAAGAAATCCCAAAAACCCATTTAATAATTACCTAGATATATACACATTCCACCATTTACCTCTGCGTGTGACCACTGTCTTGAAACCACAGAGAGCTATTTTGGATTGAAAAATATATGGAACCATTCCATCAAGAAGAATATAGCAAATTTTCTCCCTGTAAGAAACTGGAGGAATTACTCAAGGCCTACTTTTAGCAGCAGTGGTTGCAGACATTATCTTTAAATGAGTGCTTGGTTTCAGCTGGATATGTCCAAAGGAAAATGACTTTAAATCAAATAACAACAGGGCATAGAAAACCTTGCCATTTGATAGATCTTGAGACACTGTAATTTTGGAACATGTTAACATCTACAATGCTCTTGAGAAGAGTCTGTTATAATCAGATGCCAGACATAATTTCACATCCAAGGTTTAAAAATTTAAGAGGTCAAGTAAACTCTCTCAGAATAAAAGGGGTACAAAGTTTTCCCACCCAAATTATCGGGAAATCTGTTCAATCTAGATTTTTTTCTCAAATATAATTTATTTTCAAATATTCATTGAACAAATGTTAGAATTATAAACTTTGTTTTTCTTTCACACTGATGCTAGCCCTACTACATGCTCAAAACATACCTAAGACAAAAAGCAAATGGAGAAAAATTATATGAGTCTGTTATTTTTCTGCATTAATAATACCAGTCAATATACTTCTTGATTGATTTTTGTGTCAATGAAAATTATGTCGAGCATTACAGTATGTAAAGTCTTTGCAGGCCTGTTTAACATCACTCTTCTCTTAGGGCACAAGTTAAACTGAATTTCTACTGGGGTTTATTTGTTCCCTGGCATTTATCCACATGCAATCTAATCTCAAAGCTCAATGCTCACCTAATTCATTCGTTAGTCACTTCACAGATATGTGAGGAGGCAGAGGACCCCTCTTGGTAGTATATTGTAATTACTCTATAGATATTTGTGAATATTAATAAATGATTTAATTATTCATAAATTAAATAATCTCTATCCTAAGGGCAGCATGGACCACGCCGACCTGATTATTGCAGCCTCCTTTGGCCCAGTCGGAGAGAGCATCCGCTAAGGTGCACCAGAAAGGAAGTGTTCACATGTCAGCTTCTTGTGTGTCATTTTGTTCAATGCTGTATAGTAACACTTCCAACAATCATGTCAGACATGCAAGTAACTTGATTGATTGCTCTCTATCATTATGCTTCTGCTGCAGCAACAGTGAAGAGAAGGATGTGTCAAGATGAATATGCCCTCAAATGTTCATAATGCCTATTTAATGGACACTTCACTATTTGTCAGGCACTACTCCCAACCTCTTATTCATTCTACATCAGAGTCCTTGGAAGTTGATACCTTATTTTATTATGCAAGGGCAAAACACAGAAGTAGGAGGACTCATACAAAATTTAAGTTATTTGTTTACAGACTTAACTGCAAAAGTTTTACGAAAAATGTAGAAATATTTAAAGATAAGAGGGTATTTAGATACCATTCATATCAATATTTAAATGGAAAAAAATTTTAAACCATTTAAATAATCCCATAAACTGAAGTTTTTAGATTATTTACAGTACATTTGGGTGAGAGAGAAATATAAATAACTATAATATCTTATGTTTTTAGTTGTTTCTATACTCAATTACTTCCAGTGAATAAGGAAATGGGATGATTCATCTGACCATTTAAACTCCATTTGCAGTCAGTTTATGCAGACTGTTGAGCTTGTAGGAACCTGATCTTCATCTTTCTGGGATCTGCCTTCTGACCTCCGCCTCCCAGGTTCAAGCGATTCTCCTGCCTCAGCTTCCCAAGTAGCTGGTACTACAGGTGCATGCCACCATGTGCAGCTAATTTTTGTATTTTTAGTAGAGACGAGGTTTCACCATGCTGGCCAGGACGGTCTCAATATCTTGACCTCGTGATCTGCCTGCCTCAGCCTCTCAAAGTGCTGGGATTATAGGCATGAGCCACCACGCCCAGCTGACTCCTCCTAGTTTTAACTGACTTAGAATGTGGTTAGAACTAGTGAGCTGTGTTAACAGGTATAATACAAAGCATAGGTATTCTATATCCTGAAGAATTTCATGCACTTTTCAAACAAAAATTTATTTTAAAAAAACTAAAATTGTCTATATTATTTCTTAAATAATAACAAGGGTAATAAGATAGAAGAAATACAATTTCCTTATGATAGAAGTTTGACACAGATTTTTCTTTTGTCTCTTTTTTTCATTCATCTTCAAAAACATTCACCTGTTCCTCAATATTTTCAACTTCTTTATTCTCTTTCTTAAGTTTCTTTCATTGTAACATGTTTGGTAATGCATTATGTGAGTGAGAAAAGTAATGGACAGACTCTCAAAATAGCCCAATTATAAGGAGGGGTTGGTTGCAGATTATGGAAATGGCACCTGGACATCCACAAAAAGCTGTATTTTTCTGCCAAAGTTCATCCATGGTGGACCAATTGCTTTCCACACCAACATATCCATCTTTGTAGATGATCTTACAATTGAAGATGTCTACCCCTGTGCCAGACAGGGTTGTTCATCTAAACACTCATTTCATCTGCCCCACAGGAATCTCCGACTTAAGCAAAGTCGGAAACACCATTTTTTTCTAGTCTTTTAAGTTTCTTGTATATTATCTTGATAATGGCTTAATATTTGAAAGTATTTTGCATCAGAATCTTGGAATCTTTTCAAATTCCTTCATTTGTACATTTTTTTTCAGAGACAAGTGTTTCAGAGATGTTTTATGACTGATGAGGAAATTTACATTAAACAGTTTCCACAAGTCTTGAAAATCACAGAGAGAAAAGTCATATTTATTTTATATTCTTTTAAGGAAGGCAAGATATTTACCTCAGATTTAAGTCACAATGTTCATGAGAGAATAAAGTCATAATATACACTTGGCATATTTACAAACATTATATTATGTCATTATATAGTGTTTTATATTACTTAATATACATATTTTACAACAAATGACATATGAAATATGTAGATATGTTTAGTGATAAATGATAGAATAAAATATATGAATAATATACTAGGTATATGCATTACGGCTTTTGCTTGTTCAGGAGCAATATGAGTTAGATCTGAAGTAAACTTCTATGTATAACACAGAATGCATATATTAGCTAAATATTACGTTATATGTGGGTCAAATATTTATAACACATAATATATGAGATATAATGTATATTAACTAAAAATATAATACTATATATAGGTCAAAGCTATTTAAAGCATAGAAAGTTTTAAATTCAGAGAATAGTTCACAGAAATTCTTACATGTCTCAAATTATACTATATCTGTCTTTTAATCACTCAATGACAAAGGGAAAATTAGAGTCCAGAGATTTGCAAGAAATAAATACACTTTTAGTAAAGCCTGTATGGTTTTAGCAAATAAATAAAGTAAATAAAATAAATAAACTTTTAGTAAAAATCTGTAACATTTTATCATGAAAAAAATGAGGAGCAAAACTTTTCTATATCCTCATCTCTATTTAAACAAACTATTTTGGTAAAATGAAAGATTGATCATTGGTACATGCATATAAAAAAATTAAAGAGAAAAAGATCATTTTGGTGTTTCTGGTAACACTTTATTACTCTAACCATGGAAACTTGAGGTAGAAGCCTATTTTTAGAGGAAAACATGAGAGGCCATTTTGGTTTGAAGCAGAAACTATGCAAAGTCCTGGGTTAGACTTGACAGAAAAGTTGAAGGAAAATGGTGTTAGTTGTTCTACATAAAGGGGAGCAGTGGATATAGTTTTGTATTTTTTTGTACAATTAGGAAGAAAAATAGTTTTCTTGTCTTTTTGTAAAAATATATATCTGGAATAAGAAATAGACTTGTGAAATTGTTTCTAAAAAGCATCAGACAATAGGCTTCACTAGAGCGGCAATGCTGATTTAAAATCTTCAGAAAAATCCGTTAGACATCACAGCCTTGCATTACTGGTGCTCTGAAGAAGAGGGGGCTATACCTACAATTGGGATGAAGTTGTAGGGAAAGAAACCAGAGCAATAAAGATCTTGTGCTTCAAAATGAGATTACAGTGGAAAAGTTAATTAATATGCAACACTTCACAAATAGAGAAACGTCAAACAACAGGGTAATGTAAGAACGATCTCCACCATTATGATTCCATGGAAAAACTAAGAGCAATCACAAAACCTTCCATAGCAACATGTTTAAATGTAAGAATTAAACTAAAAACGCTGAACTTTGGGGAACGTTGGTATTATATCAGAGATATGATCATTTTAATCTTATCCTCTGGGTCACCTTTAATCTTTCTTGTTTCTCTGGAGTTTGTAAAATTATTATACTTATTTCCCTCCGATTTTGATATACTTGAACAAAAAATATAGCTAGACTAATCCAATCAGCCATTTGGTGGCAAGTCAATTACAATAAACTTCTTGGATCCTGAAGATCCATCAGTAACTCTCACATATAAACACTTATTCTGACTATGAGTGTCTTACATCAGTGCAGACAGAGCCCCAGCCAGCAACATTATCAGGTTTTCTGAGATGTTTGATCTACATTTCATCCACTCAGAAGACCCATTTTACAGCAAAGGATGTATAGGAGTGGGACCATGACCATGAAACCTATTCATTGCCTTACATACAAAAGCATTCAAAGGCAGTTAACACTGTAGAATGCTAGGGCAGTCTATGAAAGGCACAGATGAGGAGTGAGCATGGGGGCAATTCTCAAGCTGCATGGGTATCGTTTTTTAGAAATCAGGATAAGTATTAAATCAGAGATTATGGCACTGTATCTCCAATAGGAAGTGTTTATGGGTTCAAAATACATGCATGGTAGCAAAAATGGGCTACTTACAACTTCCAGCAACTCATCAGGAGACATTTGGCTTTCTATCTCTGCAGCTCTGCACTCTATGTGGTTGAGTTTCATCAGATAACTTTAGACTCCTTATGTCTACAGACCAGTAGGTGAGAAGAGGTGTCAACATCTTCTAGTAAAATTGACACTGGTCAGCTGAAGGAGGCATCATCCTCTTACCCAATGGGCTGTGAACACAAGAGATCCACTTAGATCTGCCATAGTAACTCTGACTGTAGAAGAGTATGATTCCCGAGAGTCCGGATCCCTCATTAATCAGGGATTGGTCAAACCAACATTTAAGCCACCGAGCCTTGCTATTTTAACAGCTGAGAGAAATTTAGCATGGGTAGTGGTGAAAGGAAGAAAAAGGTACCAGTAGGCCGGGCGCGGTGGCTCAAGCCTGTAATCCCAGCACTTTGGGAGGCCGAGGCGGGTGGATCACGAGGTCAGGAGATCGAGACCATCCTGGCTAACATGGTGAAACCTCGTCTCTACTAAAAATACAAAAAACTAGCCAGGCGTGGTGGCAGGCGCCTGTGGTCCCAGCCACTGGGGAGGCTGAGGTAGGAGAATGGCGTAAAACCCGGGAGGCGGAGGTTGCAGTGAGCTGAGATCCGGCCACTGCACTCCAGCCTGGGCAACAGAGCAAGACTCCCTCTCAAAAAAAAAAAAAAAAAAAAAAAAAAAAGAAAAAGGTACCAGTTTTGGTCTTGACATACATTATAGCAAGAAGGCTTAGATAGATAGATCATCTTACTAAGTCTTCTTACAAATTCCCTTCAGAAAACAGGCACCACAAGAGCCCTGCAGTTTATGCTTTCTGAGCATACATGGAGAATGGACTCTGCATTGACACAAAGGATGGACTGTGGGCTTCCTAGAACTGAGCCTCTCAGATGTCCTTCAAGAGAAATGTCTGCAGGAAGCACAAAGAACTGAGAGTCCCAGGGTGCACATACATACTAGGGGTACCTCCCATCCCCAGTCACCAGCCAGCTACTTAGCATTTCACAGGTACTGGCACTGGCCTACTCCTACTGGAGGCAGGACTCTCCTAGTGAAAATTTTGTCTTAGATATTCTACATCTGCTTAGCAGAAATTTTCTTGGAACAGTCCTTAAGTCTGAGATTTTTCTAGCCAATCATTCTTCCTGCTCACTCTCATTTTGCAAGAGTCAGAACTGCTTTGCTGCCAAAGGCTTTCCTTGCCTGCCTCTGACTTTCCCCCTTTATTCTTTATAGGCACTTTTCTCAGTGAATCTCTTGTTTGTTTAATTCCATCCTGGTGTCTACTTGTAGGAAGACCCAAATTAAAAGACAACATTTTACCTGGAATCATAATAATATTGTAAAATTATTACTTGAGTTTTAGCTTTTTCCTGATCTCAATCTGGGCATAGATCCCTTCTGTGCATATAGTCTTCAAATTTCTCTGGAGCTTCTATCACAAGGATTCTTGGTCTGAAGTATATAGACCTATATAGTTGGCAGCACTATTTAGGGCCTTTTCTCAGGAGCCAAATCTTTACATAATCTGTCTTTTCCAAATTTCTCCCCTCAGTCCTAAAAATCTTTCAGAAACAGTGTTAATCAGTAAGGTAAGGAAATCTCCAAATTCCAGTAGCTTAAAAAATTATTTTCTTTTCTTGTCTTAATATCCACAAGCATAGGTAGGGGACAATTTCCACAAAGTCGCTCAAGGAGTCAGTAAAAATAAACCCAATTCTCATAAATGACAACATTTGGAAACAGATCCTCAGTTTCCAAGAGAGCAAGAGAGAGCTAGAGTGTCATGTAGTGTGTCTGTGTGTGTGTGTTTGCGTGTGTGTGTGTGTGAGTGTCATGCAGTGTGTGTGTGTGTGTTTTATGTTTTGGTTTCTTTATAACATGTCATTTCATCTAAGAGAGCATTGGATGAAATGAGCTATCTGGCCATGCTTAACTGCAAACGTGCTAAAAAAAGGTGGTTAGCAGCTAGAATGTTTGTTGAGCACTACTGTCTCTTCTAGAGAACTTACTACTGCCAAGATGATGCTTTTAAAACAGAATTCTAGTTGCTTTGTTTTCTGCTGTTAAAAACATTTTCACGGTGAAAAATCTGCTTAGCTGCTTGAATCATGGGAAGGAAAAAGGATACAAAAAATGTAATGAGAAAAAGACTTGTTTGTTAAGTCTTAAAATAGTAAACAAATATATACATAGTAGGATGTCATATTGGTGTAACAACTAAGGCACCAAGGTATGATAGATATCAGATAGCCACCTGTGTGTGAAATGAGTTAGACCACTCCAGAGAACCTGAAAGAAGGTGATTACTTAAAACTGGTTACATGACTTTATGCCTTTTGCTTATATTAAGAGTACAGTGTTTGGAAGAAAATGTCTTTAGCGATAGCTATGTTGTGATTCTCAATAGCCCAAGATGAAGAAAATTTTGGGAGAATGTGCTTCTATTTATATATGGTCAGAGGAGATTGTCTTCAACTTGAAGAAATTAGCATGAGTTCTCCATAGTTAGGAGACTGGGTGGATGGCTCCTTGACTCATGCCCTGGGAATGAAATTTCTAATTGCTTAACAATAGAGTGAAATAAAGCAAGATGCAGTAGGTAGGACTTTAGTGTCAACCCTCCAGAGGTGAGTGCTCTGTGTTCAGGCAGAAAGAAGCATGCATACTTGGGCAACTGGTGGGGTAAACTTCTTATTGTTCTCCAATATCATTCTCTCTTTCTTGCACAATGTAAGAACTTTCATCTAGAGAAATTGTCATCAAAATAAATAAAGATTACATGTCAAGTCCCGTCTGGGGTTACGTGTCACCATGTATCTAAATTCTGGCCAATGGAATTGCTGACAGTGGACGACTTTTATGGCATCCTTGGGAAATCTTTCTTAAAAGCTGATGCACACAGTTTGACATTCTTCTTCCCTTTCACCATCATGTTGCTAGAATAACTGGAGTTCAATTTTACATCGTTAGTGACTCTTTGTTTCTTATGCTACATTGACATAAGAACCAATAATTTAAGTATGCACTTGGTATCCTAAGGACAGAGAAAGCTACAACAGCCCTAACGTGTCATATATTGCACCATGCATTTTTCAATGTCTTCTAATAGCATACTCTACTTCTGTGAAGAATCCACTGAAGAATACTATGGTTGTGATAAGGACATGTCTTAGAAAAAAGTATAATGGTAACAGATGGAATTAAAAATCTTAAGAGAAATCCAGCAATAATACCTGCCAGTGTCTGAAGAGCCGCTGAAGCAATATACATCACAGAACATGACCCGAAGTACCAGAAATAGCTCCTGCTCCAATGCCTTGATATTACAGGCAATTAAAGGATAAGATGATTTTTAAAAAGTATTGGCAAAGTGAAATTTGTAAGTGACTAACTGTAATTGGGAACTGAAGAACAAATTAAGTTTCTATAATACGTGACCTTTTTAAATTGTTCTTTATGTATGTATTTGTGTATTTATTTATTATTCTTTGAGATAGGGTCTCACTCTGTCATCCAGGCTGGACTGCAGTCATGTGATCATGGTTCATTGCAGCCTTGATCTCCTGGGCTCAAGTGATCCTCCCCTCTTGACCTTCAGAGTAGCTGGAAACTCAGATATTTGCCACCATACCATGCCTAAGTATTTGTATTATTATCATTTGTAGAGCATCTCACCATATTTCTCAGGCTGGTCGTGAACTCCTACAATAAAGCAATCCTTCTGCCTTGACCTCTCAAAGTACTGGGATTACATGTGTGAGCCACCACACCTGGCCTTATTTTGTTTTCAAATTTAAATATTTGGCTCATGATTTTCATGAGTTTCATTGGTCTAGGAAAAATAAAATTTTATATTTATAGAGTGATCAAATGAAAGTTCTTGTTCCAAGTGAACTCATGGAGATCATAAATGTTAAGTATAACACATGGTCTTGATTGGATTGTGTATCCTTTGGTGAGTTGGCCAGTTGTCCAGGTCACCTGCACTCACAATTCCAGGAAACCAATCCTCAAAAACACTCACAAATCCACAAAAACAGGAACCAATGAAAACTCTTAGTGCCTTGGTTGTTATCTTCTTCTATGTAAAAAAAAAATGAGGAAAGTGGTGGATTATTTCTGAAATATAATTAATTGTACACTTTAAAAAAATCAAAGCATTTTTATTATATTCTACTTCAAATATCCTTTTTTTTTTGAGAGGCTATTCTATAAAGACAAATTAAAGCAGTTAAATATTTTTGTTTTTAATTATCTATATTTTTTCACTTTATCAACTGAGTTTATTTTTCCTAAATAATGATTTAGCTAACATGACTTTATTTATCAATATATTAATATTATGATCATGTTGAATCTTTTCATCTTGACTTCTGCCTTTGCCACTAGATTCAATAGCACATTTGGTGTTGAAAGACCTTTGTGATTCTATTATCATTATAGTTTTTCCTCTAGATATTTACATTTTGCCAATGAAAAATAGTATTTGTCTTAAATTCTAGAGTAAACTAAGTTAAATTCCACTTCATTTGTTGTTAAAACCGTACATATTTATGTTTGATTTTTAAGGTGGAGCACTACAACTGCCTCCTGAAAATATTTCCTTACAAAGAATGATACCTAAATTCATATGATTACAAATGCAATTATAATCATTAATATTAGCATAATATTGCCCTGGTTGGATAATTTTACTCAACTATCTGCAATTTTGTGTAAGGTGTGAGCCTATCTAATAACTACTGCTGCATTCTAGAAGCTTATAATTTCTGTAATCAAATATATTCATAAAAGAAGTAACACAAAGGCCACATATTTCAATTGTAATATGTTTCAGAAATAAATGCTTAACAACTACTTTCATCAAGATTACGGATAAAAGAAAAAATATAACACAATCATCAATTAGCTTCAAAAGAAGCTATTCATATATTAACATTTGATTTAATTTTTCATTCATATTTTGCTATATTAACACTAAAGTGTTTTATACATACATATGTATGTGTATATATATATACACACATATATGTTATCAGCAGATAACATATACATATTATCAGCACACGTTAAGTCTTGTGTTCACTTTGTGTTACCAGAAATGTTTAATGTAGCTGGGTTTTTTTAAATATCACTTTGCATCTTAGATATTCCATGCTTGCCTCTATCATAAAGAGATTTGAGGCAATGAAGTGTGCCTTAAACTATATGGTTTTAAAAAGAACTGTAATTGCAGCTGACTAATAGATGATAGAAATAGACATGTACATCTGTGTTCTATAAAAGTCATAACTCTACATATATTTTCAAAACAAAAATGTGTTATACAATGCCTTCTACTGTGAGTTAAAAAGAGACATTTTAAACGCCTTTGAAAAAATGTTTCAAAATGTCATTTTTGGCAAGGGGGAGGGTGACATACATCTGAGGAAAGTGAATGAAAATTATTATGCCCGCATCCCTATCCATTGTGCTGAAAAAATTTTGATATTTGCCCTGTCATATCCATGGATACTTATTAAATGTCTAGAATTCTGACTGCATTCTTCATTGTATGCTTTAGAACCAACTACGTGATTCGGAGTGCAAAATCCATGAAATAATTTCCACAATGATTATGACAAATTTAAACTCCAGCAGGAAAGCTTAAAATAATTTTTGATCGTACACGTTGTTGGATAAATAACATTGTCAGTATAAAGATCCCAGAAACAGGATTGATTTCTTTGTTCATACTAACAACATTTCCTGAACATTTGATTAGGTCTCAAAGGAAATAAAAGACATATAGTTTAAGTCACATAAAGGACACACCAGACAATAAACAAAGAGATTCCTACTGTCTTCTCGCTAGCAGTAGGAGGCATAATGGTCACGAATTTGGGACTCTATGTGTATTTCTTGGCCTTGTCAATAATGAGTTTCTTCTTATATTTTTGTGAGATAAATTTTAATACACATTATTGAGGCAGGGGAATAGGGTCTGGAGGGAGGGAACTTAACGTCGATTTGAGTTGATTTCCTAGAGCTGAATCAAAAGGAAAATCCTATCTCTCCACACTCCCTTTTCACTGTGTTACTGATGAAAAATGGAAAATGCCTCTAGTTGGTCCCCTTTTGCAACCAATGGACTGGTTGGTTTCCTCTAACAACCAATCAGACTGGTTGTAGGCCAGGTCTTCATGTGTAACTTTGTAGCTTTGCTTCAGTCTCTGACCGGTTGCCTCCCTCAACCAATCAGACTGGTAGTGAAGTTGGGGGACACTCCTTCATTTACATAGGGTGTAGCCAAGTAACCAATGGGAAACCTCTAGAGGGTATTTAAACACAAGAAAATTCTGTAACCAGTGTTCTTGATCTGCTAGCGCGAACCTGGTCCCACTCTGTAGAGTGTACTTTCGTTTCAATAAATCTATGCTTTTGTCGCTTCATTCTTTTGCTGCTGTGTTTGTGAGTTTTGTCCAATTCTTTGTTCAAAATGACAAGAACCTGGACAACTCATAGTCAAGCCCCTCCACTGGTAACATCATGACAGTAAAGATGATTCTCAGGATAGCGAAAATCCAAAGGTTTAAAACACGTAGTAGAATGGGTTTTCAGGAAGCAGTCTCTAATACGAGTTGGACAGGCAATATGTGTTTAGAGAACCCTTGGTATTCCTACCATAGGAAGAGGAGGAAGCAGGAGAGGAAGAGTGAGACGCAGATCTGGGGTCCCAGCCCAATTACAGACTCCATGGAACCCTCCACAGGGTGCTCTGTAGCTAAAATGGCTCTGCAGAGTTGTCCAGAGTTGGGTCAAGAGTATCAAGTCTTAAGTTTCCTCCTACCCTCCATTCATATAAGTTGGTCCCAGGATGTACGTTGCCTAGATAAGGTGTATGAACCTGGGTGAAGCAGAGTTTTGCCAGAGACAAGTGGGGATGAGACTGAGTGCTGTGGGCTGCCTGAGTAGTTGGGGCCCAAACTTCACCAAACGTGAACCTGGGGGTATATCTCAGCATCGTCATAGGCCATAATTAGTAACAGGGTTCTTTGAGGATTGAATACCCATAGAATCTGGGCTCGGTAAGGATTTAATACCCGTAGAGAAATACCTAAGATTCACCAATTTCCCCTTTCTTTTTATATGTTGTAAGGTCACAATGTCATTCAGCATTATCAGAGTGATTCCTTCAGGGGTTTCTCCTTGAATTATAAGTGCAGGTAGCTCAGCTGACTCATCCTATGATCTACAATCTGATCAAGATCACTCTTATAGATATTTTGTAATATTATCAACCATGGTTACTGTGTTCTATGCTGTCCCCAAGATACTGAAAGGAGTACAAATGAAGTTGAGTTTTTTAGATCAGACATAATCTAGGAAAATTTTAGTTAAGCCACACTCTTTTATCATCAGAAAAAGTTAGAGAAGGTATGTAGTTTTCCGCTGTGAAAGTATATATGAAGTATACTGTTTAATGTTCAAACATATAAATTGTTCAAATATAATGTTCAAGGAATAAATATGTTACTTATACATAGATAAAAATAAATAAATAAATACATGGTTCTGTGATTCATCTTTTCATTAAGAACTTTCTGTTTCAAATTCCAAATCATCTATTGCTGCTAGATGACTTGGAATTTGCTATTTGCTACTCACCAAATAACCAAATTATTCATTTTTAATGACTTTAATAACAACATGACCCTTTATTAAGTAATTTTAACAGTTGGATGACTGTATATATTAATAAATGTACATTGATATGTGTTCTAGACATTTTAAATATCTCTATTGGAATTTTTACATATGGATTAAACAGAGCTTGAAGGTATTGGCAATAAATTACCTAACAGAAAACTAGTTCTGATAATTGGTCCTCTTGTTACACTAATCCTAGGAGCAATATTTTATATGCCTAGGATTCTTGTAGTTTGCCATTAGTAAACTTACCACTTAATAACAATTTTCTGATTTGAGAGTCTTGGCAAGATGTTTGGATATCTGTTTATGAAAAATTAAACATTTTTGACAAGTTAGAATAGTGTTCTATCATTATTTTTAGTAATGACAAACAATTTACTTTTTCCTAATTTTTAAAAACTCTTTTTTTGTCATTTGTATATCTTATTATTATATATTTTCAGAAATCATGCTTGTTTGTACTCTCCACAGACTTGTTCTGTATGAAATGTTTCTCTCTGGATTCATTATACACATAATTAATTGACTTCACTTTCCCCAACTAACAACTCTAACTCAATATAATTCACTTCTGTGGGTCATCCTCATTTGACCACCACAATGATGCCTAAGATTTTTTAAATCATCTTTTGCATAGATATCAAGTGAGGGCAGCTTAGTTTTCAAAATTCACGGCAGCTGCTTGCTTCAAAGTGCTGTGCAATCTAAGAGAAAGATAAAAATAAAACATACTAGCTCTATTCTTCTAAATGGGAATAATTTGCATAGTTTAAGAAGATCCTATGGATCACAATAGATTTTTCATATTTTAAGTTTTAAAAATATTCATGTTATATCTTGGAACTTTTAAAAGTTCTTTCCAATAACTACGTTCTTAATTTTTTTTCTAAGAACTTCTGTAGCTTCGTTTATAACGCATTTTCTGAAATGATCATATTTCACAGACACTAAACTTTGTTTTATTAACATAAAATTAATATATGAATCATTTATGGCAAAGAGGGAAACTATACAAATTTTTTAAAAGTAAAACTTTTTGTATTTCTCTCAGACAATGGGTAGCAAGTTTTTTAAAAAAAATTCTTACATATTTCATTTTTAAGTGTTTAGTTTTTTTTCTCACATATTTATGCGTATCTGTCTACCTAGTTGATTTTCACTTACACAAATGGGATCATACTATACATGTTGTCTGTAATGCACTTGTTCCAATTAATAATATTTATTTGTTTTCTCTATCATAACACAAAAACATAGTGTATTCTTGTTACATAGTATTTTCCAGTTTGGAAATAGCAAAAAAAAAAAAAAAAAAATCTACTCATCTGTTGATAAACATCGTGCCTATTTCCTAGTTTCTGCTGTTATAATAATGCTTTTGTTTATACTTGTACAAAATCTTTGTTTTCAGACACTGGCATTCCTGTAGAATATATTAATAAAACTGAAATTGCTATATCAAATGGTACATTACTTTCCCAAAAGCATTAAACATGGCTAAAGGAATTTCTAGACAAGTAAGAGTATGAATGCACCTTCTTTCCCAAACTTATGGCATTGATTTGTTTGGTCCCAGTTTATATTTTGAAAATATGATTGTATTTTTAAAATTTTCTTCACAAATATTTCAGTGTATTTTGGCATCTTCTATATTTTTATTGATTATTTGTATTTCTTGTATTAATTCCCTGTTTACATAATTTGCCATTAAAAAATGGATTGTATCCTTCTTATTAATTTGCATAAAGTCTTCATATATCCTGTAAATTAATTTTATGTTACACATATGACAAAAATGTGCAACAGCCTTAGTGCATTTCTTTATTTAATGTATGTTGTCTTTTTCATATTAAAAAAATTATTTTGATATTTGTATCTGTCAGTTTTGTGCTTTGTGGTTTCTACTTTAGATGGTGTCTAAAAAGCTGTCCCTAAAACAAACCTTCACAATGACTTAAAATGTCCCTTTCCTATATGCTACATTTCTAATGTAAGATGTGTTCCTCTTTTTCTTGGCTTTGTGTTCTTTAATAGTTTATTTGCTGATTCTTTTCTCAATATAATGTCATATAAATAATATTTGCTTATAATCTTTTGTTAAAGGCAAAAATATAAACCTATAAATAGATGAATGATTAAGAAACTAAAAGGGTGCTCTATTTACATAAATCAAAAGATGCAAAATAAAATGAACAATATTGATACACAGATATATTTACACTAGACCCCTAACTTGCCAACATTAAGCTTTGAGGGAATGTAGATAAAACTTTTGTTTTCTGTTCTCTAAATTCTACCTTAACGGATATTAAAATATTATAGAATAAAATAAGTACTATTAGAAAGAGGGCATACTTTTTAGATCTATGTTTATAAATAGGTGATTTTTTTTTTTTAGCAAGTCATTTTTTTTTCCCCAATACTCTACTGCCTGGGAAATATCTGAATGTAAGTGAAATAGTGGAATACTCCAATGGCTGTCTGAAGGGTACTTTTTGCTTATTTTGTTAATCAATAATTTCCAAAAAAATTTTTTTTTACTATTTATGTTGGCTTGACAGTGAGTTTCACTATTATTTGATTAATTTTATTGTTAGTTTTTTTTTAAAGTAACTATTTGGTTTCACAGTAAGAAAAACAAATAGAAGATACACTGAAATTCAAAACTGAAAACTATTAACAGAACAACTCCTAAAATTCTTTCCATACACAATTTTAAACTTCTTATCAAATAAAAACAAAATATGTGAAGAAAAGAGAAATACACAGTGAACCACATGGGTCAAAATAAGACAGAAATTTTAATTAAAGTGTGGACTTTTGCATTTTCTGTTTGGTGTATTTAGTGCAGGAATGAGATTTAATGCTGTCCACAGAAAACAATTAAATAAAATTCAATTATATTGTGTTCATGGTGCAAAAATGGATATAGAGATGAACTTTTTGTGTACAATTGATGGGTAAAGTAGACATGTATGCCATTAACAGTAAAAATGAAATCTCACCAGGAAGTAGGTATTAAAATAATATGCTACATGGAAAGGCTGGGAGATATGTTAAGTCTGATCAAAATTGATTATGAATAATGTGACTTTTCCATGGAACTTCATAAATATTGATTTCTTCTAGGCAAAATGTAATTCAGACGGTTAAAACAAGCCAAATCTATATTCTAATGAATCTTTGAACTTGAAAGCTTGTGGTGTGGTGAATAAAAATTAAAGGTTGGATGTGAACTTGCGCAATGGGCTTAAAAATGGTTGACCCTGGCTGGGCGCAGTGGCTCATGCCTGTAATCCCAGCATTTTGGGAAGCCGAGGCGGGTAGATCACCTGAGGTCAGGAGTTTGAGACCAGCCTGGCCAACTGTCTCTACCAAAAATACAAAAATTAGCTGGGCCTGGTGGCAGTCACCTGTAATCCCAGCTACTAGGGAGGCTAGGGCAGGAGAACAGGAGAATCACTTTAACCCGAGAGTTTCTGAGGCTGCAGTGAGGCGAGATTGTGCCACTGCACTCTAGCATGGGTGACAGAGTGAAACTCAGTCTCAAAAAAAAAAGCAGCAGTTGTTTTTTCATCTTTAAAAATTATCTTTGAGGGTGATTTTGAAAATGAAAGAAAACATACATATCTTGGACAGGCTTTCCACACTAAACACTGCTCACTCTTGGGGTTCCTGGCATTTTTCTTCTATCTTCTCTCCCACATTGAGTCTTCAATTCCTTTGTGAGATTCCAGACGTAGGAATTAAAGACCTCCTTTGGCTGTGTGACTGCATTTTTTTATTGGTTGCTTTCCTTACTTTAATTATTTCTGTGGCTTTCTCATGGTTCAGCCCATTTAAATTTTCCCAAGTTTCTCTGACAGATAGTTACTTGCTCTCCAACAACGAAGTGGCAATGTCCTGAAGAAAATGCTCTTCCCAAGTTTTCATTGTTCACAGGTTGACTGGACATGTATGTGAGGGAATCACAGTCCCCTTCCTATATGTAGCCTTCCTACCTCCTTTTCCAGAAGGCCTCTGGAAGAGGGGAGTTGGTCACTGGAGAACAGAGGAATTACTGTGGATACTGTACTCATTGTAGAGAAACAACAGAGCAAGTAGTTGAGGAATGTTCATGTAAATTTAGCTAAGGCATGACCCTACAGGGTAATAAAGGATTCATGTTAAAATGGTGCCACACATTGATTGACCAAAAGACAATAAATATTTTAAAGCTGATATCTACGTGGACATATACACATCAAGAATTAGACAACAATTGCTGTCTGCATAGAATACATTGTGGAATGTGTCATTTTATATGTTCCAAATGAGAATTAGGCAAAAATATATACAGTAAGATAGCCAATTTGTCATTCAGTTTTCTCAGTATCTTGAAAAGCAAAATCCTATGGCTTTGGTTTCTGTCTCTTTAGTCTACCACCTCATGACTATTTCACAGCAAATATTTCTAAATCTTATATGTGAAAATGTATATTCTGATGTGTTCCTGGAGATTAAAAACTTCAGAAGAATTCAAACCTATAGAAATTAATGTTTACTATTCAAAACTATAAAGTTCCTTATAAGATGTATGTGCAATATTAAAATCAGTTAACTAGTGTTTTAGATTTATTATATTTTTCTTTGTAATGTAAGGTAGCATTTACAAAGTTTCAGGTAGATTACTGTTTTAAAAAATGAAACCCCATGAAAGTATTAAAATGAGACATAGATTAATGTTTTCATATATCTCTAATTATTTCTTTTTCCTGCTTATAACCTCATAATTGCACATTCGGGTAGTGTAATAATAGGTTCAATCTCCAAGTGTGGCATAAAAGTCTCTACTTTTTCCAGTCACTCTCTTTCTTTCTTCTTGTATTGATCTTTAAGATCTGTTCACCTGCATGCACTACTCAATTAAACTCTGCTTCATATCTCTTTTGTAGAATTAATAGCACAGTATTGCAGTGATATTTTTGCTTTCCCAGCTCTTTATTGTCAAAAGACATGCTTTTAATTTTTCTCCCAGAAATGCCTAGTAAATACTACGTATTTAATAAATATTTGAAAATAAATTCTCAAAAAATCTTGGACAGTATAGGTTTTCAACAAAAACTCCAACTTTGCTATTACGCTGGTACAGACAAAATATATTTTGGACAATCAGTGGGAAAATATTGAATATGATATTGTCTGCAGAGTTGCAGAATAGAACTCAAGATGAAGAAAAAAAAGTTTCCTGCATGCTAAAGTAAACATAAGTACATACAAGGGTCAAAAATGATTAAAAAAGTGATTATTTAAAGATTCCTTGCGTTATTCGGTCATTGGTTTATTGGAGAGTAAGAAATGTTGTGGCCTTTCTTCCCCCAACATGGATTTGATGGGGAGAGAATGCTCTTTGCATCCACACTGCCTCCTGGGACCTTGAAGGACATAGATAAAAGTCTTGTCTTCATGCCCCTCATTGAATAAGGAAATTTGAAGAGGAAGCAGAATTACACAGTGGCATTACACAGACAATTGCATGCCAGGCTAGGTCATTTCTTTTTTGAAAAGAAAATTAAGCACTAGAAAGGGTTTAGGGGATAAAACATGCTACAAAAGTGGCCCTCTATGAAGAAGTCATCACTGAAAGCCTGCACCAGGCAATCACAGACAGGGCATACTGTGGGTCACATCGATACGGCACAGTAGCAGGAGGAACCCCTGTTAGCCAGAGATGGACATGAGGCATCTCCACAATACGGACTAGAGATTCGTTATGCAAGATAACTGCAGCCTTCTCCTTTTCCCAACACCTTAGGGGAGTAAGAGCCTGTAGTCGTCCTTCCACTCAAAGATACGGGAGTTGAAAGGGGATTTAAGAAGCATGTTACACTCACCTCTTCTTTCAATCATCAACACAAACCCTGGACACTGATGTTGAGGACTTTCGGAGTATAGAAAGGGATTTGGAATTGTATACAAAATCGACTGGAAGGGCCCACATTTCTTATAACTTTTGGTTAAAAGTGATTAGAGATTTGTGGACTCAACTTGAGAAATCATTAAAAGATAGAAAAGAAACATTCAACAGAACATGGGTGAACTAGTGAATGGAGAAAAAAATGGAGCTCATTTGTGGCATTACTGATTTCAGGATATTTGATAAACTAGTTACATTTATGCAATAATATCATCAATCTCTATATATGAGTTTTAGTTTCTATTGAACTCGAGTTTTTGATTTTTAAGCTTTATTGGCTGTTAGTTTGAGTGTGAAAAAAATAAAGCTGCAAATTAACATGATTATGTGATCAAATGATAGACTAAAAAGTGTTTCATTTAATCAAACTCTTACGCTCCGTGGGTTTCAACATGCTATACTCTCATTTACATGCATCTCTTATTAACAATTTAAGCTTCATTTATCATTTTTCTAGTCAGGCTGGAGACATCGATGATATATGATTAATTAATGTCCAATCAACAAGTATCTACTTTGTTCCTATTACACGTTATAATAAGGATAATTACATAGTAAGCCTTTTTTTTTTTTTTTGGGTAGACACTTCTAAAAACCCAACTTATAAATCAGATAAAAGTAGATTAATGTGCTTTCATGGGAGAGAGGAGAGTGAGCCAAAAAGTCCAAATACTCAGCCCCTTTCAATCCCTGCAGGCACTTCTACTACAGGGAAATATAGGGTATTGAACGTGTGTCTCCCCTGTAGGTTGTCCTGAAACTCCCCAAAAATGATGCATAAGGGGAGATTGAAATAACAAAAAAGAAAATAGTAAAAACTTTTTGGACACCCAAAAGCAGGTGGATAACTGATTAGATACCGTGGCAGTTAAATGGATTTGGAGGAATACTCTCAGATAGAGGAAGATGCAAGGGTGGGTTTGCAAAGAAGAATATTTATAACCTCGTGAAAATTTGGAAATTCCTCAGCTCAATACTTTTTGGGATAATAATGAATCTATTTCCTACACATCAAACACAATATGCCCCTCTCATTTTTAAAAGTAAGAATTATACTTGATTAACCATCTGCCTTATTATAACATGACCCTGAATTTTATGTGATTGAAATTTCTGGACTCTGCTCCTTGCTCTATGGTAAAGCATTTTCTATATTTCTGTCTCTACTTCAATTTCTTCTTTCACCTGCTTTGGAGGTCTACATTCTGTAAGAATGTTGTAGAGAAACTGAGACATTTTCACATGGCTTCACTTCTCCTGAGACCCATTCAGAGGACTGAGGATCAAATTCATGTTTGGTGCCCTGCTTGGTATATCTTTGGGAGAAAAAGATTAATTTTTAGGCCTTTAAGTGATTTATGACTATATTTGTTTGGCAAATATGAAGTTATTTATAATTAACTATTGAAAACCGAGACATATTAATTTTATATATCAAAACAATACAACTTTACATCCTTGTTCAAAACAAAGTAATTTTCTGGTTTTGGTAACTTCTCCTCTGATATGTAAGACATGTCATTGTCCACAAACAACCTATTTGGGGTGACCAGAAAAACAAAAGTGATGATCATACAAATTTTGTATCTATCAACATAAAATGTTAACTATAAAAGCTAAATTCTGTGATATCAAAAGTTAGAGAGTAGAAAAGTGAATAATCATTTGATAGCTGTATAGTACAAAGCATGTAACCTAAATACAATTAAGAAGGGAAAGTTGGGAGGTGGAAATCACTGAGGGTGATATTTTCAAAAAGGTATGGTCTGAGTTGTTATTAGAGAAAAAACATTTTAGTTCAGAAGTTAGCAAAAATGAAAGAGACAAATGGGGATATGACATTAGAAACAGTTTTATGGTACCATAAACATGTAAGAATACATATAGTTTAACTTGTATATTTTGTCAGTTTACAAACTGGAAATCTTTATAACAATCACTTTGAAAAGTTATCACTTCATTTATTTTTTTTTTGTTGTTCTTTAAAAATGGGAAGAAATTTGACCCATCATGACAAAGCATGCATGCTTATTTTTTGAAGGAAATATGAGCTAGTGCATGTGATGTCTTAAGTCAGACCTATCAGAATTTAAGTAGTTGCCTCATACTCTGCTAGTTGCTTCTTTAGGGTAGGATCTTTTCTTTAAGCTCTTCTTAGCCTCAGTTCCTTTTCTTAAAAAGTAGTTGATAATAAGCCATATAATTATTATAATGATTAAATGAAATCGTATTTTCAAAATGCATGGTATATTACAGATGGACAATAAATATAATGTATTTATTCTTTGTAATTACATATAACTAATTTTTTAAAATTAATAATCGTATTTCAACTCAGAATGAAAAGCAGCTTATAAAAGTATAAGTTACTGTGTCTTATAAGATATTCTTAAAAGTAACTAAAAAAATTCAGAAGGATGACTTCTCAAATCTGATTCAGAAATATGACATTAAAAATCTTGAAGGTGTGTGTTAAAATTAGCCAAGATAAAATTATGATCTTGATCAACTTGATGCTATGACCTCAGCATTTCCTTATGTTAGAAAACACTCAAGCAAACTCTTTAAAAGTTGAATTATTTCGTCTAAGATAGGATGACTATACTGAACAGACTGCCAAAGTACAACCATGAAACAAATAGAGCGACACAGTTTCTGAGACAGAAACAATATTAAAGAATAACAAAAAGAATTAAAAGATGTAGAGACAAAGCAAGAAGACTTGGAGTTGTTTTAACTTAATTTTCTGGCTTTGGTCACTTTTTCTTACAGCACACTTTAACAAATCACATAAATTCTCAGCTACCATGACTGAGCAAGCTATTTCCCAATGTGTGTTTGTGTATCACTGGGGAAATATATAAATTGTTTTAGACCACTTTGGCACCAAAGAAGACAGGCCTATCCCAGACCAATACACTATTTCAAGACACAGTACTCTCCTGTGGTATGTTTCAGCAAGCCAGTGTATTTCATCTAATAATGGTCAGGCATTAAACACATGACAGTTAAGATCTATTGCCAAGAAGTCTGTGATATGCCATTCTAAGTGAGTTTGCTGTTTACGTTCAGATTATTCAACTGTGAACACACCTTATATACAGAGTCTTAATGTAATAAAGTAATAATGTATAACTTTTACCCATGACATGACAAAATTTATACAGCATCACAGTTCTTGCTGTAGAAAATATATTTTTTTTTTCTGTGAAACAAATGCACTGGATGTATAAGTAGAGTTACTGTACTGAATAATGTTTCACTTCTTTGCTATGCTGGATTTAATATATAATTACATAAATTCTAATCATTAGAAATGCAATCCAATACCTGGAATTTTTGCCATGGTAGAACCAATGAATATAAACTAAGCAGGGCAACATAAAATGCTTTTACTGTTATGAATATAATTCCCATGTTTGCATAATAAGGTTGAAATCAATAAATAATACAGGAAAGTGAAAACATGATGCAATCATTGGCCACAAATGGAGAGTTAGGCTGCTTGGTTGTGCTAAACTAGAAGGGTGGGCTCCTAAAATCTCTTACAATCCCTTTAGTCCTGCATTCATTTTCTCCTTTTGTTCTCAGGCACTCACTAAAAATTCCTAGAGGGATTTCTGACTTCTTTAAAATGAAAGGGAAAGACACTGGCTGAGAACATTGTAGTTATCCTTTGATAGAGTTACCAAAGTTGCCAATCCTCACAGCTTAAAATTCAAACCCTAAGAAATTCCAATATCACTGGTGTCAGATGCCAGAGTAAAGGCAGTTTTATTTCACCAGCTTCAGTGAACAAAACTGGAGGAACAAATGGAATAAAAACAAAATGGATAAATAAACTTTAATTAAAAATAATAATATTGGCCAGGCGTGGTCCCAGCACTTTGGGAGGCCGAGGCAGGCAGATCACCTGAGGTCAGAAGTTCGAGACCAGTCTGACCGACATGGAAAAACCCCGTCTCTACTAAAAATACAAAATTAGCTGGGCATGGTGGTGCGTGCCTGTAAACCCAGCTACCTGGGAGGCTGAGGCAGGAGAATCGCTTGAACTCTGGGGGCAGAGGTTGCAGTGAGTCGAGACCGTTCCATTGCAGTCTGGTCTGGGCAGCAAGAGCAAAACTCTGTCTCAAAAAATAAAATAAAATAAATAAATAATAATATTAACATTCAAAGCATCAAATCATAAGTGTGAAGAATATTGGGAATACTGGACCAAAATGTAGTGGTAATGTGAGAACTCACTCAAACCTCTTTACATGTCTGATGATAATTATTCCTAAAAGTGGGCATCACAGTTTGAAAAGCAGCACCAAATGAAGCTTGGATTACAGCGATTCGATGGAGTGCTCTATGTTGGCGGACAAAGAAGAAGGAATACCAACCACAGAACACAAAGGAGTGAAGCTAAAGGAAGGGGTGTGGTCACAGGTTTTTAGGCTATACAACTTGGCACTCAACTTCAGAGAGGTTTCTAAAAATGACTTTTGTCACAGAAGAAAGTGGAAGTCGCCATTACCAGATCACAATGCTGGGAGATTGTTATTTAAGACACTTGGAACCACAAAGACCTCCTAAGGGCCAGACACAAAGGAGATGAACTCCTGGAGCAGATATATTTGCATTTAAGATTTTAAGTCAAGAAATCTGACCTAAGTTTATGGAGACCAGGCTGCAAATAAGTTGTTATTGTTCAGACAATAGCAGGCCAATTGAAAGACGAAAGTAATTCCCCAAACTGTGGAAAGAAATGAAAGATAAAAAAATGAAAATATCATAAATGCAATAGCTCTATTATAGCAGCCCCAAAATAAATAAAATCACCAATGGAAACACAGTAAACAGGCTGGAGGATAATTAATTAATTAATTATTAAATAAAAATCTGTGGAAATAATGAGAAATGGTAGATATGAAAGATGAATGAAAAAACTAATACATATATTTTATATAAAGGGATAGAAAGAGAATAAGAATAACAGACAAACTAATCTAAATTTGCATGATATAAAGAAGGCTTGGACTCTATTGATCAAAAAAGGTAATGTCCAAGGAAAATTGATACAGACTAAGCAACAAGACATGACTGGTAATAACTGTACTCTGTAGATAATAAAAAAGATCTCATGAATATTCAGTCAGAAAAATGAAATTACCTAAAATGTATGCAAAGTTTTATTAAAAGCAAAATGGACACAATAAGGTAAGCATCAGTATGATCTGGATAAATCCTCTTGATAAAATAATCCTGTAACAATCTCTATACAAGTCAAAGAAAGTGTGAGCCACTTATACACAATCGAGATTTAATTCAGACACCACAGACCATCAAGACAGTTACTCAAATACACAAAACTTAGAGTATAGAACCTCTGCCTCATTCTTGAAAAAACAAAATCTTGAGAAAAATAATCCCATCAAACATGAGCTAAAGTTTTGTAATCAATAGTAAACAGGACAATTGTTTTTTAAATTCGTTTAATATAGTTAGAGAAGACAACAATAATCAAAAACAAAAACAAGAATGTGTGGAGAATACATATAAATCAGTAATGAATAACACAACCATCTCAGTGTCAGACACATTATAGAAACTCAAAATATATTTGTTAGATGAAGGGAAAACAATATGTAACAAAAATGTGAAAGCATCAAGGCAGTTACATTGAAAAACAAAACCTAAGCATTCTCATTTTTATATTTTTTAAAGCAAAAATTAAATAATATGGAAATATGAATGTAAAAGAATTTCTGATTTAGCCATTCCACAGTCCATATATATGTTAGCATGACATGTTAAATATGAAAAATATACAATTTTTATTTGTCAATTAAAATCTATAAAATAAATAAAAGAAATACCTAATAAAATTTATTTCACACAACTTATAAAAATTCACAGAGAACACTTTATCCAAATTAAAAAGAATACTCAGTGAATTCAACCTTTTAGTTTTTCATAATTTTATTTTATTATTATTTTTATTAATTATTGCTTTTTGTAAATAATACTTATTGTAAATAAACACTTCAGAGTTTCAAAATTTTTTAATTTTTGTGTTTCCATTTCTTCTCTTAAAGGAATTAAAATTAGAAACAATATATTTAGTAAGTAGTATGTGTAGTGTGATCTCAGTTTTTGGTAAAATTATTTCTCTTCATTTTTTTATCTGCTTATATTTGTATCAAAACATGGAATGATATTTTCAAATATTGGCTGTCGTTATCTCTGGGCAAGTGAGGGTAGAATGTTGGGTGTTTTCACTCTTTTCCTTCTGCTTTTCTGCATGGCTTTTCTCATTTAAAAAAACTCTTTTTAAAAAAATTTGTTGTGTTTTATGACAGAAATTGTTGTTCTTCAACATAATTTTACAAATGTGCATTCCTTGATATATTTTATCAGAAAGAAATATAATATTAAAACCTTAGCTAGATAACAGTAAATCAATAAATTCTTAACATGATTATCTTATGTCAGTTGGAAAATTAAAAATATAATCTGAATATTAACAAAAGGTTCTTTAATTATATATGATTATATCTATTTAATTATATATAATTATATCTATTTAATTTTATATATTATATATATCACTATATATATAATTAAATACATATATATATATATATCTCATCCAATTTCCCACTTTGTTTGACATCAAGCAGGGAGTTGAGCAAAAATCTAAACAATTAAAATGCCTCCAATAAAATGCTCTAAACAGTTTGGTTGCTTGACATTTTTCATCTTTTATCTGTATATTAATTAAAGTAATCTGATGCTCTAACATAGAAATGTGTCTTTTTTTTTTAAATTTTCATAGTACCAAGTATCTACCTTTACTGTGTATTGTACTTTTTAACTAACTTTTTAAATATCATTGGGACAATAGCTGATGTGTAGCTAAACATATGGTGGGTGCTTATAAAGATACACAACTCATGTTGGGATTTGGGCATAAACATACAACGTTTAATAATATATTCCCATATTTTGTACTTTAACATAACCATGACATCAGCAAACTTATTTTGTGAAGTGCAGTGGATTAGATAGTGTCCTCCCCAAATTTATATCCTTCCTAGAACATCAGAAGGTGACATTATTTGGAAATAGGTTTGTTGCAGATGGTATTAGTTAAGACAAAGTAATACTAGAGTTAGCTGGGTCCTTAATGCAATGTAACTGGTGTCCTTTTACAGAGAAGAAAAGGTGCACAGACAGGCACGTAGGAGAATGCCGTGTCATGCCATGTTTGAGGTTATATGCCTCTAAGCCAAAACACCAAGCATTGCTAGCAAACAGCAGGAGCTTACAAAAAGTCATGAAACACACTATTCCTCAGAGCCTTCCAGAAGGAATTAACCTACAAACACCTTGGTTTCAGACTTCCAGCCTCCAGAATAGTGAGATAAAAAATCTCCATTGTTTTAAGCTATCTATATTGTGGTACTTTGTTATGGCGGCCATAGGTCTCAGTCATAACTACTCAATGCTAACTGTGTGGCTATAAAGCAATTAGACAATGTGAAAAGAAACAGCTCTATTCCAATAAAACTTTATTTACAGAAACAATCAGACCAACTTTGGCTCCATGGCTGTAGGCACACCATGAGCCATTCCTCTTCCTCCCTTTTCTTCCATGTCACCCTCCTCCTTTTTCATCTCCTCCTCAGATGTCTCCTCGTTCCTCTTTCCGTTCTCATTCCCCACCTTCCTGTTCTTGTTATTCTTACTAGTATCATGGTCAGAATAACTATTCTGGCTCTGCACCTCCCCTAATAGGATTTTGGTATCTGATAGAATGAGTATAAAATTAAACATGATTATCCTAGAGAACAATATACTTTAAAATTTTACTTCGTTTTAAAGATTAAACTTTATCACGTTAGCTACTTTATTCTGAACAAATAACTGTTAATTTTTAGGACTTCTCAATGAAAAATCTACATTTATTAACTCATTTAATCTGTAGACCACCACAATCAGGGAATTAGTATTATTATCGCCATTTTGCCAAGAGTGAAACTGAGACCAAATAAGATTGATGTAACGTTCTTAGTCAATGGTCATTTGTGTTTGGCAGAGCTAGGATTTAAATGACACTAGAATCCTTACTTTTACATTTTACCAATGACATCCTACTCCACAATGATTAAAATAAATTTTAAATATTGAAATACTGAATATTAAATTTTAGTAAAAATTATTTTTGTAAGACATAAAGCTAATATGTCAGTAATTTTATTTAATATCCTGAACACAAACTATAAATATTGTGAACTGATATTTCTTTGTAACTACTCACTGGTACTAGTTTAAACATTGTAACACTCTCTAATATGTATGTTCTGATTTTGTAGTAGGAAAATCCATATGTCACCCTCCATCATTTGTTCACATCATATTCTTCTAACTGAGATTTTAAAAGGAACTAATGTAATTAACCATTGGGTATTTATTTTCAACCATGCCATTTTAGATTTAAGTATTAACTACAAATATTCAAATAGTAGATATCGTTTATCTTAATGTAAATATGTTATGTAAAATATATTTTGTGAATCATTTATAATGTAAAAATAGACTATGTTTGCAAAATATACTTAACAGAAAAAAACTCTTCAAAAATAAACAAAATAAACAATTTGTAATATTTTGACAAGTTTGAAACCCACTTGGGAAAACTTAATACTCTAAAAATTGTTAAACTACCAACTCTGTTTTCTAGTTGCAATTTTTTTGTGGGGGAGGGGGTGCCGTAAATAGATTGAAAGACATGAACTACTACCGATAAACTATACTCAAAAATTGGTTTTCTCACAAATTTGCTAGGATCAAACTGCACCTGTTGATAGAACATATAATTCTAATTTGCATAGAGTAAATTACATAAGTAATTACTAATCTAAATTTATATAATCATTAATTTAAAAGACTCAGCTTTCAACAAAGAGCATATATCACACTTCAAACATATATGACAAACTTTGTTTCTAGAGACTTTTTAAAAATAATTTTATTTGCAATTCTTTGTAAATTGTTTCCATGGACACTTTTGCTGAAGTTGTCAAATCTTTGTTTTATGATCAAACTGTTATCTTTTTGTGGTAGTGCACAAAGGAATTTCAAATGCAATGTTTTATTCATTTTTCAAAGTCCAAAACTCCTGAGAATCTCTATAGTTTTTAGTTTTTTTCTTCTTCTAGAATTTAGTAACAGTGGCATGTTGGGAATGAGACCCTTCCTCCTCCCTCAATCTCTTCATTCCCTACTTCACTCACTGGCCTGCCCTAACCCTCTCCCTCTAACTCCTTGCCTTTTAGAAAATCCAGCTTCCAAATGGGACTTCACACTGACAGGGAGAAAAAGAAAAATTTATTGCTTGAAGTTGTTTTTCACTTTAAAGGCTTTTTTAGTGACAACCTTTCTTCTCTTAGAAAGGAGAAAATGGCAAAGGTGAAAGGTTGTTACTATACATTTGAAAGCATCAATTTCTGTCAAGAATACATTTTTACTTTAGATCTAGATAATACCGGCTAGGGCTTGGCCCTTGTGCACACTTATTCAGTACTATTTTAACATGAATTTATTTTAGTTAGAAAAATAAATCCTATGTAAATAATTCTGTATAAAGATGTAACTTGGAATTTAGATTTAAGTTAACCTAAATAGCATGTTCTCAGAATCAGTAATATTTGCTAGGGGAGCTGTATTCTTTAAACATAAAATAATACTAATGTTTTCAATCATTTAATTATGTGAACTTGGGAAATCCCAAGTGGAGAACATTTTGCATTTCCATTCTTTTTGTATAGAAAAGATACGAGGATCTGAGATTCTGTCTCATGCTTCTTTGTTTCTTGTATGTTGGTGAACTGCAATGAAAATAAAATTTAGCATTTAAGGAAAGCATAGATAAAATTTTATTTATAAGGATACAGTACCCAAATTAAAAATACATATCTTTGTGTGAAATCCTGCCTTGCCTTGATAGTTTTATTTTTATCTTCATCCTTCTTTCCCTCCCTTCTTCCCCCATTCCCTCCCTCCCTCCATCCTTCTCAAGTCCTTGAAGTGGTCTATTTGCCCGGAAACTGTCTCTAATTCAGTCTCTAGATCGGGGGCCATAAGGAACTTTAAGGTTTATTACACACAGTACTCTACGAAAAGGATCGTCAACACCGTGGAAGAAGATCCTGATAGAATCGTGACATTCTGGAAGGATTACACCACTGAAGCTGGCAACATGGCTCTAGGAAAAGCTGTGAAAGCTGCCAAGCCTGAAACACTACATTCCTGCTGTAGGAAGCTGTGGCCAGATGTTGTGCAGGATTTCACAGAATGTACAACAGAGCTTGTCAAGAAAATCATAGGCTGGGCGTGGCGGCTCAAGCCTGTAATCTCAGCACTTTGAGAGGCCGACGTGGGCAGATCATTTGAGGTCAGGAGTTTGACCAAAGTGGTGAAAACCCATCTCTACTAAAAATACCAAAAAGGTAGCCGGGCATGGTGGCAGGCGCCTGTAATCCCAGCTACTAGGGAGGCTGATGCAGAAGAATTGCTTCAACTCAGGAGGCAGAGGTTGCAGTGAACTAAGATTGCACCACTGCACTCCACACTAGGCGACAAAGGAGACTCCGTCTCAAAAAAAGAAGGAGGGAAGGGAGGGAGGGAGGGAGGGAGGGAGGGAGGAAGGAAGGAAGGAAGGAAGGAAGGAAGGAAGGAAGGAAGGAAGGAAGGAAAGAAGGAAGGAAGGGAGCAAGGAGGAAGGGAGGAAGGGGAGAGAGAGAGGAAGGAAAGAAAGAAGGGAGGGGAAGGAAGGAAGGAAGGAAGGAAGGAAGGAAGGAAGGGAAGGGAAGGGAAGGAAGGAAGGGAAGGAAAGGAGGAAGGAAGGAAGGAAAGGAGGAAGGGAGGGAGGAAGGAGGGAAGGAAGGAAGGAAGGAAGGAAGGAAGGAAGGAAGGAAGGAAGGGAAGGAACAGGAGGTGGAAGGACAGAATGGAGAAACAGAGCATAGGGACACACACAGGAATGGAAAGATGACTGGATAGAGATGAAACGAAAAGGACAGAAGTGAGGGAAAGAAGATATAGAGGGAAGTGGTAGGAAATGGAATGGAGTGAGTTCGAGGAAAGTGCCCACCAAGACTGCAGGATATGGAATATATGGGCACTGAAACGAAAGCAAATGGTAGAAGAGGAGCTGCTACTGTGTAGAAACAATTTTAGAGAAATGGAAAAGTAAAAACTCAGGATTACAATATATTTCTGTAAAACTACTTCAAGAGTACCTGTCTGTCCTGCCTCCCTCAGCCTACTCAACGTGAAGATCAGGATGAAGACCTTTATGATGATCCACTTCCACTTAATGAATAGCAAATACCTTTTCTCTTCCTTATGATTTCTTAATATTTTTCTCTCTAGCAGACTTTATTGTAAGAATACGCTATATAACATATTGTAATTGTAAGAATATACTATATAATATGTAAACATACAAAAAAGTGTTAACTGAACATTTATGTCATTGGTAAGGCTTTTAGTGAATAGCAGGCTATTAGCAGTTTTGTTTTGAGGTAGTCAAAAGTTATATGTAGATTTTCAACTCCACACAGGGTCAGGCCCCCTAACCCCTACAAGTGTCAATTGAATATTATATCAACTAAACTAAAAAGTACAGAATTTCTAAAATTATATTCATAAAAACAGTATAAATGATTGAAAAACTATAAAACCAAATACTGATAAAGTTAGGTATAATATCACTGCAATTTTAAATATAGGTATAGTGACAAGAGACAAGAACAAAAGTTTCACAATGAAGAAAAATACATATTTAAAAACATACATGTTAAAGTATTGCAGAGAGTGTTTTTTGGGTTTGTTTGTTTTGCCAGCACCTTGCTCTGTTGCCCAGACTGGAGTGCAGTGGCACAATCTCTGCTCAGTGCAACCACCACCTCCTGAGTTCAAGCAATTCTCATGCCTCAGCCTCCTGAGTACCTGGGACTACAGGCACATGCCACCACGTCTGCCTAATTTTTGTATTTTTAGTAGAGACGGGTTTTCACCGTGTTGGCCAGGCTGGTCTTGAACTGACCTCAAGTGATCCACCTGCCTAGTCCTCCTAAAGTGCTGGGATTACAGGCGTGAGCCACCACTCCTGACCTGATAGTGTTCTTAATAAGAGTATTTTGAGACTAAGGTAGCATTTGTTTTAAGCCCAGCTACTTTTATTATTTAGCTTTCTAAAAGTTTTGTGGAAAATTTATTTTATGTTTGGGCTGTTCTGGAAGCAGACGCTGACCAGCTTCATCTAAGGTGGTGATAATTCAAGAATAGACATGTGCTTCTCCATAATTACTCTGACTGCTTGGGCAACTACTGTGGTAGTTACTGACTATCATACCCGCAATGTAGCATTGTATGATAAAATTCAAACTTGTAAGGTATTTGTTGTTTCCATGCAAACCATTTGCCTTGATAAAGCATGCAAATAATTAAAATGGTGTGAAGAAGTAGGCACTAAAGTAAAAGCTTTATTATTACCAACTTCTGAGTAAGGAAACTAGCTCACTTGGATTAAGCTACATTAATCATATTAAGCAAATGATTAGTTTTATGTTTTTTAGTGTGGGTACAAAGAAATTAACTAAACAAATATAGAACACTTGGAACTAGACAGCACCTTAAATTTGGAAGTCATGTAGATGATTTTCCTACTCTTATCAAAATTATTTGTTAAGCTCTAAAATTTGAATGATCCAGTAGGAAGAATTTTCATGAGAAGTTAAATGGATATTGTTTCTTTGATTTTGAGAAGGAAGAGTCTCATGAGCTCTTTTTCTAGGCATGATGTTTATGTTTGCATTTTAGTAATGATTGAGAATTGGAACTGACAGTTTCTACGTCTTGCCAATTTGTTAATATAAAGTATTTTGAGTATTAAAGGACCAGACACCCGAGATAAAATATGCGCCCCTGCCAAAGATTTCATTTCCGTGGGTAGATAATTAAGAGTTATCAGACAGAGATAAGTAGAAAAACTTTGTAAAGCAAAGGACCATAGTATCAAAACTTGCAGAGGCTCTAAAATACTAGGCATACATGGAAATAATAATTTAGTATGCCTGTGTCATAGAATTTAAAAAAGAAATGGCGGAGATTAAGTAGGGAGATATAGGAATAGAACAAACTGAAGAGTCTTTTAAAACACATATAATGTCTGGACATTATTAGGTAGATTATTGCCTCTGGAATTTATGTATTCCACAAGTAGTAACATTTAAACAAGAAGACAAAAACACGTAAAATAGGAACCAATATATGAGTTTTATTTTGACAAATATATACTTGGAAAACAAACAAAAGCAACAGCTATCATTTATCATCTACTATCAACAGATTGACTTCCAAAAAGTAGAAATGTTATTACAAAATAATGGACACATTTAACTTATGTAGAAAACTCATGACATTTTCACGTTTTTTCTCACTCTACCAGTGAGACAGCTGACAGTGTCCTCAGAGAGACGTTTGGTCTGCGAATCGGCAGTTTGAAACCAGTGCTACAGGATCACTGACATACGCAATAGAGAGAGATACAGAACCTTAGGATTGCTAAATAATTTGCTCAATTTACGTAGCAGTAAGTGATGGTACTTATGATATTTATATTGCTGTTGAGAAATACAACGCATTCTAGGCAAATATTTCTAGTTGAAGATTAGTCAAAAATAAAAATTAGATGACTATCATGATTTCTCCTTTGTTTTGCTGATTGTATTTAAATAAAGAAAACTGCACCTGGCAAATCATCATTGAGATAAAATTTCTGTTGATTACTTTAAACCACCTATGACTAAAAAGAATTATTAGTTACTTGTGTTCATTCTTAAATGTTATGTTAGCTAAGCTATTTCTTACATGAAGAGCATATCAGCAAGAATTTTAAGGAAGAAAAATGTATTCCATTGGTCTCCGTTATTACATACCATGCTGTAACTGCATGGTTAAGAAAATCGTATCAGCTGTGGCTTTCATTGGTATATTATATCCAATTTTAGCTTTTCCCAATCAAGCTTTATGTATAATTTGATTGTAAGTATTTAAAAGTTCATCTCAGGAGAAGATTCCTTAAAAAATTTAAAGAAAAAGGAAGAGAATGACAAGCATGATAGGCATTGGGGTGCTGGTTCTTAGCTCTAGTCAGGTTGCTTAACATGTCTAAAACTAAAATTCCAATGTTCTCTTCCAGTTGTGCTCTGCCAATTGTTTCCCCATGTCATATAATGCCGATACTAACCCTTCAGTTACAGAGGCTTAAAACGTTATCATCCTTTGCTCTCAAAGTTCACGTCAAGAGCTTTTCTCCTATGTTTTTCTTAGGAGTTTCATGGTTTTGGGTCTTCTGTTTAAGTGTTTAATGCAGTGTGAGTCGATTTTTATTTAGGGTGTTAGATAAAGATCCAATTTTATTCTTTTTCATGTGGATAGACATTTTTCTCTGGAAGCAGATTGTAAGAAATTTCAAAGGACATACAAAGTATATTCTACAACCACAATAAAATTATAGTGGAAATTAATAACTAATCTGGACAATCTAAAACGTTTGTATAAAAAGCAACATGCCTTTAATAACACATAAGTCAAATGAGAACTTACAATAAATATGATAATATATTTTGAATGGAATGAAAATAAAAAGTATATCATAACTGTGGGGAAAAGAAAGAGAAATCAGACTGTTACTGTGTCTATATAGAAAGAAGTAGACACAAGAGACTCCATTTTATTCTGTATTTGAGATGCTGGTAATTTGTGACCTTACCCCCAACCTTGTCCTTGCAAGAGACATGTGCTGTGGTGACTCAAGATTTAATGGATTTTGGGCTGTGCAGGGTGTGCTTTGTTAAACAAGTGCCTGAAGGCAGTATGCTTGTGAAAAGTTATCATCATTCTCTTAATCTCAAGTACCCAGGGACACGTACACTGCCAAAGGTCGCAAGGACCTCTGCCGAGGAAAGCTAGGTATTGTCCAAGGTTTCTCCCCATGTGATGGTCTGAAATATGGCCTTGTGGGAAGGGAAAGACCTGATCATCCCCCAGCCTGACAACCGTGAAGGGTCTGTGCTAAGGAGGAATAGTATAAGAGGAAAGAAGGCATCTTGGCAGTTGAGATAGAGAAAAGCATCTATGTCCTGCCTGTCCCTGGGCAACGGAATATCTGGGTGTAAAACCCGATTGTATGTTCTGTTTACTGAGAAAGGAGAAAACCGCCTTAGGGCTGAAGGTGGGACGTGCTAGCGGCAATGCTGCTCTTTATGCACGAAAAAGGTTTATGGAGATGTTTGCATATGCATATCAAGGCACAGCACTTTTTCTTAAACTTATTCATGTCACAGAGATCTTTATTCATATGTCTTACCGCTGACCTTCTCCCTACGATGATCCTATTATCCTGCCACTTCCCTTTTTCTAAGATGGTAAAGATAATGATCAATAAATACTGAGGGAACTCAGAGACGTGCCCGCATGGGTCCTCTGTATGCTGAGCGCCGGTCCCCTGGGCCCGCTTTTTCTTTCTCTATACTTTGTCTCTGTGTCTCATTTCTTTTCTCAAGTATCTGGTTCCACCTAACGAGAAACGCCCACAGGTGTGGAGGGGCAGGCCATCCCTTCAATAACTTGTAGATTTCAGTTACGGCACTGCCGAAAGCAAGATTTATAATCATACGTACATACACTGGAATATATAAAACAATAAAAAGTAAATGGCATAAGAACTTACTTACAGGAAGTCATGTAAAGAAAATAATAATCCCCAAAATGGTAGAAATAAAGGAAAATGTAAGAAAGAAACAAATGAGAGAGAAGGCAGGCATAACTGAGAAAATATAGAAAGAAAAATAAATGGTATTTTAAGAATAGAAATAAAATTGATAAACAATTAGCAAGATAAATCAAGAAGGAAATAAATAAACCAAAATTCTTAAGCATCAGGAATAAAAAGAAGGGACTCACTACAAACCACACATACAAAACGTTGTGTGAGTATCTCATAAACAATTTTGTATCAATATATTTAAAAATTTAACACAATAAGAAAAATATTTGAAAACACAGAAATAACATAAGAAACAAAAGATAATTATAATTAGAGAACTTACATATACCACACACACACACACACACACACACACACACTCTCTCTCTCACACACACACACACAGTCTAGGCCCAGGAGGTTTAACTGGTGAATTCTTGCCAACATTTAAAGAATAAATAATATAAATCTTATGTACAGTATTCCTGAGAATAAAAATGAAGAAGACACTTCCCAGCATATTTTATTATGCAAACATAACCCTGACGACAAAAACTAGTAAGAACATTATAAGAACAAAACATTAAAGGCTACTCTCAAGAGCACAGATGTAAAATCTTAACACATTATCAGCAAATGGAACCCAATAACCTGAATGGAAATAATACATATGAATAAGTATCATTTATTTCAGAAATATAAGCTTGGCTTAATATTTGAATTTCAGTAAATTTATTTAGCCACATTAACAAAAAATTTTACATGGTTCCCTCAATAGATGTTGTAAATGTACTTGATAATATACAAAATTATTAATAAAGTGGAGATAAAACAGAACTTTTTTGGCCCTATAAACAGTGTCTGAAAATCTAAAACTAAAGTTATACGTAAATACGAAATATTTACTGTTTTCCTCTGTGTTCAATAATAAGACAGAAATTTCCACCATCATCACTTTTAATAATACACCTACTGAAATTATTCAATGAAAATAAATGTAAGTATGGACACTGAAAATAATTTTAAAATTTATATTGATTTTCAAATGATTGAATTGTATTTGTATAAATCCAGCAATTTTGCACATGAACTGATGAACAGTTAATATGTAAAATTAGCATAATTTCTGAATTCAAAGAAAATACATAAAAATCATGGATTTTGAATATATTTGCAACAAGCAATTAGTGAATAAAAATAAATAAATGCCAACAAAGATTATAACACCTCCAGCATCAACTATCAAACATGTCAGAAGTGCTAAGAAGTAATGTTCAAGACCCTTTCCTGAAAACCTTAAATCCTTGTTAATAAGGATTAAATACCTTAACAAATGGAGAGATATACTATGACAATGGTGTAGAATACCTGATAATAAAGTTGTCTAAGTATTCCATGAAACTCCAATAAGAAAATCACAGGAAAACATTTGGTAGAAATATAAATGGGCAATAGTGTACTGGATAAAGAAAATGTGGTACATATATGCTATGGAATACTATGCAACCAGAAAAAATGAAATCATGTTCTTTGCAACTACATGGATACAGCTGGAAGCCATTATCCTAAGAGAATTAACACAAGGACAGAAAATCAAATATGGTCGGTTCAGTTATATAAGTGGGAGCTAAACATTGAGTTCACACAGACATAAAGATGGAAAAACAGACACTGGGGACTACTAGAGGGAGGATTGTGACAGGGGAGTAAGGGTTGAAAAACTCCCTATCAGTACTGTGCTCACTACCTGGGTGACAGAATCATTTGTACTCCAAACCTCAGCAACACACAGTTTGCCCCAGTAACAAACCTGAACGTGTCTTCTCTGAACCTAAAGTAAAAGTTGAAAAAAAATGATAACAATGGCAAAGCAAAGGGCCTACATCTGCCATGGCAAGTTGGAAGAAAATGTTCAAATATGAATGATTGACACTACCAGATAATGCCTTTTTATAAATTTACTACAGTTAACATAGTATGCTATCAGTACCAAGATAGACAAATAGTTCAAAATAACAAAATAGAGTACAGAAACAAACCTATGTGTGTGCTATCAGCTCATGCTGATAAAAGCACCAATAAAACTCACTCACCATTTTCAGAACTTACACCACATAAACTGGATATTCATAGGAACAAATGACACGTAAACTTTACAAAAAAGCATACATAATTAATTTGGAATAGACCTAAGCACAAATTTGTATTGTATAACAATGAAACTTCTAGAAAAAAGCATTAAAAAATCTTCATGACATTTGATATTTCAAAAAATTTAAACATGAAAAATATTTACTATTAAGGTAAAACAGACAATTTGCAGTTCACTGAAAGATGGTATTAAGATACTGAAAACGCCAGCCACAGACTAGGAGAAGGTAGGCATGTGCGCATATTGGCCAGTGGTCTCATATGCAGAGCATATGAAGAATAACAACAAATAAATAAGTTAAACAGAAGCAAATCAATTCAAAATGACAAAAAAAAACTCAAAAAATAGTTCCTTAGAGGACACTGACATAAGCTTCTGTAAGAATAAACGGCACGGTACACTTCAGATATACACACTTTGCTGTATATAAACTGTGTTTCACAAAAAAGAAAAGGAAAAAAAAAACCTTTTTTTTCCTATGTCTGATGACAACATTGTTGTATCGTTTTCAGAGTATATTTTACACACACACACACATAAATGCTAATTTTGTTTATAGATTCCAGTGAATTCTGAGAATGCAACCATTAGCATCTTACTAAAGATTCCATAGCTTGCTGGCAAAGGAGTTTTAATAACCAGATCTTGAAAACAATCTAAGTTTAGTCACTTTTCCCAGGAACATGTAGTTAAATTTTTGCATAGCATGGCCAGGGATACACTGTCTCTCCTTCCCCCAACCTTCCCCAAAATCATTAATCGTAGTAAATATTCAATAAAATCACTCTTAAAGTCCTTGACTTTCCAATTAGTTTTTTCTCAACTTTTATTTTAGGTTGAGAGAGTACATATGCAAGGTTTGTTACCTGGGTAAATTGTGTGTTGCTGGGGTTTGGGATACAAACGATTCTGCCACCTAGGTACTGAGCAGAGTACCCAATAGGCAGTTTTCAACCATTGCTCCACCCCACCTTCCCCGCTTTGGTAATCTCCAGTGTTTCTTCATTCCATCTTTATGTCCATGTGTACTCAATGTTTAGCTTATAACATATTATGAATCAATAAAAGAACATCTCTATTCAGCATACTTAAACGTTAGAATGATGCGTTGCATTATCAGTTTTCACATACATAAAAGGATGACCCTATAATTAATTGCAAACTTGAGATAATACTGAAATGTAATGATTGGCTATACTAAAATAAAAATGAAGTTATGGTATACATGAAATAAATAGGGTTGAGGTATGTCATGTTTCTATCAAGAAACAAGGGTTTTTCTTTTTCTTTTGTAGCAGAGGTTTTGTACATGTAAATTCAAAGTACAGTTTCATTTCAGGATTCACTGTTTTCAGGTAACAGACTAATTCTTAATACTTTCTTAGTTCTTAACTTTCTTAATTTCTTAAGTCTCTCAAAGTTCATAACAAAATCGTATTTTATCAGAAATGACGTTTAAAATGAAAAGGATTTTAATGTTAGCTGAGTACAATTGATTTTTTTTGGAGAAATCACTCAGTGATGATCCTACTGTTTGACAAAATGAATATTCCTTCTTAAATTCTTACTTTGTGTACTTACTTTGCATACTTACTTTGCTTTTTTATATAAAGCAATTTCCAGGTAAACTAAGACCTCCACCCAAGGCCGGGCGCGGTGGCTCAAGCCTGTAATCCCAGCACTTTGGGAGGCCGAGACGGGCGGATCACAAGGTCAGGAGATCGAGACCATCCTGGCTAACACGGCGAAACCCCGTCTCTACTAAAAACACAAAAAAATTAGCCGGGCGAGGTGGCGGCGCCTGTGGTCCCAGCTACTTGGGAGGCTGAGGCAGGAGAATGGCGGGAACCCGGGAGGCGGAGCTTGCAGTGAGCTGAGATCTGGCCACTGCACTCCAGCCTGGGCGACAGAGCGAGACTCCGTCTCAAAAAAAAAAAAAAAAAAAAAAAAAAAAAAGACCTCCACCCAAACTAAAGTACACAGCCTCATATGCAACAAAAGAAAAACAGGATTGACATGATGTAAGGAGTATGCAATGTTTACATGAGGAGTAATAAAATAATTCATTGTGGTTTACTGAAGGTTTTTGAAGCCTCTTGAGAGATTTATAACATTTTCATGTATAAAAGTAGATGGTGGTAAGAAATTATATGTTATGCATATTTTACCACTTTTTAAATAAAAAGTAGACAATGTTGAACAGGGGAGAACAGAGATGCATAGGTTGTTTTCAGGATCTAGTGAATAACATTCCTTTGTCAGTAAGGAGTTATTTTTAACATTTTAAACAGTGGAGAAGTCTTATCAGGGGTGTTTTTTAAAAAAAAATATTGAAAGCAGTTTTAATTTTAATTTAATTTTATTATTTAGTTTTGAGACAGACTCTCACGCCTCACTCTGTAGCCCAGCCTGGAGGGCAGTGGCCTGATCTCAGGTCACTGCAACCTCCGCCTCCCAGGTTCAAGTGATTCTCCTGCCTCAGCCTCCCAAGTAACTGGGATTACAGTCTTCTGCCACCATGCCTGGCCAATATAGCACTCTTAAGAGACAATTTTCAAGGAAATTGAAGGACTAATTGCAGTAAAACATTAATAAGACTGAGAATTTAAAATACTGGAAATGAATTTCCAGTAATGAATTTCCAGTATTTAAGAATTTGAAATACTAGAGAATTTAAAATACTGGAAATGGATTAAAAATGGTTGATTAAGAAGAGGAAGATTTAAATATCTTTTGAAATTTTGAAACTTCAAGGCTCGCTTTGTGAAAACACAGGCACTTAGTCTTCCAGATTCATTAATTTAGCATGGATAGATGAACGAGTGACTGAATGAAAGAATCAATGAATGATGTTATTTGGGTAAACTGTGTGTTGCTGAAGTTTGGAGTACAAGGTTTAGTTTACAGGCACAGAAGTTTTGCAAGATAGAAATATATTGAAAGTAGATGAGAAATTCAAATATGAATACATAATTGATCAATAAGATGTCACTCATGACCTTCTGGAAATAACAGTTTTAACAGAGTTGTCATAGTGAAGCAATTAAATTTGAATAATCAGTTTTCAAACAAATCTGCTTCTTTCCCTTTCTGCAATATTTAATAGAGATTGTAATGGAAGTGATAAGCATCAGATAAAGCCATATTTATTCTGGTGCATGAGGATTCACTGTTTTTCAAAAGTCCTGGCTCCTTTTGAATGTTTTTCTACTTCTTTAAGCCTTGTCTGTTTTTTATTTCAAAGTCACACATGATGCTTGTAATTTTTCTTTTTTCTTTATTTTTGATATTCTTATTGTAAAACTTGCCACTTTCTAATTTGGGACCAAGATTTGTTGTTCATTTGGACCTTAACATTGATATCCTAAGTCATGATATAGGTAAACCCCTCCCCGTGATGTGAATCTGTGCTTGCTTGTACCAATGACTAGATTAAGAAAGTTAAGAAGGAGTTAAAATCTCTTTTGGTTCAACAAGTTAAATAATAATTATTATTGAGCACTTAATAGATGCTAGACATGATGAGAAGTCAATGAATACAGATTAGTTTGTATAAAGGTCATACATTTTCTTTTGCCAATAACACAGTTTCAAATACCTCTGACAGGTACCTCCTTGCCTCATGGCAACAGACTATTGTTGATCTAAACCTAATTTTATCCTTCTTTGAGTCGTCTTCCTACCTATACAATGACAGTTATTATCAGCGAAACAAAAATGTTAACTGTTATCACACATTATATGTAAACACTTATACATTATCCTCAAGGTATGTCCACTCTTCAAATTTGATCTACCCTGTCCTTTCAGAACACTGGATCACCCTACCCACTTTAATTATGCAGTTTCCTCTATCTGAATTCTTTCACCTTGTTTTAATACTTTGAGACCAGCCTTTTGTGTTTTGTTCATAAAGTCTTTCTTCTTAGCAATGAAAAACTAGATTGAGCATTCCTTCCTATAAAATTTATAGACTTTTATTCATAGAGAACAATTTAGTAGTGGAATTCTTAATGTGTTGAGTAATTGAAGGATTTAAATCTTTTCTTTTTCCAGAATTGATTATATGCTTCTTTAGAATAATATTTATTTTACTTTAAGTCATCAGGAAACCCAAAATACAGAATGGGTGTTTAATTAACATCTGCATTTGGTTGATTAATTGGAATTGCTAATCAATAATATTTTAAAAATTTATTTGTTAAAATTTAATTAATGTGTAATTTTATTTATGTTACTTTTGTGGTGATTGATTTTTCTTTTCAATGCTATATTTTTCATTGGAAAAAATATATTTAAAATAAGACTAGAGTTTAAAATAATACATTCAATTGAACATAAATATTTCCAAGATATATAAACGCTACTCATATGTTTTTTGTTTTACTTTTTGTTTTTTCACAGAGTCCCACCCTGTCTCCCAGGCTGGAGTGCGGTGGCCCAATCTCAGCTCATTGCAACCTCCATCTCCAGAGTTCAAGCAATTCTCCTGCCTCATCCTCCCAAGTAGCTGGGATTACAGGTGCCACCACTATGCTGGGTTAATTTTTGTATTTTTAGTAGAAATGGGGTTTCACCATGTTGGCTAGGATGGCCTTGAACTCTTTATCTTAAGTGACCTGCCTGCCTCAGCCTCCCAAAGTGTTGGGATTATGGGCGTGAGTCACCATGCCAAGCTGGCCCACATGGTTTGAATGAAAGAGATATTCAAAAGTCCTTCAAATAAATTTTGTTATTAAGCACAAAACCACACATGTGCTAATTGCAGCAACCAGCCCACTCAAATTATGTTAAAGTACAAGGGCTGTTGGTGACAGTGAATTGGGTTCCTCATTTTCTTGCTGTTATATTTTGCTGGTTCTCTGTGTGTGGACAACCTCTTATTGAGACTTAAGCATATGATAGATGTTGTTGGGATTCCTGGTGTGTATGCATCTAAAGTAACTGCTTAATTAGCAGTTCCACATGTGAGTTCTTTTTTCTAAATGCTGCTTTATAAAGTTCCACAATAATATATCCTCTGCGGTTGTTATTTTAAATTGATTTTTTTTTTACGATGGATATTCGCTCTTGTTGCCCGTGGTGGAGTGCAGTGGAGCCATCTCAGCTCACTGCAACCTCCGCCTCTATATCTCCAAAGATTAAAAAAAAATAAAATAAGTTCCAGGGCTTTTTTTCTCACTCCAGATTTCCTTTTCCAATTTTGGGATTTCTCATTTTAAGCCGAATAGAGATATATATATATTTTTTTGTGGCTTCCACCGTAACTCATGACGTTAAAGTCACTATTAATGGAGATGCATTATAGCTGAGAAAAGTTTAAAGGCTTGCTGCAATGCAGAGAAATAACCTGACTAGGGTTGCTTATCCCAATTGCATCTCACCTGCCCATACCTTTCGAATTTTTGAAATTGAGCTGAGGATTATAGGAGAAAATGCAAGTTTTACAGCGAGATTTAATCTTCCTGCAAGCAGCTAGTCCAGAAATACCATAACAACAGCTGTTCTCATAGAATATTAGCATTTCTGCTTCTGGTCTCAGCTGCTTCTCTGAAGTGCAAAGAAATGCAAACATGGAAAATGTTCATTTTTAACATTAGCTTGAGTCTGGAAATCAGGGAACATTCATCGATCCCCAAAAGTAATGGATACACATTTCTGCTGATTATTTTATTCCTGAAGTAATGTATGACATGCATAGAATATCTTTTATTAACTATAGGAGGGTGCATATTCATGATTTGGCAGCATGATTTTCAACTATGGTCCATAAAGTGAGTATAGTCCTTGATTCCATGTGAGACAAAAATAAAAGGTAATCCTTATCTTTTAAATACTGTCACACTTTAAATTTCATTCCTTTATATTTTCATGTCCATGACTAAAAAAGAGAAACTATGACTGAAACTGTATTAATTTTGGTAGTATTTTTTTCCCTTCAAATTTGTTTATTTATTTAAATTAATAAATAAAACTGTATGTATTTATCAGGTACAACACGCTTTGAAGTGTTGTGGAACGGTTAAATCTAGTGAATTAACATATGCATTACCTCATATAGTTATCTTTGGTAGTATTTTAAGGTAATAAACTCTCCTATCCAATTTTTACCAAGAATAATTTTATCATAGATCACTTCCAAGGGGGTTTTGAAGATGTTTATATCATAGGTAGAACTTTCATTTAATTCATCTTTTAATTTCTTTTATTGAATACCTGTAGCCTTCATAATTATTAAAGTCCACAGACAACCTGGTTCTCAGTGATCGCATCAAAATAAGCTAACCAGTGTTTAACAATAAGACACATGTCTTCTATTCCTCCCTATATTAGAGGATACTTTGCTAAGTGTAGAGTTCTTTAGAGTTTCTTGAGAAATAATTGATAAACATTGCAACCAAATTTCTTGGCATAGTATTTAATCTTCTCAGAAAATATGAGCAGTTTATTAGGCTAAACATGAATAATTACATTTCTATAATTGTGATTAGTCAAATAATAATTTGCCTTGCTTAGATACCTTCCTATTAATTGTTTTATTTACCCAGCTTATTCATAACAAACTTAAGGATCTTGAAGCCTTTTGGATGGTGGTTTTTTTTTTTTTTTTCCTTAAATAAAAATCCAGCTGGGTGCGGTGGCTCATGCCTGTAATCCCAGCACTTCGGGAGGCCAAGGCAGGTGGATGACCTGTGTTCAGGAGTTTGAGACCAGCCTGACCGACATGGTGAAACCTCGTCTCTACTGGAAAAAAAAAAAAAAAATTAGTTGGGCATGGTGGCATATACCTGTAATCCCAGCTACTTGGGAGGCTGAGACAGGACAATCACTTGAACCCAGGAGGCAGAGGTTGCAGTGTCTCCATTGCACTCCAGCCTGGGTGACAAGAACAAAAATCCATCTAAAAAAAAAATCAATTAAAAATAATAACTGCAGATAATATTTTATTGTGGAACTTTGTAAAGCAACATTTTAACAAAGAACTCACATGTGGAATTGATGATATACAGCTAATGAAGCAGTTACCTTAGATGCATACACACCAGGAATCCCAACATCTACCATGTGGTGGAATCTTGAGACCGTGTCTTCTTTTTACAGAGATGCTAATGGGCTCTTGCTCCCTTACTGCTTTTATCATCATTGATATATTGATTGTGGAACTTTTTTATTTTTACATAGGTGATTTGCAGTGGTTCATATTGAGAACCAGTTGATATCTTTAACTCTGTTCCTAATATATCTCACACATATCCATGCAAACACAAGAGGTTGGAGTTTGCCCTCTTCACGACAAAATATTCTTTCTCACTTTCCTCCTAATATCTTGGGATTTTTTCCCCCTCTTTATTTGTTAGAGCGATAGCAAGGGAGGAGCTAATATATGAGACTTATGAATTGTATTGACTTTTGAAAAAAAAAATCTATGTAAGCACTATTTCATAAAAATGTTTCTATACTTAACATTCTTTCTTTTCAAGTTTCCACTGTAAAATATAAACCTGAAAATAGATTTTGAAGTTTGATTATGTTATGCCCATCTACATGCATGGTACACCTTGTCCCAAGACATATTTTTGATAGTTCAACTCAAGCAGGTAAACTAACACTGGTAGTTACTCTCAGAGAAAGTTCATGAAATCACACCTCTTTTATGTAGTTCATTTACATATAATTAAATATTAGTTAAATTAGAAAAATGCAGATATATGTTATCATACCGAGAGAAGATAGGCAGGTGGAGAACGAGAGGGAGAGGAAGCAAAAGGAGAGAATGAACATTTGAAAGTTAAAGTGATGATATTCAGTGTAAAAGATAAGGAAATAGAAATATTACATCAAGAAGACGGTATTGGAAACAGATTTTAAATAATAGGTAAGATTGTTCTAAAGAGTGACTTTTCTAAAGAGTAGAAAAAATATTCTCAATACAGGAAATAAGGTGGCTAAGTAGCAGGAGTCAGGAACATTAAGAGAAAAAATAAAAATTTACTTTGACTTGAAGGGATTTTTTACAGGAAAGTAAGAGGATATAAAGTAAAAATGTTACGAGCCAGATGGTGGAAGGTCACGAACATCAAACTGAGGAGTTAATCCTTGATTTGGAAGGCACGGGGGAGTCATTGCTTGGGTTTAAGAGGAATATGGCTCTACACAGCAGGAAAATCATCCCTCTAGGCACAAAATTCCAATAGTTTTCTATACAGTGTTCTGAAACAGGAAAGCCACTGGGCAAAATTAAAGTAACAATTTGACTATAGTCTTTTTAATTTTGACCCTATTGTTTACAAATATAATTTTATTGTGAAATAATAAGTAATTGGTGATGGTGGTCATGGGTGGTGTCTGCTTCTCTTTAATGCACACACTGTGTTTAGAGCAGAAAAATGAGAATTGTTATAAATGTATACATCCCTATTTTATGTGCTCTCAACACTCACTGATAAAACTCCGTGTGCATCCTCTTCTTGTATTGCTGTAGCAGAAACACACACACACACACACACACACACAAAACACACAAATTCAGGAGTCTTTACCATTTTAGTTAATTATAGCAACCACATGGTGATTTGGTCTTACCTAATTTTGCTGGGTGCAATATTTATCGTAATTTTAAGCTTAGGATGGAACCCAGCTCTTAAGCATTCAAAAATATATCATGCATTTTTTTAACCATTCCACAAATCCCTGAGGAGGAAGAAATCAGCCTGATAATTTACAAAATTTGTTTTGAATACAAACGTCACCATGTAAGAAAGACATCATCCCCCACTCTATATATTTGCCTTATTCTACATCCTTAGATAAATTAATTACCCCCTGATGATGGCTTTGCTCTCTTTCAAATAAAGTAGTGCTCAACAAGCTTGTAGATTGGGCAAGAGACTGCAGTGATTTGAGGAAGAAAAGCAAAAAGGTATCATCCAGGCACAGCAAGGGAATCAAATGCAAAAGAGAAAACAATGAAACATGAACATGAAATAACTCACATAGTGAGTGAGGCATTCACATATAAATTTATTTCACTGGAAAAATCATCTGAAAAAAATTTATTTTGACATGTGTAATATGATGAATATAACTGTAGTTTGTTTTCAGTACTCTAAGTTCAAGTGTCTCAAAATATAAGAAGGCTTTTCCTTTATATTTATTACAAGAGAACATATTCAATAAGGTAATGTCTTTGTAAACCTTAGGCACATCTGTTTGGTGAGTGGAGATGGACAGGTAACTAGCCACACACACACACACACACACACACACACACACACATATGAAACATATATATATGAAATATATATATATATATACACACACACCAAACATGAAAATGTATGGTAGTCTTTTTTTTAAAAAAATTCAATGCTCTCTGTCAGTGAACTAAGGAATAAAATAATGTTGGCTTTTTTTTTTCTTTTTGATATGCCTTAGACATCCTGTTAGAATCGAATTAAATATTTACAATATGTGGTGGATTTGTTCTGAGCCAGCTTAGTTAAAATGGAAATACACTTCCCAGAAAGTTCTTCTCTGTGCAGTTATAGGCTGGTGTCATAGCCAGAATAACGGTCCCCAAAGATGACCATGCTTTAATTTCTATAACCCGTACTTAGCAAACATATTTTACAAATGTCACTAAGTTAAGAATCTTGAAGTGAGAAGATTATTCTGGATTATCTCACTAGATGGATCCGAGGAAATCACAAGGATCCTTAAAATATGAAAGGAGAAAGCAGAAGAGCCAGAGAAAGAGATGAGAATACAGAAGCAGTGACTGAAGTGATGTGATTCCTATCTTTGAAGGTGCCACAAGTCTTGAAATACAGGAGGCTTCAGGAAGCTAAGACAACAACAACAACAAACAAAAACAAACAAACAACAAACAAACAAACAAAAAACAAGGGAATAGATAGTTCCCTAGAATCTCCATATGGGATGCAGCCCTGCCTACTTATAAGAGCCCTCTGAAACTCTTTCAGATCTCTGACCACAAGAGGTGTGAGAAAATACAGTTTTGATAGAAACTACCAAGTTTGCAGTATTGTGTTACAACAGAAATAGGAAACTATAGAAAACAAGAGACATTTGTACAAGATTTGGATGGTGAAAATAAAGAAGTAGTTATTTTTTCCACACTGTTAAAATCAGAATTATGAACCAGCACATCAGGATTTCATGCACACCATTTGTCCTTGTTGGTGTGGGGAAGCATTTCCAGCTTTGCAGGACCATTTTAGTTCTTTGGCTTTTGGTACCAGATATGTACGCATCTACATGGTAAAGCGTGCCAGCTTCTGTTGTAGATTACCTGTAGCATCAGTGTTGTTGCTGGTGAGGGATGAATGCAAGTTGTGACTTGTCATCAAGGATTTCCGCTAGGGCTTGTGTCCATCTCTCCTTTCCAACCACCTGGCTAGATGAACTATGCAATCTTCAAGCCTAATAGTCCACATAGTGTCCTTGAGTAGATTTCTCCACGAGCCTCCCCAAATGCATAACGTCAAATCCTTTATTCTATATCACCCCGTTAGTGGTATTCTTCTTATAAGTAGGTGAAGCCAAACATCTAGAATTTTGACCTTTAGGATTTTGGAGAAAAGTGATTCAATTTCTTGCAGATAATCCTTTGGAGAAATACCTCTAACAACTTGTCTTTAGTGGTGACTGAACGCTAGACTGCAGACCACCAAATTACCCTGAAACCTAAGCTGCCTCTAATTAAGTTGAGTTCAGCAAGCTTTAAAGTTTAGCATACACAGCATACTCCATTATCAAATGTAAATGCTTCAGGTCTAAAAAATCACCTAAAGGCATAAGTTGCATGTGCAAATGACTCGTAATGTCCCTGGCCCATACTCCTGCTACATTGCCTTCTACTTCTTAACTCACGATGCTGGTCTCATGAGAAACTCCCTATAATAAGCAGACTGAGTTATAAAAAATGCAAAGCACTGTGTTTAAGTACCATGTGCTATGCTTCTTTACCAAAAGTGAATGTCTGTGACATTACAGTCATTCTCTGTTGTAGCACTGAGAGACAGGGTGAGGAAAATTCTCCCAGTTGGCAAAACTTCAAGTAGTGCACATGAACGTAACTTTGTTTTAGTTTTAATACTTTTATTATTTCACATTTATGTATGTTTCATTGAAATATAGAATTGTGTGTATTTATCATGTACCACATATTGGTTTGAAGTATCTATAGCTGGTAAAATGGTTAAATAAACTAATTAAATGCATTGTCTCACATAGTTATCATTTAATCATTTGTAATTAAGTGATGAGAACACATAACATCTACTCTCAGTATTTTTCAATAATACGATACCTTACATGTGGAATCTAAAAAAGTTGGTCTCATAGAAGTAGAGAGTACAATGGTGATTACTAGAGGCCGGGGTAATTGGGTGGGGAGGGCTAGGGAGTGTTGGCCAAATGATACATGTTTAATTTAGATGGGAGAAATAATATAGCATCGTGACTATAGCTAATGGATGTTTATTTTACATGGAAGGGCAGACAGCAAAAAGCATAGATTTATACTGATTAATGAGAAGTGAACAATGGTTTGTGTTTCAAGAGGAGGACAAGAGGGAAGAAATCTGTGGTTAAATCTCTCTGAAAGGACACAGAGCATAAAGATATTTGTAAGCCATGGGAATGCTTAGTAAAGAAAAATCTCAGCTGAGAAGAATCTTAATCAGGTGAACAAGATGACTCGTTCTGTATCTGGCAGTCACTTGACCCAGCCACTTGTGATCTTGCTCAAAGGACTCATAAATCAAGCGTCCATGGCAGCAGAACAGTAGGTTATGCAATATGGATTGAAGCCACTGCTCTGTCTTCATCTTGCCAACAGCAGCGATCAACACCAAGTCCCCAACATTATCCTATTTCCATAGGGAGGGTGTTTCAGCATGCAGTGGATGTCAGGTGGACCGTACTTCCATCATGGAGGGCAGTGGTTCGTTCTCATTATTATTAGCTCTTACTTTCAATGGGAATTTCTTATCCTGAAAATGCTTCTTCTGCTAAAATCGCCATCTCTGGAATTGCAAAATGCCTGATTTACCACAATGGTATCCTAGCCAGCATTGTCCCTGACAAGAATTTTTTTTTTTTTTTTTTAAGACGGAGTCTCACACTGTCGCCCAGGCTGGACTGGAGTGCAGTGGCACTGCAACCTCTGCCTCCCCAGTTCAAGGACTTCTCCTGCCTCGGCCTCCCAAGTAGCTGGGATTACAGACGCCTGCCACCATGCCCAACCAATTTTTTTTTTTTTTTAGTAGAAACGGGGTTTCACTATGATGGCCAGACTAGTCTCAAACTCCTGACCTCGTGATCCACCTGCCTCGGCCTCCCAAAGTGCTAGGATTATAGGCGTGAGCCACTGCGCCCAGCCAATAAATGTATTTTATAGCATATAAAGTGTGGCAATGGGCTCATGCTTTTGGAAACCACTGTTCTTTTGTTATCCATCAGAGTGAAGCAGCTGGCCTTCTAGAACTGTGGAACAAATATCAGTTATTACACCCACTATGTGTCAGCCTCTTGAGGGATAGTTTAATGCCCTCCAGGAAGCAGCCTCTGCTCTCATTTTGTGACTAATACATGGTGTTGCTCCTCCCACAGCTAGGATTCACAGGTCTAGGAATAAATGAGGTGAAAATGGGAACGGATCTTCTCACTAGCGCTTTCAGTGATAAAATGTTTGCTATATCTATGACTTTAAGCTCTACTGGTCTAGTAATCTTAGTTTCTAGGAAGGCATGTTTCTGTCAAAGGGCACAACAATGCTTCCACTAACCTGGAAGTGGGTACTACCTCCTGGCCATTTGGGATCCTAATGCCAGTGAATGAACAGGTAAAGAAAGATGCTAGTGTGATGGCCATGATGATCAATTCTGATTTCAAAGGGAAATTGAGTTGCGACTGCATAATGGTGGTAATATGGAGAATGTTTGCAATTCAAAAGATGTGTTAGTATGAAACCTCCTATTTCTCCATTTTCAAGTTACAGCATATCAAAGGACAAGTGTGACTCAGCTAGGAAAGGAATTGTACATTACCCAAAGATGGATGAATGTGCTTTGCATTCTCTTTTGGGGAACGGATTATTTTGTCCTCAGTTCTACAAGGGATAGGTGCCTCCTGTTAAATGCAAGATTAATTTTCTTATTGTCTCTGTTTGGAAGTTAATCAGGGTTAAAGTAGGTACCTACGGATGCCAAGCTGACGATAAGTGGACTATGCTGATTTTGTTGGGGGTCAACTTAATTAAGCCAGAAATACTTTTCCATGACTTTCAATCCCTCTGTGATTCCAGGTTGGAGCTGGCTATGAGATAAATTTACAGGAGAGGTTAGAGAAATGAAGAAGATATTGTATATACTTCTAAAGTTTGGAGTTAGGACTCTGGGAACGACATCTCAATGTTGTCACTGACTGGCTAACACACCTTACTGGCACGAGGTGCATGTGAGCCCAGTGCTCCTCCTGTGGTTCCTCCGAGCTGCTCTGGGTTAAAGGGACCTCTTCCCCTGCATGTCCGATGAGGTGAGAGGAGATAGTCATGGTCTTCACTTTTTTCTCATGAGTCCCAGGTTTTTCTTGCAAGAACCAGTTTGTCCTGGCCCTCACACTTCACATTCAGCTCTCCTCTCTACCAACAGCATCACTGTCCAGATGAAAAGGACGTGCATACACCTTACCAGCTCTCTAAGTTGAGTAAAGTCTAATTCTTATAATAGATTTCTTATTCTATATTACTCAAATCAATATATCACTTTATACTCTGACAGATACACAGCCTTTAGACACGTGAATACATACACACACAACAAGACAGAAACAAAGCAAAAATCAGTACTTAAAACTAGATCATTGAACACAGTGTCTGTATACCGTAAACATTTTCTCACGTCCCTTTTGACTCGCACCATTACTGCTGCAGCCATTTGATCAGACTTGTAAACTGACAGTATCTTGCTTCAGACACCACAGATGCCCTTGAGAACATCTCCACAGGTACACCCTCAGCTAATATGAACTTGTATAAACACTGAAGTATAAGCGAGTTACCCCTTACAGGGCAACCCTTGCCAAAGGCAGTTATCTAGTTATCTGGTGAATAAATGCTCTTCTAATCTGTCTTAATGGTGGAGAACTCTGAGGTTCTTGAGAAATAACTAGTTCTTCAGAACTACAAGGATCTTTAGAAAGCTGCCAGCAGGATAAAATTCATTTATCCACAGTGGTGATCGGCTAAACAATTCAACTTTTTATCAACTGTTCCTTCTATCCTTTTTTGTTCTTCATAACTATTTGCCTTTGCTTGGGATCACTTTCAAAAATAAAACACTTGGCTGACTGTATTGGCTCACTCCTGTAATCCCAGCACTTTGGGAGGCTGAGAAAGGAGAATTGCTTGAGCTCAGGAGTTCGAAACCAGCCTTGGCAACATAGTGAGACCTCTTCTCTATTTATAAAAAAATAAAATGAATAAACCCCCTGCATTCAAGACATTTTCTTTTGGAGGAACACAGGTTAAGGGAATTGTTATCGATGTAGCCCCAGAAAGAACACCCTTTGAGGGGATTTTGGAATTGGGCCCTCACCTGTCAGTCAATAAGGACACTACTGCTGGGAGGAGGTGTGGAGCTGCTGATTCTTGGCACCTATTGGCTTCACAATTACATTTATTTCACCAGCGATTTATTTTGAAAAGGCACAGGAAGAAAATGTAGAGTTTGCTCATTTTTTTTTTTTGTGGTGGTACATGAATAAAATGAAGAAATAGTAATTATAAATACTTCAGATTGAATACCTGTTGATAGCAGCTGACAAGTTACAAAGGAAACTGACTGTTTAGCCCTAGTAGGTTGCCTTTGCCAAAATCAGGACTGAGAGAGAAAGGATAGGATGCTGAGTCATGGGAGAGAAAAACTTGGGTGAATGAACCTGGACCCTGAGATTCTCTTGAATCCACTAGCGTGAGACAGATTATTTCAAAAAAAAAAAAAAAATTGCACTCCTATATATATATATATATATATACATTTTTTTTTTTTTGAGATGAAGTCTTGCTCTGTCACCTAGACTGGAGTACAGTGGCACAGTCTTGGCTCACTGCAACCTCCATCTCCCTGGTTCAAGTGCTTCTCATGCTTCAGCCTTCCAAGTAGCTGGAAGTGCAGGCATGCACCATCACTCCCAGCTAATTTTTGTATTTTTAGTAGAGATGAGGTTTCACAATATTGGTCAGGTTGGTCTTGAACTCCTGACCTCAAGTGTTCCACCTGCCTCGGCCTTCCAAAGTGCTGGGATTACAGGCATGAACCACTACTCCTGGTCCAAAAAATCTTTCTCATTTATCTAGTTACTGCCTTATTGCCTCCAAGCTTGGGTTGGGTATCAGCAGAGCCTAAGCTGATATGTTCTCTCCCTGCTGTGGGAAGATACCACCCACTCACCAAAGAATTGCAGGATCTGAAAACAGGGGATTACATGTTGTAGTAAATCTCAAAGGTGTTGGATCAGAGACGGAGACCTGACAGGCTAGATAGGGAAAAATTCATTGACTTGGGACTATGCCCTTGTAATCTGAGATCGAGCATCCTGTCAATATAAAGCAGTCATGGTGATACTTGAGAGTCAATGATATCCGGAGCTATTCCCAATATGCTGTAGGGATAGCTTCATAATGGACTCAGTGATGACTACAGTAAATGACAGAGTATTTAGAAAGGTACCAGAAGCCTCAGGGATATGGAGATGTGGATGCTGGAATATATTTCATATGTAAGATCACAGGGAATGTATCACCTGTGTTCCCTGTGAGTGATACAAGGTCATTTCGTTTATTAAAGCCACAAGAAATATAGGTTCTTAGGTAAGTTAGACAGCAACACTTGTGAGAATCAGTAACTGCCTTCTCCATGCTGGAGATGACAGGAGAAAATGTTGCTACAGAGCTAAGCTCTCCACTGTCAGTGTGGATAATACGATTTTGGAACATCAGAGGCCACGTGGTGGTAATTAAGTGAAATAGGCAAGGTGAAGGTAATTGCCATAAAAGGGCAGTAAAGCTCGTATATTAGTTTGTTTTCAAACTGCTATGAAGAAATACTTGAGACTGGATAATTTATAAAGGAAAGAGTTTTGTTTGACTCAGTTCTGCATGGCTGGAAAGGTCTCAGGAAACTTACAATTATGACCAAAGGGAAACTAACTACCTTCTTCACAGGGCAGCAGGAAAGAAAAGAGAAGGGGACACTGCCTCTTATAAAACCATCAGATGTTGTGAGAACTTACTCACTTTCACAAAAACAGCATAGGAGAAACCGCCCCATGATCCAATCATCTTCCACCAGCTCCCTCCCTCCACACAGAGGGATCACAATTCTACATGAGATCTGGGTAAGGACACAGAGCCAAACCATATCAGCTGGAAAGACAACCAGGATGCTTTGACCTGCAAGGATCTTAAGCAATGACTAATAGGTAATAGTGATCTCAGGGACAAAATATATGACAAACTAACTTGGATGTTGCTTGATTGGAAAAACAGAGAAGAAAGAGGGAGAATCAGTGAAATAAATGTGGAGGTCAGCCACAGCGATTGCAAATAATGATCTATTATTTTCCAGATCCAAGCCAGTTATCAGATGCAGAATGTTTTAATTGAAGGAGAGGTCAGGACTTCTAAATATATGCGTGTGTGTGTGTGTGCGTGCATGCTACACACACTATTGAAAAAATTGAAACCACCCAAAAGCTGTTGGTTACCAAGTTTGAGCTGATTCTGACACCAGTAGAAACAAAGCACTATAACTTTCTGGTTAGAGTGAAAAGTCATGGAGGTCAGGTGTGATGGGTAATATTAAGGGTCAACCTGATTGGATTGAAGGATGCAAAGTATTGTTTCTGGGTGTGTCTGTGAGGGTGTTGCCAGAGGAGATTAACATTTGAGTCAGTGGACTGGGAGAGAAAGACCTATCTTCAAGGTGGGTGGGCACCATCCAATTGGCTGCCAGCATGGCTAGAAAAAGCAGGCAGAAGAAACTGGAATAAGCTGGATTGCTGAGTCTTCCAGTTTTCATCTTTCTCTCATGCTGGATGCTTCCTGCCTTTGAACATCAGTCTCCAGGTTCTTCAGTCTTTGGATCTTGGACTTACACCAGTGATATGCCAGGGGCTCTCAGGCCTTTGGCCACAGACTGACTGAAGGCGACACTGTGGGCTTCCCGACTTTTGGGGCTTTGGGACTCAGACTGAGCCACTACTGGCTTCCTTGCTCCTCAGCTTGCAGATGACCTATCACGGGACTTCACTTTGTGATCATGTGAGTCAATTCTCCTTAATAAACTCACTTTCATATATATATATATATGTAGCATATATTTCTATCACTCCAGAATGTCCATGTACTCATCCTGTGATTATTTTTCTAATCGTGTAGTTAGGATGGATACACTTTAACTGAAATCATTTAACACAAATGTTTTTGTCTTGTGAATTAAAATCTATTCAGATGGGGAAGGCCCAGCAGAAGTCCCTGAAACTTTCCTCCTCCACCACCACATAAACGAATTCCCTACTAGGATGAGTTAAAAAGATTAACACCACCATCAAAGAATGAAAGTATTCTGTGGTGGTAGACCCTAAACATTCACATTTAGTTCCAGTCTGGTCACTATAAAAATCAACAAATTGTGCCAGAGGATGGCGAGGCATCATAAAGTGAAACAAACGGTATCTCCGTCGCAGCTGTCAAGTCCCATATGGTATTGACACTTAAATAATTTAACACAGTCTCTGGCGCTGAGTATGTGGCTATTGATCAAAGTTAAGAACTGCCATTAAAAGATATCAATGAGAGAGTTAAAAAGTCAGGCTCCAGACAGATCCTTGTAATAACTATAAACATCAAATTATTCATATTGAAATATTAAAAAGTGCTGTATATCTACAAAAATTCAGGTAATATACTCAGAAAAAGGGCACAACTAGTTGTGTGTGTTCTTCACAGAATAAGATATCCAGTTGGCAATAAACACTGAAATATACTTAAATAGTTTGTGACCAAGGTTATAGAAATTAAAAACACAATGTGATACCTCACAATGTGATAACACACAACTCCATTTATCACAATATGATAAACTTGCACCCAAATTGCTAAAGTACAAAAAAGAAATACAATGGCATTGGAGTGATGTGCATCAATGGGAATTTTCATGCTTATTAATAAGGTAGAAACTGGGAGAACAGTGGTTGAAAACTGGTTGACGGTATACACTAAAGCCGTACATCTGTGAACTTTATCATTTAATCGTTTCTCTCCTAGGTCTATTCCAGAGAAAAAATTATATGAATATTTAACAAAGGATGTGTAAACAAATCTTTTTAGAAGTGATGTTTATAACATCCCAAATTTGAAAACCCAAATGTACATAAACAGTTGGCTGATTAAACTATAATATATTCATAAACAGAATCCTTAGAGCAGAAAGAATAAATAATTTACAACTACATACAATAACATGGATAGATCTAACAAAGATAATGTCAAACAAACGCCGACAGACATAAAGAAATACTGAAAAGAAGTACAGTACAAAGTACTGAAAAAGGCAAAAGCAATGTATGGTTTTAGGTGTCAGGATAGTGATTATTCTTCATGAAGAAAGCGATGATTAGAAAACAGCTGATGATATTCTACATCTTTTTGTGGAAATGGCTATAAGGGTGTGTCCAGTCTGAATAAATACCAATATGCAAACACCTGATTTGCTTTCTTTGAAACATTTATTTTATAATGTAATAAACATTACCTTAAATGGAAAAGACAGCAGTACAAATTCGTTGCCTTGCTCAGGGCTATGTTTATTCTTCTGTTCTCTGCCACAATATACTCTGCAGGGTTTTTGTCTTTCAGTTATTCTGCAGAACATTACTCTGGTGCACTATACTGATGCAATTGTGCTCATTGCAACCACATGAATCAGGCAGTAGTTCTCTGTGTACCATAGCAAGATATATGCATTCTAGATAGTGGGAAATAAGGCCCACAAAGGTGAAAGGACCTGCCCCTCAACCACTTTTTTGAGGCTCTAATAGTATAATCCATGGCATTGTATCTCCTCTAAGGCACAAGGCTATTTTTGGAACTTTGTACACCATCTTGCTAAAACTTGCTGGACCTCTTTGATTTCTGAACATGGTATACATGATATCTGGAATGCTATTTCATGGAATTCATCAGGTAACTCAGAAGTCTTTGAGCAAGAACATCTTCTTCATCATGTCTAGCCTGAGTACAAGCTGCCTTTCCACTCATGCTGTATAACTCCACAGATCTGACACTACCAGAGGTATCTGAGTAGATAAGGTCCATTCTGGAATCTCTAGCATGACAAAAAAGGAGAGTTACAGAGACCATTTCTTAAAAATGAAAGCCAGGTCTTGACTTGACTAGAAGACAACTACTCAGCATTTTAAAAACAGCTCTTGATGTGGTACTTGTCCCTATTTGGGCTTGAGCCCTAATAGAGCATCAGTGACTTTGCAACCAGAGCTGCCCATCTTGACCTGCTTATTGTAGGATACATGAGACAGCTTGGGCAGCTGCAGCAGAAATTTATTTATATTGGAAATAATGCATTATAGATCTAGCCTCAGAAGGTTTAGAAGGCAAAAGATATTTTGAATGAGTTGGTGACTTAGATTCCTTTGTCACCTACCTCTGCTACCTCAATGCTTCTTACTCAGTATAAATATGTAGCCTTGTAAAAACTTCTCCATAGCAACCCTGTAAAAGAGAATAACTGCCTTGTTCACAAATTCATCAGGTTACCATGCTGCACTACAGTGACTGTGTATTATATTTATTTTGCTGCACAATAGGCCTATCAAGGACGATATCAAGGCAACAGTCAGGAGAAATCTTCCCACTGAATGAAGCAGTTAGTAGTATACTTGGTCATTCACCTTATATGGAGAGATGCCTGAAGTAAAGATATAAACGAATTCATCAACAAGTAGCTCTGATGTTTAGTCAAGAACGTTGGAGAAGAAAGTTTAGAGAATTGGAGCCAAGGGAGTTTGGGAACGTGGAAAAGTAGTATGGATATATGAGACAGGGAAAAAAGAATGGTGATCTTTGTTTCTCATTTTCATGAGGACTAGACAGCATCCATCACCAAGGAGAAATGACTAAAACGGAAGGGTAGAATTCTTCTAATGCAAGTAAATTACCTTCTCTTCTTAGCCAGACCAGTTTTTATAAAATGGGTCTGAAATAACCACCATCTATAAACTGACAAAATATCTGATTTACCAAAAGAGATCCCACATAATATTATCTAAAATCAAAGGACACATTTTGCACTAAAAGAAATGCAACATTTGGGTCAAGACCATAGGATTCATTGGTCCCATTAAACCACGTCAATTTGAAGTGTCCATTTAGATGACTTATTAAATTCTTGGTTAAGATGACAGCTCAGGGATAACACCCTGCAGAACATAGTATATATGCTATACCCCAGTGAATACAAGAGTCCAGTATCCCCAATAGCTAGAATATGGGTCTGAGTACCAGTGATGTCGGTTTTGGCTCCATCACCATCAATCCTAGAGATATACTTGTGAAATATGTTCTTCTCAAACTTGTAAGTATACACCATGGTGTGGTGGATTAGAAGTCCTAGTTCCACAGACTACGGATTTCAACTGACCACCAATTTTGTGGCTGGGTGATGGGTTAGAATTTTTGTAGGTTATAAATGTTCTGAATGGTGTAGGAGGTGGGTATTGTATGCCCTATTATAAATCCTTTTGGAACTCTGAATTCCAGCAACGACTACTCCTCGAGGCACAGGTTTAAACCGAGGGCAGCTCATCTCGGCTGCAATGTATTATCTTTCATGTGTTGCCCCAGACTTTCTGTGACAGCACTATTTGGCACATCTGTGGGCAACTTAACCATTTTAGCATAAGAATCAACTGGAAGTGAAAGATCATTAACATCTTGACCAGTTGGTAAGTGCCCTCCTCTTAGGTTCCTATAACAGGCAGTGCCCAGTTTCCCACAGAGGTTATCAACTCTGTTACTTACTTGATAAGTGAATTTTTTTTTGTCTTTTTTTCTATGCAGGTTATAAGCAGTTTAGTTTTTAAATTTCTGATATTCTTCCATCTTTCCTTCCAACAAATAATTATTAAGATCTTAATTTCCTATATGTCAGTAAAATACATCAGTAAAATGCGATAGTCTTGATTAGGTCATCTGAAACTGCTGAGTATTAATATCTGCAAAATTTTAATCAGTGGAGATGTATTTTTGTCAAAGTCTAAGCTATTTTGTTGCATTTTCACTCACTCTTGAGTACTAGAGGCCCAGCTTCTGTCTACCATTGTGTACTCGATTGCAAACTCACTAGATATGAGACTACTTAAAAATATTTAGCAAATAATTTAATATCATACATACCTTATTTTTCTTTCTGGTATGTGGTATAGCTAAACACATTTAGAGAGCTTGCCTGATGTCAGATTCCCATAAACCAGGAAGCTTGGCAAAGAGCAACGGCTACAATATAAGCAGGGGAAGAAATGAGTGTGTTTCACCTCAGGGTCGTAGGTAGCTATACAATTAAAATTAGGTAAGTAGAGAAATTATCAGTGCCAATTCATCTCTTTGAATTGTGGAACTCTGATCTGGATTCAGGCTTGCTCTTATTATATGCTTGCATGATCTTTACAACATGGTAGATACTCTTAAAGTTTCAGTTGTCAAATTCTACACAAGAAGTAGAAAAGGAGAAAAACTATTGTACAAGGTATTTCCAAATTACATGGGCATTCTTGTGAACTGACTCAAAATTGAAACTTATATACATATATAGCTTTTTCTCTAAAAACAAATCTGCCAAAGTAAGAGGTATCTGATGACTTTATTTAATCTAGTTTAGATTTAATTTTAAGTAGTGATCTTCATAAATGTTTATTTAGAAAAAACATAATTATGTGTAGCACCTCTATTATGGTGTAAGAATGAAAGGAAGAACTGAGCAACTAGACACTAGCTGAATGAGAGAGGCTAATTATTACCCACTGCTGTACCTCATGGTGTGCCATGAGCCCTGAGTGCCTCTTGAATAGAAAGAATCTCTTCTTGTTACAGGGAAAAATGACTCATGGTCAGGATATAGCCTCTCTATTCTTCCTACACAAAGGAGACAATGCAATTTGAAATGCAGGGGGAAGGGTGCTATCACCATAGAAGCACACATAATTGTACACCCCTGAGAATAATGACATTCTTCATCCATTCCTTCCCTTTCTTTGTTATTGACTAGAATAGTGTCATCTTTGGCTTTCTGTGTGTTCTTGTATTATGTTGTGTGCAATAATAGAAAGAGTCATTTAATTACTCAATTTCTAGTCTTGAGAGAAAAATATTTTATACAGGGATTCCTCTTTTCTTCTACCAGGCAACATACATCAGAAAATAGGCAAAAGAAGGAAATCACTGATTTACAAACAGATTGTGTTCCAAGTGTCTGTATGGTAATTGTTTAAAATGACAACAGATGTTGTCAGAGGAACTTTCTGGAAAATAGTGGTAAGCTCTAACTTGCATCATGAAAAGCATGATAGAAGGAAATGAAAGAAAGAAAGAAAAATAGAAAAATGAGTAGACACTATGATCACTCACTGAAAGGGAAAGAGGACCTAATAAGACAAAGATAACTTTGTAACTCAATGTTTCTCAACTACAATTCAATCTATTATATTAACATGATATATGCATGTAACCACTCATATTACTGGTCTTTCTTATTGTGGACACACACATATATATATATATATGTTCTACCTTAATTATTTGCATATTTTCGTAATTTTTGCACATTTCCAATTAAAAATTGTATAATTAATTTTATTCCAACTAGTTATTTACAAAGAATGATGTTGTCTTCTTAAAAAAAGGAAAATGATAAAGGGTTCAAATAAGAACAGGTGGAGAAAGAAATAATTAACGTCTGAGTGAGAACATTTTTCAGAAGTCTCGTAAGTTTTAGCATAAATGAACTTGCCTTTACAATCTATATTCAAGCAGGTATGAAAATAAAGAATATACATTATTTAAATAACTTCAATTATTTAATTGTCCATTTGCATTTTAATATGAATTTTGATTTCACCACCTGAGACTTTCCAGAAGGCCAGGATTTAAATATTAAAGCAATTAAGGACTGAGAAAATTGTGAAATTTTTCTCTGATCTGTTCAATAATTGTGTCTGCTGCCATCCACTGAACCTACCTTTGTCAGGCTAGAATGAAGGCCCTTTCCATCACAACAGTAAGTGCCCTAAATTTTAAAATGTGGTCCTGTCTTAGTTTGTTTAGTTTGTTTTGTGCTGCGATAACGGAATATCTGAGACTAGGTAATTTATATTAAAAAGAGATTTATTTCTCATACTTCTGGAGGCTAAGACATCCAAAGTCTCGCCTCAGCCTCCTGAGTATCTGGAAACACAGATGCATGTATATGGAAGCACAGAAAAAATAAAAATAAAAATAAAAACTGTATTTTTCTGTAGAGAAGAGATTTTGTCATGCTGCCCAGGTTGGTCTTGATCTTCTGGGCTCAAGGGATCCTCCCACCTCAGCTTCTCAAAGTCCTGGGATTTCAAACTTGAGCTACCATGCTCGGCTGTCTACATTAATTCTCCTGCCAAATGTATATTTATTTAAAATAATTGCATATATATGTATATATAATGTGTGAGTGAGTGATTATGTTTGTGTGTTGTGTATAAACTGGGACTAGGTTACAACCTTGAAGTGCTCTAATAAAATAATTTTGGCTGAAGTTTTCTATTTTTGTCCATTCAATCTTTGCAGTTTTTCATCTCTTAAAATAAATTACTGCCTCTTAGTATAAATTTCATAATGGAATCCTGAAGGAATCTTAAATTCAGAAAAAGCTTTAAAAAGTATTATAGCATGTGTAGAGTTGGACCTTTAATAAATTTGTCAAAGAATTATATTTGCTTTCTCCTTGAATAGAAAGCAATTATAGAGATGACACATTTTGGGGACTCATTTTATTTTACTGTGACAGCCACTGCTTTGGTGTGAATGTTTATGTGCCCCAAATAGATACGCTGAAACTTAGTTCCCAATACAATGGTTGTAAGAGGTAGACCTTTGGAAGGTGAGTAAATCTTGAGGGAGGAGTCCTCATCAATGGGATTAGTGTTTTTGTAAAAGAGGACCCAGAAAACTGCCTTGTTCCTTCCATCATGTGAGGACACAGCTAGAGGTACCTATTATGAACAAGACACTGAATCTCCTGACACCTTGGTCTTGGACTTCTTGCTTCCGAAAACCTGTTTGAAACCAAAAACTAGGACCAAAAAAAACCCGATTGTTTTAGAGTTATATATCTCAGCACATATTTCCCCACCAATTTTCCCAGGTGTTAGCATCAATGTGACTAATTACACTGAACTTTTATGACATGGCTATCACATTCCAGAAAGTGTACTCAGTACTAAGCACTTAAAGATGAGTAAGTCAAAACACTCTTCCAAAAGAAGCCTAAAGTGTAATAGAGACATAAATAAATAAATAAATAAATAAATAAATAAAGTCATTTTAGGGTAGGGTTTCTCAACCTCAGCACTATTGGAATTTGGGACCAAATAATGCTTCGAGGTAGGGTCTGCCCTGTGCTTTGTAGGATGTTTAGCTGCGTCCCTGGCGTCTATCCATTGAATCCTAACATCTACACACATTCCCTCTAAATGATCAGAAGCAAAAACTTCTTCAGATTTTAGCAAATGTCCCCTAGTGGCAAATCACCCCCAGGTGAGAACCTTTGCTCTAGTGTGATACATGCAAAAACCAAAGTGTTAAGAAATACAAATTTAACTAGATTATGAAAGGATTAATTCTGGTATGCATGGGGAGTGCAGGAAAGGAGGGGTCAGAGTCATACTCACACAGCACTTTTTCTGAACAGCCTCCTGAACTATCACTAGGATAGTGCACAAGTCAGCCAGGAGGAGGTGAGCTCATTACAGGGAAGGAGACAGCTTGTGCAAAACATGAAGACCTGAAGGATCATGGGGATTCTTGATTCATCATTCCACACTGTATTAGGGAGGTTCAGAAAATAAGCCAGTTTGTTATGTAGGTGCTAGATCACAGTAGACACTGAAAACTTTCTAAGAAACTGGCAAAAAAAATCCTGTTTGTGATGGGGGAAATAATGATCATTTTCACAGACAAGTAATTTGATCAGATTTCAGGTTGAGAAATGCAAATTGGTTGCAGTGTGAAGGAAAAAAGAACTGAAGGGAGACAGTTATATACAAGTTAAGTACTTGACTGTATGTAGGCAAAAATACAGAGAAGAAGGAAGAGGAGTATCTACCTTTGAGTATAACTGGGAAAATATATTAAACTGAGTTTTTGGTTCATAATGAACATAATTATATTTATATTTATTTAAAATAATTGCTTATTATGTATATTTAATGTGTGAGCATGTGTGTGCATGTGTTTATAAACTGATTCCAGGTTCCAATCTTTTTTTTTTTTAATTTGTGGGTATCAATCTTGCAGCACTCTAATAAAATAATGACTTTGGCTGATGTTTTCCATTTTTTGTCAATTCAATCTTTGCAGTTTTTCATCGCTTATGATAAATGACTACTTCTTAGCATAAGTTTTATAAAAAGAAACATTACATTGAAAATGGCCTAAAGCTATTTGGACTGAGCCATATAGCAGACACTTGGTTTCAATGCTTGGGCCCATATCACCATTGGATGCCTTTACATTTTTTAACATGTTGACTCCCAACAGTCAACATCTGTCTCTTTCTAGAAGCCTTCCCTCAGGTTGTGATATCCTGCCTGCTGGCACTTGTGGGTCAGGACATTGCCTGGGAGCTTACATTTGTTTCTGAGATGGCACTCAAAAGGGACAGGAGGAGAAATGCTCCAGCTCTTCTGCTCCTGAGCAGGGCAACTCCTATGTTGCCCGTGCTAGCCCTGGAGCTTCCCTGCAGGATGGAACCAAAGTTACTCCTTATCAGATTTTGCTTGATATTTCACCTTTCCTTAGCCTCCATCCCTTCCTAGTACTTGCTTTCTCTAAACACTTGACTAGTGTTTCCAGAAGTCAGTTGTTAATACGCAACACGAATCCTTGTCTCGAGACCGACTTTTGGCAAATCCAACCTTTCAGTTTGTTTGTTTGCTTGTTTGTTTGTTTCAGGTACCAGTGGAATACTGGAGATGACTAATCATCATTAGGATATCTGGAGATGAATACAAAAAAAATCTGGTTGAAGTTTTAGGTTATGTGGATCTTAAGAAAATAATCGTCATTTTTAACTGTTCTTTATGTCTTATCCTATGTAACACTATTCAGTCAAGTCTCTCAACATTTGGATTTAATGCCTTTCATATAAAAGAAATATGAACACAGATTTGTTGATGTATGAACTGACCCTTGGTGGGTAGCAAAATTAGCGTCCTGTCCTATTTCCAGTATACTTTTTTTCATTACGACCTCTTTTGCATTTGACATTTGAGCTAGAGTTTTCTCATTAACCCTGACATTTACTAATTCATTTGCTTGTTCTCTTATTCATTTATTTATTCTTGCATTCATTGATAATAAATGTTGTTATCTGTAAAGTGCCAGGCTCTGTGTTAGTCACTAGGAAACAATCATGCATTAAAGAGTTCCTTTTCTATACGCAAAGTAACACTAATGTGTAATATCTTAGAGGCATATGCTCCTGTCAGTTAATAAAAGATAAATAATTTGCTACATTGTATCATGGACTATTAAGATATTACACATCATAGCCATTTTTAAAAGTTAAAGCATAACTAAAGATAAATTGGGCAATCTTGCTTTATACATACAAAACATTAAAAAAAACTAAATGCTAAAAGGAAGAAATTGGTCAGTTAAAATCAGAGTGGTTTTGCATAAACAGGCTGCAGGACAGACGCTGAATCTCTCTTATGCTTTAGACAAAGCATGATGGGAATGTGCAGTTAGGGGCTACCTGAGATTTTTCCTGATGTAACTTCAAGAGTCTTAATAAGAACTATGATCCCCACTACGCTGTGTGCTCACCCTAGCTGAATCTCCAATGCTGCCCAGAACTGTAATTTTTATGATAAAGCTCCTATTAAGTGTTCATTTAATTGAATAATTGCATTTAATTAATCAAAATACTGTTCATAGGCAATGAAATCCATTATCCCCACATTACACATGAAGTAATATTCAAATAGTCTCAGGAGGCTAGCACACAATAAATTCTTAGTAATATCTTCTATCTATAGCACTGTTTTTCTAAAAGTTATCTTTGCCAGAGCAAAGTACTAAGGAAATAATAGACGTCCCTTCTCCCTATTTAAGATCTTGTGTGAGGGTGGTAGGTGGCTGTTTACATCCTCTGTGTATGAAAACAACCTAGGAACTAGGAGTCAAAAGTATAAGTTTATGGGTAGCTCAGATACTCCCTGCTACATCTCTCCTTTGTATAGTTTTTAAAAATGTATTTAACTTCTAATATCTTTCATGTTATTATTTGAATTAGGAGAAACAGTGCTGTAGCTTAGAATAGAGCTTCATAGTTTTTAAGGTGTTTCCATTATGGCATGAGCATATTAGAGACAGTTCTCTGTCTACCTTGCAAGGATGCATCAAGGTCAAAAAGTACTTAGAATACATAAAATGTTTCTGTGTGTGTGTGTGTGTGTGTGTGTATGCGTATTTAAAGAAATCGTAATACTAATATGTTTGACTTGTCAGATTCATGCGGAATTCCTCCAAGGACATAAAATTGATTTCTCATTAATGAAAACCAGAAAGAAAGTAGAAGTGATTAATAAAAACTGCATAGGACAGTGATGAAATAAAAAATATTTTTAGTAGCTCTTATCAAATATCTTGGTGTCTATGGATATTCTGTTTTTTACAAGTTGTTGCTATAGTTTAGCTGCAGATAACTCCCAAACACTGAATTCCAAACTTCTGTTTCAGCGGAATAAGTATCAATACATTCTAAAGGTAAAAAACAAACAAACAAACAAACAAAAATTCTTTGTTCCTGAGGTTGCAACATCCTACATTCCTTGCTATCTTAAAGTACTCTAACCGGAAAGGAACATCACCGGAGGTAAACACTCTGAACAGATATATTTGTTGGTTATTTTGTAAATGAATTTCTTTCTTTTGAAATGTTTGACCTCATATTTATATTTTGAAATTTTGAAACTTCATGGGTTTTTAATTTTATAGCTATGTAGTAAGACAATACAGAACGGAAGATTATATGTGTGAAATTTCCTTTTTTATTGTATGCTAGCAACCTTTCCAAACATTCTCAAACAAAAGGAATCCATGATTCAAAGATTAGCTCAGAAACATAATGTAGGTTGTTAGAATTCGAGCATGCACTCAAATAATGCAAATGTGCTTAAAGAGGATAGACCTTCTAGGTAGGAAGAAAACAACTCTCTTTCAATAAACAATACATATAATTCTTGCTTTGACAGCTGACTTAAAGATCCCTCATGGTAGAAGAAGAAATTTCTCCATTAACAGTTCTCCATTAACCTCCAAACACAGGTTTCATTGATTAGTTGTCGGGGTGATTAAATATTTTTTCTCTTGGAACATCACATACTAAAAGATTATTCACCAAAAAGACATATAGCAATGACAATATTCACTATATTATATATTTTCCTATGTTACTATTTTTATTCTAATTTTTTATTCAAATTTGTGTCTTTAAAAAAGATTCCATCGTTCTTAAAATATAAATTATGAAAACCCTCTACATTGATGATATTTTATATCCTTAACAAAGTAATCTACCTGCTAATTGCAAGGGGCTGAAATATATACTATATACAATATAATATATAGACCTATAACAATGTAAGTGGCTCAGAAGATCCACATTAACTTTACTGTAAATAAACTTCAGAGCTAGTTCACAAAAGTGGACACTGGGAGATAATAAAATATATCATTGTTCAACTCAATAATATCTCAGTCCCTACCACTTCTCTAAATGTTGATGTATTATCAAGATATCATTAAGACAAATACTAATTTACTTTATAAAATATCAATGTCCTATTAATTTCAATGAACTCAAAATGACAAAAGAGTAATTGCTTCAGAAATTTAGCAAGACAGTTAAATTAGTCTGCTTATCAAATAAGAAAGTTCTCAAACATCTTTCATATCAAATTCCACAGGCTGCCTCTAAAGGATTTATCACACCTTGATATGTGTTCAAAGTTTCAAATATTCCTTCATAGCCTTCTATTGGAACAGATTTCCCCACTTCCTTGGCCTGAAATTTACATTACAACAATAATTCTTCTGGCTAGCCTCTAAAAACACAACCATGTTCTCTAAAAGACAAAAATTAAAATAAAAATGTTCACCATATTAGGTAGAAATGGCTATTTTAAAAATTTACTTGTTAGTGTTCAACACTGCCCTTTAGCAGTGGACAGGTATTCCAGAGAGAGAATCAACAAAGAAACATCAGACTTACTCCCACAGTCTAGACCACACGAATCCGATAAACATTTATAGGACATTTTGCCCAATGACTGCAAAATATGCATTCTTTTCTTCAGCACATGGATCATTCTCAACAGTAGACCACATGTTAGGTCACAAAAGAAGGCTTAAAACATTCAAAATATTGAAATACTATCAAGCATCTTCTCTGATCACAACAGATAAAACTAGAAATCAATAAAAATACGAATTTTGGAAATTATATGAACACATGGAAATTAAACAATATGCTCCTGAATGACCAGTTGGTCAATAAAAAAATTAAAAAGGAAATTGAAAATTTTCTTAAAACAAACTATAATGGAAATAAAACATACCAAACTTGAGGGATACAGCAAAAGCAGTACTAAGAGGGAAGTTCATAGCTGTAACTACCAACCTTAAAAAAGAGGAAAAACTTCAAATAGACATTCTAACAATGCATCTTAAAGAACTAGAAAAGAAAGAGCAAACCAAACCCAAAATTAGTAGAAGAAAAGAAATAATAAAGATCAGAGCAGAAATAAATGAAATTGAAATTTAAAAAAAAATACAAAAGATCAATGAAACAAAAAGTTGGTTGTTTCATGTTTAAAAAAAAAAAGTTGGCAAACATTTAGCCTTATTAACAAAAAAAGAGGGAAAACACCCTCCCCTGCCCCACTCTCGCTCCCAAGGACTAACCTTACTAGCCTCCGAAAGTCATCCTTCCACTCTCTATCTCCATGAGTTCAAATGTTTTGATGTTTAGATATTGGGAATAGGTGAGAACATGTCTTTCTGTGCTCATTTCACTTAACATAGCGATACCCAGGTTCATGCATGTTGTTGCACATGACAAGATTTTTTTTTTTTTCATGGCTGATAGTACTCTGTTATGTATATGCATGACATTTTCTTTATTCATAGCAGGTTTGAATCCCTAGGCTCAACCGATTCTCCTGCCTCAGCCTCATGAGTAGCTACAACTACAGACCCACAGCACCAGACACAACTAAATTTTTCTTTGTGTGTGTAGAGATGGGGCCTCATCACATGGCCTGTGCTGGTTCAAACACCTGGCCTCAAGCAATCCTCTCACCTCAGCCTCCCAAAGTGCTGGGATTATAGGAATGAGCCACCAACACCTAGCCATCAATTGATTTTTGACAAAGATGCCAAAACTACATTATAGGAAAAGGACAGTCTCTTCAATATACAGCATTGGCCAAACTGGATATACACATACAGAAGAATAGAATTAGGTCCGTAGTTTACACCCTATACAAAAATAAGCTCATATATTATTGGGAATTGTATACGTGTCATTTCTTTCATGCTGCTTTCAAGATACCCTTTTCGTGACATTTTAGAATTTGAGTACGGTGTGTCTAGGCATTAATCTCTTTGAGATCATCATACTTGGAGTTCTTTGAATTTCTTAAATGTTTATATTAAAGTTTCCATCACACTTGGGAAATTCTTGGCTATTTTTTCTTTTAATACTCTTTCCGTCCCTTTTTCTTTCCACTTTTTTTCTGGGGTTTCAGTTATGCATATGCCGATACCTTTGATGGTATCTCACAAGCCCCTGAGGCTCTATCCATTTTTCTTAATTATTTTTTGTGTGTGTTTCTGAGACTAAATAACATCAAATGACCTAACTTCAGATTTGCTGATTTTTTTTATACCTCAGATTCACTGTTGTGTTCCTCTTGTAAAATTTTCATTTCAGTTATTTCACTTTCTAATTTCTGTGGTTCTTTATATATATATGATGACATCCAGGTTCATACATGTTGATACATGTTGCACATGACAGGATCATGTGCAATCACATATATATGTATATATAGAGAACCACAGAAATGAAATAAATGAAAATATGCTTTCTATAGCTTTATTGATAATTTATCTATCTATCTGTCTATATATATATATACACACACACTTTCTATATCTTTATTGATAATTTTTATCTGGTAAGACAATGAGGTCATACTTTGCTTTAAATATTTAGATACAGTTTCCTATAGTTCTTTGAAAATATTTGTAATAGCTGATTTGAAGTCTCTGAGCAATACCTGAGCTCTCTCAGGGACAATTTTTATTGACATTTTTCATAGGTTCATAGGTGTTATAATCTTCTTTTGGTGGGCAACTCTATGGAAACCTACTCCTGAAGGTCCAAGGAAGTGGAGAGGTTGAAAAAAGAAGCTGTCATATTCATTTGCTCAGAAAGAAACATTTAATAAGGAATTCCGACTAGAAGCTGCGTCTATGTCTTTGGAGGCCGCAAGATAAGACAGTGATCCCCTCACCATTACCCTCCAGACCCAGGGCTTATATAACCGTAGGAAAGGGAATACATGATTCAGAAGAAATGTGTAGGACAATTGAAGAGCAATTATATCTAGGTTGTTTGGGCCTAAGGATTTATGGTAAGTATGGACTTTTACACCAGGAACAATAGATAAACTGGAAATCACAAGCCAACGTGGTGGATTAGTGTCTCAGAGGGAGTTGCCTCAGTCGCCACACATACTTTCCTATTTCTGTGTATGCCTAACGATATATTAGTGAAAGTTTGATTTTTAAATCAAGTATTGAAAGTGGATAATATAATGTACAACTCTGAAAATTATATTTCCTCTCCTTTCAGGGCTTTAAATCAAGAACTTAAAAATGGATAATATAACGTTCAACTCTGAAAACTATATTTCCTCTCCTCTCAGGACTAAGTGTTATTGTTTATTTGCTGTTGTTGCTGCTATTTATTCATTCAGTGACTTGTCTGGACTAAGGGGTGAGATCTGTATTTTCTATAGTATCAGCCAAATGATGTCTCTTTTTAGTTAGATAAGTGCTCAGTTAATTATTGGTCAGTGATTTCATTAAATGCCTTGAATCACTGTTCTTTTACTGTTTGCCAAGAAGCTCTGGGTGAAGGTTGAAATAATTTTCAATAGCTAGCAGTTGACAACATTTCATGTTCTTGCCTTAGCTTTCCTTTAATGGTTAAAACAGGTCCCAAATGTTAGCTAAGGATGACAGATGGGACACACTTATCTCTCCTGGACATTCAACCAGCCGTACATGCATACTTCATTTTCTAGATCCCTAGTAATATGTGAATACATAAGTGCTTTTCAAAAGTACTAATATACATCTTGCTCCTAATATCTTCCTTTTCTAAAACTGGCCAAGCCCTTTACCCCAACTGGTATCCTGTCCTCTGGCAGCCATAAAGTTGGATAAAGTTGGATTACTGTTACTGATTGTTTTTGAAAAATGCCCTGAAGATAGGACTTTCCCTGCAGAGTGAGCTCTAAGCCGGTCAATAGCAGTTGTAATTGGTTTTTTTCAAGGAACTGCAAGACAGGTCAAGTAGTGACAAGACTCTAGTTATTAGATTTTTTTGAGAAGCTTGAAACTGGGTCTGCCCCTCAATGGCTGCTAAGTTGGTAAATTTGCAGCTCATGTTTTCCAAGCTGCTGGTTTTCAAGGTTTCTGTGGATCTGGGGAGAGGGTGATATGAATTAGGAGGATGTGACTTGGTAAAAATCCACACAAACCTTCTGTACTGAGGTTCAGTAGCTCTTCTTAAACTTCTTTCAAATAGTTGCAAGGTTTTGGTTAATTTCTAGGTCTCCAAAAATATTAATTTTGACAATTTTACCATTTTTTAAAGGGGAACTGATTTATGGAGGTTCTCACTCTGTAATCTCAGAAGTACAACCCTAGTCACTTACTTTAAACCATGTCAAGGAGGCCAATAATTATCCCAGAATGCTTATTTCAATATTAAGCAATTTAAAATTACTTCTCACTGTCCTCCTTTCAAGTTGTGATTTCAGCCTTTGAACCACAAGACATTTTATATGTACATTGACTTTCTAAACTAAAACCTCCTTTGCCAGTACTCTATTTCATATGAAGCATGTTTTCATATTAAGAGGAAAGATCATGTTTCTTACCAAAAGTCATTTAATTTCCTCTGGGGGGTGGGGAGGTATGCCAGTTATCCTTTTACCTCCCTAAAATTAAACAAAATAATATTATTGTATTAGACCACAAAAATGTATGGGAAAGATAGGGGTACTTGATAGCACTAAATATTGCAATACGCATTTATATTCAATCATTTAAAGTAAAAGTCCAAATGTCGTAACTGAAATGTGAGAAGATCTCGTTTTTCTCTCTATAACAAGGCATTTTTTTTCAATTTATAAATTAAATACCTCATAGAAAATATATCACTAAGACATTCAATGGATTATTTAAAAGTATAATGACACATAATTATTCAGGAAATTAACCACATGTTTGAAATTGCTTTGAAAAAGTGTTGCTTTCTGCATGCTTATGACAACAAACTGGTTGTTTTCGGAAACTGACAACCAGTGCAAAGACCAGTTAAGAAAGTAAATATTTTGTTGTAAGGACAATTGAGTCCTGAGGCCACTGAAATTATTTTCATGCCTTACTTTGATTCTCACACTTGAACATTGGAGATCTCTTATTTTTTTTTTTTCACATGCTTATTTATACTTAGTAATCTGTGCACAGTAAATATATACATATTAAATCTTGGCAGTGTAGGAGTTCTATATTACTGTGTAGGAATAAACATGATTTTGTTACTAAAAGTCTTTTGACCCCTGTTAAAACAAACAAAACAAACATAATCATCAAAAAAACCTTTTAAAAACTCCACGAAGAACATAAATTAAAACAAAACCAACCAACCAACCAAGACAAGAAAGTCCTGAAATTGTAGTTCTTGAAGGAAATTGGAAAATACCCCAAGATATGGTAGGGAAGAATCAAAACTATACTACATAGTGTCATATAATAAATATTTATTTTGACATAAGACACATCAAATTTCATATATTTTTAATGATGTGTCCCTCGTATAATTTCTAGTCATTCATAATTATAATAATTTCTCTAAATTCATATGATTTATCAGTCTGGTCTTCTGCAGCCATACCCATACAAAAGACTACATAAGAACTCTCAGGTTGAATCTGGATTTGCTTAGTATTCCATGGCCTTAATGGAAAGGTTTATTACTGCTGTTAATACTGCCTAATAACTTGAATTTTATTAGGCTCTGTTGGTCTTAGATTCTCTTATATATTTTTCTTGTGTGGGCGTTGTATCTGACCTTAAAAACATGGCTTATCTTTAATGGTCTGCCACTTACATCTAAGTTTCAATTTTAATGGTTCTTAAATGCAATGATTCTCAAATGGTGTTCCAAAGAGCCCTAAGCTTATAAACTATCACATAATGGGTGTCTGATAACGGTATAGACTCTGCATCAACTAGAACATTGACTTTTAATCTTATTTCCTGTCTCAACTTTCATTTGAAAATAAAGAAAAAAGAAGGAAAAAAGGAAAAAGCAAAGAAAAAAAGGGAAAGAAATAGTTGAGGAATTCCATATAAAAGCAGAATTCTGAATAAAATACAAAACTCTCACACACATGCAACACTAATTTATTTGCCTCAATGATACCTTGCTATCCTTACCTAAGGCTCTGAAATAAGCATTTTTCCTTTTTCTTTTAGATCTATGGATGAATATATTGTGCTCAGAGAAAAGACACTAGGAAGGCAATAGCAGAAAACAATAAGCCCCTTTGTTATGGTTTTTGCCTATTCTCATATTTCCGATTTTCCTCTAAGACCAAGAACAAAAGCATGGAAAATGTTAACACTTTTAAGTGCTTCCAACTTACATTCACACCAAAAGTCCTTAATGAGTTACTGGCATCACATATACTTTTTAGAATCATTTTATGATGGCCTTGTGTAATTTAATTATGTACAACAAATTTGTTCAGCAAGGACAACATGCAAATATTTTAATGCTTTTTATTGCAATGTCAACTCACTTTTGTACACTTTGTCTACGGTTCTTTCATCAGAGCTGGCTTGGCAATTCATCATATAAAGTACGACAGAAAAAATCTTACCAGAGTCAGTACACTGTCTTTTATATTCATCCCAAATTGCTTCTCCATTTTCCTATCTAAACTGTTATACTCTCTGTTTTTATTTATTTGGGAGTTATCCAATGTCTTGACATTGTAGTTTGGCTTTTTGAATTGTCTTCTTCCTTTTCTGCTTGTTTTGGTGACTTATTCATATTCTCTTCTCTGTATCACAAAATTCTGCCATCCTATTCAGTTAACAATCTTCTCAGATATTTTGATTTTTATATGATTTTCTAGTCCAACGAAGAAGACTCAATTAGTCTCTGTACTATGAGATCCTATGAATTAAAATATTCTTATTTGTGTTTCAACTGAGAAAATGAATGATGGAAGAGGCAGGTACCATAAACAATTACAAATCTGAAGAACAGCACTTTCTGATCAACTCCTAGTGCCTGGACCCATGTACTGTGTAGTAATTAAGTAATTTGATTAGCTTCAAGTTCTGCAAGAGCCGTGGTTACTATTCCTGGTGTAAGTAACACTCACTAGGTTTTCGTTGGTCTTGACAGTTTTTCTATTGCACAAGCATATACACCATCAATTTGTATCATAGAAACCATAATTCAATGATAACTTCAGGCTGATTACAGAGGAAATATAGTGATGAGTTTTTCTATTCTAACAACTAGAAAAAATATTATTTTTTAGGTGAGGGTTCCTTGACTTCCTATAGAATACATCTGACAGATCTGTCAGTTAAGTTTGAATCAAATTTGGAAATTGTTCATTCTGTCAAAAGTCAGAGGCAGTGGCAAGATATGCATTTTTGTTCTCATTTCCAGTGAAATAAGTTTATTAGAATAAAGTTTAAAAGTAAGTTTGATTTAGGGAAGAAGAAAAAGAAAGACAAGAGGAAGAAGAAGAAGAAGGAGAAGGAGGAGAAGAAGGAAAAGGAGAAGAAGGAAAAGGAAAAGGAGAAGAAGAAGAAGAAGGAGAAGGAGGAGAAGAAGGAAAAGGAGAAGAAGGAAAAGGAGAAGGAGAAGGAGAAGAAGAAGAAGAAGAAGAAGAAGAAGGAGGAGGAGGAGGAGGAGGAGGAGGAGGAGGAGGAGGAGGAGGAGGAGGAGGAGGAGGAGGAGGAGGAGGGAGAGGGGGAGGGGGAGGAGGAAGGGGAAAGAGAAGGAGAAGGAGAAGGAGAAGGAGAAGGAGAAGGAAAAGAAGGAGAAATTTCCAGTGGCAAATTCCTTGAGATTTCCAGGGCCCTTCTGTTGTCCAGGATTCCTTCAATTCACACACTTTTCTTTTTTTTTTTTTTTTTTTTTTTTGAGGCGGAGTCTTCACTCTGTCGCCCAGGCTGGAGTGCAGTGGCACCATCTCGGCTCACTGCAAGCTCCGTCTCCCGGGTTCGCGCCATTCTCCTGCCTCAGCCTCCCGAGTAGCTGGGACTACAGGCGCCCGCCACCGCGCCCGGCTAATTTTTTGTATTTTAGTAGAGACGGGGTTTCACCGTGTTAGCCAGGATGGTCTCGATCTCCTGACCTCGTGATCCGCCCGCCTCGGCCTCCCAAAGTGCAGGGATTACAGGCGTGAGCCACCGCGCCCGGCCTCAATTCACACACTTTTCTGACAGGTTAGTAGTAAGTGTTCCTGTTTGAATTTCCTGCTTTTGAGACACAACAGTCCTACTCCATTCACACTCCTACTTTCCAAAACAAAACAGTGGAAAATGACAAGGAAAAGAACTTTACCAACTATTTGAACATAGCGACTCTTTGAACATGAAATTAAATTCCAATATTTTCCCATTGAAACGACATTTAAAAAGTAACTATTGAAACCATCCACCCACCCTAAAGGAGCCCATTTTAGAAAAAGAAATATAAGAAACTTTGTATTGTAACACCACTGGTTTGAAATAAGTAATATTCCATTTAGAAACCATTTAATGTGTTCCCCTAATTCATACTACAAAAGTATTTATGAGGCTGGAAATTCTCTTTTCGATTAAAACATAGGACATAAAAGATCCTTGATCTCTGGGTGATTACAGGAAATAACTAGATATAATTAGAATCATATATTTTTCTATGAAAAGATTGAATAGCAAGGAATGCAAGTAAAGCATAATAAATTGAATTTCAGTGGAACAAATCGTTTGTGGCTGGGTACAAAATCAGAGAATCATTAATATCTGAGGCAAATCCTAGTGGGATGGGGGTGTGCAGAGTTAAGAATAATTTCATCAAGACTCTAACAATACTGTTGACTGGCTGAAAGAATCAGGGTCTGGAAGATACTTAATTACAACAACAAAAAAAAAATCGGATGGGAGTGGTGGCTCACGCCTGTAATCCCAGCACTTTGGGAGGCCGAGGAGGGTGGATCATGAGGTCAGGAGTTCAAGTCCAGCCTGGCCAAGCTGGTGAAACTCTGTCTCTACTAAAAATACAAAAAACTTAGTCAAGTGTGGTGGTGAGTGCCTGTAATCTCAGCTACTTGGGAGGCTGAGGCAGAGCAGTGCTTGAACCCAGGAGGCGGAGGCTGCAGTGAGCCGAGATCGCACAACTGTACTCCAGCCTGGGTGACAGAGCAAGACTCCATCTCCAAAAAAAAAAAAAAAAAAAAATTGCTTAACGTAAAAATTCCTCAGCCATCACTCTCTGCCAACCTCACATCTTCATGAGAAAGTTAGAGTGAGGAAGGTTGGTAAATATAAATCTCTAGTCACTTGCATTATTATGAAATTCAGTTACAGACTTAGTTTCCAAATGGATAAATAATGTAATATATCCATGCAATGGAGTATTATTAAGCCATAAAGAATGAAGTACATATCACAACATAGATGAACGTGAAAACACATGCTATGTGAAAAAGCCATTCATTAAAGGCAACATACTCCATGAAAACTTTTTAATATGAAATTTCCAAAACAGTGAAATTTATATATAATCAATCTATGAAGACAGAAAGTAGATTAGTTCCTGCTAAGGGTTTGGGGTGGGTGTTTATTAGTTACTTTTTGAGGGGATCAAAATCTCAAATTTCCATTGGTGATGATGCACATAACTGTGAGTATATTAAAAAGACTCAGTTATACGTTTGGAACAGTAAAACTATTTAAAACATTATAGATATCCCTAAAAGAGACTGTTCAGGATATACGAATAGATTTCAAAATATGTAGAAAGCAGAAAATTTTGACCTAAAATCAAGAAAATAAAATAGGTCTATAGATGGTTATTCACTGATTATGTAGATAATAAAATTTGTAAAAATGTAACTTAAAATAACTACTATAAATATAAAATGTAGACAATATGGTTATTATAATGACTGAAGGGATAATATATTTCAAAAGAAATTTGAAAACAAAACAACAAAATAAAATTATAGAACTGAAATACAAAAATGCCAAATTTAAAAATTAAATAAATTGGTCAAAGGAGAAATGAATACTGTACAAAAAACTAATAAATCTGAAGACAGGTGAATAGAAAAATATGAACTATAAAAATGAAAAAATGAAAAAAAGGAAGCATAATATTACGGACTGTGAGAAAATATTAAGTCATCTCCCACATGGGTGATTGAAGTTCCAAAAGATCAGGTGAAAGAAAACGGGAAAATGATATAGATGTGATGATGAAAATGGTTGAATTATTCCAAATTGCATTTTTAAATGAAATCATGAATCTAAGAAACCACGAAGCCCAAAAATATGGAGGAAAATTATCTAAAATAGAGAAAGAATATATAACAAAATTGTCATCTTAAAGTTATATATCTAGCAAAATATCCTTTAAAATTGAAGAAAAAAAGTAATATAAATGAATGTCAAGAGAATTTACTGTTTATAGAGATGCACTACCAGAATATTAAATAAAATTCTTTAGGATAAAGAGAAATGATACCAAAAGTAACATTCATTATACATTAAACATCATAGATCAATAGCAATGTTAAATGTGTTAGTAAATGCAAAAGACTATGTCTTATAATTTCTTTAGGTTATAGTCCTAAAAGGCAAAACAATTTAGTAAGACAAAAATTTTATAAATTAATATTTGACAATAATAATACAACTTGAGGGAGTATAAAAAAATTTTTACTATTGTAGGTTTCTTACACTAGAGGTGAAGTGTATTGTAACTTTTTCCTAACATATAACATAATCCATAAATAATTTTTTTTTAAATACTTCAAAAACTTTTATAGAGATGTGGTCTCACAATATTTCTCAGGCTAGTCTCAAACTCCTGAGCTCAAGCAGTCCTCTTGCCTTGGCCTCCAAAAGTTCTAGGGTTATAGGACTGAGCCATACTGCCCAGCCATTCATAAGTAATTTGTTGGACGTAAAATTAAAACAAAGCAAAGCAAAATAGCTAAAAGTCCAATAAAGCAGAAATACGTTAATAATTAAAATAAATAAAATAATTGATCCACCAACATAAATTTCCAAAGACACAAAAATATAACTCATTAAGTCTAAATAAACCCTACCTTTGATTTTAAAGCAGAAATTGTCAGAGGAAAATAAAGAATACTATGTTGTTTAATATAGGTACAATTTTTAAATAAATTTAAAATTTGAAACACAATTCTACATTTTTTTTAAATAGACACGATTTAAAAATAAAGACAGATAGAAAAAAGTGCCATAGAAATATATTGCATGCAAATGAAAGTCATAATAATACATCCCTAATATCATGCAAAGTAGATTTCAAGACTGGGAGTATTCACCACCACCACCACCAACAACAACAAAGGATCATTTTACAATGAAAAGAGATCCATTCACGAAGAATACCACAATTTTATATGTGAGAGCCTATAAGAGAGTTTCAAATTTGAGAAAAGAAAAACCTGAGCCGAATTAAATTTAAAAGCCTTTAATTGTGGCTCACACCTGTAATGCCAGCACTTCGAGAGGCCGAGGCAGGTGGGTCACCTGAGGTCAGGAGTTGACACCAGCCAGGCCAACATGGTAAAACCCCGTCTGTACTGAAAAAAAAAACAAAAACAAAAAATTAGCCGGGCGTGGTGGCGTGCTTCTGTAATCGCAGCCACTCAAGAGACTGAGGCAGGAGTCCTAATCGCTTCTCTTGAACAGGGAGGTGGAGGTTGCAGTGAGCCGAGATCGTGCCACTGCACTCCAGCCTGGGTGACAGAGCGAGACTCCGTAACAAAAAAAAAAAACAACTTTGATTGAGCAATGAACTATTTGTGAATCGGGCAGCCTCAAAAAGGAAAGTGAGATACAGAAAATGAAGTGAGATATAAAAACAGCGGGATTGATTACAGGTTGGCGCTTGCTACATTTAATTGGACAAAACTCCGTGATTGATTTCTCTGTACATTTTGAACTATAACAAGTGGAGATGTAAACAGGCCATAGCCTCCTACTACTAGCCTACTATAGGCTATGGTCTATTTACATCTCTACTTGTTATAGTTCAAAATGTACAGAGAAACATTTAGGCTAAACTTAAAATATGTAAGGAGGCAGCTTTAGGCTAAACTTGATTTAACAAAATAAATGTAGCACAATTAGATAGAATTAACAAATCAATACACAAAGCTAGAAGGTTTCAACGTTCTTCTCCAAATAACCGATAGGACAAAATAGAAAAATTAATAATGGAGGATATTAGAAAAAGCTATTAATTAAATAAACCTAATTATCATGCCTAGAAGACTAAACCCAAATTGCAGTGTACACATATTTTCTTAAGCGCACATAAAGCATTCACCAAAAATATGAAAATATCTTATTAAATTTCAAAGTATGGTCATTTTTATTTAAGAGATGTGTGAAAAGTAATTGGCAAAAATATATTTAGAAAACTCCCGTATATTTGGAAATAACGCAACACATTTCAAAATGGCGCAATAATTAACATAGAAGACATTAAAAAATAGGAAATATCTCAAACTGAAATAATAATGAGATATGGCATATAAAAACTTCTGAGATGCAGTTTAAACCATACAGCAATATTTATACTTTTAAAAATTATATTTAAAAATATGTAAAATGAATAATCTAAATTTCCACATTTAAGAATAAAGAAAAATGTTGAGTACATTAATCCCAATGTATGTAGAAGAAAGTACATAAGAACAATAACACAAATAATTAATAAAAATAATGAATTTCTAGGCAACGTAGTCCAAGAAAAGAAGAGAGAAAAAACAAATTACAAATATCATCAATGAAATCACCAAACAACTTCTGTAAAAGCTGAATAAAGAGTAGGAACTTCATGCTAGTGACTCAGACAACCTGGCTGACAAGGCACATGGTTAGTGTCTGGATGCGGGGAGAGGACAAAGAGGACTAAGATGGCGCATTTCCAGGTTCTTCATCATCAACTTACCCACGCGCGGGAAAATGCAGCCCGCACCTGGGAAAAATACAGACCAACTGCGCAGGCGTAACATGGCGTCTTACCTGGCCGCACCTACGGAACGCCCGGACACGCCGGTGTCCCGCCTATTGCCCTCCCACTCCCAAGCCTTAGACAGAAAAGCCCCTCCCGGCAGGCGTGCCCGGCGAACTTCCTCGACCCCTCCTCATATGCGGACCTAGGAACCTCCCCCGAGATCCCCGGAGAGACTTCCTCGGCCTCCACTGCCGGAGACTGGTGAACCTCGCCCCCTTCCTCCTTCACATTGGCTAGCTAATAAAGCTTTTTTTTACCTTGCCTACTTGCCTTATCTCTGGCGCCTGCTCCGGTGGTCGCATAAAACAAATCATTTAGCACAAACATAACTCACAAAATGAGTCAAGAAGAAACTGAAAATCAAAATAATGTATATTTAGAAAAAGTAATTTGTAAACTGAAACATTCTCACAAATAAACCCCAAGGCCCAGATGCCTTAAATAACAATTTGCAGTTCACATTTATGAAAGGAAAAAAATACATATACTCTTTCTGGAAAAAAGAGAAATAAAAATATTTCTTAATTCATTTTTGTTGCCGAAAGAAACATTTAACATTATTAAAAGTATTTATTTGAGCAGTTATTTTTAAAAATTGCTAGCCCGTTGCAAGATTTTAAAAATTACAACCAATAACTCATGAACTAAGAAGGCAAACTCATCTCTACACAAATCAAGATCAAGTAGATCTTACCACAACAAGGCAAAACACCTCTCCACATCAATCACCATATAAAATATACGGTTATCACAAACATATCTGATTACAAACAGAAGAGGCCTTTAACAAAACCAATACCTATTTACGATTTTAACAAGAACTCTCAATTACTTAGGAATAGAACCAATCAACTTATATTTGATCAAAAAAATCAATGAAGAAATCTACAACTAATCATAATACACAGTTAAATTTTAGTGCATACTTCATTAGATCAGGGTAGGATAAGGGTAGCTTAGTTTACCACTTCTATTTACTATTATCTTCATGATTCTATTCCATAAAATAAATTGGAAATAAGACATAAAAGGCACTAAATTAGAATTAATATTGCCATTATTCATGGAAAACTTAATTTTGTATGCAGAGAATACTAAGGAAATAACAAAATCTACTATAAGTAATAAGTGATTCAGCAAGTTGTGGGACACAAAATCGATATAGTAACTTGTTTTTTTATTTACTAGCAACAGAAATATAGAAAATTAAATTCAAAACAATGCCTTTTGTACTAATGCCAAAATTGTAATCTTAGAAATACAATTATCAGGGATATGAAAGGCCATTTTCTTGAAAGTACAAATATTGTGAAATGTAACTTAAAATGATCTAAATCAGGAGTTGGTAAATGATGGCCTGAAGAGCAATCTGGCCTATTGCCTGTTTAAGTGTGGTCCACAAGCAAAGCACTTTTTTTTTTTTTTTTTTAAATTTTAAGGTGATGTCTATATATCTCCATCTAATGGTCTATCTACAACAGAAAAAAATATGTGACACACAATACTTAAATATTTTATTTCTGATTTTTAGAGAAAAAGCCTGTCATTCCCTGGTTTAAACAGAGATATATGCCACACTCATGGTTTGTATGACTGCATTCTTAAACTATCATCTGTCTTTAATTTGATCTCTGTATTACTGCAATCTGTATCAGATTCCCAGATTTTTTGTTTGCTTTTATAAAGACTAGCCATTTTATCCTTTGACATATATGGAGATGTGAAAGATAAATCATATCCAAAATCAATATGTAGAAAAAGAACAAATGTGGAGACAATTCGTAGGGCATTAAAATATTCTAATTTTTGATTTTTTTTTTTTTTTTTGTAGTTGGTTAAGTAAGTGTATTCACTTGTCAAAGCTCATCAAACTCTATAGGTAAGGTCTGTGCTTTGTAGTTTGTAAACAATGCCTCTGTTAATGACAGAAAAAGAGAGAGAGAGTAAAAGAAACAGAGAAGTCACAAAAGAATGTCGTAGACTGTGCAATCCCAACGCCATCTTCTAGGGCTGAGAAGAATAGTGTGTGTCTCCCTGGAAAGAGGTCTTGAAATCAGATCCTGTCCATCCTTCCACAATGTTCTTCTCATTCAAAGTGTTGTTAGCTATTCTAGATCCTTTGCATTTCTGTGTGACTTTTAGAATCAGCTTGTCTATTGCTATGGTAAAGTCTGCAGGGATTTTGACTAAGATCACCTTGGAAGTAGAGATTCAATTGGAGAGAAGAGACATCTTAGAAATATTGAGTGATCCATGAAGAGAGTATATTTCCTCACTTATTTAGATATTCTTTAGTATCTCTCTGTAATGTTTTGTAGCTTTAAGCGCATAGGTATTACACATTTTAACAATGTATCCTTAGATATTACAACTTTTAGATATTTAGATGTCTTAGATATTTTTAGATATTTAGATAACTTAGATATTTAGATATTATGCATTTTTCTCACTTTTCTTATTCTGTATTACTAAGATATAAACAGGTATCTATTTTTCTACATTGTATATTCAGTAATATTGCTAAACTAACTTGATAGTTATGATATTTTATACATTCTATAGATTTTTACATTTGTAATTTATTTTATCTGTGTGCATATGTGTGTCTGTTAAGAGAGATATGTTGGAAACCAATGTTTAACAGGCTCTTGACTGTTGAACATTTTTCTGTAATCTTCATGTGTCTTTCAGTCCAGTGATTCTCACCAAAACCACAGAGCTTCTACTCCAGCCTTGGTCCTTTACACTCACAAAAATTCACCTTGGGGAAAGTGATCTGACAACTGTAACAAATTTAAAATGCCCTTCCTGTGGGATAATTCTGCCTCAACACTTTCCTCTTATTTCTACATCTAGAATGATATATTTTAGCCAGGTGTGGTGGATCACGCTTGTAATCCCAGCACTTTGGGAAGCCGAAGGGGGTGAATTGCTTGACCCCAGGAGTTTGAGACCAGCCTGGGCAACAGGGTAAAACCTTGTCTCTATAAAAAATGCAAATATTATCTGGGCACGGTGGCATACACCTGTAGTCCCAGCAACTCGGGAGGCTGAAGTGGGAGGATCCCTTGAGCCTGGGAAGCCAAGGTTGCAGTGAGCCATAAGACTGAAAACCCATCTCAAAGGAAAAAAAAAAAAAAAATATATATATATATATATATATATTTTTCAATAAACGTAAGTATGAGATCAGAGGCTTCTGAGAATACAATGATAATAAAGATTATTTTAATGTTCTTTTTTGCACTTCAACTGGTGGCTAATATGATAAGCTGTCAACTTCAACTTTGATGTACTCTGAAATATAATTGTATGCTTGAGTTCTGTCTTGGTCTATTAGGGCTACTATAACAAAATACTTCCCACAGGGTAATTTATAAACAATAGAAATTTGTTTCTCTCAGTTTTGAAGGTTGGAAAGTCCCATTTCAAGGCACTAGTGGATTCAGCATCCCATGAGGGCTCTCTCTTTCTTCAAAGTCTATGCCTTCTCATTGCATCTTCACCTGCCAGAGGGGGAAAAAGCAGGCAAAGGCTGTACTATCATGTGGGAGAAGTGATGGAAGGGCCAGGTAACTTACTGAAGCCTCTTTATAAGGGAATTAATCCCATTAATGAAAGCAGAGTCCACCTGACTTAATCACTACCCAAAAGACTCCACCTTTTAAAACTACTTCAATGGGGATTAGATTTCAGTATGAATTTTAGAGGGACACACAGTTCTAAACCATAGCAACTTGAGATAGGTTCCTTTTTAGCATGAATATATTTTCCTTTGTGATAATAAAAACACATGGGCTGACAATGCTATTATGAGTTGAGTACTCACCAACGCATTCAATAAATATTGATTGAGTTCCCACTATGTGAAATATAAGTCAATACCTGACTTTTATCAAACTATTTTCTACTCAGTGATAGAAAATAATTTTTTGAGACTATGCACACACGTTCTTATGCTCACCTGAGCACTGAGCCAGAGAAGGATCACAGCCCAACAGTTCACATAGAAAAGGCGAGACTAAGTGTCATTATCCGCTGCCATCTGATGTGCCTTTTAAACATAAATCGTGTTGCTAGAGTTCCAGTCACAGTACAGAAGAAGAGAGGAGTTAAAATGGTTTTTTGACTGTTTTCACTATCAATTTTTTTTTTTGAGACGGAGTTTCGCTCTGTTGCCCAGGCTGGAGTACAGTGGCGCGATCTCGGCTCACTGCAAGCTCCGCCTCCCGGGTTCACGGCATTCTCCTGCCTCAGCTTCCCGAGTAGCTGGGACTACAGGCGCCCGCCACCTCGCCCGGCTAGTATTTTTTTTGTATTTTTTTAGTAGAGACGGGGTTTCACCTTTTGTATCACACTTCTGCTTCCCCAATGTTTATAACAGCTTCCACCACTGGTCTACCTGCTTTGTTTCGTAAGATGGTGAAATCGAGTATTTGCTCCCTATAGTCTTCCTTCTCTCTCTCTCTCCTCTCTGTGCCTCCCCACCCTCTCTCTTGTGCACACCCACGCACACACATGCACGCATGAGCCTAAAAACATGTGACATGACTGTGGACTACAAAAACAAAAAAAGCTTCTCAAAATTAGAAGAGCTCAAAAAGCAAAAGAACCAAGAGTGATGTAGGGAAACTGAGTTAAAATGTTATTTGAAAAATAATAATAATAAACACAGGAAACAACCATTTGAGTAATTAGATAAAAATCTGAAAATTGGAATTCTTAAGATGTTTCATAAATACAATAATTTTAAAAAACTTTCAAATAGAACTAACTTTTTTCTCTTGATGGGAAGTTTTAGAATAAATTAGCATATTCAAACAGACCCCCCCAAAAAAGAACTTAAAGCACAAAACCATTAGATAGAATCCTGTTCTGACTTTCTCATTTTACAGAAAATATATATATCTTTCAAACATAGACTATAGAAGGTGATATTAAAAATTGATAAATGATCCTACTAATAAGATTGTGTATGGGGGAGGGAGATGAAGAGAAAATTAAGAATACCAGCAAGCATCATTCTTAGTATATGGAACGGTTTTTGCATATCATAAGCTACTGTAGCCTGAGCTTCATTTGTTTTAGGAGATTATTATACTAGTTTTCTTTAATATTGAATTTTGTTAAATCACTTTGTAATCACAGCAATCTTAGAGGAAAAAACATGCAACTATCTTGTCACAATTGCTATGTTTACTAAACTTTATCATAATTTCTCACTGAGAAACTTCTGCTATTCCAAGAATTGAAGTGAATCATGAAAAGTAAAGTAAATTTACATCAAAATTATAAACTCTAACATGATGATCCATGGGAAAAATATTCTAGGTTTTTTTCATACTTATTAACAGGTATCTATAGCAGTGAGGCATTTATGTATTAAAAAGGATAAATTTAAAGGAGATTACTCATGTTTAATTCTATTGCTAACTACAATGTATTTGCTTCACAGTTTGCCAAATGGGTCCTACTTTTTAGGAATCAGAAACTAAAAAAGTATGTTATGGAAGATTTTACAAAAGTGTAAAATTTCATTTGAAGTTCTACTGTTCTTTCATCTGCTACTTCTCCCCTTTCTTTCAAAGAATAGATTCTGTGCCATACAATGTGATACATTAAAACCTTATATAAACCTTCAAATGTGATGAAAATATTAGATGCTACTAAGATAGACACACATTTTCCTATTCCTGCTTATTAAGTTCAATTAAAAGCCTTGAATATTATATATAAAACACTCATAGGAAGACTTTTAAGGCTGGAGAGAGGAAGGCAGACCCACAGGTATAGCCAAAACCAAGGAACGAAATAGTGTGAGCCTTTGGGTTTCCCTCTTGTCTCGTATGTTCTAGATCTGGAGCTTAAGAAGATTTCACCCCAGAAATGCCAACAGGTACAGAGAAGCCATAAAAACTTGCCATCTCTAACCACATGAGGAAGAAAGGGGGACCCCATAGACACGGAATATTTTTAGATAATAATTGCTCTAATTCAGACAAAAACTACAGAAAAATATGGTGGCTCTACACCAATCCATGCCAGCAAAGCTCCAGGGGAGTAGCTAAACTTCCGTCTTTAGGAGGATGTAATAAGGCATCTGCCTGGTTACATCACTGAAGGTCAAATAGGGCTTCAGTGCATTCATGCCACTGACCACAGTACACCCTCCCACCTCCGACATGTCAGTAATGACTGCGTGAGGCCAGAACTCTCACTCCAGTTCAGCAGTAATGAAAAGCCTCCCCTCCTAATTGTCAACAGAGAATACGGGGGAAGACAGGAATCCTCTACTTGGCAGCACTGAGGCAAAATCTTTCCATATCCCACCTCTTCCTTTATCCGGCAAAACAAACTGGCCAAGAACATTGAAATAAGATCCAGAGTCACATAAAATAATATAAGAATGTCAAGTTTTTATTTGAAAATCACGTTCATACCAAGAATCAGAAACATCTCAAAATAACTTTTTAAACATACAATAGACACCAGCACTAAGATGACAGATAATTATCTGACAAAGATGGTAAAGCAGTAAGAGTATCAGCAAACTATTATGAACATGCTTGAGACAAATGAAATGAAAAGAACGGAAAGCCTCAGCAAAGAAATAGAAAGTTTCAGCATGAAATAAAATAGAAATATTGTAAATAAAAAATACAACAACCCAAATAAAGGCTCTGTATTTGGACTCTTTGGCAGACTGAGGAGGACATCATCAGAGAACATAGGAAAGAATTAGCAAGCTCAAAAAAGTTGTAAAATATTTAATCTGAACAATAGAGGGAAAATAAAAACAAAAAACAAATGAAAGAGAGCCTCAGACCCTGTGGGTCTGTAAAAATAATTCTAACATTTGTGTTATTGAAGTATTAGAGTGGATAAGGAAAACAGGGAAACAAGTACTTAAAGATATAAATGTGGCTAAATATGTTCTAATTTCAGCAAGAAATACAACTCTACTGATGGAAAGAACTAAGTAAATTCTTTAAAATATTAACCCAAGTAAAACCCTTTTAATACACATCATAAATAAATTTCTAAAAACGAAAGCTGAAAAAAATATCCTGAAAGCAATCATAGAAATATTACCCTTTGACTATAGGGGCAAAACAAAATGAATGAGTGGATATGGAGGCCAGAAGGAAATAGCACAATATTTCTCAAATGTTGAAATAAAAAAGAACTGCCAATCTAGAATATTATATTCTGTGAAAATATCCCTCAGAAATAAAAGAAGCCCAAAGATATTCTCAGATAAAAGAAAACTAGGATTATTAGTCACAGTATATGCTCTATAGAAGAATGAGTAAAGTACTTTTTATAAACAGAAAGGAAAAAATAAAATGAACCTTTGAACATCAGAAATAACATAGTAAAAATATGGTAAATATAATAGGTCTTCCTTCCCCTCTTCAGTTATCTAAATTATTAGTGCTTAATAGGTGAAGCAAAAATTACAACATTTTTAGATGTGGTTCTAAATGTACATAGAGAAAATATTTAAGACAATTATAAATAGGAGAGGATAAAGGAATAAAGAAATGCAAGGAAAGATAAGATTTCTACCCTACTCAAAGTAGTATGCCCAAAATCACCATAGAAAAATCAAAATTGAATTATTTTAAAAAATGGTAAGGCAGGAAAAAAGAAAACAGATAAAAACAAAACAGATATTTTTTTTTTTAAAAATGTTAAGCACTAGTATATTACCAAAAACTTTAAATATAAATGGTCTAACCACAACAATTAAATAGTGGAAATTGGTAGTGAATTTTAAAAAATGATGAAACTGTATGCTGCCTATGAGAAACTCACTTCAAATATAATAATCTAGGCAGGTTAGAGTAAAATAAATGGTAAAAGATATATCACACAAACATTAGTCAAAGGAAAGCGAGTGTCTCTATGTTAATATTAGAAAAACTAGATTTCAGAGCATTAAAAATTATCAGAGATAGACAGAGACATTGTGTGATAATAAAATGATGTCAACTTACCAAGAACATGCAGCAATCTTACATGGCTATAAATCAAACATCAGTGCTGCAAAATGTGTAAGTCAAAAACTGATAGAATTAAGAAAGAAAGTAAAAAAGTAAATCTACAATTGTAGGTGGACATTTTAAAACACACATATCGACTGGGAATGGCAACTCACACCTGTAACCCCAGCACTTTGGGAGGCCCAGATAGGTGTATCACTTGAGGTCAGGAGTTCAAGACCAGCCTGGCAAACATGGAGGAACCATCTGTACTAAAACTACAAAAAAAAATAGCCAGGCATGGTGGTGCATGCCTGTAGTCCCAGCTGCTCGGGAGGCTGAGGCAGGAGAATCGCATGAACCCTGGAGACAGAGGTTGCAGTGAGCCGAGATCACACGACTACACTCCAGCCTGGACTAGAGAGCGATACTCTGTCACAAAACAACAACTACAACAAAAAAAACCCCACATGTCAACAAATGATAAAACAACCAGACAGAAAGTCAGAGAGGATACAGAAGATCTTAGCAATATCATCAGTCAACAGGCTGTAGTCAACATTTATAAAATACTCTCCCAAACAACATTGGAATACCCATTTTTTGAAGGGTTCATAAAGGATTTACCAATATAGATTATATTATGGCCCATAAAACAAACATTAACAAGTTTTAAGGAATTAAAATCATACATAGAGTGTTCTTCAACCACGATGGAATTACAGAGAGTTACTAATACCAGTGAGCATCATTGTTAGTATATGAAATGCGCTAATCAGTAATACAAAGGGAGCAAAAAAGGAGAAAAATCTGAACATTTGGAAAATAAGTAACACACTTATAAATAATCCAAAGTTCAAAAGAAATGAAAATTAAAATATACATTGAACTGAATGAAAATATAAACTTAAGAGGATAACTCATAACACTAAATGTATTAATTAGGAAAGTGAAAAAGTCTTTAATCAGTAATCAAAACCCCAAGCTCAAAAATCTAGAAAATAAGAAAATTAGAAACCAAAAGTAAGAAGAAGAAAGAAAATAATAAATACAAGCACAAAGTGACATGGAATTTTAATAAAAAAGAAGACAAATTATTTAAAATCATGATTTCTTAAATCATTCATAATACTTTAATCTTTGAGTAAGATTGACAAAGAAATAAAAAAGAGAAAATACAAAGCAGTAATATCAGGAATGAGACATGCAATGTTACTACACATCATATAAGCATCCAAAAAATAAGAAAACCCTACAACTTTTGTACTTATAATTTTGGTAAGGTACACAAAAGGAACTATTTTTTAAAATCTACCATATGTTATGCAATATGAAATAGATAACTTGAATATCCCTATAACTCTGAAGAAAACTAAGTTTATAATATAAAAATCTCTCAAATAACCAATCTTGAAGATGGCCTAATAGAATCCCCTAGTGATCACCACCACCCCCAAGAGGTATATCATATTGAACAATTACCCATGCCTTCAAACTCCTTCACAAGAATTTAAAAAAAAAAAAAAAGTGAGAGGTGACAGTACTTGTTTTAACAGAATCATCACAAAGATCGTATTGAAGAGGGTAACAAGGACAGTCTTGCACTGCTTGCACCACCCTTCCCTCAACCCCAGGCAGTGTAATGCAGAGAGAGGATCTGTCTTTGTGATAGAGGGAGAGGGAAGTGTGCAGGGAGTGTTACCTTGGAACCCTGTACTAGACCCGTCACAGTAAAACAGCACTAGGCAGATCTCCATGGCCCCTGAACAGAGCTCCTAGACCTGCCCTGGTCCGGAAGGGAATCTGCTGCCCCAGCAGGGCCCCAAATAAGTTTGAGTGGCAATGAGTTTGTAACAGCTGAGTTCCCTGGCAAACCACAGCGCTGCACTGATCTCAGAGACTGTGGGTTCAGGGTGCACACCAGCACAACATCAGCCATGGCAGCCACAAGGCTGCCTGTGTCACCTCTCCTATAGCTCCAGGCAGTGCAGTATGCAGAAAATCTTCTTCCTGGGGGAAGGAGAGGAAAGCGAACAGAGGACCTTGTCTTACAATCTGCTACCAGCCTTACCACAGTAAAACAGCACCAGGCAAAATCCTATAGCCTCTGATTCCAGGCCATTTGCTCCCAAATGGCACTTCTAGACCCACTCTGGGCCAGAAGGGAATCTCCCACCCTAGTAGGATAGACCCAAGTTATGGCTGGCTTCACCACCTGCTAATTATAGTGGTCTTGAGCCTTGAATAAACATCAGGCAGTAGCAGTCATGAGTCTTGGGTGTAACCCGGGGGTAACTGGGGTGGTCTAAAAGGCAATAGGTTTGGGGATCATTCTGTCAATCCAGCTGCTTAAAGATGATGGTGACCATGGTTAGACCACGGAATTACATGAGCATTGGCCCATTGGAACACTTCACTTGTGAAGTCAGTTCTTTAATTGCAAACAATGCTGTGGGGATTCCATGAAAACGGATAAGGCATTCTGTAACTGTACAGATGGTAGTTTTGGCAGAAATATTGCATGCAGAGAATCCAAATACATATTTGAGTGTCTATTCCAGTAAGAATAAAACACTTCCCTTTCCATGATGGAAGTGTTCCAATGTAATCAACCTGCCAAGAGGTAGCTAACATATCGCCCAAGGGAATGGTGCCATATCAGGGACTCAGTTCTGGTATCTGCTGCTGACAGATGTGACATGCATCACTGGCTATTGCCAAATTGCCCTTGATGAGTGGATGTCTGTGTTCTTGAGTCCATGCATAATCTCCATCCCTGTTACCATGGCCATTATTTAAATGAACCTGTGGCACAAGGACAGCAATTACTGGGAAAGAGAATGACTGGTCTCCACAGAACAGGTCATCCTATTCACTTGCTTGTTTACATCTTCTTCTTCTGAGATCACCTTTCAGCAAGCACGCACATAGGACACAAATATCTACACTTTTTGTCCATTCATATAAGCATATCCACATAGCTTGCTCCCAGAACTCCTTGTCTCCAATTTTCAATCATGTTCCTTAGTATTCAATGGTAATCCAGCCAAATCATTGGCCACGGCCATTGAATTGCTTTCTTTTTTTAAATTAACTTTTACTTTAGATAGTTGAGATACACATTCAGATTTGTTACATGGGAGTATTGCATGATGCTGGGGTGAACTGCTATATATTTTACTTCTGGCCATTTCTCCTCCCAGGCAAAATGAACAACCAGGTGCACTGCTAAAATTTCTGCCAACTGGATGAATTTCGTTTGCCATTGTTCATTAGGAATGTTCCAGAAAGACATTGTAGTGCTGGAGCACTTTCTGGTGTTGCTCTAATATCACACAGAACCATCTGTAAGCTAGGCCTAATTTTTCTCTTCCTCGGTTACTGGATGGCAGAGCAGCTTGCACAGCAGCAGAATTGCAAAGCATTCTGTTGTTTTGGGTTCCACTCAAGCTAGTATCTTTATAGGTTACTCCGATAATGGGCCCTAGTATCACACCCAAATAAGGAATATGTTGCCTCCAATATCGAAAGAGGACCACTAATCCTTCCACCTCTTTATTGGTGAAATGAGGGGCTAAAAACAGTAACTTATTCTTTACCTTTGAAGGGACATTTCAACATGCCACATTATGACAAAAATTCCACTGATATGAAAAGTCTTTGAATTTTTGTCAGATTTATTTTCCACCCTCTGACATGCAAATGTCTTGCCAGTATTTCTAGAATAGTTGTTACTTTCTTCTCACCGGGTCTAATCAGCACAATATCATCAATGTAATGAACCGTCACTATGTTTTATGGAGGAGAAAGGCAATCAAGGTCCCTATGAACTAAATTATGGAAAAGAGAGTTGACATACTCCTAAGATAAGACAGTGAATGTGTATTTCTAACCTTGCCAGCTGAAAACAAACTGCCTCTGTTGATCATTACTAAGAAGTATAGATTTTAAAAAGCCAAATTAATAGCTCCATACCAGTTCCTAGGGCATGTGTTAATTTTCTCAAGCAATGAAAGAAACTACATATGACAGTGCATCTGGAATAGGATAAACTGCCTGATTAAGTGGACAACGTTTCAGTGCCATATTCCAAGATCCATTTGTTTCTGCACAGGCTAAACAGAGAAGCCGAAAGGACATGTGGTGGGAATCATTACTGTGCATCTCTCCAGCCCTTGCTGGGGACGCTCATCTCTACAATCCCTCCAAAAATGCTTTATTGCTTTTGACTTACTATTTTTCTAGGCCGCGGTAGTTCTAGTGTCTTCCACTTTCCTTTTATTGATGATAGCCATAGTTACATTTGTAAAATGATTATTACAGATGAATAGTAAGTTTTAGACCATGAGGCACGTTTCTTTCTGAAGGTACCTCATCTTCCTTCATTTCAAGACTCTGGTATTGTAAACTGGCACTGAGAATTTTTGTGGGACTATGCATGACTCTCTATTTTGGAGAATCAACTTAGAATTCTATTCAATAGACCTAGGACTCTTCTGCTTATACCAGTGAATTAAGAACTTAGTAACTTGCCTATCTATTTCTTTTCCTGAAATATCATGATGAACTAGCCAAAGCCATAGATCTCTGCAAGTCAGACTATTCTAGTCACCACTTGGGCTCTTACACATGTGACAGGAACCATTTTGTCTTTGGTGATCAAGTGCTGTCATTTATTCCCTGTCACCAGAGATTCCATTATCCCCATTAACATTTAGTTTCATGGCAGCAGTTCCCACTGCAAATTCTGAACTACAGAGAAGAGGGACCACAGAGCTCTTTAAGGATGCTAGGGACTCTCCACCGAAATCTGTTTCTCTCAGTTGTGATAAACAACTGGACCTTCCCAGAGTGTGTGAGCACATCCTACATGGTAACCCACTCTAATAGTCCAACTGCCCTAAGCCAATAGATACCTTCCTAGACAGTATTCCAAGGTATTACTGGCATTTGAACTTCATTTTGTGTGGGTCATCCTTCAGCCTATGTCAACCAACCAAACACCCAAATCCTTGCTAACCCCTCAAGCTAAAATAAAGCATTTTGCCTAGTGGGCCTATCTCAATACATTTGCCCTGGTCTAACTTTATGTTCCTTTCATCATTTTCTCACTCCCTTACTATCCATTCCCACATATATTCTTCATATTTATGCCAGTATAAATTGGAAAAAACAAGCAGTGCTTTTGGTGTGTTGCATACTTCCTCATCAGTCACCCTTTGCTGATAAAAGAGGTCAAAGAAAATCTAAATAAAAGGAGATGCATACTATTTTATGAATTAAAAGACTCAACATAGTGGAGGTGTCAGTTCTCCCCTAAATGATATACAAGTTTAACAAAATTCTTATTAAAGTCTCGGTAAGATTTTTTTTTGTATCTATTCATTATTATTCTAGACAACTGCCTTTTCATATAGCCTTTTCATATAGCTAATATCTAAAATAATATTGTAAAAAGAAGAATAAAGTAGAATGAATCAGGGTACCAAATTTTAAAGCTGAATATATAGCTATAATAATCAACAGTGTGTGGTAATGGCAGAAATATAGGCAAATAGATCAATGGGATGGCATATAGAACCTGGAAATAAATCCACACAAATAAGTCAATCTGAGTTTTGCCACAGGTGTAAAAGCAATTCAGTGGAGAAAAGGTAGCCTTTTTAACAAATAAATCTGGGGCCGTTGGACATCAGTAAGTAAAAACAAACAAACAAAAAATGACCTGTCTCACATCCTACAGAAAAGTTAACTCAAAATGGATTGTGAATTTAAATGTAAAATATAAATCATAAAAATCTTTAATAAAACAGGATAACATCTTCAGAATCTCAGGTGAGGCAAAAAGTTCTTAAACTTAAAACCAACAGCCTGTGGTATAGCCGGACAAAATAATATTATTCAGCCATTAAAAGAAACAAGTACTTTGGGGATGAATTTTAAAACATTATGTTAAGTGAAAGAAGCCAGACAGAAAAGGCTACATATTGCATTATTCTACTTATATGACATATTCTGAATAGGTAAATCTATAGTCAGAATGTGAACTGGTGTTTGTCTGAAAATGTAGGGAGAGGTAATGAGGACTGAGCGCTTAAGGTGTATGGGGTTTGCTTTCGGAGTGGTAAAATTATTTTCAAACATATAAAATTGGAGGTAGTACAACATTGTAAATGTACTAAATGCCACTGAGTTTTTCACTTTAAAGTGCCTAAATTTATCTAATATCAATTCCGCCTCAATAAAAATAAAAAGACCCATCTATATGTGAATATGTAGAGCAGAGTTTTTCGTAATAGCCCCAGACTGGAAACAACCTAGACGTCCTTCAAAAGGTGAATGCGTAAACAAACTGTGGTGTATCCAGACCATGAAACACTTCTCAGTAATACAAACAAGCAACTGACACATACAAAAACCTAAGTGAGCCTCCAGAGAACTATGTCAATTGAAAAATTATTCCAGAAAGTTACATACTATATGATTGCAATTGAATAACATTCTTGAATGAGTAATTTATGGAAATGGAGAACAGATTAATGAATGTTAGGGACCAAGGAGTGAATGGAAGTGGAAGGTGAGTGTGGCTCATGTAAATATTCCATATCTTGACTCTATAGTTCTTAATATCTTAGTTGTAATATTGTACTATAATTTTGCAAGATGTTTCCATTGAAGGAATTTAAATATAGAGTACGTAGAACTTTTCTGTATTATTTTTTACAGCTACAATTACCTCTCAATCAACACTTCAATTAAAAAACATGACAGAAATCAGGCTTACGCTTGTGATCTCAGCACTTTGGGAGGCCGAGGCAGGCGGATCACCTGAGGTCAGGAGTTCGAGACTAGCCTGGCCAATATGGTGAAACCCCGTCTCTACTAAAAATACAAAAATTAGCAGTGCTGGGCGCCTGTAATCCCAGCTACTTGGGAGGCCAAGGGAAGAAAATTGCTTGAACCCAGGAGGTGGAGGTTGCAGTGAGTTGAGATCATACCATTGCACTCCAGCCTGGGTGACAGAGTGAGCTCCACCTCAGAAAAAAAAAAAGATAGAAAAAGTGTGCCAAAAAGGAAATTTAAGCCCATACATTTAAGTACATAGTACAAATGTATGTGAAGCATACACTTACATTGAAATGACAAACATAAGATATTTAAATAAGTAGGATGATTACAATGAAGAGTTTGTAGTCTATTTTTTTTAAAAAACAACTACATATTTTATACCTTAAAGACTGTCTCCTTTTCTCAAAAATATAACAATGGTCTATTTTACACTATTTTACATTACTTGCTGGCAACCACACCTGTTCCTCCTACCTTTTCTCCTGCCCTGCTAAAGTCCGTCATTTTTATTTGGAGGTCTCTGCTCTACTACCACCTTGTCAGTAAGATATTTTATAATTCTTTCTAGATTAGATTCTTTCTTATGTTCTGTGCTTTTTGATTCCCCCTTTCCCACATTATTTTTCTTCATAACTGTCAGCAAATACTGACGGTTATCTTTATTTGCCTTCTCCAACTAAGATGTAAACTACAGGAGATACATGACTTTGTTCATTGATTCACCCCTCTGAATTGCAGAATGTGCTTGGCATGTAATAGATGCTCAGCACACGCTCCCTGAATGAATGTCACTCAGAAACGGAGTTGCTTACTGCAGGTTTTCAGCTATGCTAACAAAATTTGAGTGGGTCCACAGCTTCTGAGAAAAAAGGAGCATGATATTAAAAACTCACTGGCTTGCAAATAGAATCTCCCGAAGTTAAACAAAAATGGTAACCTATTCTATTAATAAGACTATTTTAAACTTATTTCGAGACTAACAGAAACAATTACAACCTTTTTAAAATTAGTTCACCATATTTAATTGTTATTAAGTTTTAAGTTTTTATTTAGTCGTACTAGTCTACTGATTTGCAAATGTTTGGTAAATGGGTTTTTTTTTGGTGAATCTCAAAAAAAAAAATAAAAAAAAAAACAGCTGTTGCTTGTTTTTGCTACTAATAATATTTACTTGTCTCCAAGAATCTTAGCTTTTAAGAAAGATAAAGGAATAAAAGGTACTGAATTGGGGGGATTCTATAGAAGATAAGTTGAATGTTTGTATGTTCTTAATCTCTAACATTATTGTGGGTTTATACATATACATATGTATGTCTTTCAAATATATTAGTTATAATAAAGTATCATAAAAAATAATTAGAGGCAGAGCTGATACATTTGTCTAACAGATTTATAATGAAAAAAAGTGTCTTTATTTTACTTCTTACTGTCTTCAAACATTAGGTCAAAAAGTAGCACTCATTCTAACAAGTGCACATCTCCTGATCCATAGTGGTAAAATAAACAAAACTCTGTTTTACATTTGTCTTATCTTATCTTAATAGTTACATAAATATAGGAATGGTCAGTGCGAACAGTACTAAAAACAGTTTGCTGTCATATTATTTTATCTATTTAGATGAGTTTTTAAAGATGTAAAAATTACATGAATTATTTACTCTACTCACTATAATAACTCATCAACAAAAATTATTTTATTGCTGATGTCTTCACCACCAGTCTTTCCCTCTGCTTAAAAAACTTCATTGTTTTCCAATTGCTACAGAGATGAAAACAACAACAACAACAAAGTACTTAGATTATTACAACACTTGTGTCATCAAGAGTCTTGCCTACCCTCCAGCTTAAATGTTTGTTCTTGACTTTTCACTATGGTGAAGGCAAATCTGCATTTCCTTCATTTCATAAAGGTATATTTATAGGCTTTTCCTTGCTATTCTAACTCCAAAATTAAGACTTGACAAATAACAACATGGATATCTGATGCAAGAATATAGTACCATGAAAAAAAAAAAGGACTAGATGTTTTAGTTCATTCTTGCTGCTATAGCAAAATGCTTTAGACTGGGTAATTAATAAATCACAGACATTTACTACTCACAGTTCTGGGTACTAGGGTGTTCCAGACCAACACACCAGCAGTTTTGATCTAGTGAGGGCCCATTCTTTATGGATGGCACCATGTAGCTGTGTCTTCATGTGGCAGAAGAGACAAGCATGCTTCATTTGGCCACTTTGATAAAGATGCCCATCTCATTAATAAGGGTAGAATCCTTACAATTTAATCACTTCCCAAACGGTCCACTTCGTAATAACACCAAGTTGTGAACTCTGTTTCAACAGATGAATTTTTGGGGTACACAAACATTCAACCATAGCACTAAAATGGACTGAATTAACAATGAGCTTGATTGACTTCATTGTACCTTAGTTTCCCATCAAATCATGTATATTTCTAAAGATATTGAAGTTAAAATGTACAAAAGTGCTATATAAATATACAGATGAGACTACATTACAATAGTTTGGAATCAAATCCATCCAAATTATTTACTGAAAATTATATTTTTATAATTAATAATAAATTTAGCTGTTTTAGAATTTCAATTGTATCTATAAAATGAGAACAAAAATTGTTAAAGCTCATATCTTCTTAACTATTATAACAGAATGCTTTAGTCTTAGGGGAAACTTCTTCAGTAGAAGGAAGCACAGCAAATTTGCCTTTATAGAGATTCAACTCTTGGTGCTTGGGCAAAGAATAAGAATTACATTCCGCAGCAGCAGCAGTGAGAGAAGGAAGAACGAAAGAAGAAATTTCTAGAATGAGATTGATCTCCAACCCCATGCCAGTCATGGACTGGATAAAATTCATGCATATCTTTTGTGAGAGAGGTGAGAGATGTGAATCTCTTTCTCATTTGGTCCCGGTCTGCAACTGTGAACAAGAGCCAATTTATCAATCTGGTCTCATCAGGAAAATAGGGACCAGGAAGTAAATCTAGACGTGTTAGACACATTGAGAGAGAGTGTTTTGAGAAACTGGGGCTCAATGAATTATTTCCCTGCTTGTTCTCTGCCTGAGATTGAAATAATTGAGACACAAATTAGTCACTGAGCTATAAGCAGCACTGAAAATGCCATCATTCCATGGTTTATCCCTGGAAAACTTTTGGTATGGAGGAATAGAGAAGTCTATTTATTTCCTTCAGACAGCTGTCATCCAAGACAAGGAAAAGTTGAGCAACTCAAGCCACCTTTTTTTTTGTTTTTTAATTTTTGCAACTCACAAATTCTTTAAGTCACCACACCAGTCCTGTAGAGAAATGAAAGAGGTTACAAATAGCAGAAGGATTATTCTAATAGTGAGTTCTCCATATGGAACTCTATATCAGAAATAGGAATTTAATACCTTCCTAAATTATATGTCTCTTTCTCAAAATAATTCCTTGAAATGTTATATATTTTGCCATATATTCAGAAATTAAACTCTAAGTGCATTTTCGTCTTTTTGAGATGTAATATAAGAGGCATAGTCTTTCACACACTTCTATCTTCTTAGTGGCAGCTTTAAATTCTGGACTTTGAGCTTCTTTTGTAGTCAGAAACTATGTGTTTATCATTTTTGTCTTGTAACAACATAGAATAAATATTTCATGTATTTTTTTAAGCTAATGATTAAATACAAAGTAAATTTTTAAAGAGAATATTATTTCTGTGATCACCAAACACTAGGTATTGGGTGACATTCTATAAACAAACACATTTGGCCAAAATATGCTAATAAAGTCACCTATGAGGTTTTATAAACCACAAAAAATATGTACACATAAATCTAGTATCAACTTGTGCCATGTGTGTTATTTCACACTAATCTGAAAACCACTGTATCCCTGTAAGAACCCATAAGACAGCACAATGTTTGAAGCATTTTGGATGTTTAAGATTTGTGCAGTAGGGTGTTTCATAATCTTTCCTCCCCCATCCTTGTTATAAACAAAATTTAATAATTTAGTGTTTTCCGTAATGATGTTGCTTACTAATTGGCTAAATTGAACAGCCACCACATACTTCATTTAGCAACATGAATTAAGCTGACTTTGCTTACTAAAAACCTATAATACTTTCAGCAAATAATTTCTAATCAGAAGAGCATGAACAATACATTCTGCATCTTCAGGTAAACTTTATAGAGTTTAGTAACTTATTTTAATGGTGAAAAAATGAAATACAGTCACATAACACTTAATGATGAGCATACATTCCAATTAATTAATCTAGGTGACTTTTGTCATCGTGTAAACATCATGGAGTGTACTTACACAAACCTATATGGTATACATAGCCTACTACACATCTAAGTTATATGATGTAGCCTGTTAATTCTAGGATACAAACCTGTACAGCATATTAGTCTCAGAAATACTAAAGCCCATTGTAACACAATGATAAGTATTCGTGTATATAAACACATCTAAATAGAAAAGGCACAACAACAATGTGGTACAACAGAAAAAAAAAATGGTACACCTGACTAGGTCACTTGCCAGGAGTAGAGCTTGCAGGACTGGAAGTTTCTCTGGGTGAGTCAGTGAGTGGGGGATGAGTCAATCTGAGGGCCTGAGACGTTACTATACATCACTGTAGGCTTCATAAACACTGTACACTTAGACTATACCAAATTTATTTCAAAATAGTTTTCTTTCTTCAATAATAAATTAACCTATATTACTATAACTTTTTTACTTTATAAACTTTAATTTTTTAAACTTTTGACTCGTAACATTTAGCTAAAATGCAAACATACTGTAAGCTGTACAAATATATTTTTAAAATATTTTTATTCTATATGTTTTCTCTTATTTTTAAATTCTCTTTATTTTACTTCTTTTTTGATTATTCTTTTCTTTATTATTATTATTATACTTTAAGTTCTAGGGTACATGTGCACAACGTGCAGGTTTTTTACATATGTATACATGTGCCCTGTTGGTGTGCTGCACCCATTAACTTATCATTTACATCAGGTATAACTCCCAATGCAATCCCTCCCCCCTCCCCCCTCCCCATAATAGGCCCCGGTGTGTGATGTTCCCCTTCCTGAGTCCAAGTGATCTCATTGTTCAATTCCCACCTATGAGTGAGAACATGCGGTGTTTGGTTTTCTGTCCTTGTGATAGTTTGCTGAGAATTATGGTTTCCAGCTTCATCCATGTCCCTACAAAGGACATGAACTCATCCTTTTTTATGGCTGCATCGTTTTCCATGGTTTATATGTGCCACATTTTCTTAACCCAGTCTATCATTGATGGGCATTTGGGTTGATTCCAAGTCATTGCTATTGTGAATAGTGCCACAATAAACATATGCATGCATGTGTCTTTATAGCAGCATGATTTATAACCCTTTGGGTATATACCCAGTAATGGGATGGCTGGATCAAATGGTATTTCTAGTTCTAGATCCTTGAGGAATTGTCACACTGTCTTCCACAATGGTTGAACTAGTTTCCAGTCCCACCAACAGTGTAAAAGTGTTCCTATTTCTCCACATCCTCTCCAGCACCTGTTGTTTCCTGACTTTTTAATGATCACCATTCTAACTGGTGTGAGATGGTATCTCATTGTGGTTTTGATTTGTATTTCTCTGATGGCCTGTGATGATGAACATTTTTTCATGTGTCTGTTGGCTGCATAAATGTCTTAGTTCTATTTAAAAAACTAAGACACAAGCACACACATTACCATAGGCTTACCTAGGGTCAAGATCATCAATATCACTGTCTTCTACCTCCATATTTTGTTTCACAGGAAGGTCTTCAGGGACAATAATAGCTCCATTATAATCATATGAGACCACTGTTGTATATGCAGACCGTCATTATGTGGTATATGACTATATTTCAACCACTTCAAATGCAAAAAGAAAGACAAAGTGGGTAATATCTGAAAGTAAGGGAAAGGGTTTTTTTGTAGTGAGTAGTAGAGAGAATGCTGTTTCACAGGGAAAGTCTTGAGATTCACACAAAATTAAGCTTGTTTGACATGCTTTCTCTGAATATATGCCAAGCACATATTAAGATATGCTTTTCTCCCTTGGCACTCTAAGATAGCATTAGGCAAGGGTTTCACATCTCTAAAATGTTTCTGAATAATTTCTTCTGGTGGTGGCCTTATCATAAAGAATTTTAAAATATCCTAGTAGAAAGTTTCTAAAAGGATGCTTTCCCAAAATAGAAGTGCAGTGGGTTATATGTTAATAATGTAATCTAAGTAAAGCTGAAAGAAACCCTGCAGGTTAAAAACAGCTTAGAATAGAATTTTAAGAAAGAAGATAACATTTTCAGAATACTGGACAATTCCTAACTATTTCAGAAAAAGTTTTAATTGGAATGCACAGCAGATAAAATATAATCAGTTAAGAGACTTGGAGAACAACATTCAAACAACATGTAATTTATTAGGTCATTTTATTGTTTCTGCTGGATCTTTTTCCCCATTTCGTGAGCTTTTGATTTTTCTTGACTTACAAAATGAATAAATATATTATTTTAATAAAAACAACCTCTAACCCTTGAAGCCGAATTAATCATTTGTTTATATATAGTTAGGTGGATCTTTGAGAAAAAGTAAGATAATACAAAATGGCAAATATCTGGGTAAATACAAATTTTATTTGTTTGCCTCTTATTCAAAGTGCATGTGATAATCCAAAACAAAAATTCTGGTACAGTCATGTGCCATGCAACATTTCACTGTCAATCTCAGACTGCATATGTAATTGTGCTCTCCTATGATTATAATACAGTATTTTTAATGTACATTTTCTCTGTTTAGATACATAAATACTTATTATTGTGTTACAATGGACTACAGTATTCAATATAGTAAAAATCTGTATAGGTTTGCAGTCCAGGAGCCATAGGCTACACACTATAGTCTAGGTGTATAGTAGGTGATACTGTATAGGTTTTTGTAAGTACATTCTATGATGTTTGCACAATGACTTGCCTAACAATGCACTTCTCAGAGTGCATCCACCTCGTTAAGTAATGCATGACTGTACTGGGACTTCTGGTTTCAGCTGGGATATGTAAAGAGCCTAGAAGTTGTCGCTCTCATCCTTACAACAAGAGAAAGCTGAACAAACTGAACATAGTATTTTTAAATGTTGAGTTTAATTAATTTTGAAATTAATTTTTATTTAAAATCGATACATAATTGTACATATTCATGGGGTATAGTGTGATGTTTCAATGCATTTATACATTGCATAATAATCAAATCAGGGTGATTACCATATCCATCACTTCAAACATTTATCATTTATTTGAAGTGATACAAAAATCTTCTCCTATAGCTATGTCGAAATATACACTACATTGTTATTAGCTATAGCCACACTACTGTTTAATAAAACACCAGAGCTTATTGTTCTTGTCTATCTGTAACTTTGTACTCATGGACCAATTTCTCCCAGTTCCTCCTTCCCCCTACCCTCCCCAGTCTCTTGTAACCACTGTTCTACTCTCTACTTCTATGAAATCAACTTTTTAGATTCACATATGAGTGAGCTCCCACAGTGTTTGTACTTCTGTGATTGGCTTATTCTACCTAACGTGATGACCTTCAGGCTCACCACCTATAGAATAATAACAGTGGACTACAACCATAAGACCTGTGAGACACAACTCTTTTTAAGGAGGCTTACTTATAAAAGCTCAAAATGAAGAGGAAAGTCAAAGTAAGAACACTGGTAGAGTTGGAAGTCTCTGGCATAAATGACTACAGAAGACATTCACAAAGACTACCACATACTGAAATGCAAAGAGAACAAATAATGAGCTTTTAAAAAAGTATACAAGAACCATGGCAAAATACCAAAAATTTGTGTTATAGGAATAATAAAAGGAGAAGAGAAAATGGGGATTTACGTACCAGATTTTGTGTGGACACATATTTTCATTTCCCTTGAATATTATGATATATGAATTATTTCTCAATTAACATTTAAAATTTCCAAAAGCAAACACAAAAGGCCCTAATAATAAAACATCAATACTACTAATTGCTAGTAAGTATCCAGATCAACAGGAATTCTCATTCTTCATTAGTGGGAATGCAAACTGGTACAGCCACGCTGCAGATGGTTGGTAATTTCCTACAAAAGTAGACATGGCTTCATCATAACATCTACTAGTAATATACTTAGGTATCAGTCCAACTGACTTGAAAACGTATGTCCACACAAAAACCTGTATGTGACTATTTATTGAAGTAGTGTTCAGAATAGCCCAAAACTGGAAGCAATCAAGATATCTTTTACTTTTATTTTTGTTTTTTGGAGATGGAGCCTTGCTCTGTCACCCAGGCTGGAGTGCAGTGGTGCGATCTCGGCTCACTGCACCCTCCGCCTCCTGGGTTCAAGTGATTCTCCTGCCTCAGCTTCCTGAGTAGCTGGGATTACAGGCACACACCACCATGCCCTGTTAATTTTTGTATTTTTAATAGAGACAGGGTTTCACCATGTTGGCCTGGATGGTCTCGAACTTCTGACCTCAAGTGATACACCTGCCTCAGCCTCCCAAAGTGCTGGGATTGCAGGTGCCATTCAACACACCTGGCCAAAATACCATTTAATAGGTGAATTGATTTTTTTTAAGTATCGTATATCATGCAATGGAATGCTATTCAGAGATAAAGAAGGACTATCTATCAAACAATGAAAATTATGGTTGAATGTTAATGCATATTGCTAAGCGAAAGAAGCCAGCCTGAAAAGGTTGCACACTGTATAATTCCATTTATATGATATTTTAGAAAAGTAAAAGCCATAGAAACAGCAAACAAATTAGTGTTTGCCACGGTTTATTGAAGAGGAGAGTTGAATAGGTGAAACACGGGATATTTTGGGATAACAAAACTATTTTATGTGATATTGTAGTGGTAGATACATGACACTATGGAAATGTCAAAACTCATTAACACTTATAGCAGAAAGTGTAAATTATATAGTTTGCAATAAAAAATAAAAGAGAGGTCAAGGAAATCCATGAATGGAGTGTTGACTGTAACAAAGAATAAGTTAATTGTACGGAAAATGTGTGAACAACCTCACTGAATAGAATGCTAAAATGTTGATGAGCTAAGTAACTTTGAAAATTAGCAGTCTCTCTAAGACTAAAGCAAATGGGACACTACATACTCTACTTGCTAAAGTTGTTTCCCAGTGGGTACTATTTAACAATACTGATGCTGCTGAACAGGTTTACTGAAATGAATAATTAAGGAAATGAATGGCAGATTCTGAATGAACCCCAGAGCCAACTGAAAGAGCTTCCAATGACCAAAGCTGAAATAATTTCAAAAAGAAAATAAATAATTATTGGATAATAACACAAAGTATAAAATAAATATCCATAGGTTCACACTGATGTAAAGAAAGACTAAACAAATAAATGGCAAGAGAGAAATACCAGACCCAGTGGCTCACGCCTGTAATCCAGTACTTTGGGAGGCCGGGGAGAGCAGATCACCTGAGGCCAGGAGTTTCAGGCCAGCCTGGCCAACATGGTGAGACCCCATCTCTACAAAAAAAAAAAAAAAAAAGTAGCCGGGCATGGTCGCGAACACCTGTAATCCCAACCACTCAGGAAGCTGAGGCAGAAGAATCGCTGGAACCCAGGAGGTGGAGGCTGAAGTGAGCATAAATCGTGCCACTGCACTCCAGCTTGGGAGACAGAGCAGGATTCCATCTAAAAAACAGAAAAAGAAAAACAAAAAAAACCCCCAAAAAAACAGAACAAATATTTTATGCAAAATATTTCAAATAATTTACATAAACACTTCAGCCTTAAGGAGGTGAAGCATCAGTTGAGGGATACGGTATAAAAAATAGGGCAAGAGTACCTTCTAAAGGGAGAAATTTAACTTTACTGACATTCTTTAATTCTCCACCAAATGGTATCTATTGATAAAAACTTCCTATGCTCTTGAAAACAATGTGATTTTCTCCTGCTATGGGGAGCAAAAGTCAATTAAATTAATAGTTTGTTTAATAATATTATAAAAGGCTTTGATATGTTTACAGTTTTTTTCATTTAATTTCTCTACATATACTAAAGGATAAAAATTTAAATGTACAATTAAAATTAAGGATTATATTCCTGCTTTCAGTTTTTTTCTTTCAGTTTCTATTTCATACATTTTAAAGCTATGCTATTACATTTATTTTTGTTTAAATAGTTTGTCTCTTCTTGATTTATTGAATTTTAATATAATAAATAACTCATTTAGTGCTGAAAATATTGCTTATTTACAAATCTACCTTGTCAGAAATTATATACCCATTAGAGCTTTCGTATTATCTGTTTTGGCATTGTATGTGTAATTTTAATATTTTTACTTTAAATGTAACATATGTTTCTTGTATACAACATACTATTGTGTCTCGCTCTTTCATCCAATCTAACAATATCTGCCTTTTAAGTGGATCATTTTGGCCATTTACATTCAATTTAATTATCAATATGATTGAGTTGAAGCCCATCCTCTCATTTTTGCTTTTCTATTTATTTTACATGTTTTCTGTATTTTTTTCTATTTTTCTATCTTAAATTAGACTCAATATTTTTGGATACTTTGCTTTTGTATCATGTCTAAACTTATTCCAAGGTATTCTTTATTCCAGATATTATACTTTTCAGTTCTAGAATTTGCAGTCAATTCTTTTTTTATAAAACCTATTTTTCTCTTGCAGTAACCCTTCTTGAGATATATTATCTTTTCAGCTATTACGTGCATATGATTTTATATATATATGTGTGTGTATATGTATGTATAGATATTAACATATTCTAATATATTATAAATCCTTTTCTTAGTATTTCCAGTGTCTACTAATTGCATGTGCTTCTATGTGTGATTTTAGCTTTTCATTATGGGTGACATTTTCCTTCTTACATTTTAAACCTTTTTGAAAAATATTTTATTAGTTGTTGAGCATAATACTACAGTGACTACTGAATTAGACAATGTTTTCTCACAAAGAACTTGCTGTTTTCTGTCCTGAAGTTGAAATGAAGATTTGATGTCTTTAACTTGAGAGGTGAGTCAGGATTTTTGATTACTAATTTAATCTACAGCAGTTACATTTCATTTCAAATGTATTGAGGGCAAATCTGTTTCTTGATTTGATCAGGACGTTGTGAATCTTATCATGAAACATCCAAGTGATTTACATCTGCTCTTCCGCCCAGTTCCCAGATGTATCTAGTCCCACTTGTTCACCAAATCCTGTGGGGAATAATTGATGAGCAAAAAGTCTCATGGGGATAAACTAGACTGGTTCTGTTTTGTTTCCTTTCAGATTCAAATTTGCCATGCCAAGAAAAATGTCACTAGAATTTGGTTTATTTCTTGTCATCTCAGCAAAGTTCCTGCCTCTATGACAAATCTGTTGCTCTGTCAACCCCTCTGAGGCAACTCTCTATCCTTCAGTGATAAAGGTAGGTAGTAGCATCTGACAGGCTAAGAAAGGCTGGCCCGTTAGTGAAATTGAATTCATGTTAACTTCGTTGTTTTGATAGATGTATATTTTTCTTGGAAATCTGCTTTCTTAATTTTCTTTTTTAAATGGTAAAATTATAAATTTTAAAAAGTCTACATCCAATTAAGCAGTGGGATGCCAATTAACTTATTTTGGACCATTATAAAATATCTTAAATTAAATTCAACCCTTTTAAATATTGTGGAAATTGTACTTTTATTAATACTTTAGATATTGCAATTATATATTTTTTTTAAAATGTGAATTATTTCAGATAACAGAATTTAATTAAGTAAACATCTGCCCATACAAAATGAGTAAAACAGAATTTGAGATAAATATATTGACTACTTTTTTAGTTTTATTCAGATATGTTAAATTGTAGACTTTTTTTCTGTCTAAAGATTTGCCTCTAATTAATGGCTAAAATTGTTATATTTAAAATATTATAATCCACATATGTGTATAAATTAACATTTACATTTAAGTTTTACTGGTGATTTAATACACAAATATGAATGAATTTAATAATACATTAAAGGACTACCCAAATGTGCTTTGCTATTAATTTATGAAAAAGCAATAATTATATTTAAAATGTAATAAAATGATTTAACATATTGGTTTTGAATATATTTTATTAGAAATGATTCAAATTTTTGAAGCATACAGGTATTGAATGATTTCAAGTGCTGTGCAATATTACCACCTTTATTTTATAGTTTATAAATAATATTGTCAATTTTCCAATTTCTCTGGCTAGAGTTTACCAAATTAAATTTTAATTTAGAATTTAGATTTAGAAATCTATTGATAAATCCATTTTTATTAGAGAAAAAAATGCTACGGCAACTTTTATAAAAACAAATAACAAATTAAGATACATAAAAGCCAATTTAACTATTTAAACGAGAAGTTAGCCGACTAAGACTCTTGGGTCAAATTTGATCTACCTATGGTTTTGTAAATGCACTTTTGTAGAGCACAGCCACACCCATACATGTATATTTTATATGGCTCCCTTTCCGCTATTATGGCATAGCTGAGTAGTTGCAACAGAGCTCAAGTGACCTACAAAGACTAAAATATTTTCTCACTTGCCCTTTTAAGAAAAAATGTTTATTGACCCTGATTTGAGCTCAGCATTTTTACATTTTCTTTTTATATATATTTGAAACATTTTTTCATCTCCCAACATATATACTCATGCTTTTGTCAAAATTTTTCTAGCACAGAGAATATGGTTACTTAGTAATAGGGTGATAAGTGAATCCTCTCTATTGCAGAAAATACAAGTAGACATAATCTAGAAATGTGCGATTATTTCTAACACTAAAATTTTCTGGTTTTTTTTACTTGTTCAGTAGCACAAAACATATTTTATTAAAGATATTAAATGTTTAAAGAAATGTTAGAGACATTGTATAGGTTATGTCCTTAACCAATCTACATGTTGAGATATTCAAATAATTTGTTATATTTCTAAAGCTATGAAATATTTTTTAATATGATGTATAATAAATATACCTAGTAGTATTATTATCTCACTCCTTTGAACTTGCTTCATCATCTTATGTGTGTCTGACTTACTTTCAAAACTGCATTTACCACAAGATTTTGGTACAACTCAATTCTCCATCTTAAATTTTCATCATTCTGGTTCTAAAGGTATTTTGATTGGTCCTTACCATTAATGATCAAGCAAAAGCAAATAAAAGGAGATAGAAAATGAATTATAAAAGATATTATTATAGGATTTAGAAATTCTCCAGAATATTCTTGTGTGCATATATATATATTTCAGTGTTGTATTTCATGCTTGGTATTCCATATGAATAAACAATCAAACTTTTACCTGAATGAATTTTGTTCCCCAGAAATACAACGGTTTTTGGAATGGATTTATTCATAGTCAAGGTTATAGTTATATTTTTCTGTTATTCTACATTGTTCGTTGATTGGGTTGTAGGAAATAGAATGTGTTTATATACACAATAAATACATTTGTTTTGTCTCTCTCACATGTGACATCCAAGACAGTCATGTAGGGAAAAAAAAAAAAAGAAAATCCCATTGGCTCTCATCACATCACATCACATCAGGGGTAAGGTCTGGGGCAAAGAGAAATGCTAATTATTTACTGTAATATAAGTAATAAGAAATCAGTCCAGAGCATATTGTGTGCACATTTAGAATAAAATTCATAAAGATGAATATTACAAATGGCATGTAGAGGTTGTTGAAATTTTTAAGAAATTTCATTCTTTTTACAAGGGATGGATACATTAAAAAGTGTACAAATTTATTTGTAAGACGAATACTTTTTAAAATTTAGCTCCTAGAGATTGAGACCATCCTGGCTAACACCGTGAAACCCCGTCTCTACTAAAAATGCAAAAAAATTAGCCGGGGGAGGTGGCGGGCGCCTGTAGTCCCAGCTACTCCGGAGACTGAGGCAGGAGAATGGCGTAAACCCGGGAGGCAGAGCTTGCAGTGAGCCGAGATCGCGCCACTGCACTCCAGCCTGGGTGACAGAGCCAGACTCCATCTCAAATAAATAAATAAATAAATAAATAAATAAATAAATAAATATAAAATTTAGCTCCTAGAGAAAAATGTTACTATATTTTATTTTCTACTTTATATATTTATATACAACAAATTTAAAGAAGGATAAATTGTTTATTTTGTTTGCCAAATATTACTGTTTCCAATGACCTGCATTCTATTATATACAGTGGTCTTATATGGCATATTTCCCTTCAGCCTGAAGAACTTTTAAAATTTATTTTAGTAGTACTCTGCTGTGGAAACCTCTCTGAACTTTTGTTATCTGAAAACATCTTTATTTCACCTTCATTTTGAAGTAGAATTTATGTAGAATTTTGGATTTTTTAAAAAATACCCTGCTAAAGTTGTTAATATTGTAGAATGTACTGGTAACAACAGATCAGTAAACAGACAATTACAGTACATTTAGTAAGTGAAAAATACACACACTAACTTTCCTTATATGGGCAGTACAACATGTAGTCTTCTAAATAGCATTAGGAGCACCTGGAATATCTTTCCTGATAGATTAATAACTAAAGAAACTTCAAGGGAAAAACCTGACCAGAAATGGAGGTCTCCAACAGATATTTTTATGTAAGTAGCAAAGATTTCCAAGGCACTTAAGTGAAGGGGAAAAAGCAGAAAAACAAAAACAAAAATGGTCAGAAAAATGCTGTTTTGCTGCAGTATAAAGTTCAAGAGGGACAGCAGCAAGAGATGTGTCTGTTACATATGCTAAAGACCTTAAATTCTCACCTAAATACTGAAAGCATTCATTAAAGAATTTTAAGTATGGGATTTGAATACGCTATGTTTACATTTTGAAAAGATTTTGTGAGTGGCTGACTAAAACACAAATTTAAGGCAGCCAAACGCAAGAGGGATTGCACTGAGGAAAATTGGAGTAATCTGAGCAGAAGTGATGAAAGTTTGAAACACAACACAAATTGGGAGGATTGTGGATAAACTTGGAGATGTAAAATTCACTTAACATCATCATTGACTGGATATAGGGATCAGTGACAGAGATAGAGGGAGATAAGTCTAGAATGGTGCCCACTTTTGTAGCCTTTAGCATTGGCCATGTGGAATGGCTAATAGATGAAATGCACCAAGGGCAGGAGAAGAAGGACAATGAGTTCAGTTAGGGCCAATGCAACCTGAGTCTCCTGTTCATTAGGCAGTTTTATATGTAGGTACGAAGATCAGGAAAGCTATCCGGATAGCAGAAATATATGTTGGAGCCTATATCATGGTAACAAAGGTCTTTGGCATGATGAGATTCCTCAGGGGGATCGTGAGAAGCCTGCCAAGGAAAAGATGCTAAGGAGTACCAGGATTTCAGATATGCTCACAAAATTAGAAGCCCGAAAAGGACTGAGAAAGAGCAGTCACAGAGGCAGAGAAAGATTAGGGGAGTGCAATATCAGGAAAGCAAAAGAAATGTTTCCGTGAAAAAAAAAAAAACTCAGCGTCGACAGAATCAAGAACACAATGAAGAAAGAGCATTGAATCTTCCAAGATTGCTTTTAAAGGTGACAAGTGAGAACTGTAGGACATCTTGCTCTCCACAAACAAGTTCTTTTAGATCTGGGAAAATTATTTGTGTTTCAGATTAATCGTTTGTAAAATTAGCATAAAAATAGTTCACCTACTGAATGGATTCTTTTCAGTCAGGAACTAATAGTTTATATAAATAACAGTATTCACAGCAATACCTAGTCAATAATAGATGTCATGTATTTGCTGTTATTATCTAAATTTATTACTTTGTTTTTGTTCTTTGGATCTATTGCTGAGAATGGGGAATTTTTATTTCTATTTTTTGCTGGTAATGTGAAAATATTATTTTGTATGACTTGTAATTTGAGTATGCACAATAAAATATGCATTATATTGTTAAATGTTAATACTGTTGACTCCTATCATAGCATACCAGAACACACGGGAAGGAGTACAATGACCAGAGGTGACTGAAGTTTATTACTGCCAGAGACTGTGCCAGATTTCCTCATATCTTTCCAAACCATGATCCCAAAGGTACAGCCAGAATTAAGAGCTAAATCCTTATGTCAGAGATAATAAAAAGACAGATGTTGTTATGGTAATTGAGGGGAGTGGTACTGGACCACTTCACATTTGGTAAAGCTGTTTTCTCTGAGCCACACATGGAAGATATGTGTAATATCCCTCTAAGTGTTTCTCAGTTTGACTAATTCCACGTTTACTACATTATACCAATGACAAAGTGGGCCATAATTATTGGACGGTTATGTTGAATATTATGGCAACTTTACTTATCAAGAGTTTCTTGATGACAGTATGAGAGTAATTTTAATAAAGAAGTTGGATAAAAAGGAAAATTGAAGTGAGTTTTGGAAAGTTAGGATGAAAAAAGTGTACATGTAAACTATTGGTGAAGGAAATAATAACAAGTGGGACACTGGAAAGTGATGTGTGACTGAGTTTTTTTTTTTTTTAGTAATGAAAGGACCTCTATAATGGAGGAATTTCAACCCTGCTGAGAAAATATAAAGAGAGAAAGGAAAGATAAAAGGGAGAAAGTATAAGTTATACAGATTTCTAGGAATGAAACTATAGATTGAGACCCAGATTAGAGCATAACGGATGCTCTCATACAAAATAATAGTACAGGACTCAATCATGGTAAGAAAAAGAAAATATTGATATAGCTCTTATTGTTTATAGAAAGTGTTTCAACTCCAGCTTAGCTGTATTAATTTGCTGCTCATATTAACAATATCCTATTTTATATTACAAATGAGGAAACTAAGGTGTGTGTACTAGGGTTCTCTAAGGGACAGAATATATATATATTTATATATATATTCTGTATATATATATTCAGACACACCCAGGATTAATACTTTGCATCCTTCAATCCAATCAAGTTGACACTCAGTATTAACCATCACAGTATGGAAAAACAGTATAATGGTAATATAGCAGGTGCGAAGTCACGTTTTACATGTAGACAGATTGGTTCAAAACTTCTGCCTTTTGCTTGTCTGCTAGATGGTAACTGTGATGAATATGATGAAATGAAGGATAGAAGAGAATAATACGAATACATACTAAATATTGGCAAGAAATTGAATGAATGGAAATCTCCCTGTAGTCCTCTCACTCTCACTTTCGTGTGTGTCTCTCATTGTTAGTCTGTGCATTTTCTGTTAAACATGAGGCACTGTTTTCTGAGTTTATAGCAAGAAGCCAAAATAAGTGATTTTAAGGTGGATATTCATATTGATACAAAGATACAACTGTTATTACTAGTGCAAAGAAAAAGAAAAACAACGTTAAGAGGTTTGACAATATTGGCCAAGGATCCTTAAAATACTGCACTAAAAGATGCAACCTGAAAGGAAACAACTGATAGAGACAAGAGATGAATTGATACACTACTTAATGTTAAGACACATATTTGGCTGAAATGAAGTAGTGATAAAGTGGATGAAAAAGGATTGTGTTCGAACAAAAGCCTCTCCTGAGATTGTGGCCATAGGCATAGACAATGAAGAGGAAAGTCTTAGGATGAAAGGAAGTCATGTCTGATATAGTCGTGGTAAAAATCATCCCACAGTTTTCCATATCTCTTTTTATTTCACATAACATATGGTGCTGTCGACCATATATATTTGCAAATCTTAATGTGTTCAAATTTACTGGTTGATTGATTTTTGTTTCTATAAGAAAATGTCACTCCTCTAAGATAATAGAAATAGTATTCATTTCTTTTAATGTACAATTTTCTTTTACATATTTAGTCTTTACAACATATGAAGTTGAAGTTTATTTTTTTAATTCACTTAATGTATAATCTGTCTTTTTCCATAAATAGTCAATTTTCTTTTTTTTCTTTTCTTTTTTTTTTCTTTTGGAGACAGACTCACTGCAACCTCTGCCTCTCGAGTTCAAGAGATTCTCCTGCCTCAGCCTCCTGAGTAGCTGGGACTACAGGCGTCCGCCATCATGCCCAGCTAATTTTTGTATTTTTAGTAGAGACGAGATTTCACAGTGTTGGCCAGGATGGTCTTGATCTCTTGACTTCGTGATCCGCCCACCTCGGCCTCCCAAAGCACTGGGATTACAGGCGTGAGCCACCGGTGCCCCGCCATAGTCAATTTTCTAGGCCTAATGTATCCAATTAGTTAATTACCACCCCCTCTCCACACGCATGCACACATGTGCACACACACACACACGTTTGTAAAGTTTTCTTTGTCACATACCTAAGTTCCTTATCTTTTCATTCACACAGCCCTACTCCCACTCTGGGGAGTAGAATTGTTCATTAGAATTCACAGTGTTTCACTCCTTCCTCTATTTATAGTTTCATCACAGGCTGAATACACTTCCCTTTGCTTGACTTTAGGCCCTGCCATGTAATTTCTTTTGGCCAACATCACATGCACAGAAATTACAACAGTATGACAATACCAAATATTAGCCTATAAGAAGCCATGTGCATGTTTACTATTTTTGTCTCTGTCATAACCATAACAGAAACATGCCACACATCTCCACCTGTTCCACAAGAAGGATTAAAAGCACATGGTCCAGAGACACTCCAGCTTCTGGCTTCTGAAGCAGAGCCATCTAGATTACCCATGAACTGACAGTGGGTAACAGATCCAGGCAACCTACCAGGATGGAGGTCAGCTCAACCTACCAATGTACACATGCACAAATTAGAACTTAATATGACTGTTCGTGGAGACCATTGAGTGTTGGGGTGAGGTATTGCTACTTTTTATGTAGGATTGTTGAAGAAAGCAAAATAATACAGAATTTGCTACCAAGAGGTATATGTGCTAAAAACAAAAAACAATAATAAGAAAACTGAAAAATGAGATATTTACTTTGGGACAGGGTTTCAGAAGGTGAGGAAACTAATAGAGGAGGCTGGAAAAAAAAAAGGCCTTTTGATTTGTCCATTACACTGTTAGACATGCCTAATAAATTCTCAGTTTCAGGTACTTTATTTTGCAGTTCTACATTATCAATTTAATGTTTACATTTAGATTTTGTTGTTTGTTAAAACTCTCCATGTTTTATGCGTTCTCTACCTTTTTTCTATTTTCTTCAACATATGAAGTATATTAAGACTTAAAATGTTAAAATCTTGACTGTGTAACTACATCTACTGTTTATTTTTATCTATCATATTAGTTCTTTGTATATGTCATATGTAAATATGCCCATAAATAAAAGACATACAAAAATACATGATGTACAAAATGTGTATGTATAAAATATATATGTAAGTATATATATATATATGTCAGGATTCGTTTTTGTTCATATTTCTTCTTCTTATATGTTAGATATATTTGTTATATATAAATATTTATATGCATATTTTTATGACATATAAAGAGAACAAATATGAACGAATATGGATCCAGACAGAAATATACATATGATATACAAAAAGAACAAATATGAACAAACATGAATTCTGACAAATGTATACATAGATGTATGACATATAAATGCATACATATTGATGTATGAAATAGAAATAGAGATGTATAACATATAAATATAAATTACTATATGACATATAAATATATATTGAGGTATGATATATATACATGACATACATATGATATATAAATATACATGTTTATGTATGACATATATATATAATATTTTTGTCAGGATTCATCTATAAAAACACCATAGAAAATTCATATGCTATCAACAATGATTGATCATTTTTACTCTTTTATTTAGGAGGAGAGACTTAATGTCTCCATGCAGGCAGAGATTGGTTTGATTTGGAGCATGGCTGCAGTTTTAGTATGACTTATTCTGCCTCTAGGTTGTCTCTCTTCCTTGGGTGGGACTGTATTCTGCTCTTGACTAAAAGTCAGAAGGATCGAATTCTTCTCACATGTGAGAATATCAGAAGAGCTCATTTCTATTTTAAAAAACTAATTATTTTCATCCAACTTTACATTTTTGAAATGTGTTTTTGTAATCCATTTATCTTTTGTAATTGCCACCAGAGAACATGAAACTTACTCAGTTTACTATCTCCTACACAGAAAATGGGATTCTGCACCTTCTCTCAGGACCTTATCCAAGATGTCATCCAAACATGTTATATTAAACATCTTTTAGCTGATACTAAAACATTGTCCTTCAGAATGTGCTATATATTTTGGAAAATTTGATATTACATAGGGATGCAACCTTAATAGCTAGGATAGATGGTTTAAAATCCAAGGGATAAAATTAGGAGACAATCATCTTAACATCACATCCATTTTCTCATTTTGGAAATTTTTGCTTCTTGTGCACTTTCTAATGGCCTGGTAGATTAAGAAGTTCTGGTTCCTAGGGTGGTCAAGGTGGTGGTGGGCAATTTATCAAAATTTAGCAAAGTGTACGTTTAATTAAACCTAAAGTATAGTTGCCACTGAGTCATGTTTTGTTCCTCCTGTGTGTAGAACATAAGGCAAAAAAAAAAAAAAAGGAATTACTCTTTTCTCAAGGGTAATTGACTATATTTCTAATGAGAACATAAGGTTACTGCTACATGTTGGAGTTCACTACAAGTATGTCTCAAATTCAAGGAGTTCACTGAGGCGAAATACAATTAGTCAATTAGGCAACCACTATCTGACCAATGCCTGATGAGCGGAGGGTCAGACCTCTCGTGGAGTGGGTGTCAGAGTGACTCTACGAGGAGAGCAACGTAAACTAATAGTAATGATTGGCCGAGTATGAGAGGATCTAGAAAGGGTAGTAGAAGAGTGAGGTGAGAGAAATAAGTTATGGTTTGGGAACCAATTTCAGCTTATCCTAATGTAATTGCTACTGGTCATTACCGTGAAAAATTCGAGAAAGAAAATACCAAGATTTAACCAAGGTTTCAATTTTCTCAGCATTGTGAAGGGTATTAATGAAGACTTAAGTAGATGTTGTTTGTGCTGTCCATATTTTCTCGGTGTTAAAATACTATCCAGTATGTGCCAAAGGCTGTCTACAGCAACTATTTACACCTCTTTGTGTGGGGCTTTAATTCTGACTAAAAGTACATGCCTAACCAGTGTGCAAGGATAACTAAATGTGCTGAAAAGTTATTACCCCAAGAATCAACCCTCATCCATGGAACTGGTAAATGAAATGAATATTCTTCAGCCTTATATCAAACAACTCTCTTGCATGTTCTGTACTCTTTCCCTAGTCGCCTGAGAGAACTGAGCTCAAGTTATCCCCAAAAACCACGTGCCAGCAAAAGTATTTTTATTGGTTTTCTTCCCTTCTCTTACATTTTCATTTTTTTACTATTATTTCCTTAGATCTCTACCAAGTTAATTACTTGAACTGAAGTCATTTTATAAGGTCTGCTCCCAAAGATTATGTTCTAAAATAAGACAGGTGAATGCTCCAAATTAAAGTCAAAACAATGGTTTACTAATGTGGAAAATATCAGAATAAACTAAAGTAAATTTATAATAACTATAATATTTAAAATAATGTTAAAAAGATAATATAGGTAGATAGATAGATAGATAGATAGATAGATAGATAGATAGATAGATAGACAGATAGATAAATGGAACACTTTAAAAAGTAAGTAGAAGACAACTCCAAAGAAAAATGAGCAAAATATATGAGAAAAAGCAATTCACAAGGTAGATAAAAAAACATTAAAAGATTATAACCCACATTAATGATCAGAGTAATACAAATTAAACCAGAAAAAGGCATACCAGATCCTGTCACTCGTATCAGATCAGCTAACAGTAATATTTATGTCAATTCCTCTGTGGTCAACCATGTGTGAGTATTGTGTAAATTGGTAAAACCATTAATAGCTACTTAACATCACTACTAAACTTGAGAATGTGCATATTCATTCATCCAGCAATTTCATTTCTAGGTCTAATGTTGAAATAATTATTGTATATATGACCAAATAAGAATACACCAATAAAATTACTCATGGTAGCATTACTTTTAACAGTGGAAAATTCTAAGTACCCTACATTCCATCAAAATAAAAATGAATAAGTAATTTAGGGTATGTTCATATAATTTAATGTTTATTGCTCCAAGTACTAACATGGAAATCATTTAGGAATACAAAATTAAATTTAAAAGAGAAAAGTGAAGAAGATACACACAACATAATACTGGTTAAATGAATCGGGAACACAGAGGAACCACATTTTATGTTGCTTAGGGATGCATTTAGTAAGAAGTAAATAATGTATAGGAACAATAGACACAAAAGACAAGACAAAAGACAAGTATTTACCTCTGAGTAAGAGGGAGGGGTCAGGATTATGGAGAATTATATCACACCTTCAACTATGTTTTAAGTATTTACTTGTTTAGATGGTTGCTGATATATGAATTCTCATCATATTGTTTTTAAATGAATATAGATACTTGAAGTATATTCCAATTATTTTAAAAGAGGAAATCCATCATTTACTCTTAATAAAATAGTAATTCTAGAAGAAGAAATTCAGAACTGTGAGTATATAGAGATTTGTCCTCTGCTTTATAAAGGGGTAAAAAGGAGAAGCAGTATAACATGGGTAAAATTTGGCACCTGATTTCACAGTTGGATACTAAATTTGATTTATGACAAAGTTGGGATTGATTGTGAAACTATCTCTAGCCTCACTTTTTTAAAAAATAAATATAGAGTTATACATTTCCTATTTTTCAAATTGAATATAAATATGTCACATATAGTTACTTTTATGATGTTCTCTTAATTAAGAATTCATTCTTATTTGCCTGATCACATTCATGAGTCTCAGAAGACTCCTAGGATCAAGAAATGTATAATTGCATGATTATTTTAGACACCATCTTTATGACTTTGAACGAAATCCTGACCTTGGAACTTAGTTTTCTCATTTCAAAAATATGACAATATAGATTTCATTTTACTTTTATTGCTGATGTATTAAACTTCATAGTTTTATTCTTTTATAAACAGAGAAGTAATTTAGGATACATCCTTGCATTCTGATTTTATTTTTTTTTATTTTTATTTTTATTTTTTTTAAATTTATTTATTGTTATTATACTTTAAGTTGTAGGGTACATGTGCATAACGTTCAGGTTTGTTACATATGTATACTTGTGCCATGTTGGTCTGCTGCACCCATCAACTCGTCATTTACATCAGGTATAACTCCCAATGCAATCCTTCCCCCCTCCCCCCTCCCCCCTCCCCATGATAGGCCCCGGTGTGTGATGTTCCCCTTCCTGAGTCCAAGTGATCTCATTGTTCAGTTCCCACCTATGAGTGAGAACATGCGGTGTTTGGTTTTCTGTTCTTGTGATAGTTTGCTAAGAATGATGGTTTCCAGCTGCATCCATGTCCCTACAAAGGATGCAAACTCATCCTTTTTTATGGCTGCATAGTATTCCATGGTGTATATGTGCCACATTTTCTTAATCCAATCTGTCACTGATGGACATTTGGGTTGATTCCAAGTCTTTGCTATTGTGAATAGTGCTGCAATAAACATACGTGTGCATGTGTCTTTATAGCAGCATAATTTATAATCCTTTGGGTATATCCCCAGTAATGGGATGGCTGGGTCATATGGTACATCTAGTTCTAGATCCTTGAGGAATCGCCATACTGTTTTCCATAATGGTTGAACTAGTTTACAATCCCACCAACAGTGTAAAAGTGTTCCTATTTCTCCACATCCCCTCCAGCACCTGTTGTTTCCTGACTTTTTAATGATCGCCATTCTAACTGGTGTGAGATGGTATCTCATAGTGGTTTTGATTTGCATTTCTCTGATGGCCAGTGATGATGAGCATTTTTTCATATGTCTGTTGGCTGTATGAATGTCTTCTTTTGAGAAATGTCTGTTCATATTCTTTGCCCACTTTTTGATGGGGTTGTTTGTTTTTTTCTTGTAAATTTGTTTGAGTTCTTTGTAGGTTCTGGATATTAGCCCTTTGTCAGATGAGTAGATTGCAAAAATTTTCTCCCATTCTGTAGGTTGCCTGTTCACTCTGATGGTAGTTTCTTTTGCTGTGCAGAAGCTCTTTAGTTTAATTAGATCCGATTTGTCAATTTTAGCTTTTGCTGCCGTTGCTTTTGGTGTTTTAGACATGAAGTCTTTGCCCATGCCTATGTCCTGAATGGTACTACCTAGGTTTTCCTCTAGGATTTTTATGGTGTTAGGTCTAACATTTAAGTCTCTAATCCATCTTGAATTAATTTTCGTATAAGGAGTAAGGAAAGGATCCAGTTTCAGCTTTCTACTTATGGCTAGCCAATTTTCCCAGCACCATTTATTAAATAGGGAATCCTTTCCCCATTTCTTGTTTCTCTCAGGTTTGTCAAAGATCAGATGGCTGTAGATGTGTGGTATTATTTCTGAGGACTCTGTTCTGTTCCATTGGTCTATATCTCTGTTTTGGTACCAGTACCATGCTGTTTTGGTTACTGTAGCCTTGTAGTGTAGTTTGAAGTCAGGTAACGTGATGCCTCCAGCTTTGTTCTTTTGACTTAGGATTGTCTTGGAGATGCGGGCTCTTTTTTGGTTCCATATGAACTTTAAAGCAGTTTTTTCCAATTCTGTGAAGAAACTCATTGGTAGCTTGATGGGGATGGCATTGAATCCATAAATTACCTTGGGCAGTATGGCCATTTTCACGATATTGATTCTTCCTATCCATGAGCATGGTATGTTCTTCCATTTGTTTGTGTCCTCTTTTATTTCACTGAGCAGTGGTTTGTAGTTCTCCTTGAAGAGGTCCTTTACATCCCTTGTAAGTTGGATTCCTAGGTATTTTATTCTCTTTGAAGCAATTGTGAATGGAAGTTCATTCATGATTTGGCTCTGTGTTTGTCTGTTATTGGTGTATAAGAATGCTTGTGATTTGTGCACATTAATTTTGTATCCTGAGACTTTGCTGAAGTTGCTTATCAGCTTAAGGAGATTTTGGGCTGAGACAATGGGGTTTTCTAAATATACAATCATGTCATCTGCAAACAGGGACAATTTGACTTCTTCTTTTCCTAACTGAATACCCCTGATTTCTTTCTCTTGCCTAATTGCCCTAGCCAGAACTTCCAACACTATGTTGAATAGGAGTGGTGAGAGAGGGCATCCCTGTCTTGTGCCAGTTTTCAAAGGGAATTTTTCCAGTTTTTGCCCATTCAGTATGATATTGGCTGTGGGTTTGTCATAAATAGCTCTTATTATTTTGAGGTACATTCCATCAATACCAAATTTATTGAGCGTTTTTAGCATGAAGGGCTGTTGAATTTTGTCAAAAGCCTTTTCTGCATCTATTGAGATAACCATGTGGTTCTTGTCTTTGGTTCTGTTTATATGCTGGATTATGTTTATTGATTTGCGAATGTTGAACCAGCCTTGCATCCCAGGAATGAAGCCCACTTGATCATGGTGGATAAGCTTTTTGATGTGTTGTTGAATCCGGTTTGCCAGTATTTTATTGAGGATTTTTGCATCGATGTTCATCAGGGATATTGGTCTAAAATTCTCTTTTTTTGTTGTGTCTCTGCCAGGCTTTGGTATCAGGATGATGTTGGCCTCATAAAATGAGTTAGGGAGGATTCCCTCTTTTTCTATTGATTGGAATAGTTTCAGAAGGAATGGTACCAACTCCTCCTTATACCTCTGGTAGAATTCAGCTGTGAATCCATCTGGTCCTGGACTTTTTTTGGTTGGTAGGCTATTAATTATTGCCTCAATTTCAGAGCCTACTATTGGTCTATTCAGGGATTCAACTTCTTCCTGGTTTAGTCTTGGAAGAGTGTAAGTGTCCAGGAAATTATCCATTTCTTCTAGGTTTTCCAGTTTATTTGCGTAGAGGTGTTTATAGTATTCTCTGATGGTAGTTTGTATTTCTGTGGGGTCGGTGGTGATATCCCCTTTATCATTTTTAATTGCGTCGATTTGATTCTTCTCTCTTTTCTTCTTTATTAGTCTTGCTAGTGGTCTGTCAATTTTGTTGATCTTTTCAAAAAACCAACTCCTGGATTCATTGATTTTTTGGAGGGTTTTTTGTGTCTCTATCTCCTTCAGTTCTGCTCTGATCTTAGTTATTTCTTGCCTTCTGCTAGCTTTGGAATGTGTTTGCTCTTGCTTCTCTAGTTCTTTTAATTGCGATGTTAGAGTGTCAATTTTAGATCTTTCCTGCTTTCTCTTGTGGGCAGTTAGTGCTATAAATTTCCCTCTACACACTGCTTTAAATGTGTCCCAGAGATTCTGGTATGTTGTATCTTTGTTCTCATTGGTTTCAAAGAACATCTTTATTTCTGCCTTCATTTCGTTATGTACCCAGTAGTCATTCAGGAGCAGGTTGTTCAGTTTCCATGTAGTTGAGCGGTTTTGATTGAGTTTCTTAGTCCTGAGTTCTAGTTTGATTGCACTGTGGTCTGAGAGACAGTTTGTTATAATTTCTGTTCTTGTACATTTGCTGAGGAGTGCTTTACTTCCAATCATATGGTCAATTTTGGAGTAAGTACGATGTGGTGCTGAGAAGAATGTATATTCTGTTGATTTGGGGTGGAGAGTTCTATAGATGTCTATTAGGTCTGCTTGCTGCAGAGATGAGTTCAATTCCTGGATATCCTTGTTAACTTTCTGTCTTGTTGATCTGTCTAATGTTGACAGTGGAGTGTTGAAGTCTCCCATTATTATTGTATGGGAGTCTAAGTCTCTTTGTAAGTCTCTAAGGACTTGCTTTATGAATCTGGGTGCTCCTGTATTGGGTGCATATATATTTAGGATAGTTAGCTCTTCCTGTTGAATTGATCCCTTTACCATTATGTAATGGCCTTCTTTGTCTCTTTTGATCTTTGATGGTTTAAAGTCTGTTTTATCAGAGACTAGGATTGCAACCCCTGCTTTTTTTTGTTCTCCATTTGCTTGGTAAATCTTCCTCCATCCCTTTATTTTGAGCCTATGTATGTCTCTGCGTGTGAGATGGGTCTCCTGAATACAGCAGACTGATGGGTCTTGACTCTTTATCCAGTTTGCCAGTCTGTGTCTTTTCATTGGAGCATTTAGTCCATTTACATTTAAGGTTAAGATTGTTATGTGTGAACTTGATCCTGCCATTATGATATTAACTGGTTATTTTGCTCGTTAGTTGATGCAGTTTCTTCCTAGCCTCGATGGTCTTTACATTTTGGCATGTTTTTGCAATGGCTGGTACCGGTTGTTCCTTTCCATGTTGAGTGCTTCCTTCAGGGTCTCTTGTAAGGCAGGCCTAGTGGTGACAAAATCTCTAAGCATTTGCTTATCTGTAAAGGATTTTATTTCTCCTTCACTTATGAAACTTAGTTTGGCTGGATATGAAATTCTGGGTTTAAAATTCTTTTCTTTAAGAATGTTGAATATTGGCCCCCACTCTCTTCTGGCTTGTAGAGTTTCTGCCGAGAGATCTGCTGTGAGTCTGATGGGCTTCCCTTTGTGGGTAACCCGACCTTTCTCTCTGGCTGCCCTTAAGATTTTTTCCTTCATTTCAACTTTGGTGAATCTGGCAATTATGTGTCTTGGAGTTGCTCTTCTCGAGGAGTATCTTTGTGGCGTTCTCTGTATTTCCTGGATTTGAATGTTGGCCTGCCCTACTAGGTTGGGGAAGTTCTCCTGGATGATACCCTGAAGAGTGTTCCAACTTGGTTCCATTTTCCCCCTCACTTTCAGGCACCCCAATCAGACGTAGATTTGGTCTTTTTACATAATCCCATACTTCTTGCAGGCTTTGTTCATTTCTTTTTCTTCTTTTTTCTTTTGGTTTCTCTTCTCGCTTCATTTCATTCATTTGATCCTCAATCGCTGATACTCTTTCTTCCAGTTGATCGAGTCGGTTACTGAAGCTTGTGCATTTGTCACGTATTTCTCGTGTCATGGTTTTCATCTCTTTCATTTCGTTTATGACCTTCTCTGCATTAATTACTCTAGCCGTCAATTCTTCCACTTTTTTTTCAAGATTTTTAGTTTCTTTGCGCTGGGTACGTAATTCCTCCTTTAGCTCTGAGAAATTTGATGGACTGAAGCCTTCTTCTCTCATCTCGTCAAAGTCATTCTCCGTCCAGCTTTGATCCGTTGCTGGCGATGAGCTGCGCTCCTTTGCCGGGGGAGATGTGCTCTTATTTTTTGAATTTCCAGCTTTTCTGCCCTGCTTTTTCCCCATCTTTGTGGTTTTATCTGCCTCTGGTCTTTGATGATGGTGATGTACTGATGGGGTTTTGGTGTAGGTGTCCTTCCTGTTTGATAGTTTTCCTTCTAACAGTCAGGACCCTCAGCTGTAGGTCTGTTGGAGATTGCTTGAGGTCCACTCCAGACCCTGTTTGCCTGGGTATCAGCAGCAGAGGCTGCAGAAGATAGAATATTTCTGAACAGCGAGTGTACCTGTCTGATTCTTGCTTTGGAAGCTTCCTCTCAGGGGTGTACTCCACCCTGTGAGGTGTGGGGTGTCAGACTGCCCCTAGTGGGGGATGTCTCCCAGTTAGGCTACTCAGGGGTCAGGGACCCACTTGAGCAGGCAGTCTGTCCCTTCTCAGATCTCAACCTCCGTGTTGGGAGATCCACTGCTCTCTTCAAAGCTGTCAGACAGAGTCGTTTGCGTCTGCAGAGGTTTCTGCTGCTTTTTTTGTTGTTGTTGTTGTTGTTGTTGTTGTGTAGCTGTGCCCTGTCCCCAGAGGTGGAGTCTACAGAGACAGGCAGGTTTTCCTGAGCTGCTGTGAGCTCCACCCAGTTCGAGCTTCCCAGCAGCTTTGTTTACCTACTTAAGCCTCAGCAATGGCGGGCGCCTCTCCCCCAGCCTCGCTGCTGCCTTGCCGGTAGATCACAGACTGCTGTGCTAGCAATGAGGGAGGCTCCGTGGGCGTGGGACCCTCCCGGCCAGGTGTGGGATATGATCTCCTGGTGTGCCTGTTTGCTTAAAGCGCAATATTGGGGTGGGAGTTACCCGATTTTCCAGGTGTTGTGTGTCTCAGTTCCCCTGGCTAGGAAAAGGGATTCCCTTCCCCCTTGCGCTTCCCAGGTGAGGCGATGCCTCGCCCTGCTTCAGCTCTCGCTGGTCGGGCTGCAGCAGCTGACCAGCACCGATCGTCCGGCACTCCCCAGTGAGATGAACCCAGTACCTCAGTTGAAAATGCAGAAATCACCGGTCTTCTGTGTTGCTCGCGCTGGGAGTTGGAGACTGGAGCTGTTCCTATTCGGCCATCTTGCTCCGCCCCCTCGCATTCTGATTTTAAAAAGAACAATCATTTATACATTTTTTGAATTTTTTAAACTGTGGGCAAAAAGAAAAAAAAAAAGGTAGATCTACCGTCTTAAAATTGTAAGTATCCAGTACAAAATTTTTAACTATAAGCATAATGTTGGACATCAGATCTAGAACTTTTTTATCCTGCATGACTGAATCTTGGTACTCACTGAACAGCAACTACCCATTTCCCACTTTTGCTGGCCTCTGACCACGACCACTCTCCTTTCTGTTGCTGTGTTTGACTATTTTAGATGACACATTTAAGTAGAGTCATGTAAGTATTTGTCTTTGTGTTACTTGGATTGTTATTTCCTTATCTAGGATTCTTCAGTCTCACTAATGAGCTAGAGGGCCAAGAAGAAATTACCATGGTCTCTCAACATCTGCTCCCCATATGACTACCTTATGATGGTGGCACTTACGCATGTTGAAAGTCTCAGAAAGACCAAAAGCACGTATTCCCAGAATTACTGTTAAGAGTTTCTTGATTCACAGGTGCATGTGTCCTCTTTATTTGTTTTCTTACTCAACTTTTGTGTGGTATGTTTACCCAGGAGTACTATTTTTATGATAAGTTTCTCAGTTGTTTGACATACCTCTTTAATTTTCTAAGGCACTAATGATTTTTATGAATTTGCTTAATTAGGTGCCAGCCTAACCTTCAGCACATATAAAACAAAGAAAAAAATGTAAATGTGGTTAAATATTTTATTTTAAATCCTTTCTTTTCTTCATTTTCACCTTTACTTACTGTGGTGATCAAAATTGGCATCTTAAATTTAATATTGGATTATCTAAATAATTATAAGACATTAATAGACCTCACTAAGGATTTCAATGAAAATGATAGGTATTTTAAGATGTAATATATTCTAGACACTTTAAGTCTTTTGCAATCTTAATTTCCCTCAAGCTTTTTCAGGAAAAAAGAGTTTGATTACATTCAGAGTAATGAATTACAAGATGATTTTTTACTCATAAATAAACAAATGCAGACCAATCAACTTCAGGTTGTGTTATCGAATCACTATTTGTAAACTGGCATCTTCTGGGTACTGGCCATTTTATCACATACATTACAATAACTAAAATACCAATATAGCAATTCTTATTTCTGTAGTGTCTAATGTTTATTAGTCTGTCTTCTCTTGCACTTTACCAAAACACTTAATATTGCCTTAAAATATATTAAAATATCTTTTTTCCAACATGCTTTTTCTAATAATTTGTAGTTCTGGTAATTGGAGAAACACTTTATCAATTTAAGAAGAAAATCATATTTTATTTTATTTTATTTTATTTCCAACTTTTCTTTCAATTTCAGGGGATACATGTATGGACTTATTACATGGGTAAACTGTGTGTCACTGGGGTTTGGTGTACAGATTATTTTGTCTCCTAAGTGGACAGCATAGCACCTGATAGGTAGTTGATCCTCACCCTCTTCCCATCCTCCAACCTCAAGTAGGCCCTACTGTGCATTGTTTTCTTCTTTGTATCCATGTATACTCAGTGTTTAGCTCCCACTTATAAGTGAGAACATGCAGCAATTGGTTTTCTGTTCCTGCATTATTTTGCATAGGATAATGGCCTCCAGCTCCATTCATGTTTTCATTCATTTTGTTCATTTTTTCATTTGTTTCATAGTATTTCATGGTGTATGTATACCATATTCTCATTATCCATTCTACCACTGATGAGCATCTAGATTGATTCCATGTCTTTGCAATTGTGAATAGTGCTGCAGTTAACATGTGCATACATGTGTCTTTATGGTAGGAAAATTTATATCGTTTTAGTTATGCACTCAGTAATGGGATTGTTGGGTCAAGTGGTACTCTGTTTGAAGTTCTTGGAGAAATCTCCAAACTGCTTTCTATAGTGGCTGAACTAATTTATATTTCCACCAGCAGTGTATAAACGTTCCCTTTAATCGGCAACCTTACCAGCATCCTTTGACTTTATAATAATAGACATTCTGGCTGGTGTGAGATGGTATCTCATTGTGGTTTTTATTTGCATTTCTCTAATGATTAGTGACATTGAGAATTTTTCATGTTTGTTTGCACACGTATATCTTCTTTTGACCAGTGTCTGTTCACGTCCCTTGCCCATTTTTTAATGGGATTGTTTGTTTTTTCTTGTTGATATGTCTAAGTTCCTTATAGAATATGGATATTAGACATTCATCAGATGCATAGTTTGTAAATATTTTCTCCCATTCTGTAGGCTGTTTTCCATGTTGATAATTTCTTTTGCAGTTTAGAAGCTCTTTAGTTTAATTGGGTTCCACTTGTCAATTTTTGTCTTTGTTGTAATTGCTTGGGAGTCTTCATGATAAAATTTTTGTCAGAGCCTAAGCCCAGAATGCTATTTCCTGGGTTTTCTTCTAGGGTTTTTATAGTTTTAGCTTTTACATTTAAGTCCTTAGACCATCTGAGGTGATTTTTGTATGTGGTGAAAGAAAGAGGTCTATTTTCAGTCTTTTGCATATGGCTAGCAACTTATCGTAGTACCATTTATTAAAAAGAGGGTCCCTTCCCCCATTGCTTGACATTGTCAAATTGATATTGTTGGTGTACAGAAGAGCCGATGGTTGTAGGTGTGACTTTATTTCTAGGTTCTCTATTCTATTCTATTTGCCTAGATGTCTGATTTTATACCAGTAGTATGCTGTTTTGGTTATGGTAACCTTGTAGTATAATTTGAAGTCTGGCAATGTAATTCGTTTGACTTTGTTGTTTTTGCATAGCATAGCTTTGGTTAGTCACACTCTTTTCTGATTCCTTATGAATTTTAGATTAGTTTTTTCTAATTCTGTGAAGAATGTCATTGATAGTGTAATAGAAATAGCATTGAATCTGCAAATTGTTTTGGGCAGTATGGCCATTTTAACAATACTGATTATTCCTATCCATGAGCATGGAAGGTTTTCCCATCTGTGTTGTCTCTGATTTCTTACATCTGTGTTTTGTAATTCTCATTGTAAAAATCTTTCACCTCGCTGGTTAGCTGTATTCCTTGATATTTTGTTTGTTTGTTTATTTATTTATTATTGTGGCCATTGTGAATAGAATTGTGTACTTGATTTGGCTCTCAGCTTGGATGTCATCGGTTTAAAGAAATGGTACTAACATTTGTACATTGTTTTTGTATCTTGAAACTCAGTTGGAGTTGTTTATAATATCTCGGAGACTTGGGCACAGACTGTGAGGTTTTCTAGGTTTAGAATCATATCGTCTGTGAAGAGAGTCAGTTTGACTTCTTATCTTCCTAATTGGGTACTTTTTTTTTTTTTTTCTCTTGTCTGATTACTCTGGCTGGAACTTCCAGAACTATGTTGAATATGAGTGATGAGAGTGGACATCCTTGCCTCATTTTGATTCTCAGGAGGAATGCTTCCAGGTTTTATCCATTAAATATGAAGTTAGCTGTGATTTTGTCACAAATGGTGTTTATTATTTTAAGCTATATTTCTTTGATCCTTGTTTGTTGACGGAATATAACATGAAGAGGTATTGGGATTTATTGAAGGCCTTTTCTGTATTTATTGAGATTATGATGTGGTTTTTGCTTTTAGTTCTGTTAATGTGTTGAATTGTATTTATTGATTTGTGTATGTTGAAACAACCTTGCATCCTAGGAAAAAAACCTACTTGATTGTGCTGGAATAGCTTTTTAATGTGCTGCTAGATTTAGTTTACTAGTATTTTGTTGAGGATTTTTGCATGTATGTTCAATCTTATGTATTATTTCAAATAACCAACTTTTGGTTTCATTGATCTTTTGTGTAGTTTATCATGTCTATGTTTCAGTCAATTCAGCTCTGATATTGGTTATTTCTTTTCTTCTGCTGGCTTTGGGGTTGGTGGGTTATTGATTTTCTAGTTACTCTAGGTGTGATGTTAGGTTGTTAATTTGAGGCCTTTCTAACTTTCTGCTGTGGATGCTTAGCACTAAAAACTTTCCTCTTATCACTGCTTTAGCTTTGTCCCAGATGCTCTGGAATGTTGTATCTTTGCTTTTAGTAGTTTCAAGAGGTTTCTTGTTTTCTGCCTGAACTTCATTTTTCACCCAAAAGTCATTCAGGAGCAGGTTGTTTAATTTTCATGTAATTGTATGTGCTGTTGTCTGAGAGTGTGGTTAGTGTGATTTCAGTGTTTTTGAACTTGTTAAGAATTGCTTTATGGCCAAGTGTGTGGTTCATTTTATCATATGTGCCACATGCAGAATAATGTATATTCTGTTTTGGGTGGGGTGTTCTGTAGATATCTGTTCAGTCTATTTGATCAAGTGTTGAGTTTAAGTCTCAAATGTCTTTGTTAGTTATCTGCTTCAATATCTAACACTGCTTCAGCCTTCAGTAGCTGGGATTACTATTATCATTGTTTGGTTATCTAAGTCCCTTAATAGGTCTTTGATATGGTTTGGCTCTATGTCCTCACCCAAATCTCATTTCTAATCGTCATACCCATGTGTCAAGGGAAGGACCTGGTGGGAGGTGATTGGATCATTGGGATGGTTCCCCCATGCTGTTCTCATGATACTGAGTGAGTTCTCATGAGATCTGATAGTTTAAAAGTGGAACTTCTTCCTTTGGTTTTGCTCTCTCTCTCTCTTCTGCCACCTTGTGAAAAAGGTGCTTCCTTCTCCTTACAAGTGTTCTGAGGTCTCCTCAGCCATGTGGAATTATGATTTAATTAAACCTCTTGTCTTTAGAGATTACCAAGTCTCAGATGGTTGTTTATAGCAGTGTGAAAGCAGACATATAAAATGCAGTCATAATTTTGTAGATAGTGTATTGATAAATAGTTATTTCTTGGATAAAGAAGATTTTTTATGTGCAACTGCAATAAGATCGCTAAGATTAACTTTATAATTGGCTCAATAGAAACATCATTATGTCAAATTAAAAAAGCATAGTATAAAATGTAACACATGAGTTAAACTTCACTAAAATTTGAGATTTGAAAATTTGACATTCTATTTTCTTTATTTTGCTTATGTTCTTTTTCTAACTTTTTAATTTTATTTAATTTTTTTTTTTTGAGACAGGGTCTTGTTCAGTCACTCAGACTGAGTGTAGTGGCATGATCATGGCTTACTGCAGCTTTGGCCTTCTGGTCTCAAGTAATCTTCTCACCTCAGTCTCCTCAGTAGCTGGGAATACAGGCGTGTGCCACCATACTCAGATATTTTTTTAAAAAATATATTTTGAAGAAACAGGTTCTCACAATGTTGTTCAGGCTTGTCTCAAACTCCTGGCCTCCAGCAATCCTCCCGCTTCAGCCTCCCAAAGTGCAGGGATTACAGGCATGAGCCACCACACCTGGCCTTGACATTCTAAACATAAAATTATTTTTTACAAATCAAAATAAGTGTTACAAAAGTTTCACTTAAAAATGAGTTATGTTTGTGGGTAATTAACTTCAAAAAGCAAGTGACTCATGAATGTATTTATAACCTCACTAGTAAACTAAGAAATTAAGATTAAATAAAAAATACACCATAAACAATATTCTGTTTTGGGAAATATTTTGAGGAAGATACTATATAGATGTAAATTTTCTGGAAAAAAAAATCTCGATTTGGTCATATCTATCAAGTACTTTGGACAACAGGATCATCAAGAAATCTCCTCTTAAATTATCCTCTAATAACATAGTTATAGATTATTTTAAAACTTCCTGTGCCATGATGTTCACTAATTACAATGTATTGTATAAAATTTGATGAATAAAATAAAATAAATAAAAGAAGAGCAGTTCAATATTTAAATTACAGTATTCATTAACTTTTTTATACAATATATTGTTGTTTCATTAGAAAGCAATTTTATTTCCATGATAGGTAGAACATACTGGATAAAAAATAATGTTAAGGTATTAACTATACAAAAAGTATGTGTGGGCTCAGTGTGGTGGCTCACGCCTGTAATCCCAGCACTTTGGGAGGCCAAGGTGGGTGGATCACCTGAGGTCAGGAGTTCAAAACCAGCCTAACCAACATGGTGGAACCCCATCTCTACTATAAATACAAAAATTATCTGGGTGTGGTCGTGGGCCACTGTAATTCCAGCTACTTGGGGGGCTGAGGCAGGAGAATCACTTGAACCCGGGAGGCAGAATTTGCAGTGAACCAAAATCCAGCCATTGCACTCCAAACTGGGTGACAAGAGCAAAACTCTGTCTCAAGAAAAAAGAAAAAAAAAGTGTACGTGTGTGTGTAGAAAAAGAAACTGGAAAAAATTATAAAAGTATACACATGTTTAGTCGGGATTTAAATTTCTTTACAGTCAAAAATAATATTTTTCTATAATAAAGGTATTCTACATTCATAATTGCAGTATCCTTATAAAAGAACCTCAAGAATTTAAATGCAGCAGCCAGCCTAAAACAATCAGCAGTCAGCGGTCAGGAAGTATGCAAATTTAACTATCAAAATAAAAAATGAGGCCAAATCAGGTGCAAAGTAGTTAAAAAAAATCAAGAAAATGGCAGTCATAGCTATTAATCAAAAATCAAGAAAACTGAGTAGAACAGATAAAATACACTAAAAAGGAACTGAATTTTCTCGAGACTGCTGTTGTTTTAAACAGAAGGTGTATTGTTATTTCTTCCACATGTGGAAAATAGTGAGTCAAATTAAGGAGTAATAATTAACGCAGTGTGTTTGCAGTGTGCTTCATGTATAAAACAACAAATTAGTTAGATATTGTAAATAATTTTTAATTTTGAAAAATGTTACGCATTGTTTGATTAAAATAAATTCAAGCATAATAGGCTTATTCATTTCTATATTGAAAAAATACATATATTCTAAACGTAATTACAGGAAGAATAAAATCACACAAATTTACAACACCCTATTTTGAACTATTTCAATAATTTTAAAGTGTTTCTTTATACCCTTTTGAAATGATGTTTTCATCAGTTTTAAATTAATTTTAATTATCCAGTTACTGAAGGTTCATATGCTGTTTCTTTTCAAACTTAGTATTACAATATTTATTTAACACGTATGACATTTTGTAGCCTTGACAACCATCATATGGAATAATGGTGAATAATCTTCCAAATGATTTATTCTTCTATATTTCTTATTGTATCTACTATGCAGTTTTTATGTTGTAAATGGAACATATATGTTTAAATCTGCCAAGATATTTATATTTATAATTAGCTAAATGCTTTCATATATTTATATTTATAATTTATAATTAAGTATATGCTTTTTAGATCCCAGATTTTATTTTAGATACCAGATATATAAATATAAGTATTTACATTTTAAAATATTTAAATATTTATATATAAATACATAATTTTTATTTTTAATTGTTTCTAGCTTTACTAGGGTATAATTGATAAGTTAGGTTTTTATGAATTCGACATTTACAGCATGATAATTTAATAGACATATGTATTATAAAATGATTGCTCCAATCAATTTAATTAACACATCCATAGCTCCCACACCTATTTCCATTTTCTGTGAAGATGTGTGGTTAGGATACTTATGATCTACTCCCTTAACAAATTCCAAGTAGACAATATAGCATTATTAATTACAGTCACCATGTTCTACATGAGATCTCCAGAACTCACTCATAACTGAGTATTTGTACTCTTTGACCAACATCTCTCTATTTCCCCCATCTCCTAGCTCCTGGTAATCACTATACTATTCTCTGCTTCTATGAGTTTGTGTCTGATAAGAGATTCATATACAAAATATATAAGGAACTCTCAACTGCAAAAATCAAATAACATAGTTAAAAGAATTCATTAAATAGGTTGAACACATGTGGCAATATTTTTTCTGAGATTGGTGCAATTTATAAAACTAGCATTAGTATCTGAACAACTATTTTACTGCAGCTTTACAAAATATTTATATGTATTTTTCACTCTGTTAATAGAATCACTGAAAGTAATCTGAAGTTCAATTGAATATTTCTCATGTAACGCGAAGGTGACCTATATATAATTAATTCACTTAAGTATCAAATACTTGTGCCAATCAGATGGGCACAGGTTATAAGTCTTGAACATGATATTTTTTCTCATGAAAATTATTGTCTTATAATTCTAACTATAGTGACACCATCTAACATTTATTGACTTATTAAATGAGCCAAACAATGATTTAACCACTTTACCTACATTAATCCATTGGCCTTCAAAGTTATTTTCAGAAACAAATAATATTTATTTCTCACTTTTATGATGAAGGCTGTGGCACAGGTAGGTTAAATAATTTACTTAAGGTCATAATTCACATAAACAGCCAAATGAAATTCAAAAGTGATCACGAAGAAAGGAATTTAACAAGGAATAAACATGTTCACTAGAGCTTATATAAGCCATGTAGAAATCAGGAGGATTCTATGAGAGAGACTCTCAGGGAAAAAGCATTGTGTAATCAGTGAAGGTCTGTGTATAAATGATATGTAACCTCAGACCTGATATATGAGAGGAAGCCATTCTTATCTGAGTAAAGGAGAGACGAGCAGACCCCAAGTGAAGACCTTGAGAGATGAAAACAAAAAAACAACAAAACAAAACAAAGTTGGCCTATTTTGCTTTGTAGAATATCTCTCAAGTGACTTGCTCATTGAAATATACTTTTAAATACTTTTCATTTTTATACTAACCCAGAAAATCATTTCTTGTATTTTAATACCAAATTAGAGGCAGAAGAATAAGTGATTATCAAAATAAAAATCAAGGTACTATTAACTAACAAACTCCTATTTTTAAAATTTTGTATAATGTCTTTTTCAAATAAATTTGAGCATTTTCAACAATTTAAAATGAGGACTTGAATTCAGAGCTTCAGGAATTTTGCATTTCCTATATTAAATAATTGTGTCTTCTCAACTTTTGCATATTTTCCGCTCTATAAAATTAATAAATATTAAATATGAAGCTGCATGGCAGAGTATATCTTCATAATATTTATTTAGAAATCTCTGGAGAAGAGAGTGAAGAATAGTATTTAAAACTTTTAAGCTTATTTTTATTGGTTAATATTTTATGCTTTTGAAATATTTAATCAATGTAAATTTCTTATCTTTTAATTTATATTAGCAGCTTTATTGAGATATACTTCACATATCTTACAATTAATTATTTAAAATCTACACTTCAATAGTTTTGCTGTGATCACGGATATGTGTAACCATCACCACAGACAATTTTTGAACATTTTCTTCTCCTTCTCACCCAAACTAATGCTAATCTACATTCTGCCTCTATAGATTTCCCTGTTCTGGACTTTCACATGAACAGAATGATGTGGTAGAGCTGGCTTCTTTCACTTAGCATCAGGTTGTCAATGTTTATCCACGTGTAGCATGTATCAATACTTCATTTATTTTTTATGGTCAAATGCTCTTCCAGTGTGCATTTACAGCACACTTCATTTATCCATTTGTCTACAGACAATCATCTGGGTTTAATATACCTTTTGGCTATTATGAATAATGCTGCCATAAACATCAATGCACAAGTTTTCGTGTGAGCAGAGTTGTCATTTCTCTTGTGTGTGTGTATATATATGAATGAAAATATGGGGGTCACATGGTAACTCTATTTAATAATTTAAGGAAGTCACATTGTTTTACAAAGTAGTTGCACCATTTTCAACGCTTGTTTTCTGACTTTTTGATTCTAGTCATTCTAATGCTTATAAAATAGTATCTCATTGTGATCATAGCTGGCATTCCCCTGCTGACTAATGAACATTAACATCTTTTTATTTACTTTCTGACAGTTTTATCTCTTTCTTAAGGAATTATCTATTCAGATCTGTTGTCCATTTTTAATTTTTTTCTTTTTATGATTGAGTTGAAATATGTTTTTTATATATATTCTGGATGCAGTTCCCTTATTAGATATAGGTTTGCAAGTCTTTTCTCCCATTCTATAAGCTGTCTTTCTGTCTTTTCATCATATTGGTTCTATCTTTTGAAACACTAAAGCTTTTAATTTAAATAATGTTCAATTTATGGTTTTTTCTTTTATTTTTCTTCTTGCACATGCTTTTGGTGTCATGTTGAAGAATTCTTTGTCAAATCCAGTGGCATCAAAATTTGCACTAACGGTTTCTTCTAAAAGTTTTGTAGTTTTTGCTCTGATATTTAGGTCTTTATTCCAATTTGAGTTAATTTTGAGTTAATATAGAATAAAGTAAGCATCCAGCTTTATTCTTCTGCATATAACTTTCCAATTGTCAGCACCATTTACTTAAAAGGTTATTCCTTGCACGCTGAATGGTCTTAGTACTCTTTGAACATACATATTTACGTTTAAGCATAAATATTTGCATTTATTTCTAGGCTGTTCATTTTTACCCCACTGATCTACAAGGCTAATCTTGTGTCGATTCTGTTCCTTTGTGGTAAGTTTTGACATAAGGAATTGTGAGACCTACTTCTTACCTCTTCTTTTTAGATTGTTTTGGCTACTATGGGTCCCTTTCCATTCCATACAAATTTTAGAATTAGCTTTTAATTACACTTCAGTTCGTATTCTGATGGTGTTTGTGCCAAGTTTATTAAATATAATCAGTCTGCAGAATATTGCCATCTTAACAACTTTAAATTTGATTTATAAGGATGACTTCTTAAAATGTATTTAGATCTTTTTAAAAATTTATTTCTATCTTCTTTAATTTATTTCAACAATTTTTGATAGTTTTCAGTGCATCTTTACACTTCATTTGTTAAATTTATTGTTATATATTTTATTGTTTTTGATGCTATTGTAAATTAAAATTATTTACTTACATTTTTAGATTATATGTTTATTTTTGAAGCATTCTTATAACTACCTCATCTAATTTTATTATCCTAAAAATAATTTTTCATATTTTCAACTGCATGATTTTTACATTAAAGGAATACATGTAGAAGATACAAGATAAATATTTAAATAATAAAAAGAAAGCAGAGAAGAAAATAATTTATAAGCAATTTAAATAAGGAAAACACAATTTATAAAATATCTTCTGTATGTTAAACATAGGCATATGAGAAAAAAAAAAATTCTTGACCTCAATGAGTCCACAAAATTTGTTTACCTAGAAGACACCTACATTTATTCAAATTAGAGAAAAGTTTATATAATTGTGTTAAATTATTTTTATAGCACAAATACCACTTTAAAAGTGCAGAGAAGAGACCAATTAATGTGGTATAAAATATATATAAGACTTTGGAGGAAAATAAAGCTAGAAGCAGCAGCGAAAACAACAGGGATGCTAGTCTGTTGAATGAAATAGATGAGGGCACAGATGCAAGAACTGTTACATGCTATTTCTGCAAACTGTATGTTTCACCATTTGACAGGAGCAGCAGTAGTGAATAATTAAACAAAGACCTGATAATGTATAGAGCTTAAGCACTGTGACTAAGCAAGACTATTAAAATATAATAATGGCAGTGTTCGGTATAAGACACTTGTTCGTGTCCAGAAGAGATTAAATAAATAAAAAATAGGTGGCACGAAAATAGGATAGAACTGAGAGGCCAAATGAGTTTCATTAGAACATCAGAGATATGGCATTAGGAGGGTAGCAGTGGAAATAAGAAAGTGTTGTATAAAACACAGAGACTTTGACCTTAATAAAACTCTTCCAGAATGACTCATTAAACCACTTATGAATTAACTCGTTGTTCAGACCTTATAAATAATTAACATATTTCTTAAAATACTGCTCATTCCATTTCAGAGTTAAGACAGAAATGGCATAAAAGTATTCCAGCATTGAGTTCTAAGAAGTGTCTTAATGCTGCTCATCGCCTTCCTATCACCTCCGTTTCTGGTACTCTGACAGGCTGAAACATTGTATGAGTAGCTTTGACATCTTTTCTTCCAACTAAAAGTTTCATAGAAGTTTTTTTCTTACTTTTCAGCAGCAAAATTAATTTTTAAAATAGTAAGAAAATAAGTCCATTCTCAAGAGAATTCAGGTATTCTTTTTCCATAGTAATGGACTTCTAGTTTCTGAAGGAAGAGTTTTCAATTTCTATTTTTCTGTGTTATCATTTGATTAAAAAGTTGTTAAAAGTTTTCTTCAGAATTCTATTTCTAAACTTAGCCAAGACTTTTTTTTGTAAAATGATCCTCACTCGTAGACAGCATAAATCTGAAATTTATGTTGTTGAAAGCTAGTATTAACACTATTAAGTTTAACATTCCCGATTGTTTCTATTTTCATTTTGTTAATAAAGTCTTACATGGAAAAAAGTGAGGAGGGGTTTTGTAAAAAAACAATTGAAATCAAATTTATTGATTTTCTCTTATGCTGTGTGCTTTTTGTTTCCTGTCTGTTAAATCTTTGCCTAATTCAGATTACAAATATACATAAAGAAATTCAGGTCTGTGATCCATATAACATTGATTTTTGAACATGAATAGAGGTAAGAGTTGATATTCACTTTTTTCCCAAATTATATTCAATTGTTCCAACATGATTTCTTGAAAAAAATCAAATTCTCTTAACAAATTCTGCCACTAGACACTATTACACATTTAATACAGTCTCTAAGTTTCTTACGTTTTACTTCTATTTTAGCTCTCTCTTTTTTTTCTGTTAATATTGTTGTATATTTTACTTCTACATACTTACAAATTTTCAAAGATATTATTTTTATGTTAAAAAATTAAAGATTGTTTAAAAGTTTACACGTAACAAAAATGTACTTCATATTTGTCAGCATATGTTTTGTTCTTGGCCCTCTCTGTTTCTGTGTGGAAGTCCTACTTTCTATCTGATATCATTTTCCCTCTGCCTATGAAAATTTCCCTAATATTTCTTATAATAAAGTTTAAATAAAATTAATTATCTCATGATTTGTCTGTTAGATAATGCCTTTATTTTGACTATGTTTCTGGAAGATATATGTAGATAGTATAAAATTCTGGATTTGTAGTATTTTTTTTTTTAATTTAAAGATGTCCCTCATTGACTTGGTAGTGTGGTATGCACAAAGAACTGCTACCACTCTTTTCATTATTCCTCAGTATATAATGTTTCTTTTTTATCCAACATCCTTTAATATATTTTTATATCCAACATCCTTTATTTTTTTTTTTAATTTTGGTTTTCAGAGTTTTGACTCTCTCATGCCATTTTATTTAATCAGTCATTCATTCATTCACTCATTCATTATATTGCTTGGAGGTTCTCTGATCTTATTGGAATTGTGAGTTGTTTTTTTTTTTTTAAGTATCTTATTGTTTTTGGAAGATTCTTGAGAATGTGGGGATAGCCAAAGATTTCTTATGTAGAATACATAAAGCATGAACACAATGAAAAAAATTAGAAATTGACAAATTTGTTAAGAGTAACAAACGCTGGCCTTTGGAAAAACACTACTAAGTGAGGCAAAACCTAAGTCATGAATGGGGAACAGTCTTGTACTGTAATTTGAAAATGTGATAAACTTTCCCAAAAAAAGATAATATAAATAACTGAGAGCACATGAAATGTTGCTCAGCCACATTTATTATAGAAGGATAAATTAAAACCACAACACAGTATCACACTCACTAGAATGAATGAAATTTTAAAAGCTTAGAAGAAAAGATATGAACAAACTGGACCTTTCATATATTTCTGTCAATATAAAATTGAGTACTTTATCAAAGATGATTGCCATATTCTAAAAATTCAATATACACATGCCACTCAGGAATTTCACTCTTTGGTATGCACAAAAGAGAAATGAAAACAGACCTCCATTCAACACAGAATTTGATATAATCTTATTAATGGCCCCTAACTGGAAACAACCCAAATATCTACCAATGAGCAAATACTTAAACAAAATGTGATATTCATAAAATTGATTACTACTCATTAATAAACAGCATGAAACTACTAGTACGTGTAACCACTAGATGAATTTTAAACACATTATGCTGACTGGAAGAAGCCAGACATGAAAGAGTATACATACTATGACTCACTTTATATGTATCACCAGAAAAGACAAATCTAACCGATGATGACAAAAATAGATCAGTTTTTGCTGAGGCCAGAAATGGAATAGAACTTACACAAAACATTTAAGTTAGTTAAATGTAACTAACAAAATAAACATTTTATGTTGATGAAGCTGCTCAATATCTTGATTATGTTTGTGGATATACGGGTGTATATATTTGTCAAAACTCATTAAAGTGTGTAATTAAATGGTTTTTATTGTTATGTAAATTGTACCTAAATGAAATAAATTTACAAAATCTGTGTGTACACATTTTGATACTCTATTGATTTTATACATATACACACACATACATATATATATACACACACGTATATATATACACACACATACACACACACAATGTTGACTATTTCAGTCAGAACCAATTAATTTATTCTATTGATAATTCTATCACTATGAAAACCAAATGGGTTATCACTCAAAAGCTGATCCCTTTTCAACCAACTTTTACTTTTCCTCACACCGGTGACATTCTCTTTCACTCTGTAAATTTCACTTTCTAAAACTAATGGATGCTTTTTCTGGGCTTCATTCTTTAAAAAAAAAAGAAACAATCTATACAAATGTGTTTACTCATTTTCCTATTTAATGAGGGAAAAGTAGATATAGAAAATGTCAAAGGAAATATTAAACAAGTAGGTAGGATTCTAAAACAGATTGAGGAAAGGGCGGGGAAATTATTGACTATTTCACAAAGAAAAAAATTAAGGTTTGTTCTTATCTTGACAAGATGTACAGGAAAGAAGAAATTAGGTAAAGAATAGCAACCTAGTGACAAAGAGATAGATACTCTACAGCAGTAATAAAGGGTGAATATATTTTTAAAAATTGAAAGAACGTAATTAATATAAATACATTTTCTTTTCAGAAAATCCTGAGGCTTCCATATGACGTACAGACAAACAGCAATAAGACGTGGGGCATTCACTCTTAGAAACTTCTGCTGAAGTTGTGCTGACTGTATGGTAAGGGCTCTGATCTGACGTACCACCAGTCAGTTGTGGCTCCTTGGTCAAGTTGCCTACCCTGTCTGGGATAATGTTATTTCGTCTTCCATTGAAGGGGAGAGATGTTTTCTTTGAGTCAGGTAAAAATGTTAAAATAAATGTTATGTAAAGAAAAACTTCATTAATTATGGGAAAATAAATCAAAATTTCTACAAATCTTACCTTTCTTTTTCTACAGTAAATTTAGTTGCAATAGGAGATAGTCAAATATAACATGTAGCTTTGCTCAGAAAGACATCTTATTTTTAAAGTTTGATTATTAACAGATGCATTTTATTTTTCCTTACTAAACATTTAAGATTCATTTTTACAAATAGTTAAATTAAAATTTTTATAGGTCCAGTTTTTAAAAGAGCTTTATTCTTTAAGATGATAGTTGCCTTTTTATGTATTTGCATGCAGTATTATAATAAAATGGTGGTCGCTTTTGCTGCAGACACTGTTATGTGTTCTGAATGCTCAGTAATATATTCATATAATAGCTAAAATATTACTGTATTCTTAACTGCCAATGAATAAAATGACGGCAAATTTAGAACCTTTGCTGTAGGAGTTTCTAGATCTTGGATATTTAGGTCTAGTCACTCACTAGGATGATATCTTAATCTACAGATTATTAGATTGACATTATAATGAGATTTTGACAAGAAATCCAAGGTGCCACCTAACAGGTCAACATTTAATTTTCAAGTTCAGTATCAATAATGCAATTGTTGTACTTCAAAGAGGGAATTGACCTCAATATTGGCATACATACTTATTTCTAGTACTAGATTTTACTAGGGAATAAAATATATTTAATGACTATTACATCTGCTTAATTGTATCACAGTATAAGTAAAGAAAGATGGTTTGGGGTTGATATGGGAAGGTGGGAAGGATATTCGTTGCCTATTGGTGGTCTAACTAATTGCCACAAGCTTTGCACCTTAAACAACAGAGATTTACAGTTCGGTGGGCAGGAGCTCTAACAGGGCTATCACTGGACTAACTTCAAGGTGTCAGCAAGGCTGTGTTCATTCCACAGGTTTCAGAGGAACATATGTTTCCTTGCCTTTTCTCCAGCTTCTAGAAACTGTCTAATACTTAGCTCATGGCACCGCACATCACATCACCTTTTCTGACTGATACTCTTGACTTAACTTTTATAAAGCTGCTTTTAGTTACAGTGGATTCCAGGATAATTTCATCTTAAAATCTCTAACTTAATCTCACCCGTAAAGTTCCATTTACCACGTAAGATAATATACTCACAACCTCTTGGGATTAGGGGATGGACATCTATGGAATGCCATTGCTTTGCCTACTACAGAAATAAAATAATCCACCATGAAGTTAAGAATAAGAAAGTCTGAAAAATGATCCATTTGGCCTCTCTCTGCCAGAATCATAGCGATGTCTATGCATGTGTGGGACACAACTATATAACTGAATTTATTTGGCCTTTTAAGATCTCAATTTATTCATAGTAAAATTTTGGATGACACTTGAATTTTATTAGGAGAGTACAACTTGTGAGTGAGTTATCTGTCACTGAGTTAATTGTCACTGAAAGTGTTTTCACAAATATTTAAAGAAGATTCACACTTAGGTGGGAAGGGTAGACTAGAAGATCAATATAAAATGTTACATCCAATGATTTCTGAGATTTATTATTAACTTCTATTATATGATTTGTGGATATCAACTGGTTTGATGAAAAACATTACTTTGAAAAACTTAACTAAATGGTTACTACCACATGATTTCTTTATTTTTTATGATGTGATTAGTTGTTAAAATACACCACTTGGGGCCAGCCACAGTGGCTTACGCTTGTAATTGCAGCACTTCGGGAGGCCAAGGTGGGCAGATCACGTGAGGTCAGGAATTCGAGACCAGCCTGGCCAACATGGTGAAACCCTATCTCTACTAAAAGTACAAAAATTAGCTGGGCGTGGTGGCGGGCGCTGTAATCCCAGCTACTCAGGAGGCTGAGGCAGTAGAATCTCTTGAACCCGGGAGGCGGAGGTTGCAGTGAGCCAAGGTCGTGCCACTGCACTCCATCCTGGGCGTCAAGAGACAGACTCCGTCTCTAAATAAATAAATAAAGTAAATATACCACTTGGAAAAGTGGGTATGGAAATATTGCTTTTTAGATGTGTTAATGCTAAAAGTACCTATTCTAATGAGTGAGCTATCAATCATCACAGAAAGTATGACTTCTTCCCTTTATTTTCTACCTTTATTCCCTTTATTTTCTACTTTTCTTCCCTTTATCTTTCTAAATTTATCTACCATTACATTTAATGTGGTTTAACTGAATATCTGCACAGCATATTATGTGCAAAGCCTTGTTGTAAGCACTGTGAGGGAGCGTAGAAATGAAAATACATGGTGATTCATATCCCAAGAGATTAGAATCACAATTTGCATGCCTATTCATAAAACAGAAACTCAGTCCCTCCTTCTTCTGATTAATCAGTCAGTATTACAAAACAAAAAGTGCAGTAACTATCAGAATTGCTTTAGCTATTTCTTAGATTGTTGTGAGCTAACTTCATGTTATCTGTCTCACTTTTAGAAATGGAATTTAGATTAACAAAGTTTACAGTTTAAAATTATTATCTACACTTCTATTAAAATATATGATCGTACTAATTTTGTCAGATTCAAGAAGGATGTTTTGTGAAACCCATAAGTGGGAAAATAGATATAAATACAAAATTAGAGTTAATACTATATTTTATATGAGTTTATTCTAGTAGCAAAGCTTAATAATTGTTACAAAGTATTGTATCTTCAGGATTCTAACAATTATTTCAATAACTCATTGTGAAACATTTCTCTAGTGAATCTTACAATAAAATTTCACATAATTTTTAATTAATTTTTACATGTTTAAAAACGTTTATCTTTAAACATTTTTATTTATTTTTTAAATTAAAACGAGTGTAAATCTTTAACTTTAATTATTAACATATTATATTTCATTTTATTTTTTCTGCATTACAAAAACCTTGCTTCCAAGGAAAACAAACAATAAAGAACAACATTTGTAAAAAAGTACACATTTAAAACATCAAAACTGATCGTTAGTTCCTCTGCATGCTGCTGTTGACTCTCTGGAGGCTGAAGACTTAAATGACACTGATTATACCTGTTACTCTAATGCATTATTCATGAAATTGGTGATGGAACATCTTGAAACAGCCTGTCATTTTCCATTACATTCCATCAAAGAACCATATGCTGCTCTCACAGTGTATTGATACTGAGGCATACATAACATACTCAGAAAAGCATATGGAGGCATTATGGGCTTTCTGATGAGCCTTTGAAAATACTTATTCAGTGCTTTGAATGGCTTATGTGATTATGTAATGCTTTGACTACCAAATTTCAACAAAGGAGGCAATAGGTAGCTATCCCCTCAGCAACATTCTGGCCTATTACTAATTATGAACCTTAAGGCTTCAGACGACTGAAGCTTTATTGACCTTTTTCCTCAGCTTTCAAATGGGGTTAACAAGGTGGTCATGAAAATGAAATATAATAAAACTACGTAAATCCTGTCAGTGTCTATCAGAATAATGACGGTCAATACGTGCTAACTGTATTCACTGGATTTCTAGCCTGCAGACAGTTAAGAACAGAGGCATAAAGTAATGTTCAAAGAGGTAAAAGATGCTTTACAATTACAATTAACAGAAAGTATACATGTTGGTTTTATTGGGGAGCAATCAACATTTACTTATTTCTTTTCCACGACTTACAATGTTAGCCAATACACCATTTATTTAATATGTAAAGTATCCTCATGGACATAAGTTTTGACGAATTTTTAAACCTAGCATCTTTCAGCTATCCTGGAGACTTTCTTCTGGTTTATCAGTGCCATGTGCTATTGGATGATAACATTTAATTCTATGTCTGTATTACCCTGAAAATGTGATGCTACATTTTTATCGGCGGGAAACACAGTCAGAGCAGGTCTTGGTTATTAAGAAAGAAAACTTATTTCTCTTCACCCTTCTTTTGATGATGAGTTAATAATGGTTGCAAATAATTCATATGCAGCTGGCCCTCTACCTAAGCACATTAAAGATTTACTGGTTTAAGATTAGGGATATAGTCAATGTCTTCAGACATGCAATATCCTTAAAACTTAGCAGAGTTATCACAACTTTGCATTTTGGGGATATTCTCATTACTTTTGTAGGAAAAATTGAATATAATCTCACCATATGGGAGACATAAAATCTAAAAATAAACAGACTAATTTCTTTAGAATGACAATGTGGAAAGACAACTTATCTGCTAATAATCCAAAGCTCAAATGGTGGATTTGCAGAGTTAATAGGTTAAAATCAGAGGATAAGTACTTGATTTTGGAAAAAAATACTTGGATTTTGAGTTTAAGACCAGCCTGGCTTCTAATAGAAAAAACGTTTGAAAAAATAAATTTTAAAATGAGGAAGGCAACATTAATGAAATTACAAATAGTATTTATAGCATTTTTTCACTAAAAACTGTTACTCTGAATCACTGGCATTTACCAGACAGATTAGGGAGTTATGGCTCAACTTGATATAAAGACAATGGATTGTTTACCAATCTTTGACAATGTAATTGACCCCAGAGAATCTATATATATTGAAATGTATTTTATTTAAAAAGTGATTTTAAAGTTATTATATTCAATTATCATAAAGTGAAAGAAAATATTGTATTTTAACGTCATGATGCATAGTAAGAATAACATAACTAGAGGCAAGAAACAATGAATGTATATGTCTATATATATACGTGTGTATACACATCTATTACATTATATATAGTAATATACATTATAATACATAACACATCACAATATAACATTATAATATATAACATGTGCAATACATATATGTTATATGTACTGAATATATTATGACTGAATATATATTAGGAGGTTGCAAAAATGGCAAAAACCACAATTACTTTTGCACCAACCTAATATATTCACCGCATTTTTTTTCTGAGACTAAAACAAGAGATAAGAGAGCTCAACTTGTTTTAAGAAGTAAGCATCACACCTCCTCCTATATATATATATATAAAAAATATACAATTTATATAAATTATATACAAATTAAATATATATATGAATGTGTGTGAATGTGTGTGTATATACATGTACACATTTACCTTGTAAATTTGTTCATAATGTGTTTTATAGTACAGAAATTTGTAATTATTTCATACTTGGAGCAGTCTTTTATTTTGTTATTTTAGCCTGCAGACTAATCCTTAGAAAGTCTGACTCAATATTTGCAATTCTATTAAAAATTGTTCTGTGTTATATTACTGAAATGTTTCAATTTTTTTAGTTTAACCTGTATATTAACTGGATATTATTTTTTAGAAAACATAGATGAACTAATCAAAGTTAATTTTTCTTCATAGTCACTTTGTGGACTTTGAGTTCTGTTTAACAAATTAATGTTTCATCATAATAAATTGCATTTAACATAAAGTATAATGTTATTACCTACTTGATCAGTACTCTCTGAGATATCACAATTCATATATTTTCAAATTAATCCTAATATGCATTAGAAAAACAAATTAAATTTATTTTTATATAAATTCATATTTTATATAAAGAAGTAATAAATCAAAAACATTTCACAAGCATTTTGACAAATTGCATTGTATAAGACAGTAATTAGAAAAAAATTGCATTGCATAAGACAGTAATTAGAATGTTTTTAAGTAATCTTTCATTTAATTTTATTTTTTTCAGCTTTGACTTGTAGTTTTCGCATGTGGCCACTTTCTTTATGATATTCTTCTCAAATGCTGCTGGTTGTTATGCTGTTCATTTTATTTGGCTGTTCTGTGTAAGGTAACATGCTTCTAATGTTTGTGTAGAAAGACAGAGATACGGAGCCAGGATTTATTTCTCAGAAGATGTTTTATATAATAGTGATAGCCCCTTTATGATTTGGCTGTATTTCCACCCAAATCTCAACTTGAATAGTATCCCCCAGAATTTCCACGTGTTGTGGGAGGGACCCAGGGGGAGTTAATTGAATCATAGGGGCTGATCTTTCCTGTGCTATTCTCGTGATAGTAAATAAGTCTGACAAGATCTGATGGGCTTATCAGGGGTTTCTGCTTTTGCTTCTTCCTCATTTTTCTCTTGCTGCCACCATGTAAGAAGTGCCTTTCACCTCCCGCCATGTTTCTGAGGCCTCCCCAGCCATGTGTAACTGTAAGTCCAATTAAACCTCTTTTTCTTCCCAGTCTCAGGTGTGTCTTTATCAGCAGTGTGAAAACAAACTAATACAGCCCCCATTCATTCTGGCAGTCAGTGGCTACTTTCTGACATTTTCCTGCCTTTTTGACCGCTGAGTGTAAACTCACTGCTATATTTTGAGATCATACATTAAAGTTGCCTACGTTACAGCCTTATTTTCATGACGAATGTTGGGTATTTCCATATGCCTCTCTCTGCAATTATGTAAGTTATTAAATGTTTTTTTCTCTTGTATTTTGTTAACATGAAGATCTTCATTGAATGATTTAAAAATATTAAGCTAACCTCATAATCTCAAGATAACACCAACTTGGTCATAATGTATTATTCTTTGCATATATTGTTGTATTTATTTTGACAATATTTTCTCAATTTTTAGATCTACATTCATGAAGAATGTTAGTATATAATATCTTTTGTATTGCTATATCAATGATCACTATGAGGATTAAGTTGACATCTTAAAACAAGTTAGAATATTTCCCTACTCCATGTTGTCTGAGAAACTTGTTTAATATTTTTGTTTAATTTCTTTAAATATTTAATAAAATTTACCAGGAAAAAGTTGAGATTTGGATTTTAAGTCAGAATTTAATTTATTTAATATATGTTGGGTTATTTATATTTGATTTATATTGTGTCTTTTTATGATAAAATACATAAAACAAAGTTTTCCATATTACCATATTTCCATACAATTTTAAAGTGTATGAATGAGTAGAATGTAGTGTATTCACAATGTTGTTCCACAATATTTTCAACACTCCAAAAGGAAACCTCATATCCATGAACCACTCACTCCCTATTCTCTCCTCAACCCAGCCCCAGACAGACTTTAACTTGGTTGCTGTAGCCTTTGGTCATCTTCCAGAGTCTGACAACATTGATTGTGAAAATTTTGCTTGATTCTTTGATGTTAAGGACAGGCCTGTGTTTCCATTTTTCCACAAGTATTTCTTGACTTTAATTTCAATAATAATAATATCTCACTTTTCAGAAATCATTAGAATTTAGAGTCTAATTTTATTTTTTTATTTTAATTCTTATAGTAACTATGTGAGTTTCATTTAATGAAACCCAATAAAAATTAATGAAACCCAATTTCTGTGAGATTGAGATTTGTATGTAGAGACAAATGAAAGAGGAAAATGAATTACATTTATGGGGTATCTCCTATGTGCTAAAGATTATACTAGGAGATGTACATTGTTTCTTTTATTTATTTATAACATGGAATTTAAATGGATTTCAATTCCAGAATTTTCATACAACTTTAACACAACTTCCTCCTAAACAATAAATTTCTTTTGAGCAATACCTAGCTTTCAACTTGTTTTCATGAAATAGGTATAATTTGCATTGTATAATTAAGAAACTAATGTACACATATGTGGAAGGTTATCATGTCTTGATCACGAGGGGAAGATGAAAACTTAGTGAAGTTAGAGTTTAAATGTACATCTTTTGACTCCTAAAAAAGTGCAGTTTCTACTTCACCATCATGATTTTCTGTGCACTTTTGCACATGCACGGATGTAGGTATCCCACAACACATCTACAAGCCACTTACATCCTAAGCCTTACAAAGAACGTTCATGTACATTGATGTAATCAGTTGACTGACTAAGATGCCGTTGGGTCTTCTGGCTTTAAGGGGGCTTTACTTAAAAAAAAAAAAAAAAGAAAGTAGTTCCTCCTATGTTCTGCATTTCTTCCTTCATTCTATATATCATTACTTAGAAGAGTAAAAATGGCCGAATCTGCCATTAGGCAATGAGTGATGATGGACCAACACTATTGTTATGCTAACAACATTTCTTTGCTTTGCGATAACAAGATTTGTCCAAGAGTTGCGTGTATAAGTTTAACAGTAGCTAATTATCACTGAATTTTTCAGGGAATTTATGTCACTGAATATTGAATAATTTCTACACTTGATCTTAGCCAAAAGGCCGAGAAGCGATAAATATTGAATAATTTCTAAGAAAAAAAAAGCGGCACATAACTTGAAATATACTTGTTTGATATTTGATAGTCTTTATAGGGTACTCTTTTTTCAAACCAAAGTGGGGAAGAAAAGCTTTTGATTTCTAATTTGATTTTGAAGTGGTAATGCCTCAGCCAGTAAAAGTGTCAGCTTCATGGTGTGTAATGTAGTGATGAACATGAAATGTAATAGTGAAAAGATGTTTCTTGGGCTCTTCATTATAAATATTGTATAAATGTTGACCTCTACCCAGCCCCTTGGAGATTTAGGTGTCTGTTTGAATATCCTAGACGGATTTTGTCATATCACTATATTCTCATATGTGCCTTTTGAAATTGTGCTCTTAAAAATGACACCGTTTATGAGACTCATAAAGAATATGAGTTCTCTGGAGTTTTAGGTGATTCTAGTGAAATATTGAAAAGCATGCCATATTAAATATACTAGCACTAGAACTTTCCTCAAGGCAGTTAGATAAGAGGTTTAAGAAGTATTTAAACATCAAATCAGCTAGCCCTCTAAGTACCTCCTAAATATAGAAGAGGGAATACATGGAGATTTTAGTATTTAACTAACTTGCATTCAAATGATTGTGTTTCTACTTCAAATAGCTTTTAAGATATTTTCCTTAATTTTTTTCATAAAACTTCATCATTTAATGAAATTAAGCAATGGGTAACATTTATGAAACTAGTCTTTTCCCCTTCAATGTATTATCCCTTCTTTTGCTCTTATGTTAAGCTTATTAATGCCATAAGAAGTGGAACAATGAGAGATATTATAGAAATCTTTCAAACCAGAAAGCTACTTAAACACTATTTTTATTGAAATGATACTGTGTCAAGTGGTGTCAGCACTTTTGAGGTCAGAAGCAGAGGTAATAGACAGATAACCTCATCTTAATCATAAGGTATTTTGGACATATATCTTAGTACATAGCATTTCCTTATCCTTTCTAATTCTTTAGCTTAATTTTCCAGTGTTCCAATAAATCCTGTGAGGTTCAGTCCCCTTCTAATAAATGTTTTCTATAATTAAGTAGAGTTTCTATTTAGAAACAAGAAACCTGATTAGTCAGGATATTTTATTATTAAAGAGGTTCGGATAAATATGTTAAAATTAGAAAATGAATCCTTGATCCAATTGGGGCTGAAGGCAAATGCAAACCAGCTAAGAATCAAATTCTGGAATATTGCACACTTGGTATGCAATAGCACGATGACTAATGATATTATTTCTTAGAGTAACCTGTAGTAAATTCTCCACTGAAGACAAAGCTTTGAGAATCCATCAAGAATTACGTATCTGTGGATGAGGTGGTTGAATAACCATAAATAAAAGAAATAATAAACTTAAATCACAAAATTCTTAACATAAGGAATAGTAGAAACCACAGAGGATTTTCATTTTCAGTGCTCTAATATTGTAGGTAGGTAAATACTGTACCTGCATCAATTTATATCTAAAGGATGCAAAAATTCTAAATACTAAAGGATACAGAAAATTTACAACTTCATCAGGTCTCCTATGTGAAAGCTTTGGTATTTATCAGGTAAGAGACTATGACAATAACAGAAGAGATATTTCTGAAGACCTAAAGTTTTTCTGGGTCCAAAATCCAGCAAAGTTTTCTTGGCAACTGAAGAAAATTATTTTTCGAGTGACAACTCTGTTCTTGTCTTAACTGAATATTACCACCCAAGTGGATTCTTTGAAATAGAAAACTATTTGCCTTCCTGAAAGCTCCTCTACTGTGTGTAGACCTATAGACTCAGACTTGGTTTAGATAAAAAAAAAATCTTAAAGAGGCAATTCCAAATTAAAGATTTGTAGAAGTCTTTCATCCCATAAGAGCTGCAGAGATTTCCTAATTTAAATTGCAAACAATTTAAGAAAAATGTGTGATTTAAAAGGAAGAATTGAGTCCAGATAGGGATAAATTGTCCACGTGATTTCACTAGTTAGAGGAAATGAATTGAACCTTCTAGCTTAAGAAGCTAGTACTGGTTTTACATTGTTTAAGTTTTTTTTCTTAAAAGTGTTTTTTTGTAATATGAATCATGGAGTTGTTTATGTATATGTTAAGAATAAATGCTAAATAATATGATGTCAAAAAAATCTTTGGTGTACAGTAAAGAAAGTAATCTAGTAATCCATGAAGGCAGATTTATGGTTTTGATATATTAAGAGCTACTCATACAAGGACTCGTAAATATCAGCAAAATTTCTTAGGGGCTTTTCTCAAATACATTGGTTAGGGAAAGACCACCCTATTTCAGATAACTTTGTTGAGGTTTTTGTTTTCTGTTGGTTTATTCTGTCCTGATATTGGGTGGTGATGTTGCAGTTTCATGGACTTTACCATTTCGGTGGGGATGAGAGGTACTTCTTCATCACAGACTACGTAACAGTTTGGGGTTCCTCTTTTTAATGGATCAATCAACAACACAAAGATCCGTGTCAGTGAGGTGGCTAACCATAACAATCAATAAAAAGGAAATACCAATGCACTAGTGAAAGTATCATGAGTAGAATGTAGATATTTAACTGGAATGTCTGCTTGTACCATAGAACCCAATGTTAAATGTCAATGAAAAATTTTGAGATTATTTTAATGTAGTCCATAGACGAACTAGTTAAAATACATTGACTCGGTTAGATGCTAAATAAAGACAAAAGGACAGAGAAGTAAAGGAGGGTAGTAGAAGAGAAACACAAAAGACAGCAAATGCCAGCTCACACCTGTAGTCCCAGCACTTTGGGAGGCCGAGGTGGAACTCTTGAGTTCAGGAGTTCAAGACCAGCCTGGCCAACGTGGTGAAACCCTGTCTCTACTAAAAATGCAAAAATTAGCCGGATGTGGTGGTGGGCACCTGTAATGCCAACTACTTGGGAGGCTGAGGCAGGAGAATTGCTTCAACCTGGGAGGCGGAGGTTGCAGTGAGCCATGATGGCACCACTGCACTCCAGCCTGGGCAACAGAGAGAGCCTCCATCTCTAAATATAAATAAATAAATAAATAAATAAATAAATAAATAAATAAATAAATAAAACAAAAGACAGCAAACTCTCATGACCAATAACAAAAATTGCAATTTCTACAGGTTTATGGTTGGCCCCTATAACAAAAGACAAATGGACAAGAGAAAAACATATAAATTTATTTAATACAGTTTTTGTGTGACAAGGGAACTGTGGAAATGAAGACTAAAAAAATATGTAAACCCATGCATTTTTAAGGCTAGTTTTGATGGAGAAGTGGGTAGTGATGGAGAAATATGATTGGATAAAAATGTATCATCTAATAATAAACTGGAGGCAAGTTAGCAAGGCCTGTTTTTCAGCTATTACTGTGTGTCCCAATGTCTTCAGAGATAAGAATACTCCTTTCTTCCAGGCATAGGGAGGGTATGTCTCTAGTGAAAGTCTTCTCATCTGTTTTAGGGGAGGAGAGTGGGAGAAGGTTAGAGAGTGACCTTCCTAGTTTTTATGACCTGCTTCAGTGAAACGTGGGAGAGACCTTCCTGTTTCTGCTATTTTCTCATATGTCAAGGTGCCATAGTTTGGAGTTTCATGTCCTGAGCCTTATGACTATATATGGGCTTTGTGGGACTAAGTAACTATCATTTAATGTACGGATTACAGAGTTGCATTGTAAGAGAAAGAGAGGAGGAATAAATACCACTCAGAGATCCTTGGCTAGGAGGTAGATGAGCTAAGTGATGAAAGTAGGCACTGTCTGAGGGGAAGATTTATTTTCAATAGTCAAAAAATTTGAGCTATATTAGGTGAATTATTTATATACAGAGCTATATATATGGGGAAAAAGGATATGCATTTAGGTTTTAGCTAAAGTTGTAGATTGATTTGACATTTATCATGTCTGGCTTTTTAGTATCTAAAATCTTTAAGTTTAGAGATCCTGTATTGTGGTGAGACTTGGCAAATGCTCCCATCTAGTGAATTTAAAAGACCAGATACATTTGATCTTTGAGTTTTGAGAATTAGGTAACCGAAGATACCTATACATAATAAAGGTTACCGTATTTCAGACACTAATCTAGACACATACATAGCATAGCCATGTAAACTTACTAAAACTCAAGGTGAATAAAAAGATAAATAAGACAAAATACATAAACTTCAGACACTAAGTATAATGGAAAATATATAAATATTGAATTAATTTTAAGGCAAGACAATTGTCTACATGATATTAATAACACGTAGAGGATGAAGTTGTAGAGTGATAAGTATATTTGGAAGGTTCTATTAATGGACTAAAGAAGAACTTCCAAAATCAGAAAAAGAAATCTGGCATATAATGGGTCAATAAGTAGGTACTGATGATTTTCTAGGAGACAAGAACATTTCCTTCTGGCAGCAGAGAACTTGGTTGTTTCAAGGGAGAATAATAAAAAGAAGAATAAATTATAAGGCTATGATGCTCAGCAAGGACTTAGGTAGGAAGGACCTAAGCAGCTAATATGATGGATATGGAAAGTAATTTGCAGGCAGAGAAGTCATGTACAGAGAAATAATCAAGGGAAATTGCCAGGGTAGGTGGCGGTAGGGAAATCAGTAGGATCCTAAAAACAGTTAAAGAAATAATTTAAAGATTACAGAAATACCTTCTTTTGAGAATTGTCTGTTCATATCCTTTGCCCACTTTTTGATGGGGTTGTTTGTTTTTTTCTTGTAAATTTGTTTGAGTTCTTTGTAGGTTCTGGATATTAGCCCTTTATCAGATGAGTAGATTGCAAAAGTTTTCTCCCATTCTGTATGTTGCGTATTCATTCTGATGGTAGTTTCTTTTGCTGTGCAGAAGCTCTTTAGTTTAATTAGATCCAATTTGTCAATTTTGGCTTTTGTTGCTATTGTTTTTTGTGTTTTAGACATGAAGTCCTTGCCCATGCCTATGTCCTAAATGGTATTGCCTAGATTTTTTTTTATGCAGCCAACAGACACATGAAAAAATGCTCATCACCACTAGCCATCAGAGAAATGCAAATCAAAACCACAATGAGATACTGTCTCACACCTGTTAGAATGGTGATCATTAAAAAGTCAGGAAACAACAGGTGCTGGAGAGGATGTGGAGAAATAGGAACACTTTTACACTACTGGTGGGACTGAAAACTAGTTCAACCATTGTGGAAGACAGTGTGGCGATTCTTCAGGGATCTAGAACTAGAAATACCATTTGACCCAGTCATCCCATTACTGGGTATATACCCAAGGGATTATAAATCATGCTGCTATAAAGACACATGCACACGTATGTTTACTGCAGCACTATTCACAATAGCAAAGACTTGGAACCAACCAAAATGTCCATCAATGATAGACTGGATTAAGAAAATGTGGCACATATACACCATGGAATACTATGCAGCCATAAAAAAGGATGAGTTTATGTCCTTTGTAGGGACATGGATGAAGCTGGAAACCATCATTCTCAGCAAACTATCACAAGAACAGAAAACCAAACCCTGCATGTTCTCACTCATAGGTGGGAACTGAACAATGAGAACACTTGGACACAGGAAGGGGAACTTCACATGCTGGGGCCTGTTGTGGGGTGGGGGGAGGGGGGAGGTATAGCATTAGGAGATATACCTAATGTAAATGATGAGTTAATGGGTGCAGCACACCAGCATGGCACATGTATACATATGTAACAAACCTGAATGGTGTGCACATGTACTCTAGAACATAAAGTATAATTAATAAATAAATAAATAAAAATAAAAATAAAAACATTTTAAAAAGGATTACAGAAATAGTTCAAAGTTTAAGGCTGATTGGGTTTTTAGATGAAATTGCTATATGTTATACTATTGCATAATAAGAAATTTAGCACAGAATATTGCCAAACAAGAAAGTTCCCCTAAGCTTTGGTGTCCAGAGCTTTTACTGGAGTGTAATGACATAGGCATGATTGAATATATCACTGGCCATGAGATTGCACTCAATCCTAGTCCCTCTTCCCCCCTTCAGAGGTTAGGTTCATATCATGTGACTCGAGCTCCCAATCCTCTAATCACGTTGTTAGTCTTTCTGACATCACTAGCCTTCATACTGAAATACCTCCTTAGCCTAAATTATCTAGGAGCCCATCATGAGTCACTTTATTAGCATAAACTACGAGGGCTCAACATGAATAACAAAGACATAACTATTAGGGAATTCCAAAGATTTAGAAGCTATTTTGAAGGAACTGGGAACAAAGTCCAGCCAAATTTCATTATCCTAGGCTACCCCTAAGGATTACGGAGAAAGGCCAGCTAAATTTCTTATTATCCAATAGTGTAACTTATAGCAATTCCATCTAAAAACCCAGTCAGCCTTAAACTTTGAACTATTTCAACTGAAATCTGAATCAGCCAAAAGGAGGGTTGCATAGTGTGGGATCTAGATTTACTGAATTTTATCAGTGAATCAGTCACAGTATCCTTTCTGTGACAATAAAATTATAATCAAAATATAGAACTTGCCTGAGCTCTGTGAGTCATCCTAGTGAATTATGAAACCTAAGAGACCAGTGGGAACCTCTGACTTTATAGTCAGTTGGTAGAGGTGAAGATGACCCTAGGAACCGCCAAGTTTGTGGCTAGTGTCTACAGTGAGAACAGTGCTGTAGAGCACTGTACCCTTAACTGAAGTTTGGCCTCACCCCAGGTAGTTAAATCACACGTCACTGTGAGACAGGAATAATACAGGGTGGTTGCAGAACAGAAAATTCCAAGCAGCAGTTTCACATGACCGACAAAAGGTAACTGTTGACTTAGTCACATAAACTAGGGGCTGGTTAAGACGCTGAAAAACCAGGGCATGGGCCAAACTGACTAAGACCAACTGGACCCAACATGCTGCAGGATTTAACCTAGGTTTCTCCTCAGACTTCATTATACATTCATTAATACTAAATCACACACCGACCAGCACCATAACAGTTCCAGGAAGATCCATATTTGACATAAAAATGAATGGCACCACAGGTCTGAGAACTCTGCCTTTTTTTCAGGAGTCTTCATAAATATTTCATAGCTTGGTAAAAAAATAAAATAAAATAAAAAATAAATAAACACACACACACACCAGAAATGTAGCAGCTCCACTGCTACTCACACTTTTCTTGAGTGTGTACATTTCCCTTTGCAATAAATCTCCATACTTGCACTATTTTTGAACTCATCCTTGATTTCCTTCTTAGTGATGGTGTCAAGATCCTGGACAATGACTGGGGTCGAGGTCGTACTGGAGTTTGGGGACCTCTCCCAGCCTACTGACATTAGTTGCAAATACGAAATTGAGAAGTGTGTTTGATTTTATTTTTGTAAGGATGCCCAAAGATAATGAGTGTAAATTGGGCTGGATTCTGCAGTATTCATGTGAAAACTAAGTAGATAAATCTAAGAATATTTAAATTTTTATTCTGAGTAATTTTTAATCTGTACTTGAGTAATGATCACAGTTTTTCTACGAAATTTACTACAAATGAATAAAACAGATTTTACTGCTTGTTTCAAAAATAATTTGGGCTTTCTGATGTCAAATCCATTTTATTATTAAGACTACTTATCTGAAATATAAACTCATTCTAAGAACCCAGTGCATGCTGCTCTTTGTTTATAAGACATTCTCAAGAATGAATTGCATTACTGAGTATACAACTAGCATACCTCTATCCAGCAGGGAAGTGTAGATAAATGATAAATTGGCTTACCATTTATAGTGCACTCCTCTATGATAACTGTGTTCCTATGAAGCAAATACTGTTTTGTTCTTTATTCCTAATCCAAATAGTCTGTGAAAAACTGGATAAGTCCATATAGTTTATTTGTGTTTATTTACACTTAAAACTTAATCAAGTGAAACTAAATGCTGAAAATTGTGAATAAATTGTAGACATATTTTGGATTCATATCTTGTTATTCATTGTATCCTCATTGGCTAGCAAGTGATTGCCACATAATACAATCTCAATAAATATATGATAAATTAAATTGACAATGGCTTTCAATAACCAATAATAATATACATATGATTAGCATCTGGGTTAGTCAGTATGAATACAGAATACTTATTTAAATGTCATTTCAAGTTTAAATTAAATATTAAATTAATATCTTTCAGAATATAAAAATAACACCATCTAATAAAAGTTCTATCAATTGACACATCTATTCTTCTATTATTCATTTTAAGATGTAACACAAAAGTAATATTCAAATCCATCAAAGTAATATGTTAAGCCCAGTGGAAAAAATATTTATTTTATTTATGTCTACATCAAACAATACTATATATAGTGTCTTTATTTTAAAGAATAAGATCTTTAAAGAGTTAAAGATTAATATATTTATTTTAAAGAGTAAGAATATTTTATTACAAAAATTTCTCTTGATTGAAAATAAGATAGGCCAGACTTAGTGACTCATGAGTGTAATCCCAGCACTTTGGGAGGCTGAGGTGGGTGGATCATGAGGTCAGGAGTTCGAGACCAGCCTGGCCAGCATAGTGAAACCCCATCTCTATGAAAGATACAAAAAATTAGCTGTACATGGTGGCGCACACCTGTAGCCCCAGCTACTCGGGAGGCTGGGGCAGGAGAATTGCTTGAACCAGGGAGGCAGAGGTTGCAGTGAGCCGTGATCGCACCATTGCACTCCAGCTTGGGAGACAGGGCGAGACTGTCTCAAAAAAAAAAAAAAAGAAAGTAAAATTAAAAACATATGTATCAGTTAAACACTAGATCAGAATGCAGATAGTTTGCTACATTATTTTCATAATAAAAGAACAAGAATCCACTTCATACCAAATATGCATTGGTTTATAGCTTCAAATCTGTGTGTGAGTATGAGTGAATGTGTATACATTTTTTCATATTTTTTGTAAAAATAGACTGTAGTTTGAATAATTTATATATACACACACACACACACACACACACACACGCTATTTTCCCAGAAAGAAAAGAAAATTTTCAAAATATTTTATAAATAAAACTTTTCTCAATATAGTTGAAATTTCAAGAGCTTTGCAACTGAGTTTTAATAATCAAATAACTTAGTCCGCTAAAAATGAAATATGGCAAATATTTAGTTAAACACAGACTGCCAATATTGAGAACAATGTTTACCCTAAAATATAATAATTTTTTGTTATCAAACTTTAAGTTCTGGGTTACATGTGCAGAACAGGCAGGTTTGTTACATAGTTATAAATTTTTAGGAGTCTTTTTTTCACTCATGCTTTTTAAAGCAGTTGTTTATTTATATCTTAATCTCTAATTATTTTTTTTAAATGCTCTAAATTCTATTAGGAAGAAGACATTGCCAAAAAGAAATCATATATTTTATTTATCTATTTATAACTCTATATCATTCATTCTATTAATAATTCTATTAATTATATACTATTAACTCATTTTATGAGCATATAATTAATGCTATTATATACTCATAGAATCTATTTAATTTGAAAAAGTTATCTAAACATATTCTGATAAGAAGAAAATATAAGATGTCAAATTACGTATACTATCTGTTAAATTATTCCAGAAATCTAAACTTGCGCTAAAAAATAAAGTTTATTAATTTTCACAAAAAAGAATAAAAAAGTTGAAAAAGAAGGCATCTTCTCAAAGGACGTCGAAAAAATCAATTGATGGAAAAGACAGAAAATTTTTGTGTTTTATTTAACTGCTTCTCACTTTTCACTTTTTCTATCAGTTGACATATACTCTTTTTTCTAAGTTTCCTAGTGGTTAATATTTTTCTCATTGGTTTTCTCTCATATACTTTTTGGGTGTAAATAAAGAAAAAAAAATGCGAGAATAATAGAGCAAAGTGAAGGAAGAAAACTGGCATCTCTTCCATGTTGGGTGAAGCCCTAAATCACCCATCCCAGAAGCTTTTTATCATTTTAGGCTATTTTTACCATGGCTTGATTTGAGGCATCCATTAGTTCCCAATAACAACGTCTTATCTGATATACCAATAGATGATTTGTTCTCATTTGCAAAATCTTTAATCCTCAAAATCTGCCTTTGCAAAAGAGATGCCAATCAGAAATGGCCAAAAGGAGAGTTTCATAGTGTGAGGTCTTGGGAGGTCCCAGATGTGAAGCTTCCTCTATCTTTGTCCCACCGGGTCAGAACACCTGTCCCCCTCCAAGCTCTTTGACGTTTAGTAATATGTACGAAGTATTGCCTACCAGGAAAGCTCTCCTAAGCCTTGGTGTCAAGAGCTGCTACTGAAGTTTCATTACATAATCATGATTGATTACATCATCCCCTTTACATAAAGACAAAATATCAGGACAGAGAGCCTAGGAAGCTTGCTCAAGAACACAAGTGTTTAGTATTCGAAACCCACTAGATCATTTCCAGAACCTGTTGGCTTTGTCGTGACATTAGCCTGCCTTCCTACGTTTGATCTTACTCACTGCACCTTTACCACATTATGTGCTCAATTCTTGTGCTAGTTTGAAATAATATGGCATATGGTGCTTAAAGATTATTACATCCAAATTTGCTTCTAGGACAAAGATATCACACTTGATATGGTGACTGGTGTTTGACCCATGTGCGTGGGTGTGGCAGTGGAGGGGAGATGTGTGGGAAATTCCTTCTCATTTAAGATGGCATTTTATATAGCATGCAAATGATTCCTCCAAGAAAACTACCTACTCAACAGTTTTTTAAGGGGGTTTTTAAGAAATATTTCCTAGTGTTTCTATCTAAACATATGTTCCTACATTTTGCCAAAGTTGGAAATAAACTTTCTTAAAGTTCATTTAAATTTTTTATTTACCTTACATGGAAAAAACAGTTGGAATAATACAAAAGTAAATGATTCAGTAATAAGCTACATGAAATATGTTTATATTGCTCTGGTGATAAAATGAGGGATTTATAAATAAGATTTGAAATATTTGCACACACACACACACACACACACAGATGCTCTTCTGTTTATGGTGGGGCGATGTATGCATAAATCCATCCTGAATTGAAAATATCCTGAGTCAAAATGGGTGTTTTGCAGACATGATGGAATGCAAAAACATGAACCACAATAACCAAACAACAACAATAACAACAACAACAACAACAACAACTGGAAAGGAGTGTTTACCTTTGTGGTGGTGTGGCTTACTGGGAGCTGTGGCTCACTGCTACTGTCCAGCATGAAGGGAGAGTATTATACTGATCTTGCTAGCTCAGGGAAAGATCAAAATTCAAAGTATGAATTCTACTGAATTCACATCACATTTGTAGCATTAAAAAGTCAAATAATTGTTAAGTTAAACCATTGTAAGTCAAGGACTATGTGTACTTAGATTCATTCATTGCTACAATGATAACAATGACTTCTTGCTACCTTGATGAACATGCAACATACAGCATAGTGTTTGCTAAAGCTACCTTCAAAGATAGTGCATTGTATCTGAATCTGTGAAGCACAGAATATCATCTGATTATACAGCACTTTTCAACAATCTTACAAAAAAGAATAATGGATCACTGAAGCCTTGAGTAGAATTAGCTGCTGAACAAAGCACCACATGATTCAATTCAACTTCTTTCTGGAAATGTGATCTAGGTCTTGGAACTTGCCATTAAGAGCAACTGGATGCCTGATACAGATACAGGTTATCTACGGCAACTCATATAGAACTTTCACTTTTCTTAATTTGGAACATTATATGCCTTACAGATAAACTGCAAGTTGGAAAATATACAATTCAAATTTACTCTCTGAAAAGCATGTGTCCTTGCAATGATTTATTTTGATGCTGCATAAACCCTATATTACTTGGTATATCTATAGTTTATAAGACATACAAACACAGGAGATTACATAAACTGATGCAATTCTGAAAGGTGTGGAAACACCTGGATTAATAGGTTTCAGATGTACTCAGTGATCCCCATGTGGTAGACACATTCAGTCACAATAAACAAAACAGAGATCTTCCCCAGGCTTCCAGAAGGAAGTTTTTTATTTATTTTATAGTTCAGGGAGATGGAAGTAAGGAGCATCATATCAGGAAGTTAGACATGAAATTATAAAGTGCATCATATCAAGAAGTTAGACATGAAATTATTTAGTATGTGAAGCAAATGGGAGCAAATGCTCATTTAAGGGTTTTATAAAAGCTTATGTCAGAGCAAAGAGATTTTAGTTGATGGAAACTTTATAGCATAAGATTCAACTGAATTATCATTCTGTTTGGTTTTATTTGAATGACAGGATGACTAAGTTAAATAATGGACAATGCAACACAGTTTAAAATGATTACATTGGCCACATATTAGCAATTGTTTTATACATATATAATAAACCTTGGCATATAGCTTTCATAGATAAAGCTAATAATAAATATGAACCTAAGCCTAGTCTTTCTCTTGTGAAATAATTGACTACATTTAAAAATTAATTAATAATTATCTACTATTGAGGTGTTTATAGAGTAGGTAGGTATAAATAGAGACAGAAGCATGATTATAAGCAGGATTACTACAAAAATTTTTTCATGAGAAATTTAATAAGGAATTAACCTAAATATGATTATGTTGTATCTTCAGTGCATTTAAAAGGTTTACCCCACATAATTTATTTAATAGAATTTCATTTAAAAAGTCCATTTTAAGTAGTATTTTTCATATTTTATAATGCAGTTGAACTCTTATATACAAAAAAAATTTTGTAATGTCTCACATAAATTAAAACTGCTATTTAAATGATATAAAATGATTTTATAAATTAGGTGTGAGCCTAAAATCATTCAGAATAATAAAATGATTTTGATAAATAGTTTTGATGATTAATTTGATGATTTAACAGAAATAATATATTTGATGATTCATTTAATGATGAATGAGGATTGCTTTCTACTTTAAAACTCAGCATACAATTTATCTATTTTTGTTATGCACCCTTGAGGAAAACCTGGCAAACTCTTGTGAATATTAACTATTTTGAAAGACATTGTGTGTTAATCACAAAGTATCCTTAAATACACTATTACAGATCTTCAAAGAGGAGAGGTAGAACTTTTTTTTTAATTTGAATTACTAGCAATTTTTAGTTACTAGTGTTTTAAAATGAGACATAATAGTTCTCTTACCAACACTATTGTTTCTACTACTATTACTATTCATACTTTCACAATTAATGACAAGAGTGAAGGATATTTCAAAATCCAGTAACAATGATATTTTTACAAATATTCTTATGTATTTTTGTATATAATTCATATTTGGAAAAAGACTATTCTCTCATTTGACAAAATAATTTAATGGACACTTTCATTATGCAAAGCTAAGTCCCAGAATAAAGCCTGCAAGCAGAAGGTTTTGACAAAAATATAGTTGCCAGATTTAACAAATAAAAATACAAGATGCCAAGTTAAATTTAAATTTCTGAAAATCACAATCTCTTTTTAGAATATGTATGTCCTAAATATTGTATAGCATATACTTATACTAAAATATTATTCATCATTTATTTGGAATAAAATTTAACTCGGCACCCTGTAATTTATCAAACAAGCTTAGACACAAAGGAAACAAATTGCTCCCAATAATAATACAATGAAGTCTTCATTAAAGACGTGGCAGCATCACCACAAATCTATTTTAGGTGACTTTTTTCTTTCCTCTGGATGGTTATGCAGAAATATGTGATGTTTTGAGGGCTAACATCATGGTGTTTGCAGGGTCCCTTTTTCTTATGAATGCTCTGGGAGAGAATCCATTTTCTTGCCTATTCCAGTTTCTAGAGGTTATCTGCATTCCTCATGTGGCCCCTTCCTCTATCTCCAAAACCACCTTACCTCACTCTGATTATTATTATTATTATTATTATTGACATAGAGTCTCACTCTGTTGCCCAGGTTGGAGTGCAGTGGCACAATCTCGGCTCACTTCAACCTCTGCCTTCCAGGTTCATGCAATTCTGCCTCAGCCTCTGGAGTAGCTGAGACTACAGGCATGCACCACCATGCCCAGCTAATTTTTGTATTTTTAGTAGAGATGGGGTTTCACCATTGACCAGGCTAGGCTGGTCTTGAACTCCTAGCCTCAGGCAATCTGCCTGCCTCGGCCTCCCAAAGTGCTGGGAGTACAGGTGAGCCCACCGTGCCCAGCCTTCATTCTGATTTTTGCTTCTATCATCTCAACTCTTCTTCTGACTCTCCTTCCTTCGTCTTTCTTTTTTTAGGGCACATGTGTTTACACCGAGTCCACCTGGATCATCCACCATACTGTTTTCTGAATAAGGACCCTTGGATTACATTGGATCCACCTGGATAATCCAAGATAACTTCATTGTAAGATTTTTAATCACATTTACAAAGTGTTTACCTTATAAGAGACTGTATTTACAAATTCTGGGTGTTACAACATAAGAATCTTGGGAGGGGGCATTGTTCTGCTTACTATATTTTCATATTTGTAAGAATTTAAACCAAATATCTCATAGAAGAAGCATGTCCTTAATCAGGTATTTGAGTGGTAAATTTATAGTATATATCAAGAAACCGCCTGCATTAGTCTGTTCTCATGCTGCTGATAAAGAAATGCCCAAGCCTTGGCGATTTATAAAGGAAAGAGGTTTAATGGGCTCAGAGTTCCACATGGCTGGGGAGGCCTCACAATCATGGCAGAAGATGAAGAATGAGCAAAGAGACGTCTTACATGGTTGGCAAGAGAGAGCTTGTGCAGGGAAACTACAATTTATAAAACTATCAGACCTCAGATCACATGAGACTTATTTACTATCACATGAACAACACGGGGGAAACCACTTCCCATGATTCAATTAGCTCCGCCTGGCCCTGCCCTTGACATGTGGGGATTATTACAATTCAAGGTGAGATTTGAGTGGAGACACAACTAAACCATATCACCTCCTAATATGTTATCTTACTTAATCATCACCTTTATTGGTCCCATTTTTCGGAGTAAGGAATTTAGGACTCCAGAGGCTAATCAACTTACTCAAAGTTTCACAGCTAGTAAATCCCCCCAGCTACGCTTACATGTTGGCTTATTTTAGTTTTCAATGTGACTGGATTGAGGGATGCTTAGATGGCTGGTGAAGCATTATTTCTGAGCATGCATGTGAGGGTTTTTCCAGAGAAGATTAACGTGTGAGTTAGTGGACTGAGAGAGGAAGACTTGCTCTTGATAAGGGCAGGCACTGATCATTTGGTTGGTGACCTGGCTGAAACAAACCGATGGGAAAACAGAAATTTTCTCACTCTGTGCTTTCTCTCTCTTCCTCCCAGAGTGGGATGCCTTTTTTCCCTCCCGCCTTTGGACATCAAACTCCAGGCTCTTTGGCTTTTGGACTCTGGGACTTGCACCAGCAGCCTCCTGGGGACTCTCAGGCTTTTAGTCTCAGGTTGGAGGCTGCGCTAGCTTCCTTGATTCTGAGGCTTCTGGGCTGAGCCAGGCTACTGTCTTGTCTTGTTATCCAACTGGCAGAGGGCCTATTATGGGTCTACTCTGACTCTGTGATTGTGTGAGCCAATTCAAGCTAATAAATCCTTTCTTACATATCCTATGTGGGTACCAGGAGTAGTTCTAGAATTTTAAGAATAAATTTTCTTAGCTGGTTTTGGCATATCTGAAATTGGCTTTCTAATCTGATTCCTAAAAATGCTAAGGACTCTACTTCTAATTGTATAGAGAACACTGATAGTCCATGGCATGAACTGTTTCTAGAGATACACAAAATAAATTCATCTGATACTCCTAATTCATCACTTATGAGACACAAGGAACTTGATGATTCTGCACATGATTCTTTTGAAAATTTGTGGAAAACCAAGGGATATAATGACATTGGTTGGTTGCTCCTAACATCTCTGGAGAATGTGGTGAAAGAAATGGACGAGCTCAGGGACTGGAATCCTCTGCTCCAGATGCACATAAATAGCCTAGAAGATTCTAATGTGCCCTGAAAGAGAATATTCTCTCCTGTAGCCACAGGGTTGAAATTGCTGAAAATCAAATACAAGTCCTCATCTTGCAATTGGCTGACTTACAATAAAATGTGAACTCTCAGCCTTGCAGGGTGTGTACCATTAAAGTGAGGGCATCTACTGGGAAAGAATGGGATCCTGTGAGCTGGAATGGTGATATGTTGGGGTTGGGGGTGGGGGGGACTTGATGAAGCTGGGGACATTGTGCTCCTGAATTTTGATGAGTATTTTGTCAGGGGAAGTGGTCTTAGTAGCAGCAGTGCCCTCACCCTTAGCCCCAGTGGTATTGGCTTTTCCACCTCTGAGTGAGTCAAACCTGCATTGTGTGATGAAAGAGTAATGGTCTACCCTGAAGCATTGTGAGGCAAGACAATGCTTATTCTCCTCAGGACATGCCCTACCCACAACCCCCTTGACTTCTGCACATATAACTAGACTGAGTCCCAGCAGATTCCTAAATGTGAGGTACAAAATGTGACCCATGAGGAGGTGCACTAAGTTTCAAAAGAACTACTTGATCTTCTCAATATATGTAAATAGAAATCTAGGGAACAAATGGATATTAAGGGTATGGGATATGGTGGAAAAAAACATTCAAGTTGGATTAGGTCAAATTTATTGATATGGGCCTGCTAAGCATTTAATGTTGCAGCTCAGGGAGTTAAGAAAAAAAAGCACCAATAGTTTGGTTGGTTGGATGAAACACAGATCAAAAGATGGCTCATTGGGAGTGGGCGGAGATGTCTGATCTACATGGTTTAATGTAAGGGTAGGGATTCAAAGGCTTAGGAAAATTGGAATGCTAGAGTGGATTTGCCATGTAAAACCTACTCACTCACACTGCAAGGGTTCAGAAGATACATCTGTCAGTAGCACTTTGAGAAATGGATTTGTAAGGGGAGCATCAGCATTCCAGATGAGTTTTGTAATTGCTCTTCTCTGTATGCCAGATCTTACAGCAGAAACTTCAGTAACTCATTTGTAAATTTTAAATGCAGTAAAAATAATTGTACCCCAAAGTGGAAGTTGCCAACTGGCAGCACTCAACTACCAAAGGCAAGGTGGATGTTGCTACTATAATGAGCAACAGAGACAAAGCAACAATCAGAATAGCCTGACTTGTGTAAACCTATGTTGTTGATGAGTAATCCTGGCATTCCTAGAAGTAAAACAGATGAGAAGCCTGTTGTATTCTAACTTGATCTGTATAAGCAGAAAACTCCAGGTTTAGTGAATAAAAATCTAAGTCAACACATAAAAACAGAAATCACGGCCTCTTAATTTCCAGACTTGAGCCAGTTTATAGACCCCAAACCCCTTGAATGAAGGGGAGGCTGGATCCCTTTAAGGAAGGACCCTAACACACTAATGACATTTGATGCTGTTGGTCTTTCCCCATCCTTCCCCAAAGAAACGTCTGTCCTTTGACCTTGGTAACTGTGCATTGGGGAAGGGAAAATAACAAGACCTTTCAGAGATTACTGGACACTAGGTCTGAACTGACATTGATTCCAGGAAAACTGAAACATCATTGCGGCCCTCCACATACAGTGGAGCGTATGAAGGTCATATGATCAGAGAAGTTTTAGTCGGGCCCAACTTACAGTGTGTCTAGGGGGTCCCTGGACCCATCTTGTGGTTATTTCCCCAGTTCCAGATGCATAATTGAAATAGACACACCTAGAAGCTGACAGAATCCCCACATTGATCTCCTAACCTGTGAAGTGAGGGATATTATGGTAGGAAATGACAATAAAAGCCCTTAGAGCTACCCCTAACTAGGAAAATAGTAAATCAAAAACAATATTGCATCCCTGAAAAGATTTCAGAAATTAGACATCATCAAGGGCTTGAAAGATGCAGGGGTGGTGATTGAGAGCACATTGTCATTCTACTCTCCTATTAGGCCTATGCAGAAGAGAAATAGATCTTGGAGAATGACAGATTATCCTAAGTTTAACCAAGTGGTGACTCCAATTGCAGTGGGTGTACCAGATGTGGTTTCATTGCTTGAGTACATTAACACATCCTGTGGTACCTGCGATGCAGCTGTTGATCTGGCAAATGCTTTCTTCTCCATACGTGTTCATAAAGCCCACCTGAAGCAACTTGCTTTCAGCTGACAAGGCCAGCCACACACTTCACTGTCCTATACTTCATAGTGTATTAAATGTTCAGCCCTGTGTCACAATTTACTCTGCCCCTGTGAACTAAATTTTTAATCTTGATTCTGTAAATTTTTGATCATCTTTTTTTTTTTATGAGGTATCATACTGGTCTATTATGTTGATGGTATTATATGCTGGTTAGACATAGTGTGCAAGAAATAGCAACCACCTTGAACTTATTAGTAAAACATTTGCATGTCAGAAGCTGAGAAATAAATCAGGAGCTTTCTACCTTAGTAAAATGTCTAGGGGTCCTGTGCTGTGGTGCTTGTGGTGATATCACTTTTATGGTGAAAGACATGTTGTTGCATCTGTCATCACCTACAACCAAGAAAGAAACACAATGTCTATTGGGCCTACTTGGATTTTGGAGGCAACACATTCCTAATTTGAATGTATTACTACTGCCAATTTACTGAGTGGCCCAAAAAGCTGCTAGTTTTGAGTGGAGCCAGAACAGGAGAAAGCTATGCAACAGGTTCAGGTTGCTGTGCAAGCTGCTATGCCCTTGGGCCATATGATCCAGCAGATCTAATGGTACTTGAGATGTCATTCATAGGTTGGAATGCTGTTTGGAGCCTTTGGACAGCCCCTATATAGTCAACCACAATGGAGCTCTTTAGGATTTTGAAGCAAGGCCCTGCCACCATTCACAGATAATTATTCTCCTGTTGAGAAACAGCTCTTGACCTGTTACTAAGTCTTAGTAGAAACTGAATGCTTGATCATGGGCCACCAAGTTACCATGCAACCTGAACTGCCTATCATGAACTGAAAGTTACCTGACCCGCCAAGCCATAAAGTTCGGCATGCACGGCAGCATTCTGTCATCAAATAGAAGTGGTATATATGTGATCGGGCCTGATCAGGTCCGAAAAGCACAGGTAAATTACATGAAGAAGTGGCCTGAATGCCCACAGTTTCTATTCCTGCTACATTTCCTTTTTTCTCCCAATGACTTCATGGAGAGTTCCTGACAATTAGTTGACAGAGGAAGAAAAGACAAAGGGCTGGTTTACAGATGATTCTGCATGACATGCAGAGACCTAAGAGTGAACAATCACAGAACTATAGTCTCTCTCTGGGACATCTTTGAAGGACAGTAGTGAAGAGAAATCTTCCCAATGGGCAGGACCTGGTAGTACATTTTACTTGGAAGTAAAAATGACCAGAAATGTGATTATATTGATTTATTGTCTGTAGGGAGTGGTTTGGCTAGATGATCAAAGACTCAGAAGGAACAAGATTGGAAAAATTGTGGCAAAGAAATATGAGGAAGAGGTATGTGGATAGACCTCTCTCAGTGGGCAAAATCTGTAAAGATATTTGTGTCTCATGTGATTGCTCCCCAAAGGGTGACCACAGTAGAGGAGGATTTTGATAATCAGTTTCCTAAACTAACACTTTCTGTGGGTACAACTCAGCCTCCTTCCACAGCTACCCTTGTAATCACCCAATAGGCTCATAAACGAAGTGGCCATTGTAGCAGGAATAGAGATTATGTGTGGGCTCAGCAACATGGACTTCAACTCACCAAAGCTGACCTGGCTATGGCCACTTCTGAGTGCCTAATCTCCCAGCAGTAGAGACCAATACTGAATTTCGATATGGCTCCATTCCGTAGAGTTATCGCCACCTATCTGATGGCAGGTTTATTGTTCCATCATTGAAGGGGCAGTGTTTTGTCTTTACTGGTATAGACACACTGAGTATGAATTTGCCTTCTCTCCACACAATGCTTCTTCAAAAATTACCATCATAGACTTATAGAAGTCTTATCTACTATCATGGTATCCCACACTTAACGGCCAAAGAGTTATGGCAATGGGCTCATACTCATGCAATTCACTGTTCTTACCATGCTCCCCATCATCCTGAAGCAGCTGGCTTGATAGAATCATAGAATCATCCTTTTAAGTTACAATTACAGTACCTCCTAGGTGACAATACTTTGCAGGCCTGGTGCAAGATTCTTTTTCATATACAGCCTTTATATAGCCTTCATAAACAGAAGGCAGTATAAGCTCTAAATCAGTATCCAATATATGATACTATTTCTCCCATATCTAGAAATCTTGGGTCCAGGAATCAAGGAGTTGAAATGTGAGTAGCACTATTCACCATTATCCCTAGTGATCCACTAGCAAAATTTTTGCTTCCTGTTACATTATTATGTTATGTTAGCTTAGATGTCTCAGTTCCAGAGGCAGGAATGCTTCTACTAGCAGACACAATGATTCCATTGCACTGGAACTTAAAACTTGGGCACTTCAGGCTTTTCATGCCTCTGAGACAATAGGCTAAGAAGGGAAGTATGACGTTGGCTGGGGAGATGGATTCACACTACCGAGGGGACATTGGACTATTACTCCACAATAAAGGTGAGTAAGAGTATATCTGGAATACAGGAAATCCCTTAGGATATCACTTAGTGTTACCACACATTATGATTAAAGTCAATGGGAGAAGCTACAACAATTCAATCAAGACAGAACTAGGAAAGGTCCAGCATTTCAGGAATGAAGGTTTGGGTCACCAAGACAAGTAAAGAACCAAGTGCTTGCTCAAGGCAAATGGAATGCAGAATGGGTAGTATAAGAAGGTAGTTATCAATACCAGCTATGACCATGTGATCAGTTACAGAAATGAGGACTGTAATTGTCATGAGCATTTCCTCCCTATTTTGTTAAGAATATATTTGTGTATATATATGCATATATTAAGCAAATATCTTTGGTTTTCTCCTATCTTATTACTTTATCTTGTAACATAAAGTTACAAGGTGGAGGAAGGTGGGCTTTATATAAGTTTTTAAGCATTGTTAATTTAAACTCTAATAAATCCCTTCTCATATATTCTGTTGGTTCTGTCTTTCTGGAAAACCCTGACTAATACACCTTATGATCAACAGTTGTATTCCTAATCTCTGTTGCCTCCATATAATACAAACATTAGAGATGAACTGCACAAAATGTTCAAGTAAAAAAGAGTCTCGAAGTTAATATTATAGTATTTAAAATACCATAACAAACATGTTTTTACCATCACTGACCATTAAGCTAGAACAAATAATGCACATTAAAAAAGGATGTATCTGAGATTAGCTAGTATTTAATTGAAAACATCTCCAAGGAAACTCAATTTGCCAGAGAACATTTGACAATCATTAATATAAATGATTTTGTGTGTGGATTTTCTTAATGAATACCCATGTATCTAGGTCATTATGCATGACTTTTAAAGGGCAGTTTAAAATTTTTCCTATTCACTTTGACTACACTGCCATTCAAATTCCTGAAAAAGATAACACTGTAGCATGGAGACATTATTTTACTAATAAAGTTCTAATATGAATTATATTAGTTAAACTTAATATGTAATAATCCCCCTTTTAGGTAATAGTTCCTGTTTAAAGATATTAAAATAAGTTTTTAAAAATTTATTTCCCACCTGAACCTTCTAGAAATTTTAATGTATAAATAGAAATAACTCAAATACTTTTGAAGATAATCACTCTTTATGATGGCAAGTAAAGGTAAATTTGAAACCAGATATTAGAATTGATAAACTGTAAGACCCTGAGAATATCATTTAGCATTTTTAATCCTCAATTTTCAGTTTCTAAAATTAGTTAAAGGGTGATCCTTTTAGCAATGTACCTGTCACATCATAATAATTGTAATGAGTACTATCTAATAATTGTTCACTATTTTGCAGTCATTCATTTAATTTCTTTATTCATATTAGTTAATGTATATATTATAGAAATGCTTTTAGGGGGATACAGTATTATCTCCATTTTACAGATGAGAAAACTGAATCATGTGTTTCTAATTAGCTTCCCAGAATCACCAGGCAATAAATAAAAGTAAAAAATCTGGACAAGGAAAGATGGCTGTGGAGCAGTAAAATTCATTAATGTAAAATTAGCCATTTCTATTATTAGAAAGTCAAAAATAACAGATGCCGGGGATGTTATGGGGAAAAGGGAACATTTATACACTATTGGTGGGAGTGGAATTTAGTTCAACCATTGTGGAAAGCAGTATGGTGATTCCTCAAAGGGCTCAAAAATGATCTATCATTTGACCCAGCAATCCCGTTATTGGGTACATACCCAGAGGACTAGAAATCATTCTACCATAAAGACACATGCACATGAATGTTCATTACAGCACTATTCACAATGGCAAAGACATGGGATAAACCTAAATGTCCATCAGTGACAGATCAGATAAAGAAAATGTGGTACATACACAAGAGAATACCATGCAGCCATAACAAAGAAAAAGATGATGCCTTTGTGGGAACATGGATGGAGCTGGAAGTCATTATCTTTAGCAAACTAATGCAGGAACAGAAAACTAAATACTGCATGTTCTCACCTATAAGTGGGAGCTAAATGATGAGAACTCATGAACACAAAGAAGAGAACAACAGACAATGGATATAACTTGAGGGAGGAAGGTGCGAGGAGGGAGAGGAGCAGAAAAAAATAACTATTAGGTATTAGGTTCAGTACCTGGATGATGAGATAATCTGTACAGCAAACCCCCATGACACAGGTTTACCTATATAACAAAACTGCACACGTACTCCTGAATCTAAAACAAAAGTTAAAAAAAAAAATACAAAACAAAACAAAAAATAAAGTTAGTCATTTTATTAGAATTTTAAAATAAATATGTAGAGGTCTTGTTGTTTTCTGTTTTAATGCATCCTGAAGTGCATGTTTGAAAACAGTTATCTGCCACTTAAAAGTCAGGAGTCATTAAATTAAAAAAAAAAAAAAAGCTGTTGGAATAATTATACAAAAGAGTAGTTTAATTTGAAATCATCATGTAAAATTAACTTGTGATTAACATTTAAATGAATACATGGCAAAATAAGTAAAGTATCAGACTTTAAAGATAAATATATTTTTAATTGGAAATAATCTGATAGATTTCTAAAACATTCCACTGCTTTGTCTGTTTCAATTTGCTGACACAGGGAAACCAAAGCAATAGCAGAATAAAAACAGAATGAAACATGAACTTTCAGAAGTAGGAATTAGAATCACGTATATGCTCTAATTGTTTTGTACTGTAAAATAAAATATAATAAAGTTTGGAAGTTGAATTGTTATTAAACAAGAGAGATTTATGAAGTAATGGTGGAAAATAATTATGTGTTGTAATGGAGCTACTGAAGAATAGGTTTTTTATTTCTTCCTATCATTGTTTTGAAAATAATGACAAATATGACAATTATATTTATGACTGAAAAAGCATAATTGAGTAGAACAGATGTTATCATTTTATTTAACCTAAGCACAACCTAATTTGTAATTAAAAATATATAAATATATATATACGAACTTTTATTGAATTCTAAGTGCCAGGTATTGTATGGACTGCTTTAATTGAGTTAGTTTATTTTCTCCTTATGCAATTCTACCAGGTAAATGGTGATAGGAAAACTTGTTATTTTTCCTTATGAGGAAACAGATTTATGCTGGTTGTTTCTTGTCCAAGTTAACAATATTAGAAAGTGGTAAAACTAGACTTTGTTCCATAGCAATCTAGTTACTAAGTCAGCACACTTAACCACTGTAATACTAATTTATCTCCATCCATATATATTCTGTCTGTGCCAGTCCTTAATAATGGACTTAATAATGGAGTTACTGGTTTTGGTGTGTTGATTCTTTGTAGGCAACGTAGCAGAGTTGGCAGTGATAATGTGAACCTCTCAGTACATCTGAGTCATGGTACTTGCAATTTTTATCACACTTACAGATTTCAAGTTTCCTCTATTGCCTACAAGGTGACAATCATATCAATTGCTTATTTTGGCCACTGCAATCTAAAAACAAAGACCCATATATTTTGGGCTCAAAAGGGCAAGGAGCAGACAAAATTGTTGTTATATCCATTGGTTCTGCACGCTTGCAGTTTTTTTGATGTGAGAAATAGTGACTTTTCTTGGGAATGATCTAAGTTTTCTGACCCCCTTTAAAGCCACACATTTGTTTGTCTTGAAGTTAACACCTAAGAGCTCAATCGGTTGCTATTGGAATGGCCTAAAGCCTGATTGTTAGCTTTCATTGCAAACTTACTTTATACTGTCAAACTTTCCCTTCTTGACAGACAAAATGGAAGACAGTATCTTCCACCATCAGTAAAAAAAGTGTCACAGCTATGTCAAAGATCCATTAATACTATGATTCTAACATTCAAGTACTCAACATATTTTTCTCATGTTTTCTATTAAATCAATTTGTTTGGCTTCGTATTTCCTCAACCACGGACATTTGTCATTGCTGTGTCTTCATTACATGCATATTTTTAAACTATAGTCACACTTTACTTTTGTCATATATTTTATCTACCAAGGCACTCATGAATATTTATTGATATTTAGCTCTTCACACTTCCATTGCCACAGGGGAGTGCAAGGCATAAATATATAGTGGCCTTTACATCTGATAAACACTGCCCTAAACTTAGTGATATTTTAAAACATGTTGCAATTCCAGGTAGCAATATATGAGCACAGGAATACATAAAACAAGCAGCAAAGGACATCTAGCATGAGGTGGTGACAATATGAGAAAAAATTCTTTTTGCTGAAGATATTATCTATTGAAGCAAAAATACTAGCTACCAATCCTTCCCACCTCCACGATCTTGTCCTCTTTACTTCTCTTTTCCCCCAAAAGCAATAGAAATTATACATCTGGGAACACATCCAAATGAAAGAAACACTATTTCTTTACTTCCCTTTCCAGCAGATACGGAGTATAATTGATGGTTCAGAGTTGGACGTGTTGTGCATTATTTCTCGAAAGGGTTTCAAAGAGAAAAACGCCCCTTTCACGTCTTTCCATTGTTCCATACGCAGTCCTACGATTATTACTGGCTGTAGCCAGAGCAGCTGACTTCAACCCTGAGATGGACACTAAGTTTAGGCCAGAAACACCTAGGTATAGAGACGAGAAACCTTCTACCTTCTTCAATCTACTGAAAATTTGGATTTCATGTCATTTACAAGTAAGGTTAACTTTTAGTAACACAGAATTTGAAACCTGGAGGCAGAATGCTACTCATGCCAAAAACTAAACATAGTGTCATGAGCACGGAACTTAGTGTTATGTGGCACTAAGTTAGTAGAGAAAAGGCATAGCTAACTTAGGTATCACCTGTTGTAAGTTTCATGACTGTTTGCAGGCCCAAAATGTTCAAATGATGTCCACATTACTTTCAAAGCAGTACGTATGGCAACAGAGACAACCACAGGAAAGTGAAGAAAAAAATTCCAGTGTTGATTAATTTGGCCAATTCTAGTCACTTTCTGGAAACAAACTTATGGAGAGATAAATCCAGGTTACAGCTAGCTGGTCTGCATGCATTAATGAAATGTGAGTGCAGTCCTGCTCTGAGTGTGATGTACAGCTCATGATCGTCATGAGTCCAATAATTTAGAGCTTTGCAAGATTGAAAATGCAAACTGCACCTTCATAAGCTTTCATTTCTTTAAAATTTATAGTAAGCAATGTTTTTCAAGCTTCACTCAGAGTCAAAGATGAGATTGTGGCCACCAACTGTGCCAAAAATGTCACCCAGCAAAAAAAGATCACATTAACGTTACTGGGTTCCTACCCAAGCCTTTTGGGTAGGAACATAGGTTGAGACGAGGATGATAAGAAAAGTAATTCAGCGTGGTATTCACTGCCTAGAATACTCCACAACAAACGACCACAACTTCAGTGGTTTGAAATCACAGGAACTAATTATCTCACAGATTTGAGGTCTTAAGTCCAAAATTTAGATGTTGGCAGGAACCTGCTCCCTGTGGAAGGTTCCGAGGGAGAAACCATTGCTTGCCTCTTCTGAATTATAGGGACTGCTTGGCACTTCTTGGCATTCCAGGGCCCGTGGCCACATCACTTTAATTCCTGCCTTCAATGTGCAATCACCCTCTCCTCTGTGTATCTTCTACTTTCTGTTAGCATCTAATCTCCCTCTGCCATGCTCTTATAAGAATGCACATGAGTACATTTGGGGCATATGTGAATTATATAGGATAATGTTCTCCTTTCAAGATACTTAATCACGTCTTTTGTCATATAGAGTAATTTCACTCTTTGTCATATAAATTACATTTATAGATTCCAGAGTTTGGGATGCAGACATATCTGCATCACTCAGCCTAATATACACTCACAAGCCATTAAGGAAATGACCGAAGACTTTTATATGTCTAGTTTTCTTATACATTACATTCACAGTATATCAAAAGCCTGACGAGTTTTGGATGACATACGATGCCAAAGAAGCTACAAGCCTATTCTCTACATTTTCATAATCTTCAACCTCCAAGCACAGAAGGAAGCCAACTACAAGACCCACAGCTTCTAGGGAATGCACAGCACCTGTGTCCGCTTCAGTCGTGCCAATGGGAGATCATGGAAAAGGACAAACCTTCAAGAAACCAAAGCAGAGTCACCCAGTGTGAGGAGCTTACAGAAGGGAAGAGAAAGAACTGCTCTCAATCCCTGCCCCTGAGATTTGATCATGCCTGTGCTCCAGTCACTCATTTGCCTCCTAATCCTCCTCCTCTTTTTCCCACTGATAGTGGCTTTTGCTGCACACATGCTGTGCTACCTTTACTATTGCATCCTGAGCATTTTACAGTCAGATCATTCACCTTTTAGAATATGAAGAACTATATATATCTTTAGCAAATGATGCATAGATCACCATGCTGTAAAGTGCCAGTCTCTACCTAGAGTGTCAGCTTTATAAAACAGCTGAATGCGATTTTGGGGCTGTCTCTCTGAGAAAATAGTGAATGCATTTTAAGTGGACCAAGAAAAGCAAGTGTGTATGGATATATAATTGGCCAAAGGGGTATGCTCTAGAAAGATGAAAGTCTATCCCCCAATATTTTCTCTTCCCTTACTCTTTACTAATACAATATCTAATTTGTGACTAAATACATGGCCTATGGTATGAAAGCTATGTTTCTTAGCCTCCCTTGAAGATAGGTGTAATTACGTGATCAAGTTATGCCTAATGAGATAATTAGAAGTCTGTATGTGCTTTTTTTTTTCCAAATTCCACAAAGCACCTCAAAATTTCTCTTTCTCGATATTTTTTATTTTTTTAGGTTGAATAAAAAAGTTGTTGGGTTGATATAGTGGCTCACACTTATAATCCCAGCCCTCTGGGGCCAAGGCAGGAGGATCACTTGAGCTCAAGAGTTTGACAGCACCTTTGGCAACACAGCAAGACCGTATGCTTGTAACAATAAAAATATATATAATAAAATAAAAATATGTTCCTGGAGATTAAACTGTCATCTTAGATAAGAGATGGATATGGTATAGTTAAAATGTCTTATGTTGAACATATATGAATTATTACTGATCTATATTTTGGTAATTTTATATAGTTTTTAAGTATACATGTATGTATATTTGTGTTAAATTATATTATGGTCCCACAAAAGAATTATCCTCCTTGAGAAGTTTGTATCTAGGAATATACTCTCACTTGAGTATTACAGGATAGTTCCTATTCACCCTTTATTCGTCACTGTTCTCCAGAGAAAAAGAAACAATAGGATAGATAGGTAGATAGGTAGATAGATGATTGATTGATAGATAGATAGATAGATAGAGAGAGAGATAGATAGATAGATAAAGAAGGAATTTATCATGGGAATTGGTTCACCCAGTTATGGAAGCTGAGAAGTCTACAATCTGCCACCTGCAAGCCAAGGACCCAGAAAAGCCAGTGGTGTGATTTGTCTGAGTCCAGTGGCCTGAAAACAGGGAGCTAATGGTTTAAGTCTCAGAGTCTGAAGACCAGAGGACATGCCCCAGTGTCTCAGGGCAGAAGAAGATACATGTCCCAGCTTTAGAATAGTTAGTGAATTCTCCTTTCCTCATTAATGAGGGCAGATCTTTATTCAGTCCAGTGATTAAAATGCTAATGTCTTCTGTCCCTCCCAGATGTGTCTAGAAATAAAGCTTTACCGCCTGTCTGGGCATCCCTTAACCTAGTCAAGTTTATATATGAAAGTAACCATCACATCCACATGCTCTTCACAACTTAGTATTGCTCATACCTTTAATTTCGGTCATTCTGTGATTCTGATTTTAATTTTGCCTTTCATAAATGACACTGGACAATTTCAATGTCTTCTTCAGTAAAGCTGATGGTTCAAGTTGCCTGCTCATTTTTTCTACTGGGTTGAGTGTCTTTCTCACACTGATTTGCAGGAGTCTTTATATGCTTTGGATAAATGACCTTGTTAAATACATGTATTAAAATATATTCTTCCATTCCATTCCACAGCTTGCTTTTTTTTTGTGATGAAGAAAGTTCTTATTTTTAAAGTATTCAAATTTACTGATATTTTTCTTTGTGATAAACTATTTTGTTTGTACAATTTAAAAATTATTTTCCTGTCCTGAAAATTTTTATGTATTATTATAACTTACAACATCTGTAAACTTCATTATTTTTCCTTTCGCAAGTAGATCTACTTTCCACTTGGAATAGATTTTGGTAGATTGCCTTAAGTACTGGGCTTTTTCGTATATGAGTACCCAGTTGTTGTAGAAGTTTTTATTGAAAGTTATTTCTTTTTCATATTAATCTGCAATGTCATTACTTTTCGGACATAAATATAATTGTCATATGTGGGTAGGTCTGCTTTTGGACTCTCAATTCTTTTCAAAGATTCCATTGTTTTATTTTTGCCCCAATGTCCCAGTGATAGAACCATGGCCGTAATATCCCTCTTAGTATCTTACCTTGTTCTCTCATTGTAATATCTTAGCTATCCTCGGCCTTTTGCATTTCAATATATATTATGAATCAGCTTGTCAATTTCTACTCCCCAAAAATGTTGGGGTTTCATTGGAGTTTCATAGATCAATTCAAAAAGAACATAAATTTCTATGTATAATATTTAGTCTTTCAATCTGTAAATAAAAAATAGTCTCCATTTATTTAGCTTCCTTTAAATTTTCTTCAATGGGTCACATGGCCCAAGTGGTAAGGCCACTTGCTTCATAGCCTGGACCCATTGCAGTGTCCATTTCTGCTATACCTTTGGAAATATTTCACTTAATTCAGCAAATTCAGAATCATATTCTCAAGTGTGAAATATTCTGCCTCATGAGACTGGAGAAGTATCCCAAGCATCCTTACTTCTTCATTCTGGACGTGTGGGTGGCATAATTTTTCCTTTACCTTGTAGATGACTTTCTGGAATGCCTCAGACTATTCTAATCCTAAAAACTTCACTAATGAGACAAGCCTTATGTATTCATACAGTTTTTAATGCCCTCTTTCTGGACTGTGTGTGTCTTAACAGTCATTCAACACACTTGCCATATCTTGTTCAAACAGTATCATTACAATGATGTTATCGGTATGCCAATGTAATACTCAGTAGGATGTCTAGTGTCCCATGTCACTTCGGACTGGAATTATGACAAATAATAGGAAAAGTAATATAGCCCAGTGGTAAGACCATAAATATATACTATTGTCTACCCCAGGTAAAGACAAACTATTTCTGAAAAATGTATCCACTGGCTTCGTGAGTATCCTATCCATCTGAGGCAGCATAAATCTGCTGGAGCAAAATACTCCATCAGGTAACACAGCTGTAAGTGGGGTTACCAGAATGGAGAGTTTGCAGTTGAACATAGCATCTTTCATCATCTTCTTACCTCATCCTTTAGGTCTTTAAGTATGTGGCACTAACATACGTCATTCTACATAAAATGTATTATTTTTTAAAAAATTACTGTATTGGCTATGGTATTGGCAGTTTTAGAAGCATCTCCTTGGACTTCTTCTTGACCACAGGCTAAGGAACAGTGAGGAGATTTACCAATTACCAAGTTACCCCATTATGAGTACTCATTCATGTACCAGAGAAATAGCCACTGGATGGGTGTGTGCACCTATGGGACCTACTATGAGATGAACCTGTGCCAGAATTACACATATTATCCTTACTACATGCACATTCTCACAGAGGCCTTATGGCCTTTCAGGTGTCTAGTTATCAAGGTCAACTTGGGCACCATATTCAGTAGCCCTTGATACATCTGTGTGCACTCCTTTTCCTCATGTATGGATCCAGGTAAATGTTTCCACATCCTTTGTGGGAAGGACTGAGTGGCATTGCAATTTCTTTCTTCTCATGACCAAGATTTTCTTTCATTCAGTGGCCTCTATTTCTGAACACTAGCTCAGGTCTGGAAACTTGGCAAAGTATAAGGATTTCTATTGGGATTTCCACCTTTGATTTCTTCTGATTATTCTCATTGATTGCCTCTTTATCTTATCCCTAGGAAAGCCAAGGGACCTTCTCCGTGATTCTTTCTATGTGGGCCACATCCTTCCCCCATTAGCTGCAACTCTGACTTTTCCCTGCCTGAGGCAGGTAAATGCTTTTTTGCAAGGCAAAAATATTTACATCATCCTTCAACAAAGGGAAAATAATAGACTTTTTTCAAGAAGTGGACTATTGAGGGGAGAGGTCAAGAGTTTTAAGTGTCTTGAAATTGGTGACCCATTTCTTGTCTCAGAATCCCAATATGTCTCAATCATAGCCCTGACCTTGAAATAACAGGCTTGTCAAAGTGGAGAAGCCAATATTTTCTAGAGCTCTGGCACCTATTATTACATTCCAGGCCTGATCTTCATCTTTTTCTTCCCAACAACTGCAGGATATTAGCATCTTTTTATATGCTAGTAAGGATCCCTCCTAACTTTGCTTTATATTGGTAATTAATGCTCCTTGTCTTCTCAACATCTTTTCTAATTAATAAATATCATATACAACAGTCATTCAACTCAATTTTCTCTTTCCTCAAACATTTCAAAACCCTGATATATGACCTCACCAATGCATGAGCTTCTCATTTTAGAATCTGTTCCGAGGACCGCCCTTGGTAGGACAGTGTTACTGGGCACATTGCTTAGGCAACATTCTCTGAAGCAGAGGTTTGCATGATGGTGGTGATCAGACACTGTTCACAGGAAAAAAAATGCTTTATGAGTGACAAAGGAAGAATTGGATATTTAAAAAAAAAATCTCTTGTGATATAACAACAACTGAAGCCTCAGTTGACTCAATGTGAAGTTTTTAGCCTGGAAGGCCCTTTAGATATATGCCAAATTGAGGCGAGAGAGCCAGAGTCTTACATACACATCAAAGAGTCAATGAATGTGAGAAGTTCTTGCTTGGAGAGTGGGTAAAAGCCTTGAGCAAAAGAGCTTCTTTAAAAGGAAAGCAATCCCTGGGGATGTACTCAGCTCTAAGCCATAATAATGCAACACTTCTGACAGCCTGGAGGAAAGTTCTGGAATCTTAAAAAAGGTATCTGACCAAGACGCCAGAGCATCTAATCCATCATGTTTTCAACAAATGATAAGGCACATCAATAGTATTAAAAAAATTACTTCATCATGTATGTGTGTTTTTGCTTAGGTCGTGTATGAAATAATGTTCACTAACATGTTGGTATGAGTTATTTCAGGGCAAGAAAAAAGTCTGGCTCTGTTTATGCTTTTCCTTATATTGTGTATGTTCCTTCGATTTCTTTAAAAATGAGCAAACACTCTGCATAATCAGAAATACCATGTGCCTATTTTTATTGTTAAAATATTAAAAAAAAAATTAAAAACATCTTCAAGAAATAACTTAGATTCTGTCTTCCTTGAAATCCTGGCATACTTTTTTAGTTTTTGAATCATAAAAAAGACAAATGAGTTTCTGTTTATTCAACAAAACTTTATAATTCAAATCGGACTTATTTTATCTTATTTCTGTTTCAAAAAGTTTAAATTATATATTTGTAATCATTCTCTTGTTTCTTTGTTAACATATATTAAATATCTTATATCTTTTATAGACACCATTTAAATGAACTGAGTTCCTCTTCAACTGTTTATATTTCTTGTTTCTGTTTTATAGCTTTTGCAACTACAGTACACTTTGGTGTCATTTTAATTTCTAGGTGAAATTTGTGTTATCTTTTGGTGACATTTTTCAAGAAATTGTTTATAGGTCAATTTCTTCATGTTCTCTGTGGATACTGTCATTTTCCTCAATAAGGCCTTTAACAGGCTCTTTCTCCCTGAACTGCAGCTTGCAGTGAGACTAACAGGCTTTTGAAGTTGCTTGTTAGATTTTCTTTGATGTTTTTCTGAAGATTGTAGAGAACACAATCAACCCCTGGTGTGTTCATATATGTTTTTGATGTCTTTTCAAATCCAATTTTTGTTCTAAAGTGAAGTTCACAACCATATTTCTAACAGTTTTTGTTCTTCTGAACTAACATCTTTCAGCCTTTCTCCTTAATCACTGTGATAACACTAAAATTTCTGCTTTCATTGCATTCCTTAAAATTGAAAATATAAAAGTTAAGGAATTTATGTTTGTGAAAAAACTAGGTACAAGTTAGAACATGTCATGATTCTTTAAAATCTTACAATTTAATTGGAATGCATATTCATTTTATTAAGGGATATTTTGGATAAAATCAAAGTAGCAGGAAAAGATGGAGTAACAAGCAGACTCACAGAATATAATTTATCTTTCTTGAGTCATTTTTACTAAAAAATGAGAGGCTATTTCTCCCTAATTACTCTGAAAGGAACCTTTGTAATTAACTGGGTGACTGATTAGTAGCTTTTACTTAGGGAATATAATGGACTATTATTGCTAATGAGATTCCCCAAATCATAGCCTCAACACTAATAGGCATTGTAGTAGCAAGAACGTGAATTCTTCTCCTCCTTCTTCTTTAATGTATTGTCCTGTTATCAGTTATATGCCAGTGAAAATTCATTATGGCTACCTCTTAATTAGGGACTGAGCAATACAAACAATTATATGTACAATGGGTGTATGCTCCAGAGAAAGTCAAACTGAATAGGATTTGCAAAAGTCTGTACAACTAACTCAGTAATAGTTTCTAATGGCTATAATAAATGAATAAACAAGGATTTAGAAATTAATTGATTCTTATTTGCCCTAATTTTCTACTGGATTTATTTCTATTGAATCTTAGTACACTTAGACTAATTATATCTGTTGAAAACTTATGTATTCTTAATAGAAATTAAAAGAATCAAGCCTAATACTCCAGGGCTCAGTTTTCTGCACTGACCTTGGTATTTGACAACTCCAGCCAATTTTCCACTTGCTTCCCCACCAATGTTTCTTCAGATTGAAGACTAACATCTAGAAGAGTCATGAAGTCTAAAGTCCAGAGGAGTCTTATCTTTTAGAAAGTTTTTCAAACATCCCAACCTCAAAAAAGTTTGGCTAACTGGTGTTCTTCCACAGCCCCACACATGCAAACGTCTTTATTTCACTTGTGTCATTATTTTTTTCTGTTTATATGTCTTTTTCTACAAGTACATTAATATGAAGGTATATTTTGAAATAAAGACACTTCCTCAACATTTATTCCTGAACCTGATACAGAATAGATGAACAATCCATGTTAATTTTCTAAAATGAATGTTACTTTTTTCAATTTTCTACCAAGATGGCAAATTCCTAAGGCTGCATTATTCTTTCCTCAAAAATATTATAGAAGAAACTATAAAGGGAAAACTAAAATCCAAGAAATAAAACAACAATAAAACACCATGAATAATGCCTTAGGTGCAGGTGCAGAAAGGAAAAGAAACAGAAAAGAATATATGCAGATTTTTGCAAAAAGCCCAATATAAAAAAGAAAATATCGGCCGGGCGCGGTGGCTCAAGCCTGTAATCCCAGCACTTTGGGAGGCCGAGATGGGCGGATCACGAGGTCAGGAGATCGAGACCATCCTGGCTAGCACCGTGAAACCCCGTCTCTACTAAAAAATACAAAAAACTAGCCGGGCGAGGTGGCGGGCGCCTGTAGTCCCAGCTACTCGGGAGGCTGAGGCAGGAGAATGGCGTAAACCCGGGAGGCGGAGCTTGCAGTGAGCTGAGATCCGGCCACTGCACTCCCGCCTGGGCGACAGAGCGAGACTCCGTCTCAAAAAAAAAAAAAAAAAAAAAAAAAAAAAAGAAAATATCAATGTTATATGACATTAAAATTACAAACTTCTGTTCACCAAAAGACTCCAATAGGAAGTGAAAAGTGCAATGCAGAGAGACGGAGAATCAATTTTTGCCATTCATATAGTAGACAAGAGACAAATCTAGAATACACCAAAAATATCACTAAATCAATAGAATAAAATGCAAATAACCACACACCACAGGATAGGCATATACTTGAATGCTCACTTTACTAAAGAAATAACAAAATATTTATTAAGCAGGTAAAAAGATTCTCAGTTTCAGGCCTGGTGCCATGGCTCATGCCTGTAATCCCAACACTTTGGAAGGCTGAGGCAAACTGATTGCTGAAGCCCAGGAGTTTGAGACCAGCCTAGGCATCATAGTAGGACCCCCTCTCTACAACAACAACAATAATAATACAATAAAATAATAAAAATGATGTTCAGTTTCATCAGTACACAAGTACAACTTTGATTAGGTACCACTGCACCAGAGGGATCAAATTTAAAAGTCTATTTATAGTGTGTTATTAAAAAAAAAAAAAGAAAAAAATCCTAGTAGAATACCTGGAATGCTTGTACCTACTTGTAGGAATGTAGAAATTGCCTCAATTTCTCCAGGAAAAAGTTGAGCATCTACTACTTCAGACCACATGTCTATAATATAAGCAAAAAATTCACTATTGGATATGTTTTCAGTAGAATTGTGCACATCTGTGTACTCTATTTGCAAAAGCAATAACAACAAAATAATTAAAAGCAACCTAAATGTTGATTAATAACAGAGTGCAGAAATAAATTATGATTTATTCAAACAGTGGAATGCTATGCAGTAATGAAAATCAGCAAACTGCCCCTATACTAAACATCATAGGTGTGTCTCCTAAACACAATAAAAGACAAAAAAATCAGTGATAAACGAGGACATATTATACGGATTCAGAAATCCAGAGAGAAAACAGCAGCATCAGCAGAATAGAAATAATTCCTGACCTATGAGACCCATTTCACCAAATAAATGGAACAAATTCCTAGCTGGTACATATTCTGAGAAAAGTTAAGGTAGAAACTTATCTGGAATTTGAGTAATTATTATATAACCAGAAATAAATAGATGAAGTTACATCATAGAGTTTTTAAAATGAATTTCTGATACACTTTACAAATGAATAAATAATACTTAGGGTCATGAATGTCATCGTGTGTGTCATTGTCTATCAGTTACTTTGAACAATTGTGTTAATCAAAAGGAAAATTTCCCTTCTCCTCCCAAAATGTATATTTCTACTTGCATGCAAGAATGTTTGGTTATAACTTGACAACTTTACTCAGTGTTCATGATTCCTTTTTGAATGATATATGTGACGAGTTTGAATGGCCATTGACGTTTAGATTTTACATTTGTCTAAGAATATTCGCATGCCTTCAAGCTGTATGCCTTTTAAGTCAAAGCTAAAATACACTCTTTTCTAAGAAGGATTTTTAGTACATTACAGTTCAAAATAATTTATTTTTCTGCTAGAGTAATAGCCATTACTGTCTCTAATACTTGATCAAAAATTAATCACTTAATTGCTAAACAAAGCTATTGCATTTTCTTTTATTCATTTTATTGCCAAATAGTTCATGTGCTTTTACCATTTTCTGTTCAAAAGAAAAATTAAGCTTCTTAAAAGTATCGTATTTGTACTTATAAATAAGTCCTAGAGTATCTACTGAAATGTACATATTGGTATCAAAACACTTATATACACATTGATATTCTCCTGTGTAAACATTCAATAATATTAACTTGAGTCAAATTAGGTGTACAATTTTGCAATTCTTACAAGAAGTTTTCTGTAGGTGCTGGATGCCATTTATTACTGCTCAATATTTAGATTTTGGTGACTACGAAGTGTTGATTACCAATAAATAATATTTCTTTTTTGAAAAGCTTGACCATTACAGAAAAAGAATAGTTCATTCTGTAAAGCAGTAAGTATTTAATATTTTCATAGTGATTAATAAGTATGTACATATATGCTTATAGAACCATATTAGATAGTTAATATAACTGTAAAAATGTGAAACTTTTATTATCATAATTTCAGTGTAAATAGTATTATTATCACAGAAATTTTTCTCACACATCCATGAAGCTCTAATCACCTGTTCCATAATCATTCAAGTTATCTTTTAAATATGATCATATCTTAATTTTAAGATTGATCTAAACTAAAAACACATATCTTTACTCTTGCACCGGTATTATGTTTATAAAATATCATTTTTAGTATTTTAAAGCTGCTTAGACCTTTAATAAAATAAATTTTGAGGGATAAGGAAACCATAAGGAATAGACAGTTTTAAAGACTTGTGATAGTTCATTTTCCCAGAAGACTTTGAAGCAAGAGATGTAATTTTCACTATTACAGTCATCCATTTACTCTAAAAACAGAAAAGGAGTATCTATCATTTGGATATTTTTAAATAGTCTACTATAACACATTCCTGATAAGTGAACTTTTGAGCCGTCAGGCCATAATGGAGTAACTTAAAACACAGTAATCCCTGAGTTATTCTCCATCAGTGGTAAGGAGTACATTTCCCATATCATGAATTAGGGTTTTTTTGTTTGTTTGTTGTGTGTGTGTTTGTGTATATTAGTCCATTTCCATGCTACTGATAAAGACATACCCGAGACTGGGCAATTTACAAAAGAAAGAGGTTTAATGGTCTTACAGTTCCTTGTGGCGGGGGAGGATCAAGTAGCATTTACTACCTGGATGGCGGCAGGCAAAGAGAGACAGCTTGTGCAGAGAAACTCCCCCTTATAAAACCATCACATCTCATAAACCTCATTCACTATCATGATAATAGCATGGGAAAGACCTGCCCCCGTGATTCGATTACCTCCCACCGGCTGCCTCCCACAACACGTGGGAATTTAAAATGAAATTTGGATGGGACACAATGAAACCATATCAGCTTGTTTTTGGAAACTCAGTGCCCCTTACTTATAATATCAAAAGTTATTGAGGAATTCTTTTATCTCTGAAGTTACTGGTAAAATTTATTAGAAGACTTGTCTTTCCCTTTTAGTTGTATTTATTTGTTTTTTGAGTGTTTACCTTCGATGGTGAATTAGCTCCAAGCATTCAGGATGAGCCTATGTCTTAGTTTTATATAGCAGTCCTTATTGCAATGTCAAAACAGTGACAGTCATCAAAAATGTTTCCCCTGATAGCACGTTATTCAAGTACTTCTCCTCTTAACTAATGTGATAATAAAGTAAATAAAATATCTATTTTTTAAAATGAGAACTACAAGACTGAATGTACCCTTTTCAATGTAATAAATGTATCATTTTAGAAGATTATAAGTGACCCTATGAAATGTTGCTTTACTTATACCTTCTCTATGGAAAATGAACAGGTACTATTTGATGTGCTTGGTTACAACTTTTCCAGATCAGACATCAGAAAAGTCAGTATTTTTTGCACATGTGAAAAGTTATAAAAAGGGAAAAATAGTTTGTTTGTATATAAGAAGTTTTGAAATTGCCTTACTAGAGGAGAGGGAAGGGTATTTAAGCATTCAAACAGCATGGATACTGGGGCAGGCAATACAGAGATAAGTCATTTACAGATATTTTTATTATATCAGACTGATGAACAACAATACATTCTTGTGTTTCTTCCCCTTAAAATATCCTTTGTGTACCTTTTTATTTGAAATTATTTTCTCAGAAGCTCGGGGATTTAAGAAATTATCTGTTTAAATAAAATTTCTTTTTCCTCAATATGTTTTTTCCTCAAGATTTAGCAATTTATATTTTTAAAAATGAAAATTGGCTTAATTTTATATGGGAAGCAGATAGAGATGTTGTTACTTTGGGGGTAGCTTTAATATTTCACATAAATACACTTTTCTTCCAAATATACGCAGGATCAGGCAGATACTTTCCATGCACTATTAGAGTCCAGCCCAAAATGTTTTTTTCCTGTTTCTTAAAACATGGTAACTCATTATAGGAGTTCAGGAATAAGAGAGGTAATATAAAATTTATTAAATATGGGATTTAGGTAAGTTGATCAAATCTGAATCTTACAACTGAAGGACATTATCAAGCTTCATAAATGAAATATGTGTGTGTGTGTACATATACGTATATATGGCACTCTTGTATTCTACATGGCATGATAATGTAAAATATAACAAATTAATACATTATGAGATCACTAAACATGTGATGGTCTTAGAATGATAAATCGGAGGTATATTACCTTTTAAATATATGTCTGCATATAATTCAGCAAGAAAATTTTGTACCTTAATTTGCATTCTTCCTTTGATAACTGCTCAACTCCATTAAACGGGACAATTGGGAAAGGGATTAAGAAATTGGCCACATGGGGCAAACAGAAAAGAAAAGAAAAGAAAAGAGAAAGGAAAGAAAAGAAAAGAAAGCGAAAGGGGAAAGGAAAGAAAGGAAAGGAAGAAAGGAAAGAAAGAGAAGAAGGAAAGAAAGAAAGAAAGAGAAAGAAAGAGAAAGAAAGAAAGAAAGAAAGAAAGAAAGAAAGAAAGAAAGAAAGAAAGAAAGAAAGAAAGAAGAAAGGAAAGAAAAGAAAAGAAAAAGAAAGAAAGGAAGGAAGAAAGGAAAGAAAGGCAAGAAAGAAAAAGAGGGAGTACAAAATGAAAATATATTCTGTTCTTTGCTGGGGCTCAAAAAAGGATACCCTTTGAAATGCTGAGTCCTTTGAAGTAAGAGACTGGAAGGCCTCAGAGGCACCCTCAGAGGGAAAGTCTCTCTCTGACCTTCTGCTGTCTTTGTCTCTTGCCCTGTTTCTCCTCTGAAGCAAGTCACAGAAACCAGAATTCCTCTTCCCCATGGTAAGTCACAGAAACTAGAACCCATCCCCTCTACCACAAAGCCAGCCATGAAACCTACAATCATCACTCTAACCTCCCGCCATCTTTCTGTACATGAGCTGGCCGTAAAGAAATTCACTGACCGGCCCGGCGCGGTGGCTCAAGCCTATAATCCCAGCACTTTGGGAGGCCGAGACGGGCGGATCAGGAGGTCAGGAGATCAAGACCATCCTGGCTAGCACGGTGAAACTCCGTCTCTACTGAAAAATACAAAAAAACCAGCCGGGCGTGCTGGCGGGAGCCTATAGTCCCAGCTACTCAGGAGGCTGAGGCAGGAGAATGGCGGGAACCCGGGAGGCGGAGCTTGCAGTGAGCCGAGATCGCGCCATTGCACTCCAGCCTCGGCGACAGCGAAACTCCGTCTCAAAAAAAAAAAAAAAAAAAAAGAAATTCACTGACCTATCTTGTCTGTTAGTAGGTCCTAAGACCCTCATTTATAAAGGATGTTCTAAAACATCATAAATGTCCTGACACATACCTAAAAGATTTTTAAAACTCTGCACAGATAGGCCAAGAAGAATCTGGACAGGCCCTGCTGAACATTCCCCCTCATTCTATTACCATTGGGTCATAACTTTTTTGTCCAATCCCATTTATACACAGCTGTATGTTCTTCATTAAAACTAAGCATAAAAATACATAGTTTTCACTGGTCCTTTGGGTCTTCATGCCTGAAGGCTCCCACGTCACCTAAAACTTTGATTAAATCAATTTGTTATGTTTTCTTTCGCTAACCTGTCTTTTGAATAGCAGCGTCAGCCATGATCTTTACGATGAGTAAGAAAAGGTATCACACCTTTCTGCACCTACACCTTCTTCAGCATTTTGCTTATAATTGCTTGTTGTAATCAATCCAAAAAATTTGCTTGCTTTGCCGAAAATTAAAATTTAAATATAGAAGACAGGCAAGGTGTCAGAGAACCTAATGGGCCTCCAAAATTTGTATTGGTAAATACATTTATGTTAACTACCATACTAATTGTAGAAACAGCTATGTATTCCATGATAGCAATTTGCTTAATCATTAATTTCAATATAGCCTAAAGATTATCTGGTATTCTTTTAATTAAATATTTTTGTTTTAAATATAATTAACTTGTGTTCTAGTGCTAAAGACAACAGGTTTCTCACTCTCACCTTTTACTGGCCTTGGAGTTTAGATTGAATTCAGCAGATAGCTAAGTGATGTACTTGAAATCACAGGGACAAGTCAAAAAGAAACGTTTTTTGTTACAGGAGTAAATTTCAAATGTCCCGCCACAAAAAGTTAGGTGATTGATATGTTAATTAACTTAATTTAATCATTCCACATTACATAACTATATATCTGTGTGTATAGCAAAACATTACATTGTACCCAATAAATATATACGATTATTATTTACCAATAAAAAATAATTAAAAAGACGAAAGGTCTTAATCAATGATGTGCTAAAGCTTAACACTCATTTTCAGTTAAAAAAACAGATAATAGAAATTTAAATGTTTTTATTTTATATAATGTTTAAAAAGGTTGTCATTAGAAGCATGAAAATTGCCTAAACTTGGTAATAATAATCCACAGTGGCATGTTTTATTATTTTATTGTTTATAAAATATAGTGTTAATAAAGCTCAAGATATTTGGATTACCAGTGCTGCTAATTTTAGAGATACAAATGGTGATATGCACCTATAAAGAAGTAAGCCTGGTCAAGGTGTGATAGTAGCAAATTGTTGACCTGCGGGGATTGCACACATTTTACCATTGAGGGTGTAAATGTTATAAACAGCAAAATTTAGCTGTGAGTTTCACAAGTACAATATTTGTTTTCAAGGTCACAAAGTTGGTGGGAAACTATATTTGTATTGTGTGTTCCTAACCTACATCAACCCTTGGGCAAATTGTTATCATAATCATATTTGAGATGTGGTATAAATTAATATAGATTTAAGCAATATATAGAAATCCATGGATTTATTTGTTCAATAAATAAATGAAAGTAATATATTTTACTCATTAGTGTTAAGAGACAATATTCTAAATATTAATTCACATAAAGATATAGAAATAAACATGTATTGGATATTTTATTTAACTCAAGGTGGAGGTAGATGTTGTAATTGGTTCAAAGAAGAATCTAAATAAAAGGCACATTTATAGAGCACAAGTATTAAAATGGTGTATAAATGGAGGCAAAAATTAGCCTCTTCTCCAACTGAGGAAGGATGGCTTTTGAACCTGTACTGGGCAGGGCAGAATTTTCATGTCTGTAGACAAGAATTCTTTGGTATTGCTAAAAGTTTTCTACAGTAATTTGCAGAGTTATAGAGTAATTCATATAATTAGAACAAACTGCAGGACTGACCTCTAGACATCCCTTTTCAGAGTTGTAGAATAACTCATAGAATCAGATAAACTGCAGGGGTGTCCCATAGACAATGTGCTTCTACTGTAGCACAGTTGTTTTTTTCTGCAATACTAGATTTTGGATAATTTAACATGTAATTTAAAGACAACTGTGATACTTCAGAAATAAAATGAACTCTGCTGTCAAATGGAAGCCAGTATTGCTTTCATTTGTATCCTTTTTCAATATTTGTTCAAATCTTGTTTTTTGCCATCTAGTATCTGCGTGGAGTCATCAGTCACCTACCGGCTCTGTAGCTCAGTTTCCTCATTTGTAAAACAAATAAAACAAATGCATGTAATGCAAGTATTTTAGGAGGAGGAGCAAGGGACTAAATGGCACAACATGGAAAATACCCTAAATGAATATTATAAAAGTTTGCTACATCATTCTTACAATAAATATTCAAGTTAGATATTGTTACGATTCTTAAAGTTCTTTGCTCAAAGTTGCATGCCCATATCACACCTAGAACTGACTCTTTAGTAATTTCTTAGGGCTGTATTTAGTATTCCACATTTTGCATGTCAGCAAACCCATTTTATTCTCTCTGAAACTGGATCCCTCCTAACATTGTTAATGTCTAACAATTCCTCTTGCTCAGGGGGTTGTCTCAGGCGTAGTTGCCAATGATTGCATGTGCCCAAATCTGGTCATTGTCGTTCACATTGTCGACAAATCAATTAAATTATGTGATTTATTTAAATTAGTTATGTTGAAGTGTATGTTGAAGTAATTTGTTATTGAAATTGCCTTTAAAATAGTATGTTATGCTTTACAGTGAAATTAAAAAATCTCAGTGTATTCAGAAAATTTCAGAAACAAAAAATAATATATTCATTTTTAGAGGATTTATTAAAATTATTTAGTCTAAAAGAGTTTTCCATATATAAAATAAAAATTTAAAGCTATGAGGAAATCTTTCTTCATATTTTATGGGACACATTTTCTTCCTTAGTAAACATAAATGATAGTCCCTAATTACAATTGACAGTGTCCTAGATCCATTGAATTACAGCATACTAATTTATTCAATTTTCAAAATAACACTGATAGGTAGCTTTTATCACATTATGCACATGAGAAACCTGGAATTCAGAAAATACTTAAATTTCAAAATCCTTACAACCAATCTAGTGCCCTTTCTGCTACCCTACCAATAATACTCAGAACACTTTCATTCTATAAAGATTTTGCTCACAGCCTTAAGTAAACACATAATCTTTGAAGCAGCAATTTCTTGATCCATTATTTGATTCTTTTTTTTTTTTTTTTTTTTTTTGAGACGGAGTCTCGCTCTGTCCCCGGGCTGGAGTGCAGTGGCCGATCTTAGCTCACTGCAAGCTCCGCCTCCCGGGTTTACGCCATTCTCCTGCCTCAGCCTCCCGAGTAGCTGGGACTACAGGCGCCCGCCACATCGCCCGGCTAGCTTTTTGTATTTTTTAGTAGAGACGGGGTTTCACCCTGTTAGCCAGGATGGTCTCGATCTTCTGACCTAGGGATCCGCCCGTCTCGGCCTCCCAAAGTGCTGGGATTACAGGCTTGAGCCACCGCACCCGGCCTATTTGATTCTTTAAAGATATGGCAGCTCAATTGTGCTCACAACAAGGTGTTGAATTAAAACAAGTAAAATGTGACTTGTTTTAAACCAATCATATAGGGAATACATTTATTTTTCTTCGTAAATACATGGTGCTGTGTTATTTCAGAAGATAGTAAATGTTTTGTTCTATGTGTGATATTTGCTTTATAGCTGTTGTCACTTTTATGTGATAAGTCAGATGTATCAAATATATTACACTAATGTTCCATTATACATTCTGGAGAGCATGTGATAATAAAGGTCTTACATAAACTCTGATTAGGCAATCACCCACATATTGATCTCTTCCAAGAAACAGTCCTTCCTCTCTAAGGAAATATCTCCATATCAAGTTACATTTATACGGGCGTGTGTGTGTGTGTGTATTGCATAACTCACAGTTATTACATATCTGGAAAACTACTTAATCACATTACTTATCAAGAAACTACTAAAAAAGACAAACAATAGTTAATGTCTACAGGGTAGTAAATTAGAGAAATGTAGCTCCATAAAATGTATTTCCTTAGGAATTGTGGCAGATAAAGGTCATTACAATGAATCTTTTGATTCCCTCAAGAAAAGGTGAAGTTCTTAGGGATGCTTAGAAATGAAAACGGCAAATAATGAAAGACACAGTATTAAGAAAACACATATTTACATCCAAGGTTTTTTTTTTCTGGTTCTACATAAAAGGTTATTTTTTCTTTCTCCCCATTACTTAAGAATTTAAGTTGCAGACTATGTGAATAGGAATGAGAAAGCTTTATGATATCTCCCAGAAAACGTCACTTTCTTTCATAGAATGTGACAATAATGAATTTCACCTGAGCCTGTATTTCTGGAAAACAAGAATGGTTAGGAAATCCCAAATTTTCCTAAGGCCCTATCTCTCCACCTCTGCAGCAAGTTCCAGAATGGCTTGCTGCAAAGAACCATTCATCCCATATGACTTAGAATACACTCAACCTCCATTGCCCACTCTTCCACTCCTCAAAACTCACAGATGACTCCTTTAAAGTTTTCCTGTGATGAGACCAAACACAGTCAGCCCTTTTCCCTTCTCCTAAACCTGATGATAAGGTCAAGCACAGACCCTTCAACTTTTCATTATTTGTCTCATGCTTGATCAGCTGAGATTAGGACTCGTTGTCCTAACTAGACACAGAGATAAACATTGAAACTAACTAGACACAGAGATAAACATTTCCTCTTCAGCTGATAGAGATGATTTTCCTCATTGTCAAACAATCTCAACTCAAAATTACCTTCCTATAACTTGTCTTCTCCTTCCCAGAAAAATCTAAAGCAAAACCACTCTGCAAACTCTTGCTGACCTTCAGATCTAGGGTCTGGTAAAAGACTATGAAAAACTAGTTATTTCACCAAGTCATTAGTTTTGAAGATCTCTGGCTTATCCTAATGAATGGACATGCTCCCTCTAAATAACTTGAATTGAATTGAAAGATTCTGAAAAAAAAAATCATCCCTGTATGGCTCTTTCTCCTTCAATGCTAGTAAATGTTAGAAAATAGTATGAATTGGCAAAATAAACCATCAGCTAAATAGCCCACGAAGTTGACAGCAACCCAGCACTTTGGGAGGCCAAGGTGGGTAGATTGCATGAGCTCGGGAGTTCGAGACCAGCCTGGGCAACATAGTGAAATCCTGCCTCTATAGAAATAAATAAATAAATAAATAAATAAAAATAACTCACTGGACATGGTAGCGTGTGCCTGTAGTCCCAACTACACAGGAGGCTGAGTGGGGTGGGTGGATTGCTTGAGCCTGTGGGGTGGACGTTGCAGTGAGCTGAGATCGCATTGTTGCACTCCATACTAGGTAACAGAGTCAGTTCCTGTCTCAAAAAATAAATAAATAAATAAATAAATAAATAAAAGAAAAAATTCATAGCAAAAGAGGTATGCAATGTGGGCAATATCTTTGTAAGACATTGTGTGGGTGGATCTGTTTGTGTATGAATAGTCTGCATGCATTCAATAGGAAGCATTTATAACTGGGGATTCAATTAATGACAATAGTAACTAGAAGTTCCTCATATAATTTGAACTTAAAATACTTTTGTTTTGTGTGATTTTGAATACTGATTCTATGTGACGTTATTTTGCATATTGGTTTTAATTTGAAAAGGAGAACTTTTACTTGTGAATTTAGCTGTTTTACATAGCAATTATGTAATTTAGTGGTGAGTGTATCATCCAATACTAAGTGGAAGACACAAGGTCCTGTGTTGTTACGCCACTCCAGGAAGACATAACAAATATAATAAGGTAAGAATACGTCTATGTTTTGTGATATATACTAAATAAAGTCCCTTTAAAATGATCGTTCAGCCAATATTCTGCGGTGCCTACTCATTAATGTTCTTTTCTTAGATCGTCCAACGGTCTTTCCATGACACAATTTAATTTCTGGAAGAAGCTACAAACTTTGAAAATAAGAAGATAGGCAGTAAAAAGGTTATCTTAAAAAATAAGAAAACATTGAAAATAAATTATAAAGACATGAAATCAAAACTAATTTTTGAAGGAGCTGAAATAGTTTTATATCTTGTCCTCAGAGTTTTAAGATCAGGCAGTCTCAATGTACAAATCAGAAGTCCTGACATGATCAATAGAGCAATTTATGTTAAAAAAAATTCTTTAATCTGTGTCTCTCTTTTTTTCCTACACATTTCTGGGATGCCTCTTGATTTAATGTATCACAGCAAAACACATCAGACTATGACTATACTCTGACAGTGTGTGAGTCTAATTTGGCAATCTGAAACTGTGTTCTAGCTCACGATTTTATTTTAAATATATATTTAAAATATTATTGCATTACCTCATTGACTTTTTCTGTGTTTCAGTTATATGGGTCTTTGAAACTATCCTTGCTAGCATAAGAGGTAAAACAAGGGGTTCAATTTAAAAATAAAAGCAGCTATTTATTTGAATAAGGAAAGGGACTGTAGAAGAATCTCATGATTTGGAGCAAAAGTTCTAACTTCTTTCAAGTGAACTTGAGAAAAGTCACTTATCTGTGTTATTTTATTTTTCTACTCACAGCTTTGTTTTAAAGAGGTAACTAAGTGTATGTGTATACAACTAGTCTGCTTTTGACAGCAGTATTGCAGAGTATCTATCACTTTCTACTTATTCTTTCTCTCAGTAATGCTTGCTTTAATTGCATCCACAAACTACTAGCTGCTGCAAACACGACTTCTGTGAACAGCCTCATCCATGCCCTCTTATGAACCCAAGTGAAACCTCACAGGTTTCCCTCAGTTGGGTCATTGCGCATGTCAATGTTTAATTTGAATAAGGATTACCGGATACTCTCAAAATGACTGCACAAGTTCTAATTTCCAGCACCTGTCATAGTCTACACTTCCATTTTCATTCTACACTAAGGTACATAAATATATGCCAGGCCTTCATCTAATTTCTTAGCATTTACTTTATGTCTCATGATATTTCTTCTGTGGAAAAGAGAAAAATCAGTCTTTTATAATTACGCCATCACTTGTTAGCTTTACTAATAGGTGTGTGTGTGTATTTCACTTAATATTTTTATTTTATATATATATATATGTACACACACACACACATATATTTCACTAATGACCACTGATCATGCAGTATTAATGTTTAATCTCATAATGCAGGAATACATAAACATGTAAGCAGTTATAGCTTCAGGGCTTACTCTCAAAAAGCAGGTGAAATGTTTAACTGACTGATACTACTATTTAATGTTGTGATTTGGGGTAGGTTAATTAACTTCCCCAAACCTCTTTTTTTCCCTATTATTAAAGAGGTGCCAATTTCATAGTGAGAGACCGGACTAGCTGGAATTTCCTAGGCCTAAGCCTAGCTGGGAAGGTGACCGCATCCACGTTAAACACAGGGCTTGCAACTTAGCCCACACCTGACCAATCAGAGAGCTCACTAAAACGCTAATTAGGCAAAACAGGAGGTAAAGAAATAGCCAATCATCTATTGCTTGAAAGCACAGCGGGAGGGGCAAGGATCAGGATATAAACACAGGCATTCGAGCTGGCAACAGCAACCTGCTTTGGGTCCCCTCCCCTTATATGGGAGTTCTGTCTTCACTCTATTTCACTCTATTAAATCTTGCAACTGCACTCTTCTGGTCTGTGTTTTGTTACGGCTGGAGCTGAGTTTTTGCTCGCCATCCACCACTGCTGTTTGCCGCCATCACAGACCTGCCGCTGCTGACTTCCATCCCTCCGGATACAGCAGGGTATCCGCTGTGCTCCTGAACCAGCGAGAAGCCCATTGCCACTCCCAGTCGGGCTAAAGGCTTGCCATTGTTCCTGCACAGCTAAGTGCCTGGATTCATCCTAATCAAGCTGAACACTAGTCACTGGGTTCCACGGTTCTCTTGCGTGACCCACGGCTTCTAAGAGAGCTATAACACTCACCGCATGGCCCAAGATTCCATTCCTTTAAATCTGTGAGGCCAAGAACCCCAGGTCAGCGAACACGAGGCTTGCCACCATCTTGGAAGTGGCCCACCACCATCTTGAGAGCTCTGGGAGCAAGGACCCCCCAGTAACATTTTGGCGACCACAAAGGTACCTCCAAAAGCCGTAAGTAATATTGGACCACTTTTGCTTGCTATTCTGTCCTGTCCTTCCTTAGAATTGGAGGAAAACACTGGGCACATGTTGGCCAGTTAAAAACGATTAGGATGGCCGCCGGACTTAAGACTCAGGTGTGAGGCTCTCTGGGGAAGGGCTTTCTAACAGCCCCCAGCTCTTCTGGGTTGGGGACACTGGTCTGCCTGGAGCCACCTTCAACTTCCAATTTTCTTGGGGAAGCCGAGGGCCGGCTAGAGGCAGAAAGCTGTCATCCCGAACTCCCGGCAGTAGCCGGTTGAGAACATGGCGCAGCCAGAAGGCTCTACACCACAGTCGCATAAGCCCCTACCTTTCCTTCTGACCCATACCTCCTGGGTCCCGACCACCACTTCCTTGAAAGTGTAGCCCCAAACTTCTCCTTACCTCTGAATCTACTTCCTCTACTTCCTCTGGTCCTGGTCTCCTAGGTACTAGTGGTTCAGACTTTCATTTCCTCTAGCAAGTTGTATCTCCAAAGGGATCTAAGGAAGCTCTAGGCTGCGTCCTTAGGCATCTAGGCTGCAAACCCAGGGAATCTTATTCCTGGTGTCCCTCCCAATTTAGGTATACAGCTCTCAAAATGGGCAGTTATGTGGGACCCATTCCCCACCACGCTTGCCAGGGTCCCAAGTTTGTAATGGCTGAGAGAGAGAGAGACAGGGAGAGAGAGAGACGGGGGTGGGGGGAGGGAGGGAGAGAGACAGGGTGAGAGAGACTGGGAGAGAGAGAGACAAAGAGGGAGTTAAAGAGAAAAAGAAAGAAAAGGATTAAAAAAAAAAAAAAGCCGGGCGCGGTGGCTCAAGCCTGTAATCCCAGCACTTTGGGAGGCCGAGACGGGTGGATCACGAGGTCAGGAGATTGAGACCATCCTGGCTAACACGGTGAAACCCCGTCTCTACTAAAAAATACAAAAAAAAAACTAGCCGGGCGAGGTGGCGGGCGCCTGTAGTCCCAGCTACTCGGGAGGCTGAGGCAGGAGAATGGCGTAAACCTGGGAGGCGGAGCTTGCAGTGAGCTGAGATCCGGCCACTGCACTCCAGCCCGGACAACAGAGCGAGACTCCGTCTTAAAAAAAAAAAAAAAAAAAAAAAAAAAGGATTAAAAAAAAGAAGTGTGTCCTAGCCTGGCGCGGTGGCTCAAGCCTGTAATCCCAGCACTTTGGGGGGCCAAGACAGGCGGATCACGAGGTCAGGAGATCGAGACCATCCTGGCTAACACGGTGAAACCCTGTTTCTGCTAAAAAATACAAAAAACCAGCCAGGCGAGGTGGTGGGCGCCTGTAGTCCCAGCTACTCGGGAGGCTGAGGCAGGGGAATGGCGTGAACCCGGGAGGTGGAGCTTACAGTGAACCGAGATCTGGCCACTGCACTCCAGCCTGGGTGACAGAGCAAGACCCTGTCTCAAAAAAAAAAAAAAAAAAAAAAAAAAGTGTGTCCTATTCCTTTAAAAGCCAGGGTCAATTTCAAACCTGTAATTGATAATTAAAGGTCTTGTCTGTGACCCTATAACACTCCAATACCACTTTGTTGTCAGTGTAAATAAGGGCGTAGCCCAAAAGCACTGAGGCCACTGACAACCGGTAGATTTCCTATCAAAAATCCTTAACCCAGTAACCCGCGGATGGGCCAAATGCATTCAGTCAGTAGTGGCAACTGCTTTGCTAAAGGTAGAAAAGTAACTTTAGAGGAAACTTCATTGTGAGCACACCTCACCAGTTCAGAATTATTCCAAGTTAAAAAAAGAAAAGGTAGCTTACTAACTCAAATCTTCAAGTATGGGGCTATTCCATTAAAAAAAGGGTAATGTAACTCCAAGCACTGATAATTCCCTTAACCCACAGATTTCCTAACAGGGGATTTAAATCTTAATTGCCATACAAAAGTCTGACCAGACCTAGGAGGAACTCCCTTCAGGACAGGAGGATAGATGGTTGCTCCCAGGTAATTGAGGAAAAAAAAAAAACTCAATGGGTATTCAGTAATTAATACGGAGACTCTTGTGGAAGCAGGGTTAGAAAACTTGCCTAATAATTGGTCTCCTCAAACATGCGAGCTGTTTGCACTCAGCCAAGCCTTAAAGTACTTACAGAATCAAGAGTATCTTAATCCTGACTTAAAAGGTTAGCTACACCCTCTCTGAAATGAATTTGCATAAGAACTGTTGTTTATAGGAATGCATCTTGATGGGGCAGCTGGGTTGTTATGAAATACTCAGGAACCCAGTCCAGGTCTAGGGCTCACCCCTGAACGCATAGGCAATATTGGGCACGCTGGTAAAGGACCACTAGAATCCAGCAGCCCAGACCCCTTTCTTTGTGGTCAAGAAAGGCGGGAAAACAGGTGCAGGACTGCTACATCGGTGAGCGTAAGTAATCCGGGAAGCAGAGGTCCACGGGTGGTTACGCACCCTGGAAAGGAATAAGCATTAGGACCCTAGAGGACGCTCTATGACTAATGTTCATCGGAAAATGATTAGGGGTGCTGGCATCCCTATGTTCTTTTTTCAGATGGGAAATGTTCCCCCCAAGGCAAAAATGCCCCTAAGATGTATTCTGGAGAATTCGGACCAATTTGACCCTCAGACGCTAAGAAAGAAATGACTTATATTCTTCTGCAGTACCACCTGGCCACAATATCCTCTTCAAGGGGGAGAAACCTGGCCTCCTGAGGGAAGTATGAATTATAACAGGATCTTACAGCTAGACCTCTTCTGTAGAAAAGAAGGCAAATGGAGTGAAGTGCCACATGTACAAACTTTCTTTTCATTAAGAGACAACTTGCAATTCTGCAAAAAGTGTGATTTATGCCCTACAGGAAGCCCTCAGAGCCTACCTCCCTAACCCCAGCACCCCCCTGACTCCTTCCCCAACCAATAAGGACCCCCCTTCAATCCATTCGGTCCAAAAGGAGATAGACAAAGGGGTAAACAATGAACCAGAGAGTGCCAATATTCCCCGATTATGCCCCCTCCAAGCAGTGGGAGGAGGACAATTCGGCCCAGCCAGAGTGCATGCACCGTTTTCTCTCTCAGACTTAACGCAAATTAAAATAGACCTAGGTAAATTCTCGGCTAACCCTGATGGCTATATTGATGTTTTACAAGGGTTAGGATAATCCTTTGATCTGACATGGAGCGATATAATGTTACTGCTAAATGAGACACTAACCCCAAATGAGAGAAATGCCACCATAACTGCAGGCCTAGAGTATGCCGATCTCTGGTATCTCAGTCAGGTCAGTGATAGGATGACAACAGAGAAAAGAGAAGGATTCCCCACAGGCCAGCAGGCCGTTCCCAGTGTAGACCCTCACTGGGACACAGAATCAGAACATGGAGATTGGTGCCACAGACATTTGTTAACTTGCATGCTAGGAGGACTAAGGAAAACTAGGAAGAAGCCTATGAATTATTCAATGATGTCCACTATAACACAGGGAAAGGAAGAAAATCCTACCGCCTTTCTGGAGAGACTAAGGGAGGCATTGAGGAAGCATACCTCCCTGTCACCTGACTCTACTGAAGGCCAACTAATCCTAAAGGATAAGTGTATCACTCAGTCAGCTGCAGACATTAGGAGAAAACTTCTAAAGTCTGCCTTAGGCCCAAAGCAAAACTTAGAAACCCTATTGAACTTTGCAACCTCGGTTTTTTATAATAGAGATCAGGAGGAGCAGGTGGAACGGGACAAATGGGATTTTAAAAAAAGGCCACTGCTTTAGTCATGGCCCTCAGGCAAACAAACTTTGGAGGCTCTGGAAAAGGGAAAAGCTGGACAAATTGAATGCCTAATAGGGCTTGCTTCCAGTGTGGTCTACAAGGTCACTTTAAAAGAGATTGTCCAACTATAAGCTGCCCCCTCTTCCATGCCCCTTATGTCAAGGGAATCACTTTAAGGCCCAATGCCCCAGGGGACAAAGGTCCTCTGAGTCAGAAGCCACTAACCAGATGATCCAGCAGCAGGACTGAAGGTGCCCATGGCAAGCACCAGCCCAAGCCATCACCCTCGCAGAGCCCCAGGTATGCTTGACCATTGAGGGCCAGGAGGTTAACTGTCTCCTGGACACTGGCACGGCCTTTCAGTCTTACTCTCCTGTCCCAGACAATGGTCCTCCAGATCTGTCACTATCTGAGGGGTGCTAGGACAGCCAGTCACTAGATACTTCTCCCAGCCACTAAGTTGTGACTGGGGAGCTTTACTCTTTTCACATGCTTTTCTAATTATGCCTGAAAGCCCCACTCCATTGTTAGGGAGAGACATTCTAGCAAAAGCAGGGGCCGTTATACACCTGACTATAGGAGAAGGAACACCCGTTTGTTGTCCCCTGCTTGAGGAAGGAATTAATCCTGATGTCTGGGCAACAGAAGGACAATATGGATGAGCAAAAATTGTCCATTCTGTTCAAATTAAACTAAAGGATTCCGCCTCCTTTCCCTATCGAAGGCAGTATCCCCTCAGACCTGAGGCCCAACAACGACTTCAAAGGATTGTTAAGGACCTAAAAGCCCAAGGCCTAGTAAAACCATGAATAGTCCCTACAATACTCCAATTTTAGGAGTACAGAAACCCAACAGACAGTGGAGGTTAGTGCAAGATCTCAGGATTATCAATGAGGCTGTTGTTCCTCTATAACCAGCTGTACCTAGCTCTTATACTCTGCTTTCCCAAATACCAGAGGAAACACAGTGGCTTACAGTTCTGGACCTTAAGGATGCCTTTTTCTGCATCCCCGTACATGCTGACTCTCAATTCTTGTTTGGCTTTGAAGATCCTTCAACCACAATGTCTCAACTCACCTGAATTGTTTTACCCCAAGGGTTCAGGAATAGCCCCCATCTATTTGTTCAGGCGTTAGCCCAAGACTTGAGCCAATTCTCATACCTGGACACTCTTGTCCTTTGGTACATGGATTATTGACTTTTAGCCACCCGTTCAGAACCTTGTGCCATCAAGCCGCCCAAGCGCTCTTAAATTTCCTTGCCACCTGTGGCTACAGGTTTCCAAACCAAAGGCTCAGCTGTGCTCACAGCAGGTTAAATACTTAGGGCTAAAATTATCCAAAGGCACCAGGGCCCTCAGTGAGGAATGTATCCAGCCTATACTGGCTTGTCCTCATCCCCAAACCCTAAAGCAACTAAGAGGGTTCCTTGGCATAGCTGGTTTCTGCTGCATATGGATTCCCAGGTACGGTGAAATAGCCAGACCATATATATACCAATTAAGGAAACTCAGAAAGCCAGTATCCATTTAGTAAGATGGACAGCTGAGGCAGAAGCAGCTTTCCAGGCCCTGAAGAAGGCCCTAACCCACGCCCCAGTGTTAAGCTTGCCAATGGGGCAAGACTTTTCTTTTTATGTCACAGAAAAAAACAGGAATAGCTCTAGGAGTCCTTACACAGGTCCGAGGGACGAGCTTGCAACCCGTGGCATACCTGAGTAAAGAAATTGTTGTAGTGGCAAAGGGTTGGCCTCATTGTTTACAGGTAGTGGTGGCAGTAGCAGTATTAGTACCTGAAGCTGTTAAAATAATACAGGGAAGAGGTATCTTCCTGTTCTGTCCAGGGGAAGAGATATATCCTGTGTGGATATCTCATGATGTAAATGGCATACTCACTGCTAAGGGAGACTTGTGGCTGTCAGACAACCATTTACTTAAATATCAGGCTTTATTACTTGAAGGGCCAGTGCTGCGACTGCGCACTTGTGCACCTCTTAACCCAGCCACATTTCTTCCAGACAATGAAGAAAAGATAGAACATACCTGTCAACTAGTAATTGCTCAAACCTATGCCACTCGAGGGGACATTTTAGAGGTTCCCTTGACTGATCCCGACCTCAACCTGTACACTGATGGAAGTTCCTTTGTAGAAAAAGGACTTCGAAAAGCAGGGTGTACAGTGGTCAGTGATAATGGAATACTTGAAAGTAATCCCCTCACTCCAGGAACCAGTGCTCAGCTGACAGAACTAATAGCCCTCACTCGGGTACTAGAATTAGGAAAAGTTAAAAGGGTAAATATCTATACAGACTCTAAGTATGCTTACTTAGTCCTCCATGCCCATGCAGCAATATGGAGAGAAAGGGAATTCCTAACTTCTGAGGGAATACCTATCAAACATCAGGAAGCCATTAGGAAATTATTATTGGCTGTATAGAAACCTAAAGAGGTGGCAGTCTTACACTGCCACGGTCATCAGAAAGGAAAGGAAAGGAAAATAGAAAGGAACCGCCAAGCAGATATTGAAGCTAAAAGAGCCACAAGGCAGGAACCTCCATTAGAAATGCTTATAGAAGGACCCCTGGTACAGGGTAATCCGGGAAACCAAGCCCCAGTACTAAGCAGGAGAAATAGAATGGGGAACCTCACGAGGACATAATTTTCTCCCCTCAGGATGGCTAGCCACTGAAGAAGGGAAAATACTTTTGCCTATAGCTAACCAATGAAATTACTTAAAACCCTTCACCAAACCTATCACTTAGGCATTGATAGCACCTATCAGATGGCCAAATCATTATTTACTGGACCAGGCCTTTTCGAAACTATCAAGCAGATAGTCAGGGCCTATGAAGTGTGCCAAAGAAAGAATCCCCTGCCTTATCACCAAGCTCCTTTAGGAGAACAAAGAACAGGCATTACCCAGGAGAAGACTGGCAACTAGGTTTTACCCACATGCCCAAATCTCAGGGATTTCAGTGTCTACTAGTCTGGGTAGACACTTTCACTGGTTGGGCAGAGGCCTTCCCCTGTAGGACAGAAAAGGCCCAAGAGGTAATAAAGGCACTAGTTTATGAAATAGTTCCCAGATTTGGACTTCCACAAAGCTTACAGAATGATAATGGCCCTGCTTTCAAGGCTACAGTAACCTAGGGAGTATCCCAGGCGTTAGGTATACAATATCGCTTACACCGTGCCTAGAGTACACAGTCCTCAGGAAAAGTTGAGAAAACGAATGAAACACTCAAACGACATCTGAAAAAGTTAACCCAGGAAACCCACCTCGCATGGCCTGCTCTGTTGCCTATAGCCTTACTAAGAATCCGAAACTCTCCCCAAAAAGAAGAACTTAGCCCATACGAAATGCTGTATGGACGGCCCTTCCTAACCAATGACCTTGTGCTTGACTGAGAGACGGCCAACCTAGTTGCAGACATCACCTCCTTAGCCAAGTATCAACAAGTTCTTAAAACATTACAAGGAGCCTATCCCTAAGAAGAGGGAAAGGACCTATTCCACCCTGGCGACATGGTATTAGTCAAGTCCTTTCCCTGTAATTCCCCACCCCTAGATACATCCTGGGAAGGACCCTACCCAGTCAGTTTATCTACTCCAACTGCGGTTAAAGTGGTTGAAGTGGAGTCTTGGATACATCACACTCGAGTCAAACCCTGGATACTGCCAAAGGAACCCAAAAATCCAGAAGACAATGCTAGCTATTCCTGTGAATCTCTAGAGGATCTGCACCTGCTCTTCAAACAACAACCAGGAGGAAAGTAACTAAAATCGTAAACCCCCATGGCCCTCCCTTATCGTATTTTTCTCTTGACTGTTATCTTACCCCTTTCACTCTCACTGCACCCCCTCCATGCTGCTGTGTGACCAGTAGCTCCCCTTACCAAGAGTTTCTATGGAGAATGCGGCATCCTGGAAATATTGACACCCCATCGTATAGGAGTTTATCTAAGGGAAACCCCACCTTCACTGCCCATACACATATGCCCCGCAACTGCTATAACTCTGTCACTCTTGGCATGCATGCAAATACTCATTATTAGACAGGAAAAATGATTAATCCTAGTTGTCCTGGAGGACTTGGAACCACTGTCTGTTGGACTTACTACACCCATACCGGTATGTCTGATGGGGTGGAGTTCAAGATCAGGCAAGAGAAAAACCACGTAAAGGAAGTAATCTCCCAGGGTACATAGCAACCTTAGCCCCTACAAAAGGCTAGATCTCTCAAAACTACATGAAACCCTCTGTACCCATACTCGACAAATGGTTCTTCAAATGGAGCCCCAGATGCAGTCCATGACTAAGATCTACCACGGACCCCTGGACCAGCCTGCTAGCCCATGCTCGGATGTTATGACATCGAAGGCACCCCTCCCGATGAAATCTCAACTGCACAACCCCTACTATGCCCCAATTCAGCAGGAAGCAGTTAGAGTGGTCATTGGCCAACCTCCCCAACAGAACTTGGGTTTTCCTGTTGACACAGGGGACTGAGAGACCGGACTAGCTGGAATTTCTAGGCTGACTAAGGTTGCGACTTCCACTCATAGAGGAAGGGCTACCTTCTTCTTTTTGGAGCTAAACAGGGTCTTTTTCATCCTTTTTTAAAGTAATCTAGATGACACAAGACCAGTAATTACACACATTTGCACATGAATTTAATTCATGGCAGACACACTTATTTCCTGTCGTGTAACCTTTTTTTTTTTTTTTAAATAACTGCATCTTATTCCATGCCGACTGCTATTGATAGTGGCACAAGCATTAAATTTTAGGGTTATATGCTTGGAGACCTCTCTTTCTTCTGTCCTAGCTATTACTTTATTTGTGTCGCCTAGAAAAGGACCAGTCCTTAATTTTATCTTAAAAACTGTGATCATGGGAGGCTTAAAATGGGTCATAACATGCATCAGGTTGGTTATTTCCTGGGCTACATACCTTGGATAGAACAGCATTATACAAACAAGTTTCTTTTAGAGTCTTGATACGCTTATAATAACTATAAAATAATAGGACTGTAGCAATCTTTTGTCCTACCTCAGTGACTTGACGTATATACTGGGAACAGCCCTCAGTCTGAGGAGGGTCAGTTGAAGTCTTTACTGTACAAGTCCAAATTTTAAGGAAAATGAGTCCCCTGATGAGTTTCCTCATGGTTTGGCTGTGCATGGACCAGTCAGCTTCCAGGTGTGACTGGAGCAGGGCTTGTCATCTTCAGAGTCACTTTGCAGGGATTGGGGAAGCTGCTCCCATCCACGTACAGCTCGCAGTCTACTGATGTTTAAGGATGGTCTCAGAAGTTGGGTCCACTAGAATAAATTGAGTCCAATACTTCTATACAGCTATGTTTAACTGGGCTCTCAGATACCAGGAGCAAAGTGGCGGGTTTAGGGTGTCGCAAAACTTCAATGATTATGCAGGGATTTTCACAGAGCAAGCTTTGGTATCCGGTTAGTTTAGCATTCATTAGCTAATGGTATCCTTTGGTATTTATTAAAATTATCACAGCATGGGGGGACTTTATGTTTAGGTTTTGCCTAAGAGTTAGCTTATCTGCTTGTGCTAACAGGGCCATTGCTGTCAGGGCCCTTGGACATGGGGGCCAGCCTTTGGAAACCCCGTCTAGTTGTTTTGAGAGATAGGCCACTAAGGGCCCTACAGTCTGGGTTAAAACTCCAACTGCTATTTTTACTCTTTCTGACACATAGAGTGTAAAGAGTTTTGCCAGGTCAAGTAGCCTCAGGACTGGGTCCAACATGAGCTTTTCTTTTTAACTTATGAAAAACTCGTTGCTGTTGGTTGTAATAGATGTAGTTTATTTAATCTACATTTTCTTTGACTGTCATCTACCAAAATGTTCACTTAAATCCTGTAACTATTTGATTTCAAGCTTTAAATTGATCTGGTATTCCTTGTGGGGCTCCAATTGCATCTAAATGGATGTGAGAGTTGAAAGACCTAAAAGGGGCTTCTCTCACTTTAAGATGTCTTATTATTTTTATTTTTATTTTTTTTCTTCCTCTGGTTGACGAAATGCCAGGGTGAAAGGGATAGCCAAATGGACTAAAGCACAAGTGCCACTCTAGTTATTTGGCAGCGTGTCTAGTAAAGGTCCATCACAATACCACCACACATCTGCTCAGGGATGAACAAAGGCTGACTGATTGATAAGCTCTTGAAAATTCTTAAGCTCACTACATCCCTTCAGGTCTTCAAAGAATGCTGTTTCCTCCCTGCCATGAGAAACACGAAGTGAACTTAGAGTTGGGAGACAGAAGCTGGATGGCCCTCGGGGGCTGACCCTCAGGGACTTTGGGATATAGCAGAGAGAGCTTGGCATGACTTACTACTCCAGGCTGTAGAATCCTGGAAAAGAGCTACCATGCAGCCCATGCTGGTTGACTGGAGGACCACCTTAGTGGAAGGGGGACAATCAGGGCCTCTGGCCTGCCATGTGCACAAGCATAACAATTGCTTTTGTTTAACGTGCAGATGGAGTATTTGATCCATTTTAACCAGGCATTTACATCTTGGCATGCTGTCTTAATTGACAAAGTTTGTTTTAAGTCTTTAACTTCTATGATCCTCTAGTAAAATGAATGTTTTATTTAGCACCTATCTTTGTTAGTTTTTAGACCAAAGAAAGCTAAACACCATTTTATATTTAATAATGCTTCTTGTATGATTTTTATACCAGATAAGCTAAAATTTACCTTTATATTAGTGTGTTATTAATATTAAACTTAATTTTAATAAAACCTTGTAGATATATTTAATTTTTCATGTTTGACCATAAGGTAAGATTTTATAGACTCTTTTTAACCTTTCATAATTTTTGTTAAAGAGCAGGTTGATGCTTTAAGGAAAAACTTGTTGCGTTTTTACTTTAATGTCCAGTTCCCAGAAAAACTGGATGATACCTTTTTAACTTTAGCTAGTATGTTTACACACAGAATTTTCTTTATAATTAACATTTTAAAACTTCCTTAAACTTTCAAAACAATAATTTTTTTTAACCTTTTAATGTAGGTTAAACTCCACATTCTTATGCCTCCTTATAATCTTTTTACAAAAGATATATTTTACTTTTCTTATACACCTTGCACATAAACTGTTTTTTCAACAGTACTCAGGAGGCCTTATTACTTTTACATTATACAACATTTTTTGCATAAAATTTTTTGTAATTTTTTTCATGACTTTCGCAGATAATTTTTTGACATGTCTTAATTTTCTGACTTATTATAAACATTTTTTTCTTTAAACAACCAGTTAATTTATTTCAGGACAATAATTTACCATATAACATTCTTTTTATATAAATTCTGCCGACCCCCTTTTTTTCCTTTTCTTGAAATGTTTTAACATAGTTCCTAGTGGGGTGGGCTTATTTGTGCCTGACCTATGCTTTTTTGAGACAAAACACTATGCTCACACCACACGCACACTACAAAACAAATAACAGGTAAAAAGGGCACACACACACTTCTACAGTTTCCATCAAACCAAAATCAAAACCAAAATCAGAGTATCCAGAAATCCAAGCCAGGTCAAAACCAAAACCAAAGTATCGAGCAATCTAAGTCAAGTCAAAAGCAAAAACCAAAGTGCAGGTACAGGCACACCGTGGGTGATCAGGCCACGCTTCCACTCAAATGGAGTGGGCACATTCTCAAGACCGGTCCTGTCAAGCAATTCAAACCAAGTCAAAAGCAAAACCAACACCAAAGTGCTAATAAAGGCACGCCGTGGGTGATCAGGCCACACTTCCACTCAAATGGAGTGGGCAAGTTCCAAAGACTAGTCTTACCAAGTTTCAGATGTCCGGACTCCAAGTGCCAGTTTCTTCCCAGTGTTCAGCCACTGTGTTAATCCTCCACTGGGGGCCCACGACGCGCTGCTCTGATGAGGCGTTCCACCAGGGCAATTGCCTACCCGGGAGCTCTCTCAGGCTGGCTGGAGTCCCCCCAGGGATGCTCCACAGGGCGGGCCTAAGCCGCCGAAGGGGCTGCCTAGGCCGTCTGTCAGTCACCTCACTTCCGGGTCAGGGAACCAAGAAGTGTAGCAGAAGGAACCGCAGACAAAACCTCTCAGACACCAAGTTGTAGAAGGAAGGGCTTTATTCAGCTGGGAGCATTGGCAAGCTACTGCATTAAAATCTGAGCTCCCTGGGTGCACAATTTCTGTTCCTTTTAAGGGCTCATAACACTAAAGATTTCATATGCAAGGGTCGTGATTAATTGAGCAATCTAGGGGATACGTGACAGGGGTTTCATGCACTGATAGTCAGAAAGAAACAGAACAGGGCAGGGAGTTTTACAGTGTTCTACACAATGTCTGGAATCTATGAATAACATTGGTTTCTAAGTTATGAGTTGATTTTTAACTACTGGGTTTAGGCCAGGCAGGCCCAGGCCTGGTTTTGGGTCTGGTGCTGCGCTGCCTGTCTTTGGTTTTACTTCCTTGTTTTTTCCTTAAAACAGCTACTGAGTATAAAACAATATAAAACAATATAAGAGGGTCTCTTTTCTCACAACCACTCATAGACTGCTAAAGTGTTCAAACTGTGTTCAAATAAGGCAAAGGCCAACCTGTAACCAATCCAGCTATTTCTGTACCTCACTTCCGATTTCTGTATGTCACTTCCCTTTTTTTATCTATAAATTTATTCTGACTAGGAGGCATCCCTGGAGTCTCTCAAATCTGGTGTGATTCTGGGGGCTGCCCAATTTATGAATCATTCATTGCTCAGTTAAACTCCTTTAAATTTAATTTAGCTGAAGGTTTTCTTTTAACAGATCTAACTGTGTTTTTGTAGCCATTAGCCAAACCTTTTTTATCTCATCTCTCCACTACCTTTCTCAGCCTCTGGCAACCATCATTCTATTCTCTATCTCTCTGAAGCTTGTTACCTGGAGGCTACATCTCCATGATAAAACCTTGATCTCCACAACCCCTTAGCACCAAGATATTTCTTTCTACTAATACCAAGTCTTTAGATAATAACTCTTTCAACAAAGTGCTAATCAGAACATTTGAATCTGCCTATAACCTGGTAACTGCTGCTTCCAATTGTGCAGACTTTCCAGTCTGAACTAATGGACATCTGACAAGTATTGATTGATGTCTTATGTCTCCCTGAAATATATAAAATACTAAACTGTATTCTGACCACGGGTGCATATTCTCAGGATCTCCAGAGGGCTGTGTCAGGGGTCATTGGTCACTCATATTTGGTTCAGAAAATTTCTCAAATATTTTACCAAGTTCAACTATTTATGTCAACACATATCTTTGCTATTGTATCTCTTCAATATATTGATTTCCTTTCTATATATATCCAGCAGTGGGATTGCTCAACCGTATGGTAGCTCTAAAGGAACCTCCTTGCTGTTCTCAATAATGGTTGCACTAATTTACATTCCCGTCAACAGTGTGTGAGGGTTCCTCTTTCCCCACATCCTCACCAACATTGTTATGGCTTGTCTTTTGAATAAAAGCCATTTTGAATGAGATAAGATGACATGCCATAGTTTTGATGTAATTTTCTTTCGATATATCTGTCTCTCACTTCATAAAAGGAAAGCATAATGTCCTACATGGGACATTTTACAATGGTCCTTTCATCTCTAGGAATAAAACCTTCTGAATGAATACAAAAAGGGCTGAATCTATTGTGAATATGTAGAATTTGATGACAAGTTCCATAAAGCAAAAAAGGAAAAAAGGTTTGTATCGTTAATATTATAAAGCAGGCTTGTTTTTCCCTCCAAGTTACAAACTTATGACATAGTCTTTTTCTTCCTTCCTCTCTTCCTTCCTCTTTTCACTATGTTAGAATTAAGAGATGAGATAATTGTCATGAGGACACCTATTAATATATTTATTTGAATTTAAAATTTAATTTTCTGTCTTAAATAAGTTTGATTGATTGATCATACTTTACAATTGAGACTGGCTTTGCTGACTAGATAACCTTGTAGACAATTTTCTCAAATGAAATAAAATAAATATGTAGTACCAATATTTATATCAATATTTTAGTAATATTGTTTATGCCTATACAGTTTTAAAACTGGAAGAAACTATTTTGTTTTCAACTGTTAAAACTTTTAAATGTTTTAGATATTAACATGACAGTATACAAGAGGGCAAAGAGGTTTTCAAAATTATTTCAGAAAATGTGGTCCAAATGTTTGTAAAATAGGTTAAGATCTTTCCATTTCCCTAATTTATTAGAGCTTAAACTCAGGCCTATAGATATTGAGTCTGTTTTTCACTATCAGATAAAAACCCTCGACAAGTGGGCTTTTTTGTTTGTTTGTTTTTGTTTTTTTGGCTATAATTAAATATATTTCACATCATATGCTTATGCAACTGAATTTAAACATGATTAGAATATGTTCAAATTATTTTTGTTTATGTTTCACGCCCCCTCAAACACTTCATATATTGAAGCCCTAACCCCTAATGTGACTATATCCGGAGATTGTGTTTTTAGGAGGTAATTAAGGTTAAGTGAGGTCAAGGAGAGAATGTAGTCCTAATTCCATAGGATTGTGCCTTGTAGAAGAGGAAGATTGATTCTCTCTTCTCTTCTCTTTTTCTTTCTCTTCACAGTGAGAAGGTGACTGTCTGCGAGAGCCAGGAAGAGAGCTCTCAGCAGCAGCCAAACTCTCCTGGAACTTACTCTTTAACTATACAGCCTCCAGATTTGCGAAAAACAAATTTCTGTTGTTTATAAATTATCTGGTCTTGGGTATTTTGTTACAGAACAGGAATAAACTGAAACACCTCCATGCGACAAATTATATTAGGGTTCTTCAGAGAAACAGAAAAATAGGATATAGATTTAGCTATAGGAGGAGATTTATTTTGGGAATGGCTCATGTCATTATGAAAGCCAAAAAAAAAAAAAAAACCCCACAAAATGTCATCTGCAAGCTGGAGCACCTGAAAGTCTAAGAAACAGGGAAGCCAATGATGGAACTTCCAGTTCAAGTCCAAAGAGAGAGATTGGAGGTGCTCATGTTGTCCTGAAGTACAAAGGCCCTTAAAAGGAGCTCCAGTGTTTGAGAGGAAGAGAAGATGAATGTCCCAGCTTAAGAAGAGAGGCAGCAAACTTGCTCTTTGTTTGCCTATGATGATGCCCACCCACATAGGTGAAGACAGATATTCTGGTTCTTCTTTATTCATTTACTAATTCAAAAGCTACTCTCTTTTAGAGACCACCATAAGCCTACCCAGAAATAGTGCTTTATCACCTATCCAGGCGTCCCTTAACCCAGTTATTTGACACAAAATTAACCACTACATAAATACTATTAATGTGAGTACAATTTGAGGAAATAGCAGCTATCTAAATGTTACTTAATAAAAATGAAGGCATCGTTTAGATAAAATCATTTGTTAAAATGCTAACATTTATCCACTAAGATAAACTTTAATACTGTAGCCATCTTATGTCACTTTCTGCCACTCTATATAAATTTAACCATAGTATATATTAGCATCATCAACAAATTAAATATTTCTAAATAATACACTTCAGTTACATGTTTCTGACACATATAAATATCAGGAGGAGAAAATTATAAAACATATGAAAGAATTTTAAACATTCTTCAAGAGTTACTTGAAGATATTTGGAAAACATTTTGAAAGCAGCCATTACGTTTATGTATCTTCATATAATTCATTAAAAGTATAATTTTAAAAACTTCTAAAAATATATTATTTTTAACATGTAATTGCCTTAAAATATCAAACACAAATTAGGTCTATGTCTAAGCATATCTCTTAAAATATGGCATGAGTCTAGCCTAGAAAACTCTGTACAAAGTCTGATGATGGTGAAGCTGAGGTCAGATTTTAATTGATGCATGTAATGTAGTTTCGTGTTCAGAAATGTTATTCAGGGAGTTTTATGTAATAATTATAAAGGTATCCAGGTGACAATATAAGGATCAATAAGTTCATTTTCTTCATATTAAGGAAACAATTCAAAGGATGCGTTAATGATGAAAAATTAACTAAGCTCTTAAATTAATTATCCTCAAATATAATTCTCAGTTTAAAGTTATAGTGCCTGTCACTTGGAATTCATTAAGACATAGTAATTGGTATAATAGTTTGAAAAAAAACTGAAGTGAGAAACACTTACTTTTTAAAATTCATGATATTGTTTGGCTGTTCAACCACTAAATCAATGAGCTTTAGTGCATCAGAGAAAGAGCAATAATGGCTACAATAATAGATTTGTTGCTCAGTTTTAACTGTCAATCTATTTCTGATTTTATACTATGACTGTTGTCTTACCAGGAAGGCTTTGACAAAACAAAAGTGGGCTTTATCTACTTTGAAGACGTTATGTTTACATATCAAGAAATTAACCCAGTGAACTCAGAATGGAATTTTTTGCTGATTCAGACCCTCACTCTTCGAATTTATTTATTTATTTATTTATTTTGAGGTGGAGTCTCACTCTATTACCCAGGCAGGAGTGCAAGGGCATGATCTTGGCTCACTGCAATCTCTGCCTCCTGAGCTCAAGCGATTCTCCTGCCTCAGCTTCCGAGTAGCTGGGATTACATGCGCGCACCACCATGCTTGGCTAATTTTTGTATTTTTAGTAGAGACAGGGTTTCACCAATGTTAGCCAGGCTGGTCTCAAACTTCTGACCTTGTGATCCACCCGCCTCGGCCTCTCAAAGTTGTGAGCCACCACACCAGGCTCTGGGATTACAGATGTGAGCCACCACACCGGGCTCACTCTTTGTTTCTTAGTAACGATATTCCAAATTTTTAGGCTGGCCTCTAATGCTGTCGCAGGCAGTAAGTTACCATTAGTCTTGTCCTGTCATGACAACTGCTTTCCTTTTGCCAGGTACTCATTTCACCAGTTCCCCTCCCCTGTAGAAGGGACAGCAATTGTGACTTTTGAGTGATGTGACTTAAGCCATTGATATGTAAGGGGCAATCTTTTGGGGCTTCTGGGGACAATTTTAGTTGTATCTAGGTTAAAATAAGTATTTCTGTCTCATACACCTCAATTTTCTGTTTTAGAATGTGATCGTCTGTGTCAATTTTCATAATAAAGCGATACTCTTTTTTTTTTTTCTTGTTCTAGAGACATGGTCTCATTCTGTCACTCAGGCTAGAATGTGGTGGTATGATCATAGCTGACTACAGCCTTGAAACTTTGATTTCAAGCAATCCTCCCACTTCACCCTCTTGAATAACAAGGAGTACAGGCTTGCAACACCACACCTACCTAACTAAAATAAAGTTTGTTGTTTTTTTTTCTAGCGATGGGGTCTTGCTATGTTGCCCAGGCTGATCTCAAACACCTGACCTCAAGTGATCCTCCTGCCGGGACCTCCAGTGCTGGAATTACAGGTATGAGGCACTGCACCTGGCTAAGGCAATGCTGTTAAGGTAAAATGTCAACATGTATATCGAGGTATACCCAAAGGATGGGGTACAAACTAACTAGGACCAACCTACACAATTATTAGGTAGGAAAAAGACATTTTTCTTTGTTTGTTTAAATTAGGCTATTACATTGATTTCCATTAGTAACAGCTGATAATATTCCTAAAGGGAAAGACCCAAACATATAGAACTCAATGTTGTACAGAAAAGCAATCAAAAGCCACATTTTATATCCCAAACTCTGGTTTGTTCTAGGGGACACCATATTAAAAAAATATCTTTACTAAAGAAATAAATAATGATAGGACCTGAGTTCTACTTTTCTCCCATGCTACTTGCTAATTATTCTCTTCCAAACAGAGAATGTAAGAAGGCTGGCAAAGTCTATATTAAGAATACTTTCTCCTTACCTGGGACAATTGTTTGAATTGCCTTGCCTTGGTCACAACCTATTAATCTGAAGGCTAGAGGAAAGACAGAGCACAGAACCCGTCAGGCAAAAGAAAAAGAAAATTATCACATTTGTAGACTGTATTTAGTCAAGACACTTGGCTTTATATTTCAAAACTGATGAGATAGAAATATTTCACAATCTCAATAAATGATTGAAAAAATACATTAGCCAGAAAACTTCAAATCTGAAAAACAAACAAATGTGAATCTTCACCCCCTAAAATGACCCCAAGCTTCCAAATCTTCACTATTAGGCAATGAAAATTGGACATGATTTATGTTACGTCCTATCCAATTCTCAATTCATGTGTAACCATGGAAGACAATGGACAAAGAATCTTCTCCTTCCCTTAAAGTGATTCTTTTGTATAGAAAACCTATTGTCAGACTCTCAGGAATAAAGATCTAGGTCACCCCAGAAGGCAAATAACTCAGACCAGCTGAAGGGGGTGTAGAAAAAAAAAGACAGGATAAGAATTAAACATAGTCTCTGCTCTAGATGCAGTAATGGGGGGCGATGGCTTAGTTTGCTAACCCCTTTCACAGTGTTTTAGAAAAGGGGTTGGCAAACTTATTTTGTGAACAGATACAGATACAGTATTTTATATGTGCTAGGGTCACCTAGCATATATATATCACAGATTTTTCTCTTTTTTTCTTGAATTTTTAAGTATGTAAAAGGTGTCATCTGGAAACATACAAAACAGACTCATGGGCTGGACTAGGCCATGGGCCTAGTTTGCTGGCCCTTGATTACAACTAGCAACAACCTGAAAGAATCGGATCTTTCTTCCCTTCTCAGGGAAAACACAGGGCATCTTATTTTCTGGTAAAGCTTTAATATCCTGAATGTAAAAGTGGATTTGATGTATACAAATAGTAATTTGAGCCATATTCAGTTTACGTATCAGTCCAGATTTTTGCATCTTTGTTTTCTGAAGGGTAAATCCAACTTGTGTTGTTATAGAGCTGGGTTGCTATTTTTCCCATATCTGTTGTCACTGATGAGAACGCTGCTGCTATTGCTGCTCTTACTCTCTTGTGTCACCCACTGGCAAAAATAAACAATGCTTCATCTTATGCGCAGTCAGCAACACTCTTGTCACATCTCACTGAGTACCTTCTTGTAGTCTCTCTGTAGAGTTCTGGCAATAACAGATTGTTTGTACTGATGCTGTGGCTAATTCTGTAACAAACTCTCTTATAAGGTCCCCTTTTTCCCTAACTCACTTTTTAAATTTTTTTTTTTTTAATTTTAGACAGAGTCTCACTCTGTCACACAGGCTGTGTGCAGGGACTTGATCTCGGCTCACTGCAACCACCATCTCCCAGGCTCAAAGAATTCTCTTGCCTCAGCCTCCCGAGTAGTTGGGACTACAGGCATGGCACCAACCTGCCTGGCTCACTTTTGTGTTTTAATTAGAGACAGAGTTTCCCTATGTTGGCCAGGCTGGTCTCGAACTCCTGGCCTCAAGTGATCCACCTGCCTCAGCTTTCTAAAGTGCTGGGATTATAGGTGTGAGCCACTGCACCCTCCCCCATCTCACTTCTTTGTTCTCTTTCCTGCTTCTCTGGGCTTGAATCTTATGATCCCATTATTAGTGCCACTTATAATTTTGAATTGTGAAAGAAAATCTGCTTAGCAGATTTCCTTGTGTCATGATGTAGCAATCAAAGCATGATATATTTGGGGAAATAGAAAAGCCTTGAGGTTGACCAGTCTTCTTCACTTCTTCCATTGCTGCTAGCCTTATAAAATATAGTCAGACATTTCTGAATGTTCATCATAAGCTGAGAGAACATTGGTGATCCTCCTACAGGGCAAGTAGGGTAAGGGGCAATGAGTGCCTTAGTAGAAGTTGCCAGGAAGCATCAACCAAGTCATTCACAAAAAAAAGTGAATGTTTACACGACGTGGCCAATGCTTCTCCAACACAGCAAGATTACAAATGCTTTATTCTTGAGTCTATATTTCAATTTGGATTATGTGATACACATTTAGACAGACAGAATGTTTTTGGAGGATCTACAGCTTAAAATGTTCCCCAATGTTGGAAAAATGTCAATATTTCATATTAAATATTATTTATATAAATTTGCAACTTTCACACCTTTTTATTTCTTACAGTTAAGAACACATTTCAAAGAATCCCAAAATAATTTTATTTCTAATACTATGTTTTTAATATAAAAAGAATCTGTTCCATTCTTCTTAGTAGTCTCTCAACACCATTATGTTTCATTTAGACAAAATGCATTGAGTTATCAGAGGAACATATAATAGAACAAAACCTCCCAAAGTTGGTGAGAGACAAGTATACATTTCTGAGTTACTCTTAACACCAGACAGTTTTAAAACACATAGAAGTGAAGAATGAATAAAGTATGATCTAGTAGGTATAATCATTTTTGTAAAGTGCAGCCAGGAATGTCTCTTTCTATAATAGCTATTGAATTTACAAACACAATTAAGGAGAGCTACTAGGCTCATGCATCAATTGGACCTGAAGTCTTTACTGAAAACTCCCATTAGTGTCAAAAGCAAGAAATAGGAGCAAGTTTTACTAACACTGTTAGTTTTTCAAAAGTAAGGGGAGATAGCAGGGAATTCTGTTGAATGCATGTACATAGTAGTTTTAAACAAATTATTATAGACACAGCATATCTGTAATGTTCATTTATTTGGATGTTCACGTATTCACAAGAATATACCACACCAAAGAAGAAAAAATCAAACCTGCCACATGTTGGCAAAATTTTAAATATAAGTAATGTTTATTTTATTTGTTCACTTATTCCCTTTTGATTTTCATATACCAAAAAAAAATCTATTTAAAGTTTTATTACCCTTTTACTGAATCATTGGTAAAACCTGAAGGGGAATTTTCATAGAATGGGGTAGGAGCAAAGGAAGCAGAAAAATAAATAATAAGAAAGTCGTAGAGTCTTAATGTTTAAAGCTAACTGAGGGAAATAAATAATTGGAAATACAAGAATGACAAATTGTACAATATGTAACATATAATGAGAGTATCACTTTTTGATTTTTCATAAATATATACAGTAATTTAATGTGAGAGCTAAAAGATGTCAGATACCTTCCCTGTATTATCTGACTTAAATTTATTTACATCAACTTAAATTAACAGTTTGTGTGTGTGTTTTGTTAAAGGAGTTCTTATTTTCTTGTTTAAAAAAATAGTCTCCCTTAAAATAGTCTTGTTATTGAATCACTTAGCATTATTGAACATTTGTAAAATTAAGAAAAATGTGCCTTCCTGCTCTAAGACTGCTTTTCTCATTTTTGCAAAATTTATATTGAAAGAGTTTGCTCTTTTGAAAGAGTTAGGCTGTTATCATTAATTCTTCCCTCTTATGTTATTTACCTTAGCAAACTTTTTATCCAATACATACATTTTATATCATTTTATGACTGGATCAAAAACAATACTGAATTTGAAGAATCTCAAGATGAATCTCAATATTTTATAGTAAGGAAACTGAAAAAAAGGCATCATTTTTAAAGGTATATCAAGCCTCTGAAAATAAAGACTCAGAAGAAAATATTTATTCTGGTGTCTTTGTTAGATTTAAGTTTGTGATATATCTCCAGCAAATTGTTTCATTTATGGAGCTGACAAGTTTATAAGTTAAGGTGATGATGAACACATAGTACTTATATATACATTTATATGCATTTGCATAACCTCCTTCTTTCTTTTAATTTTCCAAACTATATATGTGCCCTTGTACAAAATAAAATTACATACATTCTCAGGACATGTGTCTGAAGTTGTAGGATCAAAAAGCTTCCACCAGCGCTCTCTCTCCTACCGCAACCAGCCTAAAGTGTCTGCTGTCTTTCTAGGACCTCTTAACCTGGTCTCATCTTCCATCCATAATGATTCCCTTCTAAACCTCCGTGATCATCAGGCTGGACTTCCTGAGATTTCACTTTTGCCAGCATCCTCTCTTGCTGTCTAATTGTCACCCCAGAAACACACTCGTATTTAAGGAACCACATTAAATAAAGGATAGCTATGACACTATGTGTCATTTTATCTATGAATCTTTCCCTAATGTTTCTCACTATCATAATTTGGAATAACTTTACATCCTGTGCATATTTTACCTCTGTTCTTGAACATAGAAAGGTGTATTCGAATCAACCATAGAAGACTGTCAATATCCTCTCATTTTTAACCTACAAAAATGTCAATTTTATATACAATGTAAGTTATTAAATTGTAGTTTATATGAATAATATCTGGTCATGATGGCAACTTTTACCAAACTTAATTTTTATATTTGGAGATAGAAACTAGAAAACATGTTCCTTTGAAACTGCACAGCAATCATTGATGTAACTATGATTGAAATATGCAGGTAAGGGGAATCAGTGCTTAGCTTTTTCACTACTACAGGACATGTTAGTTGTTTGCTCTGTGTATTGTTGTATGCTTCTTTAGTCAATGCTCTGAAAAATTATTTCTACCCTTTTTAAAAATAGCACTGGAATTTTTTCTTTGTGTGCAACCTTATGTAAAAAGCCAATGTATGCAAAAATGATAGTGGAGATTTTCCTGTGGAAAAGGGTTAACTAGGAGCTTCATTTCCTCAGCGTTTCCATTGCACCCCAACCCAGGATCACTTGAGTAACTCAGGGTAACCTATAGTGCAAGATTCTTAACTCATTTGACTGCAGTAGTAAGGGCCAGTTTTAGCATCTGAAGGACACTGGTTAACACACAGCGGGAAACCAAAGTAAGAATTCTTTCAGAATATCCGCACGAATAGTGCACCAGGGCACCAAGTCATTGCTTGCTGATTCTGTTTGTAGGATGGCGTTTACTAGGGTAGAGGTCCCAAATCCTAAAACACACTTGGGATTGTTCCTCTCTGAATAGACTAGCATACAGGATCTGTCAAATGTATTGTTTAGTTTGGAGCCCAAAGACAAATCACTGTCTAAAGCACACCAGTGGTACTGAATTTTAGCAGTGCTCTTTATGACTCTTTACAATCACTTTACAATTACTTTTTAGAGTTAGTCTATTTTTTTCACTCCCCCCACACACAGAATTTAAAGAAAGGTGAAGGCAACCAGTATATTTACAATTATGAGGAGGACTTAACAAACTATTGGTATTATATTGTTCTCAAATTATGAACATTTCTTGTCACTATTAGCCCCTAAGGGTATTGGAATCATAAAGGGAGAGATAGCATTAACTGAGCTTTTAGTCCAAGGAAGTACACTAAATACTCTGACACTGATAAAATGAATTCTCAGACAATTCTAAATAATTCCATTTTTATCCAGATTCTACAGAAAATTAATTTAATAACCTAAATTATCATGTGCTTTGACAAACTTGAAACAATAAATAGAATAGCGATGTAATGATAACTTTTAATCCAAAATTCATGTTTCCATACAACACAACAACATAGAAGGGTTAACATTAAATTGTATCTTTTTTGCCTATTAACCTCAAGATATTGCACCAGTCAAAACCAAATTTGTACGCTCGGTGGTGTTCAGAGATTTATTCTTTCCATTAGGTACATACTCAGCAGTGAACTTAGGCTAATGTACTTTCAATAAAAAGGTGGCAAATGTAAAGCATTTTGTATTAGCTTAAGAAAATATGTTTCAACCATTAAAAATTAAAATTTTCCTTCTTAACACATATCTCTTTTTCCCCTTTAGCTACATAATCACCTATTTATTTAAGTAATGGTGACCTAGGGTTGGTTATTTCCTGGCAGAAGAAAAAAAAAATCACATTATTACCTGCTGGGAAAAGCCTATCCATGGGTCACTAAAACTATTATAAACCATAAACATACAAAGAGAACTAAAATGAAAAAAATGTAACCATTATATATTAATAAATCCCAAGATTTTCAAAGCAAGGAAGGGGAGAGTGTAAGGATTTTTTGAAGTTGAATAAAATACAATATTGAATAATCACCATTTATTAACACCATTTTAGTAATACCGTTTAATCTTATTATCTTTCTCTGTTAATTTATTACTAGAAGAAAAATGTTCAAAACATTCTAATTCTGTCTCAGATACTATTTCAGTTGAAGATAATTATTTATATATTTTATGTCTTACAAAGAAGGAAGCGTTTTTAAAATTGGTTACTGAAATTAAATTAACAACATATTTTTCTAAAAGAATAGCATTTGATTTTAGGCATGCTATTTTTCATAAGAACCAAAGAAATAGATGTATTTGTGTGTAGGTGTGCCTAGATGTTAAGTTTCATATGTGCAAACCTAATTTATAACCCTAAAGTTGATTTTAGTTAACTGCTTTTAGTTTCTAATATGATACTTTTTATCTCAAAATTACCTACCTCTATCTGTGCACCCATAGAAACAAATTACAAAAATTTTAAGCAATTAAATAAATCAATCATTAGGTATCAAAAAAACCTCAAGAAACAATACTACCTCATAAAAATTACAAAAATAATTATAAGAAAACTTTAAATGTAACTAATAACAGTGGTTCTTTTTTTCTATTTTTCTTAATATACTTTATATTTATTAATAATTAATTTAAAGGCTTAGTGAGGCTTATATTTGTCCCAGCACTTTGAGAGGCTAATGTGTGAGGACTATTTGAAGCTACGAGTTCAAGGTCAGCCTGGGCAATATAGTGACACTCTATCTCTATACAAATATTGAACAATAATTATATTAGTTTAGAGTATTTTTAAAATCTAAACATTCAGAGTTTTGAAAAGCATGCATGTTTTGGTATTTTTTATTGAAATTTTTCTTTTGGATTACTTTGACAGACACCTTTATATCGTGAATTGATGTAGAACTCAAAATGAAATCTGTCTACCTGACAGAGTTGTGAGGATTACAGGTGAAGAAAAATCTTGTAATAAGGAGAGATAAAGATTCTCAAGAAGAACACAAAGGGAACTAATTGTAAAGACAAATATTCATAAACTGAATATGTAGATAAAATTCAGTTTATGAATATTTATTTCATGTGCCCAGGTAATTTTTGTATTTTTTATAGAGATGAAGTCTCACTATGTTGCCCAGGCTGGTCTCAAACTCCTGGGGTTAAACCAACCTCTCTTCTCAGCCTCTCAAAGTGGTGGGATTACAGATGTGATCCACTGTGCCAAGCCTTAAATGAAAACTTTTTCTCATCAAAGACATTGCTAAAAAAAATGGAGCTGCAAGACACAACCTGGAGACATGTGCAACATATATATCTGATAAAGGTCTCACATCCAGATGTGCAGAACACCTATCAAATTTAAAATGAGCTAATATCTGAACAGATATTTCAAATAAATGATACATGAATGACCACTAAACCCTCCCAACCTTCAAAATGTTGCACAAAGTCATTCACAGGAAGCTGCAAGGAAATACCACTATATATTTATTACAATAGCTGAAATTAAATGCCTGAAAATACCAGGTCTTGGAAAGAGCGTGAAGCAAACATACATCTCTTACATTGCTGCCTGCAGTGTAATCCTTTAAAGTTTTGTCAGGGAAAATATCAGGAGTTTCTTTTAAATTTAAACACATACACATACCATATAGCCCAGCAATTCTTAAAGCAAAGTACATATCCAAGGAAAGAAAATCACACATTCACAAAAAAATCTTGTGTTGGAATGTTTATAGTAACTTTATTACAATAACTTCAAACTGGAAACCAACCAAATTGTCCATCAACTGGAAAATGAATAAACATATTTTTCCATATTTATCTATTAGAGTTCTAAATAGTAAAAAAAAAAAAAAAAAAGGTGTGTGGGGGGAGCAAACTCTGAATACATGCTGCAACATGAATAAATTCATATAAAAGGACATTAAAGATTTTTGTGGGGTAATAGAATTACCAATGATCTTCAAACTGTACACTTAATGTCGGTACTCTTTATGTAAAATATCTTACCTATCAAATATTGAAGGCTGGTATAATAAAAAAGGAGAGTTTAGCATAATATATGGATGATAACAGGTCAAAAGTATATATAAAATATACACACATACACAAAAAAAGAATTAGGACCCCTTCATTAAGTAGGATAATAACAGATAAGAAAGGTAAGATGATATTTCTGAGAAGATAATGAATAGGTAATGGAAAAATTAGAATAAAGACTTTGGTGACTAAAGCAGAGCAAGCCTTGCTCTATTCTTCTCTGGGCTTCCTGTGGGAAAACATCAGGCCACTTCAAAAAATATCTGCACTCACTTGACTATGCAGTGCAAACACATCAAATTGTGTACATGAAAGATGTGCAGTTGACTGGGCACGGCGGTTCACGCCTGTAATCCCAGCACTTTGGGAGGCAGAGGTGGGCAGATCATGAGGTCAGGAGTTCAAGACTAGCCTGGCCAACATAGTGAAACCCTGTCTCTACTGAAAAAAAAAAAATACGGCCCAGCGCAGTGGCTCACGCCTGTAATCCCAGCACTTTGGGAGGCAGAGGCGGGCAGATCACCTGAGGTCAGGAATTCAAGACCAGCCTGGCCAACATGGTGACACCCCGTCTCTACTAAAAATACAAAAATTTGCTGGACGTGGTGGCACGTGCCTGTAGTCTCAGCTACTTGGGAGGCTGAGGCAGGAGAATCACTTGAACCTGGGAGGCAGAGGTTACAGTGAGCCAAGATCGCACCACTGGACTCCAGCCTGGTGACAGAGAGAGATGACAGAGAGAGACTCCATCAAAAAAATAAATAAATAAATAAATAAATAAATAAATAAATAAATGAAACAGAAAGAAAAAGAAATATGTGCAGTTTTAAAATGACACTTAGACTTCAATAAACCTATTTATTAAAAATAAAAATACTTCATGGAGGAATTTTTAGTCAAAGCAAGCAAGCATTCCCTGCCATCTCTACTGAAATTCCATGTAGCAGGAAGGGCATTCCTTCAGGGATTTCTGTGAACTTTCCCTGGGTGATCTAGAACACTCAGTGGTGATAACTGGTAGGTTTTCCATGGAGCTGCCATATGTGATATAATACAAGGCTTTGGATGAGGCTGCAGAGGATGGTGACGTTGCTAACAATAGTGAGAGGTGAAGTACAGCCGTGATAGTACTGGAAGTTTCATAGACCCCCAAGGAATTTGAGAGAGCTGACCTAATCTTTCCCAGCCAAGGATTTAATAACAAGTCAAAGCAGAGCCAGTGACCATGCAGGGTGTAGAACACCAATACTAGCTTTGACTTCCAAATCCTTATGGACTGGCCTGTCAATTAGTAATTAAGCCTTGTGATCAGTGATTTGTTAAAATTAATATTTAACCTTTGTTATAATTACGTTGCTGTGCAAAGAGAAAACATTTTGTCATATATGGCTACCTCAGTTGATTCTCCTAATATTTTAGACCTTTGGAATTTGCCAGACTGAGTCTCTGGAATGATATAGGTCAATATATTTTCAGAAATGAGACATTTCGTGTCATATTCACATGAAGAGGTTTTAAAAAATAAGCTGAAAATATTGTTTGAGGACAGATTGTCAGTGAAAAGAATAGTAGGAGGAGGGAAGGCGGTGGAACCAACATTTATTGGGTGCTTACTATATGCTAGAAATTATGAGGCACTTTCCATTTTATTTTCCTGGCTATATTCCACAGATAATTTAAAGTTGTTTAAAGGAGAACAAACAATAAAATAAATACATGTGAACAAAATAATAAAATAGCAGAGAAACAACATGTAAAATTAAAATGGAAAGTCAATAAGAGTGTTACAACAAGATGCTGGAAATTGTTCCTACTAAGTGATGCTGCAAATAGAAACAAAAGTTCACATGGTGAATGATAATATTGTCATTATTCTAAGGATAAAAATCATAAGTTCCCTGGGGAAATCATAGATTTAATCTTTGACCTGAGACATAATATTTTCCTGGATGTCAACTTAAACAATGTCCTAAACATTCAACGGGGTAGAGAATTATAAGGCCATATATTGAATAATCACTCAGTGGGAGCTGAGGGAAGATTTTGAACATACAAAGTGAATACAAATATATAGATTCGCACAGATAATGATGTTCAAAGAGATTCTATATAGCAGAGGAGGCACAGATTTAAGGCTTCCCATGACAAAATTACCAGGCACTACCATTTATGCATGCATTCAATGATTCATTTATTTAGTCCCTATTACTTGTCAAACACTGTAAAATGGACTAAGGATACAATAATATACACAAAATATAGAATCATTCCTTCTTTCACTGAGCTTCAAAACCAGTTGTGTCTAATAGGTAACAACCAACCAGTGGATTGGAGTTGATTAGATAGGACCCACTCTTCTGGAAGAGAAAATTAGGAATGAGAAGGTATAGTGTCAGGATCCCAGCCTCATGAACTCAGATTTATTTCCTTAAAAGGGCTTAACTGATAGGAGGGAAACTGAGAGAGAAGCTAAGTGAAATCGACCCAAAAAACACATTGGAGACAGAGCATCTAGCACACATTAAAGGCAGAGATCTCTTCAATATATCTTCTTATTTTTGTGATGTTTATGGTAGTTATAACCCTGACTTACCTAAAAGAGCCCTGTCCTTGTAATTAATAGAGTTGCTGTCACTCTTAAAATGTTTGGGAAAAAAAATTATGTAGTTATATAGTCAACCTAGTTGTATTACATTTTTTTTTTAATATCTTTCCTGAAAAACACATCCCTCTGTAATACAATATGTTGAAAGTCTGGATTTCAGCACATACAAGGTAAAAAATAAATAAGGAGTTTTTAAACAACTATCAGTGCCTCCAGAGACTCTCGATGGCTGTTGTTTCAAGCTTGGAATTAGCATCTTAAACTCCTAAGGCAGCTTGTAAGCATTCCTGGTATTCTGAAGAAATATACGTTATGTTTGAATTCTCTAATTTTAAGGGTAAACGTTATCTCGGGGATTTTTGTCTAAATGGTTGCTGGCTGAGGAGTGCTTTTCAGAGGAACGTGGCCACATTTGCATAGTTCAGTTTTATTCTGCCTCTGTAAAGGAGTCCTGCGAGTCCTGGGAATTGGCAGATTGTACCGTTGGCCATCATCTGCTTCCAAACCGGGCAGGAGGTCAGGGCTCATATGGGACATCAGAGCATCACTCATATGCTCCAACCTTTCTGATTTTAACCATCCTTCTCTCCACTAATCAGTGCACATCTCGTGAAATGAGTCTAACTATATTTTAGAAGTGGTAGCTATTCTTTCTGAGACAATTTCTTCAAACCCTTGTGTTTTTGAAGAATCTCCACATCCTACCAGAAATACCATTTGACCCAGCAATCCCATTACTGGGTATATACCCAAAGGATTATAAATCATTCTACTATAAAAACACATATATGTTTATTGCAGCACTGTTCACAATAGCAAAGATATGGAACCAATCCAAATGCTGATCAGTGATAGACTGGATAAAGAAAATGTGGCACGTACACATCATGGAATACTATGCAGCCATGAAAAAGGATGAGTTCATATCCTTTGCAGGGACATGGATGAAGGTGGAACCATCATTCTCAGCAAACTAATGCAGGAACAGAAAACCAGCAGCACATGTTCTCACTCATAAGTGGGAGTTGAAAAATGAGAACACATGGACACAAGGAGTGAAACATCACACACTGGAGCCTGTTGTGGGGTGGGGGCTTGGGAAGGGATAGCATGAGGAGAAATTCCTAATGTAGATGACAGGTTGATTAGTGACGCAAACCACCATGCCACAGGTATACCCGTTTAACAAACCTGCGCGTTCTGCAGATGTATCCCACAACTTAAAATATAAGCTTAAAAAAAAAAAAACTCCACATTCTAACAAGTTGTTTTTGTTTGTTTGTTCATTTTTTTTTTCTTTCACCTTTGCCTTTTTTGCTAGTCTTACCACTTCTACTGTCAGAAAGCAGAAATTTGGCAAAAACTAAATTCTTTCCCCATGGGAACTGGTATCATATCTTCATGTAACTGCCAGCATATATGTCAGGAGCTTCCTTCAAAGGTTATCTTAATGCACATTGTCACACGTTATTTGTTTTTGGAAGAATACTGCTAGTGAGTGGGCACCTATTCCTGAATGTCTTCTTTAGGAGATGGAGAATAATGCACACCCTCTTTGCAGTTTATAGTGGTAACTGCAGCAAATATTGATTGAAGTAAGCAAAAACTCTCCATCTTATCTTTAATTTAATAATACTTTTGGCGTTTGATCAGTATTAATTTTATACTGGGTCCTGTGACATGCCCCTTATGAGACAGGCACTGCTATCCCCATCACTGTGCAGGTGAGGAATTAGGCTCAGGAGCCAGGGCAGTCAATGCCTTCTGAGCAAAAAATGTGATCCTTTCTGTGTTGACTCTTGACCTCCAAAAACAATAACTTCATAGCAGAATCTAAACCAATAGCAGTAATTACTACTAATTTCAGTGAAGAATTGAGGCAGATAGTGTCACAGAGAAATGGTCTCAGATTCGGAGACGATCTTTTCTTTCTGCTGCGTGTGTATATGTGTGTGTATATATGTATATATAAAAAATACGTTAAGTTCTGAGATACGTATACATGTGCAGAATGTGCAGGTTTGTTACATAGGTGTACAAATGCCATGGTGGTTTGCTGCACCCATCAACCCATCAACCCATCATCTACATTAGGTATTTCTCCTAATGCTATTCCTGCCCTAGCCCCACACCCTCTGACAGGCCCCGCTGTAAGATGTTCCTCTCCCTCTGTCCATGTGTTCTCATTGTTCAGCTCCTACTTATGAGTGAGAACATGTGGTGTTTGGTTTTCTGTTCCTGTGTTAGCTTGCTGAGAGTGATGGTTCCAGCTTCATCCATGTCCCTACAAAGGACATGAACTCATCCTTTCTTACGGCTGCATAGTATTCCATGGTATATAGGTGCCACATTTTCTTTATCCAGTCTATCATTGATGGGCATTTTGGTTGGTTCCAAGTCTTAGCTATTGTGAATCGTGCCGCAATAAACATATGTGTGCATGTGTCTTTATAGTAGAATAATTTATAATCCTTTTGGTATATACTCAGTAATGGGATTGCTGGATTAAATGTATTTCTGGTTCTAGATCCTTGAGGAATTACTACACTGTCTTCCGCAATGGTTGAACTAATTTACACTCCCACCAACAGTGTAAAAGCGATCCTATTTCTCCACCTCCTCTCCAGCATCTGTTGTTTCCTAACTTTTTCATGATCACCATTCTGACTGGTGTGAGATGGTATCTCATTGTGGTTTTGATTTGCATTTACCTAATGACCAGTGATAATGAGCTTTTTTTCATATGTTTGTTGGCTGTGTATCTGTCTTCTTTTGAGAAGTGTCCGTTCATATCCTTCACCTACGTTTTGGTCAAGTTGTTTGTTTTTAACTTGTAAATTTAAGTTCCTTGTAGATTGTGGATATTAGCCGTTTGTCAGATGGAGAGATTGCAAAAATTTTCTCCCATTCTGTAGGTTGCCAGTTCATGCTGATGATAGTTTCTTTTGCTGAGTAGAAGCTCTTTAGTTCAATTAGATCCCATTTGTCAATTTTGGCTTTTGTTGCCATTGCTTTTGGTGTTTTAGTCATGAAGGCTTTGCCTATGCCTATGTCCTGAATTGTATTGCCTAGATTTTCTTCTAGATTTTTTATGATTTTAGGTCTAATGTTTTAGTTTTTAATCCATGTTGATATAAGACTATGTGAAAAGACCAAACCTATGTTTGATTGGTTTACCTGAAAGTAACGGGGAGAATGGAACTAAGTTGGAAACACTTTTCAGGATATTATCCAGGAAAACTTCCCCCAACCTTGCAAGACAGGTCAACATTCAAATTCAGGAAATACAGAGAACACCACAAAGATACTCCTCGAGAAGAGGAACCCCAAGGCACATAATTGTCAGATTCACCAAGATTGAAACGAAGGAAAAAATATTAAGGACAGCGAGAAAAAAAGGTCAGATTACCCACATAGGGAAGCCCATCAGACTAACAGCAGATCTCTCTGCAGAAACACTATGAGCCAAAAGAGAGTAAGGGGTCAAATTTCAACATTCTTAAAAAAAAAAAAATCAACCTAGAATTTCATATCCAGCCAAACTAAGCTTCATAAGCAAAGGAGAAATAAAATCCTTACAGATGAGCAAATGCTGAGAGACGTTGTCACCACCTGGCCTGCCTTATGAGAGCTTCTGAAGGAAGCACTAAATATGGAAAGGAAAAACTGGTACCAGTCACTGTAAAAATATACCAAATTGTAAAGATCATCAACACTATGAAGAAAATGCATCAACTAATGGGCAAAATAACCAGCTAGCATCATAATTACAGGATCAAATTCACACATAACAATATTAACCTCAAATGTAACTAGGCTAAGTTCCCCAATTAAAAGACACAGACTGGTAAACTGGATAAAGAGTCAAGATCCATCGGTGTGCTGTATTTAGAAGACCCATTTCACGTGCAAAGACACACATAGTCTCAAATAAAGGGATGGAAGAATATTTACCAAGCTAATGGAAAGAAAAAAAAAAAAAGCAGTGGTTGCATTCCTAGTCTCTGATAAAACAGACTTTACACCAACAAAGAAAGAAAAAAGACAAGGGCATTACATAATGACAAAGGGATCACTACAACAAGAAGAGCTAACTATCCTAAATATATATATGTGCCTAATACAGGAGCATATATTCATAAAGCTAGTTCTTATAGACCTACAAAGAGACTTAGACTCTCAAACTATAATAGTGGGAGAATTTAACACCCTACACCCCACTGTCAATATTAGACAAATCAATCAGATAGAAAATTAACAAGAGTATTCAGGATTTAAATTCAGCTCTGGACCAAGGGGACCTAATAGACATTTACAGAACTCTCCACCCCCAATCAACAGAATATACATTCTTCTCAGTATCACATCACACTTATTCTAAAATTAGAGGTAAAACACTCCTCAGCAAAATGCTAAATAATGGAAATCATAAAAAACAGTCTCTCAGAACACAGTGCAATCAAATTAGAACTCAGGATTAAGAAACTCACTCAAAACAGCACAACTCCATGGAAACCGAACAACCTGCTATTGAATGACTCCTGGGTAAATAACAAAACTAAGGCAGACATAAATAAGTTCTTTGAAATCGATGAGAACAAAGACATAATGTACCAAAATCTCTTGGACACAGCTAAAGCAGTGTTCACGGGGAAATTTATAGCACTAAATGCCCACAGGAGAAAGTGGGAAAGATACAAAATTGACACCTTAACATCACCATTAAAAGAACTAGAGAAGCAAAAGCAAACAAATTCAAAAGCTAGCATAAGACCAGAAATAACTAAAAGCAGAGCAGAACTGAAGGAGATAGAGACACGCAAAAAAAAGCCTTCAAAAAATCAATGAACCCAGGAGCTGGTTTTTTGAAAAGATTAACAAAATAGAGAGACTGCTAGCCAGACTAAGGAAGAAGAAAAGAGACAAGAATGAAATAGACACAATAAAAAATGATAAAGGGGATATCACCACTGATCTCACAGGAATACAGGCTATCATCAGAAAATACTATAAACACCTCTATGCAAACAAATTAGAAAATCTAGAAGAAATGGATAAATTCCTGGACACATACACCCTCCCAAGACTAAACCAGGAAGAAGTCAAATCCCTATATAGACCAATAACAAGTTCTTAAATTGAGGCAGTAATTAATAGCCTATCAACCAAAAAAAGCCCAGGACCAGACATATTCACAGCCAAATTCTACCAGAGGTACAAAGAGGAGTTAGTATCATTTTTTCTGAAACTATTTCAAACAATAGAAAAAGAGAGACTTCTCCCTAACTCATGAGGCCAGCATTATCCTAATATCCAAATCTGGCAGCAACACAACAAAAAAAGAAAATTTCAGGCCAATAACCCTGATGAACATCAATGCAAAAATCCTCAATAAAATACTGGCAAACCAAATCCAGCAGCACATCAAAAAGCTTTTCCACCATTATCAAGTTGGCTTCATCCCTGGGATGCCAGACTGGTTCAACATACACAAATCAATAAACATAATCCGTCACATAAACAAAACCAATGATGTAAACCACATGTTTATCTCAAAAGATGCAGAAAAGGCCTTCGATAAAATTCAACACCCCTTCATGCTAAAAACTCTCAATAAACTAGCTACTGATGGAACGTATCTCAAAATAATAAGAGCTATTTATGAAACCCACAGTCGATATCATACTGAATGGGCAAACGCTGGAAGCATTCCCTTTGAAAACTGTCACAAGACAAGGATGCCCTTTCTTACCACTCCTATTCAACATAGTATTGGAAGTTCTGGCCAGGGCAATCATGCAAGAGAAAGAAATAAAGAGTATTCAAATAGGAACAGAGGAAGTCAAGTTGTCTCTTTGCAGATGACATGATTGTATATTTAGATAACCCTATCGTCTCAGCCTAAAATCTCCTTAAGCTGATAAGCAACTTCAGCAAAGTCTCAAGATACAAAATCAATGTGCAGAAATAACAAGCATTCCTATACACCAATAATATACAAACAGAGAGCCGAATCATGAGTGAACTCTCATTCACAATTGCTATGAAGAGGAAAAAAAATACCTAGGAATAGAACTTAAAGGGGATGTGAAGAACCTCTTCAAGGAGAACTATAAACCATCGCTCAAGGAAATAAGAGAGGACACAAACAAATGGAAAAACATTTCATGCTCATGGATAGGAAGAATCAATATCATGAAAATGGCCATACTGCCCAAAGTAATTTATAGATACAAGGCTATCCCCATCAAGCTACCATTGACTTTCTTCACAGAATTAGCAAAAACTATATATATATATATATATTTTTTTTTTTGGAGACAGATTCTCATTCTGTTGCCCAGGCTGGAGTGCAGTGGCACGAGCTTGGCTCACTGCAACCTCCACCTCCCAAGTTCAAGCACATCTCCTGCCTCCGACACCAGAGTGGCTGGGACTACAGTTGCACGCTGACACACCTGGCTAGAGATGGAGTTTCACCATGTTGCCCAGGTTGGTCTCGAATTCCTGAGCTCAAGCAATCTGCCTGCCTCGGCCTCTCAAAGTGCTAGGATTATAGGCGTGAGCCACTCCACCTGGCTGAGAAAAAACTACTTTAAATTTCATATGGAATCAAGAAAGAGCCCATATAGCCAAGACAAATCCTAAGCAAGAAGAACAAAACTGGAGGCATCACATTACCTAACTTAAAACTATATTATAAGGCTACAGTAACCAAAACAGCATGGTACTGGTAGCAAAACAGATGTATAGAGCAAAGGAACAGAAGAGAGGCCTCAGGAATTACACCACACATCTACAACAATCTGATCTTTGACAAACATGACAAAAACAAGCAAAGGGGAAAGTATTCCCTATTTAATAAATGGTGTTGAGAAAACTGGCTAGCCATATGCAGAAAACAGAAACTGGACCCTTTCCTTACACCTTATACAAAAATAAACCAGAGATAATCTTTTTAACAAATCACTGAAGGGAAAAAACTGAGCATGAATTTCAGTTATAAATCAACTAACTGAGGAGAAGTAGGGTATGAAGTAAGGTATCCAGGTGTACAGGTTTATATTTTCCAAACATATATAATACCATCTGTGCTGAAGCAAAACTTGTTTTGGCATCCACCATTTGGGGGAACTCCAGACACTAACCCATCAGTTGACAGCCAGCACTGATCACTGAATATTTTAAATGAATTTGTGCACTCATTTGAACTGGGACAGCACCTAGAAAATTGAACATTTATATTTGAAAGATATCAGTGTGTGGTTCATGCCCGTAAATCCAGCACTTTGGGAGGCCAAGACAGGTGGATCACTTGAGGTCAGGAGTTCGAGACCAGCCTAGCCAACATGGTGAAACCCCATCTCTACTAAAAATAACAAAAAATTTAGCCGGGCCTAGTGGCAGGCGTCTGTAATCCCAGCTGCTAATTGTTTGAACCTGGGAGGTGGAGGTTTCAGTGAGTCGAGATAACGCTACTGCACTCCAGCCTGGGGGACAGAGCAAGACTCAGTCTCAAATATAAAATAAAATAAGATAAAATAAAAAATAAAAAAGTGTAATATATCAAAACCTTGTACAATAATAAGGGAACGTTATATAAAGTAAGTGTGTATGTATAAGTTTTATATATACAAGTAGGGTCAGCTCTGCCTATCCTGTAAAACAGGTTATGCATTGCCACTGTAAAATCTATGAATCTTTGTTATCCAAACTTCTCTAGTCTATGACAAATCAATCACCTGAATTGATTACAATGACCGATTTTAATAGGCATTGCTGAAACTCTCTATCAGAGTACAGGCATGCCTCAGTTATATTGTGGGTTTGGTTTCAGACCGCTGCAAAAAGCAAATACTGCAAAGTGAGATACACAATGTTTCTTTTTCTTATTTTGTCTCACCATGCACACAAAAGTTATGTTTATACTATATTGTAATCTATTAGGTGTTCAATAGCGCTATGTCTAAGAAATATACCTACCTTAATCAAAAGTACTTTATTATTTTAAAATGTTAACTATCATCTGAGTCTTCAATGAGTCATAACTTTTGACTGGTGACGTCTTGCCTTGAGGTTGATGACTGCTGATGGAATGAGGTCGTGGTTGTTGAAGGTTAGGGTGAAGTAGCAATTTCTTAAAATAAGACAACAATGAAGTTTGGCTCATTGATGGACTCTTCCTTTCATGGAATTTTCTCAGTATCATGCCATGTTGCTTGTTAGTATTTTACCCAAAGTAGAACTTCTTTCAAAACTGGAGTAAATCCTCTCAAAGTCTACTTTATTAACTGAGTTTATGCACTATTCTAAATCCTTTACTGTCATTTCAACAATGTTTACAGCATTTCAGCAGGTGTTGATTCCATCTGAAGTCCATGGATGACTTTATTTGTCCATGCATAAGAAGCAACTTGTCATCCTTTCAAGTTTTATCATGAGATTGGAACTATTCAATCACAATTGCAGGCTCCACTTCTGATTCTACTTCTCTTGCTATTTCTACCACATCTGCACTTTCTTCCTCCACTGACGTCTTGAACCCCTTAAAGTCATCCAAGAGTGTTGGTATGAACTTTTTCTAAATTCTTATTAATGTTGACATTTTGACCTCCTTACATGAATTATAAATATTCTTAGTTGCATATGGAATAGTGAATCTTTTCTGGAAGAGTTTCAAGTTACTTTGCTCAGATCCATCAGAGGAATTAGTATCTATGTCAGCCATAGCCTTAAAATAGATATTTCTTTTTTTTGAGATGGAGTCTCGCTCTCGTCCCCCAGGCTGGGGTGCAATGGCATCATCTTGGCTCACTGCAACCTTCGCCTCCTCAGTTCAAGCGATTCACCTGCCTCAGCCTCCCGAGTAGCTGGGATTACAGGTGCCTGCCACTACACCAGACTAATTTTTGTATTGTTAGTAGAGACAGGGTTTCACCATATTGACCAGGCTGGTCTCAAACTCCTGACCTTAGGTGATCTGCCTGCCTCGGCCTCCCAAGATATTTCTTTAATAATAAGACTTGAAAGTCAAAATTACTCTAGTCTATGGGCTACACAATGAATGCTGTGTTCACAGGCATGAAGAGATTAATATATTTTTCATGAAAACAATATTAATCTCTTCATGCATCCTAATCAGAGCTCTTGAATGACCAGCTGTATTATTAATGAGAAGTAATATTTTGAAAGCAATATTTTTTCGGAGCAGTAGGTCTCAACAGTGGGCTTAAAACATTCAGTAAACCATGCTATAAACAGGTGTGCTATTCTCCAGGCTTTGCCATTCTATTTATAGAACATGAGGAGAGTAGATTTCACATAATTCTTAAGGGTCCTAAGATTTTCACAATGGTAAATGAGCATTGGCTTCAACTGAAAGTCACCAGTTGCAGTAGGCCTTAAAAAGAGAGTCAGCCTGTTCTTTGAAGCTTTGAAGTCAGGCATATTCTAGCTATGAAAGTCCTAGATGATATCTTCTTCCAGTAGAAGGTTGTTTTGTCTACACTGAAAATTTGTGTAGTACAGCCACCTTCATCCACAATCTTAGTCAGATCTTCTGGATAATTTCCTGCAGCTTCTACAGTAGTACTAAGTGCTTCAACTTGTACTTTTATGTTATGGGGATGGCTCCTTTCCTTAAACCTCATGAAACAACCCCAGCTAATTCCAAACTTTTCTTTTGCAGCTTTCTCACCTCTCTTAACCTTCACAGAAATGAAGATTTAGGGTCTTGCTCTGCCTTACCTTTTGGCTTGAGTGTAATAGATGGTTTTAGCTTCTATCTAGACCCCTAAAGCCTTCTTCGTATGAGCAAGAAGCCTGTTTTGCTTTTTATTATCGTTTATGAGGTTACTGGAGAAGTGCTTTTAATTTCCTTCAAGAACTTTTTCTTTGCATTCACAACTTGGCTATTTGGTCCAAGAGTTCCAGCTTTTGGCCTCTCTCAGCTTTCATCATGCCTCACTAAGTTTAATAATTTCTAGCTTTTTCTTTAAAGTGAAAGACATGTGAACCTTCTTTCTTTTCAACACGTGGAAGGCATTGTGGCATTTTTAATTGGTTTAATTTTAATATTGTTGTTTCTTAGGGAATAGGGAGGCTCTAGGAGACAGAGAGCAATGGAGAAATAGCCAGTCAGTGGAGCAGTCAGAGCACACACAACATTTGTCATTTAAGTTTGTTATCTTATGTGAGTTCAACTGGTTGCATTTCCAAACAATTGCAATAGGAACATCAAAGATCACTGATCACAGATCACCACAACATATATAATGATAATAAAAAGATTTGAAATATTACAAGAAATATCAAAATGTGACACAGAGACACAAAATGAGGACAAGCTGTTGGAAAAACTGAGCCAATAGACTTGCAACACAGGGTTGCACAGTGTTGTCAAAAAATGCAGTATCTGCTAAGATGCAATAAGCAAAGTGCGATAAAATGAGATATTTCTGTATGCAGGTGAAGAGCTTGAAAATCAGCATTTTTAACAAGCATCCAGGTTCTATTTGTGATTAGGCAAGCTTGAAAATTCCTGCAGATAGAGAGTCTTCTGTATAAAATCCAGTAAAATATTCCTCAACTATTAGAATATTAACAAGCATGAATCAATCCTTCCTAATATAATAAAAATACACAATAATAAATAAAGCTTTACTTACACTCACAGACATTAAACTAATGCATTTTTTCCTAAAATCTACTCCAAACACTTACATACATAAAAGATCAAATTTAATTTTTTTGTGTTTATATAAATCCAGCTATAGTAACACCTAAAGCTTTATTGGGATGGCCTATATGAGTTCAGCATGTCTGCATACAGAACCTGCAACTTCAGCCTTGAACTTCAACATGGCATTTTCTGGAATCAAGTGACAAGTGACCCTACCTGGATATCAAGTCACACAACATTCTACAGAGTTTGGATGTAGGTACACCACATGTTTGGAGAACAAAGTTTATCCTGTGACCTGGATGAGTTTTTAAAAATGATTTCATAGGCATACTTGGAAAATTTCATAAATCCCAAAGGAAGGAATTTTTACCAAAGTCTGTAAACCTCATGGTAATTATGACTGAGTCTGGAAGGAAGTGCATACCATCAGCACAGGTAGTTTAATTTTAAGAAACACAAATTGGAACAGTGTCAAACTACACATCATCTACTGCTTCCAGATTAATGTTCTGGGCATATTATTTTATAGCAACAATTATGTTTAAAAAATGAACAATAATTAGCCCAAGGCTTAATAAGAGGAGAGTGATATAGTTTTGCTCTGCGTCCTCACCCAAACTTCATCTTTAATTGTACTCCCATAATTCCCTTGTGTTGTGGGAGGGACTCAGGGGGAGATAATTGAATCATGTGGGTGGTTTCCCCCCAACACTGTTCTCATGGTAGTGAATAAGTCTCATGAGATTTGATGGTTTTATTAGGGTTTCCACTTTTGCATCTTCCTCACTCTCTGCCTACTGCCATCCATGTAAGATGGTACTTACTCCTCCTTATCTTCTGCTATGATTGTGAGTCTTCCTCAGCCACATGGAACTGTAAGTCCAATTAAACGTCTTTCTTTTATAAATTGTCAAGTCTCAGATATGTCTTTATCAGCAGTGTGAAAATGTACTAATACAGAGATATTAATTAGTAGTATTATACAGATATATACGTTAAAATATACTTTGATATTCCCATCTTTGCAGTATTGATTACTTTGTTCCTAAATGCATCTCATTATTCCAGGAGCTAGGAGATAGTAGGTTTAATTATTCTTTCTTTAAAAATGATTCCAAAAACTACTAAAATGGAAGAAATAAATTGAAGGATAGATAGATGTGTAGTTAACTGGATAGAAGACAGGAAGGTACACAAGATTTAGAATTGGTTGATAAATATTTTCTATCCTTCATGCATCAGATTATTTTTTAGAAATACATGTTTAATTAAGTATCAATTTTTGAATGAAACAAAATATTTTAACAAAAGCTAATTAAGTCTGTAAATACACATTATGGTTGGTTTAATCAAAAGAGAATATTGGTTTTCATTTTTTTAGGTCTAGTTAATGGAAGTGCTGCTAACTGAGAAAAAGGACTTTGAGGAGGAAAATTGATGAGTTTAGATTTCAAAGGTATTTTCTATTTTTCTCTCTTTGACGTTTATAAAGGAACAAGACCCAGAAATGCATGAGCACTTAAAGTGTGATATATCAAATAATAGAGAGTTAATCTCTTTTATTATACTTTGGCATCCTCTGTCCTCCTTTTCCTTCTCAACGCTTTATTTAGAGGGGAAATAAATAAAAGTTCATTCATTCTCATTGATGATAAAGTAACCCAGTTCAGAAAAGTTATTTTTCTCATATTCATTGGAAATGAGATCTTATTTGAGGCTGACTGCATTTACATTTATTGTGCCTGTGGAGGATCTGATTTGAAAGATTAAGAAGTGCTTTATGCATCATGCATTATGAATATGCACTAGAAACAACATTGCCAGAGAGAATTTAATTCACCTTGGTAGTGACATATGGCAATGAGGCTCGTACAAGTTGACCCTGTATTATATGAATCAGATATATGTGTGTGTGTGTGTGTGTGTGTGTGTGTGTATGTAACAATAAGATAACCAAAAAGATAAAATTCTCCCCTTAGGAAGAAAAAAAACATGTCACATGTTAATCTCTTTTCCCCAATTATAAATTTTTCTAAGACAAAAAAATTACTTTTTGTGACTAATTTCTAATTGTTCAATAAATATTAATTAAATGTCAAGTAAACCAATGTTACTAAAAAGTATGCATGTTCCTTTTTGTGGGGACTGAAAGAGATGTTCATTTGGGTTATGATAAGATGTTCTTTTGTTTGATTTAGCAGAATATTTTCTTGAGATTTCAGTATCACACAAGAGCAATAAAACCATGTATATAGAACGCATTATGCCTAGGTGCAACTCAGCAACTATGGTACATGCGATATCCCTGAAGGATCGATTTTAAAGTCTTGTTATATTTAAACACCTGTGTAAAATGATCTTGGTTTGCAGTTACAGAGGGCTCATTTACATTTTAATGTGGACAGTACCATTTTGGATGCTATTGGGCCCTGTTTAGAGAAGTTCAAGGACATTCCTCAGGAGTCTTTTGACATATTACAAGTGAGGTTTGTAGTGAATGTAGCAGCACATAAAATGAAGGCACTGTGGTTTACATCCTAAAATGTAAATGTGAAGAAATCCGTGGATCTTATTACTTTATCGTAATATCTAAATCTCTGTGTAAAAGGCAGCAGGGTATGAGCCTGAATACAGATTGGTGTGAAGTGCCATTAACTCGATAGGTAAAAAGACAAAGTCTGCGTTTTTCAAATAAGTATTATTTTGCTTTTCCTAGTCAGGGACTCTTTATGATTTCCTTTTCATATTAGCAAAGCAAACAAATAAGCAAACAAAAATAACCCTATAAATACAGATATGCACTAGAATAATCTCTGTCTTTTACATGAACTATGGAAAACAAGTTTGGTATGGTGATGAATGCTTTCAATTGCATACTTTATAAAATTTATTGGAATATAATATGTAATTCAGATATTCTCCTTTTGAAATCTTTACGCTGGTATGCTTTACCTTTGTAAGTCAATACTTAGATATAGCTCAATAAATACAAATAAAGATGGTTTTACATTAGAAATTTTAGAAGGAATAAAGTATGTCTAGTAACTTATAAACTATGTCTCCATGATGGCTGTAAATATAAGAAACACCATTATTCATAGCAGTAGCAGTAGATATGGTATATTTATGTATAAATCTACTTGTACTTAAACAAAATGTCCTTGAACTCTTTGCTTTAAGACCATTTATTTTATTCTACTGAGATCAGATTCTTGGATCAAAACATTTCCCTTTTGTATCAACATTACATAGTCAGGCAAAGCTCTGCTTGCTCACCACTGTATCGGATAGTCACATGTTCTTACTTAAATAAGCCGTTCTATCTTCATATATAAATAGTATAACTAGGAAAAAATTATCCAGCAAGTTGTATCAAGTTACGAATTGAATTGCATATCAATTCAATTTTAGAAATATTTCCCTAATTTTAAGTAATATCCTTTTACAAACAGATTTAAATTATTTTTGTCCTTATAAAGTACTCTCCTGTTATATTAATATTGTTTTTAAATTTTACATTAAAACGACACACGAAGATTTGTATTTTTTTCTATCAATTTATGTCCTTTCTTTGTCTCTTTCATCTCTTTTTGCTCTGTCCTCATCCCTGTTAATGTTAATAGACCTGTAAATCTATATTCTTGTCTTAAAATAGCTGACCACATGCTGTGCCTATTATTTAACTTTTTTTTTTTTTTAACTTTGTAACAATGATATATCAGATTGAAATTCCTGCATTCTATGGTTAAATGAGATTTAACAGGGGACCAGTTAAACATGACATTCCCGTGACTCTCTCAGGTGTTGCCGCAGATTTTGTCCATACTCCATGTGCAGCAGGATTCTATGTGGGTTCACGTTTAATTTCCATTAACCTTAGTAAAAAGTTGAAAAGCCTATTTTACATGATTTAGGAGGACGTCAAGTCTTTGCACCATTCACCACAGTTTGCTCACTCCCTGCACCTGATAACACATGTACTGGTCATGGTAACACATGTACTTGGCCCATGTGCAGGGGACACCATAAGAAACTGAGAGTCATTCTCATGCCCCAGGAAGAAGTCTTCAACCAATAACAGAAGGAAGTTGGTGCATGGACACTCCAGTTTCCCTTGGCTTTGGCAAGAATGAATGTGAGGCCAATTTTAACCTGCCTGACAAAGTTCCTCAGTAGAAACTCTCATGTCAGTAGTCCACGTGGTTGAGAACACAGCTCTTATTGACTTATCCACCCTGTCTTACCTCCAGCCCTGTTACCAGTTTCCCCTAGAATCATTATCTAGACATTATCTAGACTAAACCAGGCACCCTGAAATCTTTGTGTGGAAGGAAAGCTCTTGGAATAAAATAAACCAAGATATAAGACTTCAAACATCTTCCATCATGCCAGGCTTTATTTTATCTCCTCTGCCTCTTCTTTGGCCTTCCTTATCTTCAGTCGTAATAACCTCTCAGTTTATCTAGAACAATACACTTTCCCTTATTTTAGTATTTGTACATGCTACCACACCCCCAGAACACTTTTGCCATGTTCTCTCCCATTTGCCATTAAATGGGACAATTTTCAATTATCTGCTGTTTCTCAGCATAAAAATTATTTCCAATTAATCAGGTAATAAAATGACAATGTATATTAGTATTTCTTTGCAGAATACATGAAAGTAAAACACTTACAAATAAAAAAATAGCTCAACCGATGATGAAGAAAATATAATACAAACAGTGAGCAGTGAGGTTTAAGAAATTAATTTTTAAAATTTGGTATTTCTAGTGTAAACCGAAGTGTTATTATATATTATAAACATAATTGGTTATTATCTATTGAGAGTAGAACATGAAATGATATGGACATGTAAATATATAAATTTATCTTATAGCTGACCACATGCTGTGCCTACTTATGCATTTAACTTATCTTTCTAAGCAAATTTACAATGATATATTGAAATTCCTGCATTCCTTAGTAACATAATATTGGAGGACAGTTTGATAATATTTATCATAGTACAAAATGTAGATACATTATAATTAGTCAATTTTAATCCTAGAAAATCTGTGTATCTCTACTAATAGGCTTTTAAAAAGAAGTCAATGGCTGTTTTGTTTGCAACGATAGCATGGTCAAAAATGTTAAATGCCCATAAACGAGAAAATAACTAAAAAACTATGATACTTTCTTAGTATTACATGATATTTTTAAAAATTTAGAGACCCATGCTTACATACTGACTTGCGAGATCTCCAGATGTTTATGTAGTTGTATTAGTCCATTTCCACACTGCTAAGACACCCCAAGACTGGGTAATTTATAAGGAAAAAGATGTTTAATGGACTCAAGAAGTTCCACATGGCTGGAGAGGCCTCACAATCATGGTGGAAGGCAAAAGGCATGTCTTACAAGGCAAGCAAGAGAGAATGAGAGACAAGCAAAAGGGAAAATCCCTTATAAAACCTTGTAAAACCATCCTATCTCATGAGACTTATTCACTACCATGAAAACAGTAGGGAAAAACTATCCCCATGATTCAATTATCTCCCACCAGCTCCCTCCCATAACATGCGGGAATTATGGGAGCTACAATTCAAGATGAGGTTTGGGTGACACACAGCCAAACCATATCAGTAGTATATGATTTATGTTAAATTACATAGTATTTCCTTTTCTCGTTGGAAAATATTCATGGAAAAATGACAGGATGAAGGCATACAGAACTGAAAACAGTGGATTGAGATTGAGGGTAGTCAACAAAATGGAAACTTAGGTTCATCTATAACTCGGAGTCATTTATTAAGTGAGAACATTCAAACAATTATTCTATAATTGGAATTTCATTCTTTGGAGACCTAAAAGTGAACTGAGTGTGCGCCATACCTCATTTGCCTATATTCATAATACCCTATAATTCCATCTTCATTTTACCGTTCACATTTTTTACATATTTATTTTATATCTATTTTTTCCCTTGCTACATTATAGAATTCATGGGGGTTAGCCTCCTATCAGCTTGTTCACTGTCTCAACCATATGTACTGTACCTAATATAAAAAGACACTCATGTATTGTGTACAAATAAAGAAAAGTATAGCTTTGCCAGTTAGTAAGTGATTCAGACAATAGCTCTGGACAATGAAAGCAAAATCCTTGCTTCCACCTCTACTTCAGCATTTCTGATTGCATAGTATTCTCTTTATGGTCAATCACTTAGAAACTCATTGTAAATTTCCATTATGCTTACAAGCATTTCTGTACATGTTTAGGTTTACTATATATGAGATAGATCTTAAGACAGTATATGTTTATATTATGACATTAAAACCTATTATTGACATATACCTATATGTAAATTCATGCATATATATGTGCTATATTTATTTAGAATAAAAATAATTATATATATTTAATAGTATGTTCTCATTATACCTTAGCTACAAAAAATTCCTAATTTTAATGCCCCTGTTTTTTAAAACCAGCTGTTAATTCTTTCCTCTCCTCTTTGTATGTAGTTTTAAAATCTCCAGACAAGTGTGTGTGTGTATATATATAAAAAATACACAAATCATATATATATATAGCATATATATATGATTTTATGATAAGGATTTTAAATGCAGTTTGGGTGTAAATATACTAACTAAAAATGTATAATAGAGTTAGAAAGAAAAAAAAAAATATATATATATATATATATATGCCAGGTACAGTGGCTCACGTCTGTAATCCCAGCAATTTGGAAGGCCAAGAGGGGGCAGATAACCTGAGGTCAGGAGTTGAAGACCAGTCTGGTCAACATGTGAAACCTGTCTCTACTAAAAATACAAAAATTAGTTGGGCATAGTGGTGCATGCATGCAGTCCCAGCTACTAGGGAGGCTGAGGCCTGAGAATCACTTGAACCTGGGAGGTGGAGGTTGCAGTGAGCCAATATCACACCACAGAACTTTAGGCTGGGCAACAGAGGGATACTCTGTCTCAAAAAAAAAAAAAAAAAAAAAAAAGAAAACATGTACCAATTATATACATTTTTAAAGACATAGTAACTGAAGTCAGCATCACTTGTTAATGTTTATTGAATGTCCAAATCTAGGTAATTATGATACATAAGGTAACATGTCCCTTATATTTTGTTAATATTTTCAATATCACAATATGTGATAATGAAACAGTTTCCCCATTAGGATGTATAGTACAAAAATAAGTATCTCTTTTTAAAATAAAAGTACATTGAAATAACTGATAATTTGTCAGAAAAAATCTAAATAAAGAACATGCTTTGTTAGTATATTTTCTCAATGGGAAACATGAAATATTCTCAATGACACTAGTCTCAAAATCTGCATTGTGTATTGTAAATCCTAGTTGTTTAAAAACACAAAATCTATTGAAACAAAGAGAAATACACTCTAAAATTAATGGAAATAATAAATGCATTTTGGTAGCAAACACAAGAGTAACTTCAGTGGAAATTCGTATTCTTTGATTAAAAGTTAATTGCAGTACATTTATGCTGATTGTGGCCATTTAAAATCATTTTATAATAAATATACTATATTCGTTATATTTTCCATTTTATTATTCAAGTCTTGCATATGCTTGCAGAACCAACAATCTTACAATTAACTTTTCCTGGCTACATTTGGAAGCATTATGAATAATAACTCAAAATTGTCATAAAATCAATGTAATCTTGAATTATTGATGTTTTTTTATTTAGTAACTGCCAATTATGAAAATTTGCAATAAGATTTTCTGTTTAATTGCTAATTCTCATGTATGCATATGATTTAGTAATTTATGCAAACTACTTTGCTGTTGTTTGTGATAAAATTTTATCAGTCACACTACAAACAATTGAGGTATGGTGCTGGTTCTTTGTTTATTCTTTTCAGCTAGTTCATGACATTTTATATCTGTCTCCTGTGATCATTAATATGCTAATCCGTTATTTTAACAAGACTTTGAGATGACTGGCACACTTTCTATGAAACATATTTCTAATAAACAAACAACAATAACACCCAAATTATCATGAATGGTATGCTATGCTGAAGCTGTCAAATTCATTGGCCAGGTTTGTGGAGATATTCTTTGCCAATTTTATAAGTCTACAGACTTAAAATACACCAAATTATATGATCTACTTTTTAGAAATAAAAATTATATTTATCATAAAACACAGGAGAACAGTGTTCAATACTATTTAAAATATGAGAATCAGACTATGCTATTCAGTTTCTGTATTTTTGGATAAAGATTATTTTACAAAATAATAATTGAAAAGGAAATTGTACCTTTGTGTCTTGTTTTAAACAATATTCACAATTTGCCTTTTATAATTGGAAATAAATTTGTGGCTAGTAATTTGTGCCGAAAAAGGCAAGTTGAGAATATTCTTTACTTCCATAAGTGAACTCTACTAAGAAGAATATTTATGCCAATTACATTTTTAAATAAATAGCATTGCAAATGTGAAAGTTGTGAGAAAATAATTTTAACATATTGAAGGAAAACATAAGTTTAAAAAAAGACCATATAGAAAAGATGTGAGATGTTCTCTCTATATATGTATCAATTACATCAATTTCTTATCTTAATTACTCTAATTGCCTCATGGTCTCTATTAGCTGGTTTTTACACTGCTGATAAATACACACCAGAGACTTGGTAATTTAAAAAGAAAAAGAGGTTTAAAGGACTCACAGTTCCACGTGGCTGGGGAGGCCTCACCAATGATGGTGGAAGGTGAAAGGCATGTGTTTCACCTTCCACCATGCTGGAAGGTGATGGTGGAAGGTGAAAGGATTTTTCAGGTGCATGGTACAAGCTGTTGGTGGATCTACCATTCTGGGGTCTACAGGACAGCAGCCCTCCGCTCACAGCTCCACTAGGCAATGCCCCAATGGGGACTATGTGTGGGGGCTTCAATCCCACATTTCCCTTCTGCACTGCCCTAGCAGAGATTCTCCATGAGGCTCCGCCCCTGCAGCAAACTTGTGCCTGGACATCCAGGCATTTCCATACTAGGTGGAGGTTTCCCAACCTCAATTCTTGATTTGTTTTAACCCACAGGCTCAACATCACATGAAAGTGGCCAAAGCTTGGGGCCTTCATCCTCTGAAACTGTGGCCTAAGCTGAACCTTGGCTTCTTTTAGCCATGGCTAGAGAGGCTGGAATACAGGACCCAGGTCTCTAGGCTGCACATAGCAGGGGGATACTGTGCCTGGTCCATGAGACAGTTTTTTTTCCCCCAGGCCTCTGGGTCTGGATGGGAGGGGCTTCCATGAAGACCTCTGACATGCCTTGGAGAAATTTTCTCCATTGTCTTGGTGATTAACATTTGGCTCCTTGAAACATATGCAAATTTATGCAGCTGGCTTGAATTTCTCCTCAGAAAATGGGATTTTCTTTTCTATCACATTATCAGGCTGTAAATTTTTCAAACCTTTACGCTTTGTTTCCTTTTTTTTTTTTTTTGAGACGGAGTCTCGCTCTGTCACCCAGGCTGGAGTGCAGTGGCAGGATCTCAGCTCACTGCAAGCTCCGCCTCCCGGGTTTACGCCATTCTCCTGCCTCAGCCTCCCGAGTAGCTGGGACTACAGGCGCCCGCCACCTCGCCTGGCTAGTTTTTTGTATTTTTTAGTAGAGACAGGGTTTCACCGTGTTCGCCAGGATGGTCTCGATGTCCTGACCTCGTGATCCGCCTGTCTCGGCCTCCCAAAGTGCTGGGATTACAGGCTTGAGCCACCGTGTTTCCCTTTTAAAACTGAATGTTTTAAACAACATTCAAGCCACCTCTTGAATACTTTGCTGCTCAGAAATTCTTTTCACCAGATACCCTAAATCATCTCCCTCAAGCTCAAAGTTTCACAAATCTCTAGGGCTCAAGGGCAAAATGCCACCAGTCTCTTTGCTTAAAACATATCAAGAGTTATATTTACTCCAGTTCCCAGCAAATTCCTCATCTCCATCTGAGACCACCTGAGCCTGGATTTTATTGTCCATATCATTATTAGTATTTTGGTCAACACCATTCAACAAGTCTCTAGGAAGGTCCAAACTTTCCCACATTTTCCTATCTTCTTCTGTGTCCTTCAAACTGTCCCAGCCTCTGCCTTGTTGCCCAGTTCCCAAGTTGTTTCCACAATTTTGGGTACAGCAGCACTCCACTCTACTGGTACCAATTTACTGTATTCATCCATTTTCATGCTGCTGAAAAAGACATACCCAAGACTGGATAATTTATAAAAGAAAAGAGGTTTAATGGACTCACAGTTCCACGTGGCTGGGGACGCCTCACAATCAAGGTGGAAGGCAAAAGATACGTCTTACATAGTGGCAGGCAAAAGGAGAATGGGAATCAAGCAAAAAAGATTTCCCTTATAAAAACATCAGATCTTGTGAGACTTATTCACTAGCACGAGAACAGTGTGGGGGAAACTACCCCTACCGACAGATGGGAGTAGCTGGAATTTGCTAGCTTGGCTAAGAATCCCTAAGCCTAGCTGGGAAGGTGACCGCATCCAACTTTAAATACAGGGCTTGCAACTTAGCCCACACCCAACCAATCAGAGAGCTCACTAAAATGCTAATTAGGCAAAACAGGAGGTAAAGAAATAGCCAATCATCTATTGCCTGAAAGCACAGTGGGAGGGACAAGGATCGGAATATAAACCCTGGCATTCCAGCCAGCAACAGCAACCCCCTTTGGGTCTCCTCCCCTTATGTGGGAGCTCTGTCTTCACTCTATTTCACTCTGTTAAATCTTGCAACTGCACTCTCTTCTGGTCCGTGTTTTGTGGCTGGAGCTGAGCCTTCACTTGCCATCCACCACTGCTGTTTGCCTCCCCGTTCCAGACCCACTGCTGACTTCCATCCCTCCGGATCCAGCAGGGTGTCCGCTGTGCTCTTGATCCAGCGAGATGCCCACTGCCACTCCCGATGGGGCTAAAGGCTTGCCATTGTTCCTCCACGGCTAAGTGCCTGGGTTCGACCTAATGGAGCTGAACACTAGTCACTGGGTTCCACGGTTCTCTTCCATGACCGACCCCTTCTAACAGAGCTATAACATTCACTGCATGGCCCAAGATTCCATTTCTTGGAATCCATGAGGCCAAGAACCCCAGGTCAGAGAAGACAAGGCTTGCCACCATCTTGGAAGTGTCCCACGACCATTTTGGAAGCGGCCCGCCACCATCTTGGGAGCTCTGGGAGCAAGGACCCCCTAGTAACACTATGATTCAATGATCTCCCACTGGATTCCTCTCACAACATGTGGAAATTACGGGAGATGCAATTTAAGATGAGATTCGGGTGGGGACACAGCCAAACCATATCATGGTGTAAGTCTTTTCTCATTGAAATTCACTGGAAGTCTCCTAACTGGTCATTCTATGTTTAATTCCCAGTAGTAGATTCTTAATATAATATCTCAGATGCTTCTTTCAAATTAAATTATGATTATGCCAATCATTTATTTAAAACATTTCAAATGCCGTGCTGTGAAGGTTCATGAAAAATTCCTTATGACTTGCAAAGTTCCTCAAATCTGACTTAATTCTTGTACTCTTCCACCAGAGCACCACACTAGACTCTCTGCAAATCGTCAAATACTTTCACTTTTCTATTGTGGGGTCTTTGAGATCCCCCCAGCCTTTCAAGCCAAACAGATCTTCCACCGGGTCCTTTAATTTTACCATGTATTCAGAATTGCATCCCATATTCCATATGTTTCTATATTTTTCTACATTTTTTCACAGTGTTATTTACCTTGTAACATACTACATACTACATAATTTACCTTCATAAAGCTCTAGAGAAAGATCTTTGAAAGCAGGGATCTGTATTTGTTTATCCACTGGTATATTTCAAAAACCTAGATGAATAACCAGCAAACAGGAATCAATATTTATTTGTTGAAATATTGAATGAAAAGTGAAAGAAAGAAGAAGGAATGGAGGAAACAAGGAATGAAGAAAAGATGGATAGGAAAATGAAGAGAAGGAAGGGAGGGAGAAAAAAATGGAAAGGAAGCAATACAGAACATATTATTATATGTTCCGTATTTAAAATAGTAACAAAATAGTTTGTTATATAAACAGTAGAAAACATAATTTATTTAAGACATCTAGTTAACTCTTTGCTATTTGTCCAAGTCTAATTTTTATTTTTCATATTAATTTTTTTTCTGAATTAAATTTTATTGTCACAAACATTAAAAGGAAGAAGATCTTCCAGATAAAGAAAAACCGTGAAAAACTGAGAGGGGAAAAAATCAATGTCAGGGTTGTTGTGAAACCACTAATGAGAATGGTGTAGAGATTATACTAAACATGAGAGAACTTTTGTATGAGAAAAGTCTAAGAAGGTACACCAGGCCAACTTATGGTTGGTTTAAAGAGTTTTGAGCTTTGCACTGTAGGCAGAAGACAACTGCCTATCAATGAGACAAAGTGAATTTTTGGAGTGGATAGCTATATGGATACATACGGATAAGTAAACAATATATGTATATATAGATCAAAACGAAGAGGTAGACTTTCATGCTAATGCAAAATAGAAATTCGAATAAGTCAATTGAAAGAAGTTTATTTTCTTTTTTTCATGAAATATCAAAAACACAACTATTTAATAACCTGTTTGTTCTAATTAATCCACACACACACACATATTTAATATCACTACCATAGGTAAATAAGGTATCTTCCCATGATGGAAATCCTAAGGCAATTATAGTCAAATATAAAATGGAAACAAACAGAGAGGGATAAACCATGAATAGTAAATATTTCTATAAAGTCATTAAACATAGTACTTTAGCGTTTGACGTTTTGGCATAACAACTTCCTAGAAATGCTTTTTCATTGTTGGTGTTTTACATATAACTAGTAACAAACAATTTATTCACAGCATCTAATTAAATATTTGCCATTTGTCCAATTCTAATTTTCACTATTTTTCACCTATGAACTGTATTCATATGATTTGCCTATATCTCACTTCTCATAACAATTAAACATTTACTTTTTAGTCCAAGTTCTTTGATGAGTCTAAAGAAATAAAAAGATAAATAAAATGAAAGAAATAATTGAAATGCAACCCATAAGGATGGAATCTTAGGTAAAAAATTCCCATATTGTTTGCCCAGAACACGATGGATTGTATTATGCCACTGTGGTATTTGGCTTAGGGAAATGTACTTGACCTCCCAGTCTATTGTTTTAGACAGGAATTATATCCAATTCATCAATTCTAATGTCAAAATGATAAATTTCTGGCAGCACTAGTTTCTTCTTCCAGGGGAAAATCATTTACTCTTTCCACTGTCAGTTTTTCTATAATTCTAAATACTTAGATGACATTTCCAAAAACAATACAAATGTGTACTTAATGAGCGTGACAACTGCTCACTAAACCCACTAGAAACTTAGATATACTAGAAGAGGGGAATAGGTCTGTTTGTCTTTAATGTCAACATATTAATGAATTAATTCAAAACTATTTTAGCATTGAATGCTCATATGCTTTCATTACTAGTTTCAGTGCTAAAATTTCCTTAGGGATATTCAAAAGGGCAAAAGAGTAACTCTTGTGAAGTCCAGCACCAGTAAACTATTTTTAGTGAAATTCTCCCTCTAGTTTTATTAAGTTCATGGATTTTTTTTTCAAAGACCATGGCAATGCAATCTGCCTTTGTTTTCTGATAATGTTCCCTCTAACGTGCCATATCCAAAATTGTCTAAGCAATCCACTTACTTACTCCATGTATAAAAAGGTACACTCAGCACCTCTACTTCCTGCAAATCTTTCATTCGCTTTTATCTCAAACACATTTCTACTCATTCCTTTAGTACTTTCGTGTATCAGAATCCTCCCTCCTCACTCTCACCTGTGCAAACAGCTCAAATAGATTCATTCTTCATATTTCAGCCTGCATGTCATTGCTTGTTTGACATCCAAACTAGGCTTCATCCTGTTATTACACTCTCACAAAACCAACTACTTTTCATTCATATCACTTTTCATGAGTATAATTATGCACTATTTTTAATGTTATGCTTAATATTTATTTTCCTGTCTGGAATATAAGTTCCAGGCAGGCAAGAATCCTTAGTCCCTGATTCTTCCTTCCCTCCTGTCTCTAACACGATGGCAGCCATACAACAGCAACACAAAAGCTACTAATTTTATGAATAAATAATACAACCCCTGTATTCTCTCTATATGTCATCTCTGAATTGGATATGGTGGGGGAGAAGTAATTTGCTTTATCTTTAATAGAAAACAAGATAAGCTATTTTGGCATAATTAAGTATTGGAATCTAACACTCTTAATGAGTAGCCACTTACAATTAAGTCCAACTGTATGTTTCATATAGAAAATTCTGGTTGAAGAAGCAATACCAGCTGTTAACATATATATGATAAAATTAACCCCTAATAATGCACAACTAAAAGAAAGTTACCTTTTTGCTAATATCTTGGATTTTAATAACTTTTTGTGACCATCTAGTTATGCTGCCACAACTACTCTAAATATACTGGTATCCACTATATTCCCTTTTATACTCATAAACACAGACATGCACACACAAACACCATATATATTCTACTGTATTTTTGACTTAGGAGCAGTCTGTTCTGAGTTAATGCGTCATGCTGGGGAAAATGTACCAAACTCTTTTCAGTGGGCACTATGCATAAACTTCTAAAATAATTAGGAATGTTTCTAAATTCTGCATCTGTGCTCTTAATTTATGTTCTCTGAGTTTTTTCAAATAATTTGGGCTTATGCTAATGATCTGTGATTTAAAATAGGTGTGGGAGATGTTAGTAATGCTCTGCCAGAAGAAATATAATTTTAGGCTGCACAAGCAGCCGCAACGGCATTGTGAACACTACCATCTAAAATATGACAGATGTGCGAATTGGCTATGGTACAGAGTTCGCACAGAGGAGTATACATACCACAGAACGTTCTTACAGTGCATCTTCCATTTCAGTGAAAATTAAAGGGGAGGGAAAGTTTTGGGAGGCAAGCAATGTATTATTTGTTCTTTAAGCTTTGACCATACATTGATCACTGTGCTATCTTTATTAAGTTCCTAAGTGAAAAGTATAATTAATTTAAGAAAATCACCAACAACATCTCAAGGAAAATATTTTGATTTGTATTGTTGAGTGACTCGTCACACCCATATACTCACATATTCATTACTCAGGGTAGTATCATATCATCAGTGTGACTATGTTTCTTTGCCTCAATATTTATTTCATTCATTTAATGTTTATGTTGCCCACATGCTAAGGTCAATGGTTTTCAAAAGGTATATAAAGTGAATTTGAAAATTAAAGGCTTTTGTTTTTAATCTCTGAGGATGCAGGAAATAATTTGAGATGACTTTACAACTCAAAGCTATTTCACCTGTGGGAGTAAAGTAATTTCAATGTATAGAACTTGGTTCTCAGCTACCATGTTGAACACTCTGGCCCTAGTTTCTTAATGATAGTGTTTAAATTCTGGGGTTGAATTGTAATTTTGATCGAAAATGAATTAACCAAGGCCTTCACTTACATTTCATTTACATTTTTCAAACTGAATCTTGGAAGAAACAACAAGCAAGTTTTTCTTAGCTTTTAAGTGCATGTGTATTTGTACACAAAATATATACAAAAATATATAAAAATATAAACATGTGACTATATGTGTGTGTGTGTGTGTGTGTTTGTGTAATGATGGTGATGCCAAATAACCACAGACTTTCCACGTATATAGCTGAGTTAGCAGCAACACCTTAGCTTTGTATACCATACTTCAGTGTACACAAATTTTGTTTCTTGCAAAACATTATTTTAAAATCTTGTGTAAAATTACGTTTGGGCTGTGTGTACATGGTATATATGGCACATGAATGAATTTTATGTTTAGACTTGGGTTCCATCCCTAATATATATCATTGTGTATATGGAAATATTTTGAAATTAAAAAAAAAATCTAAAATCTACAATACTTCTTGTCCCAAGCAATTCATGTAAGGGATATTCAAGCTGTATTCCCAATAGGGACATTTGATTTCATATGTTGCAGAAATGTATCTGTTTTTTTCTATGGCTTATTACATATGACACATTGTTATCTTTCCATTATATTTTTCCTCTTTTCCTAAATTAATATAATTTTTGTTTATTCAACTTGCAACCAAGGAGTAATGACCATTTTATTTGAATTTTAGATATAGTTCTTTTAAAGTTTCTGCCTCATAGTTGAAATGTCTTGGTTATTTTTGAGTCTGATTTTGTTAGTTGTTTTGTCTCTTGAAAATCAGATTTCTTTTTTTGCTCTCTTTTGTGTTCAACATTTTTTACTGAATGTATCATTGCTGTAGAATGATAAAAAATGTAATCACTGTTGAAGCTTGGTAAGGGACACAGGTATTCTCGCAGGCCCCTGGATTGGGTCATCAAGTCAATATAGTCTGGAATTGTGATGTTTTTTCTTTGTTTTGTTGTTGTTGTTTCTGTGGAAGCTTCCCAAATATCTGAAATTTCAAATTTCTTTCTTCATGGACTAGTGATTAAAGTTGGGGCTGGAGTGCTGGTGTTTTTCTCAGAGTAGGGCTCCATCCCCAGCTTTCAGCCACCCCTGGATGTCTGTGCTTCAGAGAAGTCTTTCTTTAAGCATTTGCCCTTTCCAGAAATAGATTGTGTTACACTTGTTATTGGGTAGTGTATAGGGAAATTCACTATGTTTTCTCATCCAGTATTCTGTTTTCTCTGTCTCAGAAAAGTTCTGTACACGTGTGCCTTGGAGGTGTATCTTTCTTAGCATTTCCACACCTCCAACTCCTTGTCAGTCAACTCAGCCTTATATTGACAGTTGGTATTGGGCAGGATTTCTTGTTCCTCCTGCACCTGGGTAGACCACATCAATATAGATCATATCATATAAACCATATCAATAAAGTTAGGTCTGAGTTAGATTCTTTCCCATCTATCAGCTGTAGAGAATTTCCTTTAAATTTCCTTCATCCCTAGTCTTTGCCTCTGCCTTGCACATGAGGAGACTTAGTGGCCCTCCCCAGCAGCTGAAGATTTGCTCTATAGAATATCAGGGTGGAAGGAGGAATTGTCAGACTGCCTTATCATCTTCACAGGTGCTAGCCTTCTCTTTCGAGTCTTGCTCTTCCTTCTGTATTTTTGGCTATATAGGGATGAAATATGGGGGTAAGTGATAGGGTTTTGTATCTGCAGCAAGTGATAACATCTTTTGAGCACTGTGTAAGACAGTGAATGTTTCCCAGTGATGTAACCACTTGATCCTGGAGAAACAGACAGTATTGCTTTTGTCTTGTCTGCAGACTATGATTAGCTTCTTTGCCTTCTCTGGGCAAAAAGAATTTGCTGTCCTCCTCCAGAAGAGGATTAAGACATAATCTTGGCATAAAAGAAGGGAATCTGGCAGCAGGAAATGTTTCATACCGGTCCCCTAATAGCTGTCAGTCACCTTCTACTCATCTGAGTCACTCAGGTTTGCTTTCTTCATTCTTTACCCTGTTCTCAGTTTCTCCTGTGAGCATCGAGTAGGAATGAGATTTTTATGATTCAGTCTCATAGCATGAAGTGAAAGCAATTACTAAGTGTCCCCAGCAACTTCAGATTTATTAGCTCCCACTTGGTTTTCAGTTCAGTTAAATTTTACTTGCTTAGGTTGTGGCCAGAACAGCTGCAAATTCTCTTGTGTTCTGTTATGGAGGAGAAAATATGTATGCCCTTTCACCATTTAGAATAATTTAAAACTTTCGTATTTAAGATTTCTTCATTACCTTCTAACTTCAGCTTTCCAATAAAAATAAACATTATAAAATTAAAGCTGATCTTATTTTTTCTCTTATTTTTGAGTTAGAGACAACTTTTTAAAAATTGGTCTGTATTTTAAATGGAGGTGGAAATCCACCCACAATTTGCAATATGTTCTTGTTCATTTTCATTCAACTCAAAATATTTTAAAATTTCTCTTATGATTCCTTTTTTGACCCTGGATTTTATAGGGGTGTTTGCTTTATTTATACGTATTTGTGAATTTTCTTTGTCTTAATATTTTCAATTTCTAATTAATGTAATTATGGTCAGAGAGTGGATTATTTCAAAATTTCAGCATTAAGACTGGTTTGGGGGCCTCAAAATAATTATTTGTTAGTATTTCAAATGCACTTAGTGCTTAGCCATGTATGTTTTGTGGTTTCTGGCCTGTTAAAGATGTTAATTAAATCAATTTTGTTGATAGTGTGCAAACCTATAAATTTACTGATCATTTTTCTGCATTTTTAAAAATAATTTGATAATGAACTTAAGATCTTCAACTATGTAAATTTATCTACTTCTTCTAGTCATTTTAGTATTTTTTCAAGTATTTTTCTTCAAAGCCTTCTACTTCTGTATATTTAAATATTATTTCTTGTAAAAAGCATAGTTACTGTAGTAAGTCTTAGTAATTTTATTTTAGCAATTCAGAAATATGTATTGTTTAGGTGGATAGTTTTGTTTATTTACATATAAACAAAATACGTATATTTTATATATATGTAGGTGTATCTAGATAGAAGTATAGATGGATGTTACAGCTATAGCTGTAGATGTAAATATATTTCCTTCCTGAAATTTCTGATTCCATCTGATATTATTAATTCTGCTTTAAATAGTCCTTTTAGCATTACTTGTAATATGCATTTGCTGGAGACAATGTATCTTAGTTTTTCTCTTTATTAAAACAAGTTTATTTTATATCCGTGTTCTCTATTAGTATTGCCATACGTTTTTCCTTCATGTTTGGAAATCTTTTGAATCTTTTACCCATGTCTATATTTTCAGCATTTGTATAGGTCTATTTAAATGTACTTCTTGAAAGATGAAATATTAACAGTGTGTTTTTTATTGATAAGATCTATTTACATGTAGTGTGCTGTACAATATACTTGATTTAATTTGTTCTATTTACCTTAACTTTATTTATTTCACTCTGTAACTTCCTTTTTGCTTTACTGTTGCTGATCAAAGCACATTGATATTTGCTACATTTTGTTTCATTGTTAATTTTATAATTCTACACTAGTTTTCAATTCTGTCAATGATTACTTTCCCTTTCAAGATGCTTATATGTATCCATTATATGAAAACAATTTACTTATCATTTCTCCCACAAAGTTACTCTGCATACATATGCATACATATGTGTATAATATAATCTCTGCCTTCAATTAGATTAATCTTTTAGAATATTAATGACCCTACTGTTCTTCTTAACTCCTCTTCATTTAGACTAAAAGATATTGTTTTTCTTTTTGTAAATTTTCTAGCTACTCATTGGGCTAGAACACATATTTTAGTAATAAATATCATTAACTAATATCATTGAATAAGTCCTTCGCACCATAAGTGAATATATACTACTCATTTCAGCAGACTACATCCCTTATAACCTTCATATTTATGTGTAAATAGAGATGTCTACATGAAAATCCTTCAATTTATGCTTATTTCATATATATGTATGTCCATACATACCATTCCTCATTTCTTATGATAATTCATCTTATTCATATTCAAATAAGAGTGACTCTTTGTCTATGATGTATTTATTTACTTTTACTAAACCTGCCAATCCTATTTTTATGGACCAAAGAGCATAATCTCTTAGGGCACTGGTAAAAACCCAATGTAACTGGGGGAAAGGGACAAATAAAACAAACAACTATACCCTTGGGTGAGTTGTAGAAATATCTGCTATGCCCAGCATCATATCTGGAGCAAAAGCAGAAAAATATAACAAGATTGCTCGCTCCCCTAAGACCCAGGTGCATGGTAGTTGTTTAAGACAATGCTATATCTATATAACTGGAGAATGATGTCCTCCACCACTTACTACCACCAAGCTCACAAGTGCCAGTAAAGTCACAGTGAAATATATCAGGGAGAGGTACAAGGGACACAGTTTTTCTGGAGAGCAACTCAAAAAGAAAACCCAAAGCCCATAAGGGTACCAAATCCAAGTGAGGGGCAAGTGTCCTAGAGTAATGTGGAGCTTCTGATACACTGAGCATAAACATAGCTGAGATTGCACCACTGCACTCCAGCCTGGGTAACAGAGTGAGACCCTGTCTCAAAAAAAAAAAAAAAGAAAAGAAAAGAGAGAGAGAGAGATAGTTTTCTTTAAATAATAAAGAAAAAAGATCAATACAGGAAACGGATCTGAATTAACAGTTCTCCAAAGACGGTACACAAATGGCCAAAACGCACATGAAATGTTGCTGAATATCATAAGCCACCAAGGAAAGGCAAATCAAAATCACAATCAATTTCATTCCACAGTCACTAGATGTCTATAATGAAAAAGATAATAAGGAATATTTGCAAGGTTGTAGAGACATTGGACTCCTCATATGCTGCTGGTGATAATGTAAAATGGAGCAACTACTTTGAAAATACATCTCAAAAATTAAACATAGACGTACCATGTGACCCATGTTTCCATTTCTTAATATATATCCAAGAGAACTAAAAACATATATTAACACAAACCTGTATGTAAATATTCATATCAACATTATTCATAATAGGTACATAGTGAAAACTACCAACATGTTCATCAGTTAAGAAATGTGGTATAGCTAAACCATGAAATTTTATTCAGCAATCCAAGGAAAATAAGTAATGATACATGCTATATCATGCATGATTCTTGAAACACTGTGTTAAATAGAAGTCAGATATAAATGGCCACATATTGTACAATTCCATTTACATTAAATGTCTAGGATGGGCAAATTTATAGGCACAGAATTTAAATTAGTGGTTGTCTAGGATTGAGAGAGATGTGATCTTTAGGATTGTGGTGTAATGTCTAAACTACACTGGTTTTCCTAAGGGAAAATACAAATTTTTAAAATAGACTATGGTGATGTTTGCACAACTCTAAAATATTTTAAAAACTCTTTGTACACTATGAATGAGTGCATTGTACGGTATGATAATTATGTCAATAAATACTCTTAAATGTGTGTTCATGAACACTGTAATACTGTAGTAAGAATAAAAAGGTATAAAAGAGACTTTTTTGTAGAGACTCAATTTTAAACCCTAAAAATTCATAAAGATATGAAATCCATATGGACTTTCAGATAGGAAAGTGGCTAGAAAAAAAAGGGGGAAATAAAACTTTAGCTTGATAACAAGAAAGAGTTCCTGTAACATATAGTCTGAGTTCTGAGCCACAATGAATTATGGAATAATCAAAACCAAGTAAATGCTTGTCATTGTGTTAAAGAAAATAGTCAATATAATGAGTAAAAGTGTTTTCATTTTAGTTTTTCTTCAAAGCCAGTCAAATGCTCTAGTCTCTCTCTCTCTCTCTCTCTCTCGCTCTCCCTCGTTCTCTCTCTATATGATATTGTAACTACCTTGGGAGGTAATAATGAGAAAGCAACCAATTAATGAATAATACATTTTAAAGTCAGCAAAATATATCAACAAAGGGAAACATACATATATATATATATATATATCTCAAATAAACAGAGGAAGAATTCACGGAAACATTTTTTATAGACCCAGTGAGATCAGAGACAAAGGTATCACTAACAAAAATAACAGAAAAAGAGAGAAAAAAGAAAGCTGGAAAAGACTATGAGGTATTCTAGGAAACTCCAAGAAAACAGATGTTAAAAAAACTTTAAAAACTAATTTGAAAATCTTAGAATAGGATAGGATAAAAATAAAATGAGAGAAGAAAGAAAGTTTTATTAAAAGAAAAATATCATGAATGAAAAAATGAAATCACGACATGATGAGCATGCTTCCTAAATATCATCCAAATTTTTTTTATTTCTAGATAAACCGATAGATAATAAGGACAAGAGTAGATGCGGCATAAATATTCTGCTACTACTAGAGTTTTTTTTTTAATAGAGAAAATTTATCAAAAATTGGAGAAAATATAAATGAAATACATAATATTTGAGTATGAAGATACAAAAGTGTTTACAATATTAGGTAAATTTGATTGAAAACAATATAATTCTTTGGAAGGCTGAGGCATGTGGATCACCTGAGGTCAGGAGTTCAAAACCAGTCTGGTCAATATGTTGAAATTCCATCTCTACTAAAAATACAAAAATTGGCCAGGTATGGTAGTGGGTGCCTGTAAGCCAAGCTACTCGGAAGGCTGAGGCAGGAGAATTGCTTGAACCCAGGAGACGGAGGTTGCCATGAGCTGAGATCATACCATTGCAGTCCAAACTGGGTGACAGAGCAAGACTCTGTCTCAAAATAATAATAAATATAATTACGTATACTCACAAGGTGATTTCTCTTCAAATGTAAAAGCCTCAGCTTCCTTCACAAAGTTAAAGCAGCAGAGGCACAGATTTCTTTTTTTCTAGGGGCACATCATTTTTTTTTTTTCCTTTATCATAAAAGGAATTCAAAGTTGACTTTAGATAAGAGTTTGCTTAGTAAAAAGATTGCTTTTGGAGTCTCCCTTGCCACTTTTGCGGCCAATAAAATGTAATAGGTGTGTATTTAATGAGGCACTTTGGGGTGACTGGATTGTGTGTGCCCTTTTATTCTTTCTATACTTTTTCTTTCTAAACATGCAGACTTGAAGCTGGCACTGGAAAGTCAGCACCCATCTTAGAGAAAGAGATAACATTGAGGATAGAAGCCACATGCTTATGATAATAGAAAACATTTATTCTAGAACATCTACCTAAGCTAGATTTTTTCTTTCTTTTTTTATGGGAAAGAGTTGAGTGTCTATTTAAACCACTTATGAGGGATTTCAATTCCACGTAGTTGAATTTGATTCAAAATTGAGTACCAGTTGTAGTGTATTGCCAATACAGTGGAACAGAATCCAGATTATAGAATTGACTAATTAGACATGAAAATATGTATAATAAGGAAAATAATTCTATAGGCTATAAATCTGGTGACTATCATTTTGTAGTAAACATTAGGTCACACTGTTGCCTTCAGTATTTTGGAAGGCAGAACTATGAATCCTGAGGCTGTTATATTATAGGACATTCATGAAAAATTCAGAATGTTAGTGTGCATGGGCTCCTTTCTGTTTTCAGCAAAACCCTATCAGTGAGAAATAAATTGAGACTGGAGTTTTCCAATCTACTAACAGAGTTAGAAGGAGAAGCCACTTTGCCAAGAGAGAAGCTCTCTGTCTATGGCTTACAAAATAAGTTGCCAGGGAGTCTGTAATCTGGAACATTTTCAGCAAAATCCAACTGCTTCTATATCTATATTGAATCAGTTATGAGCTGCGGACACGAAACTGTAGATATAGTGGGAAATAATACTGGTGCCTTGCCATACAGAAGCAGTGAACTTTGTGGCAAAGATGATGAATGTTTCAGATTACCTCAAGGTGGTGACCGCTGCATTAAAAGAAAGGGAAACTGTCAGAGCCTAAAGTGAAGTTGGTACAAGTTTTAAAACTATGACAGAGTAGGCCTTTGCTACACTGTTGTCATATAAAATGAATCAAAAACACAGTAGCATCTGCTCAGTTTTTTAATAAATTTATACTTATGAAGGTGTAAAATTCCAAAGATTAAAACAATGTCACAAACTCATTCATCAAGTGTACGCAGATACAGCAGAACCGCAGTGTGTTCTAGTGCTTCCTTGTCTTCTTTAGTGATAAACTTCAGTTGTATTCTGTGTAGCAAAGGATACAGCTAAAGAATGTTATTTCTAATTCTTGCTGGCAGCCACAGGTGATCACTTAAATATAAGACAAAGATGTTGGGTGGGCTTCTGGAAAGACTCTGTTGCAATAAAACTGACTTGGCTGGTGGTTACTCTCGTTTGCTCTTCTCCCACTTGCTCTTCTTCCTGCTATGTTGTGATCTTAAATGTTAGAATTCCAGCAGGCATCTTGGACCCCATACTAAAGTTAGTGGCACAGAAGTTTAGATGTTGCTATAACTGCTCTGCATGGCCTGACCCTGTGTGCTGGTCCTGTCTTGCTTTGTTTTGTACTAACATAAGAGAAATATAAACATTAAAATTCAGTTGGCATATGGTTGCTTTTGCCTCTGCTCTTCCATGCATTTTATTCCTGTATGCAACTCTAACATAATAGCTGAAGCTTCATTATCCATTCTGAACTATAAGTCAAACTTAAATTTCAAAGTAATGTAACAACATTAGTTATAATAAAAATACAGAAGAAATTTGGGTTCATCATGGCCACAGAGGCAGAACATCAACCCTAAATACCTTTTTTCTTTATTTCTGTGTTAGAGATATACACCTCTATCTTATTGAAATTATTTACTTTGGTTTTAGGTTATATACATCTAATTTTAATATAAAAAATAAAGTATATACAAAGAGGATAAAATAATTTTAAAACCAGACTTTTTCATAGCAACACTTGGTGCTATAATATAGCATGTATTCACTTCAAAGATTTTAGAGAGGTGAAATGTGGTCTGAGAAGTATATATAAAAGCTTCTTTTATAAATAATCAAGCAATAGAGTCAATGTTAGTCATAAAATAAGCTAGGGATTCCGGCACACACATGTTTTCTTGAACAAAATTTTGGTTAAAAAAATTGGTATGTTTAGAGATGGACGTGCAATAAAATGATTGATGATTACTATTAACTCTAACCTTAGAATTGGAAATTATATAACAAAATAAGTGACATATAAAGATGAGTTATTCTCTTATTTGCATTTTAAATCAACAATGAATAGAGCTGGGTGCAGTGGCTCACATCTGTAATCCCAGCATTTTGGGAGGCTGAGATGGCAGAGTAGCTGGAGCCCAGGAGTTGGAGACCAGCCTAGGTAAGAGAGTAAGACCTTGTCTCTACAAAAAATAATAATAATAAAATAACCATTAGTGGCATGGCTGTGGTCTTGAGGATGAGGTGAAAGGAACCCTTGAGGCTGGGAGGTCAAAGCTTAAGTGACTGCACTCTAGCCTGGGTCACAGAGTGAGTCCTCACTAAAAAAATTAATAAATAAAATAAAAATAAATAAATAAAAATACAATAAAAATATTTTAATGTAAGTATGACCCATACGATATTTGAGGACATTCTTATACTTAAAAAGTATTTGTTATTTATCTGAAATTCAAATTTACCTGGTTGTCATGAATCTCATCTGACAACCCACATAGGAGTAATATGGGCTAGGGATCTGGTAGTGTTTTGGTGTTGACTGAGAACTCTCTCTAGCAGCTATTCTGGGTTTCTGCCAATGTCCTCAGGCTACAGATTTTCTTTCCCTTGTGCCTGTAGATTAAAGTTTCCATTCTGTAGATTAGACACTGGAGATGGGTCTGGGCGATTTTTGCCATATTTGATGCTCCCTTTCTCTGACCAGCACCATAGAGGATCATTTTCAGGATTTTCTTCCTTTAACAATACATGGGTTTCCTGGAAGGTAAATCATACAAGTGCTTCAGAATTTCTCTGTGCTGCAGCCTCCAGGGGCTTCACCCTTTCCATCCATCCCACACCAGGTGTTTAGCAATTAGGTGCAAATTTCCAGGTGAATCTTCCCCCTGGCTTGGTGGCATTCTGTAGCATTTTTCCCAGGTAACAAACACTAACATCCTACTTGTCATAGAAGGTCTCTTTACATTTTTTTTTCAATAGTGTTCAGGGTACAGGTGGTTTTTAGTTACATGGATGACTTCTTTAGTGGTGAATTCTGAGATTTTAGTGCACAAATATGTAGTCTTTTATCCTTCAACCCTCGTCCAACTTACCCCCATCCCAGTCCCCAAAGTCCATTATATCACACTGTGTGTCTTTGTGTCCTCATAGCTTAGCTTCCGCTTACAAGTGAGAACATACAGGAAGTCTCTTTCTTCAGATTTTAGGATAATTGTTTGCCCCATAAACTCAGTTTTCTAATGGGTTCATTTACAGTTTGTTAATTACAGTTTGTTGCATTTGTTACATTACAGATAATTATATTTATTACATTACCGTTCGTTAATTTACAGTTTGTCAGTCTTTTTATTTTTGTAAAAATTGGAGAAATTCTCTTTTTAGCTTTCCACATCCCTGAGCTGAAACTTCACTCAGTCTTTAATTCTCTCCCTATTTATTTTACAACATACAAAATATTTTATGTAACTCTTCATTCTACCACTTTCTTAATTTAACCCCTCACCCCTCCATATGATGACAATATGACTCCTGAGTCTTCAGGGATGAAGTTATGCCTCGTGTACTCAAGAATCAGCCAGGAAGCCAGTGGTGTTGGAGATAGTAACCTGACTCCACCTCTTTATGAGGTAACTCTGGTTTATTATTGCTGAAGATACATTTGTTCTTTCCCGGTTCTTGTTATAGTATGATATTTCCCATATAACCCCATTGTGAATTGAACTATATTCTAAGTATTCCTTCACATTATTTTTCCATTATCTTCAAGAGGTGGAAAAGTTGCAGTAAATCGTACCACTCAAGTAGTGTGAGCATTTTTAGAGAGGTCAACTTTTACTAACACAATTTTAACTAAATAATGAATCCTCAAACACCAAATTACACTGACATTGTCATTTTAGGCTTCATTGTCCTAACCTGCCTCACCCGTGCTGTTGACAGCTGTTGTGAAACCTTGGTTATTGTCTTCTTAGTTTCAGAGAATTTAAACAAGGAATACAAAGCAAAGGAGATGCAGCATGGAGCAATTTATTGCAAAGGAAAAAGAAAGAAACTCTGAAGGTTAGATGCAGAAGAGACAGGACACTCTGTGAGACAATTCAGAGCGGGCTGCTTATGAAGACAGGCAACAAAGACTCACACTAGGTAGGCTCCTTGATGGGAGTCTTACATGATTATTCATAAGGGGCTGGGAAGAGGTGTTGCCAGTAGGCATGTTCTGGGTGGTCCTCTGGGTGTACATGCACAGTCATTGTACATGTTAGTTCACACATTTCATGTCTCATTAGCATCTGAAATCTCTACCCAGCGGTGTTTTTGTACTATTATAATGAGTAAAGGGTCAGTCTAGGGACAGGTACAATCAAAATGTGCATGCTCTTTAAAGGGGAAATTCCCTACTGGAGATAGCTTTGTTTGAATGAGCTTGACTACAGTGCAAATGCTGGGGCTTATTGTGTTGAAGGTGAGGTCTCAAGGTTGCAGGCTCCGGAGGACATGGTTACTTCTTTGACAACCTATTCTGCCTCAATGTGAACTGAATCTTAACTAATTCTTAATGGAATCTTACCTAATTACGTGGAATTAAACTTGCCTGAATGACCTTGACTGTGATATCTTAAACAAGAATGTATTTTCTGCTTGAAAATCCTAGTGCTCTGATGGTACCTAAGTGCTCACTCTTACTAAGCACTTTATTTAGTAGATATGACACTTCGTCAGAGATGAGATGAATTTCCTAATAAGGTGCAACATGTGAGTGAAATTTGAGGAATTACAAGAAAGCCTATTGTCACTGTCATCCAATTGGATATATGATTTCCATCTGATTACCTATTGCTATGGTTTGGCTCTGTGTCCCCATCCAAATCTCATTTCTAATTATAATCCCCACATGTCAGGGGAGGGACCAGGTGAGAGGGGATTGGATCAAGGGGCAGGGGGCAGAAGGCAATTTCCCCCATGTTGTTTTTATGATAGTTAGGGAGTTCTCATGAGAGCTGATGGTTTGAAAGTATGGCACCTCCTGGTGATTGCACACAGTCCCTCCTGCTGCCTCATGAAGAAGGTGCTTGCTCCCTCTTCACCTTCTTCCATGGTTATAAGTTTCCTGAGGCCTCCTGGCCATGCTTCCCCTTAAGCCTGCAGAACTCTGAGTCAATTAAACCTTTTTCTTTTGTAATTACAGGAAACATGGCTGAAATATCATTGCTATGGTTTGAATGTATCCCTCTAAAATTCATGTTGAAATTTGATCTCCATTGTAGTAGTATTAATACATGGGGTTTCTTGGGAAGGGATTAAATCATGAGTGTTCCACTCTCACAAATAGATTAGTGCCTCATGAAAGGGATGGAGAAGATTAGCTTAAACCCTTTAACCCTTCTTCCTTGGGCCATGTGAGGACGCACAAGGCACCATCTTGAGGGCAGAGAGCATTCCTTGAGAGAGAACAAATTTGCCCTGATCCTGAACTCCTGAACCTCCAGAACAGTGAGAAATAAATTTCTACTCTTATTTATTTATTTATTTATTTATTTATTTATTTATTTAGAGATGGAGTCTCACTCTGTCGCCCAGGCTGGAGTGCAGTGGCCGGATCTCAGCTCACTGCAAGCTCCGCTTCCCGGGTTTCCGCCATTCTCCTACCTCAACCTCCCCAGCAGCTGGGACTACAGGCGCCCGCCACCTCGCCCGGCTAATTTTTGTATTTTTGGTAGAGACGGGGTTTCACCGTGTTAGCCAGGATGGTCTCGATTTCCTGACCCTGTGATCCGCCCGCCTCGGCCTCCCAAAGTGCTGGGGTTACAGAGGCACTGCGCCGGGCCTGAATTTCTGCTCTTTAAAGATCACCGGGCTTCAGGTGTTCTGTTATAGTAGCACAGATGGATGAAGACAATCATCAGTTAAATGAATAATATTAGAATAAATAAAGGATACAATTTTTAAAGAAAAAATCATGAAAATAAATTTTGGCATTTTTACTGGGGTGTAGACCAGAATTTTTTGGCCTTAAAATTATTTTGTGGTTCAAAGTTTATAGTAGGGGTTGACCTTTACATTAAGGTAGACCTAGATCCAAATTCTACTACAACCTATTGTAGTAACATTTTGACCTATAGCAAATTTATAGCTTATTTAATACTGAGTTATCTAACCTAGGAAATGGAGATAAATGCTATTAATATTTATATTTAAACCAATTATTAAATGAGCTAACCAAAATAAAACACTTGGCTCATGACTTGACACTAGATAATTGTTGAATAAATATTAGTGAGAATTTTCATAAACATTAGTTTCTTTTATTTTTTACATTTTTATCATTATTATGGCTAGAAAAAGGCATTTGTTTGAAATGTTATTGTAAATATAACCTATTCCAGGCTTTATAGTATTAGGGTAGAATATGGAATTAGAATTATAGTATTACTAAATTGTGAGCTTTATCAAATTAGGAAAAAAAAAGATTGTTCTAATAATGTGTCCCAGTCAAACACATATAGAGTATTAGATATTTAGCAAGTTTTGTTTATCACAAGTATAAATATATAATAAAAAAGCCATTTTATGTAATACTGTGCAATGTATTGCCATAAAGCAATAAATATGGCTTTCCTATTTATTTAGAACCCAATAACTTAATTGTTTTGAAGGCAAAAGACTTCCCACACAAAGGTAGTAAACATGTTTTGGTGATTTTTATAACCTTAGGACCAAAGTTTAACAAATCTATATAGGTTCGTTCCAAAAACAAACCAATTTTACACTAAAAGTATTCTTTGAAATAATTTTGTTTCTGAAATATTTTCATTTTTGTGCTCTTATTTTAATTTTAACTTGTAAAATTCATCTCTACTCAATAAACATGGAGACAGATTTATAAACATTTATGAATATTATATGTTAGTAATGTAGCTTCCTTTAAAAGTAATATGGATAGCAGTTGAATTTATATTGTTATATAAGCAAATCCTATAGGTAGGCTAAAGAATGTTGAGAAAAGCGAAGAGTATAGGTATGAACACAGAAACAAATGTTTATTAAAGAGGTATACTAAACTGTGAGTGTTTACCAAATTAACATAAGGAAGTTATGCATGAAGGAAATTATGCAGGTATGATAATGTCAAACTAGTTATTTATTAGCAAATTATGGAGCAGTTTCTTGAAAGTAAATTATTATTTACTATTAAAAGTAAATTAGCAGGCCTAGCATAGTGGCTCACGCCTATAATCCCACCAGTTTGGAAGGTAGAAGAGTTTGGATCACTGAAGGCCAGGAGATTGAGACCAACCTGGAGAACATGGCAAAAATCCCATCTCTACTAACAACTACAAAAATTAGCTGGGCCTGGTGGTGCGTGCCTATAATTCCAGCTACTCAGGAGGCTGAGGCAGCAGAAACGCTTGAACCTGGGAGGCAGAGGTTGCAGTGAGCCAAGACCATGCCACTGCACTCCAGACTGGGTGACAGAGCGAGACCATGTCTGAAAGAAAAAAAAAAAGGATTAGCAGTATAAACTGAAAATAAAAATAATAGCAAGACCCTCAGGGGAGTTTGTAATAGGACAAGATGAAATTACTTTTAAATTGTAAAGATCAAATGCAGAACAGTTATAAAGAGGAAGCCCAAGGTCATGAAAGCCTGTTTGGAGAGTGTCTCAGTGTGGCCCGCTGAGGTCAGAAACACTGACCAGCGTGGACCACGCAGCAGCCCTGGGCTTGTTTTCAGGCCTACCTGCTGCCTATGCTTTTAAGCTTTTGGCAAATTATCCTGATTCTATTTCAGAATACACCCATTGTTCATCTTGTCTGTTTTTTTTTAACTCTTCTGACCTCTATGTTTTCTTGAGTTCACCTGGTTCATATCTGTATTACTAAAACCAGAGGCCTGAGGTTCTTCATTATTTTAACACATATTAAAGATTAAATTACCTCATCGATATATTTCATAAAAAGTAATTTTTAATATGTCTTAAACTTTAACAACACCTCTATTTTTAAAATGGAAATACATTGGTGGTATTCACAATTATCCATAAAGATTTGCCCTTTTTGAGAATAACGATTTCATCTTCCCTAATGATATGCCAACATTCAGGTCATTCTAACATTTATTTTGTGACATGAATCTTTTAGATTCAAATAAACTCCATCCTACACAAAATTCAATATAGTAACATGATTTATCTCTGGGCGATAGGTCTCTTAGTAAAGAAAACTTTGAAACATCTTTCATTATTTTGTGTGACCCTGCAATTATGAATGCCCATGACAAATGAGAAAGAGCAAACAGCCTAAGCTGGCAAAACTTTAAATGTGAACTTAACATAATTTGTCAGATTGTATTTTGTTTTATCTTCTTTAAAACATTTTCAAGATTTGCCAACTCATATTTTGAGGATTTTTAATGTGCTGAACAAAAGTAAGACTCCCCTGGGGGCTAAGCTGTGAGTAGCTAGTCTAATAGGAGATACTTCTTGTGTCTTTCAAATACAGCCTAAGTCAACTTTGGCCCTATTGATATCTTTTAGATTTAGTATCCATTATAAATTAGTCTGGTCTTCCCAGCATTCAGTTCTTACAATGTAATTCCACTGTCTTTTGAAAAAGTCACTGGAAGAAAAATAGTTGAATATGATATAAAACTATAAGTTATAAACCCAACTTGAATGTTAACTTGCTATTGAGTTGGATTAATTTATTAATTAGGCTACTTTTTCTTTTCTCAGTATATACTGAAAATTCAAAAATTATCATACTTAGAAAATACAGGTTGAGTTTCATTCTGATAATAGTATAACTTTCTGCAAGTTTATATTTTATGTTCTTTAAAATAATTATTTAAATCATCAGGTGTATATTAGTATAATGAAAATAATGTTTTATACATAAATATAATTTTTTGTTTCAATGCATTTTTACTTTCTGATTTTTATTAAATATAATTAGTAATATACTGCTGTTACTTTGAATTATAGTTCTATTAAAATAAGGCTGCCCATAGGCAAAAAAGAAATTATAAAACTTCATGGGACTTTCCCCCCAGATAATTTGCTTTTTTGTTGTTATTAAACAACCCTTCATCATTTTTCATTTTTTTCTCTCTCCATTTTTACTGAATACTTTGGATGATCTCTTCCATACAATGAAATTAAACGTAATATGTAAGCTCATGACCTCTCACTTTGAATTTTCAGCCTGACTTCTATCTCAAACCTGATAACTTGATATAATCATAGAACGTCTAATAGATATTTCAAAGAGATTTCTGTTTGAAATGAAGCCCTTTATTCCTTCTCACAAACTGTTTTTTACAATGTTCTTTGTCATACACAAGTGGTAAATGGTACCACATTCACCTGTTTACTAAGACTACAATATTAAAGTCATCCTCAATAACATCACTCTTATATTCCATATTGACATTTTCACAAAATATTAGTATATTTAATGTGTCATTTAAATCTCATCAAAATCTTCCTATTATTTTTATTTTCTAATTTTATTTTTAAATAACTTTAGTGGTTACATGGTTGGTATGTATATTTACAGGTATATGATATTTTTTGATACAGGCATACAATGGGTAATAATCCCATCAGGGTAAATGGGGATTCTGTCGTTTCAGGCATTTATGCATTCTTTGTGTTACAAAAAATTCCCACTATACTCTTTCAGTTATTTAAAATATATAATAAATTATTGTTGGCTTAATCACCCTGTGGTGATATGGATCTTATTCATTCTATCTATTCTTGGACCTACTAACCAGCCCCATTTGCTCCAACACCTGCTATACTTCCTACCCTCTGGTAACTATCATTCTCCTGTCTATGTCCAGGAGTTCAATTGTTTTAATTTTATTTTAGCTCCCAAAACTAAGTGAGAACACGTGGAACTTGTCTTTCTCTTCCTGGCTTATTTCATTTGACATAATGACCTCCAGTTCCACCCATATTGTTGTAAATGACAGGATCTCGGGGTTTTTTTTTTTTTATGACTGAATAATATTTCATTGGGTATATCTACCACATTTTCTTTATCCATTCATCTATTGACGGACACTTAGGTTGCTTCCAAATCTTGGTTATTGTGAATAGTGCTGCAAGAAACATGGGAGTGTGGATATCTCTTTGATACACTGATTTTCTTTCGAATATATGCCTAAGAGTGGGATTCCTGGATCTTATGGCAGTTTTATTTTTAGTTTTTTGAGAAATCTCCAAACTGTTCTCCATAGTGGTTATACTAATTTACATTCCCACCAAAAAGGTATGAGATTTCCCTTTTCCCTACATCCTCACCTGTCTTGTAAACAAGTGATTTTTAACTAGGGTGAGATGATATCTTATTGAATTTTTGATTTGCATTTCTCTAATCATCAGTGATGTTGAACACTTTTAATATACTTGTTTGCAATTTGTATGATTTCTTTTGAGAAATGTCTATTCAGCTCTTTTGTTCATTTTTTAATCAAATTATTAGATTTTTTTTCCTTTTGACTTGTCTGAGCTCCTTATATATAATGATTATAAATCTTTTGTCAGGTAAATAGCTTGCAAATATTGTCTCTTAACCTCATTCTGTAGGTTGTCTGTTGTTCACTTTTTGATTATTCCTTTTGCTGTGTAGAAAATTTTTGATGTGATCCCATTTGTCCATTTTTCTCTGGTTGCTTGTGTTTGTAAGGTATTACTTAGGAAATCTTTGACCAGCCCAAAGTCCTGAAAAGTTTCTCCATATTTTGCTTTCAGTACTTTCATAGTTTGGGGCTTTGATTTAAACTTTCAATTCATTTTTATTTAACTTTTGTATATGGGTCCTTTCTTTATTATTGATCTCTGGGAATTTGACTATTAAGTGTTTTGAGGTAGTCTTATTTGGGTTAAATTTGCTGGTGTTCTATAACTTTCTTGTACTTGAATATTGATATCTTTCTCTGGGTTTGGAATGGTCTCTAATATAATCCCTTTGAATAAACTTTCTGCCTTGAGATATCTTTACATCTCCTCTCTAAGGCCAATAACTCTTGGATTTGCCCTTTTGAGGACATTGTCAGGATCCTGTAGGCATGCTTTATTGTTTTTTTATTATTTTTATTTTGTCTCCTCTGACTGTGTATTTTCAAATAGCCTGTCTTCAATCCCTCTAATTCTTTCTTCTGTTTAATCAATTCTGATAAGAGGTCTGACACCTTCTTTAGTATGTTTATTTCATTGTTCAGCTCCAGAATTTCTCCCTAATTTTTAAAAAGTATATCTCTGTGTTAAATTTATCTTATAGGATTCTGAATTCCTTCTCCATATTTTCTTGGTTTACACTGAGATTTCTCAAAACAGCTATTTTGAATTCTTTGTCTGAAAGATCATATATCTCTGTCTCTCCAATTGGTCCCTGGTACCTCATTTAGTTCATTTGGTGAGGTAATTGTTTTTTACATACATGGATTGTCTTGATGCTTGTGGATGTTTTTAAGTATCTGCACGTTGAAGACTTAGGTATTTATTGTAGTCTTTGCAATCTGTGCTTGTTTGTACCCATCCTTCTTGGGAAGGCCTTCCAGGTACTCGAAAACTTGAGTGTTGTGATCTAAGTCTTTGATCACTGAAGCTTTATTTGCTTTATGAGACACTCCAAGTTCAGTAATGCTGTGGCCCTTGTAGACTTGTAGATGTGCTGTCTTGGCAGCCTTGTGTAAGATCTGGAAGAATTCCCTAGATTACCAGGCAGGGTCTCATATTCTCTTCCCTTAATTACCTTCTCCCAAAGAAATAGAGTCTCTATCTCTGCTGAGCTACTTAAAGCTGGGGTGACACAAGGATTCTTGTGACCAGCACCACTGGGACCATGCTAGGTAAGATCAGGACCTGGTGCAGCACTGGGTCTTGACCGAGGCCTGTAGTGATCACTGCCTAATCGCCACCTATATTCACTCAAGGTCCATGGGCTCTACAATCAGCAGGTGGCAAATCCAGCCAGGCTTTTTTCCTTCCATTCAGGGTAGTGAGTTTCCCCCAGCCCAGGTTGGGTCTGGGGGTGCCACCTGGGAATGACCGGCTGGAGTCAGGAACCTTACTCTATTCTACTGTAGCTGGGCTGGCATCCAAGTCCTTCCCCTTCCCCAAGCAGAGGACTCTCTGCGGCTACCACCTCCCCTGGCCCACCGCTAGTACTGCCTGACTATTGCTGACGTTCACTTGAGGTCCAAGGGCTCTTCAGTCAGCTTTAGTAAAGGTTGCCAGGCCTGAGACTCTTCTTTCAGGATCATGGACCCCCTTCTGGCCCAGGGCAGGTCCATAAATGTCATTGAGGAGTCAAGGCCTGGAATCAGGTACCCCAGGAGCCCCCACCTTGTTCTCTATCAGCTCTCTGTGGCTCAGCTAGTATTCAAGCTGCAAGACAACGTCTCCTTTACTCTTTCCTTTCCCCAGGCAGAAGGGGTCGCTCCCATAGCCACCACAGCTGAAAATGTACTTAGTCACACCTGGAGCCAGCACAGCTCTGAGTCTCACCTAAGGCCCATGGTGAGTTCTGCCTGGCTACCACTGCTGATTATTCAGGACCCACAGGAACTTTTGTCAACGGGTAATGAATTCTGCAAGGACTTGGTGCTTCCCTTCCAGGCAATGAGTTCCCTTCTGGCCCAAGGTGTGTCTATAAATGTCATCAGGAAGCTAGGACCTAGAATGGGTGCCTCAGGACTCTGCTTAGTGGCCTATTCTACTGTGGCTGAGCTGATATCTAAGTTGCAAGACAAATTACTCTTTACTGTCCCCTTTCCTCTTCTCTGTCAGAGGGAAGGAACCTCTCCCAGAGCTGTGAGCTGTGTTGCTGCTGCCTGGGGTTAGGGGTAGGGTGACCAAGCACTCCATTGGCTGCACCTGCTGGTGTCTCACTGGATCCCAGGCAACCCATGTCCACTGGCTCCTGGCTCCAAGCCAAAACAGTACCAAGACTTGCCCAGAAATTGTGGTCTATACTGTCTATACTCTCTTTCAAGTTATGGTCTGTATGGTTGTGGTCTATACTGTCTTTCAAATTATTTTGGGCTCCAGAACACTTTAGCCCACAGTGGCAGGGCTTGCTGGAACTCAGGGTCTAACTGCTGAGACGGATGATTTGTCTGGCTAGTTCTGGTTCAAATGCTCCCTCAATGGGTACTGGTTGAGTTCCGCCCCAGGTTGCTTTCTGCTATGACAGAGAAGCACTAAGTTCTAGTGCAAATCCCACTAGAACTAGAATCCCAAAGGAAGAGTCACTGACCTCTTCCTTTCTCAAGTGCACAGATTTTCTCTCTATGCCATGCGACCACCGCCAGGGCATGGTGGAAGGGTGGCATAGGTGACTGAAGACCTATCTTTCCTACCCTCTTCAGTGCATCTTTCCTTAATATGATGATAAAACCAGGTACTGTGATCACTTACCTGAGTTTCAGTTCTTATGAAGGGGCTTTTTAGTGCAGATAGTTCAATTTGATTATCCTGCAGAGGAATGTTTGTTAGAGGCCTCTCTTCAGCCATCTTGCTCTACCTGGAATTCTCATCAAAATCTTTGATAAAAGCATTGCACACAGAACTCTACAGACAGGTTACATTTGTAAGCCAGAAGACATCTCACTATAAGTTGATATAACCTGTAATTTATGATTATTTTAAACTGCCAGAAACATGTGTCAACAGGTTAGAAGCTTAGCCACAAAAACGTTTGTAAAACATTTTATTAAATGCTTTAGTGAAAGTAAAATACAAAAATATTCTAGTCTTTCTGAGCCTCATAAACCTTTATGTAATGACAATTAGTCATATTTTAAATGTTTCTATGTTGATTTTACTTATCAGTAGCAAATGCTAAGGAATTATATAGTATGCATTAGAAAAGTTTTTATTCTACATTTTTAGGGGTAATCTTCATATGATTTTTCCAAAAATTAGTCACAATTCACTTTTAAGGCCACTGTATTAGAATGTTCTTGAATTGCTATAAAGAAACACCTGAGACCACGTAATTCATAAGAAAAGGTCTAATTGGCACATGGTCTTTCAGGATGTACAGGAATCATAGCACTGGAATTTGCTTCTGGGGAGGTGTCAGAAGGCTTACAATTATGGCAGAAGGCAAAGACAGCAGGTGTCTTACATGGCAGGAGTAGCAAGAAGGCCAGGGAAGTGCCCACACTTTTAAACAACCAGATCTTACAAACTCACTCACTACTGCCCGGACAACACCAAGTCTTGAGGGATCTATCACCATGATCCAAACACCTGCCACCAGGCTACACTTCCAACACTGGGGATTACAATTCAACATGAGATTTGGCAGGGACATATATTCAACTGTATTAGCCAGTTAGTTATAGATTATGGAAATGTGTATGTTCCATCTTGGAAATCCAAGTTCATGGCTACCACTCAAACTTGTAATCTGTTTTTTTCTTATTCTTCACTCATAAGAAATTATTACACATTAATAACTATAAGCCCTATCTACATACTTTGTGTGAATTTCTGGTATTACAATGTCACCCTCATTGAAAAAGTGGAAAGATAAAGAGGAGGCATATCTATTTTTTTTCCTTTTTTTGTGATAGCACTCATTTGTGAAGCTCTTACAGATGTCCGTAAGTAAAATCGACTCCTCCATTTTTTTTAACAACTACACATATTTATCAATAATAGTTTGTGAATACATTTTCAAATATTGTTTGACTTAAGTGTCTCTGTCCACTAAATTACAACCTTTCTTAGAGGTAAGTTTATAAATATAATGCCTATATTAAGGAAGAAAAATGATCTCAAATCAATAATCCAATCTTTCATGTTAGGTCACTGGAAAAAGAAAACAAATTGTAGTGAAGGCAAGAAGAAGGAGGGAAATAAAGAGATTAAACTAGAAATGAATAGCATTCATAAGTGAAAAATAAAATAGAGAAAACTAGTTAGGCCAAAATCCAGTTCTTTGAAAAGTTAAATATTGAAAATCTTTAGTTAGATTGATTGAGGAGAGAAGTCTTAAATTAGTAGATAGAAATGAGAGAGAATATTATTGCCACCCTTACAGAAATAAAAAGGATTATAAAGGAATACTATCCGCAATTATACAGCAACAAATTAGACAACTTAGGTGACAGTGAAATATCTAGAAAGCAACTATTAAAACTGACTCAAGAAGAAATGGAAAATCTGAATAAACCCATAATTACTGAAGAAATTAAAGTCATAATTCAAAAAAACTGCTCACAAAGTCCTGGCGTAGGTGTCTTCTTCACTGCTGAATTCTACTAAACATTAAAAAAGTAACGATTATCTGCAAAGTATTCCATATAATGAAAGATAGAGCCTATCAATAGAATAAAAAAACACAAAAATCACATGATATTCTCAGTAGGTACTCAATTAGCATTTGATTTGAAAATCTTAATCCTTCTAATCCTAATTTGTTAAGTGTTTAATGTTTTACATAAGGATAAAATGAGAAATGTAATGTATGCACTTGACAAATTATGTGTTTATGTTAAACACTTAACAAATTAGGAATAGAAGAAAATTACCACCACATAACAAGAGCCATGTATAAAAAACCCACAGTTAACCTCACACTGTTATAAAAGATGAAAGTTTTAAAGCTTTTCCTCTGACTTCAGGAATAAAAGAAGGATGACTACTTTTGCTAATTCTATCCACATAGTACTAGAAGCCCCACCCAGAGCAATTTGGCAAGAACAAGAAAAGATATTTAAGTTGCAAATGAAAGTTGTTCATATAAGCTAACTTAATACTTAATGGTGAAAGACTAGCTATTTTTACTCTAAGATCAGAAGCAAGAGAACTATATGTGCCCTGGCCACTTGGATTCAACATTGTACTGTGGACACAGAGCAAACAGGGGAAGAAATAAAAGGCATCCAGATTTAAATGGAAGAAGTTAAACTATATCTCTATTCTCAGAGAATAGAAAATAATTCCAAGGAGTATAAAAATTTAAAGTATTAAAATTAATAAAGTTAATAATCAAGTTCTGCAAGTTTGCAGGGTATAAAATCAACGTACAAACATCAATTGCCTTTCTACATACTTGCAATGAACAATCTGTAAATGAAATTAAGAAAGTAATGCCATTTACAATAGTTTTATGAACGCGTGGCCTGATGTTTGCTATTTCAGTAGGCTAATGCCCCTTTTCTGAACTCTTCATCTGACTGTAATCTTGTGTGGCAACCATGCTAAATTGCTTTCAGTGATAAACCATTTTTTATGTTGAATTTTCTGTGCTACTCTTAATCCTCTCTGGAACATTCTACCTATCCCTCTTACCCTAATGTCTTTACTAATTTCTATGCAATGATTTTTCCTGAAACCTTTAACTGATACACAAATTTGGGTTAGGTTGTCTTTTTCTCTGTTTTCAAAACTTTTACTTTCCAATGTCTTAATTTCATTATCTTTTACTTCTTTACATCTCCAACTTGTCAGTGCACTTTATGAGGAACTAAATTCTGTATATTGTTAACATTGGAGCTTTTCTGCCTAATTCATTGTTTGGTTTATACTAAGAATGTGAAAATCATTCTAAAATTAATTATTATGATATTATATAGTTCTGTACAAATATATCTAAGCAGTTGTAATGCTTAACTCTATTTATAGAATAATCCATTTTTCTAGAAAACAGTGGGATCTTTACATGTCATAATCAATTTTGTTTTCAGTGCCTGGTTCTGGCCTGCTATGTAAAATCTCCATGAGTGTTTGAATTCATCAGCGAATGGACAAATGTCATTGGTGAGCATGAGGCACTGCTTACCAGTTAAGATTCCAGTAGCTGAGGAACAAATCTTCACTCCAAAAGTAAGTAATTTCATCACTTTGGAGGAATTATTTGACTTTTTCGTATCTTTGACATCACAATAATGAGGATGAAATCAGTAAAATAAATTATGAGGATAAAATGAGAAAATGAATTAAGTGCTTAAGGCAATACTTGGTAACTAGTTAATATGCATTAATTGTGAAATAATTAATGAATGTTTATTAATTATTTAATGTTTATATACAACAGTAAGACTAATGGAAGAAGATATCAAGCAACATTTAATAACAGGAAAAAAGGTTTTAATTCATGCAAAGAAAATACCTTTTTATTATTTGTGAATTATCTGCTAAGTTTGTGTAATACTTGATTGACCCATCCCTACATAGTTTAAATATCTCATTAATACATAAAATAATTTTATTAAGATTAATATATATAGTTTTAAAAATATGTAACTTGCTATTATTTTCATTCTAAATATGTCAGATAAATAAGAAAAAGTTTTTCAATAAGATTTCTGAGAGGATGTCTATTGATTTGTGATGGAATTTATTATTATTATTTTTAGGAAGAAAAGGTGTAATTTGAAAGTTTCAACAAGAAAATCTATGGCAATTTCAGGAAAATCAATTCAATATTTTAATTTAATGAGTGCAAAATAGTTTTGAATAAGCTCAATTGACAAAGACATATTTTACCAATTAGTACACGTATTACAGGTAGAAATGATTATTCAGTGTGGTTTTGAATGTGGTCTGAAGCAAATGTTGAGATCACAGTTGAATAGAGAGCAATTGTGGTGTATAGTTGGAATGCTTACATAATTGAGCTTGATTATAATCATCCCTCTAATCACATTTTAAACTTTTCCTAATGAATAGATGGGGAAATTAGAAAAATAAAGAATGAAAAAGCAGTCTATTTAAAAATATTTTTAAAATTATTTATAGCCCTCACATTAATGCTTTCTAGTTTAATATTATAACTCCTTTCAGCTCTTAATTCAGGCATCTATTAATATTTTACATTGAGAAATTAATTCATTACAAATAATATTTTGCAGCTGCTTTGTCTAACTCTACCAATTCAAGTGCAATACGCTTCCTTTTAGAAGGGATCATGTTATGGAAGGATAAAGAATATGGAAGTAGAGAGTCTAAGAACTAAATACCATCTCCTAAATCTTCTAAGGGCAAGATGCTAGGTGAATCTATTATTATTTATGAACTGATTATCGTAATAGTCTCAATTTCATTTACATGAAATTGAGGTACTTCTATTACTGTGTGTGATAAGATTTGAGTGGCTACACACATGTAAATACTCTAGTACATAGAAATGTTTGTTATCTTTGAATTTTTCTTCTGACACAAAACGCTACAGAATAATCAACCACAGAGAATGAAGTTAGATGTGGTAGACAATATGGTGTGGCCCTAAGACCCTTTGATTAGACCTGTGAAGGATAAGGACAGTGGTCCCCAACCTTTCTGGCACTGGGGACCAGTTTCGTGGAAGACAATTTTTCCACAGAATGGTGGGAGTGGTGGTTGGGGATGAAACTGTTCCATCTCAGAGCATCAGGCATTAATTAGATCTCATAAGGGGTATGAAACCTAGATCCCTTAAATCTAATGCCAGCACTGATTCTGCCAGGAGATAGAGCTCAGGCGATAATGCTCACTGGCCTGCCACTCACCTCCTGCTATGCAGACCTGTTCCTAACAGGCTACAGACTGGTATCAGTGTGGCCCCGGGGTTGGGGATCCCTGATTTAGGGTGTTGCCTAATAAACTTACACAAACATGGTTTTAAATTCTGAAGAGGCTTCTAAAAGCCTGAAGCTTGGCTTCACTCTTTCATCCATCCTTGCAATTTTAGATGTTTATACCCTTTTTTTCAGAATATTTAATTTGTTTTTTATGTAAATATGGAAAGGTTTAAAGTTTACCATTTTGCTATATATTTTCTATTTTTCCTACCTATTCCTTGCTTCCTTGTTCCCCCTTTGATGCCTTCTTTTGGGTTAATTGGATGCTTTTTACTGCTACACATTATTCTTACCATTGAAATTTGTGTGTTATACAGTTAAGTAGTTGCTCTATACAAGTTTACATTATGCACTTTTAACTTACAACAGTATCGTGCCAATCATTAAGCAATTTTACAAACAACATAAGAAACTTACTTTAAAATTAAAGATCAAATTTAAAGTGAAAATGAAAAAGATATATCATGTTTATGCTTTTCATCATTACTTGGAGTTCTTATCTACTGACTCCAGTATGTGGGTTCTCTGTTAAACTGCTTCTGCTGCCTGTGATTCTCTTGATTACAGGTCACATATTTCTGCTTATTTTCATGTTTCATATATTTTTTGTTTTGTTTTGTTTTTTGTTTTGTTTTTGAGATAGTGTCTTGCTCTGTCACCCAGGCTAGAGGGCAGTGGCACGATCTCAGGTCACTGCAACTTCTGCCTCCCAGATTCAGGTGATTTTCATGCCTCAGCCTAGGATTACAGGTGTGCACCACCATGCCCAGCTAATTTTTGTATTTTTAGTAGGGACAAGCTTTCTCCATGTTGGCCAGGGTGGTCTCACACACCTGGCCTCAAGTGATCTGCCCGCATCGGCCTCCCAAAGTTCTGGGATTACAGGCGTGAGCTACCGCGTCTGGCCTTTCTTTCTGTTTTAATGCATGCCCTCTAACAGGTTGAGGAAGTTCCTTTCTATTCATAATTTGATGTCCATTTTTATAATTAATGGGCATTGAATTTTGTCAAATGATTTTCCCCATCTATTAAGAAAATTATTATTTTAGTCTTTATTTTATTAATGTGGTCTCCTAAAGAATATCTTATACACCCTTAAAAACAATCTCTAGAAAAATATAATAAAATAATAAATTTATTGAAAAAAAGCGATATATATTTGGCTTTTAAATGAAATGTTTTATAAATGTTTATAAGGCAAAGATGGTTGATAGTGCTTTTCAGTACCAACAAGTAGGTCGAAAAGTCAGTAAAAATAAAGCTGTTCTTTACTTTTTGACCTACTTCTTATATCAATTGCCAGTAGTAAATTGTTGAAGTGTCTGATTGTGGACTTTTTCACTTCTACTTTTAATTCTGTCAGTTTTTGCTTTGGCTATTTTAGGATTCTGTTGTTAAGTACACATACATTTGTAATTTTTATATCTAGCTGATACATTGATCCTTTTAAAATTATAAAGTAGTGCTATTTGATGCTAATGGCATATCTCCTCTTAAGTCTATTTTGTCTGAAATCAATATAGCTGCTATAGCTGTTATTTTAATTCAGACTAGAGTGTAGTGGTGCAATCTCAGCTCACCACAAATTCCACTTTCTGGGCTCAAGCCATCCTCTAACCTCAGCCTACCAAGTGCCTGAAACTACAAGCACGCGCCATGATGCCCAGCTAATTTTTTTGTTTTGTTTTTTTTTGTGGAGACAGGTTTTCGGCATGTTGCCCAGACTGTCTACTACTCCTGAACTCAAGTGATCTCCACACTTCAACCTACTGAAGTGCTGGGATTATAGGTGTGAGCCATCGCGCCTGACTTGCTTTTCTATCTAGTAGTTCCTATACATTTGATATTTTTTCCCATTCTTTTACTTTTAACTATCTGTCTTTGAATTTGTGTGTCTCTTTTATATTTAAATTTAATTTTTTCTTTGACACCCAAAAGTTATGCATAGTTAATATATACAAATTGATAATGTTTGGAGGTAAGTAAATACTTGTAAAACTATCACAATAGATTCCCTAAACCCATACATCAAAAGTTTTCCCCGCCCTTTTATTACTATTATTTGTGTGTGTGATAGGAACACAAGATATACCCTGAGACACGTTTTAAGTATGCAATACTTTATTGGTAGTATTTTAGTGTTAGTGGTAACCTAGCATGCAGGCACTAGGCTATACAGTGAATTCCTAGGACTTATTTATCTTGTATAATAGACAGTTACTACCTCTGGAATAATATCACATGATTTCATTCTTCCGCTCCTGGCAACTACTATTTCACTCTTTGCTTACATGAGTTTGACTGTTGTAGGTTGATTATGTAAGTGGTATTATATAACAGCATTCTCTTTTTGTTTTTGGCTTATTTCACTTGGTATGATGTCCTTTAAGTTCATCAATGTTGTCACAAATTGTAGGATTTCCTTCTTTTTAAAGCCCAAATAATATTCTTTTTTATTTTATTTATTTTTCGAGACAGACTCTCACTCTGTCACCCAGCCTGGAGTACAGTGGCATGATTTCGGCTCACTGCAACCTCTATCTCCCAGGTTCAAGCAATTCTCATGCCTCAGCCTCCTGAGTAGCTGGGATTGCAGGTGTGCACCAAAACACCTGGCTAATTTTTGTGTTTTTAGTAGAGAGGGGGTTCACCATGTTGGCCAGACTGGTCTCAAACTCTTGACCTCAAGTTATCCACCTGCCTCGGCCTCCCAAAGTGTTGGGATTATAGGCATAAGCCACTGTGCCTGGCCAAAAGGTTGAATAATATTTTCTTGTATTTAGATATATAAATATAGATATATTTAGGCATATAAATATATTATATTTTGATTTAGTCTGAGAAACTCTACCTATTGATTATTTAGTCTATTAATATTTATTGTAATTATTGATATTGTTGGTTTTTATAGTTGCCATTTTCCTTTTTGTTTTCTATGCGTTTCACAACTATTTTCTTGATCTGTGTTCCTTTGGTGCTGTTTCTTTGTTAAAAATATATTTTAGTGCACTATTTGAATTTATTTGTGGACTTTTTAATGGCATAATATTTAGTTATTTATTTAGTGATTGATTATCGAATTATGATATACTTTTAAATATATGCCAATCTACTTTGGGTTAATATTGACTTAATTCTTCTTTTGTTGTTATCATCATACACTTCTTTTGTTGTTATCATCATACATATTCTCTCTCTCTTTTACCTATGATAAAACTTAAAATGCTGTATTGTAATTATATAATGCAATTTTATTTTTTGAATAAATTAGAGGAAAATATAGCATGTTTCTTAACATTTATATTTACTAAAATAATTATTATTTCTGTTGCTCTTTATTTCTTTGATGGATTTGAGTTACTCTCAGGAGCTATTTTATATATTTTATATAAAATAAGAATTTATTTTTGTCCTTCTGTAGGGTGGTATCCTAGCAATGAGTTATTGTTTTTGTTTATCTGTAAATGCCTTATCTCACCTTCATTTTCGATAAGCATAGTATTCTTGGTTGATGTGTTCATTGTTTTTGGATGTCAGAAGCTCATGATGTGTCTAGGTGTAGTTCTTTTACTACATTCTATTTTTTTTAACCTCTTTGAATCTAAGTCTTAAAGTTTCTCATCAAACCTGAGAAGCTTTTGGTTGTTATTTCTTAAATACAGTTATTATTCCTTTTTCTTTCTCCTTCCATCTGATGCTTTAATTACATGTATCTGGGAACTCTTTATATTGTCCTATAGGTCTCTCATGGTCTGTTCATTTTTCTTCAATTTTTTCTGTTATTTAAATTAGATAAATTGTATTGTACTATCTGTAAGTTTACTGTTCTTCCTTCTGCTATTTTAACTCTCTTATAGACAATACATTTAATTTTAGAATTTTAAAAAAATTATAGTTTTCATAATTTTTAGCTCTAGAATGTTCATGTGATTCTTTTAAATAATTATATTTCTCTACAGATATTTCCTATTTACTGAAATATTTTATTCAAATGTTTGTTACATCTTTAATTATAATGTTATTTAATTCCTTGGGTATGCTAATAACAACTATTTTATAGGGTTTTTTTGCTGCTAAATTCAATATCTGGTCCCATTTAGAGTGAGCTTATGTACACTTATATTAGCCACTCTTTTGTACATATTTACATACCCCCTAATTTTTATTAGAACCTGTGAATCATAAAATATGTAGTCAGTAACTCCAGAGTCTAATGTTCCCCCATGTTGCTTTATACTTTATTTATTTTTCATGTTTTGCCTGGATTAAAACTCTGGGATTTGTCCTTCCATGATGTGTAGCTACTGATTTCTTTGCCTTTTTCTGTTGCTGTTTTTAAAATTTATTTTTCATTTTTATCCCAGCTCCCTCGGGATGTCTCTATCTCTGTACATCTTAGTGAACAGTCAGTGATTAGAAATGAGTCTCTGCTCAATCAACTCAAGTTTGTAAAGCTTCCACCCTCTGTCAATTAATCTGTCAGTAGGCTGAGAAGTACATTAAGTGCACAGCCGTTTTCAAGCTGGCTCGGCTTTAACTGTCTGGCTTGTTTCGCCTCTATGCAGATGCACACTTCACCCATTGGCCAGGCATATGTAGAGAACTTATCTAACTAAAATCTCTAATGTTTATAATTTTTCAATACATTTCTGGGTTATGTGCTATTTAAGTTAACCAGGATCTCAAACTCAGGCTGGAGTTGCAAGTGTTTACTATAGTTTTCTACAATTTAATTTAATTTATTTCTTTTACTTTTCCTACCAATTATGTTGAGGAAAATTTTTACCTTTGTTTTAAGTTAACTTAGCCACCCATCTCTGTCCAAAAAGTTGCTCATTTCCATGGCCATCTTCCCTTGGAAAACCTACCATTTCTGCCTTCTTAACTAGAAGTTAGGTGGATGGAAGCAGGCCTAAGCAAGAAGGCTAAACATACCTGCAGTACTTAACCAAAGATACAGACATTTTTCATGCGTAAATGTTTCTCAACTTGTTTTTGTCTAGAGTAACAAAATAAAATTTTTTGACAAGTTTTGTACTAGCTTTGGGGAAGATGATTTGTAGATGTCTTTACATCCTCAGAGATGAATCCTCTTATTGTTTTCACAAACATTTACTTATTATTTTTGTGTACCATATACCAGTATCATAGGGATATATGCCTATGACCATGTATTGCTCTTTCACAATTTGCTATTTTAAAATAATCTCAGAAATGTAAGACAGAGTGATCTACTTGGAATAAGTAGATTTTATATGACAATGAAAATATCACTACTCCTTGAACCAAGTTAACGTTTGTATTTTTAAGACAGAAAATATATCAAATATATAAAATAAATTGTGATTAAAAGTTTTACTCTTCCACAGATTTTTCAAGATGATATTAATAAGCATTTTTCATGTTGATAATTCATAAATAAATAAATACTCAGAGTGATAGAATTAATTTTTCTAGGACCTAAATATAATTAAATGAGTCGTTAAGAGTTTCTGTGATTTTTCTTTTCTTGTTTTTGAGATGGAGTTTCACTCTTTCGCCCAGGTTGGAATGAAGTTGTGCGATCTCGGCTCACCGCAACCTCCATCCCACTGGGCTCAGTGATTCTCCCGCTTCAGCCTCCCGAGTAGCTGTGATTATAGATGCACGTCACCGTGCCTGGCTAATTTTTGTATTTTTAATAGTGACACAGCTTCGCCATGTTGGCCAGGCTGGTGGAACTCCTGATCTCAGGAGATCCACCCACCTCAGTCTCCCAAAGTGCTAGGATTACAGGTGTGAGCCACTGTGCCCAGCCACATTGCCTTGATTTCTAAGTTCCCTTTCATATATGTTCTTCATAGAAATTTTACTAAAATTAGATTTATAAGCAGTACAATAATAAAATATTCACATATGAGTTATCTCATGATTTGAATTTTTATTTTACCTTTATAGTTTAATTGATGTTAGCTTTGGTTATTTATTGAAGTAGTTCTTTAAATAAAGAAATGTTTGAAATTTGAATCAAAACAAATTAATTTCAGGTAGAAGTTAATATCTGTAGCAAAGCACTATTCCTTATGTCTGTGTGTATAGCAATTTATCATTAATAAATCTATTTTTATATTATCATAATTAGTTAACACATTCATATTTTGATACAATATTATATATACTTTTTATAATTAGATAAATTTAATAAATATAACTTCATATTCATGAAGAATGAAGATATAGACTATTCAATATACTTTGTGTAAGTCGTATTGATATGTATGCCCAAATCTGATTCATACCACATAGACGATGTCTGTCTCTAGGGTGAATAGAATTACTTAAGTGCCACTTTAAAAGCAAGAAAAATCTGTTAACTGTCATGCACCATTCAATTGTATGGAAACTTTAGCATTTATGTTGTTCAGTAGAGCTGTCTAAATTGTGGCCTGGCAACTCCTGAGAAACAGATTTCAGAGTGACAAAAAGGTGTTTCTTTATATACCAAGATATTAAACTGTTTTGCTATAATGTCAGTAACAAATAAAAAATATACAATAAAGTATGCTAGAAGTTACTTTGTGTGTCAAATAATTTGTGAGATATTTTGTCAATTGTTACAATTGAAACTTCCCTGGCATTAGGAATGGTTAAGGATTCTTTGCTTGTTTTGTATAAATTCATACTATGATGATCAGAAAAAGAATGTGTAATGAGAGGAACACTGCTTCTAACTTTTAATTTTCAAATGAAGTTTACACCTAGAACTTCATTATACGTTTTAAATATAGCACCACGACTGCTTGAATTAATAACTATTCAGAATTCCAACTAATGAAACATGATTTTACATTAGTTTTGAATTAAGGATATATCAGTTATCTCAAAACATCCTTCACAGTTTGTGTGTGTTATGTAAATTTTAAAAAAAAGTATAAACCATACTGAGATTTTTCTACTCAACCTTTACATTTTAAAGAATTTGAGAAAATAAAAACTCTTTTTAACTAATTATCTTACTGAAAAAGTCTTGGATATAAACCTACCAATTAGATGTACTTACAGAGATTTGAAAAGTGAAATTGAGGTGGGGTGGTGATCAGTCTGGGACTGCTGGTAGTTATAATGGTCTAGAAAACTCATGAATTTCTTCTAGCAGTTTCTAATGCTCATTCTGCATGAAGTTCCGTCTTGGATTAGATGAAACAGTAGCTGTAGAGGCAGCCTGTTCATATGAGTCATGAAGCTGAGGATTCTGTCTTTAGGTGAACATTCTTCAGCCTATTAGTGTTCAGAGGCTGCAATGGCAAAGTCTGAAAGATAGCTCTGTATAGTTCTAAGAATAATTCTAAAATGCATTACCTAAAACATGCTTTTCTAACATTGTACAATTTTTATGAACTCCATGCTTCTTATATTAGATTTATTTTTGAACAGAGTCACCTAGCACAATTTTTGTTTCCTCTATTGAATTCAGATTTACAATATCTATTTGTGAGTTGTTGATTTAGCTATTTATTAGTAAAAATGCAAATGTAAAAATAAACTATTCTGGGAGTTAGCCACTTAAAGATAATATTGATATAAAAAATGTTATTTTTTCTCTAAGGAAACAGCTTCAACTAAACTTTTATGTAAGGATAAATTTTAGTAGCCAATATTTCCTAGTGAAAATGTTGCATATTACTAACATAGGCACCTTTATATAATTACTATCAGGACGAAGTCTTTAGAATTGAAAAACTGCAGGTAGACAAAGTTTTGAATTGCACTTACAATGCCTTCAGAGAAAAATACTATACAACAAATTTATGTTGACCATGTACTGGTACTACTTATATCATGATGCTGAGGAAAAAATATTTCATAATTCTGAATGTCAAGTCATTTAATATTGATTTATTTGTCACTTCATAATTATACAACATTATTAATTTGTAAATATGTATAGAGTATTGATAATATATTGACTTTGAAAATTATATTTAGGAAAGATATGAATTATAAAAGAAAAATATGGAATATTTCATTTTCTTTAGCTTTATTATTTTGAAACCTTAAATGTGAAATTTTGTTTTCCAGTATCATTCTGTGCTCAAGTCTACACACTTTTAAGTGAATTCAAGTTTTACTCTCTGTTCACATAGCAGGCATCCTAGAAATAACTGTTTAAGGACATTTAATTCTTCTCGGGGCTCTATTTAACAGGAATACAAAAAAAAAATTCAGAAGTTTGTAAAACATAGTATTTTATATTTCTCAATATACATCTTAGTGCCCAGTAGCATTATTATTATAATTATTACTATATTTTGGATGACTTCCAGGATTTTTTTCATCTTCCATCTCCAAAAATGTAATACTAGAATTCTAGGTTTGAATTTCTTTACAAATTACATCTACTCTTGATTTCTGTAGGCCTTTTCAAATTCCATACCAATGAAAAATGCTGGAAGGTTCCTCTATAAGTCTCCCTCTACTTTTTAAAATCAATATATACCAATAAAATTGGACATTAGAATGTACATATTAAAGAAAGAGCACAAAGCATGGCTGTGTGAAACCGGGGGTACAATTAGTGATTGAAATGTCTCTTAGATTTTCTTTACATCAGTAAGGTGACTGTGCCTGGTATCGCTAATACTCTAATGTCAAGTTGCTTTAAAAAGTACAACTTCCTGTTAGAAAGTTAATTGGCCTATTGTGTTTTCCTTCAAATCCTTAATACTAGACAAGTGAGTAATATATCTGTAAAGATTCTGGCAGTGTATTTAGGTTAACCAAATATATTTACCTTTAATGTTAAGCCAAATTAAATAAAATTCTAGTATTTCACAATTATTGGTGTATAATGTAGTATTCCTATTATTAATTATGTGAAGTACAACATGTAACACTTTACAACCCTAGCCTATTTTTATTTCATTGGTTTTTATGTTACTATAGGTATGGACAGATGTATGGATGCATGTAACAGATATTTTCTGTACTACCTGAAATATGAGGGCAAATTTTGATTATATTTACCATATTGTATACATAGATTATCATAGCATCATTCCATAAATACATGATGAATGAATAAATATAGATATTTGCATCTCCTATATGCAAGATATTGTACTAAACCCTTGGATTTAACATTAGCAAACTAGAGAATCCCTGATGCCACAAAAGTTGAAACAACTAAGAGTAGAGACCATATTAAATTAATAATCTTCAATTTGAAACATTCTAATAAATTGGGAAATATAAATTAATGTTTAACAATCATGCTTCTGGGAAAGGAGAATAAAGTTGCTAAGTATACATTTCTGCCTAAACAAATAAACAAACCAAATTCTAAGATTATTTAATCAATATACTGAACAGGCAGTGACAGAGAGTCATTCCTGGAATGAGAAACAAGTTGAGTCCTATTATTACCCAAGCATAGAGGCCTGGAGAGTTTCTAGAGCAGGAGAGGATGTGAAACTTCCAGGGCTGAGGAGAGTAAGCTTGAAAGATTGAGGATGAAAATTTCCTAGGGTTCACAGAACGAATACTAGAAAGGAGAGAGCTGTATAAAGAGAAAAATCCTGAGAGATGTGTACGATCCTCCACAAGTATTCAGCAGAGGACTGATTGGTGTATTCATGTGGAAAATGCCTCAGATGAGGAAAGAAGTATGCAGTCTCACACAGAGCATGGGATAGAACCTGTTCCCACCAGCCAGACAAGACTATCTCAGAATTTATAGTTCATTGGATATAGTACTCAAAGGGCATTCCTTCAGTAACGTGGAGTAGCTAGCCTGAACCTGAATGCTGCACTGGTCTAACTTAAAATATCTTGTAAGCAAGATTTAAAAGGATCAACCTTGTTCTAATGACTTAGTTGCATCCCAGAAGAGAGCACAAACAAAACTATTCAATATCAAAAAAAGCAAAATTCACAATGTCTGGCATCTAATCAGGGATTATCAAGGATAAAAATATCAGCAAAATACAATTTATTATGAGTTAAAAGATTAACCAAAAGTGAACCAAAGCCTACACAGATACACAGATGTTCACTTAACCAGAATAGGACATGAAAACCCTTATCATAACAGTATTTCAAATGTTGGAAAAGTAAACCATTGTATGCAATATATAAAATAGAGTCATAATAAAATTCTACAAAGGAAAAATACAATATTTGTGATTAATGATACAATGTTGGAATGAATGGCAGAATCAATATTGCAGACAGAAAAGATAAGTGAAATTTTAGGCACTGCAATGAAAAAAATATAAAGCGAAAAAGTAACTTAGAGTATTATTTAACTGTAGGAAATCTTCAGGAAGTATATATGTAAATAGAGTTCATGAAGAAGAGGCTAGAGCAGTAGTAGCAGAAAAATGTTTTAAAAAATAATGGTCAAACATCTTTCTAATTTGATGAAAGTTATAACCACAGAGAGTCAAGAAGTTTAACACTTCCCATGCACAATAAGCATGAAGAAAATTAAACTGAGTGGTATCAGAATTAAGTTGCTCTACTAAGGAGAAAATCTTTAAAGTGACCAGAGAGAAAAGACATGTTTTTTTACAGAAAAAAGAAAAGATGAAAATGTCTGTAGATTCTTCATTGGAAAGAATGCCAGAGAGTGGAGGAATATTTTTTAAGATGAAAAAAATCACTAAACTAGAATTTTGTATCCAAAAGAAAACAATAATTATGTAACAAAACTTGCAAACATACACACACACAAAATCCTGTCAGCTGGGAATTTCATATCCAACAAAAAAATCATTCAAATTCGAAGGGGCAATAAAAAATTACACAGTTGAAAGAATTAATCTCCAACAGACGACGTTATAAGAACTGTTATAGGCCATCCTTCTGGTAGAACGAAAAAACATGAAAAAAAGATGAATTTACATAGCATTGGAAAAAGTAACAGGGTTGAATATAACATATTTCCTTCTTTCCTAAATACTTTTAAATAATAAATGGCTATGTAAACACAATAATAACAATGTATTGTCAGGTCATTAACATATGTATAAGTAAATTATACGACCACCACGGCATAAATTATAAGAGGAAAGTTACAAAAGTAAGTATTTTTAAATTCTTATGCTATATGTGAAATGTTGGAATGTCCCTTGAAGGTAGACTATTTATTGGTTGTCCATGCCACCAAACAATATGTGGCATAAACCCTGCAAAATACATGACAAATGCTTTCTTTCATCCTATCAGTGGGGATGATTATTGAACAGAACATAGAATATGAATGTCCAGAAATAAGACTGTGGGACCATCCACTTAAGTTAATTGAAATTATTTGAACATCTAATATGTTACATCACTATGATTAATCAAAATTGTTAAAGCATACATCCCTATAACAACAGAACTGACGAATTTAAGACTAGTATCATGTTCTTGAGTAGCTCTATAAAGTTTTGACTGTAGTTGAGATGCATCGGTATCATAGAAAAGCATACTGACAGTTGAAAATTCTGTTTTCAATTACACTGATGATATGCCTCAAGCTGTTCTGTAATTGCATGATTTAAGAATTGTTTTTCACTGATATGACCAAATTTTTCCAAAGTAATGCTTAATAGAAAGCTGAAAACTGTTGCAGCCCTGCAAGAAGGTATTTTACAAGTAATTACCAGAATGAGTCACCCTTCTGGAGGCAGGAGCAACATTGATTTTTAGTTCCTTTAAGGATTGAACTTTTTGTTTCTTTTAACTTACCTGAAAACCTTCAATAATGAAATTGTGCTGACTGAACATTTAATCATGAACATGTAAGGTAGTGACATATGGGAAAGATGATTCCCTTACTTCTTTCAAAATATATTTGAAAAATAAGGGGCTGGAGATAAATAATTTGCAATAAACTTTGTGAAGATGTCAAACTTTGTTGGCATCTTAAACTGTGCCAAAATGCCAAGTCTATTTTAGGGTGAAATTACTTTGTATTAGTTTTTAAATTATAGATAAATAGTATATAGATAGATGAATGTCAAAATTAAGATCAAACTATATGCCTCAGCTTTAACCCATTCTTAATGTTTAATTAATTTTATCACTCATTCCAAATAAATGATAAAACTAGGAAACCCACTTCATAGAATCAAAATAAGTTTCTTTCATTGATTGCCTCTAGTTTTATTTCATAAACTTACTTCTTATGATATAAATTTTTTTATGATGAAAGTGTGTCTATACATAGATGAGGTACAAGCTAAGTCTGAAAATCATGATAAGAGAGACTATTTTATTCTAATTAGTATGTTTAAGATTACATTTAACATTTTATATAAATGACATGAAATATGTTTTTATTTTATATTTTACTCAAAGCAGTGATTTATATTCTATGTATGTATCTGTCTGTCTTGTCTGTTTGTCTATCTTAGGCAATATGCAAATACTAAGTCATTTATCTTTCTGGGGGTCCTTGGTACTGTCTCTTCTCTTTGAAGAAGGCTCTTCATTAGGCCAACAAACTCGTATCACACAGGCCTATATGCCAGGCATTAAGTTAGCTACTAGGAATACTGACAATAAATTCAAAGTCGTTCATCTAGAGAAATTTGGAGCAAATGTTTTGTGGTAGGAAAAAAAAAAACTAACACAATTTTCCTCAGTAATTCTTTTCTAATTCACTTATGGGCCAGTGTTGGTAGCTCTATGGAAGAAATAGTTGTATAAATAGTACTTATATAATCTCATCATTGTAGCTCTATGGAAGAAATAGTGGTAAGAATAGTACTTACATATTCTCATAATTGTAATTAAATGTACAGATGATTTATTTGTAGTAATACACCCTTTCTCTTGATTTAGTATTTATGAGTGACTTTACTATTTCCTAGCTCTATGAACCTGTTTATTTTACTTAAACTTTCTGGTTTCAATTTCCTTCCCTGAGAAATAAAGATAACAATAACTCCTCATAGAATAGTTATGAAAATAAAATAATGCAAATCAGCTTTATTATAATAATTATGATCAGCTAGAATAATGCCTGATGCAGATATCACTAAATGCCAGATAGTATTTTTAATTATCATGAAATACTAAGTAAACTATCGCTTTTAATTTTTAAAAAATCAAATATATAGGAAAATAATAATAGCTATTGAATATTAAAATTGCATTTGTAGTTATAAAACAAAAAATAAGCACTGTAAATACTAAAACGCCTCTTTCATAGGTTTGCCCCCATACAAAAGTATTTTCTACTCCTCTATCAAAACATCCTTCTGAAGTTCTATAACACTACGTATGATAAAATTTACTTGGTAATTATCTAATCATTTTATTGTCATCATACCTTTTTTTCTATGTTCTATTTTTCCTTTTTAAGGAAATTCTGCTTTCCCAACTGGATTTTAAGATATTTGGAAGCAAGTAATAGGTCTTATTCTTTCCTATCCTCCTAATATAAACATATTATTAACTACTTAAACATCTCTTGACTTTATTTTTAGTAATTTTAAACTGTAAAAAATTGCACGAAAGAGCTGATCTACTATAATGAAAACACACGAGTCTCATAGAAGATATTAATCCTTGAATTCTATTTTGAAAAACAATGAAAAAATAATGCCTGTTCAACATACGGTTTATCTCATTTTTTTTCACAGTGGTTTATGAGAGAGTTGCTATTTTCCTTATTTTACTTATGAAGAGCTTGAGGCTCATAGAGGTGAAGTATTTTGCTTAGCATTGCATAGCTAGACAGAGTAAGAGTACAGGACCAAAAGGAATGAAAAAGTTTATCTGACTTTAAAGCTTAAAATGTCCATTAAAAAAACTCTAACACTGTGTAACTTACACATCTCCATCTTCTTAAGCCTTTCATTTTTTTATTTCAATAAATATTCTGGGATATACATACCAATTCTCATATTCAAATTTTATAGAAAGTAGCAATGAAACATTTATGCTGTGTCTCTATTTTATAAAAAAACAGACCTGTATCTACTCTAGCGGGAAAGAAATGCCTATGTTAAATATTTTTATAACTTTATCAAGAAGACACTGGTATGAACAAACAGACAAGCTTGTTTCTGAAATTCCACTAGGAAAGGCTTTCAACAATAGGAGATCAGTCAAGTTTATAATTTCATTGTTTTCCATACACCTCATTACTTTCTATTTCTGAGCAAAGGGTCATGTCTCCATCATATGACTTAAAATTAACTGTGTGAAACCAAGCTCAAGTACTAAAAGTTAAATGTAAAATTAAAAATAAGATATGTATAGAAGAATAAATTGAAGAATAAACTTCACTTTCACGTACAGAATCTTGTTATCTTCTGCCAGATGAACTGCTGTTAAAACATTTGCCATTTAGCAGAAGGTGTTGCTAATGAAATAATGAAGATAGAAACTCAATAATTTCCTGTAGATTTTATTCTCTCTGACTGTTCTCTAAATTTGAAATGTTTTGGAGCTCTGTATCTTCAACTATATCATGCTCATAAATATTATTTTGCACATTTCCAATACATGACTTAGAACATATTGAATCATGTATTGTATATTATGAAATCTCATTCTTAAATTAGTGAACAATGAAGACTTCTCCAGGCTTAAATAAAGCGGTCACACCTATACTGTATCTTCCCATCCTGCATCGCCACTCAGACAAAGCTGCTTTATTTTCCCCAACTACATCACATTCCTTCATTCATCTATCCTTCAAAATTTAAATGTCCTCTTGTCTCACTTCCCTTTTCTTTCTAGCTAGATATTTGTCCCTTAAGATTAATTTTATATGCTGTAGTAGTTATGACTTTATAAACACTAATAGGATCATACCTCTGCCATAACTTTTGACTTATTTTGATGTGGATATTATTAGGTTGGTGCAAAAGTAATTGTGGTTTTTGCAATTAATTTTAAAAATGGCAAAAACCACAATTACTTTTGCACAAACTTAATAGCTACGCTTTTTTGTTTCTATTTTTGCCCTTTTCTTTGCCTAGCATCCTCTTTTTCTACCTGTTGCTTTTCCATCCTGACTGGTTGTCTTGGGCCTATCCCGATCAATATCCTGTCTTCTTCCCCTTTGTTGAGTCATGTACATTATGAACCTGCAGTAGAATATCATACTCTGTGTAGCCTACGGTGACTGGATCTCAGGAATGTGGTAGCAACAGGACCAATTAGAGACTTCCCTGATACCAATGTAGGACTGCTGGGAAAGAATTAGCTGAACTAGAAGTAATGTTATTCTGGGGCTGTCAGTTGGCCTTCTGGCTGCTGAGAATCTACAGGAAAATAAAGCCAGGTGAAGTGAAGAGGAGCCTTCATGCCATTGTTATACTGATAGATCCAGTGTATCAATCTGGAATCCAAATCCATCGCTGGACTTTACAGGTTTGTAAAATATCCTGTTTTCTTTTTGACAAGGTTAACCGGAGTTGAATTACATTATTTTTTTTCAACCAGTTGTGTCCCAATGAACAGAAATTATCAACAGGAGGGCATTTAAATACATAGTTAGGGAACAAAAAGTAGCAACAACCATTCTAGCTCTGACATGCAAGTTTTCAAGTGAGTAGAAACTAAAAGTTTGAAAGGTTGTACCTTATTTTGTTCTCTAGGCACTGTACTTTGTTTTCTAGCTAACACACCCAATTGTTGCCCTTAGGGTATTTGATAGAGAAAAGTGAAGGACAGGTGTATTTGTGTTTCATTATGCAGTATTCAATAGTTTCTGGATGAAGGGGACACAGTTTGGCTCAGGTTGGCTCTTCTAATGATTCTTCATATCTTTATTCAGAGACTTCCGTTTATCTGTTCCAGCTATCCTAAGTTGGGCTGAAGATCAGATAGTCAAATACCCTGTGTGATATACAGCAGTCGTGATGTTTGCCTCAGGTAGTTAGAAATATTTTGCATGCATTTCTGGGTAATGAAGATCCACATGAAAACCAAGGCACAGGTGTATGGAGGATGATACATTTCACCATTTCACACAGAGCTCTTGCATTTGACACACTGGAAGTAGTAACAGAGAAAAATGAAATTTATTTTTTATTTTTTATTTTTGCAGATGATAGTGATTTTGATAGTTCCATGATGTAAAGACAAATTAATGTAGTGATGTTGGAGTTTTATGTATGGAAACATGAGTGTATTTACATTTACTTATTATGGCAGCAAATAGAATGGAAAATTATTATTTTCCTAGTACATCTTTTATATCCAGTAGAGAACATCAGGCGCCCATAAAAAGGCTGTGAGGAGATGAGGAGCTGTTCTTGCCTATTTTTATCCAGTTAATACTGAGTCCCATATGCCCTAAGCGGGGTTAGCTTATGGCATGAGCCAGGCTAGTTAACCTAGGACACGTCTCTGAACCTTTGGTCTTGACTACATGTTTTTAACAAATGATTGAAGCAAGGACACTGGTAAAGAAATTGTCTCTTTTTGGGGGGGTTGGGAGGAAGGGGAAGAAAGTAAGGGGCAGAGCTGTTAGGGCAGGAGAGCTTTTAGCTAGTGGGATTGTGGCTGCCCTTTTTCTGCAACTTGGGGAAACCATGTCTGTGGAATGATTCCAGGTTGTGAAAGACACAGAAACAAGAGCTGAAAAGACGGTTTAGGATGGCATGCCTTTTACTCCTGTTTAAAACAAACACGCTCCAGCTGTATTTTAATATACTTTCATACTTGAACCTGCTGATTACTATTTTAAATAAATACATTTGGAATACAATTAGACTAAAAATCTTCTTCGACTAAAAATCACCTGTAGGCTTGGAGATGGAAATATGTGTTGCTAATAATTATATCCCCAGTGACTAGTATTATGTCTGACACTAATCAATGCATGGCAAACTAGTGAACAAATGCAAATGCATAACCTGTTACCGAACATGCTTAGGTAGGATCACAAAATTAATACAATTATTGTTCAGATGAAATTTCTATTTCTCACCTTTCTAAAAATAGCACTACTATTTCCTGTAGTTACAATCTTATGTGTCTGATAAGTTTTAGTTTCAAATTGTATGTATGTGTCAAAAGGCATAAGGCACATATATTATTTTTTTATAATTAAAAAAATCCATTTTATAAAATTATAAGTACAGTGAAAGAAAAGAAGGAAAACAGAGGGATAGAATAAAAGGAATATTAAAGGTCAAAATGTGGTTTCTTGACTTTATATGAGAGAACATTATTAATCATTATTACTGTTTACTAGAGTTATCAACTTTTTAGAATAATCAGAAATAGGAAAAGAAATTACGGCTCCTTTTTAAAGGTTAATTTTTAAAGACTTGTACTTTAGTAATTTATATTATTTAGCTTTGCTTTCACTGAAAATAATTTTAACCTATAAATAGAAAACAATAATCCTCATCACCCAAATTAATTTAGAAAAAATTATTGGTGAAACAGGTCACTAACATTTTTAGTAAAAATATTTATATGAGTAATTGAAAAGTGTTATATTTTGAAAGATGAAATTCCAATATTGAACTACATAGCGTGGTGATTGGAGGTTCTAACACGTCTTAGTTATAATGCAAATTTATTTCATGAAAATACATATGGAATACCACTTTAATGTAATCTTTATTCATTAATTAAAAGCTTATTTTGTGCTAACTCATTTGCATTTAAATGTATTATATATTTCTAGGAGAATAAGATAGGCTTAATAATATTAGTTAATGTGGCTCTAATGCAATTACATTACATATAATATTTTTATTAAAAATTTTTATCTTCAAAGAGTTTTTCTTAGAATTTCTGTACTTAGAAGTATTTTCTTTTGTATGCTAAGAAAATGTCACTGATTCTATTTGTTCAACTTTATGATTTGCTATTAAAATATAAGTGCCATAATTAAAATATACTCACTATTTGAATTACAAATATCACATGATGCAGTGGTTATAAAGCAGAATTTAAGGTCACTTTCTCTAGATTCAAACTGTCTCCTCTACTTACTACCCGCCTACTATAAGATAATCTTTGTAAACATCAGTTTTCTAAAATACAAAGTAGTAATGAAAATATCTTTTAGAATATACTTGTATGAATGAATGAGATTATAAATATAAGACATATGGAAGATGTTTTATTGCTCTGATATCTACATGTAAAAGTTGAAGTAAGATGAATGCCTGTATTTCTTGTTTTCCCTTTTTAAAAAATTTCGGAATGAAGTTACAGGACTTCCATTTCCAGGAAAATGGAGTAGATGTACTTTTCCATATTCTTCCCACGACTTACAACTTGCAATCATGGTTGTTATATAAATATAAAATAGACCAGGCGCGGTGGCTCACGCCTGTGATCCCAGCACTTTGGGAGGCTGAGGTGGGCAGATCACAAGATTAAGAGATCGAGACCATCCCGGCTAACAGGGTGAAACCCCGTCTCTACTAAAAATACAAAAATTAGCTGGACATGGTGGCACAGGCCTGTAATTCCAGCTACTCAGGAGGCTGAGGCAGGAGAATCACTTGAACCCGTGAGACAGAGGTTGCAGTGAGCCGAGATCGCGCCACTGCAATCCAGCCTGGCGACAGAGCCAGACTCCATCTCAAAAAAAAAAAACAAAAAAAACCCAAAAAACAAAAAACTCTCTCTCTCTATCTATCCATATACATATATATACAAAATGCTAAATGTTGTAGAGAAGACAGCCAGCAAGGGAACCAGGTAGCCAAGAATGACACAGTTGTCAGTTTTTTATTTTTTTCCTTTATTTTCTTCATATATCCCAGACTTACAGTCAAAGAAGCTGTCAATCTGGGAATGACAACAGGCACTCCAACTAAATCCTTTTCTCTCTAATCAAACACTAGGTTAAAGGCAACATAGCAAAAGAGAAAACTTTTAGTCCATTAGCGCTCTACCACACCCAAGCGCCAGGAAAAGTTGTGCTCCTCTACCCTCCACATGTCAGCAAAAGCTGATTGGTGAACCTAGATTTCTATCCTTATAAAACTGGGAAGAACTGCTCCAACACACTTTCCACAGTAGTAGCAGAGAAGGCCAAAGAGGGAGCCAAAATTTCTATCCCCACAGGTCAGTAATGACACTCCTCTTTCTATTTTTGGATGATGTCAGAGGCAGCCTCCTGGGGAGTCAGGACCTTTACTATTTCAGAATGACAATGCAGCCACCCCCAGAGCAAGATGAGAGTAAACGGCATTGGGGAGCCAAAACTCCCACCCCTACTTGGCAGTTATGAGGAACCCTTTCCCCTTAAGCATCAACAAAGGTTTAATTGGGAAGCTATTAATAGATGTCTACTTTCACCACGCATTAATGAGACATTCATTCACCTGTCACAGACATGAAAAAAATAGTTAAAACAGATGGTTTAAATATAACCTAGAATCCCATAACATAACATGAAAATGTCCAGATTTCAATCAAAGTTTACTTGTAGTACCTCAAATCAGGAGTTATATTGTGATAAATAATAAGAAATACATATTTTTATCTTTGACCCCATTTCCTAGCACATGGATCCTGAAACCAATAGAATCTCCAAAGTGATGTTTTTGTATGCTAGTGAGATGACTGATGGCTGAGGCCTCCTTGATATCCTAAGAATGGGGTGTGTTGCCCGAAGAATCAACTATTTCATTAAAGGGTTTGAACTTTTTAGTCCAATTTTTGACTCTAGGTATGGGAGAGGGGTTAAAACTTGAGCCAATCAGCAATGACAAATGATTTAACCAATTATACCCTATGAAATGAGGGCTCCATCAAAAAATAAAAGATTGGGGCATGAAAAACTTATGGGCGGCCAAACACATGGGGATTGCTGTGCCCAGGTAGGACAGACAAGTGCTCTACTCCTTCCCCCAATACCTTGTCTTATGCATTTATTTCTTCTATTTCTGAATTGTATCCTTTTATGATGTGGGTAAGGGTGGAGTGTTTTCCTGAGTTCTATGAGTCATTTTTAGCAAATGACCGTACCTGAGGAAGGGGTTGTGGAAAACTTCAATGAATACTGATTGGTAAAACACAGGTAACCTGGACTTGTGATTGATCCCTGAAGTGGGGAAGCAGTCTTGTGGGACTGAGCCATTAATCTGTTATATCTGACGCTATCTCCTAGTAGAGAGTGTCAGAATTGAGTTAAATTGTAAGACAATCAATTGATGTTAAAAAACTGGTTAGTGTGGAAAATCTCCCTTTACCCCGATAGACATTTTGGTGACCAGAAATGTTCTGTGTTGAGTGAGAGTATGGGGGAAAAAAAAGTTGGTTTTGTTTTTTGTCTTGTTTTCTGTACACCAAGATGATCACAAACTTAATGAAAACAATCAAGAGAAGACAATATGGAAATTATAGAGATATTCATTGTCAAACAAAAAATTTAATGCAGCCATGATGAAATGCTTCAACAAGCACTTAGGAACACACTGGAAACAAGTACTAAAATGCCTCAGAGAAAAATAATCTCAGCAATGAATAGAATATGCCTGGAACAATAAAATGGAAATAGGAAATAAAGAGAAAAATACAATAACCAAAGAAAAGCTTACTGGAGGGACTCAGCTACAGAATCAATGGGATACAAGAAAGAACCAGCAAACTTGAAGATAGAACAGTAGAAATTACCCAATCTGAACAACGGAGGAAATAGACTGAAAACACAGTAAGCAGAGCTTCAGGGTCCTGTGAGACCATTATCGATGTTCTAATAGTTATGCTATTGAAATTCCAGAAGGAGAGGAGAAAGAGAGTGACAATAAAAAAGTACTGGAAGAAATGTAGATAAAACTTCTCAGTTTGGCGAGAGACATAAACATAAACCTGCAGATTTAAGAAGCTGAGCAAATATCAAGGAAGATGAATCCAAAGAAATTCACACCAATGCACATCGTATTGAAACCTTTAAAAACTAAAGCCAAATAAAACAATCTTGAAAGAAATCAGAAAATAAATACCTTATCTATAGTGGAAAAACAAATTGAATAGTGAAAATCATGAAGTCCATATTAAAATGGTACAATATATTGAAGTGCTGGAAGAAAAGCATTGGTCAACTGGGAACTGTATGTCCAGTAAAGCTGCTTTTTAGGAATGAAAGAGAACTCAAGACAGTCTTAAATGAAGCAAAACTAAGTGAATTTGTCACCAGCAGATCTAAGCTAAAAGTGCAGCTACAGGAAGCAGTCTAAACAGAAAGAAAAGAAAAAATATAAACCTTAGAACACCAAGAAGGAAAAAAATAACATGGTAAGCATACATGTAGGTAAATAAATAGGCTTTTTTTTTCTTTGTCTCTTGTGACTTGTGAATTTTATTTGATGATTGAATAAAAAATTATAAACCAGTGTATTAAGGTTTGAAATGTACGTAGGAGCTGTATTAAAAACAATTACATAGTAATTGGAAGGGTAAAAGAGAAGTAAAATTTCTATCCTTCACTCAAACTGGTGAAATGATTACACTGGTAAACTTCACAGGTTATGCACATAAATGTAATACTTAGAGCTGTCACTACACAAACAACAAATAGGTGTATTCAAAAACACTATAGATTAATCAAAATGAAATTATGTTAAAATTTCAAGCAATCCACCAGAAAGCAAGAGAGGTAAAACGGAGAATGAGAAAGCAAATAGAAAAATAAAATAAAATTGCAGACTTAAGCCCTAACATACCAATAATTGTATTAAATAAAAATGGTCTAAATGCACATTTAAAAGACAGGCCATAGCAGAATAAATGTAAGAATATGACCCTGCTATATGCTGTTTGCAAACAAATCACTTCAAATATAGCTATATAGGCAAGTCGAAAGTAAAAGGATGAAATAAGATATATCATGCAAACAAAGTAAGGCAGTGGGGGTTATATTCATATTAAATAAAGGAGACTTCAGAGAAAATAAAATTACTAGACACAGAGATACAATCTAAGAAGGCAGAACAAATGTAATATGTATGCAGCATACAACAGAACTGCAAAAATATGAAGCAAAATCTGATAGAACTGAAAGAACAGATAACCCACAGTTATGTTAGAGATTTCAACAAGCTTCTCTCAGTAAGTGATAAAACAAGACGGAAAATCAGCAACAATGTAGAAGAATGCAACACCATCAACAACACAATCCAATCTACATTTATAGAGCATTTTACCCAACAACACAATACACATCCTTTCCAAGTGCCTGTGGAACAAATACCAAAATGCATCATACCCTCCACAATAAAATAAGCTCAGAACATATAAAATAATCAAAATAAATAGAAGTATTGTATTAGTCTGTTCTCATGTTGCTAATAAAGACATGCCTGACCCTGGGTAATTTATAAAGGAAATAAGTTTTATTAACTCACAGTTCATCATGGCTGCGGAGGCCTCAGAAAAACTTAGGATGAGGGTGGAAAGGGAAGCAAACACATACTCCTTCACATGAAGGCAGGAAGGAGAAGGATGAGTGCCCAGTGAAGGGGGAAGCCCCTTATAAAACTATCAGATCTCATGAGAACTAACTCAACATCACAAGAACAGGATGGGGGAAACTGCCTCCATGCTTCAATTATCTCCACCTGACCTTTCACATGACACATGGGGATTACAGGAACTACAATTCAAGATGAGATTTTGGTGGGGACACAGCCAAACCATATCAAGTGTGTCAAGTGTGTTCAAAAAAAAAAAAAAAAAGGAATCAAACTGAAAATAAACAATTGGAAGACAGAAAAATCTCCAAACACCTGGAAACTAAACAATATACTTATAAATCATCCATGGGTCAAAGTAGAAGTACAAAAGGAAATTTAAAAAATATGTGGAACTGAATAAAAATTAAAACACAACATGTCAAACTGTGTGAAACAAAGTAAAAGCAGTGCTAAGAAAGACATATTTAACGTTAAATGCACACCTTAAAAAAGAAATGTATCAAATCACTAATCTAAGTTTACATCTTCATAATGTAAAAATGAAGAGCCAAATAAACCCAAAACAAGCAGCAGGAAAAGATAATGAAGACAAGCAGAAATCATTGGAATTGAAATTGGAATTGAAAAGAAAATAAACAATTGAGAAGATCAATGAGGAAAAAAGCTTATTTGAAAATATCAACAAAAATAACAACACTCAGGCAAGACTAACAAAGCAATATATATATATATAAAATATAAAAATAAATTATTAATAGCAGGACTAAAAGAACCAGTGACACTTACTTGATATGATTTGGCTGTTTCCCCGCCAAAGTCTCGTCCTGAATTGTAGCTCCATTATCCTCATGTATCATGGGAGGGACCCAGTGGAAGGTAATTGAATCCTGGGGATGGGTTATTCCCATGCTGTTCTCTTGATAGTGAATACATCTCACAAGATCTAATGATTTTACAAAGGGGAGGTCCTCTTCACAGGCTTTCTTGCCTGTCGACATATAAGACATCCCTTTGCTCTTCTTTTGCCTTCCACCATGATTGTGAGGCCTCCCCAGCCATATGGAACTGTGAGCCTATTAAACTTGTTTCCTTTGTAAATTACCCAGTCTCGGGTATGTCTTTATTAACAGCATGAGAATGGACTAATACACTACCAAACACTTGCAAAATAAGTAACATCAATTCTATATAACTCCTTTTAGAAAATAGAAAATACTTCCTAATTCATTTTATGCAGATAATATTATCCTGATGCTAAACGCAGGCAAAATTCATACAAAAACTCCAAAACCTTACAGACCAATATCCTTCATAAATATAGATTCAAAAATCCTTATCAAAATACTAGTACAGAAAATTCAGTAATATGTAAAAAGAAGTATACACTATGACTTAGCAGGTTTTATTCTAGCTATGCAAAATTGGATCAATGGAAATAGGTGTTGGTTATCAGAATGTGAGATACTTGAAAATGGATTGATGTAGAGAATGTTGTTATCAAGAGCTGGTCTAGGAACTAACCAGAGGATTAAAAGGTTGACACACAGTGGGTGTCAAGATCATTTCAGGAGTAGAATTGAGTGAAATGGGGAGTCAGGTTATATGTGTATTGACATTATAATGAATTAATACTGGACTTGATCAATAAATATTTCTTAGTTTAATGAAGAAATAAAAGTATGAATGGGCACTTTCCATGTATCAATCAATTAATTAATGATGATAATTATTTGCCATACTTATAATTACAATATAGTAACAGTACTAATTACTAATCACATAAAAATAAGCACAGGCTACTGTGAGACATTTTGAAGATCTAACTTCAAACATTAGGAAATCCTTCACAGAGAATATATGACATAAAATAATATTCTTATAGTAAGGAAGAGTTTAGGACAGGATGTTGAGAAAATTCCAGTAGACAGCATGTTCAAAGACAACAGCAATGGCTTTGACTTCTCCTTCTTTGAGTGCAGAAACTAGGACAATGGGTTGGTATAAAATAAACAGGGAAAAAAGCAGCGTGTGACAAACGTTGTAAGAACACTAAGGGGTCCCTTCCTATGGGTCCCTCCCATGATGCATGAGGATTAATGGAGCTACAACTCAGGATGAGATTTTGGTGGGGAACTAGCAAAATCTTATCAAGTAAGTATCCCTGGTTCTTTTAGTCCTGCTATTAATACTTTGTATGTATATTTTTTTGCTTTGTCAGTCTTGCCTGAGTGTTGTTATTTTTATTGATATTTTCAAATAAGCTTTTTTCCTCATCGATCTTCTCAATTGTTTATTTTCTTTTCAATTCCAATGATTTCTGAGTTCAGAACACAGAGACAGAAACAAGGATAAATATTTTATGGTTTATCCAAAATACAAATAATATATATTTTAGATAGTTTTTGGAGGAGAAATAACTTTCCTGAAAAGTCTGAATTCTTAGTGGGTTCCTGTAATCCTCCACTGAACTGAAGATTAGGTCATTGTTAAGTGACATACCAGTGAGTCTCTCCAGTTAGATTTATAGTCCTCCTATTGTGTAGGATACTCTTCAATTATGGCATGGGCGGAGGTTTGGCCTTACTGGAATAGACACTTACTCTGGATATGGGTTTGCCTATCCTGCACGCAATGCCTCTCCCAAGACTGCCATTTGTAGACTCACGAAATGCCTTATCCACCGTCATGGGATTCCACACAGCATTGCCTCTGACCAAGGCACTCACTTTATGGCTAAAGTAGTGTGGCAGTCCAGTCATGCTCATGGAATTCACAGGTCTTACCATGTTACCTATCATCTTGTAACAGCTGGATTGATAGAACAATGGAATGGCCTTTTTAAGTCATAATTACAATATCAACTAGGTGACAATACTTGACAGTGCTGGGGCAGTGTTCCCCAGAAGGCCATGTATGCTCTGAATTTGCATCCAATATGAGGTACTGTTTTTCCCATGGCCAGGATTCATGGGTCCAGAAATCAAGGGGTGGAAGTGGAAGTGGCACCACTCACCATCCCCCTAGTGATCCACTAGCAAAATTTATTCTGCCTGTTCCTGCGAACTTACATTCTGCTGGCTTAGAAGTCTTAGTTCCAGAGGGAGGAACGCTGCCACCAGGAGACACAACAATCCCATTAAACTAGAAGTTAAGATTGCCACCTGGACACTTTGAACTCCTCCTACATTTAAGCCAACAGGCTAAGAAGGAAGTTAGTGTTGGCTGGGATGATTGACCCGGACTATCAAGGTGAAATCAGTCTACTACTCCACAACTGAGTTAAGGAAGAGTATGCATGGAATACAGGAGGTCCATTAGGACATCTCTTAGTATGACCATGACTTGTGATCAATGCCAATGGAAAACCACAACAGCCCTATCCAAGCTGGACTACAAATGACACAGACCCTTCAGGAACGAAGGTTTGGGTCACACCACCGGGGGGGAAGAAAAGACACAACCTGCTACTTGCTGAAGGCAAAGGGACTACAGAATGGGTAGCAGAAGAAGGTAGTCATCAATACCCACTATGACTACATGACCAGCTTCAGAAACGAGGACTGTCATTGTCATGAATATTTCCTCCTTCTTTTGTTAAAAACATTCTTGTGCATGTATACACTTGTGCAACAAAATATCTTCATTTTATTTCCTTTTTCCTTTATCATGTGACATAAGATTCATTGACTTCATATCAGCATTTAAGTATTGTTAACTTTATGTATAGTATTTGGGTTGGGGATTGTTGCAACTGTCTAAAACAACCTACTATAGACCTGCAAATTTAGTTCAATATTTGGCAGAAGCTTAACAACTCAGTCCTGATTAGAATCTCTAATAGCATAGCATTTGATGTAGTAATGGCTTATTATGTTTTAAAATGCCACTCTTCATCAGAAAAATAAAAATAATGGGAAGATAGGGTTATTTATAGGTGATTGTTATTTTCATAGAGTACTCTGTCACTTGAATAATATTTTTCAGCATTTCCTGGGTCTTTAAAAGGTTTTCTTTAAATTAAGTCATATTGATCAATAAAATTCTCTCATTTTTCTTGCCATTATCAAAGAAATTCCAATATATGGAAATCAATAATACTGAATGTACCTAATACTAAAAATGTAAAATATCAGAAAAAAGACTAAATTCTATTTTTAGATTAACAGATACACATACATTTACCCACATTTTTAATGACATTTTGTTTCTTAAACTTTCAGAATATTACTAAATCAGTAATGATTTTGTGAGTAAGAAGCATAACAATACATAGTTAGAAAACAAATTGTTCTCCAGATAATGTTTTGAATTAATCTATTACTTTCATTTTCAAAGGAGAAATAGTTTTGAATAAAGTGCCACAAACCATTACAGAAAATTTCTTCTCTGCAATTGTTTGATTTAAGGTTTCAATTATCTCTTGGTGGAAATCCTATGCAGTGATCCTGTGTAGAACATTTTTAAAATGTAATGAAAAAGGGAGGTATTTAAGGTACAGTTCATTAAAATGCCAAAGAAATACTTAAAATACAGTACTAATAAAAATGTAAATCTTGTGATTTTGCTCTTTTAATTTAAGCTCAAGTAACGAACAAGATGAATGTGATCTGCAGGTAACCTTAAAGAATAATTTTTATACAAAAATAAACTTAGAGAAAAGCTTTCGATTTTTGAGAGCTATTCACTGTTTAATTTTCCTACTGTTTTTCTGGGCATATGTGTTTTATTTAGTTTTTCCAATTCAATTTTCAGTCATTTCTGTTTCGTTTCTAACTTGTGTTGGGAAAAAAAAATTTAACTAGCAAAATCACATACATATACACACATAAACATTGACAGAATGGAATTTGATTTGATGTTTCAGAAGCAGCATAATAAAAAACATAATAAAAAGAATATTTTGAAATACAGTAATTTAGAAACTTCATGAAAGTAATTTTCTCTAATCTCCATTCAATGATCCTTATCTTTAAATTCTCATCAATATAGAAGTGTACTTAAACATACTGGCTCAATCAATAACTGTAGTGTTGATTGACTCCTCTAATGTAGGAGTTAATATTCTAGTTTATGAGTGATTTTACCCTGAACACTCTTAAAACTTAATGATAAAAAGTGTGATATAGCTATGCTGCTATTCAAAAAGTTTGCATGAAAATATTGCAAGTAAGGAAACACTTCTTCCACTAATTAAACATTTTTAAGGCCCAGTGGCAAGTATTGTATCCATTCAACAGAAATAATTAATGTCGTTCAAAAGCTTTGCATGTAAACATGTAATAGTCTGCATCAAAAGACAGGTCCTTCTAATTCTTTAAAAGTATTCCTTGTTATATATACTACTAACTTTTAAAACAGGTTTGTATTGACCAAACAGAATTTTTTTTAGAGCAATATTCTCAGTTCCTTTAGTGTTGCTATAAAGGAATATCTGAGGTAGGTAATTTATTAAGAAAAGAGGTTTATTTGGCTCACAGTTCTGCAGGCTTTACAGGAAGCATGGCACCAGCATGTGCTTCTGATGAGGGCCTCAAGCTGCTTCCATTTTAGGCAGAAGGAGAACTGGTGGTGTGTGTAGAGATTACATGGCAGGAGAGAGGAAGCGAGTGGGGGTGGGGGGAAATACCGGGTTCTTTTAAACAAAGCTAGCCCTCCTGGGAACTCATAAGTGACAACTCAACCTTTCTCCTCGTTGGGGGTGAATCTACACATGAGGAATCCATCCCCATGACCTAAATGTCTCTCATTTGGCCCCATTTCCAACATTAAGGATAGATTTCAACTTGAGGTTTGCAGAGACAAACATCAAAACTATAGCAGCAATTATTCAATGACTGTAAACAATACACATGTGAAAACAGATATTAGAATCAAAATTGTTCTTCTTTTTAATTCTAGAAAACACTTACCTTCTTATTATATAGTTTGGCCATTTCACAAAGACAAATGCACTCATTTCCTTACTTGGGTAAGTTAAACTGAGTTATCTGATTTTTTTTTCTGTGTGTGGTATTTACATGGGAGCTTTATTCTGGTTAAGGAGGCATTTGGAAGGAAACCATCATTCATGGAGCCTTGACTAAATCCCAGGAATTACGACAGATAGTCTTTTTTTTTCTTTTTTAATTATACTTTAGTTTCTAGGGTACATGCCCACAATGTGCAGGTTTGTTATATATGTATACATGTGCCATGTTGGTGTGCTGCACCCATTAACTCGTCATTTACATTAGGTGTATCTCCGAATGCTATCCTGCCCTCTCTCCCTATCCCACAACAGACCCCAGTGTGTGATGTTCCCCATCCTGTGTCCAAGTGTTCTCATTGTTCAATTCCCACCTATGAATGAGAACATGTGGTGTTTGTTTTTTTGTCCTTGTGATAGTTTGCTGAGAATGATGGTTTCCAGCTTCATCCATGTCCCTACAAAGGACATGAACTCATCTTTTTTTATGGCTGCATAGTATTCCATGGTGTATATGTGCCACATTTTCTTAATCCGGTCTATCACTGATGGACATTTGGGTTGGTTCCAAGTCTTTGCTATTGTGAATAGTGCCGCAATAAACATACGTGTGCATGTGTCTTTATAGCAGCATGATTTATAATCCTTTGGGTATATACCCAGTAATGGGATGGCTGGGTCAAATGGTATTTCTAGTTCTAGATCCTTGAGGAATTACCACACTGTTCCAGTTCCCCCAACAGTGTAAAAGTGTTCCTATTTCTTCACATCCTCTCCAGCACTTGTTGTTTCCTGACTTCTTAATGATCACCATTCTAACTGGTGTGAGATGGTATCTCATCGTGGTTTTGATTTGCATTTCTCTGATGACCAGTGATGATGAGCATTTTTTCATATGTCTGTTGGCTGCATAAATGTCTTCTTTTGAGAAGTGTCTGTTATCCTTCACCCACTTTTTGATGGGGTTGTTTGTTTTTTTCTTGTAAATTTTTTTGAGTTCTTTGTAGATTCTGGATATTAGCCCTTTGTCAGATGAGTAGATTGCAAATTTTTTTCCCATTCTGTAGGTTGCCTATTCACTCTGATGGTAGTTTCTTTTGCTGTGCAGAAGCTCTTTAGTTAAATTAGATCCCATTTGTCAAGTTTGGCTTTTGTTGCCATTGCTTTTGGTGTTTTAGACATGAAGTCCTTGCCCATGCCTATGTCTTGAATGGTATTGCCTAGGTTTTCTTCTAGGGTTTTTATGGTTTTAGGTCTAACATTTAAGTCTTTAATCCATCTTGAATTAATTTTTGTATAAGTTGTAAGGAAGGGATCCCGTTTCAGCTTTCTACATATGGCTAGCCAGCACCATTTATTAAACAGGGAATCCTTTCCCCATTTCTTGTTTTTGTCAGGCTTTTCAACGATCAGATAGTTGTAGACATGTGGGATTATTTCTGAGGGCTCTGTTCTGTTCCATTGGTCTATATCTCTGTTTTGGTACCAGTACCATGCTGTTTTGGTTACTGTAGCCTTGTAATATAGTTTGAAGTCAGGTAGCATGATGCCTCCATCTTTGTTCTTTTGGCTTAGGATTGTCTTGTCAATACAGGCTCTTTTTTGCTTCCATATGAACTTTAAAGTAGTTTTTTCCCTATTCTGTGAAGAAAGTCATTGAGAGCTTGATGGGGATGACACTGAATCATTACCTTGGGCAGTATGGCCATTTTCACAATATTGATTCTTCCTATCCATGAGCATGGAATGTTCTTCCATTTGTGTGTGTCCTCTTTTATTTCATTGAGCGGTAGTTTGTAGTTCTCCTTGAAGAAGTCCTTCACATCCTTTGTACGTTGGATTCCTAGGTATTTTATTCTCTTTGAAGCAATTGTGAATGGGAGTTCACTCATGATTTGGCTCTCTGTTTGTCTATTATTGGTGTATAAGAATGCTTGTGACTTTTGCTCATTGATTTTGTATCCTGAGACTTTGCTGAAGTTGCTTATCAGCTTAAGGAGATTTTGGACTGAGATGATGGGGTTTTCTAAATATACAATCATGTCATTTTTTGTGTGTGGTATTTACATGGGAACATTATTCTGGTTAAGGAGGCATTTGGAAGGAAACCATCATTCGTGGAGCCTTGACTAAATCCCAGAAAGTACGACAGATAGTCTTTTTAAACTGAACATAATTTTCTTTCCTCTACTTTGCCCCTCAATAACATGTTTTCAGTGAGCCACCTTTTTTGAGGACATTATAATGTGGGGATATTCACAATCTGCAGCTGAATATATAAAAAAGTGAAAATCCCCCAAGGGACTATTTTATGTATTTTATATACACTCGGCAAGTCCACTAAAATAAGCAGTCTAATGAAATGACATTGGGACAATGTGAAAATCTAGATCCATGAATCTATGCTACAGAAATATTCAAACATTTAAGTAAAATACATTTATAATAAAATATATTGTATGTATTATGTATATCTACATGATTGGTTCATCCTTAGTTATCAAAAACATTTTAAAATAGCAACTTATCCCTGTTTTTTTTTTTAGAACTTAGCATCTTTTATTTTTTTTTTCGTTTTTCTTTTTTCTTTGGTTTGAGATGGAGTCTCACTCTGTCGCCTGGAGTGCAATGGCACGATCTCAGCTCACTGCAACCTCTGCTTCCTGGGTTCAGTGATTCTCTTGCCTCAGTCTCCTGAGTAGCTGCGATTAGAGGTGCACACTACCACACCAGGCTGATTTTTGTATTTTCAGTAGAGACAGGGTTTCACCGTGTTAGCCAGGATGATATTGGACTTCTGACCTCAGGTGATCTGCCACCCTCAGCCTCCCAAAGTGCTGGGATTACAAGCGTGAGCCACTGTGCCCAGCCAGAACTTTCTTATATGCTGTAAAAGGTATGCACAGAGGTGTTCCTTGTTTACTCATTTATTCCAAGTGCCAAGAAGAGTATCTGACAGACAGTAGGTTCTTAATATATATTTGCTAAGCTGAATAATTTAACCATGAATACATGTTTATTCAATGCTATGTGAGGAGGGAAGAGCATGTCACAAAATACTTGGCTTTCAAAGTCAATTCCTATGGTTTTACATCCATATTGCATATTATATATGTTTTAAGTATATGTTCATTTAAAACATAAGAGATGGGAGGATATTTACAAAAGCATAAACACAAATTATTATCCTTTGGTTAATAGATGGTTGTCTCTTTACATTTTCCTTTCCTTGATTTAGAGTTTTGCCACTGTTCTATTGTTTTTACTAATTAATATATGTAAATATACATTACATTTTCATTTAGTCAAACTATTTTTAATTAACCAGAAAACAATGTACTTCAGAAGTGTAATACTTTTATATTTCAGTTCTTTAATTAACACTTGGTGAACACCAAGACCCAAAAATGCTATCCTAGATTATGACACATATATATGCATACATATATAACATACATGTTTTTATATTTATAAAATACATAGTTTCATGACTTAAAATGATTTAGTTATTAGTGAAGAAATAAAATTCAAGTTACACTTGTTAATTTCTAAACTTAATGATTTCCTCTGTGCCATGCTTCTTAAATATTAGTGAAAAAAATATGTGCACATATAAAAATAAATTTTGCAGTAAAGTGTTATGACAAAAAGATACCCTTATGTACAATATTTTTGGTACCTTAAAGTAAATTAATTGTTTGGTATATAACAGCCACCATGTGTTGAAACATATTTTTTTTCTGAGAAAAATTCATATAAATATTCCCTGTTATTTTAGGTTATGATTGACGTAATACTTGTCGTTATGTACATAATAGTTGCACATATTTATGGGATACAGCCTGATATTTCCATACATGTATAAATTGTGTAACAATCAAATTAGAGAGATTAGCATATTTATATCCTTAAACATTTATCTTTTCTTTGTGATGAGAACATTCAAAAATATCTCTTCTGGCTGTATTGGAATATACAATGTATCATTTACTGTAGTCATCTTACTGTGCAATAGAACATCAGAGCTTATTCCTCCTCTCTAACTGTAACTTTGTATCTGTTGACCAGTCTCTCCCCATCCACCTGTCTCCCTCCTTTTCACTCTCTGGTAATCACTATTCTATTCTCTACTTCTATAAGAACAACTTTTTTCATTTACCTATGAGTGAGATCATGTGGTATATGTCTTTCTGTGCCTGGCTCCATATTGTTTTCCATAATGGCTGTTATTAATTTGCATTCCCACCAGCAGTTTGTAAGGGTTCCCTTTTCTCTATATACTGGCTAACATTTGCTATTTTTTGATAGTCATTCTATCTGGAGTGAAATGATAACTCTATGTACTTAATGATTTGCATTTTCCTGGTGATTAGTGACATTGAGCACTTCTTTACTCATTCATCTGTTGATTCGTTATCTTGGCTGTTGTGAATAGTGCTACAATAAACATAAAAGTGCAGATATCTTTTTGATGTGCTGATGCATTTTTTCTCTGTCTTTTGATCATTTGCATGTCTTCTTTTGAGAAATGTCTAGTCAGGTCTTTTCCACATTTTAAAAATTGGCATATTTGTTTTTTGTTGTTTGAGTTCCTTATATATTTCGATTATTAACATCATATTAGATGTATAGTTTGCAGATTTATTCTCCCAATCTGTAGGTTGTATCTTTGCTCTGTTGATTGATTCCTTTGCTGGGCAGATGCTTTTTAGTTTTATACAATCCCATTTGTTTACATTTGCTTTTGAGGTTTTATTAAAAAATCCTAGCCTGGAACAATGTCATAAAGGTTTTCCTTTATGTTGTCTTTTAGTAGTTTGCTGTTTTGAATTTTACAGTTAAATATTTAATCCATATTCAGTTAACATTTTGTATATGATAAGAGTTAGGGGTCTAATTTCACTCTTCTACATACTGATACCCGATTTTCCCAGCACCGTTTGTTGAAGAGGCTCTCCTTTCCCCATTGTGTGTACTCGGCACCTTTGTGAAAAATAAGTGATTTGCTCCAATTGTGTGTACTTATTTCTAATAATACCTGTTTTAGAAAAAAATGAGGAAATAGAAGTTAGATATGTTAAATCATTTGGCCCAGAGAAGTCACCAGGTAGTTGTGTGAACTAAAGCTGTCCAGGTATACTGATGTTTAAATTATGAAGTACATATTATATGTTCCTTGCTATCAAACTTGTAATTTAGCTCATTAACAATGTAGAGTCCGTATAATTAATATTTAACAGTATTCTGTTTTGTTTTTAAGAAGAGCAGCACCATTGAATCAAGTAGGAATAAAGAGTAAAATTTATTTTATCTCTTGTTATTAAATATACTAGTCCTTTATGATGTCTATTAAGAAAAGAATGCTATTCACATGATTTCTGATATAGAGCATTCTTACTTCATATTTTATAACAATATGTCAGTATGTAAAAACACGCATATTCAATTATGAGTATATATTTACACTCATGACCAAGCAAAGCTATTCTCTGTAATATATCAGTCACTGTGTTACTGAATAATGGAAGGTACCAGAATTTCTAAACTTTCTACCCCACATTTGAGATTATATTTTTTAACAGAAATTTACTGAACTGTGAGGATGCTGTGTGGCAAGTATTTCTCATTTTTAATTTTTTAAGAGGTAGAATTAAAATAAATTACAGATTGAGTGTATATTAATAGTTTTACAAAAAGAAAGCTAGTATAACATTAATTTTGATTCTCAAAAGGTAACAAGGTGATTAAGGGTATCTCTGACTTTAATCACCAAGTGATAATTTTACAAAAATAATTGAAAATATTTTCACGGTAAATTTAACATAAAATTAATTTTACTCAATGATGTCATGTAGTGGAAGCAAATACTCAATGTATTTTTAAATAATCGTCTCTGAATTATCATAAAAATTTGAAAGTACTTCTAGAGATATATGCATATATTTATAATATGCATTTATTTGTTCTATGATTATATGGCATCTGGCAGTTTTTTTAAAGATGAGATCTTGCTCTGTTGCCCAGGCTGCAGAGCAGTATTGTGACCATAGATCACAGCAGCCTTGACCTCTTGGTCTTAAGCCATCCTCCCGAGTAGCTGGGACTACGGGTGCTCACCACCATGCTCAGCTATTTTTTTTTTTTTAATTTTTTTTTTAGAGACAGGGGTCTCCCTATGTTGCTCAGACTGACCTTAAACTCCTGGGCTCAAGCAATTCTCCTGCCTTGGCCTCACAAATTGCTGGAATTACAGGCATGAGATACCATGCCCGGCCTGACATTCATTATAAAGAACATATTTTCAAAATTAAGCAAGTATTTATACTCTAGAAATATATACAACTATCATTTGTCAATATATAATAAACATAAAATATTATACAGAAAAAAATAAGTAAGAGTGCTTCAAAGAGGGAGGAAATGACTTTATAGCTATTTTTTATGGTCTGTTTATAGGGATTCATACTAAAATGGGCTTCTTTGTATGACCCAAGAAATTAAATACCTGTTTCTATTATCATTATTTTAATCAAAGATCAGACTTAAAGCATATACATACAAATATGCATGTGTGCGCAAACACACTCTTATAATAATAACGTGGACTATTTCTAGGAGAAAGACAACAAACTTTATCCATAGAAAAACTTTTCTTTTGTTTGACTTTTGAATATGTTATCATTGAGAAAAAATAATGTATGCTTTGAAAGATGTTCTTAAATTAATGTCATTACTACAAGAACCAATGGTCCTGCAACACAAGTTGATGAAAAAACTGAATGTGGCTTTTATTTTTAATGTTCTTCATTTCTCACGGGATTGAAGCTCAACCTTCCCAGGCACCTTGAAATTTTGGTGATAACCTGTATCTTTGCTTATCCAGTTGCAGTCTGGAAACCAAAAGGGATATTGAACCTGGCGAAGAAACTAATGTAAGGCAAAAGAGTTTGTCCAATAAAGAAAGCAAAATTACTATGCACATAAAGAATTACCATGCACATTCTCTGTACATTTGCCTGTTTATTTTTATGAACTTCTGTGATTTTCTTTAATTTTAAATGGCTGTGACACTTTTATTTTTATTAATGTCTAAGAATGTTTTATATGTTAAAGAAATTAGTCCTTAATTTATGTGTTATAAATATATTTTATAAATTTTAAATTGTGTTTGTACTTCAATGGTCCGATTTTTTGGTATATAATTATATCATCAGCTTTATTAATCTTTCAATTTATCATGTTCAGGTTTTGTGTGTGCTAAGTAAGGCCAATATTACTACATATTGAATTAATTTTGTGTTATCTTCAAATAGTTTCAACTATTTAAAATATATATATATCTATATATATATATAGAAAGAGAGAGAGAGAAACTATTTGAAGTATTTGAAGATAGCACAAAATCAATATGTAGTCATCCTCTTTTTTATCTCTTCCTGCAGGTCTAATAAAAACAATAGATAGATAAATGATGTCAACAAATATTTGAGTAAAACCATTATTGCTTGTTTTTTTTTTTTTTCCAATTTGAAAAGCTATCTTATGAATCTTCAAAAAATCTGTGTAGTTTTATTGTACTATTTATACAGGGAACCACAAGAGAATGTCAAGCTCAAGCTATTGACAATTTCTGTATTGTAAATATTGCTTGCGACACATTTTTGTGCAGCGATAATGTATTGGGAAGTTTGTTTATGTTGGCGAAGAATAAGACTTTGCTATCATGTATGAAATATTCCTGAAAGAAAAGGTATGAGAAGATACATTACAGCAGATTGAGATTTTATTATGTGTAACTGCTCAGATTTCAGAAATCTGATAAATCTCTATAGATGTATCATGAGAGATCAGTGAATTTCAGTTTTGAAGAGTAGACACAAAGAAAAAGTAATGGAAACATCTCCATCAAAAAGTGCAGCTCAGCCTGTTAAAATAGGGTTGGGAAATATATGATTTCTACCCCAGATGCTTTGTGGAGGTGTGATTGAGGACAATTTCCAGTCACCATGTGATGCTAACACCAATTGACAGAGGAATATTTATTAATACAACTGGAGTAGCAACCTGTAGGTCAAACTGACTTATGGGACGCAGAGCGCAATATACTTAGAGGAAAACATATACACACCTAAGAATGTATTCATCTGAAAAATTCTATGCATATCTGCGTGAAAGAATAGATGATCAAAACATGGTGTATTTTAATACTGCTATCTTAGTTTTACTTCTATTATAACTCTAATTAGAAATATTTATAAGAAAAGTACTTGTTTATGTTTTTTGGCATTATTGTACCAAAACTTCACCTATAGGGATCTTATTTTTCTGATCCAAATATTAATTATTTGTGAATTGTACTTAATTTAATTCTAATCCATTAATTTATGTACAATTCGACCCAAGATTTTGTATCTTTAAAAATGCAACTCTGTATAAATGAATGAAACTCATGAATGAGTTTCAGAATAAATGAACACATGAATTTCACTCTGTAGAAATGAATCAGATTTTCTTGTCTGATTATATTTCATATAGCCAGTTCCTTAATCTCACTGAAGTAAAGGTATTTATTTATCCTTAATGATAGCATAACATTTTATCACATTTTTATTTTTAATATTTTAATTAGAAATTCACAACTAATAGAAAATAATTTATAATCTACATTCAGCCAGATAAAAGGAAATGTGTATTATGACTTTCTTTAGCAAATTTATTTTTCATGACATCATTAATTTAGATTTCCTTTCTCTTATAATAGTTTTTACAATTATTTTAGTACTACATAAAAGTATATAATATGTAAAATAGATATAAAAAGACAGAAAATAATACAGCATACCCTCGTGTTGCCATCAGCCAAATTAGTACAGGTTAACATTTTATCTATTTATTTCAACTAAATGAAAGTATTTTACATATTCTTAAAAAATTATCACTAGTGGTAAAGCCCTAGCATTTTCTAAATTTATTTTCTTTTATTCCCACCCACTCACCTAGGTATAATACATATATTTTATTATGTATAATTATTGTTATATGCCAAATTATGACACTGGTAATTGTTGAAATTTTATTGCAGTTTTCATTGGGACCCCACATTAACTTCTTAATCAATAGTATTTCTTGGATAGTCACAGTGATCCCAGCACTTTGAAAGGAAGAGGCTGGCGGATCCCTTGAGGTCAGGAGCTCGAGACCAGCCCGGCTAACACGGTGAAACCCTGTCTCTACTAAAAATGCAAAAATTAGCCAGGCGTGGTGATGCACGCCTATAGTCCCAGCTACTCGGGAGGCTGAGGCAGGAGAATTCCTTGAGCCTGACTGGAGAAAGTTGTAGTGAGCCGAGATAGTGCCACTGCACTGCAACCTTGGTGACAGGGTGAGACTCCATCTCAAAATAATAATAATAATAATATTTCTTGGTTAATAATACATATAGACAGAGTTTTTATTCCTTCTTTTTGCATTATAATACCTTTTCAATTAACTAGAATCTTATTTCCTATACTTGTGAGGATGATCTTAACAAGTTTACAAAGTTTTTTTTCCCCTACAAATGTTCCGTGTCTTCTTGAACAAGTACGCTGTCCTATGTCAGCTTTAATAGATTTTTCTCTTTGCCCCTTGGTGAATGTTTGGATGAAACAACTTTTCTTCCAGCTGTTAATAGCACTCTGATGAAAACTCAAACCAAATTGACAAGCTAATAGAAACAGAGATAGATGGTGAAACTCTGGCGATTTCATCCTCTGAAAAAGTGACTGATAAAAAAATATAGGCTTTCTTTGGAGTTAAAGGAGAAATGATTTGAGGCTTTATTTCTCGTAGGTCAGTATGTTATGTGCTAGTTTTTCCCCTCCTTATGGAACTATATCCTATTTATGAATAATAGCTTTTGAAACATCAGCATTCATTTGATAGAAAAAATAAAGGCAGCACATTCACAGAAAGATTATGAGTGTGTCACAAAAATTCACTAGCCTGTATTCTATCTCCTTAAAAGTCATCTCTAGTTGAATGAACATCACTGGGCCAAGTAAGAACTTTATCCCACACTACAACATGTGCTCAAGAGCTTATTCCCCAGCATAATTCCCAATTCCCAGATATATTCTGAGCAAAAGAAAATGCAAAGTCATATCACATTTGGTAGCTGCATTTTCCCCAAACTTGTGAAAAACCAAACATTGATGATCACTCTCCTTTCTCTCTAGAGAAACATATTTCATTGCCTACTCAACCGCTTGTTCATCTCTATTAAGCCTGGAAAAAATAATTTTCCTAAAACTATCAACACAAGACTATTTGGAGACCACAGTAACATCTTTAACAAGTGCTTATTATTTATATTATAACGTTTCTTTGAAAGACCCTGTAGCAATTGGCATTACATGAAAAATTATTTTCAAAAATCAATATCCTTTTCTTCCAACACAAGATGCCTTTATTGTGCTTATTTTGGGTTGCATGTTTTATCAGCCTACACTAAAGGATATTTTGTCAGTATAATAAAGTTCTCTATTGATTGAGAAATAAAGGATTGTGGTATAAATGTATCATCAGTTCAGGAAAGGGTTAAAAATAAAGGTAATCACATTTAATGTAATAAGTACAACTCAAACTAATTCAGGCTTATAAGCAAACAGCAGCAGATAGATTTAAGAAAAGTAATTGTCTGCTCAGGCTTTTACTGTCTAAATTGAACTGAGCAAATCACAACTCTTATCGGAAAGACCAAGGTAAAGAATTCCATATGTGTATAATTAGTTTGTAAAGTTCACTCAATAACATGAAATGTACACTTTACATATTAAGGCTAGGGAGAGGGGAGGTAGTGAGACAGCTGGTGAGATTGTATCATGTCCACAGTTCATTAAAAGAGATTTTCATGGAGGCATACATTATGTTATAAAAGTGAATTCTGAAGTATTGTCTTTCTCCATTGTGCTTTCATGACACTTTGAGAATTTATTTCAACACTCTCTCTTCATAACTCATCATGGCTATTTGTCTCTCAATGCCACATTAATATCTTAAATATTTTTATGAACAATCAAACATTTTCCAGAATAAATTAGAATTAATATGCCAACAAATTCACTTAAACCATGTATCACCCCTACTGTAACGTAATGGTTTTGTCCCCATTCTCATACATTCTTTTGAGGGCCAATGAAAGCACAATGTTTTGTGTATTTTGTAACAATCAAATGCTAATTAATGTGCAGTGATATGCAAAATTAGAATCTATCATTCACCTATGTTTAACAGGTGAATTCTAAAAAAAAGCAATGATTGTTAATAGTATTTATCAATATTAGGTGTTTATTTACTTTAAAACATTTATATGCTTACTCCTTCATTTGCTTATCAAATATTATTGAATGCATATTATATTCTAGACACTTTTCAAGAAACTGGAGATGGTAGAAAACAAGATATAGCACATGGAACTAACTGGAAGCAGACATATTAGGAATTTGTCAAGTGTTTGGGAACTTATTAATTGTAGAATATACAACTCATTATGCAATTGGTTATGAGGAGATTATTTGCTATTGAGGCAATTTTTGAAGCAGTTGGATTAAAATTTATCTTGATAGCTGTATACTATCTATTAAATACTTTTTTCTTTTTTCCCTCTCTTTTTCTAGATGTTTCTTGATTATATTTCCTTTATCTAGGGTTTACAATATATTTCTGTAATTAATCAAAGTATAGATTGGAATGGATATTATACTCTGTCATGCGTAATTCGTAAATCTTGGCAACAATATATTCCTAGTGTCTTCTTCCCATCTTTTTGTGCTCTTGTTATACATTTTACTTTTCATACATTTTATTGCAAAAACTGTTATTTTTGCTTTGAATATGTAGTTTTCATTTAGAAAGATTAAAAAAGATAAAATATATTTTATTTTATCTTTTATATTTCTATTTTATAATTTGTAAGAAGCACTTTATCAAAGGAATAGGTACTAAGCATTCAAGAAAAACATTGCAGGGGTTAATTTCATAACGATTATGGTAAACAGCTAACTGCATGTTGAGGTAATGGTCATCACCCAGTTTTTACTCAAAGCTAAATGCGAGCTAAGTATGTGTTATTATTTAAAGTGTACATCAGGCTATGTAGAAACACAAACTGATTTGGTCTGGCTCTGTGTCCCACCCAAATCTCATCTTGAATTGTAATTCCCATATGTCATAAAGGGACCTGATGGGATTTGGATCATGGCAGCAGTTTCCCTAATGGTGTCCTTGTGATAGTGAGTGAGTTCTCACAAGATCTGATGGTTTAAAAGTGGAACTTCCCCCTTCATGTGCACTCTCTTTCCCTCTTCTCCTTCCATCTTGTGAAGAAGCTGTCTGCTTCTCCTTTGTCTCCTACCACAATTGTTACTTTCCTGAGGCCTCCCCAGACATGTGGAACTGTGAGTCAGTTAAACTTCTTTCCTGTATAAATTACCCAGTCTCAGATAGTTCTTTATAGTAGTATGAAAATGAACTAATACAGAAAATCGGTACCAGCAGGATGAGGTACTGCTGTAAAGATAACCTGAAAATTTGGAAGCAACTTTGAAACTGGGTAATATGCAGAAGTAATGTGAACAGTTTGTTGAATGGTTTTGATAAAAATGCTGATAGTGATATGCACAATGAAATCGAGGCTGAGGTGGTCTCAGATAAAGCTGAGGAACTTTCTGGGAACTGAAGTGCAAAGGTCACTCTTGCTATGCTTTGGCAAAGAGACTCATGGCATTTTGGCCCTGCCTGAGAGATCTGTGGAACTTTGAACATGAGGAAGATGATTTAGGATATCTGACAGAAGAAATTTCTAAGCAGAAAAGCATTCAAAATGTAACCTGGCTGATTCTGCAAGCATTTAGTCATATGTGTTCACAAAGAATGGTTTGAAATCAGAACATATTTAAAAAGGAAGCAGAGCATAAAGATTTGGAAAATTTGCAGCCTGACCATGTGGTAGATAAGAAAAAAACATATTTTCTGGGGAGGAATTCAAGCCTGCTGCAGAAATTTGAATTAGTAACAAGGAGCCAAATGTTAACCACCAAGACAATGGGGGAAAAAACCTCCAGGCCGTTTCAGAGATCTTCATGTTAGCCCCTCCTATTATAGGCCTGGAGGCCTAAGAGGGAAAAATGGTTTGGTGGGCTGGGCCCAATGTCACCCTGCCTTGTGCAGCTTGAGACTTGGTCCCCTGTGTCTCAACCATTCCAGTTCCAACTGTGGCTAAAAGGGGCCAGGGGCTTAGACCATTGCTTCAGAGTGTGCAAGCCCCAAGCACTGGAGGCTTCCATGTGGTATTGGGCTAGTGGGTACAGAGAAGGCAAGAATTGAAGTTTGGAAACCTTTGCCTAGATTTCAGATGGTGTATGGAAATGGCTGGTGTCCAGGCAGAAGTCTGCTGGAGGGGTGGAGCCCTCATGGAGACCCTCTGCTAGGGTAATAGAGAAGGAAAATGTGGGGTTGGAACCCCTACACAGAGTCAGCACTGGGGCACTGCCTAGTGAAGCTATGAGAAGAGGGCCATTGTTCTATGGACACCTGAAAAGTTGATCCACCAACTACTATCACCATGTGCCTGGAAAAGCCATAAGCACTCAACACCAGCCCTGCAGAACCACAAGTGAGGAGCCACCCAAGGCCATGGGAGCCCATCCCTAACACACCCTGGTTGTGAGGCATGGAATAAAGGGAGATTTTTGAGGTTTAAGATTTAGTGATTTCCTGGCTGGGTTTTGTACTTGCATGGGGCCTATGGCACCTTTGTTTTGGCCAATCTGTCCCATTTGAAATAAGGATATTTACCAAATGCCTATACCTCTATTTTATCTTTGAGATAACTAAGTCGTTTTTGATTTTTACAAGTTAATAGGTAGAAGGGACTTGACTTGTCTCAGATGAATCTTTGGACTTGGACTTTTGAGTTAATGCTGAATGAGTTAAGACTTTGGGGATCTGTTGGAAAGGCATGATTGATTTTACAATGTGAGAAGAACACGATACTTTGGAGGGGTCAGGGTCAGAATGATCTGGTTTTGCTCTGTGTCCCCACCCAGATTTCATCATGAATTTCAATCCCCATATCTCAACAGAGGGACCTGGTGGGAGGCAATTGGATCATGGGGTGGTTCCTCCATGCTGTTAACATGATAGTAAGTTCTCTTGAGATCTGTTGGTTTCAAAGTGGAACCTCTCCCTTCACTCTCTCTCTCTCTGTCTTCTGGTGCTTTGTGAAGAAAGTGTTTGCTTTTCCTTTGCCTTCTAACATGATTGTAACTGCCCTGAGACCTCCGCAGCAGTATAGAATGGTGTGTCAATTGAATATCTTTCCTTTATAAATTACTCAGTCCCAGGCAGTTTTTTCTTTATAACAGTGTGAAAACCAACTAATACACAGACTTTATTTTAACCATTTCTGTTGATCTTTATTTTATTTTGCAGATTCACATTTCTGTTGAGTATTATATATTTTTTCCTGTTCTTCTTTTAACATTTTGTAGTGCAGATGTCTTGGTACTGAATTGTCTCCTATGTTTGTCTGAAAAAGCACTTTTCTCCCTTTTGGGGAAAGATATTTTCACTATATAGAATTCTTTTTTTGGCAGTGATTTTGCTGCTGTTTTAGCATTTTGGAGATGTTAATCCATTATCTTATGACTTAAACATTACATATTTCTTTTTCATATAACATGTATTTTCTTCTCAAGCTGCATTTGAGATTTTATCTTTAGTATGCAGCAGTTCGAATTTTAAGTATAGGGGTGTGTGTGTGTGTGTGTGGGGTGTGTGCATGCACATGCATGCATGCGTTCACAGGTGTCTGTAAGATGATATTTGTTTTCTTTAATTTGGTTAACTTCCTGGATCCATGGTTTGATTTCATTAATTATTTTTTGAAATTTCTTAACTCTATATGCTAAAATTTATTTTCTACCACACTATCTTTGGCTTCCAGGATTCCATTTAAAAATAAATTTAATTGTCTGAAAATTTTCCACAGTTATTAAAGACTCTCAATTTTTTTGTTGCTTTACAGCTTTTTTAAACTCATGTTTTCCTCTTTGTGTTTCAGGTTGGGTAATATCTATTTATTTATCCTAACTGTATCTTTCTTCAGCTGTGTCATGTTTAGTGAATGGCCCTTTCATTCGAGTCACTTTTCATCTGTTCTGTCATTCTTCTAGCATTCCTATTCAGTTCTTTCTGCAGTTATATTTCTCTGCTGCAATTTCTCAGCTGCTCTTGCATTCTAGATATCTTTTCTATTAGAGTCTTTAACATATTAATCATAGTCATTTAAAATTTTCAGTCTGATTTTTGCAACACCTGAATCATGTCTTAGGATGGAATTTTTACTTTGTATTCATAACTGGAAATGTGCATGCGCATTTTGCCAGAATGTTAGTGTGGAGAGGTAAAGGAATTTTTCCCAAAATTGAATTGGATGTGGATTTTGTTGTTGCTTCAGGGCACCATCAGCTTTGGTGACAGGACACAGGTCAAGATCCCCACACCCAAGGTTGACCACTACTGCACTCTACAGTCCTAACCCCTGCAATTTCTGCTTCTCTTCAATTTAGCACCTAGGCTCTTACCAAAATATGCCTTAGTGTGTACCACGGCTGCCTCCTAAAACAAAATAAATTTACTGAATTAAAAATGGAAGACACTATTTTTCAAATAACTATTTCTTACACTGACTGTGGTTCTTTAGTGTTTACCTGATGGATCAATTTTTATTATTCGTTTTCTATTCATTCCAAATTAGGGAAAAACTCTGTCTCATGGGTTGAATCAATAGAGTGTTATTTATGGAATGGAACATGATAAACAAATGACCAGATACGATTCCTTGTTTCCCAATGTAAGCTCTAGACATTTCTAGGGAGATGGCTTTGAAAACATATAGCATCTAGTTATTTAGAGACTGAATAGTGGAAAACGGAGTCACAGGATTCACAACCCTGTAAATCTTGTTCATGAGCAGCCCAATTATTTCCCCAGAGGTCTTTGGGATGGTGTAGTTGGACGACAAAGGAACAACAAAGGATGTTGTTTCTTACTGGAACATTGGACTAAAAATTCAAAATAAAATTCTAGCGAGATACAAGACAACTCTTTTTCACTCTGTCCTTCTAGACAAAATTGACCAAATATCACAGCACGCTGTGGCCCACCCTTGCTTTGTCTACATCAGTCTCTGGTTTTACCTACAGGTGGCAGCAGCCTAGTCCTGATAATACGTAGCATGGAAACGTGAACAAAAGAGCTTGTTGGCCCAATACAAGTTCATCGTGGACGATCACTGTTTTTCTCTTTTTCTGCTTTACTACTTTTTATCATTCAAAACACAAAGGCATCACCACTTTCTTGATTCAATACATTTCTGAAAATTAAGGTTAGCTGAAGCTGTATACCTGCTAAGATTTATTCCTGTAGGAAGACACAAGGGATCAGAAAATTCCAATTATTGAGCAAGAATAAAGGGGATTTCAATAGAAAAATTTCAAATAAAAATCCAAGTATGAAATCATGCATGGCCAGAAGACCATCATTCTGTACCCGGGAGCCCTTCTCCCGTCTGACTGAATCCCATCCATTCTAGGGGAAAAGAAACTGCCTGTAAGAGAAAATCCTGTGGGGAAGATTAAATGACTTTCCTGCCTGAAGGAGACCAAGCACACATGCAGAGAATCACAAAAGTATAAAACTAGTGTTGAACCTTTGCCCTATCCCAGTCCCCATACCCATATTAAGTAGGCCAGTCAACTTTACACAGAGATTATTAAGAAAGTTTCTGAATGAGCTTAGTTTGCTGTTACAGATCTGCAAGCTTCATTCTTGTATCTTGTTTTATCAACATTACAGAAGCAAAATATCTTTGGGAATATTACCACATAAAATTAATGAAAGTTATATAACCTTATAGAAGCAAAATAACACTAGTCAATATTCACATTTTCAATTAATAAAAATATCTGGTAAAATATTTTAAAGGTATATAGTTTAGTTTATTTTGAGCTGGCATAAAAGGAATTCTCCAAGATCAAAACAAAGTAAACGTAGAAATCTTATCAGGTAAGAAAAGCGTTGTTGGAAATAGCTAAGTATATTCTTAAACACAGTCAAATTGACTTTCTAGAAATAAATACATAGATGCTGAATTTAAAATATGCTAGATTATTTGAACAATAAATTAAGCACAACTAAACAAAGAATTAGTAAATTGAAAGTAAACCTAAAGTTTTCCTAAAGGCAGAGAGGAAAGAATAGAAGATATGAATGACAATTAAAATAAATGGAAATAAAAATAATACAACTTTGTATATCATATTTAAATTCTAGAAAGTGAAAAGAGAGAAGAGGCAATATTTTAAGAAAGTGTGAATGAGAATATTCAATAATTGACTGTAAAAACATCATTTTTATAAAAAGCAAACTAAGAAACAATAAAATTTTAAAGGGCTTATTTGACCAAAAAACAATTCATGAATTAGGCAGCTTTAAATAAGAAGTGGTTGGAAAGCTTTGCCAAGGGAACACAAGAGAGAGGCTTTTATCTGATACACACAGAATTAGAGCAAAGAAAATATTTGATTGGCTACAGTTATACATTTGTCCTCTTTGGTGTGTTCTGTTGGAGAGTCCCTAGTTATATAAGTCTGTTGGCTGCTTCTGATTGGTTGAATTTAACTTCTGTTTTTCTATAATATATGCATTTATTAAAAAATAGCACTAGTTAAGTTTTGCTTGTGTTTGCAAATCAAAGAAGATTTAGGTCACTTGTGAGGCCTAACTGACTTCGTCAACTCAGGGATTCTTCAGGCCTCGTCTCCATTTTGATTTATTTTAATCACATTAATATTCATAATAACAAAGCTCAACACATGAGCAGAAGGGTAGATGAAATACAAGCAACACCTAGAAGGATCAGGATACCACTGCAGAGTAAAAAGCACAAAGAGAAGATGTGAAAGGCAGCTAGAAATTGATGAGAGCTTTTCTGTAAAGAAATGGTATATGCTGGCCGGGCGCGGTGGCTCACGCCTGTAATCCCAGCACTTTGGGAGGCCGAGGCGGGCGGATCACGAGGTCAGGAGATCGAGACCATCCTGGCTAACACGGTGAAACCCCGTCTCTACTAAAAGTGCAAAAAGTTAGCCGGGCGCGGTTGTGGGCGCCTGTGGTCCCAGCTCCTCGGGAGGCTGAGGCAGGAGAATGGCGTGAACCCGGGAGGCGGAGCTTGCAGTGAGCCGAGATCGCGCCACTGCACTCCAGCCTGGGCTACAGAGCGAGACTCCGTCTCAAAAAAAAAAAAAAAAAAAAAAAAAAAAAGAAATGGTATATGCTAAGGGTAGACTTTTCCACAGGAATGATGGAAACCGGAAAAATGGAGGAAAACATTTTCAATGTTCTAATTAAAATTATATATCGATCTGGCATTGTATATGAAGTGAAATTATCTTTCAAATTTAAAAACAAATTAAAGATATTTTTAGATAACCAACACTGAACTAGTGTTTACCCTAAATAGGTGTAGTAAAGTGGGAGGGGGCTTCCTGGACTGGGGTGACCCTAGAGTCCCTATGGCCCTTTGGTCTGGAAGGAATTGTAACTTCATTGTGACTGTGAATGAGGAATGGGGGATTAGTTTAGGTGGGGAGAAAAGCTGATGAGCTGCACTGCAGTCCCCTGGTTAAAACATAAAATGACTCTAAGAAACGGGTATGCTGTCAATTGGAGAGGGCAGTTGGGGTAAACATTAACAAAAACTAACTTTGAGAGGCAACTGGATCACCAGTAAATCTGAGAGTTGAAAAAAGCTGGAGAGAGCAGTGTCTGTGCCTGCACTATGAAATTTATGTAAATATTCCCCCTGTTATCAGGCTTATCCAGAGTAAAGAGTTTAGACATCAACCCTCCCCAATTCCCCAAACCCAGTTACACTTGCTTTAGATGTCTGAAGCATCTATAACATAAATAAATGTTTTCTTTTAACCAGATTGTGAATGACATAATAATCTTACATTGAATACACCTTCATTCACCTTAATAACTTTGTACACCATAATCTGTGGTTCAGAAATTTGTTTTTACCTATGAAATTCGACTAATGTATTCACAATTTTGTGACTTGAAATGTCAAAGTAAAGAAAAATGCATTATATCATAAAAATGAAGGAATGAACTTCAGTGATAGGATTGAAAGGACAATTTAAGGTATCAGGTTGAAGGAAACTAGATGGGGCTTTCACTTACCAATGTAGCAATTATCAAAGTATAGCACAATGATTTGCACACTGCAGAGAATCAATCAATATGGATGAAACAGTTGAATATCACAATTGTTGAGATATATAGAGATAAATAGTGAAAAATCAAAAGATGTTCTTTCATTATAAAATTTATAGAAATTATGATTTTAAAAAAATGTACCATTTAAAATTAAGGAATCTGGAATAATTTCTGGCCATTTTTAATTAGCTCTGAATTGCTATTTTGTATGAGAATTATTTCCCAAAAGATAAAAGAATAGGGAACAAAAAGAGCCAGACCCAATTTTAAGTAGGTCACGTGGTGCGTGTTTATTTCAAAAGTGTTCATGGTAAAGTATGGATAGTTCTTGCCAGTTCATAGACTGTTACTCTAATTTAGGAGTTATTATGATTTAGAATTCACTGTTTTTTTGTTGCAATTAAAAAGCATGTTAAACAAGTACATAATCTACATTCTATCATTAAACTTGGACATAATTTAATTTAATAATGATTCAGTATACTACTCAATATGCCAAAACTCCCATTAAAACACGTGACAGTAAATGTTCAAAAATGCACATATTTATCTCCAAAATTTTAGCCAAGTAAATAAAACAAAGCAATATGCTTTGTTACTTAAACCTCTAAATACTAATATTGCAAAACATAAATGTTTTTTACAGCAATTGGGAATCAACAAGTGAAAAATATATGCATATAATTTCTAGTTATTCTAGGAATTATTTCCTGAAAATAAGCCTCATTCTACGATACTCCAATATTTGAAACCACTGAGTCTGTGTGTTTTTCAGGCATACTTGTTCATCCTTTTATAAAATCATTTGAGCTGTGCCTATGCAAAAATAATGAGGGAAATATCTTACTTTATTTAAGAATGACATTTTTCTGTTTTTGGTTTACTCTGTTTATACAGCTTTCAAAGAAGCAGTGGTAGTGTTAGGTGAAAAAATTCTTAAAAAAAGAAAGAAAAAAAAAACTATCACAACATCAGCAGTCCTGAGGTTCCTGATGTGTATGTAACTATGATACCCTGCTACTCAAATACAAAAATGCAGCCAATATGAGTTAGTTAATTCTCTAAAAGGCCAAGTCATATCAACAACAAGGTCCAAGGGGAAGAGGAGGAGCTATTCTGTTGCTGAATCCACGGTGCACGTGTGTGAAATAATGCTGCATTGCTTATGCAGTCACAGATACCTGCCTAATCATAATTGGTGACATCAAGTATATTTTTAAATGAAAACTTATCACCCATCATCATTTCTTTAAAGTATGCTAACTCTATTATCTCCAGAGTTGATTCTTCTTCCAGTTCTAGGCCTTTTCATGTTTTCTTGGTTTCTTTATTCCAATGGATGCAGCTAAAGCTTCAGTATACACTTCCGGTCACATTGCTGTTGATCTTGCATATTGTTTCTGTAATTTCCTCTCAATAATAGAATGTTTGCCTCTGTCAGTTTCCAAGACTGTCCAAATGCTGAGCTGGATTCACGTCATTAGGTCATCAAACTGCGCACAGAATAAATTGTAGTACTTTTCTTTCAACTGCAATCTAATTTTACAATTTTATTCCAAACCAGCTTGTTCTAGTTGTGTGTTGATTGCTTTGTGATATGCTGTGTTCACACTCCATTACACATATGCTGATGCTATAATTCATCTTGAGGGACATGGAGATTGAGAGTAGCCCCAAAAAGTGCTCCCCAGAAATGTGCTATTCAAAATGCATCTCACTAATTGCTGCTGAGAGGTTTCCTACTGATCCCTTTGATTGTTTTTATACTGGCAAATAATTATAAGAAAATTAATTTTTTTTCTCCTGAATAGTACATAAAAGTCATTTCTTTTTGCTAGCAATCATGACCCCAATTGTCAGTGGGGGAACATAAAGACAAGGATAGAGATATATTACATATATATACACACACGCATATATATATGAGATATATAATTAAAAACAATGAGAAATTCAGTAGGGAAAAATATATTTCAAAGTTGATAAATGAAACTTTTAGAAACTTTTTATTTCTTTCAATGACTTTTTCTAAATATTGTTTATCTTAACAATATGGTGCATTCACCAATCTTTCCAATGTGTTTTTCCTATCAACAGCTAGCACTCTGTCTTGTAAAAGGAATGAGACATAGCTTGATGATAATTACCCTGAGTGTAAGAATTTTGCTGGTGTATCTCCTTTCTTTTATGGGATATCATGTCATTTTGTCTTCATGTTTCACTATTGTCAAATACCTCTTCAGTTTCTGTTTTTTAAATTATAAATTTAGCTCATAAATAATGTAAATAATCCAATTTTTCTTTATAACTTTCTCCTTCTATTCAAACCAACTATATAACTTACTTTCTCACACTAATTATTTACTGATAATACAAAATTATAGTAATTCAAATATTATGTAACTTTTAACACAATATGGCCATCTGATAAATACATATTTAATATTTATGTATATAAACTACTGTGTTTCTGAGTGTGGATGTAGGCAAAAAGGCAACCATATTAAGGAGCTCTTCTTAAAATTGTATATGGAAAAACAAAAACTAAATATCTGCAACGGCAAAATATAAAAATTTCAATATGATAGGAAAACAAAGTACAAGAGAAGTTCAAACACAGAGCTCTCACTATAGGTGACCTGTAATTAGAGATTGCCATAATAGAGGAGAGTGTGACAATATACAAGGAAGAAGATTATTACATGTGAAAACTATAGGACAAGCAAAGGTCCTGAGGCACAAAAGCTCTACTGCAGTTACCTAAGGAACTACTAGCAAATTACCTAACACGTACATAATTCAGTATATAGAAGAAAGTGTGTTTAAGAGAGGTTTATCAATTGTGTCAAATGCTTAATTGATTAAAGAGGATAAGAACTAAGAATGATTGATGGTTTGCATTTCAATCATCTTGTAAGACTATTTTGTGGTTGTGGCCAATAATAAAAATATAAAGTACCTTTATATTTTCCCTTCATGTGTAGTCTACCTTCCTCTATGCCCAGGATATTTGTTCAACAATCGATTTCCTTTACTGTATGGAACCAGTAAGTACAATCCTAAGTGGAAACAACATGTAACATTCAAACACAGTTATAGAGGGTAAAGCATACCCAAGTGTTCTTTGAAACAATCGTATTTGGGATTTTAAAACATGTTTTTTTACATATTAATGTTAGTATATTCTTCAATCACTAGTTTTAGTAGACAAGTGGCAATCTGTTTGCTAATGGGAGACAATGTTAAATGGATTTATTTTTTGTTTGTTTGTTTGTTTTGTTTTTTTTGAGACAGAGTCTCGTTCTGTCGCCCAGGCTGGAGTGCAGTGGGGCGATCTCAGCTCACTGCAAGCTCCGCCTCCCGGGTTCAGGCCATTCTCCTGCCTCAGCCTCCCGAGGAGCTGGGACTACCGGCACCTGCCAACATGCCCGGCTAATTTTTTGTATTTTTAGTAGAGACGGGGTTTCACCGTGTCAGCCAGGATGGTCTCGATCTCCTGACCTCGTGATTCGCCTGCCTCGGCCTCCCAAAGTGCTGGGATTACAGGCGTGAGCCACTGTGCCCGGCCAATGTTAAATGGATTTAAACCAAAGACACCATTGACCACTTCCACACTTCCTTCTTGAAGATGAATTTGCTCTTACTCAAAAAATCAAATAGTTGTAACACTGTAAATGATCTTTTGTGGTAAAGGAGACAACTACTTTCTTTTTCTGCTGTTGTGTTTGTTGTCTTAGGGCTGAGTTTGAAAGGAAACTCTTCACATTACTAGCCTAGATAAGAGCTTTTCCCACGAACACATGCATTTTAATTCATCCATTGACTTGCTCAGTTACTCACTAATTCGTTCTTTCTTCCATTTAGCTACTCACTTGTTCAAGGAACTTATATCACCACCTGTTAGGAACTGAACAATGAGAATATAGCAGCAAGCACAAAAAGAAGCCACTGGCTTTCATAAAAAGCAGGTTATGAGGCAGATCACATTAACCTGAGAGACAGTTTGGAAGGTCAAACCTGGAATTACAATGCTGGGAATAGGTATATGAGTTAACAATATTATTTCTCTCCCTTATTCTCTTTTTTGTAATTGACCCCACTGTCATATCATTGTATGATAAATGACATAAAGCTCACCAGATATCAAATTATGTTCTATCTTGATGTATTCATTTAATTTTTTCTCTTCCAATTTTTTCATCGTGCCTATTTCTATCCTTGGGTTTTCCAAAATTTAAATGTTAAAAATAAAACGGTACTATAAATATTCATGGGCATATTACTGCCATGTTTTTGCCCATATTAATTTAAGAATTTAAGAGTTGAGGGTTGTTATAAGCACCCAGAAGATATAAACTGTTTCTATAAGGAATCATAAATAACAGTTTTATAATGTATTTATTGGTAGTATTTAATGATTAACAGTAATAACTAAGTTATTGTGTTTATATTGTGAATTCAGTATACATTTTCCCCCATTTAATCTGCATAAGTACTCTGTCAGAGATTATTCTCATTTAAAAATGAGAAAACAGACTCTAAGAATAATTAATATAAAAATAATTTTAATAGCTCTTATTGATTATTTACCATGTTAATTCTCTTTATTTTCTTTAAAACTGCAAAACATCTATACATTGCTGAAAGGGCAGAGATCCTAGAGTACCAAGGCATGCCTATTTTTGATGTTTGCGTGATCTAAGGAGAAGAGACTCAATACCACAAACTCAGCGTTTAAAGGGAAAACGTTGCAGTCTATCCAAATATATCAAATCTCTGGACCCATCTGTGGGTTTGGAGTCCGGCAATAAGTTAGAAACTGAAAACATAAGATTTCTTTTAGGCTAAAAGGTTACAATAGAACACATTACATCTGTAATGCCATCTAGGAACTGGATGGCCTCAAATTCTTCTGTGCTCAGCAAGCCTAGAGGGGAAATAGAGTGATTTTCAGTAATGCTGCAAAATAATGGACCTAATTCTCTCCTGCATCTCAGGGAATATGGGTTTCTTAAATACAAGGAAGCGAATCTCTGCCATTTTCATTCCCCTCCTATATCCCACAATTTAATCTTTCCAAAATTAGATTTAGAAAAAAAAACTGTTTCAAACCGAGCAGAACTACTCATTCTTCTGTACTCTGTGTATCCTTTAAAATGTAGCACTGGTATTTCAAATCTTAAATGCTGGAATTAAAGAAAATAATATGGAAATAAATTTTAAGTAGCTAAAATATTTAATTTTAAAAGTGAAACATCCATTTTTTAATATGCAGGTGACGGAGAATAAAAACTAAATATATATCATAAAGTTTAATTTATAACATATTCAAAGATAAAAGGGTCCTATCAAAATATTGGTGATACAACTTTATTGAGCATTTTATATTTTCTAGCTGATATGTTCATTACTTTCTGGTCACATATCATTTGATTCTTACATAACCTATGTGATGTATGTAATTATTATTATAATTGTTTTACAGATGAAGTCATACTTAAAGTAAAAGAATTAGAATTCAACTCTATTGAACCTGTACCTGTTTCCAATGCCCATGTAGTTAAATACTGTCAATTACAGGGGTGTGAATTGTGTATGTCTGTGTGTGCAACATGGCTTCATCAATGACCTTACCGAATTATATATATATATATATAACATTTTTGTAAATATATAAATTTTGTGTACATATAAGTCTGATATATGTATACACATATACATAAAAAGAGGTACTCAAGCCAGGGAATTTTAAACTAGAGAAATCTGATTCAAAATTATATTGAGATCTAAGTTATTATCTTATAGACACTGCATTGCCCAAAATGATGCAGGTTGACAATACCAAGTCTTTGAAAGGATGTGAATCCTGTGATAAAAAAATATGAATTAACATTGATTTGTATACATTGCTAGCAGGAGTATAAATTTGGTAAGAGAACTTGGGAAACAAATTGTCGTTATTTTGTAAAGTAAGCATATCTAATCCAGGTATATACATAAGAAATACTCTTGTATTTGTACAGTAGAAGATACATATAAGCATGTCTATTGCAGCGCTGTTGGTTATTAGGATAGAAAATTGGAGGCAGATTAAATATTCACTGAGCAGAAGGTAGTCAAGTATGGTACATGCACACAAGGCAATACTTTACATTAGTAAAACTGAACATAATTCAGGTCCATTTTATGATATGAATGAATCTTAGAAAGACAATGTTTAGTTTGTAAAAAGTTATGGAATACTGCATCAAATATAACTTTCTTTACAATTTTAAGTAAATTTAAAAATAAAATTAATATTTTGTTTAGGTAAATACAAACACACACACACACACACATATTTGTCAGATTTGTTATATTAGGGATGAAGTCAGGGAAACTGACTGCCTGGTCAGAGGGGTCAATGGGAGTCAATACTGTTAATTTTAATTCATGGGGTTGCATGATGGGTCTTGTCTGTCTATTGTATTAGTAAAGTAAATATATAATTAGTAAATAATATCAAGTAAAATAAAGTGGGTAATGCTAGTTTGAGGATTGAATATGATAGTGCTTAATTATGATGTGTCTATTTCTGTGTACCTGACCCTACTTCTTACAAAAACAAACAAAAAGAAGCAGTAGAATTTCTGACATCCAGGTTTCCAAATTACTTGAGACTCATTTCATTCTAGATGAACAGGTGCTGTCTGTGATGAGATGTCACAATAGTCATCCTTCTGGATGTATGAGCAATGCCCTATGAGCAATCTCTACTTTATTTTAGGTACACTCACATGGCTTTCCCCTTGCCCTATCTCTACTTCCTTTTTTTATGTATCCCAGACGGTGTTTTTTTTTTTTTTTTAATTATACTTTAAGTTCTAGGGTACACGTGCACAACGTGCAGGTTTGTTACATATGTATACATGTGCCATGTTGGTGTGATGCACCCATTAACTTGTCATTTACATTAGGTATATCTCCTAATGCTATCCCTCCCTTCTACCCCCTCCCCACAATAGGACCCGGTGTGTGATGATCCCCTTGCTGTGTCCAAGTGATCTCATAGTTCAATTCCCACTTATGAGTGAGAACATGCGGTATTTGATTTTCTGTTCTTGCGATAGTTTGCTGAGAATGATGGTTTCCAGCTGCATCCACGTCCCTACAAAGGACATGAACTCATCCTTTTTTATGGCTGCATAGTATTCCATGGTGTATATGTGCCACATTTTCTTAATCCAGACTCACTGATGGACATTTGGGTTGATTCCAAGTCTTTGCTATTGTGAATAGTGCCGCAATAAACATACGTGTGCATGTGTCTTTATAGCAGCATGACTTATAATCCTTTGGGTATTTCCCCAGTAATGGGATGGCTGGGTCAAATGGTATTTCTAGTTCTAGATCCTTGAGGAATCGCCATACTGTTTTCCACAATGGTTGAACTAGTTTACAGTCCCACCAACAGTGTAGAAGTGTTCCTATTTCTCCACATCCTCTCCAGCACCTGTAGTTTCCTGATTTTTTAATGATTGCCATTCTAACTGGTGTGAGATGGTATCTCATTGTGGTTTTGATTTGCATTTCTCTGATGGCGAGTGATGATGAGCATTTTTTCATGTGTCTGTTGACTGTATGAATGTCTTCTTTTGAGAAGTGTCTGTTCAAATCCTTTGACCACTTTTTGATGGGGTTGTTTGTTTTTTTCTTGTTAATTTGTTTGAGTTCTTTATAGGTTCTGGATATTTATCCCAGACTGTTTTAGCTTAGTTTCCAAGAAACAGATTCTGAGATGGAGGTTTGCATACAGGAAGTTGATTTGTAAGTGCTCTTGGGAAAAGCAGTTCTAAGAGAAAGAGAAGAGCAGGGTTTAGCAGAGGGAGTGATTACACTACCACACAGTTGTCACAAAGGCAACCTGTCTGGAGCTCTGCAGAGGGACAGTCTTTTTGAATTCCCCTACAGAGATGTCAGGGCCTTTGAATTTCTCCAGAGACCAGTCAATGGATGCTGACTTCCCAGGGAAGGGGATTACAAACTTGTGTGAGGCGGCTCCTTTTGGCTGAAGGAAATTTCTGGAGAGGCACTCAGCTGTGAACTATCAGCAGTGGGTAACTCACAGCAGCCAGGGATGAGTGCCTGCATCTCCAAAGAAAGTTCTAGGCTGCACCCCACACTTTCACTGGATTTCAGTTGTGTGAAGAGACCATGTCTTATCTTCCTTTCTATTTGTCCCAGTGCCTAGAATTGGGCCTGTTTCAGAGTAACTGACCAATGAACCATTGGTTATATTATTATTCATTACAAAAGTGTGCTCTTTGACTTTTAAGATTGAAATAATAAAATACATCATTATAATTTTTTCACTATTCTTCAGGTTCAGAAAACTTATGTTTCCAATTTACCATGGTGCAAACTGAGTACATAAATCTTATTTGTCTGTAACAAAAATATTGATGACAGAACTGTAACATTTGTTATGGTCTTTTATGTTCAACTGTAGTGTTCTTTATTTAAAAAATCAAGACAAGGGCTTCTGGAGAGCTTAAGAGAAATAAATGGAAAATTATGACTCATAACATGTGAAAGATAACTTAGGAATGAAAACCAGGTAAAATTCTTGTAACCCAGTTAAACATACCCTGCCAAAAGAAGGTTGTTAAGAATATGTTCCAAGACAATATACAGAAATTCAAACAGCCTACTACCCTTCCTTACAACAGTGACTCTATGATCACAATATCCCATTAGGAGAAAATCCCATTCTAAAGACTAAACATCTGAAAGAGAAAGGATGAAGTTAAAAAAAAAAAAAAGGAATAAGCAAAAAATGTTGATGTAGAGCCTGAAAGACATTAAGAAAACACAGAACAAATGTTCCCAAATAGCTGTGCCACCGAATAAATGAACATTTTATAACTGTGGAAATCAGAATAAAATTTAAAATGTTATAAGACATGCTTCTTCGTAAATTAAGAACAAAATACAGAATAATTTTCTTTTTCTTTTTTTTTTTTTTAGACAGAGTCTCACTCTGTCACTCAGGCTCCGCCTCCCAGGTTCAAGTGATTCTCCTGCCTCAGCCTCCTGAGTAGCCAGCATTACAGGCACGTGCCTCCACGCCCAGCTAATTTTTTGTATTTTTAGTAGAGATGGGTTTTTATCATGTTAGCCAGGATGGTCTCGATCTCCTGACCTTGTGATCTGCCTGCTTTGGCCTACCAAATTGCTGGGATTACAAGTGTGAGCCATCGCCCCTGGCCCAGAATAAAAATTTGTAAAGATTAATGGTAACAGACAGATAGAAAGCAAGCCAACCTAAGTGAATAAAGAAATATGGAATTTTAAAAAAATCAACCCATAAATGACAGTAGTACAAAAAAAGTAGAATTTAGGCTAGGAGACTTGAGGAAATAAACAATTTTAATTAGAATATGACTACAGTAAAATTATGTGAAGAAAATTTAAAAATATTGATTGCAGGCAAAAGTAAAACTAAATAAGGCTATGTGTACTTTCCCATTAAAAGAACAAATTAAAAAAATAGTAAAAATGTTCCTTAAAACAAGTGTTGCCTGCAGTATTAGCTTGAATATGTAGATTAAAAATACAGAATATGAACAAGAAAATGTAACAGAACATTAAACGCACACATTCTACTGAGATTTTTGGACCTGAAGGATACAGAAATAATTTGAACCATTGCCAGTATGCCCTAAGAATCACCTACATAGGAAAAATAGCTGATGAATTTTGGACATCTACTTTAGTAGAACATAATAGACATTCTCCAATATGTAACAGCCCATGTAATAGCTATTTCCTGAGAACAGAAACTGAGACTTCACTCAGTCTGTAATGGAGTAGCCATGATAGTAAGAACTGAATTTATTAATTGTTGAACTAGGGTAAGTACTGGTACTAATTACATGATCAATGTTACAAACTTTACAATAATGAAATAATGGCTTTGTTGTTTTTCAGTGCCTGTTTGTTAAAGCACTTCACAAGAGTACACATTGTATATGAAAAGAGATATCTTTCTCTCACTTCTCTAACGTCTCTGCAGAAAAACAGAGCTGGGAACAGCAATATGTCACTTACAACAGCGTGGTATTTGGCTAAATCATTAAATATATGCCACAGTGGAAACCAGCAACCACCTGCCTTCCGCACTTTTGTTGCACTCCTGATGAATCACAGGTCAAACACTGGGGACTGGCTTCTGCTGTGTCTCTCATGCTCTCTCTCTCTCTCTCCAGCTGCCTGAGTGAGGGTTCCACTATACGGATTCCATACATGTAAACAGCTGCCAAACTATAGGTGATGGTAAAATGTAGGAATATAATTAGAAGTGATGTTTTGAGAATTTGTTGGCTTTGTTTCAAAATATTTTATTTTATTGTAACCTAATATAATTCAATGTTAATAATGCCTGTGTTTAAAAACCAGCATGTACAAATCTTGAAAAATGAGCAGTAGGCTGTAAACTCTAGGTGTTTTTGTTTCCTTGGATTCTCGGCTCCACTCACTCAAATCAGGGAGTCCAGGATTTTTATCCCCTGTTCTCCCGTTCTCCTTCTAATGTCACATCCTGGAAACACTCTCAAGACATTAGTCTGGGAAATCACAGGACGCATCCAGCCTATTTCCCTTGTTTCAGAAATCAGTCTACTTCATTGCCTTTTACAGCATGTTATTGTATTCATTTAAGGTGTGCAACATGATGTTTTGACGTACGTATAGCAAAATGATTACTATAGCCAAGCAAATAAACATAGTCATCATCTCACAAAGTTACCTATTTGTATGCGTGTGTGGCAAGAACACCTAAAATCCACTCTTTTAGCAGAAGTTCCAAGTTCAATACAATATTATTAAGTACAGTCCTCATGTTGCTTGTTGCATGTTGTCCACTGTTTTGAAAATCTTTGTTTCATATATAGTGTGTAGTTTTTATGTGGGAAGGTAAATTGTGTTCTGAAACAGGTTTTATGTGAAAACCGTGTGAAATTTTTCATAATAATAAAAATCCATAAAGGGATGAATGGGAATTGAGGAAATGGAAACAATAAGAGTGATAATCATGTGGATATTTTTGTTTTAAGGCAGACGTGAGCCTAGAAGGAATGTAGCATAATATAAATAAGATTTTTTCTTCCTTTTTTTTTTTTAGAAATAGGACATAATATCTTGACGATTAAACCATCATCCTTTTACCTGTTTTCTATTGTCCCTAAATATTTATATTATACCATAGAATATAGTTTCTACCAGTGATCTTCAACTTGTGCTTCAAAGGGGTATAAATTCCTTTCTAAAGGATATTTAAAAAATATTCAGTGAAATTTTACTATGTGTATTACTATGACCTGGTCAATTATTACATCTTATTTATTTCTTTGCTTCTAACTCAATTTCTCTATTAATATGTTTATACAACCAACATTCTTATCTTTCAACACTTATGCTATTCAACATATTTATGGCAAAATACTGAAAAATTATATACAGATATTTAAAACAAGCTGGAAATTTATTACAATTATTTCTTTGTAATCAAAATAGGTATAGTAGTAAAATAACAGTAAATACAAATGTCCAAATCCTAGTGATTCTGAAAATCTAAAACTGAGGGCCATGAGTCACCCACCTGACCATATAATAATATTCAAATTCATAACCCAAAGAGTTACTGGAAACAAGGAATAGCCAGTAAAAGGTAAAATGGAATTTGTAGAAAAAAATAATTTCTGAGAAATTAAGTACATCTCTGTTTAAAGGAAGAAAAATATATTTTGAAATATAAAACCTCTAAAATTGTTGAAGATAATTGGAAATATGTGTTAATACCCCCTGTTCATGGCCAGCAATTTAACTAGAATAAAAAACAATAATAGTGACACGTTTTGAAAAAGCTTACATTATTTGCATGACCACTTGTACATTGCATATAATAATGACAGTAGGTATTTGACCTGGGCTAGAAATAGTTCCACCTCTACTCTAATCAGACTATCTTTCTGAAAGAGATATTCTGCACAAATTGTTCAGACAACAGGTGTATTCAAGGGGAGATTCAATGAAACAAATGGGTATAACAACAAAGATGTTTTATACCTCAGGCTTTCAGGGGAAGGACCAACTGCCCTCTTGTCACATTATAGAAGAGATCAGCTAGTTATTATGTGTGACGTTGGGCTGTTATGATAGCATGGGCAGAGTTTTAGAAATCCTATACGGCAGCATTAACCACAGTTGCAGAGTCCAGGAAGAAGCAAATAGAAACGTAATGTGTTTTCTAAGCAAATTCCTGTAATTATTTATTCAATGCCTTCCTATTTCTAGAGGAAATAATACTGCCTCAATTTTAGGAATGAGTGTACTGGCCTTTTGGATTACGATACTCTCAAAAAATTTTGGCGTGTCTTCCTTCATTGATTTATGTGCCTCCATTTTCTTCCCACACATTCTTCCTGACTTTCTTAATTCCTTTTTACTTACATTCACACTTTACCTTATGGTCAAATTTCAGAAATCAAAAATCCCCAAAATGTTCTCAACCATCATTTTCTATAGTTTATTTTAACATAGTTATTCCTACACCAATATTTCTGATGGAATAGAGTATAATTTCACTAGATCTCCTCCTAAAAACTGATATAAACACACAATTATATCAGGTACGTCTTTTTTTTTTTTTTTTCTAGAAAGCATCTTCCTTTATTCTAGCCTGGACCTGAAAGTCTCTAAGTAAATCAGACTACCCCTTGAGTATGTGTGCCTCTAAGATAATTCTTCAAATGTCAGAAACGACATATCTATGCCATCCAAGATCATATTGGTGCTTATGTAGTTTGAGATATTACAGAAGCTCATTTCCTTGACTAAGATGAATGATTCAGCCAAAAACTCTTATGTAAATTGGTATTATGATTTATTTTCCAGGCTGTGTGACTCACAGTTTCTCATATTTGAAATACCTGACTAAATATACACTGCTAAAATGAGCAGGCTTAAAAACCTGGGAGATCCTTAGAGTCCATAGCAGAAAATCCTGTTATGTTCCACCAAAAAGTTCAGACTTCCCAAAAAGTTTCCTTTTATCTATTTGTAGTATTCCCTGTCAAATAGACCATATATCCCATACTGAAATCTGTTTATTTGGTGATTTATTAGTGCAATCATCTAAAATATATTCTTCACGGCCTTTACAGGAAAATGTGCCATTTTTCATCAAACTCAAATTACCACTGACTGTAATTTGTGCCATGTCATTTACCAAATAGGATTATAATTACAATTGTAAGTTGCTCATTGTAAGATGTTTCCTGATTTCTCATAGATAACTTTGTGAAATCTTGGTATTTATTGTGGCACTAATTGACTTTATTGGCAATGCTGTTGCAATAAATGCAGAGACTTCAGATAGCTTACCTGAATATGCAGATTCTTTAGTTGTCCCTTCACAATTAATTAGCCTATGATATCAGAATGAAGTATCCAAGAGGATGGATGGTACTTAGTACAAGATTCCACAACCATGAGATTCTCTTTTAAATAAAAGTTTATATCTTTGTCATAGTGTGTTTGACAAACTTGTGCATTCAGTCAGACTTAGGAGCATGTTGTAAATAAAGTGAGTTTCAAGAGATATTATGTAATGTGTAAGGGCCACTGAGAACATATTTCAGCACTATGTTTAGGGCTGGTAAGCTATCAAGTCATTAACTGTTCTCAAGCCCCTATGACTGGAAGTAGAAAAACTCAAAAGCAAATATCAGTCCATGACAGGGTATTATCAAGAAAAGATAATTTGGATGTAAAGTAAAAATCTTTTTGCAAGAAAGATTTCAAATTAAACTATGAAATAAATTAAAATTGTTTATAAGGAATAATTGAGTTAATTAAAATACATGAAATACACAATAAATCTCAAGACAGAATGGTGTGTGTAAGAAAATACCTGCTCATTCTCATATAATTATAGAGAATGTATATACAAGGTCTAACAACAATGCAATACCATGCATAATAATAACAAAACAAAACTGCTGTTTGTATTGTTTGGCATTTGGTTTAAGTCAATGCACGCACCTCCAAGGGAGTGAAAGTTATTGATCTGAAACTCTGGTTGGATTGTGTTCAGCTAGTCATAATGAAAAATATTCTGTGTTAAAGAAAAATATAATCTCAATCTAAGAATATTAATGATTCATAAAATATAAGCAATCATAAAAAATAATAAGTTGTAGCATTTAGTCACCTTGTAGTTATAATCTCTTCCTCTACATTTTTCTTCTTAATTTTCAGATTTATTATTAACTAACAAATAATAATTATGCATATTTGTATATTTGTGGGATATCATATGATGTTTTGATCATGTATATGTTGTAGAAAAATTGAATCAAGCTAAAAATATATATTCATCTTAAACTCAGACTTAAAGCCTAAATTCCTTTTGTAGGAATTGTAAACTGAGCCAGCGCTCAAACCTGTGTGCAAATCCCTCCAGTCCTACCTTTCAGTGTGGTGAGTCATGCGACTCTGCTGCAGATTCATCCTCACACACATAGGCCATTTGAGAAATGAGAGCCCAAATGTTTAGTTTCAGTGTAGATGTGAGTACACAGCAGAATGTGAAAGTGTGATGGAGGTTTCAGCCAACAGTTTCACAAATGGGCATAAACTGCTTAATTAAAAACTGTTCAAAGTCACATTTCAGATTATTCTCCAATAGAAACAGAGTCTAGACATAGAATCATGTCATCTGCAAACAGCAAGAGTTTGATTTCCTCTCTTCATATTTGGATGCCTTCTTTTTCTTTCTCTTGCTGATTGATCTGGCAAAGATTTCCAACATTATGTTGAGTAAGAGTGGTGTGAGAGGGCATCCTTGTCTTGTGCGGGTTTTTGAGGGAGATGCTTCCAGCTTTTGCCTATTCAGTATAATGTTGGCTGTGGGTTTGTCATAGATGGCCCTTATTATTTTTAGGTATTTTCCTTCAGTACCTAGTTTATTGACAGCTTTTAACATGAAGGGATGTTAAGGGATAAAAAGGCTTTTATCAAAAGCCTTTTCTGCACCCATTGAGATAACCATATGATTTCTGTCTTTAGTTCTGTTTGTGTGATGAATCACATTAATTGATTGACATATGTTAAACCAACCTTGCATCCCAGGGATAAATCCTACTTGACAGTGGTAGATTAGGTTTTTGATGTGCCACTAAATTTGATTTGTCAGTATTTTGTTGAGAAAGTTTGCGTCAATGTTTATCAAAGATAATGGCCTGAAGTTTTCTTTTTTAAGTGTGGTGTCTCTGTCAGGTTTTGGCATCAGAATGATGCTTGCCTCATAGAATGATTTGGGGAGGAGTTCCTGCACCCCAATTTTCTGGAATAATTTTAGTAGGAATGGTACCAGCCCTTCTTTGTATGTATGGTAGAATTTGGCTGTGGATCTGTCTGATCCTGAGCTGATAAGTTATTTATTACTGATTCAAATTCAGAAAGAATTATTGCTTTTTCCAGGGAATCTGAAAGCTCCTTCAGCTTAACCAAAGTTTCAGGATACAAACTCAATATACAAAAAAATCACTAGCATTTCTATATGCCAACAACAGGTAATCAGAGAACCAAATCAGGAACGCAATCCCATTCACAATTGACACCAAAACAATAAAATACATAGGAATACAGCTAAACAGTCAAGTGAAAGATTTCTGCAATGTTAATCACAAAACGCTGTTCAAAGAAATCAGAGATGACACAAATGAATGGAAAAGAATTACATGCTCATGGATTGAAAGAATTAATGTCATTAAAATGGCCATGTGGTCCAAAGCAAATTACAAACTTGGTGCTATTCATATCAAACTACCAATGATATTTTTCACATAATTCAATAAAACTCTTTTAAAATTCACATGAAACCAAAAAAAGAGCCCAAATAGCCAAGACCATCCTAAGCAGAAAGAATTAATGATTTTTTTTTAAATTTATTTATTATTATTATACTTTAAGTTGTAGGGTACATGTGCATAACGTGCAGGTTTGTTACATATGTATACTTGTGCCATGTTGGTGTGCTGCACCCATCAACTCGTCATTTACATCAGGTATAACTCCCAATGCAATCCCTCCCCCCTCCCCCCTCCCCATGATAGGCCCCGGTGTGTGATGTTCCCCTTCCCGAGTCCAAGTGATCTCATTGTTCAGTTCCCACCTATGAGTGAGAACATGCGGTGTTTGGTTTTCAGTTCTTGTGATAGTTTGCTAAGAATGATGGTTTCCAGCTGCATCCATGTCCCTACAAAGGACACAAACTCATCCTTTTTTATGGCTGCATAGTATTCCATGGTGTATATGTGCCACATTTTCTTAATCCAATCTGTCACTGATGGACATTTGGGTTGATTCCAAGTCTTTGCTATTGTGAATAGTGCTGCAATAAACATACGTGTGCATGTGTCTTTATAGCAGCATAATTTATAATCCTTTGGGTATATCCCCAGTAATGGGATGGCTGGGTCATATGGTACATCTAGTTCTAGATCCTTGAGGAATCGCCATACTGTTTTCCATAATGGTTGAACTAGTTTACAATCCCACCAACAGTGTAAAAGTGTTCCTATTTCTCCACATCCTCTCCAGCACCTGTTGTTTCCTGACTTTTTAATGATCGCCATTCTAACTGGTGTGAGATGGTATCTCATTGTGGTTTTGATTTGCATTTCTCTGATGGCCAGTGATGATGAGCATTTTTTCATGTGTTTGTTGGCTGTATGAATGTCTTCTTTTGAGAAATGTCTATTCATATCCTTTGCCCACTTTTTGATGGGGTTGTTTGTTTTTTTCTTGTAAATTTGTTTGAGTTCTTTGTAGGTTCTGGATATTAGCCCTTTGTCAGATGAGTAGATTGCAAAAATTTTCTCCCATTCTGTAGGTTGCCTGTTCACTCTGATGGTAGTTTCTTTTGCTGTGCAGAAGCTCTTTAGTTTAATGAGATCCCATTTGTCAATTTTGGCTTTTGCTGCCGTTGCTTTTGGTGTTTTAGACATGAAGTCTTTGCCCATGCCTATGTCCTGAATGGTACTACCTAGGTTTTCCTCTAGGATTTTTATGGTATTAGGTCTAACATTTAAGTCTCTAATCCATCTTGACTTAATTTTCGTATAAGGAGTAAGGAAAGGATCCAGTTTCAGCTTTCTACTTATGGCTAGCCAATTTTCCCAGCACCATTTATTAAATAGGGAATCCTTTCCCCATTTCTTGTTTCTCTCAGGTTTGTCAAAGATCAGATGGCTGTAGATGTGTGGTATTATTTCTGAGGACTCTGTTCTGTTCCATTGGTCTATATCTCTGTTTTGGTACCAGTACCATGCTGTTTTGGTTACTGTAGCCTTGTAGTATTGAAGTCAGGTAGCGTGATGCCTCCAGCTTTGTTCTTTTGACTTAGGATTGTCTTGGAGATGCGGGCTCTTTTTTGGTTCCATATGAACTTTAAAGCAGTGTTTTCCAATTCTGTGAAGAAACTCATTGGTAACTTGATGGGGATGGCATTGAATCTATAAATTACCTTGGGCAGTATGGCCATTTTCACGATATTGATTCTTCCTATCCATGAGCATGGTATGTTCTTCCATTTGTTTGTGTCCTCTTTTATTTCACTGAGCAGTGGTTTGTAGTTCTCCTTGAAGAGGTCCTTTACATCCCTTGTAAGTTGGACTCCTAGGTATTTTATTCTCTTTGAAGCAATTGTGAATGGAAGTTCATTCCTGATTTGGCTCTCTGTTTGTCTGTTATTGGTGTATAAGAATGCTTGTGATTTTTGCACATTAATTTTGTATCCTGAGACGTTGCTGAAGTTGCTTATCAGCTTAAGGAGATTTGGGGCTGAGACAATGGGGTTTTCGAAATATACAACCATGTCATCTGCAAACAGGGACAATTTGACTTCTTCTTTTCCTAACTGAATACCCTTGATTTCTTTCTCTTGCCTAATTGCCCTAGCCAGAACTTCCAACACTATGTTGAATAGGAGTGGTGAGAGAGGGCATCCCTGTCTTGTGCCAGTTTTCAAAGGGAATTTTTCCAGTTTTTGCCCATTCAGTATGATATTGGCTGTGGGTTTGTCAGAAATAGCTCTTATTATTTTGAGGTACGTTCCATCAATACTGAATTTATTGAGCGTTTTTAGCATGAAGGGCTGTTGAATTTTGTCAAAAGCCTTTTCTGCATCTATTGAGATAATCATGTGGTTCTTGTCTTTCGTTCTGTTTATATGCTGGATTATGTTTATTGATTTGCGAATGTTGAACCAGCCTTGCATTCCCGGGATGAAACCGGATTCAGCAACACATCAAAAAGCTTATCCACCATGATCAAGCAGAAAGAATTAAACTGGAGGCATCATGCTACCCAACTTGAAACTATCTTACAGGGCTACAGTATCCAAAACAGCACGGTGCTGGTACAAAAACAGACACATAGACCATTGCAACACAGTACAGAACCCAGAAATAAGGCCATGCATCTACAACCATCTGATTTTTGACAAAGTTGATAAAAACAAGTGATGGTTAAAGGACTCCCCATTAAATAAACAGTGTTGGGATAACTGGCTAACCATATGCAGAAGATTGAAAATGAACCCCTTCCTTACACCGTACACAAACATCAACTCAAGATGGATTAAAGACTTAAGCAAAAAACCCAAAACTATAAAATCCCTGGAAGACAACCTAGGTAATACCACTCCGGACATAGGAACTGACAAAGATGTTATGCCGGAGATGCCAAAAGCAACTGCAACATAAACAAAAATTGACAAATGGAATCTAATTAAGCTTAAGAGCTTCTGTACAGTAAGATAAACTATTAACAGAATAAACAGACAACCTATAGAATGGGAGAAAACTTTTGTAAACTATGCATCAAACAAAGGTTTAATATCCAGCATAAGAAACTTAAGCAAATTTGCAAGAAAAAAACCAACCTCATTAAAAGGTGGGCAAAGGACATGAATAGACACTTCTCAACAAAAGACATACATTCAGCCAACAAGCATATGAAAAAAAAGCTCAGTATCATTGATCATTAGAGAGATACAAATCAAAACCACAATGATATTCTATCTCAAACCACTCAGAATGGTTATTACTAAAAAGTAAAAAAATAGCAGATACTGGTGAGGTTGTGGAGAAAAGGGAACACTTACATACTACTGATGGAAGTGTAAATTAATTCAACCATTGTGGAAAGCAGTGTGGCAATCACTCAAAGAAGTAAAAACAGAATTAACATTTTAACAGGAATCTTATTGCTGTGTTTATACCCAAAGAAATATAAGTCATTCTACCATAAAGACACATGCATGAATATATTCACTGCAACACTATTCACAAGAGCAAAGACATGGAATCAATCTAAATGCCTATCAGTGGTAGACTGGATAAAGCAAATATGGTACATATACACCATGGAATACTATGCAGCCATAAAAAGAATGAGATAATGTATTTTGCAGGAACATGAATGAAGCTGGAGGCCATCATCCTGAGCAAATTAGTGCAGGAACAGAAAGCGAAATACCATATGTTCTCACATATAAGTGGGAGCTAAATGTTGAGAACACTTGGATACAAAGTGGGAAACAACAGATACTGGGGCCTACTTGAGTGTAAAGAGTGGGAGGAGGGAGAGGATCAGAAAAAAAGTAACTATTCGGTACTAGGCTTAGTAGCTGAGTGAAGAAAGAATCAGTACAACAAACCCCTCTGCCATGAGTTTACCTATGTGACAAACTGCACGTGTATCCCTGCAGCTAAAATAAAAGTTAACAAAAAGAGACAGTCAATATGATTCTTTTAATTTTCTCCATGTTTGTTACCGTTACAAACTTGATTGGCAGGATTTTAACCACTTATATGGGGTTATCTTCCCAGCAGATAAGCGCCATAAAAAGTATGCATAGGCTGACCTAATAAACAACAACAAAAAAAGTCTGAAAATAAATAAGAATTTGCATTGATCCCTTTACCATTATGTAATGCCCTTCCTTGTCTTTTTTTGATCTTTGTTGGTTAAAAGTCTGTTTTATCAGAGACTAGGATTGCAACCCCTGCTTTTTTTGCTTTCTATTTGCTTGGTAAATATTCCTCCATCCTTTTATTTTAAGCCTATGTGTGTCTTTGCATGTAAGATGGAAAGTAATTTATAGATTAAATGCAATCCCCATCAAGCTACCATTGACTTTCTTCACAGAATTAGGAAAAAAAACTATTTTAAATTTCATATGGAAATATGTACATAAATATATATGTATTTATAAATATATACATAAAAATAGTATAGCCAAGACAATCCTAAGCAAAAAGAACAAAGCTGGAGGCACCACGTGACCTGACTTCAAACTATAATAAAAGCCTATAGTAGCCAAAACAGCATGGTACTAGTATCAAAACAGATGTATAGATCAAAGGAACAGAACACAGGACTCAGAAATAATGACACATATCTACAACCATCTCATCTTTGACAAATCTGACAAAAACAAGCAATGGGGAAAGAATTCTCTATTTAATAAATGGTGTTGGGAAAAATGGCTAGCCATATGCAGAAAACTGAAACTGGACCCTTTCCTTACACCTTATACAAAAATTAACTCAAGATGGATTAAAGACTTAAACATAAGACCTAAAACCATAAAACCCCTAGAAGAAAACCTAGGCAATACCACTCAGGACATAGGCATGGGCAAAGACTTCATGACTAAAACACCAAAACCAATGGCAACAAAAGCCAAAATTGACAAATGGTATTAATTAAACTAATGAACTTCTGCACAGCAAAATTAACTATCATCAGAGTGAACAGGCAACCTACAGATTGGGATAAAATTTTTGCAATTTATCCATCTGACAAAGGGCTATTGTCCAGAATCTACAAGGAACTTAAACAAATTTACAGGAAAAAAAAAAAAGTGGGTGAGAGATACGAACAGACACTTCTCAAAAGAAAACATTTATGCGGACAACAAACACATGTGAAAAAGCTCATCATCACTGGTCATTAGAGAAATGCAAATCAAAACCACAATAAGATAGCATCTCACACCAGTTAGAACAGCAATTATTAAAAAGTCAGGAAACAACAGATGGTGGAGAGGATGTGGAGAAATAGGAATGCTTTTACACTATCAGTGGTAGTATAAATTAGTTCAACCATTATGGAGGACAGTGTGGCGATTCCTCAAGGATCTAAAACCAGAAATACCATTTGATCCAGCAATCCCATTCCTGGGTATATATCCAAAGGGTTATAAGTAATTCTACTAAAAAGACACATGCACACGTATGTTTATTGTGGCACTGTTCACAATAGCAAAGACTTGGAACCAACCCAAATGCCCACCAATTAAAGACTGGATAAAGAAAATGTGGCACTTACATACTGTGGAATACTATGCAGCCATAAAAAATGATGAGTTTATGTCCTTTGCAGGGACATAGATGAAGCTGGAAACCATCATTCTCAGCAAACTAACACAGGAACAGAAAACCAAACACCACGTGTTCTCACTCACAAGTGGGAGATGAACAATGAGAACACATGGACACAGGGAGAGGAACATCACACACCAGGGGGTGGAGGCCTATGGGAGGCATAGCATTAGAAGAAATACCTAATGTAGATGATAGGTTGATGGGTGCAGCAAACCACCATGGCACATGTATACCTTTGTGACACACCTGCACATTCTGCACATGTATCCCATAACTTAAAATATGATTATAATAAAGAAAAGAATTTGCAAAGGCAGCCTCAGAGAGATTAGCAGAGACAGTTTTTGTTTTGTTTTGTTTTGTTTTGTTTTGTTTTGCATTCATCACCTGTAGGTCAGACTGAACAAAAATAAGCACTTGTAAACATAGCAAAGGTAAAAGTGTAGGTAACTTGTTATGAACGTGAAGAATAACTAACATATTTGAATGCCATTTGGAATTGAAGCCGCTGAAAATGTTCTTCAGGATTAAGGGCCATATTTGTCCATGGCCTTTATCCCAGAGTTCAAAAGCAATTTTAAATCACTTTATTGATCAGAACTGAGATGCAGATTCCACAGACTGAGACAAATGATTGATCACTGTCTGCCAGTGAAATAAGTGGGAAGATACAGTGTCAAAATGTTTTGCCTTTCAACTTAATATCCTTAAGTTTAAAGAAAAACACATCGTGAGACAATCAGGATCAAGGGGACTCTATCAAAAATGCACAAGTCAATGAAACTGAAAATGGTTCATGAAATTTTATTCTTCCTAGTGTCTAATATTAGCAGAAACAGTAAGGACTGTAGAAAATCCAGCGTGTTAAATGATTTTGTCAACCACTTTCTAAAACCATTCTTGAAAACTAAAAATAAGAAAGAACTTCTCAGTTTTGAATACTGGTGGTACAGTAAAGGAATTAGATTTTATCTTATACTTATCTCTACTTGAATTTCTAGAATTCAGAGCCCCTGTTCCAGTGTGAAATACCGGTCACCAATTAAATATTACACTAAGTAATCTATGTTGGAAAAAAATATTTGCTTTCAGGTCTCCACCTGAAAATATCCATGTTCTTTGTAGGGAGGTAATATATTCTTTATATAAAGTGATGTAAGGATTCCTTTCAAAGTAAAGTTTGTAAACAAATCACACATTTCTTCCAGATTCAATCCAGCTTATTATGTTCCTATCATCACAGAGTTTAGATGCAGTATACATAAGTAATTAACTTATACAATTTGTTAGGTAAAGAATGTGCCATTTAGTCACTTGAGGCAATCTCCTTTGTGCTATTGAGTATAAGGACAAAGTCCTGACAAAAAATGCTAATTTGAGCTGCAGAAAATCAGCATGCCACCGAAGACTTGACAGATTGTTCTCATCTATTCTCATTCTAGATAATATTCAAAGTTATAGCTATATTATAAGTTACACTTATACAAGGTGACAAGTTTTATATTATATATTATAAATATAAATTATTGTATAAGTTTAACTTATAAGTAATATACTAATCATGTCACTTATAATGTATAAGTAATAACTACTTTGTAAGTTATTGCTTTAACGGTGCATAATAAAAAATCTTATACATATATATGAAAAACATATCCAGTCCCTTTAGTCTTGACTGTCAGCAATTTCTTGCCAAGTGAGTCAAAATTAAATATACTGGAGGTGGTGGATCATGGAATTAGAAAAAAAAAACTGGTAAAACATAGTGATTTTCTGTTTGACTATTTTTCCTTGAGATTATTAGCTCCATGTTGGCATATTCTTTTTTTTTTTTTCTGATAACATGGGAATTTTCTGTATTATTTCTCTGTGTTGCTTCTGTTGCCATTATAGACATATTTTGTTTAATGCCTACTTGCTTCTTGTATTTGTCCCAGTGCTATATCTTCCTGGATTCAGAAGCCTTTATTCAAGTGGTTTACCTTGACTGGCACCAAATACAGCGTTGTATTACAATAACTATGATTCACCAGGCTGAAGTTGCCAAGTGACAATTCGTATATATTATACCACAGAACTAATTAGTAGTCTGAATGTTAGCCCGCTCAACCTGTCATTAGCAGTTTCATACTGCCCTGCAGTTTCCCAAATTCTTATTGAGTTTCCTAAGACCTCACGAAGTAGAACTTTACTAAATCTATCCATCTTCCCTTCTGAAGATAGCCACTAATCGAGAAAAGCATGCATTGCCTTATATTAATCAATTCAATTTTACAGGTGAATGAATTAGAAATCACAGAAATTGCTATTAGAAAAATAGGAAGCAAAAATCCAAAACAAATTGTAAATTTCTCAGTAATAGTTTTTAGATTGACTTAGGTCATTTCTACTTAAACAATACAAATAAATTGCGGGATATATGCCCACATAATAACTTTATTTTAAAAAGTCAAGCTTTCCTTACTATCCTCACTAGTACATCTCTTTGGGAATCAGCTTATTTTTATTAATGAATAATCTAGTTATTCAACAAACCTAGACCCTTTGAAATATCAGAGTACCACCCTGGACAGGTAGAAAATCCGTGTTGGTGCATATGTATTGTGTAAATAAAATTGCTATCTTTATTAGTGGATTTATGAGAAAGTGACTCAATTTTATTGACAAAATTATTATGACTATGAACAACATGCTTTAAATATTATCTCTTCTAACATGCTATTGAGACTGACAATTTCTCAAACAATAATTTCTTCTGATATGCCTTCTAGGTAGCTATTAAGCTATTTATAATCAGGTAAGTATAAAATGGAACACAGAAATTTTCCTGCCTAAGTAAATCTTTAATATGAAGATAAAGTGCAGTACATGATTTTGCTTTGCCAACTCTCTTCATCCATTTTTGCTAAAATCGTATTGTATAACAAAACACATCCAGAGTGTTTTATTTTCTCTTTCACTTGTCTTTAAGTTTGATGGAGAGGCTCTCTTTGAGGCCTTGGGCCAAGTAGTCTTGGCTTTAGTCTTTGTGTTGTGTTCACATCTGCTCCGCTTGTCTCTGCACTATCTTTGAACAGCAGCTAGTTGCGTACATTATTTTCATGGGGGTTCACAGAAGTGCAATAGAATAGACAGAAATGTGAGTAACTTCTTGAGGTCTTGGCTCAGAACTATGAGATTGTAAATGCTTTCCCAATTCCATTGATCAAACAAATCTTAATATTGAACCCAAAATAAATATAATCTGCCCAATTTCTTAGCCTATAAGATAATATGCTAGGAAGGAGTACATAAAGAATAATATGATCTGCTATAGCAAATCCACATACAGAAAACTGAGCTTATTACCCTTTCTTGTACTTGCAAATGACTCTGGATTGTGAAAAATATAACCAAAAAACCTTGTACAGTTTCACATATTTTATAAAATCTAGGGACATATCCTTGATAGAAAAAAAGAGAAATAACAAGCATTGCAATAGAGACTCAGGCTCCCATGAGACAAAGACAACCATGATTTAGAATAAAGAAGAAGTGAATTTTTTAAAAATTCCCCGTTATCCAAAGAACTGTAAAATACTAGATACATTCCACTGCAGATAGCATGACTCTTTAATGAATTTGACACTGGAAGGAGTTGTCACAAAAATTGAAAAGGGGCATGTGTTATAATCAATCAAAGAAATACTTGTTATAATCAATCCTTTATTTCTTCATATATCAAAAGATGAATATTCAAAGCAATACAAGCTGTGGGAAAGTATTTGAATATTATGTGAGACATCTGCAAAGACCACGGTCCCTGCAGACAATAAAACAGCAAGTAAAATAACTACTGAGCTTAAGATGCAAGTAATCTTACACAGAACGGATACTGTGATTAGTTAGATCTTGTATCTACTCTGGAGAAGGATTGAAATGTGTTTTTCATTTGATTGCTTGTTTTTGTTGTTGTTGTTGTTAAATGAGTACTTACATTAAGTGAAGATACAATACTGTTATATTTTAGAAGTTTAAATATGGGATGATTTTATAAAGATTGACTAAAGGGTAGACCAGGACATATAATAATTGTTGGGTCACTCAACTGCAGTTCAACTCCTTTTCCTCTTGCAGACTAACTCACCATTTGTGTTGTGCATGTGACCTGGCTTCCACAAGCAGGTGCATCATAAGAAGATTTGGAATAATAAAAGTGAGACTGAGACAGTGTTTAGTTTTTCTGGAGTCGTGGTAACAGAGATGTGTGCTTTCTAATTTTGTGGGTGTCTGTAGGAAAATCTAATTTTCGGTGTGTGTGAAAGGTAGTGGAAGTACTGTGGTCCTTAAGTCAGCTACTTTTTTTCTCTCTGAATTGGAACCAAGACAGTGTCATTCTGAGTCAGCAGTTAGAATTCCTGGTTCTCCAGTCTCACAATTATAGAAGAGTCAGCATTTCCCTCTGGGAACTAATTCTCTGTGTTTTTCTGACAATCATTCTTGGAACCTCATCCTACAGTAAACTACTCTTTAATTCACTATGTTTTTCATAAATAAATTATCTTCGTATATGTGTTATTTTTATATAGATGTCTTTTTCCTCAAAGTTTAAGATCATTTTTCAACTAGGATGGTCAATCTATGCATGCTTAAAATATACATAGTCACAGGCCATTGTTGTGATAGAAAGCAGAAATATTTTGTTCATTTTGTCATTTCTCTCTCCACTTTGACTTCTTACGTAGTTTATCTTGTAGATTTGCTTTATTTGGTTTTGTTTTAAGTCACGGATTTATTGATGAATTCCAGATGTAGAGTCATGGTTAAAAAGTTATGGGGCGTAAAGATGGCAAGCAATGTGCTGGTGATGAAAGGGCAGACCTGACTCTCCCAGCTAGTGATTGTTCTTGGATTCTTCCAACAGCTTCGAGTCTCTTAGGCATACTGCTGCTCTAGCACAAATCTTTCTTCTCTTTCCCACCACCATGGCCTTGGATGCTGTGTATGACTGTGAGTATGAGAACCAAAACCAGATGCTGAAGAAGGTTCAGTTGGGAGATGGCACTTGAGAATGATTCACTTGGTTATTTGTTTTTTGGGGGCGTCATTTGGGAAACTGTAAACAAACAGTAGAACTGTATTTCATTTTCAAAAGCATATAGGACCAGAAAAGACAGTGGATTGGGAATGTGTGTGTGTGTGTGTGCGTATAGTGTGTGTGTATATATACACATTTATATATACACATATATACATATATACACATATATTTGTTAAAGAAACATTTATCCATTAATTCCCATGTTTTTCATTGTTTTATCCTCTATGGAGATATGTTTCACCTTAGAAACAATGAAACAATGAATTGATCTATTTAAACTTTTCTATTTTACGTCAGTTTGGTAAATTTATATTTTAGGCCAGATTTTTATATGCATTTACATAGACTTGTGCAAACTTGAAATTTGTTATTTTTAAAAAACTTTCCATGTCCTTTGATTGTTATTTCTCACTTGCTATTTCTTATTTTGTGTGTTTGTATTTTCTTCTTGTGTCTCCAGATTAAATCATTGAAAAATATATCTCTTTTACGGCCTTTCCCGCTAGGGGCAAACTTTTTTATTTACATATACGGTTTACTGATTTTATGTTTCGCAGCTCATTAATTACTTTTTTTATCTTTACTTCTTTTTTTACTACTGAATTCTGACAGCTTTCTTAAACATTGCGTTGCTTCAAATACATAATTCATTTATTTTTGTTAAAAAGTATTTAAAGCTATTAATCTATAAATCTATATGCACATACACAATCACATAAATGTTCCAAGCCATATATTTCTAAGCACTGCTTTAGTTCTACCCGTAGATTCTAATGAGAAATGTTTTCATTATTATTTTTTTTAATTATGTGACTTGATTTTATTTTTCTAGGTGCCTGAGTTTTCTGTTTTTTGTTTGTTTGTTTGTTTCACATGAAAGTTTTAAAATAAATTTTAAAATAAAATGACCTCTTCCTTCTAAATTTATGTTTTGAGTTTTATTTTTATTTTATTGATATAAGATAACATTGCAGAAGGCATTTCTACTTTGGGGGAACATTTGAATATTTTTTTGTGTGTATGGAAAAAATATAATTCATTCTCACGAACCATCCTTTGTGTGCATTTGGAAAGATACATTTTGTTTTAATAAATTTGTTATTATTTGAAAACTATTGAGAATATATAACACAAGTGTAACACAAAATCAGAAACACAGAAATATACTCTAATTGGTTAATATAATACGTTTAAAATTACTACCCCGTACAATGAATAAAACATTGTCATATAGGCCTTCTATTGATTTTATTTTCATTAATACTTTGAAAGAAGATTTCATTGTTTCCTCGTATCCAGTGGAAAATCTGTTTTTCATCTCTCTTCTTTGTATACTGGTATTTATTCATAAGTGTTGAATTTTCTCATTCTCATTATCACAAATGTTCTTAAGTTTTTATCATATTTCTAGATGTTTCCTGCTCTTCTGTTTGGCATTCAGTCTGTCATCCTTTATCACTTCCAGTTAGCTTATTTTATAGATTTCATAACCCTGTTAAAGTTTCCAATATTATCTTTTAAATTTACAACTCTATGAGGACATTTTTTATCTTTGTGATAAATCATTAGTTTCTTTTCCTTCTTCATCTGTTTTTTTCTTCTTTTCTATAGCAGCTATTTCCCTATGTATTTTTTTCTATTTATTTATAGTGCTTACTCCCTAGCATCAGCTGTGAGGCTAACATTTTGAGATTAGATGGGTGACTCTTGTACCTTCAGATGGAGATGGCTGGTCTTGGATTCATACAGCATCCTCTTTATCCATAGCAATGAGGTATCATTGTTCCTTTGGAAACATTTTTGTTTTCTTTTCCTTTGAGTCTTCCTATAAGAATCCCTTCTTGACTCACTTTCACTGTGAAGTGAAGGAAATTTTGTCATGAAAGGGTTAAGAAAAAGGTTGTCAGGGGACAGAAGCTCACTTACACTTGCTATATCTGCTCTGAGCCTGGAGTCTCCTTTTCTCACTAGAGATGAAGAAAGGTCAGAAAATGATCTGCAAAGGCCAAGATATGTAGGAGAGAGAGGGGACAGAAAAAGAAAAGAAAAGAATTATAAGGAAAAATCTTCCACAAGCAATCCTTTTCCAGAATTAAGTCTTCTAATCAGAATGATATCTGCCATGTCTGGAGTCTCTCATAGGTTGAGGTTTATTCCTCAGATATCTAAAGCTCTCTTTCCCATCGGAAGTATCTTAAGAGTTGTAATTCTGGAAAGAGCTGAATACTGTCAAGACTATTATTTTAAATTTTTATTACGTTAAATGTCTCAATTTATATAGCCAAGTTGATACCAGTTTCTTCTGTTCTGATGACACAGTTGCATCACTGTTTCATCTGTGGGGATAAATAAATAAATATTTTAACAACAAGAATGACCAATGATCTCTGCACAATTCTTCCATTGTAGGATACTGAAATTAAAAGTTGACCACAAGAGAAGACATTATTTCCTTTAATTAAAGGCCAATTGATGCCCTATTCTACATCTCTTTTGCAAAGCACACATGAGATTAGTGGCATTTATTTTCCCCAATGCACAGAAGACTAATTAGCTTACTGTTGAATCTACATATTTGTTTCAGTGGATTGACTTGTAATGTCAGCTTGTTAGATAATTATTACTATATATAAATACATATATTAATTATTTTGAGTAAAAAATTAATTTGAAATTAGTAAAGAAAAAACAAGTAAAAGCCACAATTTTTGTGTTATGAAAAAGCCAATTTAATCTTTACTGGACTTACAAATTAATTCTGATGCATTTTTCATTCTTAAATAATACTGGTTATATTGTCTTTTTAGTAATCATTACAGTGACTAGTTCCTGATGACTGCAGTTCTAAAATCAGAGTGGAGTAAGGCATGTGTAGTCAGAGTAAAAGTGAATCTAACATCCCTTTTTTCCAATGTTTTTGAGATGTGTGACTATGAATATCCACAGTAGAAAGGCATTCACATGAAATATTGAAGCCAAAGATCATGAAGTTAATGTATTTTCTTCCCTATAATAAATCTATAGCTTGTACATATAAAAACTGAAATTCTTGATTTATTCTGTATGACGAATGAAAACATTTACCCTTGGAATTGCTGTTAGCATAGTTAAACAGAAGTACACTAAAAGTGAAGAAAAATAAATCTACTAGGCCCCATGTTTAGAAATAGTAAAATCTCCAAGAAAATATATTATAATAAAGAGAATACTGGAAGAGTAAATACGTAGTATGAGAATAGCATGAATAATTCAACAAATTTTAAGTGATAATCTAGATACTCTGAAGGGAAATTAAGAGTAAAGGTTGACATTATATCCTTAATTCACTTTCCTCTTCCTCAGTTATTTTTTAAGATAATATTTTCTACTTTATTTTCTACTGTATACTGGTATTACGGGTTTATATCCAATGAAAAAATATTTGAAATTATTACGCATGCTTTTACAACAAATTTTGGGAAGTAAAATTTGAATAAAGTAATCTTTTCGGTATTGAATGGAGAAAATTCTACTAGTCTGAGGTAGTAACGCTTATTTCACACTGTAAAGGAATATGATGTATGGTCATACAAGGATCATGCTGCAAATCTTCATCATTACTATCATGTGCTTGTGATGAGCTTTTAGGTACTAACTGAATCTCAAGACTAGTGTAGTGTTGCCTTTAGAATGTAATTAAGCAACAGACCACAATTCTCAGGTTCCCAAAGGAGATTCTAAAATTGAATAGGAATGCCTTTACAGCTCTGCTCAGAGGATAGTATATTATTGTGCACATATATTCAGAAGGTTACTGGGTTGGAGTGGGGATTTATTTGAAGCCTGTATTTTTCTGTGCTTAGCCCTCTGTACTATAGTAGACTTTTCATTTTTATTTCTGAGTGCCATCCTTTCCTTTAGACAACTTCCCCTCTTCCACTCTGTTATTGCTATGAGATACAGTCATCCAATACTATGCTAATAACTCCAGAGTTAGAATCTAAAAAGATCCTCTATCCTTAGGATTCACCTATTGAACACATACTTAAATGTAAAGAAGTTGTATTGGAATTATTATGCAAAATCTTCTTGGTAATTTTGCTTTTGTCTTTTGGGATTCTTGGAACTACTTGTGCTATCTCTTTCTCTGTGATGATTTGGTGGGACCAGTTTTTTATAAATGAATTTATTTAATTAACCAAAGGAAATATAGAAAAAAAATATTTTTATTTGTTTAACGTCATCAAAAATTAACTGATTTTGATCAATATGAAAAATCAAATAAAGGTGTGATGTCAGTGAAAATGGCAGAGTGTGTAGTTCTGGTACAGGCCAGTACTGTTAGAGAAGCATCAAAAATTTGAGCAAAAACTTTCAGAATGAACTTTAGCTGAATTATGGAAAATAATAAAAGGTTTACAGCAAATAAGTATACATTAAATATTTTATTTTATTTATTTTCTTTTTTAAAATTATACTTTAAGTTCTAGGGTACATGTGCACAATGTGCAGGTTTGTTACATATGTATACTTGTGCCATGTTGGTGTGCTGCACTCATCAATTCGTCAGCAACCATCAACTCATCATTTACATTAGGCATAACTCCCAATGCCATCCCTCCCCTCTCCCCACTCCCCATAATAGGCCCTGGTGTGTGATGTTCCCCTTCTTTAAATATTTTAAAAGAAAACTTTTAAAAAGTTAGGATAGCTTGTTATTTTTATTATTATTATTTTTTGATATGTGTTTGTGTTATTGATTTTTTGCCCTTTCTCAATGCCCTTCCTAATTTTGTAATGGTATTCAAGAAAGTAGCCCAGATATCTAGTGTGGCACTCTTCTCCCTGCTTTTAAGGAGCAGAGCAGATATTACTCTTAAGAAGTGTGTTTAGCTGTTTTTATGTATCTGTGAGCTATTGATTGGAGGTCAATGATATATATTCCACATGCAAACTTTTAGCAAATTAGCAAGATACAAGTTCAACACAAAAATCAATTTAAAAACAATTTTAAAACATTCAATTTGTAATAGCATCTATAAAAATAAATAATAAGGAATAAACTTAACTAAGTAGGTGAAAAATCTGTACACTGAAAACTATAAAACATTGCTGAAAGAGACTAAAGAAGGCATAAATAAGTAGAAAGACATCTCATGTTCATAGATTGAAAGATATTATTGGTTAGATGACAATACTGCTATAGTGAGCTATAGTTTCAATGCAATTTCTGTCAATATTCCAGTGATATTTTTGCATAAATGGAAAAACTAGTTATCAAATTTTTATGTAACTTTAAGGGCCCCATAACAGCCAAAACAACCTTGAAAAAGAACAAATTTGGAGGACTCATACATTCTGATATCAAAAATTATTTTAAAAATTACCATAATCAAAACAATGTTGTAATGGCAGAAGTACAGGCAAGTAGACTAGTATAATAAAGTTGGGGTCCACATATAAATCTATGTATGTTTGGCCAATTTTTTTTTTTTTTTTTTTTTTTTTTTTGAGATGGAGTCGCACTCTCTTGCCAGGCTGGAGTGCAGTGGCATGATCTTGGCTCACTGTAACCTCTGCGTCCCACGTTCAAGTGATTCTCCTGCCTCAGCCTCCTGAGTAGCTCACATTATAGGCTTGCACAACCTCACCAAACAATTTTTGTATTTTTAGTAGAGACGGGGTTTCATCATGTTGGACAGAATGGTATTGATCTCTTGACCTCATGATTCACGCACCTCAGCCTCCCAAAGTGCTGGGATTATAGGTGTGAGCCGCCGTGCCCATGATCAGCCAATTATTTTTAACAAAGGTGCCAAGATCATTCAAGGAGAAACAAGTCTTTTTAATAAATACTACTGGAACAACTGGATTTTGACCTGTCAGTAAATGAAAAGAGACCCTTACCTCACACCATAAAGAAAAATTAGCTTAAAAATAAACATCCAAATATAAGAAGTAAAGCTACAGTATTCTTATAAAAAACCATGGGAGTAAATCCTCTTGACCTCGATTTGACAATGACTTCTTTGATACAGCATTAAGAGTACAAACCACAAAAGATCACATAGATAAATTAAAATACAAAAGATCATCTTGTTTATCAAAAGTTATCATCAATAAAGTGATGACAAAGTACAAAATAGAAAAACAAATATTTGCCAGTCATATATCTAATAAGGATCTAGTATACAGAATATATAAGGAATTTTTACAACTCAACAACCTAAAGACAACCCGATATGAAAACAAGCAAAGGACTTTGGTGGACATTTCTCCAAAAATTATATGCAAATGGCTAATCAACACATAAACTGAAAACAGGTGCTCAAATATTTGTACACAAATATTCATTGCAGCACTACTGAGTACAGCTAAAAGGTGGAAATAGTCCTCATGTTTGCCAACAGATGTATGGATAAACAAAATATGTTATATCCACACAATGGAGTATTATCAAGCCATAAAAATGAATGAAGTACTGATGCATATTACAAAGTGGATAACTCTCAAAAATGTTATGCTAAGAGAAAGCTAGACCCAAAAGTCACGTATTATATCATTCTATTCTTATGAAAGTCTAAGAATAGGTAAAACAATAGAGATAAAAAAGTGATTGGTAGTCATCTGCTTATTATGAGATTGATTTTAGAAAGTTTGATAAAACTTTAGCAGAAAAATGCCCAGGAAAGCTTTACCAGAGGGTCCTTCTCCACTATGCCAATGCTTCTGTTCATTCCTTCATCAAACAAGTGCAGTTTTGCCAGATTTTGAATGGGAAATAATTAGGCATCCACCTTAAAGTCCTGATTTGGTTCCTTCTGACTTATTTTTGTTTCACAATCTTAAACAGTCTTTAAGGGGAGCCTACTTTTTTCTGTTAAAAAGAATGCATTGACTGCATAGTTAATGATTAAATTCCCAGGACCCTCAGTTCTTTAGGGGTAGACTAAATGACTTGTATTATTGCTTACAAAAATGCCTGACTTTAATGGAGATTATGTTGTGAAATAAAGTCAATAGTTTTTTTAATTCTTTTTTTTTTTTTTTTAACAAATTTTTTGAAGTCTCCTTTACAAAAGAGACTAGAATTACTAAGGTTAGGTAGGTAAGGTTAATTTCCACCATTCAGTAGGATTAATGGTGCAAGTGATAATATTGATTATGAAACATATAGTTGCTTAAGTTAAATAAAATTGATATAAATTTTAAAATTATGTAGAAGGAAAGACATTGTCTTAGTATTGTTATTCAATACATGGTAAATGATACCATCAATGATGCCAGCATGGTTAAATTAAAATTGCTGCTTGATATATGTTATGTCCTGAAGCATTCTGTCTTTACTAAATTAAATGGCAGTGGTCCGGTCCTTGTACTTATGCCAAACCGTTGGCAACAAATTTGGAATCAACCTTTGCCTTTATATCATACTTTCAGTTCTCTGACAATAATTTAATCAGTGTCTTAAAAAATAAACCATCAACTGACCACATTCCAACTGAGGTTGAGGCAATAGATTTTGTTGCTTTAACCTCTAGGTTAGAGCATCATCATGTTCCAATTTAAATGGCCTTTTAGTGGGGGAAAGAAAGCTGCAGAATTTCCAACTTCAGCAAAATGCTGCTGTCAAATTTTTATTCACACTAAGTGGCCTCAGCATGTCATTGCTTTCCTATGGGAACTTCAATGGCTCCCTGTCAAATACCAAATTGATTTTAAAATTGCTTTGATGGCTTCTGAAGCAGAGCAGTTGGGGGCTGTGTATTTATCTGAGTCAGTGTCAGTACATAAGCCAGGGTCTCTCCTAGCGGGTGTGAAACATGTTTACGTCATGTTGTAAGTGCAGGAAAGATGAAAAGACCCAGATTCAACATTTTAGTCTGTGCATATGTCAATCACAACACTAAAGCCATTTGTACATGTGAAATATTTCTATTGTTATGTAAAACACATTAAAATTTTAAAATCCTTTAAAAATATCTGACCTTTTCTACTTAGACTATGACATAGAAACATGCCATATACAATGCATGATAAAAGATAAAGAAAAAGCAAAAGTTTCCAAGTATAGCTAAAGTCTTACAGTTTGTGCTTAAGAAAGAACACAAAGAATAAATCAACAGAAATTGTGAATTCTCTGAAGACTCCGTGAGTTTTGAAACAATTAATCTTTATTTTCATTGTGCCTATTAACAGTCACTTCAAAACACACAGTATGAAAAATGGCACCCAAGTATGCTTCAAGTGCACACACAAGGACGATATAGTTAATCATTTAGCCTTAGTTTGTACTATTTTTGAAAATATAAACACATTGATTTGGTTTAAAAAGTTAATTATTAGAATATGTATGAAATAAAGAATACATTAAAAGTTAGAAGAAAGTTAAAAAAAAATCAAGCCAATTTGCACCTCATAAAAATTGCCGTCCTTAACACAGCAAGCAACATTCTTCCTTGGAGGCATAGCAGATGGCACAGTAGGGCTGCATGCACTTGAATACTGTTGTGTGTGCGTGTGCGTGTGTGTTTAGATGGCAGGGAATACACACAGTCTCCTGGAAACACCACAGAACAAGTAGCACATTCACCCTTCCTCCAATGGTAAGTGGAGCATAGGATGTGAAATGTAGGAAGATAAACAGGAATTTTTGATAAGCTGTAAGAGAAGTAACAGTCATAGAAAATGACTAGGATCAATAAGAGAAAGAAAGATAAAACTCACCCTGAAAAAGTTAAAGAAGAAAAAATGAAAGAAATGTTACAAGTTACAGACTGTGAATTTAAGAGAATACAGTGGAAAAATCGTGGAGGTTCAGAGAGACATTAGAGATAGGACCCCATTCATGTATTGCCAAACAGCATGGACATAAGTATCCATCTTATGATGAAGGACCCCAGAAGCCTAGACATCTACAATGACACAGGTATTATAATTTGTAAGTTCTTGGAGACATGTTGCACCCAATCATGATAATGTCACAGGGAGTATGTGCGAGTAGAATCCATTTTAATTTTATGAGTCATTTCTCTGCCAACCCCCTACTTCTAACCCCTGCCTAAACTTCATTTTTAGATAGATAGAATAAGCAAGTGACATGTAAAGAGAGAGGTGGTTGTAACAGGGACAGTGTGACAGGCTCTGGTGAGCTTCCTCAAAGTCTTCCTGTAGGTGAAGTCCTAATGGAAAGAAGCCCAGCTATCCAAGCATTTGGAGATGCGTTGGAGGCCAAATTTGTATATAATTATTAAGAATGCCCCTTTTTGCTGTAACATGCAACTCTGAGGTTTGACTTCCCATACCCTGTGGGCAGGGGTAGGGATATAATCAAGAGTACTTGTAATTCTGGCATATTCTTTAAATGCTAGAGAATAAGAATGAGGGATCCAACTCCACTTTCTCATGTTTGACTGCTGTAAAGTTTTAAAACTCACTCTCTCCTTTTCCAGTCTGCACCACATCGGGACTAGCGGATAAGAAGCTCTGTGTTCTCCCTTTTTTAGTTCAGGCAGGAAATTCAACCCAAAAGTCCCTGCCTGTGTGTGGGAACCCTGAGCCAGCACCTAACCCAATCATAGTAAGAACTCTAGCCAGTGTTCCTTTCTGCTCTCTCAGGTCACTTCTGATCCGTTTTGGAGGCCTGCCGTGCTACCTACAAAGACCTCAACTATGCATGCAATAAACTGTTTCATATATAGGCTTGCTGTGGGGTGGCATAATCAGTATTGACATCCTAACCAAATTGTGAGTAAGGGTCTGTATTAGTTGTGGTTCTCTAGAGGAACAGAAGTAATGGGAGAGAGTTATATATATATAAAATATATGGAGTGTATATATATAATATATTATATGGTATATATAATATATATGAAGGGGACTTTATTAAGTAGAATATATATGAAGGGGAGTTTATTAAGTATTAGTTTACATGATCAGAAGTTCCCACAATAGGCTGTCTGCAAGCTTGAGGAGCGTGGAGAGCCAATCTGAGTCTCAATACTGAAGAAGTTGGAGTCCGATGTTCAAGGGCAGGAAACATCCAGCACAGAAAAAAGATATAGAATGGGAGCCTAGGCCAGCCTCTCCTTTTCACGATTTTCTACCTGCTTTATATTCACTGACAGCTGATTAGACGGTGCCCATCTAGATTAAGGGTGGGTCTGCCTTCCCCAGCCCACTGACACAAATGTTAATCTCCTTTGGCAACACCCTCACAGAAACACCCAGCGTTGATAGTTTGCATCCTTCAATCCAATCAAGTTGACACTCAGTATTAACTATCACAGGGTCCATTCTGCTTTTGCAAGGTGAGAATAACAAGGACATATATGCAAATGACCTGATAATGAATGGAAAGAGCATATTTAGTTTCAACATTGAAAGAAGAAATATTTTCAACCTTCAAAATTATAATGACTTTAATACTGATCTCAGATAATATTTCAAAACAAGATTTTTTGTCATAATGTATACAATGGAATATAATAGGCTACTGAGAATGAATGCTTAGCAGCTTTGATAAATGGTGAATGATACAATTGGTGAAGAACAGAATGTTTTTTACAATTCTGTACTCTAAACAGAGCTGCAAACAGTTGAGGCTAAAATGTCCTCCAAGGATTATTAAACTTGTAGGCCAATTAACTCTGCTACCCTGATCATAACACCAGCCATATGTCCCATATAGAGTCCTTCCCCTGAACCCATGGTTGTAAGCAGTTAATTTGCAGAGAGGGATCATGAGATAAGTATGTAGCCAGAGGCATGCATTTTGGAGAAGTGGGGAATATTGTAACTTTTTTGGCTCCTTCACCTGTGGAATAAACGTAGAATGTTCCGAAAAGTTGTCAGGTTACATTAGAATCACCAGAAGAGGCTGAAATACTTTCAAGCGAGTTCATGTCTAGTTACCTGTGGCTAGAATCTATTTAGGCAGTGGATCTGATGTCTCCTGCCCTTTCCAGGTAGGATAAAAGACATTGAAAAGAGATGAAAGAAATAAGACATGCGGTGTAGATGTCAAATAATTTAATATAGTTTTTTGTGGTGGTAATATAGTTTCTTCCTGATTCTGTTTAAATCTTGAGATAGTCCTTTCTAAATAGACATTCAGTAATAAACAAGCATGCATGAATTTAAATCTTTTAAATGAATCCTTTCCTGTGGATTCATTGTGTGAAATAGTAGTACCTAGATTTCCTTTTGTAAATCCTTTTAACCTATTACACCTCTTGATTTCATATTTTATGGTAAGGTAGGTTCAGTGAAAATATTGGTATTATACTTACATGGCAATCCCAGGTCCTACAGTCCATTTCACTATGTAAATGATAATAAGTATTTTGCTTACATTATTTGTTAAAATTACTATTTTTAAAATGTTTTGCTTAAATAAGGCAACACTTAGCTTTTCAATTTATGTTATGGAAATTGGAGACTTATCAAAATACTTTAAGATGAGAAACTGTCATTATTTAATTGTTGTGCATTCTTAGAAAAGTTATGATGTATAAAATGAGCCTTAATTTCCCTCGAAGTGAAATGATGGGGCGGCACGAAATCACTATGACTTTGGGAGACCACCTGGAACAATGTTCAAACAATGGCCTCAGGAGTCAAATTGCTTGGTTTGAAAGTGTAATTCTGTCTTTTAATAACTGGGAATTTGACTAAGTTACTAAAACTTTCTGCTACATTTATGACAGGGATACTTGAGTATTAAGTATTAAATACTTACGAAAGTACCTGAAATTAAATAGAGAGAGAGAGAGATTAGATAATATAATGAATTACTCTATTACTAATTCGTCCTAAAACTTTAGAAGAAATCACCTGATAGATCACTTACCAGCTAATATATTACCAAATAGTTTGTTTTAGAACATAACATAGGAAACAGCACAGTCTAGAATATAAAATAAACTCATTCATGTAACTATCTGACAAAGTTTTATTACAGTGGTATAGAGATACTACAGTTACAAAGCCATTACTAGAGTCTTTAGCTTTTTCCCCTTAATAGATGAATTATATCCTGCAAATCTGTGCATTTGGTGAAGTTGACATCCATCCATTTTTTAGCAGATCAGAACACATTTCACTATGTAGCAACAGGAAATCGAGGAAGCAGATGAAACATGAAATTGAATCTCATGAGTGATAAAGAGAACAATTACAGTACAATCACTTTAAGGTGGTATCATGGAGCCAGTCCCTCAAACAGCATGAACAGAAAAATCTTAGGACTATGACAAAACATATTGACAAACAATGGCTGACAAATAATGATTGAAACTTCCTTAATAAGTTTTTATTGTATTTGTATTTTCTAGTATGAATCTTAATGATATCCATATATTAGATTTCTTTTCCCACTGAAGACTGTCAGGATTGCTATTTTTACTTTATGTATAATGTAATTGAAATACTATGTATTTTCACCTTAATTGCCAAATACACTCCTGGCTTTCGTTGTTCACACTAGGCTAAATGAAACTCACTCGCATTTTAGTACCCATAGTATTGGTACAGAATATTTCTTGGCACATTTACAAAATAAAAGTGTATGTTTATGATTGAGTTTGCAAAAAGAAATATAGGCCTGTGCTAGAGAAACTGTACTTGACCTCTCATTTAATGCTTGCTTCAACCATGGGTCCTAGGATCCATTCTATGAAACTACTGTTTAACATATTTGTCATAAAATTTATTGTTTTGCTATTGTATTAGTGAATGTGCACTAAGCTAAGATGCTGTGGCATGAGATACTCACTGAAAAGCTAGTGGCTTGTGAGGAGTTTATTTCTCTCTCACCTAATGCTGCAGGCAGGGCAGATATCTTAGGTCTGTGTGGCACTCTTCTCTATTTGTTGATTGAGAGACTCAGGACCATGTGCTCCCACAGCTTACTCACCATTGACATGATAGAAGGCTAGTTGTCATGTCCAGGGGAGGAGCATCCCAAAAAGAAAGGGATATGTGAATATAATATGTTTAAAGATACCTCCTTCAGAAATGAGACACTTCTACTTACCTTCCATTGGCTGGTCAAATGATCATACCTGAAGGCAAGACAGACCAAAGAAAGCAGTCTAACTGTGTGCTTATGATGAAGGGTTGGGGGAAAAATTTCTGCTAGAAAGCTAACAGTCTCTTGTGCCTCTATTCATTTTCTTAATTTGTACTATGATAAATCTCCTTATTTGGTACTGAAGATATTATTAGTTCTTAGTAAGGGACATATACCATTTCAACAAATATTATTATTCCATTAATTACTTGATAAAATTCATGATAAAAAGAATGAATGCAGATGTTATTCACTTGTGTATTCATTCTGTATTTCTCACCAAAGGACAATTCCTGGAGGGCAGAGATTTTGCCTTCTAAGCTCAGCATGCAGCAGTGTGTCTGAAATAGTCTATGAATGTGTCAACACTTTGGTTATGGCGTGAAGAAATGTGGCTAGGTGAAATTGTCAGGAAGATTTTACCACCTAAAAAGAAGAAAACTATATAAATTAACAGTGCTTTGATGATGCCACCAGTGATTTAGCACTTATTTATGACACTAAACTTAAATAAAAATATGTGCAAACAACAGTATCTGCAAATTAAAAGCAGTTTAATAAAGATTGGTCCAGATGAAGTGGTAATTCACTACCATGTCATATGAGGACTTGCAGCTCATTAGCTTATGGGATAAAAGAGACTTATGAGAATATAATAGCTGTCCCAGCTGTTTCCAATATTCAAAGAGACATATGTTGCTCTTTCTGGACCTCCAAAGAAAATCTTGATCACTTGGTTAAAAGTTCTTAGCTCAATTTAAATAAACACACTCTATAAGTGATGGCAGCAGTGGCCCATCTGGAGTGGCTGCTGCAAAGATGCCAGCGGCAGCAGGGGAGATGTGGCTGTGCTCCATGGATCCAGTGGGAGCCAGCGGGGGCCAGGAACAGGTGGAAGCCCTACCCCCTTCCAAGTTGGAAGGGTGAGACCAGCCCCCCAGGCTCAGCTGCAGCCTCCCAGCCTAGCCATAGCTTTGGACTGGGGCATTCCTGTGCTCTCAGGCACCAGGAAGACTCCCTGCCCTTGCAGGCTCAGAAATACCTACTCCTGTACCCTGGTCTCTCCCCACTCCCAGTACCTGCACCGATTTTGGAGCAAAATTGAGGCTGAACCTAGGTGCTGTTGTGACCTGGCCGGGTGTGTGTGTGCTTGGGGCAGTGCTAACACACCAGCCCCCTGCCACTTTAGTCCCCTCCAAACTTTGGGTCCCAATAAGCATAGGAGGGAGGCTGAGGGGGTGCTTAGTGTAGCTTGGCACAGGTCGGCAGGTGCCCCTTGGCATGAATAGCCTGGGTGCCCTGGATGGCAGGTTGATGGCTCTTAGGTGGAAAGGGGCCAGTCCCCAGTGAAGCCTCATCTTCAGGCCTGGGATGGCCTAAAGCTTGGGGGCTGGGCTGCCAGTTCTGCAGACCAAAGTGAGAACTTATGGTGCTTTTTCCAGGCCAGCCCATGGCTGCCCATGGACCTGTCAGCATGCACTTCCTCCTCACTGAAGCTGATAAAATCCCTAGACTCAGCCAGACTGGGGCAGACATCATGCTGACCTGCCTGCCAAGAGGAATTACCCACTGCAGGTCTCCTCTGAGCTATTCTCTCACTCAGTAAAGAAACTCTTCATCTTGCTCACCTTCCACTTGTCCCTGTGAGAGGTGAAGCTGGCTGGGCTTCTGGGTTGGGTGGGGACTTAGAGAACTTTTCTGTCCAGCTAAAGGATTGTAAATGCACCAATCAGCACTCTGTAAAAATGCAACAATCAGCGCTCTGTGTCTAGCTGAAGGTTTGTAAATGCACCAATCAGCCCTCTGTCAAAACGGACCAATCAGCACTCTATAAAATGGACCAATCAGTGCTCTGTAAATTGACCAATCAGCAGGACGTGGGCGGGGCCAAATAAGGGAATAAAAACTGGCCACCCAAGCCATCAGTGGCAACCCACTTGGGTCCCGTTCCACATTTTGGAAGCTTTGTTCTTTCGCTCTTCACAATAAATCTTGCTGCTGCTCACTCTTTGGGTCTGCGCTACCTTTATGAGCTATAACAGTTACTGCGAAGGTCTGCGGCTTCACTCCTGAAGTCAGCAAGATCACTAATCCACTGGGAGGAACAAACAACTCTGGATGCACCAGCCATAAGAGCTGTAACACTCACCGCAAGGTCTATGACTTCACTCCTGAAGTCAGTGAGACCATGAACCCACCAGGAGGAACAAACAAGTCCGGATGCACCACCTTTAAGAGCTGTAATACTCACTGTGGAGGTCTGCAGCTTCACTCCTGAAGTCAGCGAGACCATGAACCCACCAGAAGGAAGAAACTCCGGACATAACTGAACATCTGAAGGAACAAACTCTGGACACACCATCTTTAAGAATGAACTGTAACACTCACCGCGAGGGTCTGCGGCTTCATTCTTGAAGTCAGCAAGACCAAAAACCCACTGGAAGGAACAAATTCTGGACACATTTTGGCAACCCGAATGGGACAATCACTTAGCAGTGAGTACCATTGGACCCATTTCGCTTGCTATTCTGTCCTGTTTTTCCTTAGAATTCAGAGGCCAAATACTGGGCACCTGTTGGCAAGTTAAAAGTGACTAGCATGGCCACCAGACTAAAGACACGGGTGTCAGGCTTTCTGGGAAAGAGCTCTCTAATAACCCCCAACTCTCAGGAATTGGGAGCGTTGGTTTGCCTGGAACCAGCTTCAGCTTTTCCTGTATGTCTGGGCCGAGCCAAAGGTAAACAGAGAGGAAAGCCATTCAGTCCCAGGGTCCCGACAACAAGTTGGTTGACCCTGCGGCCATGAGCGGAACTCTCAAAATCATGTCACCCAAGCGAGACTAGCCAATCTATCCTATCTATCCTGACCCTTGCCTCCTGGGTCCTAATGCTTGTCATACAAACTTCCTCTCACCATTTTCTCCAAGGCTAGTCACTTCTAAAAACCACTCCCTGTCTCTGGTGCTTTTCTAGTTTCTCCTATAAGTGATTTCTAGTATAAACTTCAGGACTCTGTTACCTTCTTTTGGCATCCAGGCTCACCAATCAAGGAGACATAATTTTTGCCCAAAGCCCCATCATAGTGGGGACTACCTGGAATTTTAGGATCCCTCCTCAGACAAGCAGGCCTAACAAAAGCTATTCCTGAAGCTAGGATATGGGGAACCTCAGAAATTGTATCCTTCCTATTCATATAAGTGGGGACAAAAGGCAGCACTCTTCCAACTCTGGATATCTCTTCCCTCCCTCAGGATATGGCCCTCCACTTCATTTTTGGGGCATAACATCCCTGTAGGACTTAAGTAAAGTCCCAATACTAACAGGAGAATGCTTAGGACTCTAACAGGTTTTTGAGAATGCATCAGTAAGGGCCGCTAAATCTGATTTTTCTCCGTCCTCTTTGTGGTCTAGGAGGACAGGCAAGGGTGCAGGTTTTCAAAGGTGCGTTGGTAAGGGCCACTAAATCCAACATTCTTCAGTCCTCCTTGTGGTCTAGGAGGACAACTAGTGTTTCTGCTGCTGCATTGGTAAGCGCAACTATTCCAATCAGCCGGGTCTAGGGACCACTGCAGGTTCTTGGGCAAGAGGTATTTCTGCTGCTGTGTTGGTGAGTACAACTATTCTGATCAGCAGGGTCCAGGGACCGTTGTGGGTTCTTGGGCAGGGGGAGAAACAAACAAACCAAAACCATGGGCAGTTTTGTCTTTCAGATGGGAAACAGTCAGGCATTAACAGGCTCACCCTTGAAATGCATCCTAAGCCATTGGGACCATTTTGACCCGCAAACCTTGAAAAAGAGGTGGCTCATTTTTTTCTGCACTATGGCTTGGCCCCAATATTCTCTCTCTGATGGGGAAAAATGGCCACCTGAGGAAAATATAAGTTACAATACTATACTGCAGCTTGACCTTTTCTGTAAGAGGGAAGGCAAATGGAGTGAAATACCTCATGTCCAAGCTTTCTTTTCATTGAAGGAGAATACACAAGTATGCAAAGCTTGCAATTTATATCCCACAGGAGGACCTCTCAGCTTACCTCCATATCCTAGCCTCCCTATAGCTCCCCTTCCTATTAATGATAAGCCTCCTCTAATCTCCCCTACCCAGAAGGAAATAAGCAAAGAAATCTCCAAAGGACCACAGAAACCCTGGGCTATCAGTTATGTCCCCTTCAACCTGTAGGGGGAGGGGAATTTGACCCAACCTGGGTACATGTCCGCTTTTCCCTCTTTGATTTAAAGCAGATCAAGGCAGACCTGGGGAAGTTTTCCTGATAGGTACATAGATGTCCTACAGGGTCTAGGGCAAACCTTCGATCTTATTTGGAGAGATGTCATGCTGTTGTTAGATCAATGAATGAAAAAAATTCGGCTTTAGCTGCAGCCCGAGAGTTTGGAGATACCTGGTATCTAAGTCAAGTAAATGATAAAATGACAGTCAAAGAAAGGGACAAATTCCCTACCAGTCAGCAAGCCATCCCCAGTATGGATCCCCACTGGGATCTAGATTCAGATCATGGGGACTGGAGTTGTAAACATCTGTTGACCTGTGTTCTACAAGGACTAAGGAGAATTAGGAAAAAGCCCATGAATTATTGAATGATGTCCACCATAACTCAGGGAAAGGAAGAAAATCCTTCTGCCTTCCTCGAGCAGCTATAGGAGGCCTTAAGAAAATATACTCCCTTATCACCCAACTCACTAGAGGGTCAATTGATCCTAAAAGATAAGTTTATTACCCAATCAGCCACAGATATCAGGAGAAAGCTCCAAAAGCGAGCCCTGGGCCCTGAACAGAATCTGGAGGCATTATTAAACCTGGCAACCTCGGTGTTCTATGATAGGGACCAAGAGGAACAGACCCAAAAGAAAAAGCAAGATCAGAGAAAGGCTGTAGCCTTAGTCATGGCCCTCAGACAAACAAACCTTGGTGGTTTAAAGAGGACAGAAAATGGAGCAGGCCAATTACCTGGTAGGGCTCGTTTTCAGTGTGGTTTACAAGTACACCTTAAAAAAGATCGTCTAGCGAGAAACAAGCCGCCCCGTCGTCCATGTCCGCTATGCCGAGGCAATCACTGGAAGGCACACTGCCCCAGAGGGCAAAGGTTCTCTGGGCCAGAAGCCCCCAAACAGATGATCCAACAACAGGACTGAGGATGCCCTGGGCAAGTGCCAGCCTATGTCATCACCCTCCCTGAGCCCCAGGTACATTTAACCACTGAGGGCCAGGAAATTGACTTCCTCCTGGACACTGGCGCAGCCTTCACAGTGTTAATCTCCTGTCCCAGATGACTGTCCTCAAGGTCCATTACCATCCAAGGAATCCTGGGACAGCCTGTAACGAGGTATTTGTCCCACTTCCTCCGTTGTAACTGAGAGACTTTACTCTTTTCACATGCCTTTCTTGTTATGCCTGAACATTCCACACCCTTATTAGGGAGGGATATATTAGCCAAAGCTGGAGCTACTATCTACATGAATATGGGGAACAAGTTACCCGTTTATTATCCCCTGCTTCAGGAGGGAATCAACCCTGAAGTCTGGGCATTGGAAGGACAATTTGAAAGGACAAAAAATGCCCGCCAAGTCCAAATCAGGCTAAAAGACCCCACCGCTTTTCCTTATGAAACGCAATATCCCTTAAGGCTAGAAGCTTATAAAGGATTACAGGATATTGTTAAACATTTAAAAGCTCAAGGCTTAGTAAGGAAATGCAGCAATCCTTGCAACACCCGAATTCTAGGAGTACAGAAACCAAATGGTCAGTGGAGACTAGTGCAAGATCTTAGACTCATCAATGAGGCAGTAATTCCTCTATATCCAGTTGTACCCAACCCCTATACCCTGCTCTCTCAAATATCAGAGGAAGCAGAATGGTTCACTGTTCTGGACCTCAAGGATGCCTTCTTCTATATTCCCCTGCACTCTGACTCCCAGTTTCTCTTTGCCTTTGAGTTGCCCACCCTGCTGTAGTCAGCGTACCTGCCTGTGCACGGTGGCTGGACTCTACATTTGTTAGGTCACACACCCCTCGCTGCTCTGCACCTGGCTTGCCTTTGGCAGTCTTGGGATCCAGGCTAGTAGAGCAAGCCAAGCACAAACTGCCAGGCTGAGTGGGTGAAATGGGCCCAGGAGGCCTCAGCAAAAGTTGGGCAAAAGGGTGACTGGCCACAGAGGTTTCTGGCTGGCAAAGCGAAACCCCAAGGATCCTGTGACATAAGTAGGTGCTTTTCAAAATGTAGTAGGTTAATCAGAAAGATAGGGAATCCTCGGTCTCTTGAAATTATCATAGAATAAACTCTGAATATTTTGTATAGACAGAATCCATGTATTCTATATGTGATAGGATAATGATATTTATAGCTCATGTGGAAATTATAAAATTCTAGATCAAAGCCAAAGTAAGGATTTAAATAGCATTGTTCCTAAAGGGAACTTAAGGACTGTATCAACCTAAAGTTTAGTTTTCTAGACAATGTTTCAAAGACAAATGTCATTTTAAACATTTTGAAAATATCTCTATCATTATTTTAATAAACAGAGAACATTGCTATTCAAAAGAACAAAAGATATAACTATATATGTATATATACATCTATATTATTATTATTATTATTTTTGAAACAGGGTCTCCCTCTGTGAGCCAGGTTGAAGTGCAGTGGCATGACAATGGCTCACAGCAGCCTCAACCTTCCGGGCTCAGGTGATCCTCCCATCTCAGCCTCCAGAGTAACTGGGACTACAGTTGTGCACCACCATGCCTGGGTAATTTTTGTATTTTTTGTAAAGACAGGGTTTCACCATGTTGCCCAGAGTAATCTCAAACTCATGGGCTCTAGTGATCCACTCACCTTGACCTTCCAAAGTTGAGGGACTACAGATATGAGCCACAGCATCCAGCCTAACTTAATACATCAATTTCAGGTAAACCAATAGAGTTGTGTTTTACTGAATATTTATATTTATATTTTATAGTTAAATCATTTCATTTTTTTTTTAACTGATTTCCTTTAAAAAGTATTTTATGCTGTGGAGATGCTAAATCATGGTTCCTATATAGGAACTTATAGTCATGAGATTGTTTATAGAAAATTGCCACGTCTAATTTTATTATGTACACATAGTCAATTTTGTAATTCTAAATTCCTAGTCAAAATAAAATTACAAAATATTACACTTGAGGAATAAAGATGGCATTCTTCACCAATTTATTTGGGTGATCTAACACATAAAAATCATGTTTAATGTACAGGTTTAAACGTTTAACTTTATGATAAGAAACATGTGATTGTTATTATCAATAATTGAATCATTATTACAAGACCTTCATGACTATCTGGGAAATGCCCAAGATGGCCCATGTATTGGTGCTTGTCGCATTTTATACAAAGCCTCTATTCCTGGACTCAAAGTCGTTCACCCCTTATCTTTGATTTCCCTTGCCTTGGTTTTAGTTACTTGTGGGCAACCTGGATCTGAAAATATTATATGGAAAGTTTGAGAAGTAAACAATACATAAGTTTTAAATTGCACGTCATTTTGAGTAACGTGATGAAATTTCCTGCCCAGGATGTGAATCATCACTTTTTCCATTGTATCCATGCTGTACATGCTACTTGCCCATTAGTCACTTAGCAGTCATATTGGTGATCAGACTGACTGTCACAGTGCACAGTGCTTGGGTTCAAGTAACCCTCATTTTTCTTAATAATGGCTCCAAAGTGCAAGAGTAGTGATGCTGGCTATTTGGATATGGTAAGAGAAGCATACAGAGTTACTTTTAAGTGAAAAGGTGAAAGTTGTCCACTTGATAATGAAAGGAAAAAATCATATGCTAAAGTTGCTAAGGATTAATTTAAGAACAGATCTTCTATCTATGAAATTATGAATCAGGAAAAAGAAATGTATGTTAGTTTTTTGTTGTACCTGAAACTGCAAAATTTACAGCCACAGTCTGTGATGGGTGTTTAGTTAAGATGGAAAAGGCATTACATTTGTTGGTGGAAGACATGAACAGAAATGTGCTCTGAGAGAAATAAATTGGATACTATCTGCAGCTTCAAGCATCCACTGATGGTCTTGGAATATAAAATCCCCAAAGATAAGAAGGGACTGTACAATTGGCCACTTTAGAACTTCTCTTTCTAAAAACACATTATTTTTCAAAGAAAAAGATGTAAATTTTCTGACTTTATTTAATTTGCAGCTGCATAATTTATGTGATGTTCCTAAGTAGCTCATGGAGTGAGTTAATAACTGAATTTTCTTAAAAATTGTATTATATTATAGAAAATATTTATAGAAAAATATTTCAACATTAGTTTGAATCCAAGGTGTTCTCATTTGTATTAGGTGACTCTCAACAGTGATTGGTTTGTTGAATGAAAGGTAAGGTAAAAGTCAAACAGACAAACAAAAATCATATTGCAATTGCTCCTGTATCCAGCCTCCATGGATAAATTTAGTATCACAGCTTAATTGACAAGCCATCTTTATTTTTTTTTTACCCTTGAATTGAAGTTCATTCTCCTTGCAATACTGTAGACAATATTAAGACAATCAAAATGAGCTAAGATGCAGCACTATATTCCACCTATGATTGCCAGAGCTTCCAGTCTCCAATGAAACTGGGAATAACGCCCTTTTCAGGTACCCCCTTCCCTCTGTATCCTCGGGAGACTGCTTTCAAGACCCTTGGAATTACAAAATCCACAATGTTCAAGTCCCTTATATAAAATGACGTAGTATTTACATAAAATTGATGCACATCCTCCTGCATAATTTAAATCACCTCTAGATTACTTATGAAACCAAATACAATGTAAGTACTATGTAAATAGTTGTTTTACTGTATTTTTCTTTGAAGTATTTTTATTGCTGCATTGTTACTTTTTTATTTTTAAAATATTTTAAAACTGTAGTTAGTTGAATCTATGAATGCAGAGCCAGCGGATAAGAAGAGTCAACTCTGTATCCTATTATCACCACGTTTAAAGACAAGCATCTGTTAACAACATAAATAAAATTCAAATAAAATTAAAATATGTACATAAGGGAGCAACTATGAAAAGTATTTTTCTTGATTTTTCAATAAACTGTCCATAACTCAGCTGCAGAGAGCAAGTCTACACAGACTTTTAGAGAAAATAAAACAGTTCATTACACATCTGCAAAATATTTGGAAAAACAATAAACACATATAAAATAATGCCATTATCATTTTACCTGGTATAAAAACTTAATTTTAGTTACCATTTGTGTGTTGATTGATTGATTGATTGAGACATTGGTGAACCAACATCCATCTCTACCATCAATATTTGTCTAGAATTCAACTACATAACTTATAATGCAGTATATCATCATGCTTCCCTTCCTCTTGCTTCCCTGTATTTATGCAGCAACAATAAATGCCTTTGCTCTCTAAATAACTAAAAAAGTGAATTGAAAAGTAACTAAGATGACAAAAAATATGACACTATGCCTTTATAAAATAATTCTAACACCGTGGGTTGCCCAAGTTTCTGACCAACTGCCTCTTTTTGGAGGCTGGTTTAAGAAAACAATGCATTGCAACCAAAGCCCTCTGTGGCTATCTTTATACTCTTATTGCCTGTTTGGTTGATTTGTGTGTGTGTGTGTAATTGCACTTGGCAACAAATTACTTCAAATTGCAGTTTATGTAATTTTTCCCCAGCTTTTGAGAAGTTTTCTTTAATATTGCACCAAATTTTAGTGTTCATAAGAGCATTTTAAATAATTTTCTGGATGTTTATGATAATATACTGGGAAGTTAGGACAGCTGATAACAGAAACTTATAGAAGATCATAATATTGACCTTTGTCTTGGTTGAGTTCTTCAGGAAAAAGACCTGGAGATGGTCTCTTCAGGAAGTTTATTGAGATGTACCTTTGTGATGATGATCTGTGGAGAAATGAAAGAAAGAAGTAGGACTGAGAAGAAAAATCATTGAAAACCCAGAAGTTGCAACAAACATTTCAAATAATCCCACAAGAACCTGTAAAGGTGGGATTTTAAAGTTGTCTTAAAATTAAGACAATTTTTAAAATCGTCATATAAAGAAGCAAAGTGTATCAGGCTTTATATTTTCTATATCGACTAATATTGATTGCAAGTTATTCCAAGAAGGATCATGACCTTGGACAAGGCTGATAGAAATTTCAATAGAATGACTTGGCGAAGAGCCCTGAGATGCCAATGCTTCTAGCACCCAAAGGAACAAATGCCTTAGTCTTGAAGGAGGAATCTGGACAGTGCACTGTGTCATCTACCGCAGTCATAAACCTAAAATTGCTATCAACTGAAAATATTCTTGGGTGTTATAATACTTGTTCCTGTCATAACCACTTATATTGTCGCTTGAATGATGGTTCCAAATTCTCATTAAGTTTTGATATAGAAAGCTGCAAACTGAAGCTAAGCATACACATGTTGAGTTACAAAACTATGTATACAATATATGAATTCATGTCTTAATAATTTATATCTAGCCAATTACTATCTGAAGTAAAAATTAAAGGTGTGCATGAATTATTGTAGCAATTTTTAGTAGATGCCAACATGTCTCTCTGTGTGTGTGTGTGTGTGTATATATATATATAATATACATGTGCTGTACTTAGATTGGGTAAGCCTCCATGCAAAAGTATGGGTCTATTTGTTTGCTAACCTAAAAAAAAAAAACATGTATCATTGACACAATATAGATATTTAAAAACTAATGTTTAAATAAGAACAAGGCCAGGCATGTTGGCTCACACCTATAATTCCCAGCAATTTGGGAGGCCGAAGCAGGTGGATCACTTGAGGTCAGGAGGCTGACCAATACGGTAAAACTCCATTTCTGCTAAAAATTCCCCCCCGGCAAAATTAGCCGGATATGGTGGCCGTGCATGTCTAATCCCAGCTACTTGGGAAGCTGAGGCAGGAGAATCGTGTGAACCGGGAGGTGGAGGTTGCAGTGAGCCAAGTTCACGCCACTGCCCTCCAACCTGGGCAGCAGAGTTAGACCCTTTCTCAAAAATAAATGAATAAATAAATAAATAACTGAATGTATGTGAGGTCTAATAAAAAATCCCTTTATACTCTTCAATTAAAAATTGAGGTAAAATGCATAATACAATTTGCTATCTTAATTATTTTAAAATGTATACCTCAGTGGCACTCAGTGCATTTACATAGTTGTGCACCATTACCATCGTTCAATCACAGAAGTTTATTTATCTTGTAAAACTGCAACTCTCTCTATTATACAATAGTTGCAATTCACCTCTTCACCCACTCCCTAGAAACCACCATTCTACTTTGTGGTCCTAAGAATTTGGCTAGACCAGGTAGCTAGATTCACTTCATATGAATGCATTCATACAGTATTAGTTCATACACTTCATAGGAGTGTGTTCATACAGTATTAGTCATTTTGTGGCTGGCTTATTTCACTTAGCATAATGTTCTCAAGGTTAACTCATGTTGTAACATGTGTCAGACCCACCCTTCCTTCCTTCCTTCCTTCCTTCCTTCCTTCCTTCCTTCCTTCCTCTCTTTCTTCTCTCTCCTTCCTTCCTTCCTTCCTTCCTTCCTTCCTTCCTTCCTTCCTTCCTTCCTTCCTTCCTTCCTCTCTTTTCTCTCTCTCTCTCTCTCTCTCTCTCTTTCTTTCTTTCTTTTCATTTTTTTGAGACAGAGTCTTCCTCTGTCTCCTAGGCTGGGATGCAGTGGCGCGGTCTCTGCTCACTGCAACCTCCGCCTCCCAGATTGAAGCGTTTCTTCTGTCTCAGCCTCCTGATTAGCTGGGATCACCTGCCTGCGACCACTCCTGGCTAATTTTTGTATTTTTAGTAGAGAAGGGGTTTCACCATCTTCGCCAGGTTGGTTGCAAACTCCTGACCTCAGGGGATCCACCTGCCTCGGCCTCCCAAAGTGCTAGGATTACAGGCATGAGCCACTGCACCTGGCCTTTCTTTTCTTTTTATTGCTGAGTAATCATCTATTATATGTATATACTTCATTTTATTTATCCATTCATCCACTGATAGATACTTAGGTTGCTTTTACCTTCTGACTATTGCAAAAAATGTGCAGTGGCTCAATCTACACATACATCACTAAATTTCTTCAATTTTTCATAAACTGCACAAGTAAAATGACACCCAATCTCTGCAAATAATGATCTATGCTGTTAAAATAATGCAGAGCAATTATATCAAATGTTTTATTTTTTCTATGAGATCCAGTTCTGTCTTCATTGTACATTTAATTTTAATATTTGAATGACAATAACTCTGTTATACTGCAATAGGAAATAAAAGCAGATATAAGCTTTTCTATTAAGTGAAATATTCATGTAGTTTTTCTCAGTAAAATATATATATTCGTACACCAGTAGTGTATTACTGCCTTCTGGTGCTACAAAGAAGAAGTTAAAATCTAAAACACAGGGGAGTCTTCCTATCTATATTAATACATTTTATCTCATCCAGACATCAGTCTGTCTCCTGTTTCTTTAGAACACTCATGGTCCAGTTGCAAGATGCTTTCCATAGCCCTAATTATTCATATTAGTAAATTACTGCAAGTACTTTGGTGTATGAAATGTACATATATGTATATATGTGTATGTGTGTATATATAAAAATGTACATATATATATATCTGGTGCCACAGAGAAGAAGTTAAAATCTAAAACATGGGGGAGTCTTCCTACCCATATTAATATATTTTATCTCATCCAGACATCAGTCTGTCACCTGTTTCTTGAGAACCCGCATGGTCCAATTGCAAGGAGATATATATATATATATATATATATCCTATTTAATTCCTTGAAAATTTCTGTGTATTCTACCCCTTGGAACATTATGATTTATTAATATCTGATTGCTATTTTATCATTATAGTATCCACCTTGTCTCTAAAGGTTAAGTGTTGCAAGAAAGCATCAGTTTTTTTAGAATTGTATTATCCCCATTGATAATAGGGAGCCCAGTTTCACAATAGTATCCCCTACTGTCAGTTGTGGCTTACAGAAGAGAGCCATTACTGACCTAAAATAAAAATTAAGTGTGTGTTTCACCAGCAAAATTCATGTCAGCTCAGTGAATGGAACGCTGTTTGGCTTTCTCAAGGAACAGTCATCTTGTGGGGCCTCTCACACAATAGACCCATTCTTGCACACCACATTCTGAGTTTTTTAAATCGCTTTCTCCATACTCGCCAAACTCTTTCATATTCACTTTATTTAAGCTGGGCCATCCCATTTCCAAGCTTCTGGGATTGTCCCAGTTGTGTATTATTGCTTTCTGGTGCCACAGAGAAGAAGTTAAAATCTAAAACACGGGAGAGTCTTCCTACCCATATTAATATATTTTATCTCATCCAGACATCAGTTCTGTCCCCTGTTTCTTGAGAACCCTCATGGTCCAATTGCAAGATGCTTTCCATAGCTCTAATTATTCGTATTAGTAAATTACTGCAAGTACTTTGGCGTACTATCCATTTTGTATTCTATTTCAGTCATGTCAGCAGAAATTTGAAATAATTATTGGATTTGTTGCCAGGAGCAATTTGGAGGTCAAATCTTCAGAAACTATATTATCTTACAAAGCGTCTCACTCACAATTTCAGGGTAGAGTAATAGGGCCAGCGAAGAAACCCTAGATAAAAATCAGTACTGATACATGACTACCCACAAGCCAATGTTATCATTGTTGGCTTAAAATAATGCATATTAGCTCATATTTTATGGGTTCTCTGATTCCTAGTTATACCACCTAAAAGAATGTGAACTTTGCTTATGTTATAGATCCTCCCAGGGCCTCGGCTTCTGAATATAAAATGTGGAAGTCATAGTAAAATACATTTGATAAGATAAAATAAAGCAAGATTGGTAAGTTTTGTGTGTGCATATATAAAAAAAGTTTATGTATATATATAAAAAATGTATATATACATTAGGTATATATAAACATATGTCTCTGTATATATACTAGAGAGTATATAAGTTTATATATATTACATATAATATAAAAATTAATATAATAAATTTATAGATATTAAATATGCATATGAACACAATATATATTATATATAATTACATATAATAACTTTTATATTATATACACACTAGAGAAATATACATACATAGAGAAAGAGAAAGTTGAGAGTTGAGAGGTAATTATTGGCATATTAGGTTGAAATCTGACTGTCAGACATCAAATAAATGATGGAATAACAAAGCACATGGCATAAAGAATATAAATAAGGTTGAGAGGAAAACAAAAGTTTATGTATGATAATTAAATTTTGCCTATCGAGAAAAATTTGAAACAATACCCTTGTGAAAAGAAATTGGATGTGTAGTGAAACTCTAGATGATAGAATAAAAACTAACGGGTAGAAATCATAGTAAGTCGGATTCTGTATCGATACGATAATATACTATAAACAGTTATAAAAAGTAATAGATAAATTCTTTCAGTACTGTGTTTATTTTCATTACCATCGAAGTGTTTAAGCAGAGGTGGAATGGCCACTTGCAAGATATATTGTCAAGTTTGTGCACCTCATGAGGATCTAGACAATATGCTAATCAATTACCTTTTGATTTTGATAGCTAATATTTTACCTGGCTCCACTGTATGTTATAATTAACTCATGTTTATATTTAACGTAATATTCAGTAACTGAAAACATATAATATGCATTTTATTAAAATGATTTGTAACATAATGCATATAACACTTTCATTTAGAACAAGTAATAATTACTGAAAAATTCAAAACAGCCTAGAGGTATAGATTCATTTATAAAAATAAATATCAAATATTAAAGTATTTTCTCACACATTTAGTTCTGCTGAATATCATGTCCAAGATTTATAGATGTTTTCTTCATTTTACCTTTTGCTTATTATTATTTTTGTGCTCCTAATCAATGTTAATGTAACTTAAATAAACTAGAATAATTTATGTTGTTCTCTTTTCCTGAAATGTGCCTGTGCTAAGCATAATAGCAGTTCAAATTTTTATACAAAGTATCATTTATGAAGTCAAACAATGAAGACTTTAAATATTTATTTCAATATTTAAATGAATTTACAAATGATAAATTTTAATCTGATACAATTCTGTAAGCTTATTATCATTTGATAAATACATAAAAGATAAGCATTTTACAGTATAATGTATCTGTTTGCAAGTGACCTGGACAGTTTAAATAACTGTTACAAATCAAAAGCAATTGTCTCTCTTTGTACATGTTCATACCTCTCTTTCTTTTATTTTTAATGGCTTTTCTTTTAAAAATAATTTCTTTCACAATTACCAGAGAAATTGAAGAGACCTGATGACAGTGAAAATAAAATATTTCCCTAAGTGATGGTTAATTTTATGTCCCAAATTGGCTAAGTCATGGTACCCAGATATGTGGTAGAACATTATTCTAGATTTGTCTGTGTAGGTAGTTTTTAGATGTGACTAACATTTAAATCAGTAGATTTTGAGTAAAGATTACTTTTCTTTTTTTTTTTTTTAATTTTTATTTATTTATTTTTATTATTATTATACTTTAAGTTCTAGGGTACATGTGCATAACGTGCAGGTTTGTTACATATGTATACTTGTGCCATGTTGCTGTGCTGCACCCATCAACTCATCAGCACCCATCAACTCGTCATTTACATCAGGTGTAACTCCCAATGCAATCCCTCCCCCCTCCCCCTTCCCCATGATAGGCCCTGGTGTGTGATGTTCCCCTTCCCGAGTCCAAGTGATAAGATTACTTTTCTTAATGAAGGTGAGTGCCATCCAGTAGTTGAAGGGCTTAACAGAACAAAGAGTGACTTCCAGCAAGGAAGAGGGAACTCAGACAGCACACTGGCCTACGGTTCTAGCTGCAACAATAACTCTTTCCTGGGTTTGCAGGTCGCCAGGTTACCCTGTATAGTTTGAACTTAACAGCATCCACAAGCATGTGAATCAGTTCTTAAAGCGATTCTCTCTCTGTCTCATAACTATGTGTTCAAATACGGTTGATATAGAAAGATAGATTTACCATTTATCATCTGTCTAACACAATGCATTTCATAACTTCTTAACATTCTCTTTAGCATAACTTATTTGTTTATATAGTGATGATCTGATATTACAATTTAAAACTTGTGTTTTATATATCTGTCTTTTCACGTATACATGTTTCAAGCCTTGATACTGTTAGCACTGTGAAGTAATTGGATATAAAAGCAGAACTCTTATAGGACTAGTCTGAAAATCTTGTCCAAAATGATCAGGACATTGATTATGTAATTTCATATAGAAATATGCATCCGTTAGGGATTTACCAGAGAATCAGACAAATAAGAATTAGTTCATGGGACTCTGGGAGCTGATGAGGCAATTCCAGTATCTGTGGGGTAGAATGTCAGGAAGGGCATGCTGGAACTCTTGGGCATGAGGAGAAGCCACTGTTTACAGTCAGAATTTCTTCTTCAGGGAAGCCTCAGTTCTCCTCTTCAGAACTTTCAGGTGATTGAAACAGGCCTATGTGGATTATCTAGAAAATTTATCTTACGTAAAGTCAAGCAGTTATATACTTTAATCATCTGTACAAAATTACTTTGTGGCCAACATCTAGAAGTGTTTGGTTGAAAAATGGGGACTTTGAACTAACCAACGTGACACTGAAAAAGAGCATCATATCTGATCCCTTGTCAACTTGACCTCCATACATACCTCTTCAAACCGTATTTCATCTCCAAAGAGAGGCTAGAAAACTCTTGTTTCTGCTTAACATGATTCAAGTATGCTGTGTACAACTGAAAGCAGGCTAACTCTTTCTCCATGAGATAATGCCTATTCCTAGATGATGTTAACTTTTCTCTTTTGATATCCTGTAACCTAAATACTGCAATGTAAAGTTTGCTATTATTAATACTTTTTTTTGCCAGATTCTATGGGATGATAGGGAAGAAAACAAAAGTATTCAGTTAATATGTATACAAATATATTAATAGAAAATAAGAAAGGAATAGTATTACAGTCCTTGTTTATTCAAATGTTCACATGGTCCTATTTGGTATTTATAACCATATTCTTCCCCTGCTGACCCCATTGTCCCTTTGTCCTCAGTGGTACTTTTATTCGTGGTGCTTCTTTGCTTGGTTGTTTCACTCAAACCTTCATTCCTGAAGGGTCTGGCCCATTAGTAAGTCCAACCTCAACTGGGTTTGGGTTTTTCACTGACTTTAATCATGGGATGATTAGCATGATTTCCCATAATGTTAGATATGGAGATGATGCATGGGCTCAGCAACAGGGGCTTCCACTCCTGAAGGCTAACCTGGCAAACTCATGTGAATTGTCTAACTTGGAGGCAGAAAAGAACAATGAGTTATCATGGCACAACTTCCTAGACTAATCAGACAGCTACTTGGTGACAAGTTGATTACATTTGACCACCTCTGGTATGGAAAGGATAACGCTTAATTTTTAATGGAATAGACAGTCATTCTGGATATACATTTATCTTCCATGTACGGAATACTTCTGCCATCCATGACTTATTGTTTACTATTTGTGGACTTACGTAATTTCTTATCCATCTTCATAGTCCTCTAAACAATATTCTTGCTGATCAAGGAGCTCACTTCACAGTAAATGAGGTGCATCAATGGACCCATGGAAATAAAATTCATTGGTCCCACTGCCACACATGGTAGCATGGTAGTACTAATAGATACCTTAAGGGACCTGTTGAATTTCTTTTTTTTTTTTTACTTTTTTTTTTTTTAATTACACTTTAAGTTCTAGGGTACATGTGCATAACGTGCAGGTTTGTTACATATGTATACTTGTGCCATGTTGGTGTGCTGCACCCATCAACTCATCAGCACCCATCAACTCGTCATTTACATCAGGTATAACTCCCAATGCAATTTATCCGACGTCATACTCCTCCAAACAATATTCTTGCTGATCAAGGAGCTCACTTCACAGTAAATGTGGTGCATCAATCGACTCATGGAAATAAAATTCACTGGTCCCACTGCCACACACAGTAGCATGGTAGTACTAGCAGATACCCTAAGGGACCTGTTGTATTCCACATGTACTTTCTCCAATTCCGTTATGGAGCAGCAGCCCAATTTTCTCTTGATAATCAGGATCAAACACCCATCAAGTACAATAACTTTTCTCTTTGCCTAATTTAGATGAACGAGGAGGCCAGAGTAGCTGGATTACAGTCATGACTTCCAGTTCAATAAAATCATTGTGTTTCTTGGTGGAGGAATTCCTCCTTTTGGAAGTCAGCCCTCTAGTTCAAAAGAGACTAAAGTCATGGGGATAGAAAGCAAATGTTTTCTAATGGATCACCAGGTATAATATGAGTGTAGCCACTTCCATTTCCACTCCATTATTCATGTACTCACAGTTCCTGCCTGTGGGAGAAATAGGCCATATTGTCACACTGCTTTAGAAAAGTACAGCATTCTGGAGGACATTGTCCTAGCACCACAAGGTGCTACCACTTATTCTGCCATTCTATCAAGGCAATTGGACCAATGCATTTTATTTCCATGGATCCATTGATGCACCTTATTTACTGTGAAGTGAGTTCTTTGATCAGCAAGAATCTTGTTTGGAGGACTGTGAGGGTGGATAAACAATTCCGTAAGTCCACAAATAGTAAACATATAAGTTATGGATGGCAGAAGTATTGCATACATGGAAGATAAATGTATATCCAGAGTGAGTGTCTATTCCATTAAAAACTAAGTGTTGCCCCTTCCATACCAGAGGTGGTCAAATGTAATCAGCTTGTCACCAAGTAGGTGGCTGATCAATCAGGGGAGTTGTGTCATATCAAGAAGTCATCATTGTTCTCTATTGCTTGCAAATTGGGTAATTAGCATGAGTGGTAGCCAGGTTAGCCTTCAGGAGTGAAAGTCTATGTTGCTGAGCCCATGCATAATGTGCACGTCTATCACAATGGAATGTTTTTTTTTTTTTATGAGCCTAACAGACAATGGCATAAATGTCTGCAGAGAGGCTGAATGGCATTTATTCACTGATCATCCTATCCATTGAATTACTAAAGTCCTCACCTGCTGAGGTCACCCTTATATGGGCATATACATGGAACACAGATATCTTCATAGTGTCTGACCTTTCGGAGAGGTCTGTTCACATTCTTCGTACCCAGACACCCTTGCCATCAATTTTCCAATCATGCCATGACCATTCAGGCAATCTTTGACCACAGTCAATTAATTAAAATAGACTCATACTTGTCTCTTCTTCCAGGCACAATGAACAACCAGGTTGCATTAATAGAAGCATTGCCCAGAGAGACACTTTTTCCTTATCATTGCCCATGAATGTCCAAGAAAAGGCTGTAATTCTGCAGCTGATCACTGTTTTCTTAGAGTCTAAGTATTGTCCAAAGCCATCTGTAAACTACCCTCAAGTTTTCTTTCCCTTAATCAGCAACTGTTTATGAGGCATGGGTGTAGGCTAGGAGAGATAGGTAATGTAGTTGGTGAAGGAGACATGGAAAATTAGGATACACTCTATGCAAGTTACTTGTGCCTTCAGGGCATGTATGAGCCCAATCTTACATTGACCATTTTCATTTGATGACAGAGAAATGCTGTTCGACATTATGGCTTGGTAATTTCAACAATGGTTCATGACAGGCAACTCAAGTTGCGTGGTGATTTAGTGACCCATGGTTAAGTGTTAAATCTTTTCCAAGGCTCAGGAGCAAAAAGTTGTTTTCAAAAGGAAATAATTATGTGCAAAGGATGGCAGAGTTTTGCTCCAAAATCCTGAGGTTCTGTGATTAATTTATGGGGATCTGCCGTAGGTTCCAAACAGTATCTTTATTTTCATGCACTGAGAAGAGGTCATATGAGGATACAGCAAGATGGTAGCTTGCTTGTCTGAAAGCCAGGAAGAGCACTCTCACCAGACACCAACTCTGTTGGTTTTTTAATCTTAGACTTTGAGTGTTAAGAATTTGTAGAAATAAATTTTGTTTTTTTGTGCCACCCAGTCTATGGTTGTATTACAAGAGCCCAAGTTGACTTATGAGTAAGTATGTACAAATTAGAAACAGGTTGTCTCCAAATTCCGATTCAAAGAAACCCCCAAGGCTTCATACCTTCTGCATAAAATTACCAATGTATTGGACCAGTGTGATGTCATTTGAAAGAGAAAAGTGATCAAGAGCTTTACGGGTACTAGAGCTGGAGAGTTAAGGTATTGGTGGCCAAACCAGCTGAGAGTAAACTGCTTCTGGTGGCTTAATTAACTGTTATAGGGAAAAATAAATCCCTTGCCAGATTAGATAGCTGTGTACCAGGTACCAGGCAGGATATGTGTTAATTTCTCAAGCAATATTACCCCATCTAGAAATCAGTTGCAATTGTAGTCACTGCCTGATTAAGTTTGCAATAAATAGTGTCATCCTCGAACATACATCTGTTTCTGCACAGGTCAAATTGGAAGTAGAATGGGGCTATAATAAACAATCAACAATCCTGTTTTGCTGTAGTCCTTAATGATGGCAATAATCTCTGAAATCCCTCCAGAAGTGCTGTGTTGCATTTGTTTTAAGCTTTCTGTAATTAGAGGAAACTCCAGTGGTTTCCATTTGGTCTTTTATATAAAAATAGCTTCCACTCCACAGGTTAGAGAACCAATGTGAGAATTCTTCCAATTGCAGAGTATGATTATTTCAATGATAAATTCTGGAACTAGATGAATAAGTACAAGAAGAGCCTAGGAACCCACTGATACCACTGTGAGATGGACTCAAGTTAAAACTCAATTGATTACTTGACTTCCATTTGCCCCTAGTGTGGTTGGTGGATCACAGTGACATTTTGGCCTCCAGAAATTAATTTCACTTCTAAACCAGTGTCGAAAATATCCCTGAGAAGTCTGATTATTTTCTGTAATTCAGAGCCACCCAAGTATATTGTCACCTTTGAGGAAGACTGGGAGAAAAAATTTATTAGAAAATTTTTGGCAGCGTAGCACGGTTCTTTCTCGAGGATACAGTCTCGCATCCATTCAAGATGTCTGAATCTGTAAATTGGCTCAAGCCTGGGTGTTCATTGAGGCCTTGTGGTTTTGTTTTGATGATTTAAGGCTTACTTATTTTTATTAGACCTAGAATTGTTCTGTGTATACAGATCAGTAAATAATTTAGTAGACCACCCATCTATTTTCCAAGAACATTATGACCAGCTAGCCAATGCCAGTTATCTGAAAGTCAGACTTCCGATTACTTCTCTGGGTGGATTTCATGATTGATAATAATCAGAATACACTTGGCATTGGTGATTAAGTGCTACCACTCGACCTTATCATTCCAGGATTCCATTATGCTCATTGAATTTTGTGATCCTAGCTTGCTAGTAGCAGTTCCCACTGTAATTTTTGACCTGCAGAGGAGTGAACAAGGGCTTTTCATGGATGCTGGAGCTCCCTCCCTATTTCTCAGGGTCATAGTAAAAGGTGCAGCATTTGGACACTCCAGGCTTGGGTAAACGGATCTTACACAATAAGTCTCTCATCCAAAAGACCACCAGAATGGCTAAATAGTAGGAAAGAGATCTTTATTGATCATATCAGTTTGCTAACTGGGAAGAGGCAACCTCTGTTGTGGATCAAAGGTGTTCTCTCTTTGAAAAAGGAAAGGATGGGTTGAGTTTTATGCCTCACAGGGTCTGTTTTACAAAATAGAGGCATACATACATATTCAGCAAGTTTTGAGGGTGTATTTATAAGGGAAGTCAAGTGCAGCGGCAATGGGCAAACATCTCATTTCCCTTTGGCATGGAGTTGTCAGCATTAAAGTGAGATGGAATATGGCTCTGTACATTGAAAAGTAAACTACAGGACACAAAGACAGTCTGTGCGCAGCCTCTATCAGCTGCTGAAACTAACTTCATTTCTGCTGCAATGGCTTAGGAGAAAAAAATGTTTGTAAGGCCAGTCCTCTGTCCGAACAAGAGTTGTAGTGGTTTGGATTACAAATCAGAGTTAGGATGGGTCTGATAATTTGCCTGATAGACCCTCTTGTTACAGAATGAAGCAAAAGTCTGGTTTTTCTTGGAGCCATAGGAATGTAGAAAGATGCCATGATAGCCAAGCCCTGAACTCTTGACATTTTTTTTTTCACTTTTTTTTCCTTCACCTTAGGGTCCACCTTAGTTGATAAAGAGGAATCCATTTTAGTCTCTTAGATCACACCACACTTATTAGGATCCATTCCTGCACATGTCCCAGATTTCTGTTTAAATTGAAAAAAAATGCAATTAATCTGGTATATGCTGTACTCCCCTTGTGTGCCGCACTTCATACTTCATCCTTTGGGACCTACTGAGTCTAGTTTAAGTCTAGAAGCAAAGAGAAGGGATTAGGTTGAATCCTGAAAAGAAACAGGAGTGTTTTGTAAGCAAATTCCTCAGGGGAGGCCACTGCAGGTCAAGGAAAGTTTACCTCTTCAGGCAGGGGTGGAAGGGAGGCCACTGCTGGCAAGAAAATGGCAGCCAGATTTCAGGGTTTGGTGGCGCCCCCTTCAGCGGGGTCTGTCTCTATGCCTCCATTCAAATTTTAGCATTACATATCTTCCCAGTGGATGCCTTCACTGTAACAGAATACACACTGAGGGTTGGAAAATAAATTGCCTTGTAACTCAGCCAGAGGCAGGATGGGGCTCAAGGTTTGGTTTTCAGAAATCTCAACCCTGTGACTGGAGGAGATTAGGATTTCTTTCATGGCAAATATGAAAACATTCAGGTCATTCATGTGGAATGTTAGCTGTGAATTTGAAACCCTGAGCTCATCTTTTCTTTTCTCCACTTCTCCAGCAAGTTAAGAGCAACCAGCCAATTCCATTTTACGCCTTAATTTGACTACAATGTTCTAAGGTGACAAATATATAGAAACCAGTAGTTTTCTTTCTCTAGGTGTTTAACTAGGAGTGTCCATTGAAATTATGCCACGGACAACCACTCCCCACTTTTACACCAAAGATAAAGGCATAAGTGTCCTTACATACAGTCAGATTGGAAAACCAATTCCAGAAACTCAGAAACTTTTCCCTGATAACAGAACAGTGTCTTCCCTGCAGACCTCTTAAGAAGTGGCTGTTTTCCTTTTCTTTCCCACCTGCTTAATACCTTTGTGCTTGGAGGTGAGATACATTACATTCTTATTACTGTCGCTTCCAGACTATTCTCCTTTTTCCCTTAGAATGACAAGTCTTTAGACTACAGCACTCACTGCCACTCTCAGCTGCAGACACCTACTCCTCTCCTCATCCCCACTGGTCATCATTATTTCATCCCTGGTGATTTTGGCTTCTGGCATATTATCTCTTTCACGATGCTTTTGTTGGATTCTTTAGTGATGTCAATATTCACATGAATTACCCTTTCAATAAACTGCCCTCTTTTCCTCCACTGGCCTTGTTTTCCACCTTACATCAACCTAGACCTTACTAGACCTTTTCAATCGTAAATTCATGTATCCAGCTTGCTCACTGCTGACTCCTGTTTTCTGTTTTAGTTTGTTTGTTTGTTTGTTTTTCCTTTGGCCATTTCCCTCTTGTGCTACAAATCCAACAATCTTTCTACTGCTGGTGCCTGGTCCGATGACCCTGTTATCTTTTTATTACGCCTCATGTCTCACTTTACTCTCTCCTTAATTAGTTTAAATTCCATAGTCAGTTATTATGATCACTTTCTTCATACGCCCTAAACTCCTTTGCTTTTCTTTTACTTTGTTGTACTCCTCAAACCTGAATCTTACATTACTACACGCTGACATGCATGCTGGTGGAAACATACTGTGATACAGAATGATGCCACTTTAATTCATGCCCGTTAACGTCATAAGGACCGGGCAATTAGTTTATTAGTTTAGCCCATGTGTTTTTTCATGTTCCAAGATAACTAGTTTACATATCTTCTCTTTCCTAAAACCGCCAAAACCTTATCCTCACTATTGCTTTAGCTGATGATTTGCTTTTTGCTGAGAAAATAGAAGCTATCAGAAGTGAAATTCCATAAACCCCTATACTGTACCAATTTACCTCCCTGCCTCTGTGCTAATGTATTTTGCACTTAACTCTTGTTACCATGAAAGAGCTGTCTCCAGTCTCCTCACTGAAAGCAATTCTTTCATTTGACATTTAGATTCCATTCCGTTACCTACTCAATGATATTGCACTAGTGATTTCTTCATCACTTTTTAGTATCATTAAATATTCCCTGTCTACTTGCACATTCCCATAAACATGTTGTTATTTATGCACATTTTAAAAATTCTCAACTCCAATCCCCTTCAGCTAGCTGCAAATTGCACTTCTTATTTTATACGAATTTTCTCAAAAGGGGCACATAACTCATTGTCCCAATTTTTTGCCTCCCATTTTCTCCTATATTAAATTAAACTAGGTGTCATTCTCTGCCACGCCACTGATAAAACTCTTGTACATGTGACTTCTATGATAATTTAATTGGTGTGATTTTGTCATTTATATTTAAAGTAATTATTTATGTATTTGGGATTAAGTCTGCCATTGTATCTTTTTGTTTTCCCTTTGTTACCTCTGTTTCTGATTCTTCTGTTTCTCTGTTCTTGCACTCATGCCAGTTATAGAAGACTTTTTCAAATTCAATTTTGATTTATTTTAATGTGTTTGAGTATACTGCTTTGTATATTTTTCTTAGTGATTGAACTAGATGTTATGGTATGTTTTATATGACTTTTCCAGGCTTACTGGTATCAGTTTTTATCACTTTCAGTGAAGCATTAGAAACTTAATTCCATTTCAGCCTCCACCCTACTCAATTTCTAAATATGATCTCCTTAAGCATTTCCTCTACATACACTGACCACACCAGATACTCTTCCAATTTTTGCTGCAGCCATCAAAGATAAGTAACAAACTCACCGGGTGAGGGAGCCTTATATTTACCCTATTTTTACTTATTCCGTTGTGCTTCTTTTAATTTTTGAAATCCCTAGGCTTCTTATATTCTTTTTTGTTTGGAGAATTTATTTGCCATTCTTTAAAAGTAGATTTTTTAAAAGTTCAATTATTGCTGCTGTAGTGAACTAATTCTACTGCTGCCCTCAGGGTGGAGAGAGTGCCCCGACTACTACTATCCCCACACTATCAGGCCACTGCTTCCTGAGGAGTGAGGCACAACCCTGTGGCATTGCAACCAGCTGGAGATCATCCCATCACTCACTGCCCTGGGCTAGGATCAGAGGATGAGGCTCCCTCCTAGATATCTGCTGTGATTCCCCTTTATTGGTCCTTAGAACAGAAAGAATAGACTTTTTCTACTGTTTTGTTCTCTTTAGTTTTGTCGATGCCTGTTGGCAGTCTGGAATGAACACATCTCTGGTACCCAGTCTGGGATTCTGGGATACACAGGAAATAGAAAATTTATGAAAGACAGCACAGTTACTAAAGAACTAAGGTCTCTATTCACTCCACTTATTCTTTGATTTTTTTAAGGGTCATTTGTGATAGCATTTTGAATTATTTCTGGAATATTTATTTTCACTGAAAGGGGAGGAACAAAAAAGTATGAGTATATGCCATCTGGAAGTGGAATGGAAAATAATGAAAATTTCCTTAATTCTCTCAAACTATCACCTTCTTCTAGACTCTAATTAGTAAAATCAAACAAGCAAATACCCCTTCCCCGCCCCCACACACACAAAACCAGAAACAATAAAAACAAAAGACAACATATATTGTTTTGTTTCTTTTTATATAAACAAAGTTTTATTAATGAAACCATGTCCATAAATAGAAGAATAGCATGTTTGTATGAATGACCCTTAAATAATAATTGAAGCATGCAAGAGAAGAAAACTATTTCTAAACAATGTATTTGATAGTTTAAATTGAAATAAAGAACAAATAAGAAAAAATTTTGGAATTCTATGTAAATTATATTTGTAATAACTCTAGACTTTGGTTTAATTAAATGGCTATTTTCATAAGCAATCTCATGAATCCAAATTTTAAAAAATAATAATAAATTTTAACCTTTTAAAATGAATGTGGCTAGAGGTTTTACTTTCATAGAGTATATAAAAATTTTAATTATGGATAAAACAGGACCTTTTAAGTAAGTCCATCCAAAGCAAAGAAACAATTTTACTTAATTGATAGAGGTGATGAAATAGAAGGAGGAAGAAAAAAGTTTATTGTCAAGAAAATGCTCTACATCTGTGAAAATACGTTGAGAATGTTTCAAAGAGATACTCCATAAAAACTCCAGTAATCTTCTTATGACCATGTACTCAGAAGTGAAGAAAATAAGAACAAGAGGATGAATACTTTTTCAATGACATATTAGATCTAAATGTGCAACATTGTGTGCTTGGCAAAATTTGCTTTAAAAATACAACTTTTGGATGAAAAATCTAACCATGAATCATTTTTTTGTGTAAAACTAATTATATATTAGATAGGATGAGTTTGGCTGAATACTGAACAATGGCTCAGACAGTGTTGTAAAACTAATTTACTTTATAAATTTGACATCATGACAAGCTTTTTAAAAATGTAAAAATAATATGAAATAATGATGGAAACTGGGATACTTTATGTAACCAATAAACATTTTGAATGAGTGACTATATGAATGAATGATAAATGAATGAGGAAAGATCATAGATGTTATGTAAATATATGCTCTTTCATAAGGTGCTTCCTGACAAAATTACTCATTTTCCATTATTTGTTTTTTATAGAACTGTAATAACTGCTTGGAAATATGTTGACTACCCGCAAAAATTTGTCTGGTTAGTCAATTTTTATACTTTCTTTTTTTTTTTTTTTTCATTTTTAGAATCTGGGAAGTTTGCAGTTCTAAAAACAAGTTAGATATTTCAAAATTTAAAAATGTAAAATATTTACATATGTCATGAATTCATGAAAATGCAAAGTACTATAAAAGTGAGTGAAATAATTGCAAGTAATTAAAATATTTACATTTGTTAATTAATACATTAATATATTTCTGATGAAAGTAATCATGTTTTTGAAAATAATTATTTTAAACATTAAAATAGACTTTGAAAACTGGAGAAAATCTCAACTAACTTAATATTCAATAAGTAAATTAAAAGCACAAATAATAAAATAAGAATGGGCAAGGGAAATTGACAGAACAAAGACATTTTAAAACAGAGAGACATCTTAAAATAGATCCCTCTCTCTGTTTGAAAAGCATAGTGAAATGTATGTTTTGTAGAAAAAATGTGTTGTAAACTGTAATCTTAAAGATAGAAAGTGTCAATAAATATGCTTTTTTGAAAAATTAGAAGACAATTTAAAAGACAATCCCAGTGAAAAACCCAAAACTAATTTTTTTCAGAAGGGAAGTTTATGAAAACTTTAAAGATGTGAAAAGGCAATGCCACTTAAATTATTTTGTGGAATAGATAAAGAAGAAAAATTTCCAAATTATTTTTATGTGAGCCTACCAAAGTATGATAAATATAGCAATTGATCAAATATATAGGTCAATGTCACTAATGAATATCAATGAAAATAAAACAATCCCACAGCATATTAAAAATAATAAAATATACCCAATGGCAAGTTATTTTTTGTAATAAATTGATTGTGTTGTTAAAATACATTTCATTACATTTATAGAACTGGAAAGAAACATTATAATTTCTAAATTCAAAACCATTTTAATAATTGAACTTCCATGATTGTATAAAGAATCAATAAAAATATAATATACTTTATGTATAAGTTTTATGTATATATAAATACACACACATGCACAGAGATACATATATACACATGCACACATATCTTAACTCAAAAGTAAACATCTTATATAATGGGTGAAAACTTCCACTAAAACAAACCAGTAATGACCATTTTTGCCACTTTTGTTTACATTGCATTCAGTGGTTAGCTGATTGGGTTTTCAAGGGTAAGCAATTAGAGGTAAAAATAATTAGAAAGGAAGGGTTAACAGTTGCATGTTATAAAGATAGCATATTGAAGGAAATAATACAGTCTAAGATAAGGTGACTAGATGTTATGAAAATGTAATTTTATTCTAAGTTCTATACATTCAGCAGAATATTTTAAAAATGTACATGGCTTTACTGTTTTTTGCAGGTTGATTTCACAATTCATATTAAAACCTAAAACAAACAAACAAAAACTAACCAGGGAAATTCTATAAGGAACACTAGTGGGAAAAATGGGGGTGAGATCTTTCACATATTAAAGCAAATTATAAATAGCATGCAATTCCATGAGTTTGATACTAGAATAATACATGAATGAATAAATAGACTAATTGAAGCAAAAATAAAAACCAGAAATAGATTCAAATGAACATCAGATAGAGAATATAGCAAAATAGTACTCTAATTCATGAGAAAAACTGGAAATTTTAACAGATGTTGCCCAAAAGAGCTAATATTTGATCTCTCATTAATAAGAATAATCTGCCCTAGAGAGCCATGTGTATATAATGAACTCATACTAATATCAGTATAACATGTGGAAACAGGAACAGCATTCTTAACTACAATCAACATTAAGAAAAAATAAAATAGACAACTGAAAATTTTAATTAAAAATGCAAAGCAAACAATATTTTTTATGTAAGACAATGTAAATAAAAAGAAAGTAAAATACTAGAAAAAAGTTTTGTAAATTTTATCACAGAAAAACAGCTAAGATACCTAATAAAAATACTCCATTAATTAAGGGGAAAAGCCTCATAATCTGAAAGAAAATTGGACAATAATAAAAACTGAAAATTAAATTCAAGATGTCTCAAAATGGATATAAAGACAAACTCGAAGAAACATTGGAGAACCTACATGGCATTAATCTGGGCAGTAATTGTTTGGATATGACCCTGGATGCACAGGCAAGAAAGACAAAAATAGAAATATGTAATTTCATCAAAGTAAAATCTTCTGTATAACAAAGGAAATAATCAACCAAGTGAACAGACAACCCACAGACTGAGAGAAAATATTTGCAAACCGTAAATTTGATAAGGGAATAATATCCAAAATATAGAGAGAATTCAATTCGATAACAATAACCTGAATAGATATTGCTTAAAACAAGGTAAAGAAATGGCCAATGGGTTTAGTAAAAAAGTGCTTAACATAAATAATAATCAGAGAAATGCAAACTGAAACCACAATGATCTACCACCTCATACCTGTTAGAATAGTTGTTATGAAAAAAATGAAAGACAAGTGTTGGTGAGGATGTGGGAAAAAAGAACTCTCGTGTACTGTTGAGGGGATATAAGTTAGTACAGCCATTTGGAAAATAGCATGATGCTTCCTCAGAGAATTGAAATGTAATTACCACATGATCCAGCATCCAAAATTCTGGGTATATAGTCAATGGAGATGAAATCAGCATTTTGAAGACATATATCTTCACACCCATGTTCATTACAGCATTATTCGTAAAATCCTAGATATGAAATCAACCTAACTGTTCGTCAATAGCTAATAAGATAAAGAAAACGTGGTGTACATGCACGATGGAGTACTATACAGTCTTAAAAAGGAAATACCATTTTCAACAATGTAGATAAATCTATAAGATATTATGATAAGTGAAATAAGGCATAGAAAAACAATACAAAATGATATCACTTATATGTGAATGGGATCAAAAAAGAAAAAAGAAAAACAAAACAAAACCAAACCTCTTAAACTTATAGAAGTAAAGAGTATAATGGTGGTTACCAGAGACTAGGCAGGGATGGGAAGTGGCATGAGGAATGGGAAGGTTGATCAGAGTACAAAGTTTCCATTTTAGAGGAAAAATTAATTTTTGAGATGTATTGTGCAGCACAGTGACCACAATTAATAATAATATATTGTATATTTTAAAATTCCTATAAGAAACTTCTATTCATGTCCTTTGCCCATTTTTAATGGGATTATTATTTGTTGTCATTTTAACTGTTGAGTTGTTTGAGTTCCTCGTGTGTTCTGGATGTCACTCTCCTGTTGGATAAGTAATTTGCAAATACTTTCTCCACTTCAACAGATTGTTTCTTCACTCTGTTTAATGTTTCTTCTGCTGTCCAGAAGCTTTTTAGTTAATGCAGCCCCATTTGTCTGTTTTTGGCTTTGTTGCCTGTGCTTTTGAGGTCCTGACCATAAAATTCTTGCCTAGAAGAATGTCCTAAAGATTTTTTCCTGTATCTATTATCTTTCAGTAGTTTTATAGTTTTGTGTCTTATGTTTAGGCTGATTTATTTATATAACGAGAGATAAGGATCCAGTCATTGTTCTGCATATGGTTATTCAGTTTTGCCAGCACCATTTTTGAAGTGAGTTTCCTTTCCCCAATGTATATTCTTAACAGCTTTGTCAAAAATTAGTTGGCTGTAAATATTTGGATTTCTTTCTTGGTTATCCTGTTCCACTGGTCTATGCATCTGCTTTTATACCAATACCATGTTATTTTGGTTACTATGGACTTATAATATATTTGGAAGTTACATAATGTGGTGCCTCCAGTTTTGTTCCTTTGTTCATGATTACTTTTCATATTCTCATTTTTTTGCCATACAGATTTTAGAATTTTTTCTTTCTGTAAAATATCACATTGATATTATGATTGTGACTGTGCTGAATATGTAGATTGCTTTTAGCAGTATGGGCATTTTAAGGATATTAGTTTTTCCAAACCATGAACAGGAATGTCTTTTCATTTGTTTGTGTCCTCGACAGTTATTTTCATCAGTGTTTTGTAGTTTTCCATGTAGAGAGATTTCACCTCCATAAACTTATTCCTAGGTATATATATTTTTTTCCTGGTAGCTATTGTAAATGGGACTACTTCCTTGATTTCTTTTTTGGTCATTTAATTATTGATGTAAAGAAATGCTACTAATTTTGTATGTTGATTTTGTTTCTTTTCTCTTGCCTGGATACTTTCGCTATCACTTCCAGTACTATGTTGAATAGGAGTGATGAAAATGAACCCCCTAGTCTTATTCTAGTTCTTAGAGGAGAGGCTTTCAACTTTCCCCATTCAGTGTGATGTTGACTGTTGATGGATCATATGGACTTTTAAATGTTGAGGTATGTTCTTTCTATGCTTAGTTTGTTAAGAGTTTTTATTATAAAGCAGTGTTGAATTTTATCATTTTTCTGCATATATCGAGATGATTTTATGTTTTTTGATGTGGTGTATCATATTTAGAAAAGAAGACATACAAATGGCCACTTACATGAAATAATTCTCAACATCACTAATTATCAAAAAAATGCAAATTAAAACCACAATGAGATATCATCTTCCATCAGTTAGAATGGCTATTTTAAAAAAGACAAAAAAATAACAGCTGTTGTCAAGGATGTGGAGAAAACTCAACTTTTATACGCTGTTGGTGGACTGTAAATCAGTACAGCCACTATAGCAAACAGTATGCAGATTTTTTTTAAAAGCCATGGGTGCAGCAAATCACCATGGCACATGTATACCTATGTAACAAAACTGCACATTCTGTACATATACCCCAGAACTTAAAGTATAATAAAGCTTCTTGTTTTAAAAAGCCTAAACATAGAATTATCATATGATCAAGTAACCTCATGACTGGTTATGCATCCAAATAAAAATAGATCAATGTATCGAAGGGATACATGCACCCTCATGTTTATTGTAGCACTATTCATGATAACAAAGATATTAAATCAACCTAAGTATGCATCAACAGCTGAATGGATAAAGAAACTGTGGTGTTAATACGCAATGGGATACTTTTTGGCCATAAAGAATGAAACCAATCATTTGCAACAACATGGATGGAACTGGAAGTCATTATGTTGAGTGATATAAGCCAGGAACTAAAAGGCAAATATTGCATGTTCTCATTCATATGTAGAAGCTAAAAAAGTTGATCATTTGAGGGTAGAGATTCTAATGATAGATACCAGAGACTGGGATGGGTATATGGGTGGGTTGTGGGGTGGGAGGTAAAGAGTTAGATAGAATAAATAAGCTCTAATCTTTGATAGAAGAGTAGGGTGACTACAGTTAGCAGTAATGTATTGTTCTTTTAAAATAGGTAGAAAAAAGAATTTGAAATGTACTCAACACATAGAAGTGATAAATACTTGAGGGATAGAGATTCTAAATACCCTGACTTGATTATTACACATTCTATGCATGCAACAAAATTTCCACGTACCCCATGAATATGAACAAAGGTAAAATATCAAAAATCGCTAAAAGAGTGTAATTTAAATGTTCTCACAACACAATAAATATGTGAGGTAGTGGATATACTGTTAGCTTGATATAATCATTTCAAAATGTGTGTGTGTATATATATATTTGACATATATGCATATATCAGAACATCAAATTGTACCTCATAAATATATACAATTATAATTTGTCAATTAAAATTAAAATTTTAAAAATAAAATTTTCTTTAAACATGAAAAAGATCAAATAAATTTTACTTCTCATGATAATAGAAATGCAAATAAATATAAAATAAGATAATATATCAGAAATATACCCTTGACAACAATTCTAAAGTTTGAAGATAGATTGATAGACTGGAAAGAAACCATCACTCTTATGCATTATAGGTGAGAATGCAGGGTGATACAACGTCTACTGTGGTAAATTTCAAAGATTTTACAGAAATTAAATATTTTATATTGACATCAATTCATCTTCTATTAAACGAAGAACTAATAACATACTGCCACAAACACAGAAGAATAGTTGCATAAAATCACTTACCATGGTAACAGCTAATGACTGAAAAGCCTAAATGCCTATCAGTAAAGACTGATTACACACATTCTGGAGAATTACTATTCTTTTGTTTTTTTGAGATGAAGTCTTGCTCTGTCTCCCAGGCTGGAGTGCAGTGGCATGATCTCTGTTCACTGCCAGTTCCGCCTCCCGGGTTCACACATTCTCCTGCCTCAGTCTCCGGAGCAGCTGGGACTACAGGCGCCCGCCACCACGCCCGGCTAATCTTTTGTATTTTTAGTAGAGATGGGGTTTCACCGTGTTAGCAAGGATGGTCTCGATCTCCTGACCTCGTGATCCGCCCACCTAGGTCTCCCAAAGTGCTAAGATTACAGGCGTGAACCACCGTGCCCGACCAAGAATTACTATTCTTGAATGCTGTGCTGCTGTAAAAGCAATGAAGAATTTGTCTCAAAATGACAAGTGGCAATTGGTGTTCTCAAGGACTCAAGTGGTGTTAAAGGATAGTTAAACTGTAAATAGTAAGATGAGGAGGTGCTCATGACATGTTATATTTTGTGTAAGGAGATACACACACACATACATCACAAGGAAAAAAATGAAAACACAAATCAAATGCAATAAAAAATCTGAACCGAATCTAATATAAGTCTTTGTGGAATAAAAATTTCCAAGGAAAGAAAATGCAAAGAGAACAATGTGTATAATACATAGTTTGGTTTTGGACTCCTTTAATATTTTAATGAAATTAAAAAAATAAATTAAATAACTTTCTATCAAGTATGTGATATAATTATATTGCGAAAAACAATTATTTCACAAGACCTTAGTATTAAATATATTGACATTACATTGAAATAAAATATTCTCAAAAATAAAAGAAAATTATTGACATTTGTTGTTAAAATATTTAAATTCTTACTTTGTGAAAGTTAGAAAAATTTTATTGCATTCCTAAAAATATTTTAAGAATTTAATATATTTAAATTCTTATTTGTAAAAATAAGAAAAAGTTCTTATTTTCTTTATGTAATCAAGAAAATATATATTCTCGATTATATAATCAATTATTTATTTTCATATTGTTAGCATACGAGATACATTTCAATCTATAATTCAATACTTTTAATTGGATAGCTATAGCAATATGAACTCATGCCTTTATTTATGTTTTAAAATTCCTTATTTTCTACCTCAGTTCAGTGAAAAAGCTCTAGAAGTAATTAAAAAAGAAAAAAAGAAAACTGACACCTGGCCCCGATGCCACTGTGGTTAAGCACATCACATTCTGTGATCAGGTAAAAAAAAAACAAAACAAAACAAAAAAACATCAATTAGAGTATATTTAACTGTGATATATATATATAGTGATAAACTTTAAAAAAGCAGGACCAGCCTAACACTTAATACCAACACTTAATACACTTAATACCAAGACCAAAAATGAATGAAAATATGTGGTTTGTTGTTGCTGTTAGTTGCAGACTTCCTAAGAGAAAATAACAGCGTCCTGGACACTGCAATATTGATATCTGCAAGTATGTAATATCACTTACAGTTACAATAAACATATGAGAAAACTACTTTCTATCAAAAATAGAGCTTGGCAATTCTGTGTGTTTATTTTTTCATCCAGTTCCTCTTGCTTTTTTTTTTTTTTTCTTGGAAACCCGATTATTCTAGACACCCTTACAAAATATTTTAGGTGAATGTTCTTTTCATCTTAATGCATTTGCCTAAGAGCCATCATTTCACAGATGGAAGTTCCAGCAAGATGCCCAGAATAGAATTTCACAGGCAAGTACTCTATGGGGCAGTGTTTCCCTGCTGCCAGGGTGCTTCTAGCCCTGCTGTTCCTCTCAATTCTTTATTTATATATGCCTTTATGCATTTATTTATTTTTATTTGACATTATTTCTGTTTCTTTGTGAAGTCCGGTTCTGTCATTTATACAGCTGCCATTGTATTTTGTTAGGGGCATAACACTAGGTGACTGTGACACTGTGGAGTTTCAAGTAATCAGTAATCTCATTTGTGTTTTGATGCCTGATTATCTTGAAGATTCTTATATTTTCTGGGATTTAGACACCAATCATTTGTTACAAGACTAGGAAAAATTTATTTATTATGATAAATGGCCATTGTCTAAAAAGCACAGTGGGGGGTAGAATGTTACCTTCGTTTGACTTATAATTTTGTCTTTATGAACTCAAATAATTTTCTGCTTTATTTTTGCTGTTTGTTTATGACTCGTAGAAGAGATCAATCATGAAAGAAAGTGTGTCTCATGGGAAACTGCAAACTAGAAAACAGCTCATGAATCAATATAACACACTTTTGAGATCTCTGACCAAAATAAAATTAAATTAGAAATCAATAATGTGTCTATACAAATTTAAAATATTTGGAAATTAAATGTGTTTGTAAATAATATCTGGGTCAAAAGAGAAATCAGCAAATATTTTGAAATACAGAATAATTAATATTCAACATTTCAAAAATGCCAGAATGATGCTAAAGCTGATTTTGGAGGGAAATGTATAGGTTCAGATGCTTAATTACAAAGCTAAAAAAGTATCTTTCACTAGGCAGACAAATTTGTTAAGATATCAATTGTCTCTAATCTGAGTTTTAGATATGATGCAATTCCAAACAGAATCCCCGTAGTCTAATTTACTGAAATTGTAGAACAGTTTCTAAAACTTATATGGAAATTAAATAGAATATGGATATCTAAGAAACTCTTTAACAAGAGAAGCAAGGTAATTTAACCTGGTAATTTTCAGATTACTAGATGGAAGAAGCAGTCAAATGATAGAGAGCTCAGAAATCATTCCACATTGAGATGGCTATTTGAATCTTTTTTAAATGAAATGCTCACAGCACCTTTAATTTTTAAAATTATTCATTAAATTATATATTGACAAAATATGGTTACATATGTTTATGAAATAAATTTATAGTATGATTTTTTTGTGTGCTGAGTGCATTAGAAGAGTAGCTTCTTAGCAAAATTAAAATGTTATGTGTATCTTGACAATGACAAAACAATTCAATATTAATAGGACAACCTTTTTAAACAAAGGAAGCTGAAACAACTGGGTATTAATTAATCTCAACTCTTACGTCATGCTGTAAACAACAACTAATTCAAGTTAGATCATAGATCCATGCATAAAAGCTAAAATTATGAAACATTTTAAAGAAAATATAGGGGACTATTTTTATGACATGGGGTAAGTACAGGTTTCATGCATTAGACACGAAGAGAAACACAATAAAAGACCAAAGCAAACATACAAGCTAACAATCGTAACATAGATCTCTTTAAAATTAAAAACATTTGTTAATCAGATAACATAATTAAGAACATAATTAGTAAAGTCATTTACTGGAAGAAAACATTTTCAGAACATATATACATATAGAATATACATATATATTCTCTATATAAATATATATTATATCATATATATATATATTTATTTATTTTTGAGATGGAGTCTCGCTCTTTTGCCCAGGCTGGAGTGCAGTGGCATGATCTCGGCTTACTGCAACCTCCACCTCCCAGGGCCAAGCAATTCTCCTACCTCAGCCTCTCGAGTAGCTGGGAATACAGGTGCCCGCCACCACGCCTGGCTAAATTTTGTATTTTTAGTAGATACATGGTTTCACCATGTTGGCTAGGCTGGTCTAACAACATATTTTTTAAACACCTACAACTCAGTAATAAAAACAATCAAATAAAAAGTATGGGACAACACAGACACTTCATAAAGATACAGATCACTAATATGTGCATTCACATATTCGACCTCATTTGTCATCAGGGAAAATCAAATTAATCTCACAAAAATATATCACTACACAGAAACATACCCACCAGAATGGCTTATATAATCAGACAGAGAACAACTGATAGTGGCAAAGATAGAACAAATAAAGTACCCATCTTTTGTTGAAGAGGAATATCAAGTGTTAAAACCATCTTAGAAGAAAAAATCTGAAATTTTTTAGGCATAAAGTAGATACAAATTTGCCCTATAATCCAGCAAATTCATAATTTTATTTCTAAGTTATGTCCCCATACACATGTATGTGTGTATATATTTTATTTATACATATGTATATATGTGTATTTTTAAAAATTTGTAACAGGTAAAAGTTGAAACAGTTCATTTTGCTCATCAATTAGAGTATATTTAACTGTGATATTGTCAAGAAATTTAATACAACTAAAAGATAAATGGGAGTAAACTACTAATGTACATTTCAGTGGATGATTTTCAAAGTCATATGCTGAGTGAATGAAACATTAAATATCAAGTGTGATTTTATCATTCCATTTTTATGAAGTTCTAAATGTAGAAAAACTAATTTATGGTGGGAAATTCAGAGAAAGATATGGTTGCTTCTGGTTTTCGAAAGAGAAGAAATCTGAGAAAGCTTCCTTGAGTGATGATAGTATTCTGTGTCTTGAAAGGAGTTTCAGTTGCATGGGTGTATTTTTTGGTTTGAACTAATCTATTGGCACACTTAGCTTCATGCTTTTCATTGTCTTCTATTTTGTTCTTTTAAATTTAAACTTTTAAAAGTGTAACCTAAGGCTATTGATCTTAGGCCTTTGTTTTGTTTCAATTAAGCACATAACCTATACAGTTTCCTCTAAGCACTGCTATAGATTATGCATCTGATTTATTTTGAAATGTTGTAGTTTCTTTACCATACACTTGGAAATATTTTCTAAACTATCAAATAATTTGGATATGTATTCTTGACCAAATCTCATATTGAAATGTAATCCCCAATGTTGGAGGTGGAACCTGGTGGAAGTCATTGGATTATGGGGGTGGGATTCTCGTGAATGGTTTCGCATCATCCCCCTTGGTACTGTCCTAATGATAGTGAGTGAGTTCTCATGAGATCTGATTAAAATTGCATAGCACCTCCCCGCTCACGCTCTTGCTTCTGCTTTCAACATGTGATTTGCCTGCTCCCTCTTTGCTTTCTGCCATGATGGTAAGCTTTCTGAGGCCTCCACAGAAGATGATGACACTATGCTTCCTGTATAGCCTTCAGAACCCTGAACCAATTAAACCTCTTTTCTCTATAAATTACCCAGTCTCAGGTATTTCTTTATAGCAATGCAAGAACAGACTAGCACAAGTATTTTTGACTTATGGGCTATTTAGAAGTATCTTGTATAATTTCCATATATTTTGCTGTTGTTGTTTTTTCTTGTTATCGTATTCTTATTGATTTCTAATTGAATTCCATTGTGGCCCAAGGGCATAATCTGTATGATGTCAAGTTTTTAAAAAGGAATTAAGGACAGGTATCATTAGCCAAAGATGGAGTAGCATATGAATAATGTTGGGGAATGAAATACATACACTTGCAAAGAACTTGCATACTGCAGTATTTTTAGTTTTATGTTTTAAAATATCAATTATGTCAAGGTGGTTGGTACTATTGTTTAGGGTTTTTATGTAGGGAAGAATATTAAAATCGTAACTAAGACTCTGAAATCATCTCTTTTTTGTTTTCATTTTAATCTGTTACATTTTGCTTCACGTATTTTAAGTCTCTTTTATCAGGCATGTGTACAATTAGAATTGTTTTCCATTTCTAGATATTTTGGCACTTTTACCATTATAGAATATACCTTGTTACATGTGGCATTAATCTTTGTGAAGTTTCTTTCCCTGGTAAGACTTAGTCTTTTTATGCTTATGGTTTCATGATGTACTAGCTAACTTCTTTCAAATTCTGTATATTTATATTTAAAATATTTCTGCAGACAATGAAGAGTTATATATCCATTTTGACAATTTAGAGGGTTTTTTTTCTTTAATTAACCTGCCATAAATTTGACATTTTGTTATAGAGTTCTACAGATTTTAACACATGCATATATTTATGTAATCACCAGGATCAGAAATATTCCCTTGCCCCCAAAAGAGTTATCTCCTTCTCCCTATTTGTAGTCATATGCTTCCCTCTCTTTTAAGACATAGCAATGACTAATCTGTTCTCTATCGCTGTAATTTTATTCATTTGCAAATATAACTTAATGAAATAAAACAATATGTAATCTCTTAAGACTTATTTTACCTAGATCATCAGTCTTTCAAATTATTGTTCCTTTTTACTTATGCAATGTGTAATTTATTTTTGGCTGGTTTAGGATATTTTCTTTTGTTTTAGCGTATGAATGAATGTTTTTGGTGTCTAGGAATTTTTATTGTTATTTGTTTGATTTTTCAACCTATTCTTGTGATTTATTGTAACTCTTGACTTGTAAATTTATGTTTCTCAGCAAATACAGAAATTCAGTACCATTATTTTGTCAAATATTTCAGTCTTTCCTTTTTATCTGAATTCTAATTCTGTATGTGTTTATTTTTTTCTTGTCTCTTGTGCTTTTGAAGCTTTGTTTATCCTTCTTGATTGTTTTTTCTACATTTATTTTCTGCTGATTCATTTTCAAGTAATTTACTCTTGCCTTCTCTTTATCCATTTTGATCTTAAGCTAATGAAGTAATTTTTATGTTATTTTGAATTTTTGGGGGGGTCTAAACTTTTTATTTTGGGTCTATTATATTATTTCTTATTCATTCCTAAGATAACCTACTTTTCATTCATGAGAAACATGACTTTCTTTAAATCTTTGAGTATCATCTCATTCTCTGTAAAATACCCTTCTCTGTTATTACAGCATCAGAAGCATCTCTGTGTGGGTCACCACTGATGATCTTTTCTTATATACTTCTGTTTCTTTGTATGTAGAAGAATTTTGGATTTTTCCCTGGACATTGGGAATAGACTTGTTATATTCCTCCAATAAAAGCTATGTTTTAAAGTAGCTATAGAACTTAGCTGAAATAAAAGTTCAAAATTCTTCCTTCTGCAATGAATGGCATTTCATTCCACTGGAATTATTCTAGTTTTAGGTGAACTACTTAGGTCCTTTACTACGCATGTGTGATTCAGCCGTAATCCAATGATTTGTGGTACAATTATACCCCTGCTTCTCTGGTTCTTGCCTTCCTGGAGTTTTTCCTTTCACGTCTCAGTGGCCATGGTTGCTCTGAACCATCTCCTTTTATTCTCCATGCAAGTATTATTGTGAGTTGCTATCAGAGACCTAGAAGCCCACCACCACCACCTCAGCACACCTGCGGGTTTTCCTGCATGGTGATATGTCTAACAAACTCAGAAACTCACATGTGCTATTTTCTTCTTCCAAGTGTTAACTCCTGCTATGGTTTGAATGTGTTCCCCAAAGGCTCATGTGTTAGAAATCTAATCTCTCTGCCCTCATGAATGGAATAATATTGGCTCTGCTGCCTGAGTAGATTAATGGATTAATGAGAGCACTGTCCTCACAAATGGATTAATGTTGCTATCAGAAGAGTGGGTTTGTTACTATGGAAATAGCTTTGTTATAGAAGTGAGCTTTCTCTGGGTCTATTATTCTTGCATTCTCAACATGTGATGCTGTCCACCATGTTATGGCACAGCAGAAACGCCCCTACCAGATGCCAATGCCAACCTCTTAGACTTCAAGACTCTACAACCAAGAGCTAATACAGCTGTGTTCTTTACAAATTACCTGGTCTGTGGTATTTTTGTAGCAAAACAGACTAAGAAAAATCCCTTCAGTTCCTGACTTATTTGTTCTCTTTCAGTACTTTCAGGGTTTTTTTATTTTCATAATTGTATAGGATTAATTGTCATTGTTTGTCACAGTATAGGTTTAAATAGGATTTTACTCAGCCATACTAGAGCTAGGAATCCTCCAATCCCTGGTATGAGCTAGGTCCAAATAGCAACTTTTGTTTCCTAGGTCATCTTTAGAGTAATTGATTTTAGCCCAGTATTTCTCTTACGCCAAATTTTATTTTCTGTAAAGAAAACTGTGGATAAATTTTCACAAATGAAATTTGAAAAACTCTTCAAATAAACCCTTTGGATCCATCTTGCAAAAAAGATCCAAAGATTTCCTTTTATCCGAGATACAGTACATAATAATGCAAAATAATTTACTGATAATAAATATTAGTTTATTGCTTTCAAAAAGCATTTTATAAACTTTTAGGTAAAATATGCTACATGAAGTTACCCAAAATAATGTTTTTTTGAATTTATAACTGTACTGCTAAGGAGATAATTATCAATTTTAAGGTGATTTGTCTACCACTTGACACTTATATTTCCCGACACAGAGTTGGGACTGATGGAAAAAAATAATCAGCTACAATTTTATGAACAAATCTTACAAATGAGGAAATACTCAAGTAGTAATTTCATTAAAAATATTGCCCGATATTATTGGGCTGAAAACAAATCTCAATGTATAATAGTTTACTTTCTAATTGGGATGATACAAAGAGCTGACAAAAACCATGAAGTCAGACATCAACTATTTTATTTGCCAAGGACTAAAATGCCTTCTTCATCTCCCTATATACATGTCTCTCTACATGCATTGGGGAAATACTTAACAAAAGCCAAATCATAGGCTGTAGTAAAGCTTTATGCCAACATCTTACACTCCTCAAGAGATATCTAAATCCTTTTGCCTAAACAGAAACATTTGTGCAAACAAGTATTGCCAAATCTGGTGTTTTCGAAATATAAAAAGAGTTTTCTTATCCTATGTAAAAAAGGGGACATTAAAATCGGGATCACAACTATTTTACTATATTTTGTTGTAATCTAAAATATTTGGCTCCTTTTATTGAAATTGAGCAATGTTTCCATTTTTAAAACAATACTATTGACACAACAGCCAAAATTTCTCTTTCTCTTTTTAAACACAGCAATAATCAGTTTCAAGAAAACTATTTACAAAATAATTGTAGATTTGTATCAATTCCTGTAAGATCACCTCAACAAAACTTATAACATTATCTCTTTTGGAGCATTTGGGCTGCTATAACAAAATATTATAAACTAGGTAGCTTATAAACAATATAAATTTATTTCTTATGGTTCTGGAGGCTGGGAAGTCCAGATCAAGGTACTAGCAGATTGGTGAGACCTCATTCCCTTGAGATCTTCTTGCTGTGTCCTCACCTGGTAGAAGAGGATGAGGCAGCTCCCTGGGGCCTCATTTTTGTTTTTTGTTTTTTTTTTCCTTTTTGAGACAGGGTCTGGCTCTGTCACCCAGGCCGCCCAATACAGTGGTCTGATCTCAGCTCATGGCAACCTCTGCCTCACAGGCTCAAGCAATCCTCCCACCTCAGCCTCCTGAGTAGCTGTGACTACAGGCCCATGCCACCACAAGCAGCTAATTTCTGTGTTTTTTTGTAAAGACAGGGTTTTACCATGTTGTCCAGGCTGGTCTGGAACTCTTGAGCACAACTGTTGTGCTCCTGGGCCTCCCAAAGTGCTGAGATTACAGGTGTGAGCCACCACACCTGGCAGGGGTCTCTTTTATAAAAATGGGCATAAACTCATGAGGACTCTGCCTCTTAATACCCTCCTAAGATCATCACCTGGAGAGTTAGGATTTCAACATATCAATTTGGGGGAGATACAAACATTCAGACCCTAGCACTCTCCCACATCTAATTTTACACAAATGTTTTAAAATAATTTACATTTAGTGAGTTATTACTAAGCTTGCAGATAGTTCTGCATAGGAAAAAAACTCTATTTCCATTGACCCAATTAATATTTAATTTAATTATGCAGTGATTAAAACTGCAGCTAGCATAAAGTTTTGGAGCAAAAATACAATGAATTACTGAATATATACACTGGAAAGCATAGTACTTGAGCACTGAGCCATGAATACCATCTATGAGTATCATTTTTATCGAGAAAACAGAGTCATTTATCTGTTAAGTCAGAGAAAGAGCTTCTATTTAACACAGGTTTTCTTCCTTTATTCTGTATACAAAATATGAAGTTCAGAAAAGACTTTGGGAATAAGACAGGACAAGATTTTAAACTCAATATATAAAGTAAACACAATTCAGGAAAAAGTAGGAAACATAAAATACATGAGAAGTTTTCTTTGTCACTAGATATCTTTTCTCTCTCACATGTGTTAAGTAGTTTTCTTTAAATTTATTTCTAATTATCACATAATTGGTGGTTCTAATCATTAGTGAATAACAGCCTTCAACATGACTGGGTAATTTATTATATACATTTGGGAAAATAAACAACTACACATAACCTCACACAATTTGAATTTTACTCATTCTTAATGAAATCGGTGTAAAATAAGGCAACATAATACAATTACACACATGCGCGCGCGCGCGCCCACACACACACACACACACACACACACACACACACACACAATTTCCATAAGACTTTCCTCTTTAGTCTTTGGGCCACCAGGCAAGAATAACTCTTACAGAAGCAGGAAATTCTACAAAGTACATGAAATGAAATTAATGCAGTACGTAAACCAAGAGCGCTGGTGTTTTACTGATTGATGTTCATGAGAAGTGTGGGAATGAACCGTATCAATGTTGTGAGGTTGTGTCTAAATAATTGCTGATTACTCGTTTCTCTTTTTCCCTTAAATTATAGATGTATGCATTTGTACAGAAACAATGCTTTTGTTAGTTTGCTTGGGGTTTTGTTGTAAAACTTTTTTTAATAAAAATTTTGCCTCCAAAAGAAACTTTCACTCTTCTTACTGGATTTATAAATCTGGGTCTCAGTATTCATTTTGGTGGAAAGTGGATAATGAGAATATGAAATCCCAATATTTAGTATGTGGTTTTTGCAGCTATCACCTTATACTGCACAATGTTTGCATTAGAAACAGGACACCGTGTTTGTGCAAACATAGGCCTATGAGCAAAGGAATGTGGAATTCCCTGACTTCTGTAGTCCCTTTTTTGTTCTGTAGGTTACATTTTTGCAGGGCACAGACTGCACACATGTACACTGTGTCCTAGTAGATTTCTACTTCATGCTTTGTGTGCAGTATGGTACCATTTCTCTCTTCCATCCCTGGCAGCCTTCAGACAGGGTGAAGAGAAGGGCCTCAGGGTGCAGAATGGGGCAAATGGTCTGAAGTTCTGGATTCTTCTTTCATAGATATTCATATTCACCTTATCTTCATTATTGCTGCCACACTTTGGCCTTTCAGGTAAATCTGAGGCCATTAATTCCTTAGCCTTTGCAAATTTTATTGTGCAAATCAGGTAGCACCTTGGCTTTCTCCACTATCAGTTTAAGATTCCACTTCCTTGTGCTTTCTAGATTAGATATGCTTTCTAGATTTTGACAATGTTTAACTGTTCTCATTGATAGTTTTGTTTTCTTTCTGTAGTCACCTCTTAAAAATTCTCACTATTATCATTCAATGGAGATTTTCAGAAGCCAGGGAGTTAAATCAGTGATTCTATGTATCACAGGATTTTAAAAATAAATTTTATAGCAGTATCTATCTATCTATCATTTGTCTATATCTTTATGGTATAAAAGACTAAATGAGGAAGTTGTGAAAGAGTAATCATTAAAAGCGGAATATGGCCTGTAAGAATATGGTGACATTATAAATACAACCAAGACAGTATAACACTTTTTGAAGAGGATTTTCGAAACTATTTTCACTTCCAGTCATATTTTATTAGTCATATGTATCAAGAAAATAATGTAAATTTTAGCTCATCCTAAACATGCTATCAAAGCAAAAAAGAGCAGAACAAACCAAAGCTCAAAATATTAATGCTATAGAAAAATCACCTGGAACTCTCAATATCGTCAATTTTCTGTTGCTTTTATGTGAGCTGCAAAAATAAACATTGGCACAGCTGCTCTGGACTCATGCTCACTGAACAAGCCAAACTGCAATTGCCTGAAAGTTTTCACATTCATTTAAGTTGACTTGCCTTGTTTTAAGCTTATATTAAAATGTGTTTTCTAGATAATCTTTGTTTTGGAGGAGGCATTGGAATTGGTCTTCAAGAAACAAAATATGCTCTTTCAGTAAGTAATGTTATCGTTTGAGGGAATGTAAGTCAATGCAAATCTCATCATTTGGAAGTATTTACCCTAATGAATAAGATTAAAATTCACTTATAAATAATAAACTCCGTGACTAAAAATTTTAGAAAAATATACTAATACGTGGATGTCTTCAGTTTTCTATTTGCTTATGTGTGGGATGCAATCAAGTGGGTGTATTGAGGAGCTAGTATTAATAATTGCCTAGTCATTTTCTTGCAATTAGCACAGGAATATTGTTGCTCTGGATGAGGGAAGTTAATATAGTAGAAAACAGAAGGATATGAACATTGAACTAAATGTCAGGGAAATCAGGATTAAAATTCTAAGTAAAAGGAATTAAGCAAGCGTACCAAAAAGCTCTCTTGTTTCACTTTCTTTTATCATGAGGTAATAAATTGAAATATCTGCTCTATGATCTGCAGAAATTGACCTTCAGTGTGATCCACATATACACAGTTTAATTTATTCTATTTAAAGAAGTGAAAGGGACTGACATATTGAACTAAAATACCAAACTATTTCACACAAAAAATATTTTATTAATTTTGAATGGGATTTTTAAAATGTAATACTTTGCACCATGTTCTGGGAGAAAATCATCATGAATTCTGCATTATAGACCAGAGCATTGCTTAATGAAGAAATAAATATAACAGAAAAATGATATCATTAAGGATTATTTTTGTGTATCAATGATATATGTACTGTCTTTCTATACTCAGGCTCAATTCCGAGCTTTAAAAAAATCATGGAGAAACTTGTCTGTCTTATCATTTCCCAATGATTTCTGCACTCTAAAAAACACATCAAACATTTTTAAACTACTATGATTTCTAACAGGTTGTATCTGAAGGAAATATTGTGTTAGCCTAAATCCTTAAGTTTAGTTGTCATTTTTTCATTCCTAAGCATAAACTTGAATATTTCTGTCTCTCCAAACGATATCTTCTGTAGACGGAAAATTCCAGTTTTTCACATGATCATTTACATTAGTAATATTTCACAGAAGTAAAAGTGTTCTAACTGGAAGATACAGCATGTTGTCACTATTGGTTCCTCAGTACTGGTTAAGAATTTTTTTTTTATAAAAAGGCTTAAACAGTAGGAATGAACCACAAACACACACAAAATATGTTCATATTTTGGAGGGAATAAACGAGGTTCTTTTTTTTCGCTTTTTTTCACTGAGAAGTTGTAGCATTTGATAAAGAAAGGATAGAAGAAAGGAAGGAAAGAAGGAAGAAAGAGGAAATTGCATATATCATATCAACTTGAAAGTATATTCTCGGGGGGAGGGGGGAGGGATTGCATTGGGAGTTATACCTGATGTAAATGACGAGTTGATGGGTGCTGACGAGTTGATGGGTGCAGCACACCAACATGGCACAGGTGTACATATGTAACAAACCTGCACGTTATCCACAGGTACCCTAGAACTTAAAGTATATATAAAAAAAAAGAACATTCTTGTTATACAATTATATATTTAAAAAAAAGAAAGTATATTCTCTTCTTAGATTATAAGATAAAACAAGATTAAACTTTTTAAAAAATCTGTGAAAACCTACAAATTCTTGATACTTCTGTAGAAAAATGAAACACCTGGAATAAAACAGTCAAGCATGAATGGATCATGAATTTCTGGAATAATGTTTGAAGAGATGAAAACGTTATCAAAGCCCAGAATTCCAAATTCTGCTCTTTAAAATTTTGATAGACATATACTTTTAACATGAATAACTTGTGTCAGAATTCACAGTTTTCTTATTGATAAATAATGAGAAGGCAACTTGGTCCCTGAGTACAAATTAAGCAAATTATGTGTTATGCCATCAAATATATAATATTAATGATTTCATATTTGACACATTGATGGTATTGCTCTGCAACCCAAGAAAAAGGTATGTCTCTCCAATTATTTATTTTATTTTTATTTTTTCCAGCACTAGTTGTATTTTGCAGTCTACAGTTGTTTCACATCTTTTGTGAAAATTTTCCCTTAGTGTTTTATATTTTTGATACTAATGTAAATGTTGTTTTCAATTTCCATTTGTTCATTACTGTATATGAAATATAGTTGCTTTGCATATTAATCTCAAATTTTGTAGCTTTACCGAACTTGTTTATTATTTCCATTTTAAAAATACATTTCACAAGATTTTCTACATAAGCTATTATATCATTTGCAAGTAAAGATATTTATTATGACAGATACTCCATTTTATCTTTTTTATAATGTACTTGCAATGAGGAAACTTTGAAGATTTTCAGAGGAAAAGTAGTCTAGAGTAATTGAAATATAAAGCAAAATTATCAAATAAGATTTATGATAAAACAAAGTAAGCAAAGTCATATGAATGACTCTAACTTCCTCTAATCATGGCTCTAAAATGAATTGACGCATCTGCCTTAAGCTGATAACAATGCATAATGCTTTCACTGGCTTAATGCTCAAGGGAAATGACAGTAAGATCTTACCCTAAAAAAATACTTAAAATAATCTTTGTCTGTCTTCGTCTTTTTATTGGAATTAGGCTATTAGCATTTTTTGCCTTACACATGTGAGATTATAACTGTGTTACATGTTTAATTTTGTGCAGCACATCTTGGAAAGATATAACAGCAATTCAATCATAGAGAGCCAGAGTGAGGATCTAACACAAGTATCTGAGGAATGACTGGAAAAAGAGAGCTACTTAATTTGCAAACGTAAAAATTAGCCATAGATGGGAGAGGAAGGTGGGGATATGATAGGAAATAAGGATTTCTAAATGTGCAAGGAGCTTCACATGCAAAAGAATGTACCCTCATCCCACACGGCTAAATGTGTCTTTTTGAATATTATGTGACTATTTTCATTTTTATTCACTCACTTTCAAAGTTTTAAAATAATGGTATTCTGACAATTATTACTCTGCTACTGAAAATTCCTAAATCCAAATTTCACATGTTGGTCTTTGCGACAAGTATTTGACTCTATTATTCACAATTAAAAGAGAGAGAATCGTTAATAGTGTAGTCCCTTGCATTTATAAATATTTGGCACAGTTGAAACTTTGGAAGCCTTTCGGCATCTTGGCAAGTAAATTTGAGACAAAGAACAATAATTGCAAGTTGGCAGTGTTTATACCTTAGTAAACACATTTTTCTAAAAAGTTATTCTCTTTATTTAGCTGTTTTATATTAAAAACTTCTTTTTTTAACTTTTATTTTAAGTTCAGGAATACATGTGCAGATTTGTTGCATAGGTAAACTTGTGTCACGAGGATTTGTTGTAAAGATTATTTCAGCACTCAAGTATTAAGCCTAGTGCCCATTGGTTATTTTTCCTGATCCTCTCCATCCTCCCACTCTCCGCCTTTCACTGGCCCCAGTGTGTGTTGCTTCCCTTTATGTATCCATGTGTTCTCATCATTTAGTCCCCACTTATAAGTGAGAACATGAGGTATTTGGTTTTCTGTTCATGTTAAAATTGCCGAACTGCCCAGAGCAATTTCTTTTTCTTTTTCTTTTTCTTTCTGAGACAGAGTCTCGCTCTGTCTCCCAGGCTGGAGTACAGTGGGCGGATCTCCGCTCACTGCAAGCTCCGCCTCCCGGGTTTACGCCATTCTCCTGCCTCAGCCTCCCGAGTAGCTAGGACTACAGGCGCTTGCCACCTCGCCCGGCTAGTTTTTTGTATTTTTTAGTAGAGACGGGGTTTCACCGTGTTAGCCAGGATGGTCTTGATGTCCTGACCTCGTGATCTGCCCGTCTCGGCCTCCCAAAGTGCTGGGATTACAGGCTTGAGCCGCCGCGCCCAGCTAATGCTATTTCTAGTAAACTACCATTGACATTCTGCACAGAACCAGGGAAAAAAAAAAAAAAATTTAAAATTCAGAGGGAAACAAAAAGGAGCCAGAATAGCCGATGCAATTCTAAGCAAAAAGAACAAAGCTGGAGGCATTACGCTACCTGACTTCAGACTATACTACAAGGCTACAGTAAACAAAACAGTATAGTACTGGTACAAACAAGTTCTTAAGAAAGTTTTATATTAAATAACTTTGTAGCTAAAAGGAGTACTTTAAGGATGTGAAAATGAAATAGTATATATTTTATGCTTTCCTCGTGTGTTTCTAATTCCTCCTTCCCCTATTTATTTGCGTGTCTCTCATTCTTTTTTTTTTTTTTTTTTTTTTTGAGGCAGAGTCTTGCTCTATCGCCCATGCTGGAGTGCAGTGGCACGATCTCAGCTCACTGCAACCTCCGCCTTCCAGGTTCACATGATTCTCCTGCCTCAGCCTCCTGAGTAGCTGGGACTACAGGCACACACTTCCACGCCCAGCTAATTTTTTGTGTTTTCAGTAGAGACCGGGTTTCACCGTGTTGCCCAGGCTGGTCTTGAACTCCTGACCTTAGGTGATCCACCCGCCTTGGCCTCCCAAAATGCTGGGATTACAGGCATGAGCCACCACACCTGGCCAGTCTCCCATTCTTTATATTAATATTATTTTCACTAGAAACATGATTATTGGCTTAATGTGAGCTTACTAATTTTGGTGAGCATTGTTAGTGATTAAAACTGAATGCATCCCTTCAAGTTCTTGGACTCTATCAATTCTTAGTTTAAATCTACTAATGTTTATGGAACAAAATTTCTTTTAAATAAATTTCAGATTTATAGTCCCTTAGATACAACAATCCTATGATGGACACAAATATACTAATGGTATACGTGAATTTAAATATACTTTATTTTTAAAACTACATAAAATAACTAATACTTAGTAAGACACTACTATGTTCCAGGATCTATCTGAATGTCTTTATATACTTTAAGTCACTGAAAAATAATTTTATTAGTAGCACCATTCAGCCTATGAGAAAACAAAGGCAGAGAGAAGCTCAGATTTACTCAAAATCACACAGATGGAAATCTTTGAGCTGTTTTCACACTCAGATTCTACTATGTGCTTTCAATTTCCATCATAAAAAAAAATCTTACTGAAGGTTGAGAAACATATTTGTTAATTTTGTTTATGGCTTACATTTTGTATAATCAAAGTTACTATTCTCAAGCATACGGAATTTAAATTTCAGAAATTTGTAACGATTGATTTCATATTTTAACAGGGGCATTTTTACACATTACTGTGCATGTGTATAACTATTAATTAGAGTAAATCATTTCAATATCTATACTTTCTTAAGATATCAGGAATCCTCCAAGTTAGCTAAATCATTCATAAAATTCTTATAGATTCTCATTACATATTTAAAATCCAATTTAAATGTGAATAGCTACCAGGTACTTACTGGGTAGCTATTTGAGAGGGTTTCCAAAGTCAGGCCACTTTCAAATCCTTTCAGTCATTTGTACAATAATGATATTACTAAATTATAAAAGGAATATTAAAAAATCAAAGAGATAACTTAATACAATTAATAGATTAAAATGGATAAACTTGTGGCAGTATAAGTTTATTGATTTATTTGGTTTATTCATTTATCCAATATTTATTCAACATCGATTTCAAAATTCACCCATGTGATCCATAATGATGACACATGGTATAGTGTATTTAAGTCATCCATAAAGAGTCTGCAGACGGTGTTTAACAACTGTCTCACATGAAAATCAGCTCTAGAATCAAGCTGTTGAGGAAGGGTTCTTTTTTCCTTACTGAATGTCATTGGAACCTAACTCGTGGGTAAGGATAGCACTTCTGTTTCTCTGGCAGTACCCTACTACATATGCTGCTTACTATCTTTCACATTGCTGTTATACTAGGTTCATTTGTGAATTTGGAATTTGATATATTTACATCTGACTCCTCCCATTACTGTTGCCTAACAATTTTCTGTTCATTGTCCTCATTTTTTGGTCACATCTTTCTCTGAAAAAAATCCAGTCTTCATTAGGGATATGTAAGTATTTCTACAGATAATTCATCTTCTCCTCTGTAACCACTCACTATTTTGATCATACTTTAAAATGTGTCACTATAGACCCAGTGCGGTAGCTCGCACCTATAATCCCAGAAGTTTGGGAGGTCAAGGTGGGCTGATCGCCTGAGGTCAGGAGTTCGAGACCATTCTGACCAACATGGTGAAACCCCGTCTCTACTAAAAAATACAAAAATTAGCTGGGTGTCGTGGTGCACGCCTGTAATCCCAACAACTCGAGTGGCTGAAGCAGGAGAATCGCTTGAACCTGGGAGGCAGAGGTTGCAGCGTGCTGAGATGGCACCACTGCATTCCAGTTTAGACAACAGAGTGAAACTGAATTAAAAAAAAAAAAAAAGTCACTAGAAATAATTATTTTCATGTAAAAAAAGGAAAGTTATATATCTCATTTCTGAACACCCCATATGGTCTTCCTATAATGAACAACATCACTCTTCCTTTAACGTGTCAAACTAACTGATCTTTAGATCTCGCCCCATAAAATATAACATGTTTTATTTATTACGGTTGAAATAATAGTTCTAAAACCTAAATATAATTATGAAAACTTTTTGTCATACCTTATGACAACTCTGGGTGAAACTATCCAAAATTCATGCCCCACCTCAAGAAACTAAGACATATATTTAAAATTATAGAGATAATAATTAATAGCAATATTAGTTGGGATTCCCCCCCAAAAAAATTAAAAACAGAATCAACATTAAGAGTGTGTGTGTGTGTGTGTGTGTGTGTAGAGAGAGAGAGCAAGAGAGAGAAATGGAGAGAGTCTTTTTGAAAATTATTATTTTAAGGAACTGGCTCATAAGATTGGCCATTAGCAAGTTCAAAATATGTAGTAAAAGCCAGCCAGCTGGAAATTCAGATAAGATCTAATGTAGTCTTGAAGCCAAATTCCTTCTTCTTTCGGGAAACTTCCATCTTTGCTCTTAAGGGCTTCAACCGATGGGATGAGTCTCATCCATATTATGATGAGTAATCTGCTTTATTAAAAGTCTACTGATTTAAATATTAATTACATGTAAAAAATACTTCCAGAAAAAGCATCATCTAAACAGGTCTTTGAACAAGTAACTGGATGCCATAACTTAGCCAAGTTGGTGCATACTATTATCAAGAAACAATTGAAAATATGAGATAAGAGTTGAATAAACAATTGTACATTTATACTGTGCAGATTTTAGTAAATGTGCATTGATTGTGATGGATATATGCAGCATTTTGATAAGTAAAAAAATAGTGGAGTTACCCAGCAGTATGGTATCATCTCACGTAAATAGCATTGAGAATACTGCAATGTGTAACACTTTGAAACAATGTCAAAATACACCCGTTACGTATGTTCATATCTTTTCATACTGGTATGTCTATTTTTATTTCAGATAAAATTCCTGAAATATGCTGCTGGGGCAAAATAATAAATATGTTATTTGTACCTTATTTTTAAAAATGGCTGTCTACAAAAATTACCAAATGTAGCAGGATAGTAATTGTAATACCTGGCTTAAAGCAAAGCAATACAAAACAAAATGCTGTGGGTAGAGGAATGACTATACAAAAACTAATTAAATATTTTATATCAAAACGACATACTGTTGAGATGAGATAAATCCATCAGGTTACTTTTCCATTTTCCAATTGAACATATTGTTATATCCTCCATAGGCGTAGAATGGATATGATACACGTCAACATCAAATGATTTCTGACCATGAGAACTCAGTTGATGGGAGGTAAAGAGTTAAACTTTTATGTGGAACAAAACATTTCCTAAGGAAATAAACAAAACAAAACCAAATGTGGCGAGGTTGTGGCATGCCTGAGGTAGCTCTTGAAGCCACATACAAATTCTTCAGTGTCATAGATTTTGTTGAGTTGTTATCTGCTGGGGGTCACTTGTTTAGGGTAATTAACTTCAGCAAATGTCTCAATTTAGGAAAAATAAATGCAGAGAAAGAACTTAATAGAACTGACAACCTTTGGAACAAGCTGTTCCAGAACTGGCTAACAGAATTATATGACAAGACACCGATTTCAGATATATAAGCTATGATTTTTAAAATAAGTAAGTAAAATTAATGCAGTACTATATTTTACTTAACTCAGTATGTACCATATATTATCATTTCAACATGCATCAATATAAAATTATTGATATTATACTGTATATTGTTTTATTTTCACATAAGGTCTTGGAAATCCTGTGTTGTGTATATTACATTTATACAACTTTTCAATCCAGACTAGCCTTATTTCAAGTGTTCAATAGTCACATCAGTCACATCTTCTTAGCAGCTGTCATATAGGCCATTCCAGAGTTGGTCCTCCCCACCATGTTTGAACTATTAAATTCACCTGGTTGGGACCAGGAAGAGCTCCATAATCTACCATTCATGAATAGGTGAATAAAATGTTTTGTGGCTTAAATTTGAGTAACTGTCAGAAAATAGACAAACCTGTTTCATTTCTTGAGAAGAGCAGTTGTTGGAGAAATTGGGGCATTCGACGTAGAACATTAGTGTAACGCTAAGAATGACTTGATAGTTGCTTTTGTAAATTGTGTATAATTTTCAAACTTGAGCAGCTGAGATCTCCATTTGTTCATTCATATTTACTGAGTGACCACATTGAACAAAACGTTGATCAAGATACAAAATTGCTGGTGTTTTAGAAACAGATTCTGCAACTTAGAATTCATCCAGAGGAACAGAAAATAAGTTACCAATAGAATATATAATTAAATTTTTGACAAGTATAGAAATGTTTTTTAAAGATATACAGAAAATAATGGTTTAAAAAAATCTATAAATAGAATAGTCTTAAAAGTCTTATCTTGGGAGACATTTAAATAAGGACTTGAAGAATAAGTTCTACAAATAATAGCAGGAAACTATTTCACAGATTAGATATAACACGTGCAAGGCAATATATCAAGATAGACACCAGTATGCTCAAAGAAATAAAAGTAATCAATTGGGTCTGGAACATTGTGAGTGAGAGAAGAGAATGAATTTGGAAGAATGACCAGTAGCTAGCTCGGGAATGCAGCACAGACCATCACGAGTTTTCATATTAACTTTCTGAGTGGCCATTTGTTGTTTATCACTTTTTGTTTTAATTTATTACTGATAAAACGGACATAATAAATATATCCACCTCCCATGGTATTTCTAATACTTCAATGAGGTACCAAATAGATAGTGCATGGTATATTTCTTGAACATAGTAACTACTTAATGAATGCTAATTTCTTTATTGCTGGAACTATCCTGAAGAGTTTGATGTTATTTGAATGCACAGTAAGATGTAAAGTAATTTAGGTAGTGGCATGACATATTGCAATAAGCACTTTAGAACAATGACTTTGGCAGCTGAGCAACTGTGAGGGAGACAAATCTAGTGTTAGAAGTATTTAGAGACCAGTTAACAGTCATTGCAATAGTCCCTGTAAGAAAGAATGTTGGCTTGTAATTGGATAATAAAGATAGACATGGAGACAATTTAATAAATTTGAGATCTGTTTAAGAAGTAGACTCAACAGAACTTGATAATGGATTGAATGTGTCTGACAACAAACAGAGAAAATGATATATTTCAACCAACAATCGTGCCCATCGTCTGTTAGCACTTCCTGGTATCTTAGGGACAGGAAGCATTGCCAGCAAGTTTCTGGTTAAGTTTTGCTGGTGAAAAGTTTGAAAGACAGAGAAATAAAGCCAATTTGGAAGGCAGAAGAGAAGAAAAACCCATCAGTTTTCCTCAATAGCCTCACGCATGTGCATGGTTTTTGGCAGATATTAATTTGTGCAGCTCTTTAGTATTTCCCTGAAAATTTCCCTGTTTGGTGACATAGGCAGTTGAGATTAGTGTCAGAAGTTTTCTTGTATTCTTGCAAATTAATGATTTTTTTAAAATCAAAGAATGAATTTGAGAGCTAGCAATACTTTTTTTTAACCATGACCTCTCCAGCATTCTAAAGGATTTTTTTGGTGTATCATTTCCTATATTAAACACCTATCTTCAGGAAAGAGTAGTTTCTATTTTTCTTGCTGACTGTTTGATGGGAGAAATGGGCTGAACTTCCCCTCCAGTCTCATTATTTTAATTTTAACTCTACCAAATGAGGAAGTTCTGTGAGTTCTGGAAGGTGAAAGATTATAAAACAAAACTGATTATTCCAGTAATGGTAAGCAGACCATGGGCATCAAAGGAAGCAATATTCTGTACCTTTGAGGTTTTGTTATTTTTTTCTATAAATTTCCTGTCAAGTGCTATAGACATCTGCGATCACAGACATTTTCCTGCAAATCTGATAGCTTTCTAATCCCTGATAACCGAATGAAAACTATGTAGTAAACTTTCTCCTAGACTTTTAAAAATTGAATCTTCTAATAATTTTTATGCATTTAATTTTCTAAATTAAATTTTATCTCATTTGACTTACCTAAGAGTGATAAAAATCAAACTTCAATGTATACATTACTGTACCCTGTAATTTATGTTTATCAAATATTAGATTAGGAAATAGAGTTAGGAAATAATGCATCTGGATTTTAAGAACAATAAAACCCTTCACAGTATTTCTTATATTTTTGTAGATACCTCTGAGAAATATGGGCTCTGTGATAGTGTTCTTACAAAGTGTATTACATGTTAATGGAAGTCCTTAAATGGAATTTCCCAGTTGATAAGGTGTGATACTAATGATCTTTGATATAAGACTAATGTGAAATTTTATGTTTTCAAATTGTCCATGACTTCAATTAAATTGTAGAAGATATGTCATCATATTATCAAATGTAATAAATCTGAGAAATTGAAAGAATACATTGTATACTGTTAAAGATTCTCTTCATCTAGTAATTTTTTGGGGGCCAGTTTTTTCTGGACATTTGTAAAATCCAAATCTTTAGTTAATTTGTAAGAAGTCATAGAGAAACTTTCACTTGCTTGGAACATTTTTCCCAAGTTTGACATAGGCTTTATAAAAATAATGTTGGTGTAAATTCATGCACCATAAATGCATGATAACATTCAGGCTGCTGCAGTTCATTTAATTCTTATTATCTTGAAATAGAAGGCATCTATGACCCAAAAAGAGCAATGGTCTCTCTTAGCACAGTTGTAGCCATTCCTCTTTTTGGATAAGTGAATTTAGCAAGGATAATTTATACCTATCCTAAGAGCCGAATTTATGATTTCATTGATCACTTATTAAACACCCAGTTCTGTATTATGTTCTGTGATTATTAAAGAGATAACTTTTTGGCATGATCAATTAGGATCAATTCAGAAAGGAGTAACAGATATGAATAAAAAATCTAAGCCAACCAGTGATAAAAAAGACAAATAACCACTGTATCTTCATGTGTCCTGCAAAGTGTCACTATGGGACTCTGAAAATGAAGTGACTTACATTTAATCCTGTTTCTAAATGTACCTCTTGATGCATTTTCTAGTTTCAGAAAAAGGGCATGCAGATAGAGACAGTGCTTTAAAATTATTTCAGAATATGCTTTCTTAGTTTAATTTTAAAGTCAAGTAGACTGATTTCACACTGGACTGTGTTTCAAAATAAAATTGCCCATAAAGACACCATAGTTATATCCTGACAAATTCATGTTTTAGAAAAATTCCCATAATTCTTTAGTAAAGCATTAAACCCACTTCACTGTTAAATAATATAAGAAAAATGATCTACAGGCTTTTGCTTTAAAGAAATGACAGGGATGGCCAGTACTTAAAGAAGATCTGTATCTTATGAGAAGTACTGTATATGATAATCACTCTACTGAAAGTGTCCATTCAAAGAAATGGTTGCACTGGGAGAAATTATGGGTGAAATGTGGAGTTATATGCTAAAAATCTAGGTTATTTCAAAGTCATATAGTCTTCCTTTAACCAAGCCAAGTTAAAGCAGAGCAGACTGAAAAACCAGTAGTAATGAAGCATCTTCTTTAAGAAGTGAAAATACCAGAGAACCAAGGATAAAAATAGCATTGTTGATCAATTGATCTGTTGATTGATTGTCCATCGAGCTATGGGACTATACCTAATCAGAGGGTCAGATAGCACTTATCTAGATATAAGGAACATAATACACTTACTAGTTATAATAATAATAAAAGTTTACATATTAAGTATCATCATTTATATTATACTTTAAGGTACATTTTCTAATTTGATCTTCAAAAACATCCCAGGTTTATTAAGCAGATGTTTTTAATGAATTCATAGAAAGATGTTAAAATATGAATAAGCAGGTTATGAAAACCTAATTGGTTTTTCTCCTTTCTAACCTCCTCTTTCAGATAGATCTTCCTGTAATTGATTTTGCACATGAAAAATCTGAAGTAGGGGGTTTAAATTACCTGCCTGTAACTGATAGTCAGTACCAGAGCCCGTCCTCCAGAGCATAATCAAGGCAAACTCTGTATCATACTGTTTAACTCTCAGGACGTTGAAAATAAATCATTATTTAAAAGACTAGAGCTCCAAACTATATACATAGGTGTATTGTATTTCCAAATAATATCTCAGGGGTTAGAGAACTATGGCTGGTGGGCCAGCTATCTGATTTTATCAATAAGGATTTATTGGACCATAACCATGCCTATTAATTATGTATCATGTATGGTTCTGTTATACTACAAAGCAGGGTTTTATAATTTCCATAGAGACCACATACATAGCACGCCTTAAATATGTAATATCTGACTCTTTTTAAAAAAAGTTTTGCTGCCCTGGAATTCACAAGGGCCACAAACAATTTCAAATTACAACACAGCATTAATGGAAGCCTATAAAAGTCAGGCCAAAAGAGTGTACATTATCCTAAGAATTATGCATGTTTTGCGCTGTTGTCTATTCTTTATTAATAGTGTAATTATTTTAAATAAATTTATATATAACCATATTTATAATGGTCATTTTTTAGATCAGATTTAAATGTATTAGAGAAAACATATCACTTAGGAAGATGGCCATAGTGATTTAAATTTTAGAGTGTATATTATGATCAAAAAATTTGGGAGTCTTCACTGAGCCACTCATTAATTCTAAGAAAATAAGAAAAGAAAAAACAAATTTTTAATGAAAAAATAACAAAAAGTTAAGAATTGTGTTGTTTTCTTAGTTAATTCAATAGAATCTAGGTTGTACTAGCACATGTATGTACATATATATGTGTGTATATGTTTTGTTTGGTTTTTGGTTTTGTTTGAGACAGCCTCGCTCTGTCACCCAGGCTGTGGAGCTCTGCCTCCCAGGTTCACTCCAGTCTCCTGCCTCAGTTTCCCAAGTAACTGGGACTACAGGCACCTGCCACGATATCCAGCTATTTTTTTTTTTTTTTTGTATTTTTAGTGAAGACAGATTTTCACTCTGTTAGCCAGGACGGTCTCGATCTTCTGACCTCGTGATCTGCCTACCTTGGCCTCCCAAAGTGCTGGGATTCCAGGTGTGAGCCACTGCGCCTGGCCATATGTGTGTATACGTTAGTCCATTTCACACTATTGACAAAGACATACCCAAGTCTGAGCAATTTACAAAAGAAAGAGGTTTAATGGACTCACAATTCTGCGTGGCTGGGGAGGCCTCACAATCATGGCAGAAGGTGAAAGACATGTCTCACATGGTGGCAGACAAGAGAATAGAGTTTGTGCAGGAAAACTCCCCTTATAAAACCATCAGATCTCATGTGACTTATTCACTATCACAAGAACAGCACAGGAAAGACCCACCCCCATGAGTCAATTACCTCCCACTGGGTCCCTCCCACAACAATTGGGAGCTACAATTCAAGATAAGATTTGGGTGGGGACACAGCCAAACCATATCAATATAGCATTAAATGTTGTTTACACAACTTAAAACATATCACATAGTTTAACATTTTAAAAACTAATTGATTTTACAAGGTTCTTAATTGTCTTATTATGCTGTGATTTTACTCTCTTGCCAGCCAACAAATTAGTCTGTCACAATCTTACAAACACCAGCAGAGGACACAAGATTCCAAGGTCAGAAACAACAGCCTTCATTACTCATCATAAAAGTAGTAACAACAGTGTCAGAATTTGTGCCTATTCCCCACCATAATTTCTCGGGGACATAATGCTCTAAATGACACCTACACATTCATGGGATTGCATTTCAGAAAATGAAATCTGAATTTAAGAACTCAGTTTTAGTTTAGGAAATTTGAATCTTTTATATTAGACAGTAAGCATGACTATCTTTTCCGCCAATGGGAGATGCTATCTTACCTTGTAAGACTGCAAACTCAATCTTTGCTCTTGACTGAAACACAATCTCTGTCTTCCAAGAATGTGCAATAACACATCTTTGAAAAGATAATTCAGAACAGAAAAGAATCAATGCTTCTGCTACAAAGTATGCAGAAACATAAGTGAACCAAGGAGAATCATTTTCCTACATATGCCTTATTTAGCACACATAAGGAGGTTTTAAGTTTTTTGTTTGTTTATAGTCATATGTCTATGATTGATTTATCAAATTTTATAACCAAATATTAATGCTTTTAAAACTTCCCAGGGCTACTTATTGATGCTTATTCTCATCGATGAATTTCTAATTATTTGCAAATACTGCACCATTTTATAAAAGGAACTTATATATCCCTCATGGATACTGAAAGACAACTGTATTAGCAAAACAAGGTACAGTTGGCACCCAAACAACATGAGTTTGAACTGTATGATTCCACTTACATGCACAGTTTTTGCAATAAATATAGTCTGCCTTTCATATCAGAGGATTCCACATCTGCAACCAAATGCAAATCACAAATATAATATTCAATGGATGAGAAACCCACATACACAAAGAGCTGGATGTGGGACTTGAGTGGGCACAGATTTGGGTATGGGGAAGTCATGAAACCAATCCCCCACAGATGTCCAGGGATGACTGTATAATGGTATTATATTCCATTACTAGTCAGGAGTTTTTCCAACTATGGTAGGCTAGTTCAACCTTAGAAAATCAATAAATGTTTTCTACCACATGAACAAGTTAAAAAAGGAAAACCATTATATCAATTGTTGCTGAAGAAGTACTTTACAAAATCCAACCCCTATTCATGATAAAAAAAAAAAAAAAAAAAAAAAAAACTCTTAGGAAAACATAGAGGAAAAAAATTTGTTAGCTTGTTGGAGTATATCATAAAAGCTTTATAGCTAACAACATACGTAATGCTGAGAACCTGGACTTTTTTACACTAATTGGGGAAAGGCCAAGGTATTTCCTCTCACCATTCCCATTCGACATGATACTGGAATTCATAGCTACTGTGATTACACAAGAAAGTCAAATGAAAGGTGTACAGATTGGGAAAGAAGAAATAATGTATTTGTTTGTTTTTTGTTTGCTGATTACATGATTGCATATTTAGAAAATCATAGGCAGGTGAAAACAAACAAGGAAAAACCTGAAACAATTAAGAAAGTATAGCAAGACTTCAGGATACAAGGTTAACATACCAAAGTCAATTGGTTTCTTATAGATCAATAATAAACCATCAGAAATCAAAATTAAAATGCATTTGCATTTATACTAATAACCAAAAAATTGAAACCTATAATAAGAATCTTTAGAAAATAAAAAATCTATAGAAATCTATAAAATTCTGATAAAATAAATCCAAGGAGAGCTAAATAAGTAAATAAGTAAACAGATATTTTTTGTTCATGGAATGGAAGACAACCTTGTTGTCAATTCTCTCCAACTTGATCTTTAGATTGAATACAATTTCAATACAAACCCAAGAAAACTACTTGGTAGATATAGACAAACTACTCTAAATTTTCTACGGAAAGCAAAAGATCTACAACAGCCCACACATACTGAAGAAAATGAATCTATGAAGGATTCCCACTACTAAGTTTAAAGTCTTGTTTTAAAGCTACTGTTATCATGAAATCATGGTACTGTCATGGAAAAATGGAACAGAATTGCCAGCCCAGATGCAGACCCAAACAAATACAGTCAACTAATACTTGATTAAGTATCAAAGTGAATTCAGTAAAGAAATAGTATTCTTTTCAGCAAATGGTATTGAAACAATTTGGTGTATGCAAGCAAGAAAATAATAATATAAACCTAGACAGACATTACACCAGTCACAAAAATTACCACAAAATGGATGATACACCCAAATATAAAACCTAAAACTATAAAATTTTGAGGAAAAAATATTATATAAAAATCTATATGTTTTGTTTTTTAATGATTTCTAGATGTGATGCCAAAAGCATGAGCTATGAAGTAAAAATAAATAAATAAATAAAGGTTATCTCTTATTAAAATAAAATATTCCACCCTGTAAAAGGCACTGCTAAGAGAATTAAAAGAAAACCACAAGCCAGGAAAAAAATATTTGACAATTATATCTGATAAGGTTTTTCTATCCAAAATATACAAATAACTCTTAAAACTCCATAATATGAAAAACAACCCAATTAAATTATGAGGAAACATTCTGAATAGATATCTCACCTAAGAAGCTATACAGATGGCAAATAAGCATATGACAAGAATGTCATAATTCATTATTGAGAAACACAAACTGAATTAATAATGAGATATAACTACACACCTATTAGAATGGCGAAAATCCAAAAATTCTCAATACAAAGTGCTTATGAAGACATAGAGTAAGGATAACTCTCATTCATTGTTGATATGAATTCAAAATGCTACCTCCTTTTTGTTTCTTCTCCACCCCCACTGTTTTACTTTAAAAAAAAAAGTTAAAAAAGAAACAAAATGGTATATCCACTTTGGAAGACTATTTGGCATCTTCTTAGTAAGCTAAATATAGTTTTACTCTATGATCAAGCAATTTTGTTCCTAGGTATTTATCTGACTGATTTGAAAATGTATGATCACACAAAAATTCACACAGAAATGTTTATATTGGCTTTATTTATAATTGCCAAAAAGGGAAGCAACCAAAATGTCCTTCAGTGGGTGAATAGATCCACAAAATGTGGCACATTCATGTAGTGAATTAGTATTCGGCTATAAAAGAAATCAGCATTCAAGCCATGAAATGATGGAGGCAACTTAAGTGTACATTGCTAAGTTAAAGAAGCTAGACTACCATTTTAGTCTGTTCTCAAGCTGCCCAAGACCGGGTAATGTATAAAGAAAAAGTGGTTTAGTGGGCTCACAGTTCCACATGGCTGGGGAGGCATCACAATCATGGCAGAAGGCAATGGATGAGCAAAGTCATGTCTTACATGGCAGCAGGCAAGAGAACTTGTGCAGGAGGACTCCCATTTACAAAACTATCAGATCTCATGACACTTATTCATTATCATGAGAATGGTATGGGGAAAACCAACCCCACCATTCAATTAGCTACACCTGGCCCTGCCCTTGACACATAATTTGGGTGAGGACACAGCCAAATCTTCTCAACTACAAAAGCTACATATTATCTGATTCAAATTGTATAACATTCTAGAAAAGACAAAAGTATAGACAAAGTAAAATGATCAATGACTTTCAAGTTTTTGGTGGAGGGGAAGGAAGGTTGAATAGGTAAAGCACAGGGAATGTTTCAGGAAAATAAAACTACTAAATATGATACTGTAATTGAGTACACCTGACACTAGGCACTTGCCAAATATCATTGAATTTTATACCACAATATGAAATTTAATGTAGGTAAATAAAAATATTTATTTCGATTGGAATAGTTTCAGAAGGAATGGTACCAACTCCTCCTTGTACCTCTGGTAGAATTCGGCTGTGAATCCGTCTGGTCCTGGGTTTTTTTGCTTGGTAGGCTATTAATTATTGCCTCAATTTCAGAGCCTGCTATTGATCTATTCAGGGATTCAACTTCTTCCTGGTTTAGTCTTGGGAGAGTGTAAGTGTCCAGGAAATTATCCATTTCTTCTAGGTTTTCTAGTTTATTTGTGTAGAGGTGTTTATAGTATTCTCTGATGGTAGTTTGTATTTCTGTAGGGTCAGTGGTGATATCCCCTTTATCATTTTTTATTGTGTCTATTTGATTCTTCTCTCTTCTTTATTAGTCTAGCTAGCGGTCTATCAATTTTGTTGATCTTTTCAAAAAACCAACTCCTGGATTCATTGATTTTTTGGAGGGTTTTTTGTGTCTCTATCTCCTTCAGTTCTGCTCTGATCTTAGTTATTGCTTGCCTTCTGCTAGCTTTTGAATGTGTTTGCTCTTGCTTCTCTAGTTCTTTTCATTGTGATGCCAAAATCTCCTTCAGCTGATAAGCAACTTCAGCAAAGTCTCAGGATACAAAATCAATGTGCAAAAATCACAAGCATTCTTATACACCAGTAACAGACAAACAAAGAGCAAAATCATGAATGAACTCCCATTCACAGTAGCTTCAAAGAGAATAAAATACCTAGGAATCCAACTTATAAGGGATGTAAAGGAACTCTTCAAGGAGAACTACAAACCACTACTCAGTGAAGTGAAAGAGGACACAAACAAATGGAAGAACATAACATGCTCATGGATAGGAAGAATCAATATTGTGAAAATAGCCATACTGCCCAATGTAATTTATAGATTCAATGCCATCCCCATCAAGCTACCAATGACTTTCTTCGCAGAATTGGAAAAAACTGCTTTAAAGTTCATATGGAACCGAAAAAGACCCTGCATTTCCAAGACAATCCTAAGCCAAAAGAACAAAGCTGGAGGCATCACGCTACCTGTCTTCAAACTATACTAAAAGGCTACAGTAACCAAAACAGCATGGTACTGGTACCAAGACCGAGATATAGACCAATGGAACAGAACAGAGCCCTCAGAAATAATACCACACATTTACAGCCATCTGATCTTTGACAAACCTGACAAAAACAAGAAATGGGGAAAGGATTCCCTATTTAATAAATGGTGCTGGGAAAATTGGCTAGCCATAAGTAGAAAGCTGAAACTGGATCCTTTCCTTACTCCTTATATGAAAATTAATTCAAGATGGATTAGACACTTAAATGTTAGACCTAAAATCATAAAAACCCTACAAGAAAATCTAGGTAATACCATTCAGGACATGGACATGGGCAAGGACTTCATGTCTAAAACACCAAAAGCAACGGCAACAAAAGCCAAAATTTACAAATGGGATCTATTTAAACTAAAGAGCTTCTGCACAGCAAAAGAAACTATCATCAGAGTGAACAGCCAACCTACAGAATGGGAGAAAATTTTTGCAATCTACTCATCTGATAAAGGGCTAATACCCAGAACCTATAAAGAACTCAATCAAATTTAGAAGAAAAAACCAAACAACCCCATCAAAAAGTGGGCAAAGGATATGAACAGACATTTCTCAAAAGAAGACATTCATACAGCCAACAGCCACATGAAAAAATGCTCATCATCACTTGTCATCAGAGAAATGCAGATTAAAACCACAATGAGATACCATCTCACACCAGTTAGAATCGCAATCATTAAAAAATCAGGAAAGAACAGGTGCTGGAGAGGATGTGGAGAAATAGGAACACTTTTACACTGTTGGTGGGACTGTAAACTAGTTCAACAATTGTGGAAAACAGTATGGCAATTCCTCAAGGATCTAGAACTAGAAATACCATTCGACCCAGCCATCCCATTACTGGGGATATACCCAAAGGATTATAAGTCATGCTGCTATAAAGACACAGGCACATGTATGTTTATTGCAGCACTATTCACAATAGCAAAGATTTGGAATCAACCCAAATGTCCATCAGTGACAGACTGGATTAAGAAAATGTGGCACATATACACCATGGAATACTATGCAGCCATAAAAAAGGATGAGTTCGTGTCCTTTGTAGGGACGTGGGTGCAGCTGGAAACCATCATTCTCAGCAAACGATTGCCAGAACAGAAAATCAAATACTGCATGTTCTCACTCATAGGTGGGAATTGAACAATGAGATCACTTGGACACAGGAAGGGGAACATCGCACAGGGGGTCCTATTGTGGGGAGTGGGGAGGGGGGACGGTTAGCATTAGGAGATATACCTAATGTAAATGACGAGTTAATGGGTGCAGCACACCAACATGGCTCATGTATACGTATGTAACAAATCTGCATGTTGTGCACATGTACCCTAGAACTTAAAGTATAATTTAAAAAAATATTTATTTTTATAAAAAATGACAAAACAATGTAACTTGTTACAAATGAATGAAAAATATCACTAAGGGGGGAAGTTGCTGACCTAAGTAATTTTGGAAATGAGTGGATTCTGTAAAAATAAAGGTGAAAGGAAACCGTAAGCCCTGTTATCTAGGTGATAAAGTTTTGTCCAACAAGGGGACTGGTTAACAATCCTGATATGATAGATGGCAGATATTAGAAATCAGGTTTCTCACTGTTGAAGTGAAGCTTAAAGATAGCAAGTATAGAAGGCTAGAATCATCCATGAGCTAGTGAACTGGAGTTAGAAATATCACTATTAATTCTGTACACTTAATGTTGACACACACACATCTTACCCAGAATCATGAGGGTATGACATTGAGATATAGGAGTTTCAATGGCCAAAGCTGGAACAATTTGAGCAGCAGAATAAACAACTATTGGATTATAACCCCAAAATATCAAGTATATATTCATGAGTTCATACTGATATAAATAAATGATTGAATAACTAAAGAAATGAGGAAGACAGATCAATATCCCTTGCAAATGAAATCTAAAAAAAATATGTGGGTACTCTGTTCTCAATGAGAGGAAGCACAATTCCCCACATCTTAAGTGGGGGCTGCACATAGTTACTTACTTCCAAAGACTAATATATGAAAAAGGAGAAAAAAGACTAATTTGAGAGTGGAGAAATATAACAACCTCTATCTTAGCTAGGTAATCAAGGTCACATTGGCCTTGAGAAACCATGCTGATAGTATGTAGTTTTGAAGTGATATGACGAAAATGGCACTTTACCTCTGTGTGCTTCCTCTCAAACACCTATTAGCCGATCGTAATCTTTAGAAAATCATTAGTCAAATCCCAGTATTTCTACAAAATACCTTATCAGTACTATTCAAAACTGTCAAAGTCATAAAAAAATAAAGCCCTAAGAAACTGTCACAGCCAAGTGGATCCCAATAAGACTTAAACACCGAAAGTAACAGGGTGTCCTGGAACAGGAATGACATTAGATACAGATAAATTGAACAACAACAACAACAACAAAAAGAATTAAAAAAAACCAGTTAAGATCTAAGGAAGTCTGAACAAAGTATGGACTTTGATACGAAAGTATCAGCAGTGGTTCATTAATTGTAACAAATGTACTATACTATTGTAAAATATTAACGTTAGGGAAACTGAGTGTATTGTATGTGGGTTTGGGAATTATGTACTATTAACAACTTTTCTGTAAATCTAAAATTGTTTTTTAAAATTAAACATAGTAACATTTTCTTGGGAGGTACACATTTGTGGTTGGAGTTGTTTCATGTCAAATACTATACAACCTTCTCTGCAAAGTGAATGGCACCCGTAGGGTGGTGTAGCGCAGTGTCCTCTATCCCTATCATGTAACCAAGCTTCCTGCCATTAGTTTTTGCATTTGCTTTGCCATCAACTTATAGCCCCGTAAATGAGATTCACTGCCTGTAGGTTTGGCCTCCCTTTGAGGCAATCCTCATTTACCCGCAAGATGAACAAGGTTCTCACATCCGCAGGAATTCCACCATGGAGTAGGTAAATATGCATGAGGCACAGTATCATGTCTGCAAAGATCATGTCAATGACCGACTCCTAAGCTCCTCATTAAGCTTTTTCCCACCACACAGCTCTGCTGGTTCCCCCACTGGGATTGAGTAGCCATTGAGAGGATCGCTCCTCGATTTTCCTAACCCACTTTACATTTACCTCTAAAAACATTCCCACTGTGAAAAATGTTTTGATGCACACCCATCTTTTGAATATAGTTTTTTGGTAATGAAAAGGTTTTGTGTTTTCTTGTTTGTTTTCTCAGCATCTACTGAAGTGCTTGGCATGTAAATGGTACTTAACAAATATGCACTAATTGGATGAATAAATGAAACTTGAATATGAGTACTGGCCTCATTTGAATTAGGAGGTTGGGATGAGAATCTGTCAGAGTGAAGTCTCCATCTTATGGTGTGATTTCTTCCCATTATGGTATACACATATGCACATACAGAAATTTTCTCTAATTACCTCATAGAGTTGTGCTGAGAAAATGGAAAATACTGTTAAAATGTCTGTGTGTTTGTGCGATTATGTATTTGTGTGTTTATCTCACGACTTCCTGTATTAGAACCAAATCATCCTAAAATATGAAACCATATAGGAATCATCCTAAAATATGAAACCATACAGGAATCATCCTAAAATATGAAACTATACAGGGATCATCCTAAAATATGAAACCTTATAGGGATCATCCTAAAATATGAAACCATACAGGGATCATCCTAAAATATGAAACCATACAGGAATCTGTTAAAATGTCTGTGTGTTTGTGCATTCATGTATTTGTGTGTTTATCTCACAATTTCCTATGTTAGGACCAAATCATCCTAAAATATGAAACCATATAGGAATCAGGTCGATATCACATTTTATAGCAATTTCATGATATTAAAAAGGAATTTTGAAACTTGAGTAACAAAAAATTTTCTAAAGTTTGCATTTTCATCATATTACTTTCGGTAGTTGAGGGACACTTTGGAGACATATTGTTTTACAAAGTGGTTTAATAGTCACTTAACTATATGAGACTTAACTTTTGAAAATATTAAGAAAGCCAACTATACACCATCGTACTCCAGAGAATATCTACCTATTATTTGAGTATTCCAAGCCATTATCTCTTGATTCTTTTATTATTAATGCAAAACACTATAGGTATGTTATCTAAAAATTCATTATTATTCTGATCTTCTCAAATCTGGGGCAATGTCTTAAGGCAAAGGCTAATTGTCAAAGCCACATATCGGAACATTTCTACTTGAATTAAGGAGCTGCCTGGGAGAAGAGAAGCATATGGAATTGCTTTATAAAGGTGATGATGATGTTGAGATTCTTATGTCTCTCAGTGGGACTGTTGGCGTGTTTAACATATTTAATACATTTGAGCATTTCACCTTAAGGAAAAGCAATTAGAAGTCATAATGGAATACTCTGATTTACTTAATGCTATGTAGAGTATAAAAATAAGTAGAAACGATTAAGGAATGGAAATTTGGGACTGCAATCTGCCTCAGGGATGAGTGTACATACCATAGAAAGCAGCATTTGGCTTTTCGAATACTGCAGCATGTGGCCAAACAACAGCCAGCATGGAATGGACAGCTCTGCCCCCATAATGCTCTTTGAGCTCAAACCCCAAGGTTCCACAGGCTTTGTGCAACCAGTTTTATCAGGAAAAGAGAGCACATAATAGGTAGTAGATGATTCACAATGGCAGACACTCTTCTGCAATCTGGAATACTCACTAAATAGGCTAACATGATTCACTCATAAAAGCCTAATTATGACTCTCAGTGCTAGTTATCACTACACGTTTTAATAAAACTGTCAATTGTTTTTGACCAATATTGCAAACAAATAACATAAAAATGAAAGCCATAAGAAATTTAGCATTTAAATTAATATGATATAAAATTCTGTGTGGAATGATGCTACTTCTCTATACCTATTAAATCACATTCTCTTCATCTGAGCTGGTAATAGTAATGCTTGTCTCAGCACAAACTACAGAAAGGCCCATGTGTGTCCACCTAAGCAAAAACAGGTAGAATGTCCCCCCTGCTGGGGAAAATCATGCAGGTGCCTTGTCTACTCTGCCTTTGCCAGACCAGGGTCAAGCTGCATTTCAGCAGTAGGGCGAAGACATTTTAATTACTTAGTATCACAGTAGTGATACGATGCTGATAACTGTCGCCATGCTGTGATGTTTTCCCCAAAAATATTCCCAAGAAAGGATTTTACATTCCTTGCTTTCCACCACAGACTAGAAAGCAGACACTTAGCCATATTTGTCCTTTGAAGATGGATCTAGCTATGCAACTCCTGATGTGTTTTTTCTTGTTTTTGCTCTTTACATGTTTATTATTTCAGAGATTTGCATGGACCCTAAATTGAATCACAAGACATTTTAAAATATGGAATTTCAAGGGAAAAACACCAATTAAGTTGACTGGTATTGTCGTAAGTTAGCCACCTTAAAATCAATGCCATATTTGAAAATGTATGCTTGAAGGTCCAAAATAAAATGGGTTATAATTTAGATGGGCAAAAATAAAGAAGAGAACTTCATTATTTCTTTTAGTTCAGCTATTTTTCTTAAATATCACCTCAGCAGTTTTCCAGTAACTCATTCCCTGTTGTAGCAATAGGAGGTCGCATTGTATTTATACTTCCCCTTGCAGTACTGTCTCCTGACTTCCTGGTCACAGGGTATGTGCTGGCCGGTATCTGAAGGTGAATCAGCTTCACTTCAGTTCCCACTGACACTGAGAGTGTTCTAATGTTAGGGCATGAGTCCTATTGAATATCTGGCCTGGTCATCAGCCAGCACACTACATACTCACTGAGGCCATTTGTATTAGTGTTCTCCAGAGAAATAGTGTGTGTGTGTGCGTGTGCGTGTGTGTGTGTGAGAGATGGGAATTGGCTTATGTAATTATGGAATTCAAGAAGTACCAAGATCTATCATCTACAAACTGAAAAACCAGGATAGCTGGTAGAGTAATTCAGTTTGAGTTTGAAGGCCTGACTGATACTGGGGCCAGGGGAGTAAGCACTGGAGTAAGTCCTGGTGTCTAAAGCCCTCAGAGCCAGAACCTCCAATGTCTGAGGGCAAGAGCAGACAGACAACATCCCAACTCAAGGAGAGAGAAAATTCCCATTTTCTCTATGTCTTTGTTCTAATCAGGCCCTCACCAGACTGGATGATGCCCTCTTACCTTGGTGAAGGTGGAACTTCTTTAATCAGTCTACTGATTCAAATGCTAATCTCTTCCAGACACAGCCAAAACAGAAATAATGTTTTACCAGCTATCTGGGAATCCCTTAATCCAGACAAGGTTATAGAACATCAATCATCCCACCATTCATTCATGCAGCACTGCCATCTGCATTCCGGTTTTCTTGTGGAACATGAGGGAATGCATGGAAGACTTTCAAAGCATTTGGAAGCCAAAGAGAGAGTCAGGACCACCAGCTCAGGCCCTCTGTATGTTTGCCATGCCATATTGTCTTTCTTTGGATTTAGAAGCCCATTAAGGATTTGGTCATATGGGTGGCAGACCCCTCCCAGAGTTTCACATATAGAAAGCAGAGGCATGGAACACCTCTCCTTCACTTAGCATTTCCCAGAGTTTTATCTCAGAGGGAGTAAGGACAGTATGATATGATTCTTTATTCTTCTCCCTGTCTCTGTCCCTTGGCATGCTAAACTTTCAATCTATATGTTTGAAACACCTTTAAATATTAGTTCCTGAGTGTGCTTTAACTATGATATAGTAATAAATTAGACTTTACTCAGCCTTTGTAGGTTACAGATTACATAGAAAATTTGAAATGCTTAACGATTCTTTTTAATTTTTTTATTACATTTTTATTTTATTTTTGTGGAGATGGGATTTCACCAACTTGCCCAGGCTGGTCTCAAACTCCTGAGCTCAAGCAATGCTCCCATCTCCACCTCCCAAAGTGCTGGGATTAGAGGCATGAGTCACCATTTCTAGCCGCTTATCCAGTTTTACACAAAAATTTTAAGTCCACCATTTTCCAAAGGGCTCAAGAATTGTATTTTGGTAGGCCAATTCTTTATTTGCACTTTTATTACTATAGCTGAAATTTCCTTCAACTTTTCTTTTGTGTCAGTTGACTATTTCTCTGATCAACTAAGGTGATCATCACATACAGAGAATTATCCAAAAAATACATTTTTATATTCTGAAGAATAGAAACACACACACACACACACATTCTTGTTTCATCCATTATTTTGAAAATGTTAGTGTCATGTATGTGTACATGTGTGTGCTATGTGCTTTTATGTGTGTATACATATATATAAAAAACTTGTTTATACATGTATATATACATAAAAGCACTTATGTGTATATATACATATATGTATATATATTTATATAGATTTTAACTGTGTATATATGTACACACATATATATACACACATAAAAACACGGAACATGAATATATGTTATGTGTGTATATATGTGTGTGTTTACATATATATATACACACACACACACATAAATGCACACAAGAGTTTTACAAAATTCATGGAAAATGCATATTATAGAAAAACTATGTATGAATTTAAAATTTATACACCAAAATAAACTCACAGTAGCTTATTGTAACATGTCTAAACAGGATCTAGTTTGAGGCACTAGGAAGGATAGAAATCAGTTTGAAAGGGCACCTATCAGAACAACATGAATGCTGCTTAAATTAAAGCAAGCACAAACATCAACATTATGGTGAAACTTGGGTGGAAAAACAGTAAAATCATTGATGCTTTATGATATGGTTTGCCTATATCCCCACGCACATCTCATCTTGAATTCCCACGTTTTGTGGGAGGATCTAGGTGGGAGGTAATTGAATCGCAGGGGCAGGTCTTTTCTATGCAGTTATTGTGATAGTGAGTGAGCCTCATGAGATCTGATTGTTATTTTAAGTGTTCATTCTCCTGCACAAACTCTCTTCTTTTGTCTGCTGTCGTGTGAGATGTGACTCACCTTTTGCCATGATTGTGAGGCCTCCCAAGCCACGTGGAACTGGAAATTCAATAAACCTCTTTCTTTTGCCAATTGCCCAATCTTGGGTATGTCTTTATCAGCAGCATGAAAATGGACTAGTGTACTTTATAAAAAGGTTACAAAGACAGTGCCCCAAAGAAATCAGCAGCTTGCAAATGGATACTTCATTTCAAGAAGGGATCAGGCATGTTGGAGATGAAGCCTGCAGTAGCAGACCATCCACATTGATTTGGGAGGAAATGATGAATTTTTGTCATGCTCTAGTTGAAGAGGACAGACGACTAACAGTAGAAACAATTACCAACACCATAGGCATCTCAATTAGTTAAATTTACACAACTTACACGACTGAAAAATTAAAGGTGGACATACTTTAGACTCTGTGGATACCAAACGTTGCACCCAAATCAGCTGCAGACAAGAGCAGAGTTTTCAAAGGAAATTTTAAACAAGAGCCATCCAGATTCAGAAGCATTTCTTCAAAGAGTTGTAACAAGAGATGAAACATGGCTCTACCAGTATGATCCCTAACACAAAGCACAATTAAGGCAGGGGCTTTGAAGTGGTCCAGTCAAAGCAAAAGTGGACTGTTCAAAAGCACAGGTCATGGCAACAGGCTTTTGGGGATGCTCAAGGCATTTTGTTGTTGACTTTCTGCAGGTCCAAACAACAATAACATCTCAGTGTTTTGAGAAATTTACCCACAGCTTTTGCATTAAAAATCTAAGGAAGCCTCACCTGAGATTCCTCCACCATGACAATGTTCTTCCCCATTCCTCTTATTAAACAAGGTAATTTTGCAAGTATTTTGATGGGAAATCGTGAAGCATCCACTGTACAGCCCCAATTTGGCTACTTCTAACTTCATTTCCTTTCTCTGTTTTTAAAAAAGGTCCTTAAAGGGCACTGATTTTTCTCCAGTTAATAATATGAAAAATATTGTATTGACATAAATTACCAGGACTCTCACTTCTTTAGGAATGAACTAAATGGTATCATAGCTTACAATATGTCTTGAACTTGATGTAGATTACACTGAGAAATAAGGTTCATATTTTTATTCTTATACCTTAATTCCATTTTCCATAAACATTTTGAATTCTCTTTGTTTATGTGTGTATATGTTTATATATAAAATACATATATGTATTATATATAACTTGTATTATAAATAATATATATTATAGATATTAGACAGTGTATATATTATATACAATAACTACTATATATTTTATATATTATATACTCTAATATATATTAATATATGTATTATACATGCAAAATGTATATTACATAAACATAAATATATGTATTTATAGATACATAAATATTTATTTACATAAATAATATATTATCATTTATGCGATACATATATGCACACACATATATGAGACAGAGATAGTCTACTAGGTTACTGGTGTTTTAGCAGAAATTTAAGTAAAAAATGAATTTTTAAACGTCTATGTAGTAAAATCTCTCATAGTCTAATGATGAGAGATATAAAAAAACAGTACATTTAGAATAAGAGAATATATAATAAATCTGATAACTTGGATGCACACAAACCCTATTGAACATGGATGGAATTTCCATTCACTTCCAAGGTGCAAACTGTAAATAACTGCCCAAAGTATTTAATATTTGCTCCCATTATCAAGAACAAGTAAATGATGATCATGTTGATAAAGGAATGAATGCTGTTCCTTCAAAAGAGAGCATCTTGAAAATTATGTAATCATAGTCTATTTGTACAATTGCAATATATTTGGTATTATCAGGATGTAAGGTGATTTGTGGAAAACTTGTTAGCAACAAGACCTAAGAGGCAGCCTAAGGCCATATCATGGAAGACAAATGAGTACTACACAACACCATGAGCATGCCACATCTTTTTCACACAATATAATAACATTTAAAATTTTTACATTTGAGAAGATAAGAAAAGTTTTCAGAGACATCAAGATATTTTGAGCCTGTTATCCTATAATTGGGACCATTAAGAGTGATAATAGTCCTGAAACTATGCATTACTTCTGCAATTTTCTTCATAAAAATTAATTTATATACTTAAAATAACCAATAAACCATTACTAAATATATTCTCTTGGCCATCATTTGAATAGTACTGGACTGATGAATAATATTTTCACGTGGTCTTAACCAGACTATACTCTGGTTTGCATTTTACTTTATATTTACTTTTCCAGATATTTACTATTCAGACAAGTAATTGGGCAAATTGTTTCTTTGTAGTTTAGTTTTTAATAACATAAGCACCCTTCTTATATTTTCCAAGCATTTTCAGCATGGTAATGTCAACAAACAAAAGCCTATTATATGAGAGAGTAAAGTTGATATATAAAAGAAATATAACTTTTAACACCACAATGTAGCTCGAAACAACAGCAAGAACAAATCTTGCTTCCTCTGCCCAAAAGAAACGCATACATTTTTTATTTACCTTAAAAAAGGGACACAAGTTCATTTATCATAGTGTGTAAATATTGAAACTACATTAAAAATTCAAGTGTTGGTATTATAATTATATTACTCATAATAAAATAATGTAAATCTTATCTTCATCCATCAAGTTTTTACAAACTGTTGGCTCTGTCTAGGTCTTTCAGCCAGTTCTCTTATAAATTCATAAATATTAGAAACAGAAATTTAATAGGTTTTAAATACTACACCAAAAAGATTCTTTGAAGAATTATGTGTTTCAATCACTGGAAATGAAAATAACATGTATGATAGGCCTTTTAGGATGCTGACAAAACATCTTCATCTATTAGGACAAGAAAATTGTCCTAGTGTGCACTATATAGGGAGCATATTATATAAAATTGAAGACTGTATTAGGAATATTCTGCGATATGTATTTTCATCTTTGCTACTGATATATTTGCTTTCTCCTGTGGTCTGAATATTTGTGTCCTCACAAAATTCCTCTGTTGAACCCTAACTATCAATGTGATGATATTAGGAGGTGGGGTTCTCGCAGAAGTGATTCGTTCACAAAGGTGAAGTTCTCATGAATGGGATTATTTCCGTTAGAAAACAGGCCCAAGAGAGCTGCCTTCCTCCTTACACCATGTGAGAACACAGCTAGAAAGTGCCATCCATGAGCCAGGAAGTGGGACCTCACCAGAGATTGAATCTGCCAGTACCTTGATCTTGAAATTCCCAACCTCCAGGCTGTGAGAAATAAATGTCTGTTGTTTAAAAGCTACCCAGTTTATGGCATTTTGTTACAGCAGCCTAAACAGGCTAACACCTTCCCCTACCTAGTTTAGAAATCTGTACTGCTCATACTTACAGAAAAAAAAAATATGTGTGTGTGTATATATATATACACACACACAATTTTTTTCTCTACCTTTGGATATTCTGAGTGTGGTAGTTCTGTGGTTGACTGGCACCACTAATGAATAACAATAATAATAATAAATACAATATATGACATATAACCTAATAATAGAAACCCAGACTTAGTAGTGACATAAAAAATGGACAGATGGATTTATTTTTGTAAAAAGAATGCCATTCGCCTCCTTAATTCATCTATGTGAATATATAATATTTATACAGTATTAACATCTAAAGTAATGGAAAAAAATCATTGGCAACCATATGTAATAAAAGTCCCTATGTTACTAACTGAATGAGGTGGTGCAAATGGACAGTCATTATGCTGTAATGGACAAAAACCTGGAATCTAGAACTTGTTTGCCTGGATTTAAGTTTTATAAATAAAAAAATATAAATATGGTTTATTCATATATATACATATATACCTTATATAATGACATACATAGTGTATTACAGTTTTTCTAAAGTAATAAGACCAGCTTACTTCTGGGAGAACTCTATTTCATTTAGGCTTCAAAAGGACTGCTTTAGAAGACATACTAAAAAAAATTTTTTTCAATAATTCTGAGAACCAGTCAAGATTTACTGCTTGTATATATGCAAATCTTTTCTAAAAACTATGAATTTAAGAAAATCAACATCTAAGTCTGACAGGTTTTAACCATACATACATACTCTTTTAAAAGTGAGTGATTGACATGCTTTTCGGCACGTTAATTTTGAGTCACGACAATTGTTAGTTTCACTGTGTCCCCACCCAAAATCTCATCTTGAACTGTAATCCCCATAATCTCCACGTGTTAAGGGCAGGACAGCCAGTATGCTGTAAATGGACAGCCAGTATGCTGTAAATGGACAGACAGCCAGTATGCTGTAACGGACAAAAGCCTGGAATCTAGAACTTATTGGCCTGGATTTAAGCTTCAACTCTGCCACTCTTAGGTGTACGACCTCGGACACAAAACAAAGACTCTTTGTGTGTTGGTTTCCTTATCAGTATCTTGGGAGTAATAACCATATCCACCTCATTAAATGAAATAGTACCTTAAAAACACTTAGAATAAGACCAGAGAGAGACAGAGAGAGAGATTTATAATAGATTTGTTTGGTATATTAATTAAAAACTGAAAAAACAAAAGTCCTCGTATTATGAATGTTTTCTTCTTTTTGAGTTGCAGTGCAACTCCACGAGGACCAGTTAATAGCAGCTATACCTTTGCAACATGTGAATGGGAGCTGAGCTCAGCACCCAGTCTCATCTGAGCACTGACCTCTCACCCTGGTTGACTCCACCTCCAAGTGTTTTTCATCATTAGTTTGTCAGCTGGGACACAGATGATTAATTTAAGATTTTATTTGGGGTTTACTACATAGTACTCATATTAGAGAGACTCAGTAGATGCTACTAGTATAGTAGATGCTGCTAGCAAATAAAGTCTGCGCCTTGTTATTTACTTAATATTTGGGTTGACAACACAAGCGTGAGAAAAACTTAGAATTTTCTCAGTTCACACATTTTCCTAATACGTCCTTTTGTACAAATTTCCTTTTCTGGTCTTTGTGCAAAAAAGTAAATAACGTAACAAGCATGGGTATAGATAATATTTTATAAAAAAGAGAGAGATTTTTGCTGTTGAAAACTGTATTAATGGGACAAATTAATTTAATAATAAACATACTGTGAATAAATATATATATACTGTATGATATATTAACCTTTAATTTTACTTTTACAATTAGTAAAACTTAAAATATTTTAAAATTATTGGTGAAATTCTCTCTATATCAATTGAGTATGTCAAGTGTTAATACATATGTTTTATATAGAGTTGAAAGTAGATAATCAGTTCTACCAAGGAAGCTTCCAGAATAACATAGAGGTCATCTGGGATAAGAAAAATGTTTCTGAAAACTGAGGTGTCAGTTTTAGCTGGACAATTGCCTACAACTTGCCTGAGACCTAAGACTGGCTCAGATATACAAAGGGTAGATGATAAAAACATACTCATCAGAGAACATATGGGAATGTAACCTTAATTTTTATTTTTAAAAAGCACGAGGACAGGGGAAAGCAGATAGGGATGTCAAGGGTGCAGCTTTTCATCTTGTATTTTCAGAGGTGACAATCTGCTTGTAATTTAATTTTTACTTCTTAGTATAAAATTACAACTATGGTCATCAGATCTTAGATATTAACAGCATGTTTGAAAAGCTATCTGTTAGTGCTATTAGTATGTTTCTTTTTTTCTTCTATGTAGTTCTAAAATAATATGGGAATATATTTTTTTTCTCTATTACTTATAAAATGAGATAAATCAACCCCTCTTTTTCAACAGGATTTCTCCTGAAATACCTATACCTAGGGAACACTGCCACAAAAAAAAGTTGGTTACTACTTAACTTTCCAGCATTTTTTTCCCCAAAATAAATGCTGGAGAATGATTAATTTTCATCGGAGCACCTCATACATAATGCATAAGTTAAGCAATTAATTTCTTCCTTTGGTATTAGAAAATTACCCTGGGAAGATCAGGGTGAGGAGGCAGTAAGTAACAGGAAGATAACTATTGCCCTGATTTAATTCAGTTTCTTCTTTCTTCTTCTCCATATTAATTCTCATACTTAAGTAAAACAGATAGGTCTATAAACCTTCCTAAAGGTAAAATTAACAATATAATGATTCTTATTTTGATAATAATAACAACCGGTAAAAATGTCAAGTGTTTGCTATACATTTGGAAATATTCTTCATTCTTTAATATTATTTCAGTTAGTTCCCACAACAATCCTATGACTTATGTATTCTTAATACCTCTATTGTACAGATGAAGGTATCAAGAGAAAAGATTCTAAATAACTCACTCAAGGTTACACGCTAAAGAATGTTAGCAACAAAAAGGTAATTAAAATGAACTTCATAGACCACTTACTTTCACTAGCATACCAACTAGGTAATATTATGGAAATGTTTAACATTACCACATGTGAATACTATCCATCGACTTCTCTCCCTTTTATAGGTAAAACATGGTGTTGATGTCTACCTCTATATAATCATAAAAATATTGTAGTTTTCATGCCGAACCTTATTTGTAGCTGAGATAAATCACTTAGCACTGTGGAAGTCAATAGAATGTATATTTTAAATATTAAAATGAATAAATACAAAGGAACTGCCTGACATAAAGCTGTGTAAAGTTTTTAAATATGCTCTCAGATGTTGTAAGGATACTATAAATTATATTTTCTTTGTATAGTTAGCTTATGGTTTATATTTAAAAGGGGAATTTCATATTATTATTTAAACTACATGAAATGTCAAATTGATTTATTATGTTTCCAGCCTATTACTATGTAATTTGTTGGGAATTATCATGAAAATTAATTCTTTTATTCAGTTTGAGACATTTTTTCCGATGCCCACCTTGGCCAAATATCAGACAGTTTCCACAGCTTCTGTCACTTTCTTTTTTTTTTAAAGTTATTATTATACTTTAAGTTCTAGGGTACATGTGCATAACGTGCAGGTTTGTTACATATGTATACTTGTGCCATGTTGGTGTGCTGCACCCATCAACTCGTCAGCACCCATCAACTCATCATTTACATCAGGTATAACTCCCAATGCAATCCCTCCCCCCTCCCCCCTCCCCGTGATAGGCCCGGTGTGTGATGTTCCCCTTCCTGAGTCCAAGTGATCTCATTGTTCAGTTCCCACCTATGAGTGAGAACATGCGGTGTTTGGTTTTCTGTTCTTGTGATAGTTTGCTAAGAATGATGGTTTCCAGCTGCATCCATGTCCCTACAAAGGACACAAACTCATCCTTTTTTATGGCTGCATAGTATTCCATGGTGTATATGTGCCACATTTTCTTAATCTAGTCTGTCACTGATGGACATTTGGGTTGATTCCAAGTCTTTGCTATTGTGAATAGTGCTGCAATAAACATACGTGTGCATGTGTCTTTATAGCAGCATGATTTATAATCCTTTGGGTATATACCCAGTAATGGGATGGCTGGGTCGAATGGTATATCTAGTTCTAGATCCTTGAGGAATCGCCATACTGTTTTCCATAATGGTTGAACTAGTTTACAATCCCACCAACAGTGTAAAAGTGTTCCTATTTCTCCACATCCTCTCCAGCACCTATTGTTTCCTGACTTTTTAATGATCACCATTCTAACTGGTGTGAGATGGTATCTCATTGTGGTTTTGATTTGCATTTCTCTGATGGCCAGTGATGATGAGCATTTTTTCATGTGTCTGTTGGCTATATGAATGTCTTCTTTTGAGAAATGTCTGTTCATATCCTTTGCCCACTTTTTGATGGGGTTGTTTGTTTTTTTCTTGTAAATTTGTTTGAGTTCTTTGTAGGTTCTGGATATTAGCCCTTTGTCAGATGAGTAGATTGCAAAAATTTTCTCCCATTCTGTAGGTTGCCTCTTCACTCTGATGGTAGTTTCTTTTGCTGTGCAGAAGCTCTTTAGTTTAATGAGATCCCGTTTGTCAATTTTGGCTTTTGCTGCCGTTGCTTTTGGTGTTTTAGACATGAAGTCTTTGCCCATGCGTATGTTCTGAATGGTACTACCTAGGTTTTCCTCTAGGGTTTTTATGGTATTAGGTCTAACATTTAAGTCTCTAATCCACCTTGAATTAATTTTCGTATAAGGAGTAAGGATAGGATCCTTTCCTTACTCCCGTTTCAGCTTTCTACTTATGGCTAGCCAATTGTCCCAGCACCATTTATTAAATAGGGAATCCTTTCCCCATTTCTTGTTTTTCTGAGGTTTGTCAAAGATCAGATGGCTGTAGATGTGTGGTATTATTTCTGAGGACTCTGTTCTGTTCCATTGGTCTATATCTCTGTTTTGGTACCAGTACCATGCTGTTTTGGTTACTGTAGCCTTTTAGTATAGTTTGAAGTCAGGTAGCGTGATGCCTCCAGCTTTGTTCTTTTGACTTAGGATTGTCTTGGAGATGCGGGCTCTTTTTTGGTTCCATATGAACTTTAAAGCAGTGTTTTCCAATTCTGTGAAGAAACTCATTGGTAGCTTGATGGGGATGGCATTGAATCTATAAATTACCTTGGGCAGTATGGCCATTTTCACGATATTGATTCTTCCTATCCATGAGCATGGTATGTTCTTCCATTTGTTTGTGTCCTCTTTTATTTCACTGAGCAGTGGTTTGTAGTTCTCCTTGAAGAGGTTCTTTACATCCCTTGTAAGTTGGATTCCTAGGTATTTTATTCTCTTTGAAGCAATTGTGAATGGAAGTTCATTCCTGATTTGGCTCTCTGTTTGTCTGTTACTGGTGTATAAGAATGCTTGTGATTTTTGCACGTTAATTTTGTATCCTGAGACTTTGCTGAAGTTGCTTATGAGCTTAAGGAGATTTTGGGCTGAGACAATGGGGTTTTCTAAATATACAATCATGTCATCTGCAAACAGGGACAATTTGACTTTTAAATATCTTTTAAAATCTGTGCTATTTACTAGAAGACCTTAAGCTCACATCCAGTATAAGATCTATCTCCTATCCTTTCCCAGAGGAGCAGACCTCTGTTGCTTCTGATCCTCTGAGGTCTGGGTAGGAAGGAAGAGATGAGGAAAAGGGGGCACAGTAAACATGTTGGTGCCATCCTAACCTCACAGCCAGTGACCTCTGTGACCGCAGGCATCTGAAGGCTGGTCTTCTATCATGGGACACATGCATGGACAATTCAGAGACATATCTCAAGGACGCGAGATCTCTATTGTTCCTTGACCCATGTAATGTATTTTTTGGATGACTATCTTAAGCTCCCTCTCACCTCCATCTGTGCAAAATTTCTACAACTGCAGTCCCTTAAGCTATGACTTATTCAGCTTCACCCTGTCAAAGACTACGAATGGCACTTCCCAGTTACTACCCTCTCCCGTTCCTGCTATTTCAGATGTATCGGCCAGTCATCTACAGAGCTCTTTAGGAAAAAAGGACAGCAAAAATTTCTAATCGGTCTCAAGGAACTACTTGCGATTGAGATGCTGGTCTCTCTTCTTTCAGGAAATCACAATTTCCATATAGACAGACAGATATGAATATGTAAAAAGTCACATATTCCTTTCCTCCATTTATCTGTCTACTTAGTCTCCCTGTCTGTCTTTTGCTATCACATACCACAGACTATAAAAAATATTGAAGCCACCTTGTAGGTTATGAGTAGCCCTGAGCACTCTGTTATGTATCTGTTACCAAGTTGTTCTTTAAAATGTGAAGTAGGATTCTTACGCATGGCACATGATTTCATATTTCTTACACTTTGTGAAAATTTATTAATATGAGATTTTCTGTGGCCATCATTAAATAACCTGTTTTGACTGAACAGTATAACTTCATCAACTATTTTTTCCTCCAGATATATCAATGAGTTCAAGCAAGATAAATGCCAAAGTTATGTAATTTTTAGAAAGATTTTGAAAAAATTTTACTGTATCTAATAACTACTCAGTACTAACCCATCTTGGAAAATAACACATTAATTCCATATTAATAATCTATAAAAATAGTCAATGGAAACCAAAAGAATTTCTACAAGTGACTAAGTAAAATAGATTGGATTCATTACTACATTCATTCTAGAAATATTCATTGTTCACTTTCTATGTGCTGGAAACATTCTTACACAATGATAAATGAACAAGCCTGACAATTTCTTGCCCATTAAGGGTTACATTCTAATAAGCAATAAAGACAACACTAATACCAGGTAGTTAAGTAATTTAATACAAAGCAAGACAAAGCCAGGGTCACCGGAAGTGGCAGTGGTCTTTCTCAGGAAGTTGCAGCTGATCACCGACCTGCATGAAGTGAGGTAATGGAAAATAGAAGTGTTTGAAGGAAGATTGCTTTAGTAACTGAGGTGGAGAGAGGAAAGAGGAGAAACTGCAGAAGTAAGTAGGGGTGGGAAAGTCCATGGCCTATGGGGAAAGTGAGGAAGTTGATTTTTATTTTCAATGTGCCGTGAAGCTGTTGAGATCACTCAGAGTTGGAAAAGAAACAGACCATGTGTTCCAACAGAATAACATCAGCTGTTATTATAGTAATTCACTGTTATTTATTGAGCAGTTATATTTTGTCAGGCACTATTGGTGCTGCTGGTTTTGCATGTCTTATTATTAATTCTTCATAACAATCATGCAAAATAGGTTGATTGGACCTTATCTTACAGATTACAAAGTGAGGTCTGGAAAGATGAAGCAGTTTAACAAATATTATACATTCCTTTAACTGAAAGCAACTAAACAAAGGTCTGTCAGGCTCAAGTACATGCACTGAGTGAACAACTAGTAGTTCACTAGTCTTAATTTTCTTATTTTTACCATTAACAATTTAAAGCTTACATACAAAGCTGTGAGTCAACTGAGGGAGATATTTAAGTACTGTGGGTAGTAATGTGAAGCTGTGCTATTTTCATAAATATTTTGCATTAATTTAGACTTTATTAAAATTTATAAAAATAAATTCTTAATATAATGGCTTTAGCTTACGAGCTGTGTTCTTGCAACACTCATGTGATGCAAAAACATAAAATAATTACTGAAAATAATACAAAGTATAATTTCTAGGAAGTTGCAACTTCCCTATTAGAATCAGATAGTATCTTTTGATGTGGTTAAAAGGAACATATTTTAGACTACCAAACAGATGTGCAATCATGTTTGTGCTTTTCCTGTGTATCCTATGATTGACGATAATCTTATCATCAACTCAACCAGGATCTATTTTAATATATCTTTTTAGTGCCACTGGACACAAGTATTAAAACCATTTGTACAGGAAATCCATTAATGTGCATTTTAATGAGTTGTTTATCCAAATGTATTCACTGTTTATAAGGCTTTTATTCATACAAAATTTCTGTGATCCCCAGAAAACCTTATTTATTTTTTCTCATCTATTTTTCATGGATTCCTCCATCTGTTTTTATCATACTTTTTAGTTTTTTGCCAAGATTACCTAGCATTCTTTTTCAAATAAAGGAAACAATACTTCATGGAATAATTCATGAGAATTTCTCTGACTATACACTTTCAATTTTCATGTCAATATGATAGAAACTTAAATGTTCTCTCGATTTGTACATTTCTATTTGACTTTCAAATTTTGGCTCCTTTAAATTTTCTCTTGTTTGGTATTTTCACTCTTTCCTAACTAAACAATGGTATCATTGCGTAAGGATTGACTAAATCTTATGTCCTCTCATCTACTTGTAATATCTTCCTAAATTATTTTACTTCAAATCTGGTTTTCTCAAGCTTTTGTGAAATGATAATATTTTTCTCACCAACTTAATGGTGCCTATTTCAGATTTATGAAAAACCTTCTTTATTACGTGACATGGATGTTTAAATTTCAAAGTACCAAGAAAATATATTATAATCATTTAACTACTCCACCAATAGTTCAAAATTACTCAAATTATTTGATTTAACACTTATGGCCAATTTGGTTCAGCTTAGTCTCACATGCTATTAACAAAAAATGATCATATGAACCAATTTTAAGAATTTTGTATTCACTACTTTCTTCCTGTTCAAGCTATAAATTTTGAAGTCTGCCTTGATTTGGATAGAATAATAAAGATCATTCTTAAAAGGTAGATTAAAATTAAAGTGTTTTATTATCTTGTTATCTAATGTTACCATAAAGCTTTATGCCCAACAGCTTAGCATTGATTTCCTTCTTAAGGCTACAATAAATGTAACTATTGCACCTAATTTTATATTCAGTAATAAAAAAAATGACACTGAAGCATCAGTCATATTCCAAGGTCTTAACAGAAAAGGAAATATTGAGAATTGTATCATGCTTTATTCCATGAATGGTAACGGTCAGTTCAGTTGATCATAATATTTAGAGTGAATAGTAACTAAAGTTTGAATCCAGTATTTTTTAAAGTTGTCTACATAATTTTTAGTAGAGATAAAAATTTACTTAAAATTTTCCACACTTTCCACCAGTTTCATAAAGTTTTCATTTAATTATGAGTAAATATTGACTTATATTTTGCTATTGTATTTTGACATAAGAATGTGTTTTGGGTTGCATATGAACAAATATATGACAAACTCCTAAATATATTTTCCTTTTTAATACAAAGTTGTAATATCAAAAATAATACAAATTTATACTATATAACTCTGATTAATATATACCAAGTATCTGTTCAAATTTGAAATCAGTTTTAAAGAGTGCGCTTGGCAAAGGTTTAAAAATATCAAACTAGAATGAATCATGATATCAGTCAGAAATCTGCTTTCCATATAAGGTAAATGTTTTAAATATTTATGTAATCACCCACATTATCCTAGGTGTTAAAATTTTAAAGTCTATCTCTATATAGTATCAGGAACTTAACCACATAAACATTTTATTCTTACTCTGTGAAAGATGAAAATTGGGTAAATAAAATAACACGAAAATATCTTAATTCAGTGCCTTTCTCACATTAACCAGCTAAAAAATTTCAGCATTTGCATTAGATGACATTGAAAAATAGTAGAGGAATATTTTAGTCATATGCTAGAGCTGGCTTTATAAGGCTTTTATTCATACAAAATTTCTGTGAACCCCAGAAAACCTTATTTACTTTTTCTCGTCTATTTTTCATGGATTCCTCCATCTGTTGTTTATCATACTTTCAAGTTTTCTACCAAGATTACCTAGCATTCTTTTTCAAATAAAGGAAACAATACTTCATGGAATAATTCATGAGAATTTCTCTGACTATACACTTCCAATTTTCATGTCAATATGATAGAAACGTAAATGTTCTCTCGATTTGTACATTTCTATTTGACTTTCAAATTTTGGCTCCTTTAAATTTTCTCTTGTTTGGTATTTTTACTCTTTCCTAAGTAAATAATGACATAATTGCACAAGGATTGACTACATCTTATGTCCTCTCACCTACTTGTAATACCTTCCTAAATTATTTTACTTCGTATCTGGTTGTATTGATGCCTGTGAGTTGATTGTTTACGTTTCTCCCCACGTCTGTTCAATGACAGCATGTAGGTAGCTTAAAATAACCATGGGGTATTTACTCCAAGGAAATCAGAAAACTCTAGACTAGGGCTTTCCCTGCCATAGAGCCAGGGCACAAAACTCTTTAAGACTACCCTTTGGTTCAAATATACATTAGTACTTTCAAAAATGTTGATGGTAAGAAGCCCTAATTATTTGACTGCACTGCAGAACCAAACATGCATGCTAATCTTTTAAAGCGAGGTCCCAACTCGTTAAGGTAATCATAGCTTTCATCCTGATCAGAGACAGCTGATTCTAAGGAGCTCAGGGATCCAGCTAATGACCCTGTTCCCTCAAAAGCATAGGTCTGGAGGGAATCAAAAGGAGGGGCACACGGATCAGTATCAGCTTCTTCGAGCTTTTCCAGGATGAACTTCCTGAATATGGCACTGTCGGGGCCAACTTGCAAAGACTGCCTGTATAGGCTCCTGATCTCAGCGCTGGTGGTTTTCCGAGTCTTGCGTTCCCGCATTATGGTGCTACTCCTCAGCGCTGCTACGTCAAAGGCCTCTGTATCTTCTTCTCCACCCCCTTCGTCATCATATCGGAATATATTCTCTCTGAAATCTTCACTTTTCTCAGGAAATAGAATCTGTTTTCTCCGTTGTTTTAAACCCAAAGTCAAAAAAATAAACCCTGATGAGGAAAGCATATCGGAATATCAATAAACAATAAAGAATATTATAAACATTACAGTCTTTGCTCTCATTTCAAGCTCAAGATGAGTGCTTAAACTTTATGATTATAAGAAAAGATACATTTGTTATTGAAAATTTGCCAAAGAGACTTGCAAATTACAAAAGAATGTATCACAATTTTTCTGGCTGATGACTTAGAGACAAAGAAAACCATAAAAATATAGTGAACTATTTTAGATGATGAACAATTTAACATTCAAAATCTATTTTTTCTCAAATATTAAAATAGAATAAAGTAGAATGATAAAAGTTTGCAACCTGAATGCATTTGTCAACTTTAGTAGCCAATGCTTCATATTAATAGTAGTTCAGAACAACAGAACAGTTTGATATTCCTTACTGAAGCAAAATTCTGTGGCATAATTATTTTCTAAATTAATATATATTGACTATGAAGCATACATCAGGCGTTCTTCTAAAAGCTTTATATTTATTGATTGATTTTATTCTTGTGAAAGCCATTATATTATTATATCCTATTATAGATGAGAAAACTGAAGCACATAGATGTTAAATGACATCGCTAGAATGACACAGCTAGTTGAGAGACACAATGGGATACTGTTCAGCCACCAACAGTGAAGTCATTTACAGCAACATAGATGAACCTGCCAGACATCATGTTAAGTAAAATAAGCTAGGCACAGAAAGAAAAGCGCTGCTTGATCTCACTTATACGTGAAATCTAAAAAAGTTGATTTCATAGAAGTAGAGAATACAATGGTAGGTACCAAGACTTGTAGAGTAGTCAGGGGAGTGGGGATGAAGAGAGGTTACTCAATTGGTACAAAGTTACAGTGGGACAGGAGGAATAAGTTCTGGTGCTCTATTATACCGTACGGTGACTGTAGCTAATAATTTATTTCAAAATAGGGAGAAGAGATAAATTTGGATGTTATCATCACAAAGAAAGGCTAAATGTTTCAAGTGACAACTATGCTAATTATGCTGACTTGAGCATTATGCAATATATACAGGTATTGAAACAACACACTGTACCCCATAGATATGGCCAATTTGTATCAATTATAAATACAATAAAATAAAGAAAGACAAAAGTAGAAAGTTGGGTCAGAGCCTGTGCTCTGTGATACCACATAAATTTCAGAAATTCTAAACTATCATGCATTTGAATCATAACACATTTGTGTATAATTATTATTTATTCCATAAGATAATTTTAATATCATGTAGAAACAGAAAAAATTCAGAACACTTTTGCTGTAATTTTAAATTAAAATGTGTGTGTGTGTCTTTGTGTGTGTGTGTGTGTCGTGTGTGTGTGTGTCTTTGTGTGTGGGTATCAAGGATAACTAAGCCCCCACCTAGGATCTTATGCACCTGTTCAGAATTTTACATGTAGGATTTGAAACACACATGAAGTCATGTTATGAATAGTATCACAAAGAGAAATATGGTCGTTATATAGTATTTATATAAAACTTGCATTTAAAATATCTAAAATAAATAAGGTCACCATGTTTGCATTCAGGTATTGTACTTTAGAACTCACATGATATATATGGTTGAAATAGAAAGGAGTCTAATAAACACTTTTCTGATCTGAACTGGAGATAAACATTTATAAAACATTCAAAGGAAATCACTATGATAATAGTTGACCCATAGCTCCCACCTGCTAAATTTTACTCACATTTGTAACTATGAAGCTGCCCCTTGTTTGTTTCTAGGTTTTCGGGGCTTGGTTTAAGTCTCTATCTATAGGTAGCTCAGTATTTGCAGTCCCCTCAAACTATGCGTTTACTATTTATTTTTGCTTCTGGATCTAGCTGTGTAGCTATGAATTCAGCTTCATAATTAAAGATCATTAAAAACAATTTTAAAAACTGAAGCTAGGTCCTAAACAATGGTAATGGTAGGTGGTAAATGAGGAATGGATGGGTTTTGAAGCCTTGAGAAAGATAAGTTCAGCGAAGACAAGGCAGGTCCTGAAACGTATCCCATGCCAGTTTGAGTGGTCAGTTTGGCATTTCAGAAAATGTCTGATATATTTGCTCTCACTATTCAGTGTAGTTTCATTGGCTTTTGGTCTGAAGTTTTGAGGGAGGCAAGAGCAGAGTTTAGATTATATATTTTGGCATTGAAAAAAGGAAAAGGTTATGCTAGATGAATATTTTATAGTCCTGAAAGCCCGATTAAGAACTTTTGGGGTTCAGGTGCCTCATCTGTGAAATGAATATAAATTATCTGCTTATAGAAACAGTGAAAGCAATGGAAAAAAAACAAGCAAACAAAAACTAATAGAGCTCTTTTACTGGGATTTCTTTCTTTTCTGTACTTGGATTTAAAAAGACGCTCTCTTATACATTCCTCATTTCTAACATTTACTGTCCTTTTTATTCACAAAAAGACTTTTGGATTATTTTTAGTTTTAATTGACAAATAACATACATTTATGGTACACGATGTGATGTCTGATATGTGTATACATTGTGGAATGATTAGATCAATTTAACTAATATGTTCATCACCTTAAATACTTATAAATAAAATTGGTATGTTGAAGAGATATCCACACTTCCATGTTCATTACAGCATTATTCACGACAGCCAAGCTATGGAATTGATGGAAGCTAAGTGTCCATCAGTGAATTAATGGATAAGGAAAATGTGGTATAAAACACAGTGAATGCTATTTAGCTTTAAACAAGAAAGAAGTTCTGTCATTTACAACAATGTAGATAAAACTAGATAACACTATACTAAGTGAAAGAAGCCAGGCACAGAAAGACAAATGCTGCATGATGTCACTTTGACAAATCTAAAAAAAAAATAAATAAATAGCTTATATAAGCAGAGAGCAGAATGGTAGTAGCAGGAGAGCGGGTGAGAGAATGAAGAGATGTTGGTCAAAAGACACAAAGTTTCAGTTAGATGTTAGGAATAAATTCGAGAGATCTATTTTACAGCATGGTAACTATAGTTAATAATAAGGTATTTTATACTAGAAAATTGCTAAGAGAGTAGATTTTACTGTCCTTTTTTTTTTTTTATTTTAATGCACCTTGGGCTCTAGTCAGCTGCAGTACAGTGTTGCATAACAGTGTGTTGTGGTCATGGAATCTTAGCACATCATTTTCTAGCTGTGTGACCCTTCGTAAAGCACATAGCTTTTGGAATTTCTATTCCTTCATCTATAAAATGTAGGTGATATTAGTTACTGCTTAATAAGGTTATTGTGAGGTTCGAATTGCAACGTGCATATAAAACACTGAACACTGTCTCCTGGAGTACAATAAGCACTCAAGAGAAGCTCACTGTTGTTATCACTAACTTTTACATATTTTATATTGTTACATTGTATATGTGTCAAGACCATGCATAAACAGATGTGTACATACACACTCACATACTCATACAATTCAAAGATCACATATTTATCCACTTATTTACTCCACTTGATTTAAGAATTATACTACATTCAGAGGAGCAACAAACATACACACAAACCCACATTATAATGCTATAATAGAATTGACTATTTTATGTATTTATTCTGTTATTTTAAATAAATGAGTATATGTTCAGTTCAGCAGTACCTACCAAATACTATCATAATGCAAATGAGAATAGGAATGATGACTTCTACCTACCAAATATTACCATAATGCAAATGAGAATAGCAATGATGACTTCTGTCTTGAATCCCATGGAAAGCATAAGCTCCTGGTACTGGCAGGTCTGTGTGCTCCCACTGTCATCGCAGTCACAGACATGGATGGTAAGGGTGTTTGTACTTGTAAGTGACGGGATTCCATTGTCGGCAATTAAGATGGAGATGTAGAAGATGGGCTCTTCTTGAAGGTTAAAACCAGTTCTATTAGTCAAAATGACAGCTGTGTTATCTAAAACAAAAATCCATGTGCATAATTTTTTCAACTACATAAGAGAAATTTGTATGTAATAGTCACATGTACTGGGGACAATAGTATAGAGATACGATCAAGTAAGTTCAAATAAAAGGAAGAGGAAATTTCTGATGAGAAGACAATTAAAACATCCACACTAAATTATTAGTGTTTTGACATCACCTAAACCCTAATTATGTAATCAGATGAATTATTTAAATTATGTAGTAAAATTAATATTTAATATTATTAAATATTGAGTTGATACTACTTAATTATTTAGTTGATTATTTAAAGTATTATGTTATTATTGAATTACTTAAACCAGTTCCAAAATCTCTTTGACATGTATATAAAACATATGTGTAACACAGAAAATAGCTTTTTAATCAGATATCAATAATTTATAGGAACTACTAATATGAAATATATGCTGATAGAGCTGGCTTTATTTGTGTTAATTACATATAACACGGTCTATTTTCTAATACTTGGGACCCATTATTTGTACAAATTCAGGGAATATACAAGACGTTCAAAGTTATCTGTCAAAGTAGATGATCTCAAATACTATATTTTCTAATTAGACAAAATAATTTCACTTGGTAGACAAGATCCTATTAGGATATTTCATGTCATATTGATGTTATTAATCTATTTGTATTTAAAATTCTGAAAATCATTATACTTAGTCACACTGATTCATGTACCTATATAAAGTCCATTCAAAAAATTCATGAAAACAAACAATAAGCACTTCAAATATATACAATTACTCTTCTGTGAATCCCAAAATATTATAAATAACTTTTGTCATTATAATTTCTTGTACCTCAGAACTGTATTTTCCCTTTCCTTTTTTTTTTTACCATCCCTCAAAATATTTTCTGTAGTTATCAGACAAATTTTAGAAGACAAGAGCAGTGAAAGGAAAATAAATAAAAGCCTTTTGAAATGCATGCTTAAGTAGGACATTTCCCAAATCACCTTTTTAAAGACAATTCACTATGAAACCCTTAAAGTCTATAAAGTCCATGTGATTTTATTTGCTAGGCAGATCTAAGGGTTAAGAGACAGTTGACACTTTTTAAATATGTATTTTATTAAATTACTTGCAACAACAAACGTTAAACCAAATCAATTTTGTATGCTTCAACATATTTATTTCACCTCAGTAATTTATTTTATATTAATATAAATGAATCTATATATACAAATATCTATGTATATAAATATATATATTTAAAAATTCCAGCTTAGACTCATTTATATTAATATATATGTATTTAAAAATACAATTTTTAACTTAAAAGTAAAATAATAAAAATATTTTTAAAAAAGGTTGAAGTTCGCAACATCAAAAAAAAAATAATAATAATACATGTATCCCCTGAATCTAAGAGTTCGTCACAGGGCTAAATTTTGGGGAAAGCAGTTTGAAGCTTTCTCAAAGAGCTTGAAAGAGATATTTGTGGGTTTTGGCTGAAATGTATTTGAGTTTCCTCCATGAGGGAATGGGACGAGGGCAAAACAGACAGAAATGTGTTGCATTTGCTCTCCTGTGACAGGTCTCTTCTGGAACAAAGCTTAACCTCAGCTGTAAGGAGAACTGCAGGTATTTGGTTACAGTTACCTGAGTAATAAATCAACTGTGTTTCATAACTTTGAAGTATAAAAAAGTTAAAATAGTAGTCCTTATAATGACAAAAATATCTCTCACTGAAGCTCATGAAAAAGCAGCAGCGCGGCTCTGTATATAGTTAATCCGCCTCTACCGAAAGGGAAAATAAATTCTGCCCCTACATAAAATTCTTTGAACACTTAATCCTTAGATTGATAAAAGTTATTTAGTTTTGAAGGAATAAGAACTGTATTAACCCAATTTCATATATTCTGAGCTCCTAACTGATGACCATAATATTTTGGAATCAATCAAGCAAACATGTCTGTAACTCAAATAAATGTCGTTTTCTTCCTCAGTCATAGATTGAAGTCTGAGTTAGACGAGAACATGAAAGGAGCCGTGGTATCAGAACTGCAATTATATTTGCAGGGTTATTCAGACTTTACAAGAGCTTAGAGCCATTGATAACTTTACAAAGTGTTTCTACTTTGAAGAAATGCGGTGAGAAATGGAGCTAATATTTTTAGAACTTAACACTGAGTTTTGTTTTCCATTTTCATTGTTACTCTCTTGCTTGATTTCCAAACATTATTATGTTGCAAGAACAGTATAAAAATCAATGCCATAAATTCCATTAAAGTCTAACATGAGTCACAAAAATGTATCAAAACTCATTATAAGTGAATGACGTTACCTTGATTGTCTATGATTGTAAAACTTGAAGAGTTAGTGTCTTCTACAGATAGATTAAAGTAAAAATGGTGCTCTTCTATGGATTCATCTCTATCCACTGCACTGATAGTCTGAATTACCTGAAAAAAAAGGGGGATAGATTTTTGTTGTTGTTTGGATTCAGGAAGATCACTGCTGTTATTATTATTAGCTTTTATTCACATTGCTTTATTACAATCAATAGGGACATTGCAGAAAATAGCTGTCAAATCAGTGGAGAATAGTAAAGTATTTTTCTCAAGTTAAAAATATGTTCACTGCCTTTTTTCAAAGGGTGTTGTAATATTACATAATAAATTCTTGTTGATGGATCAGGTGGATTCCAAACTCTAAGTTCGTTAGAAGTCTCCAAAGCATTTCTTTTGTATTACTCACACCCTCCCAGCCTACATTTCACTCTTTCTTCCTTCTTAATTTTTCCTTTATCTGAATGTCAGACGTTATGATTTGCTAAAGTTGTCTATTTCCTGTTTTTACTGAGAGCAAAACTGTGGTAGAGTTACTGGCTTACTAAACTATTTGCTAAAGTAATGAGATTTTTAATTGATTGAGGAAATAAAGCATTTAAAATGTAGGGGCAATGTACATGATTTCCTTTGACCCATAATGATTATAGGAAAGTGTTTTACATCAAATAAGTTCATGTCTGTATCTCAGATCATAAAACAGTGAAGTAATGCAGATATGAACAATTCCATTCTCAATTAATTTTCTTCTTTCAAGACATGAATGTGTCAGTCAAGTAGTTCATTATTGTCGAAAAAGATATGCTGTCAAGATCACATAGTGAGATTGTGATTAATTGTGGAAATTAAATTCATTATAGAAGTTATTGTTTTGAATTTTCTAGAATTAAAGTGCTTTTAACAATATGTCAAACAAAAATAGCCTTAGATGCAAGATGGCAAATCCAGATTTATGTTATACTTCAAAAAAATAGATATGTCTTCACAGGCATAAAGAACATTAGGAAACCAATACGATCTGTATATTACTTCTCCACATTGATTTTTGTTTAACTCATAACACATTACTAATAAATAATAATCATTTAGTGTTAATTAAGTAATGTAGCAAAACACATTCTATTCAATCCATGCTTATAATTATACATGTGGATATTGATTTGTGTTAAGGTAAAGCCTTCATGTTAGAATATCATAGGATTTTGTACAGGCTGGGTAGAGGGCAGAGGCTTGGAAACCCAATATTCTGAATCCTGGCTTTGCCATTTACAAGTTTTTAACCTTGAAAGATAAAAATATTAATCCTTAACCTTCAGGGTTCATTTTCAGGATTATCAGTTTTGGCTTGTCAGAGAGTTTGTCACACAACAAACTATTATGTGTTCCTATGTCTATTATGTGTTACTCATGAAAATAATCTCTTGTTGAGTTTTTGCATACCATGGTGTGCTGGATATTGTTAATAATAGGCATATGAATATCTCTATATGCATATTTACTGAAGTCATATTGATAACAAAGTATATAATTCATGTTTATCTTGCTGGCATATGTGGTTACAGTGTTCAGTTAAGGAATATTTTATTTTACTACCTGATGTTCTCTATTAAACATCAGCATCTGACTAAATGTTGCAAATGTCTCCCTTTGGGGAATGAAGACTTAAGAAGACTGGAGATACACTGTATATATACTGTATATATTTCAAAAGACTCTTAATAAATCAAAATATCTTATACATAGGTACAGGAAACTGAATGAGCAGGATTTCAACAGTCTGCCCCCTTTCAAATGAACAAGTCTTCACTTATATTTGCTCTGTAAGTTGGGCTTCCTATAAGATATGTTTTACTGGCTTTCATAATTGTTTTATAAAAATAGGAAGACACATAAAATCAGTCATATATCAAGTATTATGAATTTTATTGAATTTACCTTGAACAGGTACACGTAAAAATAAACACATATCTCTAACAAAGGGACCGCATTAATGTGCTCATAAGTCTTGACGGAGGATATTTATTTTTCCTTTAAATATAACAATGAAAAGGTTTTCATTTTCATTTTAAAATAAAATTCTGAGAAAAACTTCTATCTATTGCATTAGCTAAAATTATTATCTGGGACCTATCGCTGACCTTATACATTTATGAAAGGAGTAAACATAAATTAAAAGGTAAAAGTATATACCAAGAACAGCCATGGCTTGAGAGACTGGGAAAAGAGAAAAGGAAAATAACTCCAAATTATGGTCAATTCTGAAAGAAAGCTCAGATTTTTTTTTTTCTTTGTTTTTTTTTTTGAGACAGAGTCTCACTCTGTCACTCAGGCTGTAGTGCAGTGGCACGATCTTGGCTCACTGCAAGCTCCGCCTCCCGGGTTTATGCCATTCTCCTAACTCAGCCTCCCGAGTAGCTGGGACTACAGGTGCCTGCCACCACGCACGCCTAATTTTTTTTTTTTTTTTTTTTTTTTTGTATTTTTAGTAAAGACAGTGTTTAATTATGTTAGTCTCGATCTCCTGACCTTGTGATCCACCTGACTCGGCCTCCCAAAGTGCTGGGATTACAGGAATGAGCCACTGTGCCTCGCCGAAAGTACAGATTTTTAATATTCTTTTTGCTCTCCAGGTAGAATTGTGGCCAATTTATTTCTGACGCAATACATTCAATCATCTATTTACAGTGCATCGAAAGCTACAATGGAAATATATTGTGTAAGCCCCAAGAATCGAAAAGTAACTAAAATTATAAGAAGTTACCTATGGGCCAGGATCTGTTCTATACATTATCTTAGATAATCTTCACAATGGTCCTTTGGAATAAATTGTATTATTATTCCTATGGTATAAAGGTTTATATTAAGTTTCATATAAGCTAAATGTCTTAGGTAAGTAAATTGGCTGGGCCAAAATTAGAATGTAAGCTGATGTCATAGTCAAAATGAAATATGAGTAGTAAGTGTAGCACTCTAGGACATACTGTTCATACTCTAGACTTGTTCTTGTCCTACCAGATTTGCATACAAAATGATATCATAAAAAACATGGAATCCCAAAAGTAAGTAAAACTATGTCTCATAAAAGATAGTGACAGAGAAATAAGCAATATAATTTTATAGGATAAGGACAAAAAATAATGGTTAAAAACAGAAGAAAATGATGTGTTTTGATATGGGAGAAAGGGAAGATATTCTAGGGTAGAGTGCAGCCAGTGAGCTAATACTTGAATAAAAATATGAATTGATGAAAAAAGTATGATCCTAAGCAAAGAATATCATGAAAAATTAGTGAAGGCAAAGATATCATAATTAGGTATAAATATATGAAATTAATATTTTGGAGGTTAAAGATGGCCAATTATTGGAAGTTTCATAAGTTCCAATTTAGTTATTTTATGAGACTATAATCACTATTTGACTTTGAAGATAATCAGGAGAATAAAGAGAATCATTTGCTATTAATCATTATGCACTATGTCTTCTTTTAAGAAAAAGTCATGCATGGGCCAGTTTACTAAAATAACATTCCAGATTAATTATCCCGAGTCAAAAATAAGCCCAGTACTCACGTTCCTCAAACCAAAGACATGATTCTCATTAAACATGCAATTAATGGACAGCTAGTTTAAGATGCAACACTTGTACACAATGATTTGGAGCAAGCAATACATTTGTGTCTGTTTCCTTATCTTCATGGCAAGTCACAATGAAACCTACTTCCAGGATTAGTCAATCAATAAATTGTTGAACAAGATTATAAACTATAAATTGAATCATGAACTCTAAATCAATATAGAGATACTGAGTATTAATTTATATATGTCATCAATTCCTTGAAATGCATTTAATAAACTATAAAAAAATGCTTCTCAATAGAAAAATGTTAAACAAAAAGTTGAAGTTGTAATAAGTGAATATCTGGAAAGATTTTCTTAAAATCTTATCTGAGTTGCTTATGTAGTTATTCTAGGTAGCTATACGTTATATTAGGCTAAAGATGCAAATTGTCTCCCATTGCCAAGAAATTATTACACAAACATAGGTATGAGACCATCATGTTTTATATTACTCTAATGAGTAAATGATTTTAAATTACACCTGTTTTGACAAAATAAATCTAGAAAACTCAAAAAAGTTGTTGAACATCTGTTCAAACAGGCAAAGTACAAAATAATACACTAATAGAGTTAGAACCAAAAGAAAGTCTAGATTGTAGTAAGTTTGTTGTCTTTTTCTGTTTAGGAAAACATGAGAAGAAAAATGTTGAAAAGGTCATTATAGTATAATATTTTAGACCTGGATAGAACTGGGGATACTCTAAGTTTTATAAAAAGACTTTTCACAAAATTACATCATATATATTTAAATGTCATATATATCGTAATTGTTTTGCCATTAACTTGTAGAAATCTATATTCAGTTGAAAAATACGCATTCCTAGATTTTTATCTCAGTATGTATTTTCTAATTTTCCTTTTAAAGTTAATATTCCAAATATATTTTTTAAATTCACATAAAATCAGCATGTATACACAAAATATTAAATTGTAAAATATATCATCAGTATCTTAGATGTATCCATTTAAGATGTATTTCATTAGTACTTACAGTATGCCAAGCAATCCTATGCCCTGGTGGTACAATTATGAATAAAGTTAGTCTCTGTCACCACTGTTCACATTCCAGTGGTGTAGAAGATCAAGCAGAATTGCAAACTTAAAAAGTATTGAGGAAGTACAGATTACATAAATTACATAATAAAAGTTATAACCACCTAAAATACTTAATACTTAAACATTGTGGGGGGGAGGGTCAGAGAACCTTGTATCTATGCGGAAATTTGAAGATCATACTGTGGAAGTGAGTGGGGATACATCATGGACATATTAAAGAGTTTCGACATTCTACTGAGGGACACTCCCAGGCTCTAATTTGGAAATGACATGATTATTACTTTTATTTGGGATCACATGGTTCCAGGCAAAGGATTGCATTTTAGAATGCTCCTGCTGAGGACATCCTTAATGTAAGTCTGGAAATGGAGAATCTAGCCCACAAGCTATTGTCATTATCCTAATGAACAACTGCTTGGTAATCAAAATTTCTTTATGTGATATACAAAAAAAAAAAAAAACCACTAACAATCACAATTATGGATTGTGTTATTTTTAATGAGAAACAATAGAGAAATTACTGAGCAGTGTTCATAAATTGACGATGGTACAGTATGTTTCAAATAAAGATACAGCTCCTGGGTCCCAAAATTTGCCTAAATTTGCCACAATGATTTGGAGCAAGGGTATGCTGAACTCCAGAAGATGTCACCAAAGTAATGTTTTTTCACCACTTTCAAAAGGGCTATATATTCTCCTCACTATTTTCCATCCAGTAAAATCTGGTTATCCTGAAACTGCATGACTACAGACTTACCTAATAAATATAATTGATATATAAAACTGATACATTGCTGCATATGTGCTGTGAGATTGGATGAAGCAAAGTTTGATTTTACAGGAACATCCCTCTGCAGACCTGCTTAGGTCAGGTTCACTTCAGAAGAGAAGATAGGTCTCTATTAGGGTAGAAAGAATGATGATAGAGAGAAATTGATACATTAAAGACATATGTAGGAGACGGGATCAACAGAACCAAATGATTGATTGGATACGGAGAGTAAAGACTATAATTAATTAAAAATGATGTCCATGTTTTCTTTTTTTTCTTGCAAAACTTGATATTATAATAATTTTCCTGGGGATACTGAAAAAAGGGAAGGCTTGGGAGCAAATTTGGTGTAACCATGGGACATCTGAGTTGTTTTCTCAGGTTAGTCGGACACATAGCTTAAAATAGAAAAAGCAGGCAGAGATACAGTTATTTGGATATGAACTGTAGTCGAGAGGAAGAAGTGGGTAAAAGACGAAATAATGAGTTGAGGAAAACTTTTGGGCACAAAAGTGAAAGGAAGAGAATCAAAGATCACAAAATGCAACCACTGAAATTTAGGAAAAAGAAAATTTTTACATGGAGACAAGGTAAATGTCTTTAGACAAAATATTGATATGAATGAATCTGAAAATTATCGATGTTATACTTTACCTCCAAAAAAGACATTTAATATCCGTCAAGATAATGGCACTCATTGATTTGAAAAATGGTAACTATTTGCACCACCTAGCCAAGGCAAATTACCCTGATGTCAGCTCATTTATTATATTAATATTTTGCAAATTGCTGAAAATTCTCTCCTTCTCTTCCCCACCCCAGCCACTTACACATTAAGAACAAAACCAAACATTTTGTTTACCCACATAGGTATTTGAGTAAATGTTTGGATTCCTCCAGAGTAGAGTGTGACTACCATCGCATTTTAATTTTATATGATTAATTTATTATCTATCCAAAGAAGACAGATATAAGACATCTTTTTACCTGTCATTTTCTCTAGCTGTTTGAGCATGTGGGAAATTAGACAAGAATCATCTTCATAAATTAAAAATACATATAAAATATTAAATATTCTGTTAATGATTTTAATTAAAAATATGTGAAGATGATATTTTGGATGTATTATACGAAATAAATATTATTAAAATGAACATAATCTGGGTGTTTTTTATATTTTTAAATGTGGCTACAGGAAAATTTACAATTCTACCATTTATTTGGAAGCATTGCATTACATAACCTTATATTTTCAAATAATTTTTCTTCTTTTCAGTGACTTTTTTTTACATGTACTTTATATAATGTACGAAATTCAGCTTTAGAACTCCAAGAAATAATAGTGTAAGAGAAGGCATTGATTTCTCATTACTGTTTTAAATTATATTACCCTATCAGTTTCAATATTACATAAAGTTTTGATTATCTATCAAGGACTATAAAATTTTATCATTATTATACGTATTATGTGTGCCTTTTGAAGTCATATTTATTACCTGGAATTTAGGTTTATTATTCTTATTATTTATTTATTTATTTTTGAGACGGAGTTTCACTCTTGTCACTCAGGCTTGAGTGCAATGGTGTAATCTCGGCTCACTACAACCTCTTCCTCCCAGGTTCAGGAGATTCTCCTGCCTCAGCCTCCTGAGTAGCTGGGATTACAGGTGCCCACCACTACGCCCAACTAATTTTTGTATTTTCAGTAGAGATGGTGTTTCACCATGTTGGCCAGGCTGGTCTCGAACTTCTGAACTCGGGTGATCCTCCTGCCTAGGCCTCCCAAAGTGCTGGGATTACAGGCGTGAGCCACTGTGTCCCACCTACGTTTAATTTTATCTAAGGGTTTCTTAGTATCAAATGAAAAGTTTGTGTATATAATTTTTATGTGTATCATTTAGTTCCTTTGACTTGATACGTAAAATATTTATAGATTTCAAAGCATTATTAACTTTCTATATTTTTAGGAAAGTTTAAATAACATGAAAATTAATTGAAACTCAATTATACAAATATCTTGACCAAAAATATTCCTTAGAAGCTTCTCTGTGACATATTCTCAGTAATATTAAGAATCATTGTTTTAATCCTCTTTTCTTTTTTCCTTACATTATTTCATTTTCTTTAATTCCAGTGTAATGACTTTTTAAAAAAAAACCCTGCATTTTGAAATGATTATAGATTCACAAGAAAATGTAAAACTTGTGCATGGAGTCTCTCAAACCCTTCATTCAGCGAAACCAATGTTTACATCTTATGTACCTGTAGTACATTATTAATATCACACGCATATGATGACAAAACAAAAAAATCAACCTCTATACTACGTTTATATTGGAGTTCTTAACTTTTGTGTTTTACTCTGTTAATTTGACTTCCTTAAACATCTGATGAACAACATTATTAACCTGCTCCACCCTCATCTCCAACAGACATTGACAATGTTGTTTCTGTACAATATCAAGTGTACACAGACACTGTATAGCTCATTCAAATCTCTTTAGAAGAGAATGAACCCCATGTTAAGAACTTGTAATGTATGACATGACCCTTAACTGTCACTGTTAATATTGACAAAACTACTTTAACATAGTCCTCTTTTACTTACTTTCTTATTTGTTTTTTATCTTTACAAAATCCTTAGAAGATAGAGATTATAGAGCAGAAGTTGTATTATTATTTTTGAAATGAGATTAGTATTCAGCATGGTTAGGATATTATCATCTAATCGGGGAAGTGTGGATCAGTGATAGAGATCTTCAGCTATTGCGCTGTGTAATCTTTTCGTTATTTTAGCTTGCTGTTTTTGATGTTTCATTCTCACATAAGGGGAAACATATTTGAATTAAACCTCATGGCTTCCTATACATGTGATTTTTAGACAGTAATCAAGAATACCAATCAGCCCATACGATGCCAGGAACTTAACACTAGAAAACAAACGTTTATTCAATCCTCTCTAAAGAATCACTTTGCTGGCCGGGCTTGGTGACTCACGCCTGTAATCCCAGCACTTCAGGAGGCCGAGGCGGGCGGATCACGAGGTCAGGAGATCGAGACCATCCTGGCTAACACGTGAAACCCCGTCTCTACTAAAAATACAAAAAATTAGCCAGGCGAGGTGGCGGCGCCTGTAGTCCCAGCTACTCGGGAGGCTGAGGTAGGAGAATGGCGGGAACCCGGGAGGCGGAGCTTGCAGTGAGCCGAGATCACTCTACTGCACTCCCGCCTGGGCGACAGCGAAACTCCGTCTCAAAAAATAAAAAGACCACTTTCCCTTTCAAAAACATGGGAACAAAACCTAACAAAGAAACAAAAACCCAAAATTTAAAGAATACAGAAAAAGAAAAACACTTATTTTGCTATCTTGCTCATTTTTCTCAAAGGGTAAAAGAGGCAAATCCATCAAATTCAAAAAGATGCACTCAGCTATCATTGGAAAGCTGTGTACTGTGTATTGCTTAAGAGTAAATGAGGGCCAGGTGCAGTGACTCACTCCCAGCACTTTGGGAGGCCGAGGCAGGAGGATCACAAGGTCAGGAGATTGAGACCATCCTGGCTAACATGGTGAAAACCCATCTCTACTAAAACTATGAAAAATTAGCTGGGTGTGGTGGGCGCCTGTAATCTCAGCTACTCGGGAGGGTGAGGCAGGAGAATCACTTGAACTTGGGAGGCAGAGGTTGCAGTGAGTGGGAATCACACTATTGTACTCCAGCCTAGGCAACACAGCCAGACTCTGTCTCAAACAATAAACAAAAGACAAACAAACAAACAAAAACGTGAGAAATGTGGTAGACAGTTCCAATCGAAAGAAAAATAGAGCAGCCTCAGTTATTAAACACCTATCTTTTTTAAACTCTGGCCATCCTGGGGCCAAGAATGACAAGTAGCTGGAAGAAAATAACGTTTTTTGTTTTGTTTTGTTTTGTTTTCTGATGCTGTAGCACAGCTAAGCAATCTCCAAAATATACAAATAAATCCATCATGTAAAAGTTATCAATTATTTTTGTAGATAAACAATTTTTTTCAAAAGAGTAAAGATAATATTGTATATAGTACAACATAATTTTAAGATCTACATATCTTCATTGAAACACATTTGGAGAATTTCATATTGTTTTAAAATTCTACGTTTTACTCATTCTACTAATTAAAAAAAATGTAGACACGGGATTTCATTGTGTGGCCCAGGCTGATCTTGAACTCCTGCACTTGAGTGCTCCTCTGGCTTCAGCCTCCCAAAGTGCTGAGATGACAGGTGTCAGCCATCACGCCCTGCCTGCCTTTATTTTTAATTAAAATGTATTAGTCTGCCAAAATGTTACAGAGTTTATGTAGTTATTTGTTCTGTTTTGTTTTTGTTTGTTTGTTTTGTTGTTTTGAGATGGAGTCTCGCTCTGTCGCCCAGGCTGGAATGCAGTGGTGTGATCTCGGCTAGCTGCAAGCTCCACCTCCTGGATTCACACCATTCTCCTATCTCAGCCTCCTGAGTAACTGGAGCTACAGGCGCCTGTCACCACGCCCGGCTATTTTTTTGTATTTTTAGTACAGATGGGATTTCACCATATTAGTCAGAATGGTCTCGATCTGCTGACCTCGTGATCCGCCTGCCTTGGGCTCCCAGAATGCTGGGATTACAGGCGTGAGGCACCGCGCTCGGCCGTTTTGAGATAGAGTTTCACTCTCATTACCTAGGCTGGAGTGCAACGGCGTGATGTCGGCTTACTGCCACCTCCACTTCCCAGGTTCAAGTGATTCTCCTGCCTCAGCCTCCCAAGTAGCTGGGTTTACAAGCATGCACCACCATGCCTGGTTAATTTTGTATTTTTAGTAGAGACGGGGTTGCTCCATTTTGACCAGGTTGGATTCGAACCCCTGACCTCAGGTGATACACCTGCCTTGGCCTCCCGAAGTGTTGAGATAACAGGTGTGAGCCACTGTGTCTGGCCGGTTATTTGTAGTAGAAACGATTATTAATGTTTTACAAAACTTTCAAACTTTTTTTACAATTTGATTTTTTATCCTTTTTCTTTTAAATATACAATACATTTTATCATATATATACGTTTTCTTCTTTTTGGTATAGTTACTTTTTAATATGTTTCATATTAATTCAAACACATTTAAGCTTAAAGAGTTCTGTGCTATTCCTAAGATTTATGTATTTATTAGACATTTAAAATATTTTGGCCTTAAAAAGGGAAATCATTTAACAACTTTCTGTAGGGATATCTGGAAACTAGTGCTGAACTATATATAACGTTGTAGCAATTTGATAGAAAAAAATTACCTATAAATAGTTTTTAATAGTTACAATTAAAATAAACTCTCTGAAAAATTGTGATACCTTTTCCTAAAACATTCATTTATAAATATACAAATTAAAATAGCTGAAAAAATTAAAAATCACAAAAATCAAAATGAGATGAAGTTTTCTTTAATGCTGTCTTTATCATTATTAAAAATAAAAGAGAAAACGTAGGGATTAATTGGACAGGTTTTCCAATTTTATTTACTGACAATTCTATCTGTATTTTCTGCAATTCCTCACTAACGGATCACAGAATCTTGGGAAATGACTGATTCCATATCTAGGACAGGAAATGTGAAAGGCCTGGCTCCGTATCAGCCGCGGTCCAACAGAGAGACAAAACCACATGATCATTTGAAAGGAGGAATTCTAATAGACGTGTAAGCTGTAATATCAGAGCAACCATAAAGATGTAAGGAGAACTCTAAAGGGTATCCTGACGCTCTGAGAAAATATCAGAGGACAGACAAGCGTGGGCGGAAAGTCTTCTCCTAGGACCAGCTTCAGCCCTCCTTGGAGGAGGTGCAGCTGCAGCATACCCTATGGAAGACGTTCACAGGTTGCCTGGGTTCACATTCTAACCCACATTCTTCAGGAAAGAAGAAACCACCCTCCAGGATACCAGTGGGCTGGAGGATAAAAATGCAGGACTTGGCGCGTACTGCGTTGCCAGGTCTGGAGCACAGTGTGTTTACACTGGCGGCGGGGGGTGGGTCTCAAGGCAGTTGTCATGAGCCCAGGTTGCAGTTTCTGGTTGCCAGGTGCCTGCACATTTGGTATATTAGGGTCTGTATGTGTGTCTGGCGCAAAGCACCACACAAATCCCCACATGTCCAGAGAGCTGACCATGCAGCATGACAAAGGGAAAAGCAAAGACGCCACGCACTGGATCTAGGAAGAGAAGTCTTCTCCTGCAATGTTCATCCATCGCCCTCTACTGACAAGGCTCAACCTTGCATTCACTGTAAAGGAGAAAAGCTCTCCGGGGGTGGGGGCGGGGGCTTGGGGGGCGCAATTCCTGTGCACAGCGCAGGACCTTGTCAAGCAGGTACTGAGGCATGAATGTGCACCAAGAAGCAATAAATTGATCAGTGACAGAGCCCAGAACATACTGCTGTACTAGAAACCATGTAAGCAATCAAAGACTAATATGTTGTCTAAAGTACACGGAAACTGACATCAATGTGTCAGGATCTATTTTTCTAAACATTCTTTGCCCTTTTAATAATTCCTTTTGTGATGTAGATAGCTTGGTTTTTTTTTCTTTATTTTTCCTTTTTTCTAACTTGTGCGTGTGTGTGCACACATGCATGGGCACAGGTAAATATTTTTAAAAATAATTATCGTGCTGCTGCTTTGGGACTTTGAAGAAGCCTCATCCTTTTAAAAGAGTAGTGTGGACAAAGAATACAAAATTTCAGTTAGACAAGAAAAGTAAGTTTAAGAGATCAATTGTATATAGCTAATAACCATTGACTGTGGTTTAATAACAACATATCGTATACTTCAAAATTTCTGAGAGTAGATTTTAAGTGTTCTCTCCACAAAAAACAAGTGTGTGGGTAATGCATGTGTTAACTTGATTTAGTCATTTCACAATATATGTGTTTGTGTATATATATATAAACATCATCATGCACCATAAATATGTACTATTTGTATTTGTTAATTAAAATATATTTTAAAAAATAAAAATAAAGAGTACTCTAGGCAAGTGGAAACAGTGAACTTCGTTTTGGGTTTCTTAATAGAAACAAATCCATGCCGAATCTATCATCCTAAGCATATACTCTTCTTTTAGTTTCTGGTATAAAGAAGCTTTTTATTTCTTACCAACATTCTCTAAATTGCGTGTCCTTCATGTTTTAATCTGCCCCCAATTTATTTTTAGCAATTCCCTTTCAGAGATCTCAGGCTGAGATTATATCAAAGAAGATGCCCGGCATAGTCCCAGCTACTCTGGAGGCTGAGGCAGGAGAATGGCGTGAACCCGGGAGGCGGAGCTTGCAGTGAGCTGAGATCCGGCCACTGCACTCCAGCCTGGGCGATAGAGCGAGACTCCATCTCAAAAAAAAAAAAAAAAAAAAAAAAGGTGCCACGTTTCTCTTTACTATCATGTTCTCATTGTAAGGTGGAGAGCTGTCAAAGTGTTTTTCCATTTTGTTTGTCCCACCAAGTTCCCTGCTTGAAATCTAAGAAAGTATATACTGGTTCTGGATTTTCTCTTGGCTTAATCCAGAATTTACATTATTTAATTTATCTGACACATATATTTAACAATTTGTGTTCTAATAGTGTAGACATTTCCTTATTTTGCTGATTAACTGTTCCTTGTGTTTAAACATTTTCTCTATTTACTTCTAAATAGAATGCTCTTGTGAGTTTCCTTATCGGCACCACTTAATATTATTGTTAAGATTACAGTGAAACTAATCAAATAACTTTTACTACCCTTTGTCATAATTTTAAAAAACTACTTATACAGAGATATTGCATTAAAATAATTATGGTTCACATGCACACCATTTCAGTTACATGAGCTATGCTTTATTACCTTTGAAAGCATATTTTTAGAGATTGCTTCATTGGTTTTAGTATTCATACATTAATATTTCACTTCTAGAAAGGAGTAAGAGATTAACAGCACTTTAAAAAGTTTTAGTGGCACTTTGGGAGGCATATATTAATGTTAGGTGTTTGGTTTTAATTGTATTAACAACAACCTACCCAGTGAATTTCAAATCAGAAACCTGAACCCAAGTCAGTCTAACTCTATGACCAACATTGGAGGAAACACGACAGTCATGTGCTTGTGATAGCCATAATTCCTGGATTATTAAAACAAGGAATCTTAATATATGAGAAAGTATCTACTATAATGTTATATACGTTGACAGCACTCAAACCATGTGTCCACTGATTTCAATTCGTAAACTATCATGTGTACAGCAGGGTGAGAGGAAATTGTTGGCTTCTCCTTGGATTTAAGTGGAGGAACATGACAGGTAGCCATGTATCATTTTCTCAGATGCTTATAGGACGGAGACAGACTTCCAGAATTTGATAGTGACATCTGCATGTCCCAAAATAATTATTTCATGATGTGTGACCTTCCTCCTTAAGGAAAATTGTAAAATAGGGCTGACCAACGTCCCTTATTTTCAGTTTGAGGAATGCATATCCCAGGAAGGAGTTTGGGATCAGTCAAATTGACCTTCCTTTTATTTTTGCCCTTAAAATCGTAAATAGCATTCTTTCTGAATAGAGAAACAGAAAAACCTGTTTTTCACATTTTTAATTGTGCGCATAATCTAAAGAGAGCTAGTCTTTATGATTAGCATGGAATACGGGGTTAAAATCACTATCATTCTTGGAGACAGACATACATTTTAATTCTGTCTTACATATTGCTACATTATATGATGTTGACAAAGTTACCTAAGTTACCTAAACTTTTGAAGCATAGTATACATATATGTAAATTTATAAAATGTATTTTATTTATTTATTTTTATTTTTATTTTTTTTGAGACGGAGTCTCGCTCTGTCGCCCAGGCTGGAGTGCAGTGGCCGGATCTCAGCTCACTACAAGCTCCGCCTCCCGGGTTTACACCATTCTCCTGCCTCCGCCTCCCGAGTAGCTGGGACTACAGGCGCCTGCCACCTCGCCCAGCTAGTTTTTTTGTATTTTTTTAAAGTAGAGATGGGGTTTCACCGGGTTAGCCAGGATGGTCTCGATCTCCTAACCTCGTGATCCGCCCGTCTCGGCCTCCCAAAGTGCTGGGATTACAGGCTTGAGCCACCGCGCCCGGCCAAAATGTATTTTATTTCATAGCTTTTTCCATAAAGTTTTACACTTATACGTTAAGCAGGGCACAAGAAAACTCTATGCCATTACACCCGACAGATATTTCTTTTCCTCAGTAGAGTTTAAAACTGAGAATACTTTTACAATACATTGCAATAAACATTAGCATTTGAGTTTCCTTTCGATCAGTTCTACCTATTTGTAGATAATGGTATTGCATTTTTGTGGTTGTTATAGAGGTTGTTAAAGAATAAACAAATATTGATACATTATGAAAACTTAGTAACATGGTGGTTTTAAATGCCTTGAATATTGTCAAGATACTTGTCTTAAACATTTTCATGATTATATCATCATCCAAGGAGTTATTTCATCATTTCTCATAATTTTTTTCCACATCTACATTTAAAAGACATGTAATTTGAAAATTTGTGTAATGAAAGTTTGCGTGAAGATGACAATAATGGAATACATCTACACTATTTCATCATTCTTCTTTTTTAAAATTGTGTTGCTCAAAGTATTACATCAACTTTGGAATAGATACAAAAGAGGACTGGCACACCATCTTTTAGTTTCATTTCTATTTTCATTGAGTATATGTGTCCAGCAATATTTGAATAAGTGTTATAAAGATAACTTCAACATCAGGGATGTTTTCCAAGTATTAGTTTTATTACTGTATATATAAATATGTGTGTGTGTGTATATATATATAGGGGTGTGTTTCTGTGTGTGTGTATATATATGTATGTATGTATATGTGTATGGCAACTTAAAAATTGAATGAATTACAAATAAAAATTTTAAAATATCTATTATATATTGGTGCACTCACATATACATATATATAGAGAGAGAGTTTTTTAGTATAACAAATACTACTTACTAATTCTCTTTTGAACTATATCCATATGGTTAGTATTGTCATTTTTGCTTATTTTATCATATTTACAAAACATGTAAAATTGTTTTTCCAGGTTGCATGTAAAATATATTTTTCTGAAAGCATAGAATTGAATACTTTTCATATTATAATCACTGTATGTGCATACATATATAACTATGGATAAAATCACCAAGAGTCTCTGCTGTCATAAATCTAGTTATATATTGAGGAAAATACAAAAATGTTAAATAGAAACGGCCAGGAGTGGTGGCGCACGCCTGTAATCCTATCACTTTGGGAGGCCGAGGCAGGCGGATCACGAGATCAGAAGTTTGAGACCAGCCTGCCCAACATGGCAAAAACCCATCTCTACTAAAAATACGAAAAAAATTAGCCAGGTATGGTGGTGTTTGCCTGTAATCTCAGCTACTCGGGAGGCTGAGACAGGAGAATCGCTTGAACCTGGGACAGGGAGGTTGCAGTAAGCCAAGATCATGCCACGGCACTCGAACCTGGGTAACAAGAGTGAAGCTCCAGCTCAAAAAAAAAAAAAAAAAAAAAATATATATATATATAACAAAACTTTGTTCAGTTAACATACTTACCACATGGGACATTTACAGAAATAGGTGTATAGAAGATACAGTAAATTAAGCCTGTTTTTTTTAAAATTTAAAAACAGGCTATCTAATCAATGGATAATCTAAATACATTCATATGTACACTTCACATGTACATGAAATGAATGAAATAATTTACTATACTAGTACTCGAAATATGAAATATAATCATAAATATAAACCATAATTTTATTTATAATAATTCCAGAAATATGTTACATCTAATATGTAAATTTAATATACATTTATTAGAAAATTATAAAATTCATGTCAAAAATTATTTGTATTTTAAGAAAACTGGCATGCCACATTTAAAGTATCATTTATTAGATTTACATGTTATTATTTTAAAGTTGCTTGTTATATTGGTCAATGTGTCTAAGTAACCAGATGTGTTTGAAATTCTTGAGAATATTAGATACATCCAATTTCCAAATATATAATCTACTTATAGCACCAGGTTTGAAGAAAAATGTCTAAGCCGAATTTCTAGAGGAGCCATGGGTCCAAGTTCATGTTCATTCTGTTTTTGTGATCTCTTCTACCCTATACTGTATGTCCATACATTTCTAAAACAGTTCAATTTTAGTTCTAGGGAAAGTGCAACACAATGGAGAGCCTCTGAAGTTTTTATATCCACCTTTTACTGTCCCCAAATCCTTGGGTTCTAACCCATTAGAAATGAGTGCTTTAAATTTTTAAAGTCATTTGTATATTTTTTAACAATTTTATTACTGCTTTCAAAAACATTTTGGAAAATATTTATAGGCAAGATTTGATCATTATTTCCAGTGAAATCATATTCAAAAACACACATAGCTTAATGAAATTCACAATCATTTCAAGAAATACTGACAATTTTCACTATGTTGCAGTTTAATAATCAGTAAAAGTTAAGATGTACCTATCTCTCAAGATATGCCTATTCCTCAGCATAGTAGGAAATTGAAGATCAAATATAACTTTGGTTACTAACATTTATTGAAAGAGAAATATAATTTCTGCTTTTGTAAACTCCAAATGGTCCCTGACTAGCTTTGTTGATAAATTCAAAGCTACTTAGAATAACTGAGTTGATAGTGTCTGTATACCTATTTAGTATCATGAACACTAGACTGTAAAATTTTTGAACATTATTGGACATTTTTTAAAGAAAAACAGCCTGTGGTATTTAATAGTCTTCTATGTGCTCTAAGAAACCTCATAATTATGTTAGTTTATTATGTACTGGAGCTTAGAAGTACACAAATAACATTCTAATTTAAGTTTCACATTTTACAAATAAAACAGTGAGCAGCAGATAAGAAAGTGTGTGTAAGAAATAAATTGTGAAGTAAAGATAATGTATTTCAAAATGAGTATGTTCTCATAAATGTTTACATATCTAGTAATTTGTATAAAACTCAGTTTTACTTGTGTTGCTATACCTGGTGTAGTGATTAAATGCTATGAAAAAACATTTTGGCATATTTTCCCTCTATATGTTTATGCTTATATTTCATTTTACCTGTACCTGCATGATGAACAAAAAAAAAAAAGAAACTTAAATGTGACTATGTAACCTATAGAATTTTTTTCTTAATTGTTTGACAAAGTATAAATGAACTACTGAATAATAAATATACTATAAAAGTAAACTACTGAATCACTATCGTTAGCAGATTTTTAAAAACATTTGAGGAATTTGAAAGTAGAAAACTTGAAATTTGCATGTTTTTAAAAATTAAAATAAAATATTATACAAAGCTCACAACATAAAAGCATGTAATTAATATAAATAGAATAAAATTAATTTTTTGATGTTTTAAAATAAGATTAATGCATAACAAAAATTATATATTATAAAAATTAATTTATATATAGTTTGTATATGTAATATTATAGAATTACAATAATTATATAAATTATAATATATGAATATTAAAGATGTTAATGATATGTATTATATAACAATATTGTATAATATATGAAATAATTACATATTATGAAACAATGATATATAGTTTAGACTTTGTAATTTATAATGAGTCCTTACCTGACCAGAGCCTGCATTTTCACAAACATAACTCTCATAGTATTGAGAGAACTCAGGAGCATGATCATTGATATTAAGAACTTGCACATACACTGGGATCGAAGAGATCTGCTCTATATTGTCTGCAATTTGAATATATATAATAAAAAATCTAACATTTTAATATGTCTTTAGAAGATACATCATTAAAATTACATTAGAGGCTAAATGGTACATTTTTATTTTACTTGAAAAAAGCAATCTGAGGACAGGATATCTATATGATTCACCTATTTATCAGCAATAGATCCTAGAAAAAAATTCTGTGCTAATATATTCAAACCAAGCAATATTTATTGGGTGCATTGTACTCGCCATGGGCTGTAATAAGTGATGAGAAAAAGTAGTAAAAAGATAAAGTAAAATAAGGGTATATGGAGAGCTTGCAAGAGTCCAGGAACCATTTAAAGTTTTGTATTAACTCATTTAATCTTGATCAATAAATGGATTATTATCCTCCCCAATTTTACTGATAAAAAAGTTGATAAACCATTTAGTTTCAAAAATTACAGTTAAATTACTTGTGTAAGATTATAGCTGCAGTGCTATAACAAAAATAACAATCAATTCTGTGAACCACTGAAATTTAGAGTGTAGCTTTTAAAAACAAATAATTAGAATCTAAATATATTTTAAAGTAAAATCGTTATAAAAAAACTAAAGTTTTTATATAAACATTGAATTGAGAAGATTTTCTAAGTGAGCCAAAAAATCCAAAAAACGTAATGAGAAAAAATTGTGGTTAAAACATTTAAATCCTTCAATTTGATATTAAAAAAAGACATTTCAGAAAAAAGTATGAACTAGGAATTTACAGGAGAGAAAATTCAATTTATCTGATAGCAGACTTTCTCACTGCCATCACTATTAATATTTTAGACTGGATAATTCCTAGTTTTGGGGGATTCTCCTGTGCATTGTAGGATGCTTAGCGGCATCCATGACTTCTATTCCCCAAATGTCTGCAGTATCCCTTCTACCCCAGTGTGTCAATCCAGACTGTTCAGACATTGTCAATGTGCCCTGGTTGAAGCTGGCGGCAGAAGTGTTGAGCCAAATGGCCTGCAGTTGAGACACGTTGCACTATCATAATCTTCACACAGCCTCTCACCACAGGTAAAAAGAAGGATGGTTTAGCCCGTGCCATTTGTGTCATATGTGATAAAACAGCACCCAGTGATGACGAGGGCTGAAAAATAACAGTGTAAACTGACTCTAGCAATCGATAATGAAATTTAAACTACATATATCTGTGACCCAATCTGTTAAACTTAAGCTACAGTCTAAGGTATCAGTATTTGAGTGAACGATCCACTTAAATACATTCCAGAGTTATTTGCATCACATCCAAATTATATAAATGACTCAAATGTACAACAAAAAAGAATCGGGGAGAATAAATTACAGCTGAACTATGACATTATGTGGATTTATTAAAAATGTGTGAGTCTGACCAGGCATGGTGACTCACACCTCTAAATCCCAGCGCTTTGGAAGGCCAAGGCAGGAGGATAACTTGAACTCAGGAGTTCTAGAGCAGCCTGAGCAATATAATGAGACCTCGTCTCTAATAAAAATTCAAAATATTAGCTGAGTGTGGTAATGTACGTTGTAGTCTCAGCTACTTGGGAGGCTGAGGTGGGAGAATCGCGTGAGCAGGGGATTGTGGCAGCAGTGAACTGTGATCGGGCTACTGCACTCCAGCCTGGGCTACAGAGTGAAACCCTGTGCCAGATAAAAGAGTGAGTCAATGTAACACATTTTTATTGTGAGCTTAAAACTGGATGACTTGAGTTTGAATCTTGGTTCCCAATTTGAGAAAAATACTTAACCAGAATGCCTCAGTTGGCATTCTGAAAAATGGGCGTGATAGTAGTAACTGCCTTATAGGCTGTTAAGATTAAACATATACATAAAGCAACTACATAAATTACATGAAGCAATTACATAAATTGGTTAATATACATAAAGCAATTAAGACTACTTAGCACATAACTGAACAATGAATATTAAATAGGATTGTTTTGTTGTATCTACTAACCAGACATGTATTTTGTGTACTGAAAAAAGTAAGTTGCAGCTATTATATTGTGTAGTTTTATTGTTGTTAATCTTTCTCTCTCTCAGGCTGTCGTGCAGTGGCAGGATCTCAGCTCACTGCAACCTCTGCCTCCTAGGCTTAAGCGATTCTCCTGCCTCAGACTCCCTAGTAGCTGAAACTACAGGCACATGCCACCAGGACTGGTTAATTTTTGTATTTTTAGTAGAGACAGGGTTTTGCCATGTTGGCCACGGTGGTCGTGAACTCCTGACTTCAGGTTATCCACCCACCTTGGCCTCCTAAAGTGGTGGAATTATAGGCGTAAGTCATCACACAGGGCTTCTCTTTTTCTTTTTTTTTTTTTTTTTTTTTTTTTTGAGGCAGAGTCTCGCTCTGTCGCCCAGGCTGGAGTGCAGTGGCGCGATCTCGGCTCACTGCAAGCTCCGCCTCCAGGTTCCCTCCCGAGTAGCTGGGACTACAGGCGCCGCCACCACGCCCGGCTAATTTTTTGTATTTTTAGTAGAGACGGGGTTTCACTGTGTTAGCCAGGATGGTCTCGATCTCCTGACCTCGTGATCCGCCCGTCTCGGCCTCCCAAAGTGCTGGGATTACAGGCTTGAGCCACCGCGCCCGGCCAGGGCTTCTCTTTTTCTTAAAAAAAAAAAAAAAAAAGAAAGCTATGGGAAAGGTGGATATAATTAAAGGGTATAGGGGTGGGATTCTTTAGTTTGTCTTAGTGTTTTTATTGAAAATACAGGTACTATTTGTAATGATAATTTGAAAGAACAATACAAATTAAAAATTAGAGGCCTGGTTCTTGTTGAAAGCAAGAGAAAATCTTTTTTCTTTCCTTCCTTTTCTCAGAGCATTCATACACACACACACACACACACACACACAGAGCGAGAGAGAGAAAGAGAAAGAGGGGGGAAAAAAGCTTTGTATGTAAGTTTTTTCTTTGTCTTTTTGAAGTGTATGGAAATCTTTCAAAAGTTCAATAAGTTTCCTGGAAGCTTTAGGATCCAGGATTGTATTTCTCAAGTAATGGTGACCATCTCTTTGAAATGTAATCTTCAAGGAATATGGCATCCCTATATCCTAGTTTTTGTGCAAGGATAGGAGACCCATTTTAGCAACGACCTTGTTCTAAGTTGCAGAACTACCTCTTGTCATAAAGACATGAAAAGTTAAGTTGTCCTTTGGATAAAACCACTTAGCAAACACAGGCGGTCACTCCAACTACTCAGTGAAGATAGAATGAATTCTATGTGACAAATAGTGCTAAGTCCTCATACTTGAACGTCTGGATAACGTTTAACTTGAGAACATGTATATAATGGATTGTATCTGCTCGACTACTTAAAAAGGTGAGATTTCTTTCCATTTTGGCAATCTCTTAGATTTCCTATGATGCACATCACATTGCGTTTTAATGTTTTCCAGTAATAAAATGTTTATCTCTGTTCTACCTTTGAGGAGAGGTTTTCTGGCCCGAGATGAGATTTTGCTTGTATTTGTATTTTCCCAACAATAACAGTTACAATTAAGATAAAAATTGTAATTTTCAATTAATTAAAAATTAAAATTTCTAGGATCTATTACACACATACACACACACACATGGACTTTAAGAAATACAGCAACCATTAGTATTTATCATTTTGAGACTTTTCTCTACTGTGTGACATTTAGGATGAAAATAGATTAATGGAACATTTAAAAATGAAAAGATATTTCTAAAGATTTCAAGAAGAAATTAATCAGAAAATTAAGGTTCATATTTGTTATGGTTTTAGCACATACATCATCACAGAATATCTTTTTGCCTAAGTAATTAAATTGTATAACATAATTCAGTTGTGAATAAACTGACAGAAAATTAATAAGAAATTCATTTAATGTTTTTATCTTTGTGTTCCTAAACTTTGCTTGAAATTAAGTTCAAATTAAATCTTTGGTATTACTGTACAAAATGAATATAAAACTTCACAGCTTCACTTTAAAATAGTTTTATTCACTTAGCTGGCATACTGATAAATAGCATTGTGCTTAATTGGGGAAGCTTTCCAGAAAAGAGACTAAGCACAACAAACTTCATTTGCTGGGAAAAAAAAATGTTCAAATGGAACATCGCTTTCCTATAATCAGTATAATTGTTATGGTGAAGGCTTTTCAAGGGAGTTAGCAGATGCAGCCAGGTGATTTGTGAAACAGTTGTATGTAATGCCCTGTTTTCCACTGGTTAGGTGGTTTGTTTATATTGCTATTGAAGCTTAAATGGTCAAGCCTAATTATTTTTGGTTCAGTATTGATTTCATGGTAGTAAAAAAATGGCAGTTACACATATTTTCCCCAAATAGATCTAAAATGGGCTTAATGATGTAGAACTTTTAAAAATATTAGAGAAAGAAAAAAAACGAAAATTTGTTATCCAGTGTTATAAACTCTCGTTCCAACAAGTTTTTCCTTAAAATGAAAAAAAAAAAATTGTTCTCAGAAATAAGCGATGAATAAAAGCTGCATTTAAAATAAACATCTTTGTGTTTTCTGACATGAGAAGCCTTGACATTTCCTCTAGTGCAGCGGGCATTTATTCCATTGTAACATTTGCTTCCCTTTATGGTTTAGTTAAATGGAACCTTGAAAACCCAGATTCCAGCTCTCCTACAGTGTTTCCATAGAACTGTTCATTGTATCGCAAAAAACACGCAGAGATGCCTTCCACTCCACCATATCACCTGCCATCTGCCTAACAAAGTAAGGAAAACAGAAATATATGCTTCCCGCCTCAACAAAGAGTGAAGAAAGGAACCACGATCATTAAAATTCCATGTAAAATCAGCTATAAGAAAAGATGCATCTGAGAATATTTTCTGTTCACAATTTTAATACTTTACAATTTTAAACCTATTGATTAAGTAATGGAAATGACTTTGATATTTTATATTGTGTTATATTTATTTCTTTAAGCTTTAAACAATATAATTGCATGAATCACTGATTCATAATTTTAAGGACAATATCTAAGTGGTAAATCAGAATAATTTACAAACCGAAAACGAAACCATCTGCCTAAATAAACAAGCAGAATTTCAGGTGAATTTCACTCATATTTTGTGGTTTCCTCAATTTACGCTTGTATGAAAAACTATTTACTGTTATAATTAGAAAATAACAGTTTAGAAGGTATTTAGTGATAAGCATATAAATAAGCTGGAATAGTAGTAATAAGCAGATGTTAATAAAACTAATAAAATACACAAGTACACACATTTACATTGAATGTCATTTAAATAATTCCAACAGCATTTTAAGGCAGCCTTGTCTCCATGTATAGAAATTGTGTAATTATTTACGAAATATGCAAACAACTGTATTGGATTTCAAATGAGTACTTACATTTTTCTGTGGCTGTAATACTTAGGTTGTACCAAGCACTGATTTCCCGATCCAGTGAGTTAGTTGTAGTGATTGTACCATTATCATCGATATTGAACACTTTGCTCCTAGTAATAGAATACCTGAACCAAAAAGAAAGTATACTTTTTTTTATTCTGTCTACATAACAATGTTACATAATAGTCTTTAAGCAATAAGATGTCTTATTCAGTGCATGCCCTACATAGCCAATATATAATACTGAACAACTTTTAAAATAGTTTATTCCTGTATTTAAGATCAACTCAGTGGAGATAGAAAAAAAAAAATGTAACCTGACTTTAGATTTCAATTGATGGATGCTAACTGTAAACACATGTCACTCATTCTCATGTCAAAAAAGAATGTTAATAGATTAATGACTTTAAAATAATGTCAAAAGGCATTTGGGAAATGAAGAGAAATGCAAATAAGTGGGGTAAAAATTAATGATTGTGAATCTTTTTTTTCTATGAAATAAATTAAAATACATCTTCAGCCTACACTAGTATTGATCTCTTTCCTATGTCACAGGTGTTGCTTGCGAATCTGTTCATTTTACTACAATTACTTGACTTGATATTTAACAAATGTTTTTGTTTGTTTAAAAAGTAAATTTGATGAAGGGTAAAGTCTATATAGTAGATAGACTTTTAATTCTTTTGGGAAATCTGAAAGACTTCTGAAATCTGGAATCTGGAATCAGGAATCCAAAAGACTTTTTATATATATATATATAATGTAAAACATATATGCAATACATTATATATGACATATATTTTACATTTTATAACACATTACATATTTTATAACATATGTAACATATATGTAATATACAATACACATATGTTTTATTATATATGATATTATAGATCTATGTATGTATGTATATGTGATATATTACATCATATGTATTTATTATATATTATATATATTTTCATATAATATATGTTTTATATATATACACATGTAAAACAAAAGTAAAATATAGTAGTTCTAATGTGCTTTTAGATTGATTGTGCATCGAAGAAAGCCAAGTTACAAAGTTCTCCCATTAAAAAAAAAAAAAAACTGAAAAATGACCTCCACCTCCACAATGAAAGAAGACTTTGAAATACTCAGCGTATCTCCTCTACATGGAAATAATTAATAATAAAAATTAAAGAGTAATAATAACTAGGGTTCAATAATGGTTTATCATTGCATGTATATTCCTGAAGACTTTGATGAGATATCAATGAAGTTTGCCATAATTATACGGCAAAGATGAGAATATTTTAATTTTGAGTTCAAAAGTTTCCAAAAACATTATACTACTTTGTAGATTGGTATTCAGATAAGAATTCAATAGAAATTACAAATAATTAAGGTTTAGAGGAGTTCAGTTTTAACTGTACCCCCATTTAAAATATTTGTAAGTATTTTCCCTAAATATCCTAAAGTGGTTGCATTTCACATATAATAGATTTGTTGACAAAATTATACAGTGTTTTAACAGTTGTTATTTTGAATTAAATATCTAATCCTATTTCTGTAAAGTATCATTGCACATAAAGCCCATTTAAAGTTTGATAGGATGTTATAGTCTTTAATAGTTTAATGCGCAACTGTTAGAATTTAGGAAGAAGAGCCACATAAACAATAATTGGGTCAGGTCTCATTAATTAATTAAAACAGAAATAAAAATATATGTAGCCTTCTAGGATGTGATATAAGCAATGATGTGTAATATGTATCATTTTTCTTAACCATTTTTAGAAACACAAATTCTCATTATGTAAATTTTTCTCCCCCACTCCACCTTCACTAGACAAAATTTGTTTGGCTTTGAGGTAAATTTTAGTTAAATTTTACATATATGTAAAATACATACATATTTTTCCCATTTTTAAAACTAGGGAGACAAACATCAGAAAATTCATAAATATGTAAACAGCTGCCTTACTTAGATATGTTCCATCATCACCTCAGCAAAATTAAAAATTTGGAATTTTCCCACTAATCCAATTAAAAACATTTTAAAATAATTTTGGACTTACAGAAATATTGCAAAAATAGCACACAGGATTTCTACATGCTCTTCACTCAGCTTTTTCTAATGTTAAAATCTTATGTAAAACTTTAATCTTATTAATAAATTAATCGCTATAATGTAATTAATCAAACTACAAACTACAGTTGGATTTCACAGTTTTTTCCACTCTTATTCTTTTTCTTTCACAATCTAATCTAGAATCCAATATTGTCTTTCATTTTCCTGTGTCCTTAGTCTCCTCCACAATTCCTCAATGTTCTTGTCTCTCAAGACCTTGATGCTATTGAAGAGTATTGGTCAATTATTTGATAGAGTGTCTCTCAGTTTGTCTGATGCTTTCTCATGATTAGACTAAGGTTACATATTTTCGGCAGGAATAACACAGACATGATATACTTTCTCAGGCTATCATATCAGGGGAACATGACGTTCATCATATCTCATGAATGGCGATATTAACATTGAGCACTCGATTAGGTGATGATGACCCCATTTCTCTGGGGTAAGTTGCTATTTTTTTCTTTTGTAATTCATAAAGATCTCAGGAAACTATTTTAAAATGTTCTGGTTTCTCCTCAAACATTTATCCACTAATTTTCAGTATCCATAGATGAGTAGTGTTAACATTTTTGAATACTTTCTTTCTGGAGCCACAAGATGCTCCAGGATAACCTTGTCTTTTCCTTACAACAACTCTGGATTCTAGTTATCAGATGAGTTGCAGTATCTTTGATTGGAGAGCAGCATTAGAAAGCAAGATCTAGGTATTAAGAGTTTCCATTGCTTCTTGAGTTTCATTGTATTTAGGTGCTTTGAGCAGACATCAACAGGAAATATATGTATGTATACTCATGCATACAAACACATCTATATTTATTTCCATATAATTCCTTCTGTCTGTATATATACTAAGAAGGCATTAGTGTATCATACCTCAGATTTTAATCCAGTGCCACACCTTCATGTAACTTTTCTCATTTTTTTATTTGTAACCATTTCCTTTGACAATAATGAATCTTACTCTTCTTATCTACAATATACTTACTTATGTGTTCAATCCCAATATACACGCAGAGTAACACTGCAATCCCTAAATAGTAACCACGTAAAAAAATATACTCAGTATGTAGAGTACATTTCTTCTGAACAGCAATTTTTTTGGTCTCTGTATTTTGAATTGAAATACCCTCTTCCAAAATTACTTAGGTTGTATTTTCCTAATTCCTCTCCGTTTATGTTATTTGTCTATAATATAATAAAGTACACTTGCAGTAGTTTGCCTTCATTTTAGGAATATCTCCAAAGTTCTGTTTGATTTTTTGCCAGAGTTTACACTAATTAGTATTTTACTCTATATCATGAAGAATTCTGTGAACTTGGACAAATGAATAGTCATGTGTCTGCCATCATGTAATGACGCAGAACAATTTTATCACCCTCCTTTCCTTTGTTGTATCTTTTTAGTTTAGGTACCACAGGCTTTGTTTATTTTTGTTTGTTTATTTTTTTAAAATCCATTCACCTCTTGAAGGACATTTGAGTCAATTCCAGTTTTTGGAGGTCATGTATAAAGCAGCCATAAATGCCTGCATACAGGTTTTCATGTCAAAATAAGTGAGTATGTTTTCTAGGCCTCCTGCAGCAAAACACCACAAGCTGGGTGGCGGAAAACAATAAATTAACTCTATGAGAGTTATCAAAATCAAAGCATCAACAGGGTCATGCTTCCTTTGAAGCCTGTAGGGGTGAATCCTTCCATCTCGTTTCTAGCTTCCAGTGATTGCTGGCAGTCCTTGCTATTCTTCCGCTTGTAGATGCATTGCTCTGATCTCTGCTTCAGTTGTCACATGGCAGTCCTCTCCCAGTGTCTACCTTCTTATAGCGACACCAGTCATTTTGGATTAAAATCATACCTGCTCAGGTATGACCTTATCTTAACTATTTACCTCCAAAATCACTCTATTTCTTAACAAGGCCACATTCGAGTGTACTGGATGTTAGGACTCAACTTGTATCTTTAGGACACAACTCAACCCAAAACACAAAGTTTCCTTTTTTCCTGGGTAAATGATTGGGAGTAGGATTGCTGGGTGTTATTCAGTATATGTTTAATTTATAATAATCTTGTATCTTTCTACCTTGATAAACTCACTTATTACTGGGCATTTTTGTGAATTTTATGGAATTATCTAGACAATAATCAAGCCGTCTGCAAATAAAGAAAACGACATTATTTCTCTCCAGCTTGTATATTTTTATTTCTTTTTCTCACTTATTGCATGGCCAGGACTTCCAATATTATAGATTTGGACTGGTGAAAGAATACATTGCTACCTTGTTTCCAATCTTAAGGAAAAAGCGCATAATATTCCATAATTGAGTATAATATTAGCAGCATTCTTTTGTAGATACTCTGTATCTGTTTAAGGATCTTCCCTTCTATTCATATTGTGCTGATAGTTTTTACAATAAATTAATTTTGAATATTGTCAAATGTTTTTTTCTTTGTCTATTGAGATGATATATGACTTTTCTTTTTTAATCTGTCAATATGGTAATTTACATGAAAATATTTTAAAATATGGACGCATCCTTGTATTCCTGGGTGCACTCCAGTTGATAGGGATATACTTTCCTTTTCACAAATAGCTGGAGTTACAATTATTTGTAAATAATTTTTATATTTGTTTATGAGGGATCTTGATCTGTAGTTTTCTTTGCTTGTAACATATGGTAGAATTTATCAGTGGCATCAATTTTTACTAGAACTGTTCTTCGTTTTTGTGAAGGTTTTTAACTGACTTTTTGGTGATATATATATATGCTTGTGTGTACGCATGTGTATGTGTACATATTTATGTGGTTGTATATATATGGTTGTTTGTAAATATATATGTGTGTGTGTATGCTAAGGTTATTTATCTTTTAATATAAATTTAGTGGATTCTCTCAAGAACTTCATCTAAATGTATAGGCATAGAATTGTTCAAAGTAGCCTTATAATCTTTTTAATGTCTGTGGGATCAGTATGTGTGCTCCATTTTTCACTTCTGATAATAGTAATTTTTGTCTTCTCTTTCTCTGTTTGTCCCTTGGTCTTTCTCGATAGAGATTAATGAACTTTAGCAATATTTTGAAAGAATCTGCTATTGGTTTCATTATATTACTCCACTGCTTTCAATTTCACTGCTTGTGATCTAATCTTTTTATTTCTTTTTTTTTCTGTTTGCTTTGGGTTTTATTTGCTCTTTTTTTTTTTTTTAACAGGAAAGAATACGCTATCTTTCTCATACTTACAAAATATTTCAAAATTTGACTTTAGGCTTAATTTAAAAGGAAACTTCAATAATGTCCAAAAAGTGAATCATACCCATTGATAGGAAAAGAGTAATCCCTGTATCTGAAGTCCAAATGAGTTAGGCAATTTTTAGTCATCACAGACAGCTATTAAAAATTACCATAGACTGGGCAGCTTATAAACAACTGATAGTTATTTGTCACATTTCTAGAGGCTGGAAGTATGAGATTATGATGCCAGCATGATTGGCTTCTGACAAGAGCCCTCTTTCAGTTGCAGACTGCTGACTTCTGTGTCCTTACAGGCAGAGAGAGGCTGAGAGAGCTATCTGGGTTCCCCTTTGTAAGGGCACTAATCCCATTCATTAGGGCTCTACTCGTATGACTTGATGCCTATAGGACCCACCTTCTTGTACCCACCTAATACAATTTCATTGAGATTTAGGATTTCAAATATGGGACCCACCTTCTAATACCATTTCACTGGTGTTTCAGAATTCAAATATGAATTTTGAGGGACATAAACATTTAGTCCTCTGAAATAATACATAGTCTTAGTGATAAAATTTAAAAAATTAAGAATAATTTCTTATGAAGTTCTTAATAATTTTATGGTAGAAATTTTATTATAGATTGTTTGGGCTCCTCTAATTTTTTTACCACACTAGGCTCCTTAAAACAATTCTATAATCTCACTTTCAAATCTAAATATCACATTTTCCATCATTTCTGTGCCCCATTTTTTTTTAAATTGACATATGGTTAGTTACTATAATTCATATAAAGGTAGATCTTGCTTCTCAAGCTTTTACGACCTCAACTACAGCAATAATATTTTGTTAAACCAGTTTATTTTTCCCACCCAAGACTTGATGAAACTGAGTTTGGGAATTTCCATCCTTTACAGAAACAGCAGGTGATTCTTACTCAGTAGGAAAAACTAATATGAGTTTAATGAATTGGGGCTAATTTACTATGTTTAATATGTGTTAGTGTTTCTCCCAAAACAAAGAAACATCCCTAAGGCTAAAATACAGTGTCCTAATATTTCTTCTGGTTTTCATAGCTCTTACCATGCAGTGAGTATTAAAGAAGAGATATTATCAAATTAAAACTCAAATTGAAATCATTTTGCATTTTATGTTCAAACATTTTGGGGATCTTTTGCTTACAAAGAAAAAAGGAAATAAAGAAACCCAAAAAGAAGGCCTCCTGAAATGTGCTGAAGTGGATATTTTCATATGCATCTGATTTTGTTTTTATGATGTATTTTGAATGTTTGTTAAATCAAGCTATATCATATGGAAAAAATATCAACAATATCAACAACAAAAACTGCTGTATCCTCAGTGATCCTAACATATGTACAAAAAGCAATATTTACAGCCACTTTTAAATGAAAAAACATCTGTGAAATCATTAAAATCTATTTTTTAATGGATACAAGTTATTTTAAAAAGTAATAATTGCCAGTATAAAAGTGAAAATCATTAGCTAAAATATTTTCATACTGAAGTAAGTAGACACCAATGGTGATACTATAAAATACAAAACCTCTTAAGATTTGGTTGCACCTTATGTTTTTCTTCATATATATGTAGCATTTTCACATGTAGTAAGCATGCAGTTCTTCACGGTGTATTATTGTGCTTTAAAATATATGCAATGTTATTATCTATGCATCTCAAGCATGATAAATTATAGTTTATTCACTTGTATTCCTAAAATTGTTTTCAATACTTTATTATTATAAATGATAACATATTGAATATCTTAATCATCAAAGCATTTTTTAACATTCCATATTATTTAGTGTTCCCTGAAGAAAAATGAATAGGTATATAGATATATTTTTTAAATAATTGATATGCACTTATACAATTACTAAAATATCTATGACTAATTAAGAACTATATATGCATATCAGAAGGCAACATTTTATGAAATGAACTATAATAGAAAAGTGGGAACATTTCTTGGTATCAAAAATTAAATTGAGCTTTTTCACTGAGCTACTGCAAGACCTTCACAGAGCCAAGCAGTAGCCGGCATCTTAATTAACACATGAAGGTTTATGGAAAATAGATGAATAAGGAAAGGTGTTGGAAAAATAATTATGTAACAAGTTTTGTTTTTTTATGCCCAACCAGACTATACCTCAAATACTAAAACAAACAAACACAAAAAAAATAAAACAAAGGAAAATAAATTATAACATAGTAACTGAAAATAACAGACTATTTTAATAGGTGGCAAATAGTCGTTTAATTGTAATACAAGAATAGATTTCTAACCCTTTGAACTCCTTTAAGTGGTATCCTGTAAAACACAGGTTCCCAACTCCCAGGCCATGAACTGCTACCTGTCCTTGGCCTGTCGGGAATCTGGCTGCACAGAATGAGGTGAGGGCAGGCGAGCCAGCCTTACTGTCTGAACTCCCCCTCCTCTCATATTAGGGGCAGCATTAGATTGTCATGGGAGCATAAACCCTGCTGTGAACTGTGTATGTGATGGATCTAGGTACAGAGCTCCTTATGAGAATCTAAGGCCAGATAATCTGAGGCAGAACAGTTTTATTCTGAAATCATTCCCCTTCACCCCACCAACCATGGAAAAATTGTCTTCCACCGAACTGGTTCCTAGTGGCAGAAAGCTTGAGGACCACTGCTATAAAAGTTTTCCCAATTTCTGAATATCATTTCAAGTAAATAGTATTTAAATAAGCCACTTGTTGTTGTTGTTGTTGTTGTTGAGACGGAGTGTCACTCTGTCGCCCAGGCTGGAGTGCAGTGGCTCGATCTCAGCTCACTGCAAGCTCCGCCTCCCGGGTTCCCGCCATTCTCCTGCCTCAGCCTCCCGAGTAGCTGGGACTACAGGCGCCACCACCACGCCCAGCTAATTTTTTTATATTTTTAGTAGAGATGGGGTTTCACCGTGTTAGCCAGGATGGTCTCAATCTCCCGACCTTGTGATCCGCCCGCCTCGGCCTCCCAAAGTGCTGGGTTACAGGTGTGAACCACCGCCCCCAACCTTAAATAGGCCACATTTTGATCAGCTTTGTTTCAGCTCTAATTGGGGATTAAAAAAAAAAAATTTTTTTTTTCTCTTATCTACTTTCCCCAATTAAGAGGGAATTATAATGCACTGAATTTTAATTGGTAATTGCCTCTTTCTTGTACGTGTTTGAAATCACCAATTTTACTGCACCTTAACTGACATTGCAGTTCCCTATTTTATTTAAATTGTTACAAATTAAGTACGACATACAGAAATGTAGATACAGATATAACCTTGTTTAAATTTGCATGCAGGCTAGGCGCGGTGGCTCACACCTGTAATGCCACCATTCTGGGGGGCAAAGGCGGGTGGATCACAAAGTCAGGAGTTGGAGACCAGCCTGGACAATAGGATGAAACCACGTCTCTACTAAAAATACAAAAATTAGCCGGGCGTGGTGGTGCATGCCTGTAGTCCCAGCCACTGGGAAGGCTGAGGCAGAAGAATCGCTTGAATCTGGGAAGCAGAGGTGGCAGTGAGCCGAGACTGCACCACTGCACTCCAGCCTAGACAACAGAGTGAGACTCCCTCTTAATAAAAAAAAAAAAAAAAAAAAAAGAAAGCAATTTTATTTTTAATCTAATTTATATTTACTTATTTATTAATGCAAAACTGACCTTACAGACATACCTGATAGGAGATTTCCTATTGTCTGGGTCTGTGGCAGACACCACGCCTACAAATGATCCTTGTGGGGTTTCTTCAAAAATTTCAAATATGTAATACGGAAGGAGGAAAAGAGGAGGCTCATCAACATCTTCCACCTGGATCTTAATGAAAGTGGTGGAAGCTTCAGTGTGGTATTTCATGAGCTGCTCATCAACATGATGGTTTTTAACTTTTGCTCTAATACCATAGTGGTTCTGGTGCTCAAAATTCACTTTCTGCAAAGAAATACAGTGTACACAGAAGAAATGGCTTTAATAACCCAAGATACTACTTAGAAAAAAAGTTTTACCTGTTAAAGTAAGTCTCAGTGGCCTTTCAGTTAGATTTTTCTTTTTATGTATGTGGATCTCTCTGATATAATTGTTAATCAGGCATAACACATCTGTGTGTATATTGTCAGTTACCTATTTTAGTTTGGAGATAACATTATACTTTTGAGGGCATAAACATCTAATGAAACTGAGAATTAATTTCCTAGTATTTAAGATATTTTCCAAAAAGTTTTCTTTTAATAGAATTAAAACAGTGTTCTGCATATAATTCAAAAAGCTCTGTAATAACTATATCATCTCTAAAATCCTTTTCTCCATAAAATAGAAATTACAGGTTCTCATTTCAATTATTTAATGAGTTAAAAATTAACCAGTTACACAAAATAGGATATGTTTTAATTTTGCATTATTCTGCAAGGCAAATAATTTTAACATGTCTACCTTTTTTAATATAACTATTCCTTCTTGAGTTTCATGATTAGTAATAATGTCAAATGTCTGTGAATCATCCTCTTCAATGCTGTAATCCATTTCTGCATTCTCTCCTATGTCATTATCATATGCCATGATTGTTCCTATAGAAGTCCCAGTGGGTGCAGATTCAGAGACCGTCAGGCGGTATAAACCTTTAAAAACAAAATTTGAGATATTTTGGATAAATACTTAACATGGAAAACTTGCAATTATAGCATTCTTTATTTATGATCTCTAGGGAATCCCATACCTACCTTTCCCAGTTACTTGTTCTTAATCTTTTTTTCTTTCTCTTTTTTCTTTTTCGTCCTTCCTTCCTTCCTTCCTTCCTTCCTTCCTTCCTTCCTTCCTTCCTTCCTTCCTTCCTTCCTTCCTTCCTTCCCTCTTTCCTTCCTTCCTACCCTCTTTCCTTCCTTCCCTCTTTCCTTCCTTCCTTCCTTCCCTCCTTCCTTCTACCTTCCTCTCTCTCTGCCCCCATATATAGTCTCTTTCCCTTTTTTTTTTTGAAATATAAATACTTTCTAATATCTCATTTGAGCATCTATCATCATCTCTCAAATATATCTTAGGAAAGTCTATCACCAATATTACTTCTATTTACATGCGTGTCACCTCAGTGTTCATGTTTTATTTTTTATTGTAATCTTCAATCATACTAAATTAAATTCGACAGAAATAACTTTCAATTTTACTCTAACATTCCTGATACCTGAAGTTACTGAATGAATATACATGTGGAATAAAGGTGGGAGAGTCTGCATGCAAATAGCTGAGTTCCAAGAAAAACAGTTTGATTCTGAGAGCTTCTGAGGGTCTGAGCCTGCATTACATTAGCTATAGAGGAAATGCAAGGAAATACAGATTGAAAAGAGTTGGTAAATGAATGTAATAGAAAAAATATTTTGTAGTCAAAGATGACCTAGTTGATTTGGTCCTGAGAAAATAATTGCAGATGTATTTTAAAAACATAAATATAACTATAAATTGCTGGGATTTTTTTTTTTTTATTTTTCAGGAGAAACTTGAATAAAACTGATATAGAACTACACTATTTTTAAATTATTATTTGCAATTGCATTTTCATCCATGTCAATATATGACATTATTCGTGTCAAGCGGCATCAGCAAACATGCAATATTTTAAAAGATGAAACTCCTTAGAATTCTAAAAAACATGCACATATAATAAAATTCTTCTTTAAAGGGATTCCTATTTCGTTTAGAAGCATGGAGGAGGCAATCACTTCAAAGACTGCATTTGGGACTTTAATTTTTAAGTGGGATAAATGTTATTTTTAAAGTGCTAATACTTTACTACTTTTTTAGAGCAGGTGTTGAAGATTGACTATGTAGTAGTGCTTTTTACATTATAGAAAAATTAAAAGAATTGTCTATGCTATTGGAAAATTAAAAATCACTAAGACATTAATCTGCAGAAAACAATACATTGCCATGAACATGAAAGCGAATGTTTAAAACTTAAATGTTATTGAGCTGATATTAAACTATTGGCCTTCAAAATGAAAAAGAACTGAAGTATTTTCCTCAGTAAATATTTTGTCTATACAATTTTCCATACTTTCAAAAATTATTTTTTTGAACACAATTTTTACAAGGCCCTGTCCTAGAGGCTGGGGCTAGAACAGGTGACTATATATATATATATATATATATATATATATATATATATAAAGCTGCCACCATCAGCTGATATTTTTGATGATAAAACAGACAATAAATAAGAGCTACTGGTATATATGAAGGTAGTATTCTGGTGGAATAGTTTAAAATTAATGATAAGGTGTAAAGTATTCACTGTAGATTTGACTTTTGGATAAGAATTGAAGAAAGGAAATGAATATCTGGGGAAAAATAATTTCAAGAAGAGGAAAAGCCAGCGAGTCTGGAGTGTTCTGGGAAAAGAGAGGACAGTTGCCTGGTGTTGGCTTCTTAGTAAGCAAAGGGGCAGATAGAAACACTAAGGTTTCAAGAGGTAATGAGACAAGACTGGACAATGGCAGATTACTTCAGACCATTAGGACTATTTAGGTGATATTCAACCTAAGGACTTTTACATCTGTGAGGGAGATGGGAAGACCTTCAAGTGATATGATCAGATGTGCATTTTAACAAGATTATAAAGCTGTGATGAAAATAAACTCAAGGAGAACAATGGTGTAAGCAGAGAGACTAGATGAGAGCCTATTGTACTAACAGAGACAAAATAAGATGGTGGCATGAGCCAAGGTGCTAGAGATGTAGTTGGTGAGAAGTGTTCATGTTTTGGATATTTTCTAAGGCAGAGAAAACAGCATCTGCAGATAATTAAATTTTCACTCTGAGAAAAAGAAACGTAGAAAAAGTAGCTTCAATTCTTTATGCAGGGAAGGAAGAGGGTATGTGTGTGGGTATGTATGTGTATGTGTGCGTTGTGTGTATGTGCATTTGCTCACAGAATGTTGAAAGCCAGGAGCTATCAGAATTGTGGAGGTCATCAATTCAGGCTGAGTGAAAAATTATAGTTGACTTGAATATGCCCACCATAATCTGAGTGGGATCACTAATTCTTCACAACAGTCGTGTTTATATTGAATAAGCAAGATTTTGGCTTGAAAAATATGAAACCTGGATGTTTGAGTACCTGTGATGGGAAAATCTGTAGGAAGAGGGGGTTCAGAGGAGGGGGCTGCTGGAATCAGCAGCTGGGTTAAGTGTATGTCAGGTTTTAAATGTGTAATATATGTATGTGTGTGTGTGTGTGTGTGTGTGTGTGTGTATCCGGAGCTCAGTTAAGAGTATGTTAGGTTTTAAATGTGTATTATACATGTATAGTGTATTTGCATTATATATTACATATGTATATTATATGTTATATCCATGATATATAGTGAATGTATCTTATATATAAATCTATTATATATTGTTATGTTATATAGAAATATTTATACATTATATATGATATACATTTATATGTAATACACATATATATTATATATAATACACATTTAAAAACTAACATACACTTAACTGAGCTCCTGATTCCAGCTGCCCCCTCTTCTGAAACCCTTCATATATATATATAAAATATATATTTAAAATATATATATAAAATATATGAAGTTGATGAGTAGACAGATGTACTCTTGTGAAGCTCATGGGAGAAGTTCAGTCTGGAGATGTATATTTAATACGAGCTTGTCAGTACAGAGGTGGTACGTAAAGCCATGTGTCTGGTTAAGATCATAAAGGAATGAGTATTTGACTCACAGATATTCTAAAGTTTAAAGTATATATAGAAGAAGAAAAGGCAAAGAATGAAAAAACAGGGACTAGTAAGATAGAAGAAAAAGCTAATGAGAATGGAACATTAAGGTTTTCAAGGAGAGGTTGATCAATTATGTCAAATTCTTCCAATAAATCAAGTGTTATAACTGAGAATTGACATTCCATTTAGGTTATTGATAGAAATGATCAGATCAGTTTGGTCAAGTAGTGTGGATGTAGCTCAAATGGAGTAAGTTCTGAGATTTTGAGGTCATTAATTGAAAACAATAAGTATTCACAACATTTTAAAAAATATTATCTAATGAGAAAGGAGAAATACAAAGCATCTTTAGCTGAGTATGGAAGTGAAGGCACGAAAGTGTTTTTGTTTTGTTTTGTTTTAGGATGTGAGAAACAAGAATAATAAGTATGTTTGGATATGACAGATATGAACCAGCAGAGGACGCTGTTAACACAAGGGAGAGGGATGTTTGAGAGATGCCTTTAATTGGGAGAGTAGAGAGTGATGCCCACAACACTGGGTATAGGTATTGAGTATTTAAATTGAGAGGAGGGTAATGGGATTCCCACAAGGGAAAATCGTGTGGACAAGAGTAAGGAGGCCAGTATCAGATTCACCCACACTCATATTTGAGTGAAAGTACTAAGAGTAATACCATCATCTCTCATTCAGATTCGAGTAACGAAGACAATTTTAAAACATATTTTAAAATTCTAATTTGTTTAAAATATTTTAATATCAAAGTTGAGAAAAATCAGAGGGAAACTGAGAAAGGGAGTAGAAGCTTCAGGATATTTTATCGCAACAAGTTCTTTGGGAATCTTCCTGTCTTCCAGAGTCTTCTACTTGCTATTTAATCATCATTTGCATAAAATTTAGACCAAATTTATTGAATAAATTCAGTCACTATTTCCCACATATTATACACCAATTATTTTATAAAGTTCTGGATATTTCATATTTAACTTGACATTCTCCTCTTGCCTTCAGAGGCTACATTAATGTTGTGGACAGTCACACACATCATACATTACACTACATAGAGAGAGATGAAGGTGTAAATTCTGACCCCTTTGCCTATAGTCCATCCACAGAGGAACTGTTTTCTCAACCCATATAACAGTGGTAATTTTTTAATATGACCAAATTTAAAATGGTGAGATAGGGCAGAAATTAAAAATTGAGATTTGTGATATTTATTGAAAAATCAAAAGATCTGATAACCTTGCATGTGTTGGCTATCCTCAGTAGTGTATTATTTAGGTGTGGGCATTTGTGTGTGCACACACACATTAACAGTATTCTCAAGTCTGTACACTTAATGAATGGAAAATTCAGGGTTTAAAAGCAAATTTGTATGATGCCAACGTCCTGTGCTTATTCATGGACTCAACTACCAGAAGGAAGTCAGTGAAAGTAATACTTCACTTGGGCCATTAAAAATGAGATGATTTCACTTGACTTTGAGGAATGGGGGCAAGGTACAGAAAAGGATAAGAAAAAAGTAATCAAAAGATAGTTTTGTTTCTGTCTATAAACAACAACTAAGAAATCATGCTATGGTATAATTTTTTATTGGTTCCTTTCTTTGTTCCATGATAATTAAATTTTCTTCCTAGCATGATAATTACTTCTGCTTTCTGGAAGTGCTTATAAATGTATTTCTGTAGCTCAAACTGTATAACCTAAAAAATAAATTTCCTAGAAAAGAAATTCCTCCAACAATTGCATAAGAAAATTTTATGAAGCATACTATGTGCTTATATTTAGCTTGTAGCAATTGCTTAAATTATTAGAGCAGGTGTGGCCTATTCTGACTATAAAGTAAAAAGAAATACAAAAAGTCATTTTTAAATGATTATCTATGGTTTGCAGAAGAAGGACCCCACAAAGATATCTGTGTCCGAATTCCCCTGAACCCGTAAATATATTACCGAAAGTGGCAAAAGGGAATTAAGGTTGCAGATGGAATTCAGGTTGCTAATTAGCTGACCCTGAGATGGGAATATTATCCTGCTTTATCCATTCAGTCTAATTACATGAGTGCTTAAAAGTAGAAGAGGCAAATGTGTGGGTTAGAGAGTTGTCAGTGTGTGAAGTATGTGGCACTCCTTGCTGCTTCTGGGATGTGTGGGCTAAATCAAGAACCATAAAGAGGCCTTCAGGAATTAAGGATGTCTCCCAACTTACAGCCATGAAGAAAACAGAGACCTTAACTCTACAAATATTGTAAACTGAATTCTGCTAACCCTTAATTAACTAGGAAGTGAATACTCCCCTAGATCCTACAGCGAGAAATGCCTCCCGGAATCCTTTGATCATAACCCAATGAAACCCATAATACATTTGTTTTAAGCCACGAAGTTTGTGGCAATTTATTACAGCAGGAATAGAAACTAACACATTATTCTTTCATTTATATTTAACTTTCAACATGAATTAGAATAATCATACCAGAACAATTGGCAAATTTATTTTATATAATTTCAGTGTTAATGTAGTATTTTTAGAATGAAAACAATAAAATCTACTTCTATTTAACACACTTATATTTATATTATAATGAAGATTTAGAATGCTTTTTACTTACTTTCTTTAAATATAGGCTTATTGTCATTAACATCTGAAAGTTTAATCAATACACTCGTTGTTCCAGACAACGCTCCTGGCTGACCAATCATGTCCTTGGCTTGAATGATTACCCAATACTCATCTTGCAGTTCTCTATCCATTTTAGAAGATATTCTTATGACTCCTTTAAAAATGTAATAAAATTCCAATTATTTCATTATTAATCATGACGAAGTTCTAGTTAATTTCTTAACCACTGCACTATACATTATTTTGCTGTATGTTGAACCACTACAATGTGACAGAGACTTCCCTGGAGAAAAATAATAATAATAAATTAAACATCAACATTGCCTGGAGCCTAGAGTGATCATCACAATACTAGGAACAATACTAGGAACACTGGTAGGCCCTTAATAAAATACTATGTTAAGATAATCCACAGGTAGAAAAAAAAAAGAATGTCTTGTTTTTTACTTTAAACTATTTTCTGCTATCTTCTCTAACATAATATCGGCTTGCTACAATTAACTTTGTCCCCGAAACTCTGAAGTTAGTATATTATTGATAAACTTGTAAATTATAATACCAAATTTATGAAATAAATATCATGCCCTTATGATTTTGAAGCCTGCTTAGAATTATGAGATCTGAAGAAAACCTGGTTGTTGACCCACAGTTATTTTATATGCGTGTGTGTGTCTGTGTGTGTGTATATACATGTATATGATATATTCAAACTCAAGATAATTAATATATATTGCAATAAATGCTTAACTTCTATAAGATTATTTAGTATAAATTAATTATCACGGAGAAGAACCTAAGAAAGTCTTAAGACAGGTTCACAGGAGAGGACTCAACATTTCTAAAGATTTGGGAAACACATAGACATTCACAAAAAATAGATAATAGCCAATACCCAAATATATCACGGACAAAATATTCAATAAAAATTGTGATATTTATGGACATAGAGATGGAAACAATAGACACTCAGGTCTACTAGAGAGGGGAAGGAAGGAGGGAGGGAGATAGTTGAAAAACTTCTGATCAGGTAGTATGTTCACTACCTGTCTGTGACGGGATCATTACTACCCCAACCCTCAGCATCACAGAATTTAGCCACATAACAAACTTGCACATTTACTCCCTGACCCTAAAATAAAAGTAAATTAAAAAAAAATACAATGAATTTGTGAAAAAAAATTGACATATGAGTATAAAAGGCACACCTGATTTCAAAGACTGAGAAGAAAAAATGTGAACTATCTCCATAGTTCTGTATTGATTATTTGTTGCAATGGCAGTATTTTTGATATATTGGATTAAATTTAATGTAATATAATTTTTTTAAAAAATGGTTATATGTATTTTTAAAAGATAAATGAGACCATAACACGAGGGGATTTTAGTTGGGGACTAAGTGTTTCACACATGTAACCAATTATCTGAATCCCAGTGGAAAGCATTGAATATGTTGCGCAAGTGCTGCTGGCATCTCGCTGTATGTGACTCAAGGGAGAGGGACTTAGGAGTCTTTGTTCCCCATTAACTGCGCCTACTTAGCTTTCAACTTTTCCTCTCAGCCTTTAGACTGAATAAAGAATATGTATTTCTGGATCTTATGCACTTCAGAACTTATGCTTTCAGTAATTTGATCCATGTTTGTTGCTGTCCATACCAACTCTTCTCCAGCAATGCAAGTTATAGTTTAGCTACCCTACTCAGTATATTTAAAAAGTCAGTGTGCAAAGTGGAAAGAAAAAATGGTCACGAAGGCCCGGTATGCCCCAGCATGTGTTTGTACTCTAGACACCTCCCTTTCTTCTCTCTGCTGTGTTTCTCCACACTGGTGTCCTGTTATTCTAAGAGTTTCAACTCTTTCCCACCTCAGGAATTTCCCTAATTTTTCCCATGCCTTGGAATCATCTTCCGCTTTCCCTTCCTTGTCTACAGGCTCAGCCAAAATTCTGATTTCAGTGCATTCTGCCTTGACCACAAAATATAAAGTGAGCCTCACTTGTTTTCTCCCACTGGAACTTTTTGGTTTTACTTCATAATTACCCACAGTGGAAAGTATGTGTGCATCACTATTCATGTTTCCTGTCTATCTGCAAGTTCCAAGAAAGAAGAGTCCATGAATGTATTTTGTTTTTGTTACTATTATATTTCATTTTAAATTTTGCAACTTTGTACCTTTATAAATCTAGCAAGTTGTATAACACTTGGTACATATTCAGCCTTTTGAGACCTGAATGTGGGAAGGAATTAAAGTCTAATGTTTTGAGGCATTCATTGCATATAATACAATAATTTTCCTTCCATGCATCTGAAAAAATAAAGGCCACGTACATTCTTGAGAGAATTAAGAACACAGTCACTCAAATAATATTTTCTAGGATCAGATTCTCTAAAGAAACCTTAACTGAAAAGGGCTGAGACATTCAGTATTTACTGAGTGAATAAATAAGAAATGTTTAAAGATCGAACACAATACTTTAATTCTTTAAAGGTTTTGATATAAGCTGGAAATAATACTTTCCCTGTATCAAAAACCATAGAATTTTACTTCTTTGGCACTTCTCACGTTCTTGGATGATTAGTTATATACTTTTTTTTAAATCAGAGGAGACTATAAACTCCTAAAGGAAATAAAATTATATGGGCCTAATATTTGTTTTGAACACAACAATTAAGATTTGTTTAATGAATTAGGGTCATATGATTATTTAAAGAAAAGATAAAAGCGTGTGTTCTACTTATTTTATATTTAATTGATTAATGCAAATTGGTAAAGCAATGCAGAAAAAGAATCACATATTGTATTCATGTAAATCAGAAATATGTAAAATACAGAATTATTTTTAGGTGAATGTCTCATAACAATTTGTACACTTAGCTTCATACTCAGACTTAATCTCGGTCATTCTGTAGGGGTATGCAGCTGTATTTCATTGTGGTTTTAGTTTGTATTCCCTGATGACTAATGAGGCTGAGCATTTTTAATATGCTTACTGGCTTTTGTATATTGTTCTTTGTCAATTGCTTATAAAACCCTTTTCCCTCTATTTCTAAATTGGGTTGCTTGTCTCTTTTTCTAATTCACTTAAAGGAATCCTTACATATGATTTATACCACATATGCAAGTAATTTGTGCTACGGACATGGAAAATCCAATTTCCTAACCTTAGAAATATCAGCTAAAAGACTAAAAGTAATTAAATGCTTAGGAATTGCAATCTTTTTATGTATTGGCATATCAGGTCTACTGTGAAACATGTTTCTAAGCAGATAATTTTTGCTGACAATTGCCTTCTTTAGAATCATGTTAAACTTTGCTTGTTTCATTCACAAATACCTGTTGTTGGTTCAACAGAAAAATATGGCTGGCCTTGTAATAAGCTGTAGAGGAGACGAGCATTATTACCACTTGAAGGGTCATCAGCATCACTTGCTGTCACCTGGATGACTAATGTTCCTAAAGAGAACATAATACAGTAAATTAAGACTGTGGTCTTATTCAGGATGAATTCAGTTCTATGAAGCGGTCTTTCTTTACCAAGCAAGACGTTGTTACAAAATGAAAGCTCAATTCACCTCCTTGTTCCTAATTGTAAAAGTAATGTATTTTTTGTTGTTTTTTATTTTTTTTCAGGCAAAAGAATATAACTTTTAATATAAAATATTCCTAATCCCCATATGCAATATGGAATATTCAACATATAGATTGGTGGCCTAATAAAATGTAGCTATTAAACAATTCACTGTAATGTGTAATTTGTAAATCATAAACTTTTCCAAGGTGTATTATTAGTGGAGAAATTAAAAGGAACTTGGAAGTGCTTTTCACCAAAAACTAGAGTGTAGTATGTACCTTAAACAAATTGGAGAAGGTTGATAAATATTTACAATGATTATTGAATTAAGCTTGAAAGAGGATTCAGTTGAGGATGAGGATGGGCATGATTATTTAGCTCCTTTAATTCTCTTCTCTAATATACCTACTTGCTTTGATGAATTTTTTAAAAAGCAAGTAAAACCTTGCAGATATTGATAACATAAGCATTCTCATTAAAATTCAGTAACAAGAAATGAAATCATATGGAATAATTACTTATACATTTAAAATTATTGCTCAGATATATATATATTTTTTTGAGACAGAGTCTCACTCTGTCACCCAGGCTGGAGTGCAGTGACCAGATCTCAGCTCACTGCAAGCTCTGCCTCCCAGGTTTATGCCATTCTCCTGCCTCAGCCTCCCAAGTAGCAGAGACTACAGGTGCCCACCACCTCGCCCAGCTAGTTTTTCATATATATATATTTTTTTAGTAGAGACGGGGTTTCACCATGTTAGCCAAGATGGTCTCGATCTCCTGACCTCCTGATCCTCCTGTCTCGGCCTCCCAAAGTGCTGGGATTACAGGTTTGAGCCACTGCACCCAGTCTAGTGCTCAAATTTAAAAAATATATATTTATTTAAAAATATTGAGCTTTCAAAGTATCTTTCTGTAAACATGGAATTGAATGTCATGGATCTTGTTGGAAATATGTATTTGTTGAAACACTATGTACTGTGTCAATAAGAATGGCAACACGAATGACACAAAATTAAATAGCTTCTGTGGTTTTGTTTACAGCTGGCATCATGAATTTTCTCATCACAGCCCAATTTTATAAACTGATACACTCTAATAGGAATCCATTCTATACTTCACTAACATGAAGCTTTCACTGTGGTCCTAAGTAGTATATATGCTTTGCCGTTTTGTCTTAACATTTTATAATGCTGTTTAATATTTGTTTTAATATCATACAGCATATTTTATTGAAGTAGAATTTCTTCTTATTCATATAATTTTAATGGGTAATACTTTTATTTGATTCAAAATCAAGAACAATAAAATGCATGAGAAGAAAACTCTTTGCCTCTCTTTTCCAAAACTTATTCAATTCCTTCAACCACTCAACTTGTACACACTTACTAGTTTCAGATATTTTAAAGTGAATTTATTTAGTAATTTTGAAAAGTTGTTCCAACAAAATAGTTCATAGGGACCATCACTTTCATTGATCTATATTTGGCAAGACTTGTTCCTTTAACTATCCTTCTATGCACCGATCCACTTACTTCTACCACATTTCCTCACTATAATCCTTTATCATTTCTTTCCATAAGGGGTTCCCATGCCTGGTTTCTAGAACTATATTTCCTATCTTTGGTTTCAGACACCATCATCAAAATCATAACATTTGTAGAGTTGACTAACATGCATTTTAGAAATATAAGTCTTTAGAGCCCTTAAGCTAGTACTATACAAATGAGAACAAAGAAGTCCAGAAAATGCAATGACTCACAAAAGATGACCTCACAATTTGATGACAGAAATATGTCATACAGTGAGGTTCTTTTTTCCAGTCCAGTTTTTTTAGCACACTTTTTCTATAAAATAAATTTTATTATATATATTCAAGGTATGCAATATGTTATGCATATAGATATTAATGTGGTTACTATAGTGAAGCAAATTATATCCATCATCTTACAAAGTTACTCATTTTTGTGTGTGCATGGAAAGAGCAAGTATAATCTACTCACCCATCGCAAATCTCAAATATAATACAATATTATTAACTATAGTCCTCATGTTGTACATTAGATTTCTAGATTTGTTTATCTTACATATCTGTTACTTTGTATTCTTTGACTTACATCTCTCCATTTCCTCCCTCCTCATACCCCCGACGTGTTATTTTATTCTCTATCTTTGTACATTGAACTTTTTTAAAGATTCCACATATAAGTAAGATCATACAATATTTTTATTCTGCGTCTGGCTTATTTCACTTAGCATAATGTCCACCAGACTCATCCATGTTGTGGCAAATGGCAAGATTTTCTTCCTTGACAATACTTAATAATATTCCTTTATAAATATATAACACAGTTTCTTTATTTATTCCTCTATCTGATAAGGGATTTATTTAAAAGAACTCATACAACTCAACAGCAAGAAGTCAAATAACCAGATTAAATAATTGGCAAAGAACCAGAATAGCCATATCTCCAATGAAGACACATACAAATAAATGGCCAATGGTTATATGAATGGGTTCTCAAAATCACTAATCATCATGAAAATGCAAATAAAAACCACTATGAAATATCACTTCACACTTCTTAGGATGTTTATTATTAAAAAGACAAGAGATAGCAAGTGTGGGTGAGAGTATAGAGAAAAGGGAACACTTGTGCACTGTAGGTGAGAATGTAGATTCATGTAGCTATAATGGAAAACAATATGGTGGTTCCTAAAGAAATTAACAATAGAACTATTATATCACCCAGCAATCCCACTACTGGGTATTTATTTAAAGAAAATGAAATACACCACTAGCAAATATATCTGCACTCCCATGTTCACTGCAGACTTATTCACAATAGCAAAGACATGGAAAAACCTCTCATTTCTCTTGATTTCCCTTTGTATCTGATGCCAATGTGTACTCCTTACACACACCTGGATTATTGTGCCTGCTCAGTAACCTACTGTACACCTGTTCTCTCAGGTCTCCTCTTGATCTGACCCATAGAGAGTAAAGAGGCAGTGACATGCCAGAGCAAGTGAACATTTTTTACTGATGCTTCATTTACTTGTAACCAAAAGATATTTCTTCAACATTTTTCTCTTGTTCTCTGCTAAGTGGGGAATCTAATGTAGCCTGTTAATAGATTACACAAAATAATTTCTCTGAGTGTGTAGAAAATCTAAAACGTCAAAGTCTTAGAAATTTTAGTGGATAAAAACTGTGATATTATAAATATTCAGAATACCACTCATATATGAATTTGATGGGAATTTTAATTTCTGGGGAAATATTTACTATTCTTTCTTTTTTTTTTTTTTTGAGACGGAGTCTCGCTCTGTCGCCCAGGCTGGAGTGCTGTGGCCGGGTCTCAGCTCACTGCAAGCTCCGCCTCCCGGGTTCACGCCATTCTCCTGCCTCAGCCCCCCGAGTAGCTGGGACTACAGGCGTCCGCCACATCGCCCGGCTAGTTTTTTGTATTTTTTAGTAGAGACGGGGTTTCACCGTGTTAGCCAGGATGGTCTCGATCTCCTGACCTCGTGATCCGCCCGTCTCGGCCTCCCAAAGTGCTGGGATTACAGGCTTGAGCCACCGCGCCCGGCCAATATTTACTATTCTTTCTTATGAACCTTGTGGCATTTTAAAAGAACCAAGGCTATGGAATTGGATTAACTCAACAATGTTTTAGAAATGTTTACTTTTTGGTAAGGACTATCAGTGAGTATTAAGTGATTCATTCCTTACATTTGTGTGTGTGAGAAGATGCTTATGTGTATATAGAGGCATATATATATGTACACACACACACGTAAATCTAAGTAATTGTGTGTGTGTGTATATACACGCACATATGTGTATATACACAAATGTGCATATATATACACACACACACGTGTATATACACACACATATGTGTGTGTGTGTGTATAGATGCACATTTACTGAAAAGGTTCCCTGATGTTTAGCTCTGCCACCTTCTCATGAAAGGGTTCCCTATATTTGTATAATCTTATCTCTGATTCTCTAGTTGGCTCCACTAGCTCTTCATTGCTGCAGGGCAAATATTATTCTCTGAACTACTGTAGTTTTGTCCTAGGCCTTTGCTCCTTATTAGAGCAACTCCTGTAAGTATTCTTCTTCAATAAAACTGCCTTGCAGAGATTGCAGCATTCAGAGATCGCACCACTGCACTCCAGTCTGGCCGACAGACATAAATCTGTAACTAATTATATATCTGTATCTAATATATATATATATGTGTGTGTATATATGTATTTGCCCTCTTAATTTATATATAATATATAATTTATAAATTATATATTACATATAATTGTTTTTTGCTTTATATATTATATATAATTGATAATCCTTACCAAAGGACTTTGCTATATATATTAGATATAAATTAGATATACTTTGCTACATATAATTAGATATAATATAATATATATTATATATAACATATATATCTAAATTAAGAGGACAAATATATGCAGCAGTATTTCCAAATATTTAGTGCTTGTAGTTTTTCTCTTAATTTTTACTCATGCCTTGGAAATGTTGGCTGTAAAATTTAGATGAATCTTAGCAATGTTTGATTTTTACAGGACCTAATTATCTTTGTTTTATTTTATTTAGCTATTTCCTACTTTCTTTTTCCTCTTTCAGTTATTATTGACACCACGATTTATAAAATACAGTTTAAGCAATTTTAAATCCTCTTAGATAGTTTCTATTTTTTTAAAAGAGAATTAAGCCTGTATGTTTTCCTAATCAGTAACTTATATTCTGCAGAAATCCTCAAGAAATAGTCAAATAACATAAATAGATCATAATAATAATTAAATATAAAAGCAGAAAGCAATATAAAAATATTTAACACAATAGTAAATATTTATATTTTTGTGAAGACTTGTTATTTGTAAGCGAATCAATTTGTACATTCACCTGTAGTTAGGAATTAGATTATAGTCCACATAAAATTGAAAACATTACTATGAAACCAATAAAGTGTCTTTCAGTGGAAATGATCAATTGTCTTATAGTGCTCCTTTCCTAGTTAAATATAGGTTAACCAATACTTGTTGGTTTAGACAACGAATGTTTAATTCCTACATAATTTTTATAAGAACATATGTAAGTATTTCAGCATTTGTCTGTAATATCAGCACTGTGTCATGTTTAAGTCATAACGAATACCACCACAATGCTCTTTTCAGGTACTGGAGGATTTCTAGGCTACGTAATTACTTCTGTCATGTCCTGATTACTGTTTACTGTCAGAATCACTCTGCCTCTGGTTGATGAGAAATGTGGCTCCCATTCCCGGTCATCCCATTTCCTAAAAACAACCCACTATGAATTGCTGTTGTGCTCTGAAATATTATGACTACTATTCTATGTAAGAACCACTGTTTATAAAGGCCATATCTGTATCCTCTTGAAACTTTTAAAATTGTACTTCCATGGAAAATATATTTCAATTTTTTATATATATAAGGAGAAAAATTTACAAAAACATATAAAGTACATCTAAAAATCCACTTTCATTTGCAATAAAAACTTCTTAAAAATTAAGAATGAAAGGAAACGTTCTGAATCTGATAATGAATGCTTTTAAGACTTGACAGTAATTATATTTAATTGTGAAGTGTTAAAACTTTTCCTCTGCAATAATAAGAGGAAAAAAATGTTTTTCTGTCACTATTATTTTTTTCAGCATTGTATTGAACTTCCTAGACAATGCAATGAGGCAATACCATGCAGTTCTAACACATTTATAGACAGGTAGATAAATAAATATTGGAAAAGAATAAATAAAATTAAATCATTAAAATCAATAATATTTTTGGTAGAAAATTAAATAAAATATGCATATAATTACAGAAAAATATTAAATTCATAAATTTAACAAGTCAACAGGAACACAATGGATATATAAAAGTGAATTTTTAAAATATATGTGTATATATATACACACTCTGGTATATATATTCATGAAACTTATTTTAGTTAAATATATAATATATATGAAAAGAAATAAAATATTCAGGAATATTTAAACAAAAATCATAACCTCTGTAAAACAACTAAAGATAAATTAATGGCACAAGTAAACAGATGAAAATACTGGATTTAGGAATTAGATGACTACTTAAAAATAAAAAAGATACACAGCTTAAAAGCTGTCTCAATCAAAATCCTAGTAGATTGTATAAATGGTTAACTTGGAAAGACAATTAAAAAATAAATAAAATTTGTATGGTAAAACAAGGACCAAGCATGGCCAAGGCATTTTATGTTTGTTTGTTTGCTTTGTTTTGTTTTTGTCTTTTTTTTTTGAGATGAAGTCTCACTCTGTTGCCCTGGCTGGAGTGCAATGGCGTGGTCTGAACACTGCAACTTCTGCAATGCAATTTTATTGAAGAAGAATACCTATAGGAGTTGCATTAATAAGGAGCAAACGCCTAGGACAAAACTACAGTAGTTCAGACAATAATATTTGCCCTGGAGCAATGAATAGCTAGTAGAGTCAACTAGAGAATCAGAGATAAGATTATACAAATATAGGGAACCCTTTCATGAGAAGGTGGCAGAGATGGACACCAGGGAAACTTTTCAGTAAATTCTGTAGGGTCAGTTTGATATCTCCATTTATCTGTCCATCTAACACCAATTTTGGGATATAAAATTTGGCACCTGCTTTAAACCATTCACAAATATCAGTTTAAAACAGATGGTAGATCCAAATGTGAAAGGTAAATAATAAGAAACATAAGAATATAAATATTAGAATAATAAAACTTTCAGAAAAAAAGAAAAATAGAGGGGGAAAAGCAAAAATTTCAGAATCAGGGCAAATATATGTATATAATATTTATGGAAAACATATATTTAGGCCTGGCGAATTTTATATTTTTCTCAATGCCCAAATCTCTTTTTCAATTTGTTAAACACATTTTTTGTTCCTCTACCCAGGATGGATTGATTGTTCTTACTCTACTGAAGTAGGGTAGCATATTTAGGGTGCATTATCTGATAAGAATGTGAAGCATGGTACAGGTCATTTATTTCTAACCTCTTTGCCTCTCTTCATTCATTTGATGAACATTTTATTCTGAGAGCATTAATACTTGCAGAGTGGATCTCACTACATTAGTGAATCAAAAATTAAATTCTTTCTTTTTAGAAAAGATTTTAACATTAAATATAGAACCAGAAGAATATTCTTCATCAGTATTTACATCATTTAATGAGTTTCTTAGTTTAACTATTTTATCATACAGTGCCTTGTGTTATCCCTTGTCCTCCTTTCAGATTTAACTAAGTCTTAAGAGAAGTTTATTTTTTGCTCATTTGTCTGACACATTGTTTCTCACACTCCATGGAAGAAGCTACAAGTACAAAGTAAATGTTTGCAAATTCACTCTGGCTTATTTTAATGACTTAATAATAGTCATTTTGAAAAACAGGAAATCCGGGACAAATGATTCTAGGACATGATGACAGAAAAATAGGAGTAAAGCAGAACTGTCTTGGGTAAAACTGGAGATCTGATCCCTCACTCTACCTTAAAACAACAGTGACAATATAAAATGACCACTAGGATAGCATACAAAATGGAAATAATGTAGCACGAATTGTGTACATTGAATTGCCACAGCCTTAAGTCCTATTATTTCCCCCCAATACACCATCCAGTAAGCAGAATTGGGTAACTACCAAATGATGGGAACTCTGAAAAGTTTAAATTAATGAGATCCTTGTAATCAAATTAGCAACGAATATAAACAAGAGAGTGAGAAAATGCTTTTTTGGGGGACTGAAGGTTCCAAAGTTCAGCATGCAACCCTGAGTGGGGTCACTGTGGCTGGATCAGAGGTGGCGGTGGTATTTGCAAATGTGAATAATCAAAACGACTTGTAGTTTGTATCCATTCTAAGTGAACAAAAGTGTACTTAGAAAAAAAAATTCTCTTAGAATCGTATTTTAATTAGAGTAGCGTATCAGTTCACTTATTCTGATAATAAACATACAAATATAATTATTACTGTAATCATCTTGGGTTCCATTGTTGTGTGGATAGTTGACATTGTTTGTATTACTGTGGAGAGACTTTTCATGATTGCAAATTTAAAACATTAATTATGTATTTCTAGCTAGTTTCCGAATCTTGGCAACTTTTCATTGCAAAAGGTCTTTATAAAAATAAGTTCAACACAATATTTGGCTTTGCTTATTTTATCAGTCACAGTATTTGCAGAAACTTATTGTAATATAGGTCAGTGGTCATTCACGTTTTTGGCACCAGCGACCAGTATCGTGGAAGACAATTTTTCCATGGTCAGAGTGGGGAGTGAGCATGGGGATGGTCTGGGGATGCTTAAAGTGCATTACAGTTATTGTGCACTTTATTTCTACTATTACTACATTGTGATATATAATAAAATAACTACACAACTCACCGTAATGAGGAATCAGTGGGGGGCCCTGAGCTTGGTTTCCTGCAGCTAGACAGTCCCTCCTGGCAGCGATGGGAGACAGTGACAGATCATTAAGCATTAGATTTTCATAAGGAACATACAACCTAGCTTCCTCACCTGTGCAGTTCACAATAGGATTTGCACTCCTGTGAGAATCTAATCCTGCCACTGATCTGACAGGAGGAGGAGCTCGGGTGGTAATGCAAGCCACGGGGAGCGGCTGTAAATACAAATAGGGCTTAGCTCTTTTCCTTGCTGCTCACCTCCTGCTGTGCAGCCTGGCTCCTAAGAGGCCACGGACAAGTACCAGTCTGTGACCTGGTTGTTGGGGACCACTGACGTAGGTGACACAGGATGTAAACTTGTACCACATGCTTGAAAGGAAAGTGTTAGTTTGGTCGTCTCTAGAAATTGCATTTACTGTTATATTTTTCATTTTTATGACAGAAAATTTTAGTATGATAATAGCATCTTAACAGAAGATAATATTTGTGTGTGTGTGTGAAATGAAGCATTCTGATAATGTTTTAAGGTGCTAACCTGTATAAAACTACATAGAAAATTTAAAGATTGAGAGCATTAATGGAAGCATCAATAATAATTTATCCAAACATCAGATGTATTCTGCCATCAGTGAATAAAACCTGAGGTAAAGGCAGTGTGACTCCGTCTCTGCTGAGTTATGTAAGTTTTATTATTAACCAGGAGTTATCCTGAGGAATTAACTATTCTCATGCAGATGTTTAACATGGCTTACAAATCTTTATTGAATGATGTCCTCCCCTGTATCACATAGAATGTTTTATCCACTGGGGATTACGGGAGGCATACAAAAACTCATAAAAAGTGAAAAATTTTCACATGCAGACTAATTTAGATATTATGTAGGCAATAGAGAAATTAGCAACCTGTGGCAAGGGCATTTTATAATTAAAGCTTACATTTATTATGGAATGCTAAAGTACAGTTGCCACAGTACAGTATAGTGTTTGAATGCTAAGATTTCAGCTGTAGATTTCAAAATGACATTTACTTTAGTATGTTATATTTTATTGGCTTTGAATTCAATAGTAAGAAGACTCACCATTCTTTTCTTACAATGTAGATAAAAATGTAATGGAAAAGCTATTTTTACATCCAGTTTTAGTACAAGTATACTTTGATTAATCTGAAACAAATTTATTGAGATATTGGGTTGTAAAATTGTCAACTGTAAAGCAATGCAAATCAAATAATATTATAGTGATCCACACTCTGCATCAGTAATTTCTGCAACAATAAAACAGGTACAAGATGAATAGGTGATCAAGTGATCAAATACATGACATAATAATTTTATAGGTGTATCTGCTCACTGCTTCACATTGGGAACTAATTTTATTAGTATAAGGATAATTATTTTTCTACCAGTACTGATTGACCCATTCTTGCTGCATTTATACTTGAGTTGCAATTACTCTACAACCTAAAGTCTCGAGATGAAACTCAAGAAACAGATAATATTTTCCCACTTGTCATCTTAACTAGGCAAAGCATTCTTCAAATTTTTTATTTTTCTGTTCATAGTCACCTAAAAACTAGGTCATTTTTATTATTTTCGTGCTGTATTTTTGACACCTCTACTTTTTATAATCTGAGTTCATGGAATTTAAGTAAAACAAATTAGACTGTGTTTAAGAAATCAAACAATAATATATTCAGAAGAATAAGAAGAGAAATTCATCCCAGCCTCAATCATGTTCAACACATGTGCCCAAAGGCAAGAGATTTATGGAATCTAATTTTCAAATGTGATAAATTTTTAAAATTAGTGATTTTTATTTTCCTGAGAATTAACTGAAATTAAATTTGTATAGATTTTAAATACAAAGATTAAGGTGAATTTAATATTTCTATAAAACTTGTCCTTTATGACATATTGTGTCATATTGATGATGAAGAATATTAAATTTTCTGTATGCTCTTCCAAAAAATGCAACTTAAAATAATAATTTTAAGTATAATAATTACAGAGATCATTATAACCTACTATATTTGAATTTAAAATCTGAAATGCCATAATAAGCTTCCTTAAATAGTAAGGTAAACAGACTCTTACTCATTAGTTATCCTCATTCATTTTCAAAAGCATCTGGTTTTGAAAATAAAAGTAAATGGTCATTGCAAGTGTGAAGAATGTTGGACACTTGCTAATATTAAAATGATGCCCTAAGTGACCACAGCTATGAAAAATTTGGTGGAGGATATTTATTTGGAAAAGCTCCAAAGAGAGTGGATAGAGAATATTTTTACTAGACAATATATCTTCCTTGCTTTTTTAGGCAGAAATATGTGAAACTAAATTTTAAAGAAGTGAGGTTTTAAATATTCCTTTTACATTTGCACATACACAAACATATAAACAAATAAAGTGTATTAACACTAATAATCATTCATAATGTGTACAATATCAATATTTATTTATTATGGCTATTTTCCACGTAATGTAACTGGCTAAAGCATGTTTCACTTTTAGCAGGATTTTGTACAGGACTTGCAGAAGGTAAGTTACCTGACTGTGCTTTGTCTTAACTGTTTATTAAGTAGAATATTACATGTATTTTAAATGCCCCTTCTTTTCTTTGACATTATAAGGTTTTAGGTAAAACTAGCAACAATTATTGAAATGAAGATTGTATACATGATAGACTGGCTATTCAGATACAATTTCAGAATGCTTTCCCTGAATTACACATCTCCTGATATCTTCTATTTACAGCCTAAACTATTCTAATCTCTTATTTAGCAGTTTTGTCTACCCAGGTACCCATTCATTTATTTATTCACTCCTTCCAAACCTCAGTCATTCTATTACGTGTGGTCTAATAAATCTTATATTTTTGTATGGCAGAAAAATAATAACTTTGCAAATCCAAAATGACAAGTGGGAAAACATAATGTCTTATCTCAATTCTACTTGAAAGTTCTAGTTTGAAAGTAATTGCATTTCAAATATAAATGCCATCAGTAAAAGTCCATCATTATTTGTAAATAAATGTGTGTTTAATAAGCAACAAGTTGTTAATAATTTTCTTGATTTTATCTCATGACATAATGAAATATAGATTCCTTTCAGTAATTCAAACAAAATTCTGAGTTCAAGTGCAGATTCAGATATAGTAATAGGCAGTTCACTTGAATACCACAGAAATATATGTAAGAAAAAGAAATAGTAAAATGTTTGCAATAGTTGTTTTGAAGAATAAAGTAGCTGGCTAGGAAATTCGGAATTAAGGTCAATATTCAAAAACTTAAGCTGTGGATACAGGAAGATAACGAAGAATTAAAGTTATATTTAGGTAATATAATCCACAGTATACATTAATTTAATATTGAGATTGAGAAAAAAGATAAATCACATATAATTTTATTAATTGATTTATTTACTTCACAGTGAACAAAAATGCATGAATGCTTCAGAAGGAAACCATTGCTACAAGGTTGGCAAAGCAATAGAAATATTCCCCTATTTCCATATTATATAACATTTCTAATCGCAGCTGACCATCACTCAGTTGGCCTCTCCCTCTCATGGAAAGGTATACAAAGTGCTCATTAGTTCTTGCATGATTTCATACACAGCCTGGACCCTAACTGGCATTCACACAGTATGTACTGATTACACAAATTGAAAATAAAATTTGTACGTATATCTCAAATTGCAATGCACAAAGAGATCTGTAGTTGCCAGATATTGCATAGACCAAACCATCTTTTGCAATCCCTCTGAACACCTACAGTGGGGCTGCACTGATACCATGATACCAATAATTCTCTTGCGGGCTCACTACCCAACTCTGTAAAATGGCTGTTTTGTAGCTCCTCTTCTCTAACTAAAATTTTACCCATGTGCTCTCAATTACTGCCTTCGTGTTATGCTTCACTGATAAAATAGAAATGTTTATTAACTGATTTGTTATGAACAAATACGTTAATCTATAATCTGTCCCTTCTATAAGTACAACGGATTCCATGACCCTTTCTTTTTTTTTTTTTTTTTTCAAGAACAATTTTATAGAGGTTATATCCCTTTTTTTTGCTTCAAAAAATATTATTCTCTGGGATCATTCCCCATAGTATATAACTGTGCTGTTCATTTTCCTTTCTTAAAAAAACAATTGAATAGTTGTAAACAAGCAAAAAATCCTCTTGACCTTCATATTTTTCTACCTAGCGTCTCACATTTCATTTTCTCCCTGTGGCATAACACCTTTTAGACTTGGCTTAAACCATTACTTCCTCTTATTCTTCCTTTTATGCCATACAACAGTCTTCAGCATACTGTAATGGCACAAATTAAACCACCGTACTTATCAAAAAACCAGGAGTCTTCAACTCACCAAATCAAAAGTCAACACTGCCTTAATCTTAGCCTCACAGCAGCATTCCACATGGTTAAGGGATCTCTTCATTTGGAACATTTTTTCTCATATCTTTCCCTTCTTCCTACAACACTCGCCAGTCCCACTCATCTAATTTGCTTGCCGACTGCTTTTTGCTTAACAGTCAAGTCAGCCTGGATGCTTTTCTCTTCTCCAGCTACACTCTCTGCCAAAGGGATCTCATTCATTGTCATGCCTGACATGCGTGCTGTATGTCGATGATTCCCATGTTGATATATGCAGTCCTGAGCACTCTGCTATGAATTCTCTTTTCCTAGAATGTGGCATGGATGGCCTCTTTGTATAATTCACCTCAAATATCACCTCCTAAAATGTCCCATTTCCTCCAGACAATTAATAATCATCATACCTCACCTATACATAACACTTTTATACTATACATGATCATATATTACCTCCTTTAATTAAAATAACTATTTCTTATTTGTATATAACTGAAATATGTTTCATATTAGCAGGTAACTCCTTTATCTCCTTTACAATTTTATCTATAGTTTCAAAGGAAGATTCCTAGCATGTTAGGTCCGTAATAAATGCTAGAGGAGGAGGAGAAGGAGGAGGAAGAGGAGGAGGAGGAGGAGGAGGAGGAGGAGGAGGGGAGGGGGAGGGGAAGGGGAAGGGGAAGAGGAAGAGGAAGAAGCAGAAGCAGCAGCAGCAGCAGCTGTGGAGGAAGAAAAGGAAGAAGCAGAGGGAGGAAGGAGGAAGAGCGGGAATAAGGAGACAGAGGGGAGGGTAGTAAGGGAAAGGAGTAGAAGGGGGAGAAGGAGGAGGAGGAGCGGGAGGAGGAATATGAACTGATTCTTTGCCTAGCTACCAAAACAGAGGAATTTAAACTGCTATTTACATCCAATAATAATTTGTCTTGATATATATATTACACAGGCAAATTTGTTTCTGCTGTATTTAAAGACCTATGTTCCAAACAATGTAGAAATACATCTTTAAATTCCTACCTGGAATGTTAAAAATGAAGAATCAGGAAATTTTATGATGAAATGCGTATTTTTGAAATCATTGACTAATGAATCAAGTAATGAGGTAAAGTAGTTACAAAAATGTTACCACAATTTAAAATGGCCATTATCAAATCACATTTATTTGTCACTGTTAAGTACATTTTTTAATTAAACATGCCATTCTATTGTGCTACAAAAATTTTTTGAGTGAATGACTGAGAGAAGTTTTGCATAATCACAATTTCCCCTTTACTGGAAAGACAGTTCTAATTTCCAAGACAGTCAACTCTCATCTTATGGAAACCATTCTCTCCTAAATGCATTATATTTAAAATACTAACAGCAAGAACACTGGGTTTTGAAAAGTATCTTCAAATAAATGCAGCCATGCACAGGTGTTCAACCACTTGCTTTTGTCTTAGTGGTTTTTTTCATGGTTTTGATATACACAGTAGAGTCTAATAAATTCACTTTTCCTATTTTTCTATGCATATCTTGCAGGATTAGCTTATTTGCTTTTATGAAATACAAAAATATATTTTGTTTTGAAAAAGAAATTTTTGTACTTAAGAACCTAGTAAATGAACAAGCTAAAAAATTTATGAATTGCTCAAATAAAAATGTCTAAACTTCTTTTACTCCTGTGAAGATTGAGGTATTTTAATAACATTAATGTGTAGTATCATTTTTTCAAAATTTTGATGCATAGTCTAATTTTTCAAATATTTTACTTAAACATATTTGTAGAAGGAAGTTCTAGTATAGAACCTTAAATCATCTACTTCAAAACATATCCTTGAAATTTTAAACCTGCTTTCATTGTTAATATATCTTTGATGTAAATTAATATGCAATACCTTCTGGAGACATCTCTGGTACAATGGCCTCATAAGGTTCATCTAGGAATTTTGGTTCATTGTCATTGATATCCGAAACTTTGATGACAAACTCAGACTCAGGTTCCACAGCCCTTCCAGTAGTGATGTCTATTACCTGGGCTCTTAAGATGTAGAGGGATCGCTCCTCTCTATCAAGCTTCTGTATGGCATATATGTCACCTGTTCTTTCATCAATGATAAAAGTACTTCCAGCTCCAGCTCCCAAAAGCTTGTACTGGAAAGAATTGTTTCCATGGTCTAAATCAGATCTTAGCTGCAAATGGAAAGAGGGATCATTTAGTTTCCAAACATCTGAAATGGGCAAATCAAAATAAAGATTTTCTTTTTATGTATGTTAATTATTCTCCAAGTTAATGATTTTATATTGTTTCCATATTACATTAAATGGGGTAAAATATTAAATGTCAAGATTAAAATCTATCACCAGAGAGAGGGGAGAGTGAATATTTAGTATAAAGAACTATACAAATTTCATTATTCTTAACAGAAACAACACTAATTGGACAGTAAAGCTTCTTTTGTAAGTTATGCACAACACAGTTGGTCCAATTTTGATTTATAATTAAATAATCAGTTACTAAAACCATACTCTCAAATATTTATACTAGACTGGGTCCTAGAGACAGATAGAAAGATAATTTGGTGACATCTAAACACTGATGTTCTGTCTCTTGGCTGGAAATGCATGGAAACAAGAAAATATTAGGATGAAAATTAGGGTTCATAAAGATAAAAATAATCTTGACTGTTCTTTAGTTACTTATTATTTGTCATAAAATCTATAAATTGCTTTTTATTAGTGTTCTCAATTAATTCTCATATCAATATTATGAAATACATATTATTGATATGATCAATTTTTCTATAGAGAAGAAAAGTGAGATTTTGTTTTACAAACTTTTTTCAGAGTCACATGATCATAGTGTAGATTTAGGATTTACACCATGAGGCTATCAAATCTTCTATGAGGCTGTCACATTTCAGATTCTCCACTGACAACAACTCAGTTACATGTTCTTTAGCCCTTGGGTTTTAGCCAGAAAGTATAAAACTTTCTTCTCAATCTATTCTACCTAATTATCAAATACACACTTTCAGCCTGTGCACTCATTTCCGTATTTTCAAAAGCAAAGTAAATTTGTTCATCATTCATACTGTTGAGGTATTATTTAGAATTTTTAATTTATCTGTAACAAAAAAACAGTCTAATTCTGATATAGTTAAAATGATGGTATAGCTTTTCATATCTAAATTATTTGTACCTAGGAGAAGTATGTCATGGTTCCCTGATTGTGAATCCACATTTTCTTGATTCACCATTTATGAAAATGCTCTTATTCAAACTAAGAGTTCCTCTGCAAATTTACAAAGATAACCATGAAATCAGTTGCAAACAAATTCATGGTTTTTCTGATGGCTCAAGTTATAATTTCTTCTTCTGGATAAATTAATACACTTTCTATGTGGTTGTGGAGAAAAGCTAAAGGTATTAGTAACTAATTTTGAATTTCAACAATGTGCCGAATATCAATGCCATGTAACAAAACAAATTGAGAAAAATAACATCCAGATTGTCTTTCTGCTAATACCTCTTTTAATTTGGTAGTTCTTAATTATTCATAAAAGAAATTCTTTATTCAATGATGTAATAAATTGAGGAAAATAATTATACAATCAAATCAATATATCAAGTGAGCAATGTATGGCTCATATTTTTTAAATGATATCATTTCAATATGGTTTGATAATTTATTTGATATTATAATGAAGATAAATTAAGCTTAGTAATAAATAAATATATTGCAAGTATATGTGCCGTGTAATTTTCAAAGACAAGTGAGATTGACATTTTTAAGACCCAGATTTAAGGGAAAACGAAAAAGCTTACTTGAACACTTGCCTTTTAGTGTCACAAAATGCATATGTTAAACACATTTCAATCAAATGGCTTCTAGTATTATACAATTTTCTATACTTCTATTCAAAAAGTATTTTCCTAATTAGGCTGCTACTATCGATTTGCTAAACAAACATCACTTCAAATTTTCACTTAATTGTACTTCCCAATCTTAATCATTTTTCAAACAAATGGATCAAAGAGAGTTATCTTGAACACATCAGCTAAATTGTATATTTACTAACTCTTTTGACAAGCACCTAAACATTCATTATTGTTCTTTTTGAAATCAGTGATCTGCTTGTTTTAACTTGATGAATTCGTGTAGCAGAAAACCATTTTTCAGAGTAGTTTCATAAATATTTGTATAGAGTGGAAAAATAAGCAAAACCAATCACTGGTGCGAAAGGAGGTAACCAGAGATTCATGTGGGGCATAGAAACAAACAAACTAGAAAATGAGACAGCCCCAGAGGTAGCCTGTGTTCCAATTACACTGATGCACTTTCCTACAACACCTTATTTACTAAAAGTCAACAGCTGATTTTAGCCTGTCACCCCATTCAGTGATGGGACAGCTTATGGTACTCTGTGCAGTCTACTGTAAAGGTATCCAGAGACTCAGTTACCGAGTCAGCACCTAACTGTGGACCTTGTTAGTGCCAACTGTGCATACTATTTACCTGAAGTTCAGGTCAAAAATAAAAGGGGATGAGAAATATTACTTATAACGTGTGTGTGTGTGTGTGTGTGTTCACAATACACCCTCTTCCCTACACGTTTGGAAATACTTGCCTAAAATCCTAATCTAAGGTTTTGGTTGAATGTACTCATATACATTTGGCTGATAACATAGGTGAAGTTCTGTGGAATTCAGATACCATGCTAACACTGCAGCTCTCCTGAAAGGGCTAGAAAAAGAGAGTTAATAAATTTTGAGTGCTTCACCCTTTGGGCCCAATTAAATTTTAGTGCCAGTTAATTAGCAGTTAAACTTATTTCAGTTCATTTATCTAGAGAAAAAGCCTTGTGGAAAAGGACATGATACTGTAATCACCTTTGTTTAAAGGAAATCAAATAATAAAATACAAACCAAAAACATAAATAGAATTTGCTTTGTCTCATTAAGGAATTGTTCTTAAAATATATTCTTTTAAGAAAGTGAACATAATATTCCTTTTACTTTACTAATCAATTGAAGTGTGTAGGCTCCTGAAGCTACTTAATTGTAAAAGAATATGGTATTAACCTGCTTCATTAAAAATGAATGAGGGGTAAATCAACAGCTACTTAGCGTAATAGAAAATCAGGCTAAATACGTTGGTAAATGATATTTGTCTCACTGTGACTGCTTAGATCCATTACCAAAAATAACACCATCAAGTTTCCAGATGTTGAAAGTGAGAGCTGCATTTTCCTAAGGGATACTAACATGAAATTTAAAAACCAGAACTTTCCCTCTTCAAGATTTTAGTGGATGTTTTAGGTGCTTGCAAATCTGAAACAATTATTGATGTGATGTTTGAAGCTTTTCAGTGGTTTCACTGTCAAAATGTGGAACTCATCAAATCTCCAAACTTCTCCAACATATTTATTTACATTGTTGTTCTATTTACTGTAACATTTTAAATAAATAAGTACCCGGCCGACGTGATGACTAGTCGTATTCATTTCCTCTGGTACAAAAAATTGGTTCCACACCCAGCCACGCTTCACTCTCAGATGAGATCCCACTGGCTGCTGGACTTTCTTTGTTTGAGAGTTTTCTGTTGCTCCAAGACAAGGCCATAGGAGAGGAATTCCCAACATAAAAGGCAGCAGTAAATAACAATTCATTGTGTTGACTCTTGATTCCAACTGTTACTCTTCAGAGAAACAGGATGTCACAAACAAAAATCTTGCTTTCTTTTATAATCTTTTTTTGCTCCTCTGTATCTTCTATATACCTAAAGCGTCACAAACAAAACAACATTTGACATTTTAAAATAACATTTTCTCACATAATTACTAAAGACAGGTTACAACTTCTACGTATGACAAAAACGGAATAAAAATATACATTTAATTTATCTTCCAATTAAGCTGGCTAATTATATTTTGTAGCTCAGTAATAATTTGATTAGAATAATTATAAATTTCCACTCAGGCACTGCTAGTTTTAAACTGTAGTCATAAATCTGCCTGAAGGTTGAAAGATTGCTCTGGGAGTCTCCTTGATTGACAGCTGACATTGAGATAGACTTCCTTTTAATTTGACTTGGTTACTTTCTCCATTCTTTCTCAGTAAAACTCAAACTATCTTATTAAAGCAACAGTCAATCCAGGAGGAAAAAAAGTCATATTTTTCCTCTTTATATTTGATAGACATAAGCTTCCTCAACCAATTTCCCAAATTATGATGTTTTATGTAGTAATTAAATAGACAAAATGGCAATTCAGCTTAAAACTGGTGAATTCAATAATCAGTTATACTGATGCTATAAAACACTAAGTAGAAAGCTTGTGCAAGATATTTACTCTTTTTAAATTTCAAAGATATGGGGAAGAAGTGTTTATCAGCTTAACAAAAAATCATCTTAAGACAATAAATATAAAATTATAGTGCCTGGGTAAGAATGGGTGAATGCTTATAATATTTAAGAATGATATGAGATATATCTTCTATTATTTAAATACTAAAACACAAGACTCTGCCTACTGAGTTTTACATTTAAACTTTCCATTGACCAAGGCTGTCTCTTTATGATGGGTAATTCTAATCCTTACATGTAATTTAATAGTTTTGCATTTCCAACATCTACATTCAGCCAAATTTGATGTATTTCCTTGGCTTCCATGAAGAAAAAATAATTTTGTAAGCTTCACAATGGAGTTTAATATAATATAATCAACAGAAAAGCCAGAGTTCATGTTAGGACTTTTTCTGCATGATTATGTTTTGAATCTTCTGCATGTATTTTTGAATGACTCCTTAGAGATTTTTTAGGTCTTTGGCTCGTGTTAAGAAGAGTTGTTAAAAAACACCTAATTAAGAAAGTACACAGGGATTCTGTGGTCCCGGTGTACTCCCTTTAAGCACATGTACTCCTTGTTAAAAGTTTACTTAATGAAGGTCATAGAGAAATTCAGCTGAGGTGAAAAAGGTGAAATTTATCTTTATGTTATGTATTTGAAATTCAGATAAATCTGCGCTTTAGAAATTGCTGAAATATGTATTTGCGGTAGCTGATGAATAACAATATTTGGAACTGGTACAATATTATTCATGAGAAAGATACTTTCTATAAGTTTGGCAAATTTTCACCAACACTGATATGAAGTTAGCTGGCTGTGTTTCAGTGAATATAATTTTTGTGAACTTTATATTATGGTATTTTGATACATATAAAGATATATAAAATAGTGTAATGAATACCTAGGTATCATTACCCTGCTTCAGTAATTACCAACATATGGTCAATATTGTGTCATCTCTATTCATGCTCACTTTTTAATATTAAAACCAATTTCAAATTCATATCATTTTAACCATTGAAGACACACACACACACACACACACACACACACATATACATACACAAGTATAAATGCTACATAAGTGTGTGTACACACCCTTAAAAATCAAAGTTTAAAATTAAGAAAAAGTCTTTAATATAACAAAATACTCATAGTGTTCAAATTAAAAATCTTTGTCTTTGAATTAAGACTTAAATATGTTCACACAATACAGGTTTTTGATACATTTCTCAAGTCTCATTTGGTCTACAGATTTCCTCTCTCTGTTTCTACTTTTTCTTTTCATTTATATGCTGAAGAGTCAAGGTTATTTGTCCTATAGAGTTTCACATAGTCTGAATTTTGATAATTGTATCACTGTTGTGTGATTCAAGTATGTTTCTTTATCCTCCGTGTTTTAAATAAATGTTTAGGGGCTTGATTAGATGTAATATAAAATATTCATCAAACATATTCATAGCCAATTCCCATTGCATGACATCTTTAGTAGACTAGGATACAAAATATATGTTCAAGAAACCAGAAGAAAGTTTGAACGTGTTAAGTAGAAAAATTGAAAATAAAATAAAGATTAAACTTTTAGAGAATAATGCTACAACGTTTGTGATGAAATACACTGCATATGATTAATGGCATATTATTCACACTGAGAAAAAAACAGATTGAAGACAGAAGTATAATTCATCTGAAAAAACAGAATGAGAAAAAGTTAAAAAATTAAAAATGAACAAACTATCATTGAGTTGTGAGACCACTTCAAATATTCTCATTTATGTACAATTGCATAAATTGTTTCATTCTAGAACCAATGAAATTTAGAAACTCATACATGCAAAATGCTTAACAAAACTTAAGCGCAGATATCAAAAAATATTATACCAAGGCGCGTCATGATTAAATTACTGAAAACCATTAATAATGAGAAAATCTGAAAGGTAGTCAACGACATGTTATATACAGAATAACAAAGATGAAGTTGATAGCAGATGCCTCATCTCAAACAATACATGCCAAATGACAGTGCAGAAACATTTTTAAAGTATTGAAAATGAAAATAAATCAATTTAAGTGAGATTTTCTCAAACAACTACAGTGATTTTTATAAAGAGATCAGCTGAATTGAAAGAGAAGAAACTGAGCTGTCAGGTATTGGAGAAGCTAATTCAAAGAACAAGTAAAAAGTTAAAGAGGTAAGCCTTTAGACACTTGCTGCAATGGTATAAGCAAGAAGTTAAAACCAAAGAAATTGTCGCATCTCCTTTTTCCATTTCCTCCGTGGAACAACACTCTAATTGAATCAGAGGATAAGCACAGACGTGTGGATCACTCCATTATAATGGTAGTGCTACAAGCAACTAAGTAAATTTTATGGACTCTGGGGTCAGGGGAGTGCAAGGGGAGTGTTAAGAGTGAAAAAGTACTAAGTACATTGTCAGAGTGGGAAACGGTCTTCAAGGTTTCACCCACTTTAGTCAATAAGGAGATGCTTGAGAAATGCATCAGATGAGAAATCTCATCAGAAATTCTTGAGAAAGAGCTCTGTCCAAGGCCACAGATAAAGCCCTCTTACACTTTAACCCTGGGGCTAGGAATGTAAACACAGAAGAGCGTGACCTAACAGAAGGGGCAGTCTCCTTGACTGCAACTCCCTCCAGCCAGTGCAGTGCACTGGTTGTGCATCAAATCTGGTGTGACAAGGGAATGTTTTCGCAGTGAGTACTGTACTGCCAGGTCAAGTCTTTATAGCTGCCTATAGCCAGGCCTGAACAAATCACATTTGTTACCCCAAAGCCATATTCCTAATCTTCGGTAAAGTAAAGTGGGATGAAGACTCTTTTTGGTGTACAGCATCAGCACACAAGGGGAACTACAATACAATAAATGATTAAAGAAGTCCTTCAAGAATAAATAAAATAATACTAGAAAGAAATCTGGATCTATGCAAAAATAGAATCACCAGAAATGGAAGGTATATCAGTAAATAGACTTTTTAAATTTTATTATCATTAAAGGATAATTGGCTGTTAAAGCAAACATAATAACAAGGATTGTGGGGCATACCTCATTTGTAGAAGTAAAATGTATGAAATTAATAGCATAAAGGTTAGGAATATGCTATTTTAAGCTCTATAAACCATATGTAAAGTGGTATGATATAACTTAAAATAGATTACAATAAGGGTACATATGCATACAATAAACCTAAAGCAACTACTAAAATAAAGTAACAGAATTTACTACAGGCTACAAAATAGATAAAACTGAAGCCTAAAGAATACTCAATCCAAAGAAGAAAAGAAAAAAGTGAGCAAAAGACAGGTGAAAAAACATACAAGTAACAAAGTGGTATGTTTAATATTAATCATCATAATAATCACACTAAATATGAATGGGATAAAAAACAAAGTATGACATAAAGATTATTAGATTTTTTAAAAGACTCAACAATATGTCTTTAGAAATGATTTAAAATATGAAGGTTCAGTAGGTAAGAATTTAAAGAATGAAAAACACGTATCTTGCTAACTCTAGTCAAAAGAAAGCTACAATGGCCATAATATTAGATAATGTAGATTTTGGGGCAAAGAATATTAGCAGTGATAAACAATATCATTTCATAATAATAAATTTCATAATTATAAGTGATAAACAATGTCATTTCATAATTATAAATGATAAAGCCATTTTATAATCTAAAACAATATCATTTTACAAGAATTATGTCAATTCATTAACAGGGCACAACTATTCTAAATGTTTATACACTTAATAACAATGCCTCAAAATAGATGAAATAAAAGATGAAATAAAACCTTATTGTATTACAAGAAGAAACAGACAAATCTATAATGCAAATTGATTCATTTCTATTCAACATTATACTGAAAATTCTATCCAATGAAATAAGAAATTAGGAGCAGCTAGATTAAAAAGATAAAATAAAAATATGTTTATTTATACAGGGCATAATTACACATATAGAAAATCTTATGAAATCCATAAAAATACTGGTAAAATGTACAGGTAATTTTAGCAGGGTTGGATGATACAAGGTCAATATTAAAATCAATTATATTTCTATTTACTAGCAATGCATAATCAAAATTTAAAATTTATACAACAGTACATTTTATAATGATGTAAAGAATTCAAAGATTGTGACATAACTCTACCAAAAAATATGCAATACCTCTCTATTGAACACTATAAAATACTGCTAAGAGGGATCAAGAAAAATCAATATAATTGGAGATATTTATTATGATACTGGACCAGAAAACTCAAAATGGTTAAAAACGTCAATTCTCTCCAAAGTGTTGTATAAACACAATTTTAAAAATACAGCTAAATTAAAATTAAAACATAAAATAAAATTTCAAACAGGTATTTTTATAAAACTTGCATGCTTATTCTATAATTATATATGCAAAAGCATTGGGCTTAGAATAACTTAAGGAACATTTTAAAAGAAGAGGAAATTTGGAAGACTACGCCATCTGACTTTAAGACATAATGCTACAGTAATCATTATGGTAAAGTATTGGATCAACAAATAATTTAGTAGAATACACCACAAAGTGCACAAATACACCTACATTTATGTAATCAACTGATTTTTGAAAAAGTTCTAAAAGCAAATCAATAGAGAAATAAGTCTTTGTGCTAAAACACCTGAGTATTCACTTGAGAAAAAGATACTTTGATCCATACTTTACCGTGCACAAGGTCACAAAAAGTGAATACAAATTTAGATGAAATACTTGTAATTTCTTTGGCAAAGATTTCTTACAACAATATCAAGAGCGCACATGTTAAAAACTGATAAACTGGACCGTATCAAAATTGAGATAATCTCTGTATCAGATCCCATGGCTACTGTAAAGAATTCCCACAACTCAGTGCTTAAAATGATATACATTTATTGTCTTACAGTTCTACAGGGGAGATGTTTAAAATGAATTTCACTGGACTGGAACCACGGTGCCAGAAAGGTCGTTCTTCCATCGAGTCTCTAGAGGAGCATCTATTTCCTTACATTTTCCAGCTTCTCAAAGTGTATTCTATTCCTTGCGTACCTTGGTTCATGTCCCTCCTCTAGGCCAGCAGCAAAGCATCTTCAAATTTCTCTCTACTCTATCTTCACATTGGCTTCTCTTTGTGTGTTGTGTCAAATTTACCTCTTCTCCCTTTTATAATGACACTTATAATTGCCTTCAAAGTCATCTTGGATAATCCAGGATAATTTTCCTATCTAAAGACCATTAACTGAATCTCATATTTATCTACAGAGGTCACAGTCTTGGTTTTAGGAGTGAAGACCTTGATATCTCTGAGAGCCATTATGTGGTCTACCTCAGATGATAATTAAATGAGAAGACAAGTCACAGACGGGGCGAGTATTCGTTAATTATATATCTTGTATTCAGAATGTACAAGGACTTTCAAAACTTGGAAACAAAAAGTCATCACAATTTTTTAAATAAGCAAAATATTTAAAGAGACATCTCACAAAGAGTTGACATGTAAAATAAGTTTAAAAAAAGATAGTCAACATCTTCAGTTTCAACAGGTAAATGCAGATTAAAACTACAATTAGATACCAGTAAATTCTTACTAGAATGAATATAATTAAAAGACTGACCATATCAAGTATTGAAGAGAATATAGAGCAACTGTACCTCTCAAAAACTGCTAGTGTGAATGTAAAATCGCATGAGTATTTAGAAAACAATTTGGCAATTTGTTACAAAGTTAAACATATGCCTACCATAAGATCCAGCCATTCTAGATATTAGGTACATATCTAGGATATCTATCTAGATATCTACCTAAGACAAATAAAATTAATATTTCCATATGAAGATGCTTACCTGAATATCAGAGCAGGTTTATTTGTAACGGACAAAAACTGGAAAAAGTAAAATGTCTTTCAACAAGTCAATGTACTAAGAAAGTGTAATATGTCTATGCAATGTAATGATACTCAGCAGTGAAAAGAAATGAACTACTGATACAGTAATATCTCAAAAGAATAATGAATAAAACAAGCCTGCCAACAAATTCAGATTGTATGTTTCCTTTTGCATCTGATTTTAGAAAATTTAAAACAATCACAGTGACTGAAATCAGACTAAGAACTGCGGGAAAATGAGGATGGGAGGGAAGGATGATGAAGGGACACGAGGAGACTTCTGAAGGTAGTGATGAGTGTGCTTATTATCTGCATTGTGATGACAGTCTCAGAAGCAGATATATGTCAAACATTCAATTCAACTTGAGTATATGCAGATTATTGTGCCAATTATACTTCATTAATGTTGTTAAAAACCTTGACTTGTCAAAACCTTTAGAAACAAATTAGACAACTAACTGCAGAACAACAGATACTAGATGCTTCTGATGTGTTATGATATGACCTTTATAAAGAACATTGCCTATAAATTATTTTACCAAAAAAAGTTGAAAGCTAATTTTCAAGTTACAGGAAATTAACCTGTAATAAAAGAACAAACTAAATGGGAAACAAAGTAAACAAAGTAAAAAGAACCAATCATTTAAACCCAAATTGTGTCTTTCTATAGATTTGCTACCCACAGTGTAATCTATGGAATAGGAACATCTCACTACAAATGCCAAATCTTGAGCTTCTTCACAGGTACCAACTTTGAGTCTGTATTTTATCACACTTACCACAAGGTCTGAATATACAATAAATTTTAAAAAGCATTGATCTACCACAAAATTGATCTAGTTTATTTGATACATCAAAAAAAGAAGGAGTATAGGAAAGATATTGTTCTAGATTGAGAAAGATTTAAGATATTGTAGAACTAGTGTAAAATGTGGGCATTGTTTGGGTCATGACTTTACAAAACTGTTTTTATATTTGCATTTTTATGGATTTATAAAAAATTAGTCTGTATAAGGTATAATACTTACTGCATAAGGTATAATAATACTAATGTAGAGATGAGCAACAGATGATAATGAGAAAGTATTGCCAATTTTGTTGGTCATTGAACGTTTCCTTCTTGTTATATAAAAACATGTCCTATTTTTAGTCATGTATACTTGAAGCATATTGGTATTAGAAATGACAGGATGTGTCGAGAAAAAGTATATTTCTTTAAAATATTTCAAAAAAATGGGAGGATAGGCAAAATCATTGTGGTAAAATGATGATAATTGTTGAATTTGGGTCATGAGTATTTGGATAGTTGTACTTTTATTATTCACTTATGCTTAAAATATATGTAATAAAACAACAAAAATATACATCAATATTGTACTTTTAAATCAATATGTAATTATGTAATCAATAAGTAATTATTTTAATACCAGCTATTGATGACAATGTATAGAAAGCAGATCTATAGAACACTCATAAAATTGAAAATTTGGACACTATTTTGGAGAACAATTTGGCCAAAAGCAATAAATTTTACAATGTGTATATAAAGTAGCAGTTATATTTTACTATTTTATACCTAGAGAAATATTCACATTTGTCCACTGGGAAGCAAGTATAAATTGGATTAATTGAAAAAAGAATGTTTAAATTAGGATACTGTATGATACTAATTATATAAGTGTTTCACAATTACAAGGCAATGTCCCGTAATACTCTTAGCATAAAGCAATTAGATAACTTTGTAAGTCTAGGCAGAGAAAACTGACGAAATTTGTCACGGTAATTACCATGATTGAAATAAGTGAAATTTGTCTAAAAGGTGAAGCTTAGAAATTTCTGCAACATTCTCCTCCCTCGAAAACAGTTTAAAGTAAATATGACAAAAAATAACACTCATGACATCTGGGTGACTTTTCTACCAAGTGCTATTTTTTCCCCATTAAATATGTGATTAAAATATTTCTCAATTAAATTTAAAGTTAAAAATCATCATTTATAATTCGAAGGAAAAAGCCCTTTAATTTGAACCCCTTTATATAAAACACACAAGAAAAATGAAGGGTAGTCGTAATTATATCTCAATAATGAAATATTGTGGCTTTGTTTATACTCTTCTATATTCCAAACTTTCTATAATGGTCATACATTTCGGCGGAAGTGAAAAGCATTTCAAATAATGTTCCACTTCTGACTGAAGACTGGTGGCAGCTGTCAGCATTGCCAGACTGAGAAACACTCTGGGCTGAAACCAAGCAAATAAGAAAAAATGCTCTCGCCTGAAATGGGCCCTGGATAAACTAGCAGTGACATTTTGCCCTGCATTTGCAATCTTGTTTATATTTTCCAATCAGAGGAATATACTAAAAAACCTACATAACATTTTCATATAAAGAAATGCTAATACTATGTCTTATGTTAGTGTGTTTATATTTTTTCTCTTATTGCTAATACTTGGAAATATTAATCCATATTTATTTTCAAAGTTGTAAAATATATTTAAAAATAAAATTTCATTTATATTAGCACAATATTAGATACTAATTACAATAATATTTAAATAACATTATTATATTATGTCCAAGTAAAATTGAAAGTATATTTGTGATGATTAATATCAGGTGTCAACTTGATTGGGTTGAAGGATCCCTAGATAGCTGGTAAAGTATTGTTTCTGGGTGTGTCTGTGAGGGCGTTGCCAGAGGAGATCAACATTTGAGTCAGTGAACTGGGAGAAGAGTCACCTTGGTTGTGGTTGGGCACCATCCAATCAGCTGCCAGCATGGCTAGAACAAAGCAGGTGGAAGAAGGTGGGAGAAGCTGGCTTGCTGACTGGCTTTCATCTTCCTCCTGTGCTGGATGCTTCCTACTCTTGGATATCAGACTTTAAATTCTTCGGCCTTTGGACTCAAAGTGGTTTGCCAGGGGGCTCTCAGGTTTTTGGCCACTGAAGGCTGCACTGCTGGCCCCCCTGCTTTTGAGACTTTGGGACCGGCTTCCTACGTCCTCAGCTTGCAGAGGGCCTATCATGAGACTTCACCTTGTATCCATGTGAGTTAATTCTCCTAATAAACTCCCTTTCACATGTGCATATATAATATTAGTATTGCACCTCTAAAGAACCCTAATACAATATTTTATGTAATGTGTTAACTATATCACACATGCTGGGACTTATATTCAGTAATTTTAAGTGACCTATCCTGTAAACAAATGTATTCATAACTAGTGCTACAACTGATCTTAAATACATTAAGTGTATAATATACACTGTGCTTTATTGAATGGAAGAAAAAAATGCATACATGTCTAACACTGTGACATCTATAGCTGATGGTTCACTTTGTTTACATGGAATAAAGATCTATAAATTACATTTTAACATTTGGACCATTCTTCAAATGACAAAATAAAATGTTTTCTATTATCTCCTCTTAGTATACATTTTTCCCCTTGTTCTAAAGATTCTTGAGGTCAAGTAAAAAAAAATAAGTCAGAATGATGGATTTGGTGGCTGTGTGAGGGAGGATATATGTTGAAGCTGGGAAATGTGGATGGGATAAATATAGAAACTTAATCCTGTTTGTGATCTCTTAAAAAATCAGGGGAAACTTGGCAGCTTCACAGAATGACACTATATATAAAAAGACTTTGAAATGGCTTTCTCAGAACCACTAGTACGAAATATAAAGAAATGTGAGTGGATATAGTTTGCATACATATGTGAAAAGGAAGCAATATTTTGGGGCCAAAAATTGTAATAACCCATGTGCCAATTTTCTCTCTGAACATTCATTCCATAGTACTAAAATGTGAAAGATCATCCTCTGTTTTATTTATGAACTCTCATTAAGCATATAATTTGCATATTTACTGTCATGAAAAAAAGCTCTCAGGGACAGCTACAGCAATGTAGAGTTAGAATACCTATATTGGAGCCTCTGATGCCCTCTTTGACATTGCACAGCCTTCCACATTCACTATTGCTGTGAAGTCCTAAGATATACAGCAACAAGTGCCATTTCATTTCTGGGCTGAACGTCATGAACTTTATTCAGGAGCAGTGGTAGAGGACTATGGATTAATGGGCAGTATATGTGAAGTGCTAAGCACTGACAATATTAAGCCTGAGTGTGCAAAAGTTCTAAAATGAAAAGAGATAGATTCCAATTGGTTAAATAAATGCTGGTGAAATTTCATGTTTTTAGATACAGTATTTCACTTTTTCTTCCCCTCCACAAACTATCAAAACATGATTTGCCCTTATTTGTCAAGGGTAAATATTTGTATGTTCCTGTATTAAAGATTTGCCTAAAACACCTTTATCAGTATAGATCTTAATTATGTCTTTACCATCTTTGCAGGCTGATTTTTTAAAATTTATTGTACTTTTGTATGGGTCTTTGGTGCTCTCAGTGTTACACAAAAATAAACATCAGACATATAAGTATTGATAAATATATTCTTTGTTTAAAACAACATAGTGACAGGAACAGAATGAAATGAAGGGAATCTGAAATTTATAGGGCTCACGTGAGAAAAATAGGAATAAAAACACGATTTTCTTTTTTTAACTTTTGTGTTTGGAGGTACATTTGCACGTTTGTTATACAGGAAAACTCATGTTACAGGAGTTTGTTGTACAGATTATTTTATTACTCAGGTACTAAGCCTAGTACCCAATAGTTGTTTTGTTCTGCTCTTATCCCTCCTTACACCCTCCTCCTTCAGGTAGGGCCCAGTGTTTGTAGTTCCCTTATTTATGTTAATGAGTTTTCACCATTTAGCTCCTACTTATAAGTGAGGACGTGTGATATTTGGTTGCCTGCTCCTGAGTGAGTTTGCTAAGGATAATGGTTTCCAGCTACATCTATGTTTTCACAAATCATGTAGACCAATGAAACAGAATACAGAGCTCAGAAGTAAGACTGCACACCTACAACCATCTAATCTTTTACAAAGTTGACAAAAACAAGCAATGGGAGAAGACTCTATTCAATAAATGGTGTTGGGTAACTGACTAGCCATATACAAAAGATTGAAACTGGACCCTTTCTTTACACCACATACAAAAATCAATTCAAAGTGGATTAAAGATTTAAACATAAAACCCCAAACTATAAAAACCCTGGAAGACAACCTAGGCAATACCATTCTGGACATAGCAACAGGCAAAGATTTTATGACAAAGACACCAAAAGCAATCACAACAAAAGGAAAAATTGACAAGTGGAATCTAATTGTGCTTAAGAATCCCTGCACAGCAAAATAAACTATTAACGGACTAAACAGGAAAACTACAGAATGAGAGAAAATATTTGCTATCTATGCATCTGACAAAGGTCTGATATCCCACATCTACCAGGAACTTACAAAAATTTACAAGACAAAACAACCTCATTAAAAAGTGGGTAAAGTACTTGAACAGACACTTTTCTAAAGAAGACATACACATGGGCAACAAGCACATGACAAAAAGCTCAATCTCCCTGATCATTAGAGAAATACAAATCAAAAGCACAATGAGATACTATCTTACACCACTCAGAATGGCTATTACTAAAAACTCAAAAATAACAGATGCTGGTGAGGTTGAAGAGAAAAGGGTACACTTACACTGTCAGTGGGAGTATAAATTAGTATTTACATTATTTCATTTACGTCATCATGTGGAAAGCAGTATGGCAATTTCTCAAAGAGCTGAAGACACGACTATCATTCAGCCCAGCAATCCCAGGACTGGGTATATACACAAATCAATACAAATAATTCTATCATAATGACACATGAATTTTCGCTCATGCACACATGAATATACATACCATAAAGGTACACAAATACTCATTACAGCACTATTCACAATAGCAAAGACATGGGATCAACCTCACTGCTCATCAGTGACAAACTGGATAAGAAATGTGGTACAAATATATCATGAAACATTATGCAGTCTGATTTTAACCTAACCATCACATGAACACGGGCTATTTCTTATTACTTTCCTGTGTGTTTGCAGTCAAACCTGTACAATATTTTCATGTTTTTCTAAAATCTGTTTTTCTCTTAATGTTCTTATGACAAGATATAATACAGAAAAATAAAACATTGTTTTCCTTCTAATATCTAAACAGGTATTCTATTATCCCTTTGATTATTTCAGAAGATAACCTCTCATATACCTGTCTTTATTTTCAGTTTTCATGTACAGTTAAAAAGCACTGTGAACACTCTCAGTAGCCTAAATCCATTCATTGGGAGGAGGTACATAAAATTGGTCTCACAGTTGAACAAAGAACCAACCGTTGAATACAAACATTAAAAAATTTATATCAACACATTGTTACTCAGCAGCCATTAAATTTGGTGCCATAAAACCATTTTGTCAAGTGAAATAAAGAGACGGAATACACACAATATAATTTATTTAATTGAAGGAAAAAAGTTGTAGACAAATGCAGGAAAGAAGTCCTGGAAGACTATGCCCCAAAATTCTGGTGGAAATCATCTTTGAATCAGGGAATTGTAAACAAATTAAAATTTTCCCCATGTGTATTTGCATGCTTTATTTTCAAAATTAGTATATATACATAATTATATAATACAATATAAATTGATTTTGTATAAATACATGTTCTTTCGCACCATAGTAAAGATCAAGAAAGCCACTCTCTACTAATTTTTGGGCTATTTTCCCAAATTGTTTGATGGAATGTTCTTTTTTTTTTTTTTTTTTTTTTTTTGAGATGGAGTCTCGCTCTGCTGCCCAGGCTGGAGTGCAGTGGCAGTGGCCGGATCTCAGCTCACTGCAAGCTCCACCTCCCGGGTTCACGCCATTCTCCTGTCTCAGCCTCCCGAGTAGTTGGGACTACAGGCGCCCGCCACCGCGCCCGGCTAGTTTTTTGTATTTTTAGTAGAGACGGGGTTTCACCGTGTTAGCCAGGATGGTCTCGATCTCCTGACCTCATGATCCGCCCGTCTCGGCCTCCCAAAGTGCTGGGATTACAGGCTTGAGCCACCGCGCCCGGCCTTGATGGAATGTTCTAAAGGCAGTTCGCTGGAGTTAAGAGCAGCACACGTGGAGCAAGGATGGCTGAATAACTAACTCAACACCAACACCTGCTAGTTCCATCACCTTGGATGAATAGCTCGACCTCTGGTTGTCTCAGTTGTCTCATGTGAAAATTGAGAGTAATTATTATGTCTCTCAAGGTTTGTGTTCTTGATGAAACGAGTTGCTGCATCCAAAATACTGTCTGGCACGTATTAAGAGTTAAATGTTTTTAGTGAGCTACACAAAAATAGCTATTGACAGGTGAATAATAAGCATCTAGTGATTTCTATATTTCTCAAGGTCGAAATATTCAGCTATTTTCATTTCAGCTAAAAATATACACACATAAAACAGCTTTGTAAATGACTATTGCAAAAATACTTTAGTATATGTTTTCCCTGATGTATATGTTCCACGTGCATTTTCAAATTATTTGAATGTCATTATTTTTTTTCTAAGCATGGTTAAGTGACTATGACAGATACATATTATCATGCTTGAAGCAATACATGATATTGCATGGACATATATGAGCTGAAAATGATCCCAGTGTGACTCAGAACAGTTATGTTTTCAAAGAAGACTAATTATGGCTTAAGGGATGAAAAAATATTATAATCTATGCACTTATGCAGTTTGAAACTGAATCTAATTAGAAATTGTCTTTTCTATGACCTCTTCTTGGTTACATAAAGCTAATTATTCCATCTGTGAAAACTTGTAAAAATATAATGTATTCTGGAAAGCTCATGGAAAGCTGAAATATTGAGCTCAACTAAGCCCAGCTTCTCATAGAGAAAAACAGATGGCAATTAATATAATGTCTCCATTTTTAGAAAGCTATTGAGTAGGCTTGGCCAAAATGATATATCATAGACTTAGAATTTGTGGTGATCAGAGAGTTCCAAAGCTTTCCCAAAACAAAGAAAAACAGAAAAACTTAAAGGTTTTGAAAATGCTACTGAAAAATAAGACTAAGAGTTTCTCTTCATCAATTTAAAACACACATCTAACCTCTCCTCTTGGGAAGTGAACACATGAAGCAAGTGAATACTATAAAGCCTTCATGTGAAACAAATAGGAACACATGGCTCTTGGGGCCTGGAGTGGCAATGTTAAAACAAGGGAAGTAGTTAGAGAATATTCACCTATCTTTCTTCTAATTTGAGATATTCTTTATAAAAAGGGGGAAAAAAAAGGAAGCCACGAAGTGTCTATAAACAGTCCCCCTTACTTCCAAAAGCACCTCTGTAATACCACAAAGAGCAGTAACATGGAGAATTAGTGGCCGATTTTAAACTATGAGCGTGAAGTCTCTTAAAAAATGATACCAACATTGTCTCAATGCTCATTTCAAAAAGTTACTCTGTATTTTTGTGAATTTATTAAATCTTGTCTGTGTAGTTAAACACAGAAGCAAGAAAAATAATATTAGAACAATGTTAAGAAAAAATAAATCCCCTCCTTGAACTGTTCTGGCTGGAATATCTTTTGGAACCCGTATTACCTATTGTCTTTATCCCACTTCCATGTCTACCCTTTTATTTAATCTATTCTTATCTTATATTAACATATTAATTGTATTAGTTAGTTACAATATGATTTTAGTCTTTAAAGAAATTATTTGGATCTTCTAGTCAGTGCCTTAGAAGCACCTGCATTACCAGGACATTGAAATAATTGTTCTGTTTCTCCATCAAACACCCTGGATCCATGACCTTCTATTGCCCTCTTGAAGGTGATATTTCATTCCAGTGCTCTGACTAATCCTGCTCCTCAGCAAAGGACAATATAAGTAAGAAAATCAATAATAACATGGAGACAGAATTGACAAAACTTAATGACCATTTGGATGTCAAAATAAATTGCCTGCGTTAGGAGTGTCAAATGAGAGTTGGGAAATGCAGAGGTTAAGATACCTTCAAAATTACAAGTGACAATGCTAAGTGGAGCTGGTTACTCCAGACTCAGAAGGAACTGCGATTGCTATCATGATATTCTTCCTTTTATTCCATCACTCTAAGAAAAGTTTAGGTTCAGTTTTTTAAGATTTCATAAACTGTCCCTAACTTCTGAATGACTAATCTGATGAAATGGCTATGACTGGTATATAAAATAAATTTTAAAAAAGAAGAACTAAAATGTAAAATGTTTTGGTCACTGTGGTAGGCATATCAACATTTACCAACATCTCTCTTGCAATTGCACAAGGTTACATGAACGGTTTTTCTAACAAGATATGAGTAAAAGTGATGTACACCATTTTCGAACGGACACACTCAAAGGCCTATGAATAATTGTCTCACCTTTATTGCTTACTAATTTGGCAATCAGTAGTTGAAGGATGGTGGAGCCTCTAGCAAGCCTGGGTCACTGAGTGACTGTGAAACTTTGATACACTCCCCCCACTAACTCCCACCCAATGTTTGTGGTAGGAGGTTGCTGAGAAATGGAAAGTTAATTGATTACTGTAATAGTCTAGCTCCCAGACTAACAAAATCAACTATGTCTTTAATGCCATAATGGTACTCATTTGTTCTCTTAGTAATTTGTCTCATAATTCAATGATATAGTAAAATTATATTCATTTCAAAAGAGAAGAAAGATCAAGGTGAGCTTGTACAACAGCTCCTCAAAAAATGACATTTTGTTCAATGTCATTTTGTTGTAATTTTGATGAGAAAAAAGTTGATTCCCTGCCAGAGCCACTATCTGTGTTGAGTCTGCACATTCCCCCCATGTCTGCATGGGATTAATTTGGGTACTCCAGTCACTTTACACTTCCCAAAGCTACACACATTGGGTTGCTTGTTCATCTACAAGGTCCCAGTCTGAGTGACTGTGACTATGTGAGGGTGAGCCTGCAATGGGGTGGCACCCTCTCCAGGGCTGGTTCCCACCAATCTGCCTGAGTTGCTGGGATAGGCTCCTGTCACCCATGGCCCTGAACTGGAATAACCAGGTTGGAAAATGCACGAATACAAATTATCATAAAATGAAGATTTGTAAAGTACACGATCATCATACAAATGCAGGACAATAAACTATGCTGAGTAGGAAAGAGCTCAGCGAGCCAGCTGTATATTTGTAAATTCTTGTGTTTGAACTTCACGGTGGCTGGAGGTGATAGGGACAATCTTTGTTTTGCAAACGTTCGTTTCTTGATTTAACCCATCACCACTACAACTGCTAGTCACTCACTGATTCACCCAAAATTGGGTAAATAATGATCTTACTTGTTTTTACTAATCACATATATGTACAGTTCACATTTATTTCAGTGTTTAATATTAGAAATGTTTTAGTCCTTATTTTAAGTTTAGTGAAGTTTTTGTTACCGGAAATACGTCATAGGGACTAAACTCTCGTTTATCTCAATTAGCCTCTGATAAAATTGGTTTTATTATACAGTGTTTCACTTAAAGATGCAGTTTGAAGACTAAAGTGGAATATATGCAGATACACCACTAAACTACTGATTAGGAAATCATATGTCCCAGCCTTCTTTTGATGATTAATGAATTAACAGCTTTTCAGAAAGCAGAGAGTAAACAAATAATGCTTCCCACTTCCGACAATAATAACAACACAAGAAAAAATTTAAAAAGTAAAAATAAAAATCTTTAAAGGTTGATGAATAAGGTAGATTGAAAATTTCATGAACCTTCAAATAAATCATTATGGTTTAACAAAACCATCAGTTACCATATATGTAGAGTGGGAAATTCCAAAGTCATAAAATTATGCAAAGACTATTTTTTCCTAAAACATTGTTCAGAATAATGATCAAACATTATATTAGTTAACCATGTTCATCACATAAATAATATTTGACAAATTGAATGAATATATATGTATATGTAAAGACAACACGAAGGATTACAATTTTTCTTCGAACCAACAATGTATTTCATTTTTCCAAGAATTTCTAACAGTAAATATTTCTTTTTTCTTTTGCTTTCATTATGAAGATACAGTTTCACTTTGCACTTGTTGAAAATCTTTTTAGCCACTGCTTACTATAGTAAATAAACCATTGTACTCAATTTGACAGTTTTTGCGGATGTTGTGATAGTAGCTACATAATACCTAGACAAACATATCATCCAAATGTTCCTTTCTCCAAGTATCAATTGTGCTTTCAGCACATCTTTCTATAACTATAATATCTACAAATTTACTCTACTATCAAAAATAATACTTAGCAAGCACCACTGCCAAATGGTATGGAAAGTAGTATTTTGTTATGAAAAGGCATAATATAAACATGATTTTATAAAACACGCAATCCTCAGTGAATGGAAAAAGAAAACTAAAGTCAAGCACTTCATTAATTTGCCTTTTTTATGTGTATATACGTGTTTGTGTTGTGTAGAATCAGTACAAAAATCTAAAAATTAATATATCACAGAACCACACATATCTGATTCACATGAACTGAGTGAAAGATAAAAATCATTTGATCCAACCCTGCAAAAGCACTTTATTTGACAATAGCAGTAATTATTATTTTAACAAATAAACAGATGTGACAAAATTATTATTATTTTGTTAGATTTCATTATATTTAGTTTAAATTTTTACTGTGAATGTGGAGAATACCTCAATATTTAAATAAATATATAGACAAATAAGGGTTAGTTTGATCCCTCAATTTCAGGGAAATTGTTTCCATATATTATCGTACATAGAATCATTTCAAAAGCTTGACAAAACAGAAAATCCCACTCCACAGCTACTGATTCATGAGCTGGGTATTTTTTTAACAAGCCTCAAAGATGACTTGAAGGCAAATATTTTCATGAAATATCATCACCATCATCATCTTGTCAACCATATTGAGTGTTTACTCTGTGATGATTACTATGCAAAGATAACGGCATTCCTTAATTGAGTTCTCTTACAGTAATTCTATAGTATATGTTCTATTATTGTTGCTATTTTATAAATGCAGATACTGGGCATACTAAAGTTAAGTAACTTGTCTTAGCTATAAAGTAATTGGCGGGATTGGAATTAAGACAAAGGATTTTGCTTTCTTTAGAGTTGTTACCTTTAACTAATGTCTTTGCAGAAGCCATTTTCTGGAATATATATATCTTCTTTTTTTTGAAAAGAAAATGCATGTAGAAGTTGGCTGACACTTATTTATAGAACAGTATTTTCAAACTTTTCATAATTTACTCTCCTATCAGAAAAAAATACTGCAGGTGAGCCCCAATATTTGTATATGCATTTATATACTAATGATTCACAAACACAACTATTATCACTATGTAAAGTATTTGCTAAAATGTACTCAAAATTTAAATGCAAAATAATGAAGTAAAGCATACATATAAATGAAATTTCTCATATTTTATAGTTCAGTTAAAAGCATGGTGAGCCTGCTGTGTTATATAAACACTTCCTTGCAGACTTCCCTGTAAGATGAAGGAGCATGGCATAATTATGTTGGATTTTGTGGGTCTGCATCTTCCACCTAATCCTGTTTGGGGTCTATCATTTTCCCTTTCTTCTTCAAGAGGATAATCAGCAGTGATTTTTTTTATGTGTTACTTTTTAAGTTCTCATTTTACAACATTAAGTCAATGTTGACCGGTAAGTAGAATCTGTATAAAATGTAATGATTTGTACCTCAATGATATGATAGTTTCATGAGACTAGTCAAGATACTTAAACACTCTCAGGTTGAGTATCTTCAACTGCAAGATGATTTAATAAATGTAATCTCTAGATCTTCTGGATAAATCACATTAAAATAACTGAAACTAGTTAGAATATATCAAATGTTTAATAAAGGTCCTTATGTCATATAAACATGTAATTTATTTAAATACTTATAATGTCTGACTTCTTTAAATAAATGCTTATTAATCAGTTCCTGGAGTGCATAAGATAATCACTGGTAATCACCCATTGCTACAAGAATCATCAAAGGAGCAGCTCTCAGTATAACTGCTATTGAAGCCATGCAGGAAAGGGCTCCTTCCAAGTTAGAATGACTGAAAACGGGAAATATTTGCTACAGTCATTTACAAACGATTTTATCTGTATACAGCCAAGGTTAGTGTGCACAATTTTTATTTTGTAAAATTTTCAGATTTGGCAGTAGACAAGAGTACAAATCTATCATAAATACTTATAAAAACTAAGAGAGTTTAGATAGAATTTTAATTATCAGAAGGTTAAAATTCTTACCATATATTGTCACTGTCACGTCTGAATACAGATTTTGAAAAACATTGATAATCTAGCAACTTACAAGTTGAAATCTGTTTACCTACTTTCCTATTTATTTTAATGGATAAAACATTCTTGGAAAGTCATATTGATATTTGAGGAAAATTAAATCTTGGGGTTCTATTTTGAAGACATATTTTGCACATTCTGGACATAGTATCTTCAGATTATGTGGCTTCAGTGAATACCTGCCTACTGAAGCATCATAAAGCAGTCTAAATAACCCATATTTATCTCTTTTCTAATCTCCAGACCTACAGAATTACTTTCCACAAGGTATTTCAAAGTGCATACTGAAATTCTTACTTTCTATTCACTCTTGCACCTAATCATTATGTTCCTTCTTTCCCTTAATGAAATCAGCATCCTCTCGAAAGCTCACACTTGAATAAAAGGTATTCTCTGACGTTTCCTTCAGCTAACCTCCCATATACATACATTTGAGCATGAAGCCTGACTAGAGATGAACTATGATCAATTCTATGTCTTAAATACTTCAAGTAAATTCATTTACCTTCTATTACCTCCAAGTTGTTAATTCATGATAATTTTAAAATCTTTATTTTGTACATATTCAAATATGAACAAATAATTGTACATATTGCTGGGATACAGAGTGATATTTTAATACATGTATTCAATGTGTAATGAAAAAATCAGGATAATTAGTACAACAATCACAAACATTTATCTTTGTGTGTGTGTGTTGTGAACATTCTGATCCTCTCTTAGCTTTTTAAAAAGTATGCATTAAATTATTGTTATCTATATTCACTGTGCAGTGCTATAGAAAACCAGAATTTATTCCTTTTCTTTAGCCATAATTTTATATCTATTAAACAGTCTTTCCCCATCTCCTCTTCTTCCATTATTTCCTTTCTCTAATAATCATAATTCTACACTCTACTTCCGTTAGCTCAATTTTATTTTAGCTTTCGCATAAGAGTTAGAACTTGTAGTATTTATCTTTCTGTGCCTGACCTATTTCACTTAAAGTAATGCACTCTAGGTTCATCCATGTTGCTGTGACTGATAGAATTTCATTCTTTTCTATAGCTGAATAGTATTTCATTGTGTATATACACCACGTTTTAGTTATTCTTTTATTTCTTGAAGGACACTTAGTTTTCTTCCATATATTGGCTATTGTAAATGGTGTTGCAATACACATTGGAGTGCAGATATATTTTCAATATACTGATGTTCTTTCGTTTCAATAAATACCTAGTAGTGAGATTGCTGAATCATATACTAGTTCTATCTAGTTCTATTTTTAGTTTTTGGAGAAACCTTCATGCTGTTTTTCATAATGGCTGCACTAATGTACCTTCTCACCAACATTGAAGGAGTTCCATTTTCTCCACATAGACAACAGTATTTTTTTTTTAACTTTTTGATAATGGACATTCTAACTGGGGTGAAAAAATATCTCATTGTGATTTTGATTTACATTTCCCTGATGATTAGTGATGTTGAACATTTTTTTCCATACACTTATTGGCCTTAGTTCATAAATTCTTGTTATAAATTGTTTATAATACCAAAAAATAAATAGGAATTGTATTTTTGAAAGTAATACAATTACTTTACAGAACATTACAGAAATAATGTTTCTGGAGTGTTAAATACTGAAAGCCATTTCATTTTCAATCTCACATCTGTGACTCTATCTTAAAGAAATAAATTGGTATATAAAATGTTCTTATACAAAAAAATTATCGATGTATTATTTATTATGTCTAAACTTAAAACCTAATTGCTGAGGTGAGCTGAGTACTTTTTGACATATAAGTTCTCTCAAGTGTTTAAAGATGTTGGACAGGATTATGGCAAAGATATTTGGAGACGTGCATAGTAGAAGAACTTAGTAGTCGAAAAACCTCAGGATGTCAAGACAGTAGAGTTCTACATCATGTTGTATTAAAAAATAAACTAGTGTTAACAGACGAACACAAACATATATATATTTTCTAGTTTGTCACTGAAAGAGAGCACAACTTAAGGAATAATTCTGCTTATTTCTACCACTAATGTATACCATAAGTTTCCGGTTGGTCTTTTATATCAGCCTTCAATTAAGAAAAATATATAATTTGTTGAATAGCTAAGAGAAGTTTTAAGAGTGAATCTCAGGAAACAGAAATAACGAATTGAAGGGTAACTGGAGGTTGAGAATGAAGTCTCACAATTCAAAGTAGTTTTTCAAATAAGTTGCTGAGAGAGGGAAAAGAGATTTGGGATGATAGCAATGAGAGGTTTGGAGTTAATGAGGTTCTTTTCTTTTTTTTAAAAAAAAAATATAGATACTGTGTTGAATGAAAATGGGCTAAATGCCCCACTTTTTTAAGACCCAACTGTATGTTGAATTAAAAATATCTATTTTACACACAATGACACCCATAGGCTCAAAGTAGAGGAATGGAGAAAGATCTATCAAGCAAATAGAAAACAAGAAAGAGCAGGAGCTACTATTCTTCTTTCAGACAAAACAGACAATTGTCAAAAAGGACAAAGAATGGCATTACATAATGATAAAGAGTTCAATTCAACCAGAAGACTTAATTATACTAAACATATATGCACCCAACATTGGAGCACCAAGATTTATAAAGCAAGGTATTGAAGACTTACGAAAAAACTTAGATAACCACACAATCATAACTGGGAGACTTTATCACCCCAATGACAGTATCAGACACATTAATGAGTTAGAAAACTAATAAAGATATTCAGAACCTAAACTTGACACTTTACCAAATGAAACTAACAGATATCTACAGAGAACTCCATTAAACAACAGTAGAATATACATTCTTCTTATGCACACATGGCACATGCTCTAAAATCAACCACACACTTGGCCATAAAGCAGTTCTCACATATTCAAAAAGCCCAAAGTCATATGAATCACAATCTTGGAACACAGTACAATAACAATAAAATAAATACTAAGAAAATCACTCAAAACTATACAGTTACATGAAAATTAAACAAACTGCTCCTGAATGACCTTCAGGTAAACAATGAAATTAAGGCAGAAAGGAAGAAGTTTTTTGAAAGTAATGAAAATGCAGACACAACATACCAGAATATCTGGAACACTGATAAAGCAGTGTTAAGAGGAAAGTTTATTAGTCTTAAATGCCCACATCAAAAAGTTAGAAAGATCTTTACTTAATAACCGAACATCACACCTAGAGGAAATAAAAAAACAAGAGCAAACAAACCCCAGAGCTAGCATTAAAAAAAAAGCTAGCCGAACTGAAAGAAATGGAGACATGAAAAACACACATAACATCAACAAAACCAAAGTTGCTCTTTGAGTGAATAAATAAGATTAGTAGACTACTAGAAGACTAACAGAGGGAAAAAAAAGAAAGACAACTGGAAATGTCCAAGGGGACATTACCACTGGCCCCACAGAAATACAAACAGCATAGAGGCTGCATATCCACAACACCCTCAGAGACTCCGTGCACACATAGTGAAAATCTAGAATAAACTGATAAATTCCTGGAAACCTACAACCACCCAAGATTGAATCAGGAAGAAATTGAAACACTGAACAGATCAACAGTGAGTTCCAAAATTGAATCAGTAATAAAAAAACCTACCCAACAGAAAAAGCCCTGAATGTGACTAATTCACAGCCAAATTATACTAGCTATTATAAAGAAGAGGGAGTACTAATTTTACTGAAACGATTTCAAAGATTTGAGGAGGATGGACTCCTTTCTAACTCGTTCTATAAGACGAGCCTCATTCTAATACCAAAATCTGTCAGAGACTCAACAGCAGAAGAAAACTTCAGGCCAATATCCTGTTGAACATAGATTCAAAAGTCCTCAACAAAATAGTAACAAACCAAATACAGCAACATATCAAATTTAATCCACCATGATGAAATTAACTTTTTTCCTGGGATGCAAGGTTGGTTTAACATATGTAAATAAATGTGATTCATAACATAAGCAGAACCAGAAACAAAAATCACATGATCATGTCCATACACACAGAAAAGCTTCTGATAAAATTCAATATTTCTTCATCTTAAAAACCCTGAAAAAGCAAGGCATATAATGGACATACCTGAAAAAATAATAAAAGCCGTCTATGACGAATTCACAGCAAGCATCATACAGAATGGGCAAGAACTGGAAACATTCCCCTTGAGAACTGGAACAAGACAAGGATGCCGATTCTCACCACTCCTATGTAACATAGTTTGGGAAGTCCTAATCAGAGGAATAAGGCAAGATAAAGAATTAAAAGGCAAACCATAGGAAGAGATAAGGTCAAAATATCTCTCTTCACAGATAATATGGTTCTATACCTAGAAAAGTCTGGCCAGAGGTTCCTAGATCTCACTAAAATTTCAGCAAAATTTTGGGATACAATATAAAGGTACAAAAATCACTAACATTTCTATATACTGATAACATCCATACTGAGAGCCAAATCGAGACCACAATCCCACTCAAATAGCAACAAATAGAATAAAATACCTAGGAATACAGCTAGTCAGGGAGGTGAAAGATCTCTATAATGAGAACTACAACACTTACTGAAAATCAGAGGACACAAACAAATGAAAAAACATTCCATGCTCATGGATAGGATTAATCAATATTGTTAAAATGACCATAATCCTCAAGAAATTTACAGTTTCAATGCTATTTCTATCAAACTACCACTGACATTCTTCACAAAATTAAAAAAAAAATCATACTAATGTTCACATGGAATCACAAAAGATCAAAAATAGCCAAAGAAATCCTAAGGAAAAAAAAAAAAGCTGCAGGAATCACACTACCTGACTTAAAAGTGTACTACGAGGCTACAGTAACTAAAACAGTATGGTACTGGTACAAAAACATACTCATAAACCTATAGAACCAGTTAGAGAACATAGAGGCCGCATATCCACAACCATCTGATCTTCAACAAAGCCATCCATAATAAGCAATGGGGGAAAGGACTCCTTTTAAATAATGGTGGTGGGATAACTGGCTAGGCATATGCAGAGGGTTTAAACTAGACCCCTTCCTTCCACCATATAAAAAAATCAGTATAGATTAAACATTTAAATGTAAATCCTACAACCATAAACACCCTAGGAGAAAACCTAGGAAATACTATTCTGGACATAGGCCCTGGCAAGGATTTCATAACAGACTCCAAAAGTGATGGGAACAAAAATTAAAATTGACATGTGGGACCTAATCAAACTAAAGAGCTTCTGCACAGCAGAAGAAACTATCAACAAAGCAAACAGACAACACACAGAATCAGAGAAAATATTTCCAAACTATGCATCTGACAAATCCAGAATCTATAAGATACTTAAACAAATCAGCAAGCAAAAAACAACCTCATTTAAAAATGGGCAAAGGATATGAACAGAGGTTTCTCAAAAGAAGACATGCACACAGCCAACAAGCCTATTAAAAAATTCTGAATACCACTAATCATTAGAGAAATGCAAATCAAGGCCACAATGAGATACCATCTCACACCAGTCAGAATGGCTATGATTATGTCAGAATATAACAGACACTGGCAAATTTGCATAGAAAAGAGAATTCCTATACATTGCAGATGTGAATGTAAATTAGTTCAGCTACTGTGAAAAGCAGTTTGGAGTTATCTCAAAGATCTTAGAACTACCATTCAATTCTGCAACCCTAGTAGTGGTTTATATTACTACCATTCAACTTGGCAATCCTAGTAGTGGATTATTAACTATATATTTGAAGGAATATATAGTTCTACCATAAAGACATATGCACAAATATGTTCATCACAGCACTTTTCACAATAGGAAAGACATGGAATCAACCTAGATGCTCATGAAAAATGGACAGAATAAAGAAATTTGACACATTTACACAATGGAATACTATATAGCCATAAAAAAATGAAATCATGTCCTTTGCCCCAATAGGATGGAACTGGAGGCCATTATCCTAAGCAAACTAATGCAAGAACACAAAACCAAATACTGCACGTTCTCACTTATAAGTGGAAAACTAAACATTGAGTACACATGGACACCAGAGTAATAGACACTAGGGCTTACTTCAGGGTGGGGTGAGAAGAGGGTGAGAATCAAAAAACTGTCTGTCAGGTAGTATTATCACTACCTGGGTGATAATATAATTTGTACACCAAACCACAGCAACATGCAGTTTACACATGTAACAAGCCAGCACATGTACCCCCTGAAACTCGGAGCTAGAAAAAAAATTTAATCAAAGTTATAATAAAATACCGGATACTAAAATGGAAAGTGCCCTTCAAAGACATGTTATAAAAGGTAAATAAGAATATATTATTACTTTGATACAAAACATTTTGGAATTCAACCTCTTGAGATAAGAATTATTTTAGTTTCAAATTGTATAATATAAAATTGAATGTTTTAGTCTCTCTTTCATAAAGTCTATAATGTAAAAACTGGTATCACTTGTTTTATGTTTATTATTTTGTGTTTTCTGTATACTAACTTAAAATAAATTCATATTTTTAAAACTTAATTTTGTTGAGTTTATTCAGAATATTTAATCATGGAAAGGTATTGTGAACATATTGTGATGCCAGATGGACTAGGTTAGCACAATGTTTAATGCTATTATTGTATATATTTTGCAGACACTGTTTTTTATTGTCTGCTATTAGCTGTATATTAAGAATGACTACGTAATATTTAGCCAAGCACAGAAAGAGAAACACCACATTTTGTCACCTTTATGTAGAATCTAAAACAATGGAACTCATAGAGGTATAAGGTAGACCGGTATTTACAGAGGCTGGGGGGGTGGGGCAGATGAGGAAATGAAGATCAAATCTCAGACAGGAGGAGTATGTTTCATGTTTCGGAAGGGGTTCTATTAGACAGTGCGGTGAATACAGCTAATAGTAGAGAATTGTACATTTCAAAATTCCTATGAAACCAAAGTTCAACTGTTCTTACCACAAAAAAAGTGTTAAATATTTGAGGTGATGGATATATTAACTAGTCTGATTTAATCATTCCACATTGTTTTTATGAATTCTAACATCAGTTTATGTCTCATAAATTTATGATATTATAAATTGTTCATTTTCAATAAAAAATAAATATTGAAAATATCCTATAAAGAGATTAATAAATTGTTTTAACATGAATGGCATGAATATAGGATAAATTCCTACTGTTTAATTCCCAAAATGAGAAATTTGAGTATATCACCTTAATTATAAATAAAAATGTGTATGGCATAAAACAAATCAAAAGTGTTTTGAGTTTTTTAAACACAGAAGACAGTAAAGTATACCTCTGAGGGTTGTATGTAATGGGTTAAAAATATGTATCAACTTAAGCAAGGAAAACAGTCATGAATGTTTATGAAACAGTCGTAAATATAGTTAATTCATATTACAAGCTGGATTTAAAAACAAAGATAGGATATCTTACATTTGTAAATCCTTTGAAATTGTTTCCAGATAGAATAAACATACTTTCTTTTAGTACTTAAATGTAACAGCATTTAGTATAATCTAAATGCATGACTGGGATTATTGAATAAATAAATGTGTCTTTATTCCTTAAATTTTAAATTATGTGGACTCTGAAGCTGCTCCAAATTGTTAATAAGTATACAGACAGCCAGTATATGCTGCTGAAAGAGATGAAGTTTTATATAAAAAAATTCCTTACTTTATTTTTTAAAAATCTGGCAACCCTAATGTTCTAATATTTTGTTTCATAATGTTGAAGAGTCAGTTAAGTAGTGTCTTGCTGAGATTTTTAATATTTAACTCATTCTTGTAAAAGTCTATTGTTTTTCCTTTTTTATACACAAAAAAATTCCCAATGACATAATTATAATCTCATAAAAATCATATTTATGAGTTAAGAATTGTGTGTTTTAAACACTGGTTTAAAAACACACACACACACACACATACACACACAAAATGACAATGCTCTATATCTTTAAAAATACTTTAGATTTCATATAAGTGGTTTTATTAAATCCATATTGTATAAAATGACATTAAAGTTTTATAAATAATTCATATGGTCTTGAAATTATCAAAGGAGTATACACATACATTCAAAATTATCTGTTAATAGAGAAATGTGTAGCCAGGTACACATATGTGTATGAAAACATAAATATGCTTATTTATTATTAACCAATAAATTTGGAGTCAAATCTTCATATGCCTACAGAGTTGGGTTATTCTATAAGCATTCGATAAAAGAGAGAAAATAATCAAAAAGCAACCAATGTCTTATATAATCCCCCAAAGAAAAGTCTTATTTAGAAGAAGGGGATTTATATCCACCTGACGAGTGATATTGTAGCCCATTTATTTCTCATCAAATACTATGGGGAAAGTTATATTTTGCTTTACCAGTTCAAGAGCAATTTCAAGCACTGTCAAGAAGTATTTGCTTAGTGACAAATGACACTACTCTCTTGAAAATTCAGATGTATCTATACCTTTTCTCTTTGCCTTTATTATTATTATAGTTACATTTTATGTTTATCTTTATGTTTAGTAGTAGTATCTCTTCATCAAAGAAAGTCATATATTCTCCATTAGACCTTTTTAGGAATAAAATAGATGACAATTTCTCTGGCACAATTTAACTATAAAACAACTTAAAGGCAGAAAAATAGTGACTTTTCTGTGATATATTTATGGTTTGCTCATTTCCACAGGAATGACATTTCTAAATTTTGCACACAGATAAAATTGCCTAGGTTACTTTAGGAAATGACTGATGTGCCAAAATTATCCCCACTTTAATACAATATCTTGCAAATTTGCAAATTTCATTTATCATGAAACTTCTTACAATTAAAAAACAGCTAAACTGTGGATCTACTGCTCTGGTATGTCGAAAAGCCACGGTCCTAAAACAACATTTCAAATTTCACTTGTTGTGCCAAAGCAGGATTTCTAAAAACGATGTTTTGCTTTAATCTTAAGACATACTTTGATGATTCTGAATATAATTATTGAATAATTAATGTGACAAATTTTGACAAAAGTATGTATTCTAGAACACGTTTTAACGTCAGACAAGCATTCTCTTAATGAATTGTATCAGAATATTCAAGAGGGTAGGCATCACTTGAAAAGGAAATTGATTTGTTACACATTTTGACAGGTTTTAGAACATTTAGCTGTATTCTCTCGATTGAAAGGTGGTGAGAGTGGGTAAAAAAAGAAAAAAAAACTCTTTAAGGGTACAGTTTATCTTGTTTTGTTTTGATTTGATTTTAAAGTGGCAAACATCTTTTGCAAAGACACCCATTTTGTAAATCAGGGGCTGTCTTCACCATTGACAGAAAGGATTCCTGAGGGATTATTGTCAGGTTCCATACTTAGTTATGTTTCAACCTCAATCTGTTTCACCAAAGCAAAGATACAGGTGATAGAAGATCATGGATGTTAAAGGAAATCATCGTGACAACAATTTCTTATTCACCAGCATGGTTCTCAAACTCTTGGTTAGGAGCAAGACATTCTCATGTAAAAGAAGGTATATAGAAAGATCAATATCTCCTTGTAAACAGTGTAACATATTTGTTCCTATTGCATGACTACTCACTACCATGCTGAATACTGCTATATAATGTTTTAAACATATATTTAAGAGTACATGCTAAGATCATGCATGGCAAAAATGGTCAGTTTATATTAAGTTATAGATGATCATATATCAGATTAGATGTAGCTCTGTTACGAGAAATTCCTGAAAGATGGATCTGGTTTCTTAAGAATGCATAGGAGGCATCTCTGCACATCATTTTAAAGCATCTTCAATTTATTATAATGTCATCAAAATGTGTTTTTATGTTTCTTGAGGAAATGTACCTTACAAACATTCCAAAGTGAAAAACACACCAAAACAAAAAATATAAGTAGAAGACATATGCTTTTAGATATATGCAGATGTGTGTGCCTAAAATTTTAAATATTTCACTGGAGCATGAATAATTTACTAAATGTGTGAGACTGTAAAAATCGGATATTTATATAATGATACAAGCATTATCATTCACTTCTAGAAAGACTTGGTGAAGTGGAAAACATGTAAAGAAAAGGAGAGCTGGTGGTTTCTAAATGACATAAATTGATTGCTTAAAAATTTTGAATAACTATAGACAATAATGAAATGCTTATTCCTTTTAAAAATAAATTTGTTAGTTACTTTATTTGGTCAATATAAATGTTCACATTACATTGAAATTTAAATTCTTTCAAATTAAAAATTATAGTAAGTATGCATGCTGCTGATAATTACAATATTAAGAATTTGAAAAAAAGAGTATATTAATGCATGTAACGTTACTTAATATTGTAACTACATCTAAAACATAAATATATATTACTAAATTTTCAAATATTTTATCTAAATAATGTCTTTCTTACAGATGTATTAATTCAACAAATGAATTAATAGAGCTAAAATATAAATTGACATAATCTGAAGAAAGCCTTTGCCACTTTATTTAGGTATTTTTTGTTGCTAAATATTTCATGTGTTTTTATATTTAATAGATTTATTAAATCCCTTTGGTAAACTTATTCTGAAATATTTTATCATAAATATTAATTCAATTAAAATTACATATACCAAATTAGATGTGAAACATATGTCTTTTACAGTATCCATTTTCTTAATTTACACTGTTCTTAATTTATACTATCTTTCATATTTGAGAAATTACCCTTTGTGTTATGTATAAATGTTATAATACATATAGGCAAATTAATATGTGTGTACAAATTTAGACGTATATGTGTTTTTATTCATATTAATTCTAATATTTTAATTTTATTGGAATTATTATAATATACTTAAACTTTTTCATATTTATTCTGTATATAAATATTTTTTTCTTCATATACTTAAGGATGACAACTCTAGTGTTCATATTACCTGATATACATGGTAAATACACGATAGATAATAAATAAAACCCTGAACAAAGAAAAATGTGCAAACAAAGAAAGACATGCAAAGAAAGATTGATTCATTTCTTCTAAGAAACTGGAGAAGTTTTAAATATCCTAACATAGGTGTAACTTCCCCCCCACCCCAACAATCTATATTACAGAGACAGAGAATTGTTCTTACAAATATTTGTTTTGAGAAAGTTCAGTACACATCATGCTTTTAAAATTTTTAGAATATTTTCCCTATTTCCTATATAAATATTTTCCTTAATATTTTTAGAATATTTTCCTAGCAACAACTTAAGTACTTTTTGACCTATTGACTCATTAAAGATGATGCATGTAGTTTATAATATGCCTGACTATCACAGTCTTACCTTTGTAACTTCAACTTCTAGGAGTTCTGTGAAAACTGAACAGCAGACTTCGTGTTGGACACATGAGGAAGCGTAGGAAAAACTTTCTTCTTTTTGCTTCACAGTCTTCTCAGCAAACTCTCGATGTGCCCCATTGCCTGGAATTACAGACGCTTGTGCTTTTAGTACCACAACACTGTCAGTATGTCACTGCTTACTGAATGCTATTTTGGGTTCTCTGAGTAGAGTCATAAACACTGAGCCTTTTGTGCAAAATATCATAAGGGCACTCTGATGCTCGTTCATAGTCTGGAATTAAAATGCAGACAGCTAAGCAAGTAGTATGAGCTGATTATCTTTTTTTTTTCCCCCCTAACAACAAGCAAAAACAAAATAAAGTACTTATTGGCCTGAGTTGATAAAGACAGAATTCAACTTATGTACAAGAATTTTGTAAGTAGAGAGGACATGCCCTCTGTTTGGGGATTAGCTGATGAAACAAATGATCAATTTAAAGCAGACACAAAACTTACTAAAAAGGGAAATGATTTTCCACTGTGTGTCTATGCCTTCTGGCTATTTCTTAATTCGATCAGTTCTCCTCAGAAATCAAGTAAAATACATAATGAGAGAGCAATGTCTAAATTTTAATAAGTCATTTTCTTTTCCTTGGTTTACTATTACCTAAAATGTTTTATTTTATTCATATTTGTAATTAGATTTTGATATAAGCTATTGTTATTTAATATAAAATACATATGTGTTCTCTATGCTGTTTACTCAAGCTGCTATTTAGTTAAAAATCATTTTTGAAACAAACTAGAGAAATATTAAAATATTAAAAGTTTCTTAAATTATACCTATTTAAAAAAATTCTAAGTGGGTCAGGATTATTCAAACATCCTATTAATTCTGATAGATATTTTGGTCACTATCCTCTTAGTTTTTTCATTTTCTCTTATTTTTTGAGGAAAGAAATGGCAAAAGCTATATGGGCAGTAAAGTAGTTAAGATACACAAGCACACACATATACACACATGCACATGTGCACACACATACACATACATATTCATGCACACACATGCACAAATGCACCTCCTATGAGGTTGTGAATGTTAGGAGGAATCAATAATTTATGAATAAATATTGAAGAGATGAACCTGGGAGAACAGATCTGTGGATAGCAGGAACAGGATAATGTGGAAAGTTTTTTTTTCAGGTTGAAAAAAACATTTCTAGGTGTTTCAAGATATTAGTAAATAGGGAAAAAAATAAATTTTACAAAGAACCTCTGAAGTATTCTTATATATTTTCCCCTTCATATTTTTTACAGTATCAAAAACAGTGGAGATACCTGTTTAAAATATTTATTTGCATAATTCACTGTTCTATCTATGACCTCATCTAGGATTTCTGTAAGAATCTAACATTTTATAAGATGCCAATTTATACCTTAATGTTTATAAAATATCCAGCTGCACTTAGGATTGCAACCACAGTGTATAGCCTCAGTGCACCTGTAAACATGACGTCCCAAGGGCTTATTTTAGAGCCTAAGGGAGCAAAGGTGGGTCAGCATTTGCTGTCCTGATTATGACAGTACCAACAAAGAGCAATGAGAAGTATAGAAACCACACTGAGACAGGATTCAATTGTCTAAAGAAGGTACAGTGTGAAGCTACATGTTTTATGTAGAATATCATTAACAGCAAACTGATTTTATTAAACAGATCATCTATTATCAAACACGTACAGGCACCAGTTACTGTGAATTACTTAAGAAATGCATGCCCTTCCTGGAAGAGGCTATAAGGTGAACAGCCGATAGCCTAGGATCCAGCAAGTTTCATCCGCTATGCCACAACCAAGAATGCAGACTTGGCAGTACTTATGGGACTGGTCATCAGATAAGCTTAGGGATTACTTCTACATCATTTTCTTTATAACATTTTATATATATATGACTTTTTTCATGTATGGGGGGTAATGCATAGTAAGTGAAACATGACTGTATAAGAACAGAGGCTCAAAATTAAATACACTACTATCCATGTGTGAGTCAGGGTTATCATACTCAGAGTTATCTGAGGTCCCCATAGCAGTAAACATGTGGCAGGATAAAGAATTCCTGAAACACAAGTGGTGTTTTATAGCTGTACAGTGACATTCTGGTCTATTTTCATATACAGTCTGCGGGAATTCCACAGTTATCACCCGCCAGCAGGCTAAGGAGCAGAGCTTGAAGTTGCAGAAGTCAGGATTTTATTGAGTTACTCTAAATAAAAATTTGAATTCAAATATTAAAATTCAGAGCCATCATTTTTTTAAACCAGTTGATTAAGAAATGTATATCTAATAACTAACTGCAGATAAGACTGGCTAATGAAGTATGAGTCTAACTAACTGAGCAGGCAGAAATAGAAAGTCAAATGTTATGTAAGCTCTGGTCTGTCCCTTGAAAATGGACATTCAGAAAGTTTAAGTCTATCTACTTTATATCATAGGCTATACATGTGCCTTCAATTAGATATTTAGGCCTTGTCCAATCAGGTGTGATCAGGATAGCAGAATCTAAGGACTACATCCTTCTCACATGGTCTGGAAGCATTTTAGTTCTTAAAAATATATTAAAGTTGTTTTGGCAAAAGCTTATAATACGTTAATACAGAAACATGTAAAACAGGTATTTACTGTATGCTACCACCATATCAGTGGGAAATCTATTGACTAGCAAGCAGATAGCAAAATCAAACAAAATCAAATCCAAAAATGAATAGAATAATGAAGAAATTCAATGTATGCATAGAGAAAGAAAGTAGGGTTAAGGGCTAGTTGATCCAGTGGCTTCCTCCTGCAGTCAGTTATCTAGGTTCTTGGGCTCTGTTTGGTTCTCCAACTTTTCCTCAAAGCCCTCAAAAACACTGGCACTTTCGTCTTATTCATCAAAACGATCACTTGTCCTTGTATGAACAAAGAATGGCAACAAGAAAAGCTCAAAATAATAGTCATTCCTGAACCTGAAAGAATTAGTTGGCAGAAAAACAGATTCATTTCCCCAAATTAGAGTGGAGTGGTTGAATCTAGTTGATAACCAACTAGATGTCCAGTGTTCACTTTAGATATTCATGTAAAATAGCTTTTAAAATGCTGAAAATAAAAATAATAATTTTCTCCATGGATTGCCATTAAATGATATTCTTTTCCAACAGTCCAATTTGCTGTGTTTTCCATTCTGTTTTTAACATTGAACATACATCACAATGATAAATATGGGGAAATAAAAAAATGCACAATGATAGAAGAAACAATAAACAAAATACTCACTAATCTATATACTTCTAACCATGCTAAAACACTTTGTGTCAAAATTACACAAATTTTGCTCAGAGTAAACAAATATTGTCTTGAATATGGCAATAATTTGTATGGTTTGGAGATTTATCTTTTAAATTCTAGTTACAGTAGCCACTTGTCTAATATAATAAAAAATTTTATTGTCATATATATATCCTTATTTTCTTATTTTTGTATTCATTTTATTCTTTTTCTTTTTTTGACGGAGTCTCACTGTCACCCAGGCTGGAGTGCAGTGGGGCGATCTCAGCTCACTGCAAGCTATGCCTCCTGGGTTCACACCATTTTCCTGCCTCAGCCTCCCGAGTAACTGGGACTACAGGCACCTGCCACCATGCCCGGCTAATTTTTTGTATTTTTAGTAGAGACAGGGTTTCACCATGTTAGCCAGGATGGTCTCGATCTCCTGACCTCGTGATCCGCTTGCCTCGGCCTCCCAAAATTGTTTTGCTTTTATTTTATTTTCTCAGACTTTTTTTCTGGAGCACTATATTGAAGAAATATTTATACTTATATATATGTATTTATATTTATATATTTGCCAAGTTGCAACATAATCTCCATGATAGAAGAAATCCATTACAGTAATTAGCAATGAATAAATGCACAAATAACAAATATGCTCATTAGAAAAATAATTTAGTAATTGTCAATACACAAACAACTCCAAATCCTTAAGTTCAGATATAAACATGTAGAGATATGTCAGCCATGTTTTCTGTTTATATTACCAGACTTTATTAGAAACATCTCACCTAGGCACCAAACTCTCTGAAACTGTAGATTAACTCTTACTTTTTCTTTCACAGGACAGTATTAATATGAACATTTAATTTCTGGAAGGGTTTCCATGTTTTTATGAAATTTTGGTTACTTATTAAATTTACAGATCATACACATCAGCATTATAAACATTCTCTCTGGCATCATTTAGAATTGTAATATTATAAAAGATGTGAAGTTATCTATCACCTATCATCTATCTATCTATCTATCTATCTATCTATCTATCTATCTATCTGTCTATCTATCTATTTCACTATAGGCTATCATCACCTATTATGTTTATGCAATGCATTGCTCCATGAGTCAAAATGATGCAAAGACAAGACTCTGACCAACCATTTATTTGACTACACATGGTTGACCAGCATCTTGTGTTTATATCATTATAATCCCTAGTCTAATGTATTACATAAAGTAAATTTTTATTTAATTAAATTTTTATTGAGACTTGAGAAATCACAGGGTTATTGTAGTAATGTAAGGGAGTTACTTTGTAGTGTTCTTGACAAATAACTTCTATATTATTATTACTACTAAATAATAATTGCTATTGTTGCTATGCTTAATGGTAATAATAAAGATAGTAGTAGTTGGTAGAAAGATGAAAATCATATTTCCAATAAAATAATAGATTTAAATCAAAACAATATATTTAAATAATGCATTAAAATAATACATTAAAATTAAAATAATTGATTTAAATCAAAAGTAGAGAACAATGCAGTATTAATATATTAAATAAACATAGTGTTTCAAACTATTTTTACTCCACATTATTGTAAAACTGTGTGTATGTATGTGTGTGTGTATATATATATGTATATATTACATACCACCCCATATATATACACATATCAAACCAATCTTATTGAGCTTTTCTTCTAGTTTTAGAGTTTCAGGTCTATGTCTAAGTCTCCAATTCATTTTGAGTTGATTTTTGTATAATGTCTAATTTCATTTTTATGCATGTGGATATTTAGTTTTCTCATCAACATTCATTGAAAAGACTATCTTACCCATTACGTGTTTTTGAAATATTTGTTGAGATTCAATTAACTGTTAAAGTGTGGATTAATTTCTGGGCTCTCTATTATATTCCATCAGTCTATGAGTCTGTGTTTATGCTCATACCATGCTGTTTTGATTACTGTAGCTTTATAATGGACTTTGAGATCAGGTAGGATGGTGCCTCCAGCTTTTCTCTTTTGTTCTCAAGATTGATTTAGTTATTCGGGGTCTTTTTTGGTTCCATTCAAATTTGGGGGTCCTTTCAATTCCTCTGAAATATATCTTTGAAATTTTAATATGGAATATATTGAATCTGTAAATTACTTTGGGTAATATGAATATTTTAACAGTATTAACTCTTCTCATCTATGAACATGGTATTGGTCAACAGGCATATGAAAAAAAAAAAGCTCAATATCACTAATCATCAGGAAGACGCAAGTTAATAGCACAATGAAGTATTACCTCAGACCTAGATTGGGTTAGGTTAGATTGGCCATGAAAAAATACAAAAGATAAAAAGTGTTGGTGAGGATGTGGAGAAAAGGGAACTTTTGCACACTCTTGGTGTGAAAGTAAATTAACTCAGTCATTATAGATTGCAGTACGGAAGTTCTTCAAATAACTAAAAATAGAAATAACATAGTCAGCAAGCCTAGTACTGTGCCAATAGCCAAAGAAGCAACAAATCAGTATGTGGAGGAGATAGCTGTGCTCCCATGTTCATTGCAACATTATTCACAGTAATAAATGTGTAGAAAAAACCTAAGTGTTTTGACAAAAGCATAAAGAAGATGTGTTATACATACATAATGGGATAATATTCAACCTTAAACAAAATCCTGTCAACATGGACAACGTGTTGGCAACAACATGAATGTGCCTAGGAGACACTATGTTAAGTGAAACATGCCATGCACAGAATAACAAATATCCTAAAATATCATTAAATCACAGGATATAATGAGGAATCTAAAAATGTGGAATCTAAAAATGTCAAACACAGAGGCAGCATACAATGGTGGCTATCAGAAGTTTGAGGTGGGGGGATTTGGGAGATGTTGGTCATTTTTTTTTATTCACTTGCAAAGGTGGAATATCCTCAAGATATATATTACATGTTATGGTAACTATAGTTAAAAATAATATATTGTATATATTATTAGAATTATTACATTCTCGCCACAAAAAAAAATAGGTAGGTGAAGTAATCCATGTTGATTAGCTTGACTTAGCTATTTCACAATGCTTACATATATCAAAACATGTTTTATGCCATACAATTTTTGACAGTAAAAATGAATGAATAAATAAATTTGTTAACATAATACCCATACCTAATAAAAATAGCTAATATATGCTTCCCCCCAGAGACAAGTTCAACATATTTTTACATATTACTTGGTTTCTCCTTTTGTTACTTTTCACTATTTTACTAATACAAAAGGTAGTTCATGTCGGTACCATTTCGGCAAACTTTCATAGCACGATGAAACTGTCTTAAAGGCAGATTGAGTTCTGCTAAAACTCACTGTTAAGAAATTTAATTTGAATGAGCCACTCTACTTTATTAGTCCCATTGTAGGGACATTTATCATGTCCAGGTTGTATACCTAAATTTAGTTTGGTGATAAATTTGGGATCTAGAGCTTGATAAGCTAACTTGAGATTATGTATTTGTAACCAACTTCACTGAGGTAGCTGAAGTTCCCAAGCATTTTATCATTTGTTTTTGTTATCTAAAGCAAGACACATAAGAAAAATCTGTCAAAACATAAAACAAATTAATTATTATTAATTGAAAAGAGATAAGAGGGGTAACTAAACTATCAAACGTCACTGCATTAATGCAATAGCAATAGAGAAGAGGGAGCAACAGAAAGAATAAGGAGGCTGGAAACATGTTTATGCATGTGTGAGATACAAGATATGACAAAATTGGTGTTTCAAATAACTAGGGAATGGTTAGTAATAGGAAGAACATTTTCTATACTCACAATTTCTTACACCAAATTTTTTCACACCAACAACTAATTTTTTTTTCCAACTGAGAATACCAAATGAGGGTCCAAGAATTCCATTTAATTTTGACACTATCTATATGGAATTAGCTTCAGACTCACAGGTAAAGGCCTCAGTCCCACAAGACAGTCTCCACTTAAAACTGTAAATTGCCAGTCCTGGGCCTCACATACTTATGACCAACTTAGCTGCAAATCACAGATTCCCACAACCTACTCTTCATGTTCAATAATTTGCTATCATGGCTCAAACAACTCAGGGAAACACTTTATTTACTATTACTCATTTATTAATGAATACAGATGAACAGCCAGAGGAACAGATACATATTATAAATTATGGAAGAGTCTTGAGCACAGAAATTTCTGTTCCCTTGGAGTTTTAGGGTACCCCCCTCCCAGTATATGTATGCAATCACCTAAAAGCTCTCTGAACCCCATCATTTATAGGGTTTTATGAAGGTTCCACTATATAAGCTTGATTGATAAAATCACTGACCATTGGTAATTGGACTCATTATTCAGCCCTCCTTCATGCATCCTAGAAGATCTTTTGTAGGGAAGTCAGGACTGAGACCAAATAGTATAACAAAAGAAGCTTTCCTCTTTATTGTACAGGAAGTTACAAGTGTTTTAGAAACTCTGTGTCAGAAACTGGAGAGAAGATCAAATTTCTTATTATAGTATAGTTTGGTCATTTAATAAACGATGTTTGAAAAATAATGGCAGAAATCTATATGGAGAAAAATGCATTTAAATTTCTGCTTTATATAATAGCAGAGAAAATTCAGGCATATAACATTAAATAAAAATAAATAAAAGTGTGAAGAAAATATGAGTTCATATTTTAAAAATACTGGATATGAGATATGATATCTAGGACTGACACAGATGACAGGTACTATAAAGATAAGCAATGTTTTTTTATTTATCCTAATGCTATCCCTGCATGAGGGGCTTAAAACCTAGATGAGGAGTCGATGGGTGCAGCAAACCACCACGGCACATGTATACACATGCACATTCTGCACATGTATCCCAGAACTTAGAGGATAATAATAAAAAAAGATAAGCAATGTTATATTTTTTACTATAGAGAAATTTAAAATGGCAAAATAAATAGAAACCATTAACTTAAAGGACAAGTATCTGAAAAAACAACAACAAAAATACACAGACCAGCCAAAATTGCATCTGTCATCTGTAATTACACCCAAATAAGAAAATCAGAAGAAAATAGTAGCAAAATTGAACAATGATCTCCAATAAACATATTAATATACCTTCAACAGAAATTATAGTAATTTGAATTAAAAACAGTAACTAGTAATTTTATTTCAAGTTCCTTCTAAAAATTACAAAGATTGACAATATTTTTTGTTGCCAAGGGAGTAAATATACACTTCTGTCATAGTGGTGATGAAAAAGTTTTGTGGAAGACAATTGGACAGTAAAAATTTCACTAAACTTTCCTATAGAAATAAAATATATTATAAACCCTATGTAAAAACACATTTATTCCAGCATTTTATTAATATAGAGGATCAAGTCATAATTAAAATACCTATCAATAAGGAAATATAATATATGCATTTATGTTTTGCCCATACTGTGGGAGCCTAAGATGCAAATAAAAAGACTGAGGTCATTCCATGGGCACTGACATGGAGGGCTACCTTAATAACAACTACACAGTATTTGAGAAAATAACTCAAACTTTCAGTGGCTTATGTGGTGGTTATTTTTAATGATAAAATATTATTGGTGTTTTTTTTTTGTGTGTGTGTGTGTGTGTGTGTTTCACTCTTGCTGTGAAGGCTGGAGTGCAGTGGCACCATCTCTGCTCACCACAACCTTCACCTCACAGGTTCAAGAGATTCTCCTGCTTCAATCTCCTGAGTCGTTGGTATTACAGGCATGAGCCACCACACCCAGCTAATTTCGTATTTTTAGTAGAGATGGAGTTTCTCCATGTTGGTCAGGCTGGTCTTGAACCCCCAACTTCAGGTGATCCACCTGCTTCGGCCTCCCAGAGTGCTTGGATTACAGGCGTGAGCCACTGTGCCTGGCCTGGTATTTAATGTTTTAGAAAGACTTCTTTAAGTGACCTGGCCCTAAGAGTACAAAGTTCTGACCTGTTCCAGGACCTGGGTAACTCAGAGCAAACAACAAAAATAAAAACGGAGCAAAACAAATCAATCTTAAAATAAATTTTTAAAACTATAATGTCACTTACTTCCAATTATTTTATTATCTGTGATGATAAACCAATAATTTTTAAAATAATTTAGCATATTAAAATTTACTGATGTTTCACTGATAACAAGAAGGCAAGTAAATAAGCCCTTCAATCACTGTACTTTTCCTTTCATTGTCTTGTCTACTGTACATGAGATATTAATTAAGTTTCCCTTAATATTTTATTACCTCATGGACATAAAGAAAGGCAGGAATTTGTCCTTAAATCTGTCTTGGGTATTGCTGCATTCAGTTGGACTTTCTAAGGTAATTTGGTGCTATATGACTTGCTAGCCATCAGAAAGCTAGCATAGAGCTGTCATACAGCACAGATCTGTTTTTTTGAATGCATATATTTTTATCTTACAAACACAAAACAGGATAAAAGTTATTTGCATATCTTTAAAACAGGGTATTAAAATTGATAACCCAAAACTATAAATCTATATATTTTGTAGACAATATTAAAGTGAGAATAGGAAAAAAAAATTGGCCAGGCGTGGTGGCTCATGCCTGTAATCCCAGCATTTTGGGAGGCCAAGGCGGGTGGATCACCTGGAGGTCAAGAGTTCAAGACAAGTCTGGCCAAAATAGTGAAACCTTGTCTCTGCTAAAAATACAAAAATTAGCTGGGTGTGATGGTGGGTGCGTGTAATCCCAGTGACTTGGGAGGCTGAGGCAGATAATTGCTTGAACCCAGGAGGTGGAAGTTTCAGTGAGCCGAGATCGCACCACTGCACTCCAGCCTAGGCAACAGAGTGAGACTTTGTCTCACACAAAAAAATAAATAAATAAAAAATTAAAATAAAAAGTAAAAAATTCCAGGGTAACAACTCCCAATGTTGAGCTGACCCAGAGAGGCATTATAAAGTTTGATTTCAGTTAAAACCATTTTCATTATCCTTGTCTCTGGATAAATCCTAATAGAGTAGGATTTTGGAGAAGATCATACCTCGAAACACTAATTTTCAGATAATAAAATGTGATTTTCTCATTTTATATAAAGAAAATTAATTATGAGAGAGAAATATAAAGAACTATCTTGAAAGCAGTTCACGTGAAAAACATATGTTTTCTAGCAAGCTATTTAATAAATGTCAATGGTCTTATGAAGCTAGCAAAATGCACTAATAGAAATACATTGAACTCAAATTCCTTAGATGTAAGAAGATGTAGAACGATTACCACGTAAAGAGAAGTTAGACTTCCTTTATATTTTCCAATTTTTCTGTCTTGCCATGAATAATTTTTTGGGAGGACCTGATCACTATTCTTTTCATCACCAGATATTAGCTCTCAGCAGCCATGATTGGGATGTGTAAAAGCTATGCTTAGCCATAGCTGATGAAATTAGAGTTTGACATCTGCCTCAAACTGTGTCACTCACTTGTCTCTCTCTTAAATTATGAGTTGAATGTGTTAAAACCTAAGTGATAGACAATATTTTATAAAATTTTGCATATTCTATCCCATTTAAACAATTACTAATACCCAGGAAGGTATTCATTTCTTCTTATTATTTTATAAATGTGGAGAGTGAAATTCAGTGAAGTTCAGTAACTTTTCCCAGGGCCCTAAATCTGAACACTCTGTTTCTCCATATCCAAAACACTTATCTTTTCAGCAGTATCATACCAAAGCTTTTTAGAAAGTCGTCAGAGCCAGCTGGCTTGTTTACTGCTTATTGAAACATCCTGTTTAAAAACATGTCAGCAGTTATTTTGAGTACAAAAATGTAAGCATCTTTTCAATGAATGAAAATTTAAAGGCCGGGCGCGGTGGCTCAAGCCTGTAATCCCATCCTGGCTAACATGGTGAAACCCCGTCTCTACTAAAAATACAAAAAACTAGCCGGGCGTGGTGGCGGGCGCCTGTAGTCCCAGCTACTCGGAGGCTGAGGCAGGAGAATGGCGTGAACCTGGGAGGCGGAGCTTGCAGTGAGCCGAGATCGCGCCACTGCACTCCAGCCTGGGTGACACAGAAAAAAAAAAAAAAAAAAAAAAAAAAAAAAGAAAATTTAAAAACTGATTGTTGTGGCTGTTCTTAAAATTGAAATAATACTTAAGGAAGAAGAGCAAATGTGACATATATAGATATCACACATAACCATGTGCAAATTACCTACCAAATTACCTTAAAACTTAAATGAATACATTGTCTTAATTATTAGTGACATATAATTCAAATCCACTAAAATTAATTTGACCAAAATGCATTATCTAATTGTCATTTGATAAAAAAAATTTAACTACCAAATACAATACTCACTATTATTTATATTTTCATTATGGTTTTAGTATTAATATAATTATTTTTCTTGACCCTAGAAAACTAACGTTTAAAAGGGAAGAAGAAAATGTCCTAACACAGTATAGCACTATAGCAATTCCAGTATTGCTGCCAACTTATTAACTTACTAATGTAATTAAAATGAATTACCTTTTTTACCCCAAGGTGGTGGACTAGAGGCTTTTAGCATGCCTCAGCCACTTGGAAATACCAAAATAGTTCATAAAGATGGATTATTTAGCTTTAATTTAAGAAGTATTCATGAATGGGAATCCACTGGTACCATGAAGAACACTCCAGATTCCCAGGACTAGGATGCAGGTAAACAGTCCCCATGACATTGTCCAGCTGATAAAAATATCCTGGAGCAAGGGCACCTGCTCCACTCCACACCTAAGCAGATCTCCAGGCATTTGGAGCATCCACTCACCTCGACCAACAGCCTGAGCCACCGCACCCTGTGCAGAGATTGTGGTGCAGCGGGGCCTTCTCTGCTTGACACCTAGCGAGATCTCAGACATTGTGGTGAAGTGGGGCCCTCTTCACTCCACACCCAGGCAGATCTCCAGGTGTTCAGAGCACCTGCTTGCCCAGATGGGTAGCCCGAGGTGCCCAACCCTTACTGCACAGAGATCATGGGATAGCTGTTCCCTTTCCACTCCATGCCCAAATGTATCTCGAGGCAGCCAGAACACCTTTTCCTTTGGATTACCAGCATAAGTTGCCCTGCCCGTGCTGCACAGAGATTGTGGTGCAGTGGAGCCCTTTGCACTTCATACCCAGGCATATCTCCAGACACCGAGAGCACCCAATCTCCCAGATGAGGAGTTTAGGCTGTCCGCCACCTGCTGGTGCAGTGGACTTGGGGCCAAGGAGTTTTCCCAGCTCCACATCTAGGCACACCTTGGGTGCTTGGTGGTCACCCACTGGATTCTCTCTCAGTGCTGATGCTACTGCGTGATCTCAGGCGACCTGTAGGCGGGCCTGCCCAGTCCAGTCCTGCCCACCTTATGCCCCACCACCTGGGAGCTGAGCAGGGAACAGACCACTGTGCACTGCACTGATCATCCCACTGACTGAGGCAACAGAGACCTTCACCTGGTAAACAAGGATCAACTATAAACCCAGCCACATTGGCAGCAGTCGTCTCTTACATATAAGTGCCATTTACTGGCTTTCAGGTGGAACCGCAGAGTCCTATATAAAACCTCCCAAAAGAAGTCCATAGGGTAAAAGCAAAGCCAAAATACCCTACCCTACATTATCTTCAGTCACACCCCCTAGAGAAAAAGAAAAAAGAAAAAAAAAAACATCAAATAATATTATACAGAAAGGAAAGGAAAAAAATCCTACCCACACAGAAAATAATTACAAAAATTAGAAGTGCTAGTATCTTCAGAGGAAGGAAACCAGTGAAATAATTCTGCAACTGTGAAAAACTTGAATGTAGTGACACTACCAAAGGATCACACTAGCTCGCTAGAAATGGTTTATAAACAAAACGGAAACTCTAAAATGACAGATACAGAATTCAAAGCGTGAATTGCAAGGAAGCTCTATGAGATCTAAGACAATGTTGACGATCAATACAAAGAAACTTCTAAAGAAATCCAGGAAATAAAGGAAGAGAAAAGCCTCATAAAAAATCATTCAGAGCTTCTGGAAGTGAAAAATTAACTTATGGAATTTTAAAATATAATGAGAGCTCTCTAAATAGACTGGACCAAGCAAAACAAAGAATTCCAGAGCTTGAAGATCAGTTTTTTAAACTAACCTAGCCTGACAAAAATAAAGAAAAAATAATTTACAAAATAAAATATATCAAAGAGAGTAGAACAAAGAAATAAATAAAATTGGAGTGGAACAGAATGAAATTGAGACACAAAAATCCATACAAAAAACCAATGCAACCAAAAGATGGTTTTTTAGAAGGAATAAACAAGATCAACAGACCGTTAGCTAGATTAATGAAGAAAAAGAAAAAAGATCCAAAACACAAGATCAGAAATGACAGAGGTGGCATCACAACTCATCACACAGAAATACAAAAGGTCCACAGATGTGATTATTTACACCTCTATGCACAAAAGCCTAGAAAATCAAGAGGACGTGGACAAATTTTGGAAACTCACAGCCTTCCAATATTAAATCAGGAAGAAAAATAAACCTGACTAGACAAATATCAAATTATGAAATGGAAGCAGTAAACCACTAACCAAGAGAAGACCCAGATCAGATGAATTCACAGCCAATGTACCAGATGTACAATCTACCAGATGTACAAAGAAGAGTGGGTATCAATTCTACTGAATCTACTTCAAAAAATTGAGTATTGACCCCTTTCTAACTAATTCTATAAAACCAGCATAATCATAATACTAAAACTCAGCAAAGACCCCCCACTAAAAAATAAAACTACAGGTTAATATCTCTGATGAACCTAGAGAGAAAAATTCTCAACAAAATACTAGTAAACAAAATGTGATAGCATATCAAAAAGTTAATTAGGCAGGATTGAGCAGGCTTCATTCCTGAGATGAAAGGACAGGTCAACACATGATAATCACTAAATGTGATTCAGCACATAAACAGAATTAAAAACAAAAAAAACCCATGATTTTCTCAATAGATGTGGAAAACGTCTTTGATAAAATCCAGCATCCCTCCAGTCCTTGATAAAATCCAGCATGATGAAAACCCTCAACATAGTAGACATCAAATGAAAATACATTTAAACAATAATATAAGTCACCTATGACAAACCCATATCCAGCATCATACTGAGTGGACAAAGCCGGGAGCATTGCCCTTGAGCACTTGAACAAGACAACAATACCCATTCTCACTGCTCCTACTCTACATAGTACTGGAAGTCCTTGCAAGAGCCATCAGGCCAGAGAAAGAATTAAAAGGTATACTAACAGGCAAAGAAGAAGTAAAACTGTCTTCTCTAACAATAAAATTCCATACTTAGAAAGCCCTAAAGATTCTACCAAAAGGCTCCTGAAACTGATAATGACTTAAGTAAAGTTTAAGGATACAAAATCAATGTATAAAAATCAGTAGTATTTTACACACCAATAACGTTCAAGCTGAGAGGCAAATTATAAATGCAATCCCATTTACAGTAGCCTCAAAATAATTAAATACGTAGGAATACATCTAACCAAGGAGGTAAAAGACCTGTACAAGGGCAATCATAAAACACTGCCAAAGGAAATTAGACATGATGTAAACAAAATGAAAAAAAAAAACAATATTTAGTGCTCATGGATTTGAAGAATCAATATCATTAAAATGACCATACATCTCGAAACAATCTACTGATTAAATGCTATTCCTATTAAACTTTCAATTTTTTTAGAGAATTAGAAAAAAACTGGAAGTTTAATATGAATCCCAAAATAACCTGAATATCCTAATAATAATAATAAAAAAAAGCCAGAGGTGTCATATCACCTGATTTCACACTTTACTAGAAGGCTAGAGTAATTAAAACGTCACGGCGCTGGTACCAAAACAGACAAATAGACCAATGGAGCAGAATGGAGAACCCAGAAATAAAGCCACACACTGCAGCCATCTGATCTAACACAAAGTTGACAAAACTGAGCAATGGGAAAAGCACTTCCTGTTCAATAAATGGTGTTGGTATAGCCATATGCTATACCTAGGAGTACAGTTGATGGATCATATGATAAATCTATGTTTAAACTTTTAATGACTTGCCAGAATATTTTCAAAATTTAATGGTTGTATCATTTTTTATTCTTGCCAGCACAGCTTGAGTGTTTCAATTTCTCCACAACCTTTGTAAAACATTATTATTCATCTTTTTATTATAGCCATCCTAGTGGACATGTGGTGGTATCTCATTGTCTTTTCAAGTTGCTTTACTCTAAGAACTAATGATGTTGAGCATCTTTTTATATTCTTATTGGCAATTTGTCTTCTAGATACATGTCTATTCAGATACTTAACCACTGCATTTAATTAAATTTTCTTTTTCTTATCAAGAATTCTTTATATATTTTAGATTTAAGTCCCCAATGAGATATATCACTTGAAAATATTTTACCCTAGGTTTTAATTTTCACTTTCTTCATAATGTCGTTTGCAGGCAAAACTTACTAATTTTGATGGTATTATCCAATGTTTCTATTTTTGTTTGTTTGTTTGTTTTCTTAGTCTTGTGCTTTTATTATCATACTTAAAAACCCCTTGCCTAACTCCAGGTGGCAAATATTCACTCTAATACAATACTTTTATAGTTTTTATGCTTTTAGCTCATATATTTAGGTCTAAGATCCATTTGAATTAAGTTTTCTGAAACTTTTGCAATTGAGGCCCAACTTCACTCTTTAGTAAAAGTTAATCCAGTTGTTCAGCATCATTTGTTGAAAAACTTATCCTTACCCCATTGAATTGTTTTTGTTGCCTTTTAGAAAATTAATTAAGTACAAATTTGAGGGATTTTTTAACAGATCCTCAATTCTAGCCCATTGATTTCAATATGTCATTATTTCAGTACTACACTGTCTCCATTTTTGTGAAGTTTGAATTCCAGAAATGTAATGCCTCCAAATTTATTCTTCATTTTTGAACATTGTTTGGGCCTATTAAATTTTCTTTTGAATTTAAAATCATCTTCTCAATTTAGGCAAAGAAGCCATCTGGTATTTTAATAGGGATTTTACTGTTTCTGTAAATCAGTATGCTGAGTATTGTCGTCTTAAAAATAGTATGTCCCAAATCATGAACATAAAATACCTTTAGATTTATTTAGGTCTGCTTTAATTTTTTGACATATATTTATACTCTAAAGTATAGCTTTTAGAGTATAAATGTTATATGTTAAAATATAAATAATATTTTATTTTTATGGCATTCTATGGAAAATCATGTCTTAATTTTACTTTCTAATTGTTTATTGTTAGTATATACATATACAGTTGATTTTTTACATAGATTTTGTACCCTGAAAGCCTGATGAACCAGTAGAAGAAACTGAAGGTGATGTGACACACATTAGTAATATCTTAATAATAATACAATTAATTTTACTCATGATTATTGTTTCCATGTGGATTGAAATTATTGTATGGGATCACTTGCTTTCAGACTAAAAAGTTTCTTTAGACTTCCTTATACAATGTAACAGATTCTCTGAACTTTTGTCAATTATCTGTTAATTTTTTTCAATTTTGTCTCAATTATTGGAGAAGGTCAGTATTTCATGTTTTATTTTTAATAGTATTACTGGATATAATATTCTTGCTTGGCTGCTTTTTAAATTTTATTTTTCTGTCTGTACTTTGAATATGTCACTACCTCTTATCTCTATTGTTTTTGGTACGAAAGCACATGTTATTCTTATTGGGGTTCCTTTGTCATTGGTGAGTCATGGCTGTCTCGTGCTTTCAAGATTTCGGCTTTATTAACTTTCAGTGTTTTTCCTATAGTGTGCCATGGCTGAATTTCTTTGCTAGTGGAATTCTCAGAGTTTCTTGTTGGTATATATTCATGTTATTTATTTTTTCCAATTAGGGATTTTTCAGTCTTTATTGCTTCAAATATTTTTCAGCCTAATTGTTGTCTCCTCTTCCTTTGATACTCCCATTTACATACATTGCTTTGCGTTGTAGGGGAGCCACATTTCTCTGAGGCTCTGTTCGTTTCTTTTTATTTCTTTTTCTCTCTGCTTTTGAGATTGCATAATTTTGGTTCTTCTCTTTTCAAGTTTATGGATTTTTATTTCTTACAGCCCACATCTACTCTTGAGGAACACTAATAAATATTTTATTCAATTTTTGTAGATCTTAAGTCCAGAATTTCCATTTGGTTCTTTTTTTAAATAAACAATTGCTCTCTCTTTAATGATATTCACTATTTGGTGAGACATCGTCATTGTACCTTCCTTTACTTTTTAAGATTCATTGTCATTACTTCTTTGAATATCTTTTTAATGGCTGTCTTGAAATCTTTGTGTGTCTGCTAATTTCACCATGCAGTCCCTGTCACTGGCAGTTTCTGTCACCTGTTTTGTTTGTCTTTCCTTCCCAGGTACTTTTCACACTTTCCTATTTTTAGGCATGTTTATTGGTTTTGTGCTAAAAACTGGACCATCTAGATAATACGTGGTAGCAATTCTTCATACCAATCTTCCACTCTTTTTTTTGGGGGGGGGGTTGTTTACTTAGTTACTAGGTTGAACTATTTAGTGAAAGTTATTTCCCTACAACAGGAAGAGTCTGATGTCACTCATAGCACAGCTCCTCTTGGCTGTTTATTTCCTTGAACTCTCTATTAACCTGTCTGCCTCTTTTGATAATACACCCAGCTCTTAGGCTCTGCTAACTGTCTGCTGACTGTGCTATTGCTTTCCACTAAGCTCTTGGAAATGAATTGTTCTATAGTCTTACTCCATTAAATTCCAGTCGCTGTGCAGGATTATCTGAGATGGCCAGGCTTTGAGGTTTTCTTAACCCTAATGGGAATTTTCTTAGCTGTGACTTTACCAGCTTATTACCAATCAACTAGCTAATTTCTTGTTGATCTTCTTGCTTTCATGGAGCTGCCAGCCTTCATTTAATTTCTTACCAACAAAGCCTACCTTGTTTCGAAAGTGAACCTATGTTTCAACCTTATGACATCTATTTCAAAAATAAATCAGTAACTATGATAAGAGCTTCAGAACTCTCTGCTTGGATTCCAATATATACTTTTCATGGATATAATCATTCCATTTTCTTGGTATATATTGTAGAAGTGGATTTTTACAAGATAGGTGTGTTTTAAACTTGGTTAAAACTGCCAAACAATTTTAGAAGTTGTCCTAAAAATATATTCCAATTTTCAGTGCATCATAGTTTCAATTGTTCTACATCCTCACCAAAATATAGCATCCTCTATAATTTTATGTCTTTTTGTGTATGGATACTAGTATCTTATTGTCATTGTGATTTAGATTTTGTGACCTAGCTAATGTAAATGAGCAACCTTTCATATGTTTATTGGCCATTGGTATATCATACAAATTTGCTTAATAAAGATTCTGCACATTTTTTATTGATTTTTTTGCTTTTTATTTTTGTTTTGTAGATCTCTAAGTATTCTAGATATTATCACTATTGTTGAATAAATGCATTGCAAGAATCTTCTCACAGCCTTGTTGCCTTGTTTTTTCAATGTTTTGTGATGGCTTCTAAGGACATTAAAATATTTAATATAGTTAGTCCAATGTATATGTATTGTTTGTTTACTTACTTATTTTTATGGTTATTGCTTCCTGTACCTTATTCAGAATCTCATCCTACCAAGAGTTAACAAATGGGAATGTGCACGTGTATATGTATACATGTGTGTCTACATATACATGATTGCTAGAAGCTACCTTTATTTTTTGTTTAAATTTGAATCCTTCTGGAATTTGTTTTTGACAATAATGTACTATGTGTAAGAAGGTAACATTATTTTTTCTCTCATATAAATAGCTAATTGACCTAGCAACTTTCATTGAAAATACCATAATTCTTCCAAAAACTGCAAAGTCACTTTTGTTGTAAATCAGATGATGGCACTCTTTCTGGATGGTACCTTCCATTTGTCTTCTAATGTCAATATCTAGCTTATATAGATCTGTTTGTTTTGTCTGTATTTTTCAATCCTATAATTTTTTAACATTATAAGTAACTATTCGTTATAAACTGTACATTTATATTAAGAAAATGTAGGTGATTGGGATGCTATTATCTTCTTTAGGTTTCATGCCTTTTTTTTTTTTTTCCTTTTTTTTACTGCTAGGTAGTTAGGCTAATGACTAATTATTAAAGATTGAGCTGCTGAATTGTCCACGTAGGTACTTCCCATTGTTCATTTCTGGATGATTCATATTTGATTCATTATAGCAGCAAAACTATGAAAAAACATTCTTTAGCTTTGAAGCTTCTCATCCTGAAAAGCTTCTGAATTTGAAAAAAGGCCTAAGAAATGGACAATGTTTTGAGTCCTTCAAGTCTTCTAGTGAGGTCCTCACCCATCCCTGCAAGATTAACAAGAGTTCTGCTATTTTTTCCTGCCCCCTGCAAAAGCGATTCTTAGCCTTTTCCTCTTTCGCTAAAGATGAAGCAACTATAAATGATATATGAAACATTATTTATAAATAAAAGATGTTCAAGACAAAAATTTAGTTATTTTCTTAGTTTTTAAAAAATTCTAATCTACTTGTAATATGCTTTTCTTCTTTCTAAGAAAACCGTCCTGTGTGGTATATGATAATCTCAGACCATACCAGACATGTTAACAGAAATAGACTATAAAACACTGCAAAAATCTCAGAGTGAAGACTGACAACCAATTTGGTTAAGGTAAAATAATAACTCAAGTCTTTTTTCAAATATAAAATCAAATATAAATTTAAAAGCATATATATGTTACCTAAAAATAATTTTCAATGCACTTTGGTCAACCAATAACTATTTAATATTTTTAGGGATCATAAAAAGAAAAGCAAGCATAAATTAGGCTATAGTTATACAATCTTATTTTGAACAACATCCAATGTGTTATATTCCTGTATTGTGTTCACAAGTATATCAGTTAGGGAATTTTTGGCAATAGGCAATAGATAACCACCCCAGAGAAGACTTACGCTAGAACAAAGTTTATTATCACATGTGTCAAGATATCTAAAGTTAGGGCTCTTCAGTACACTGATGTGATTTAGTCCTCCTTCCTTTCCACCTTCTGCTCTGCCATCCTCAGTATTTTACTTAGTCCCGTCAACATCACTGAATCTCTGTGATAGTTTCAATTATCCTTTTCTCACACAAAAAGTTAACAAAAAGAATATGAGTCATCCTTATTATCTTTTCGAGAATGAAAACTATAAAATAGACACTGCTTGCATCTTCATGGACAACTTACGTTTTAGGGTCCTTTACACAACTACTTCTAGAAAAGGACAAAGATCAGCACAGCTGGAAAAGCTTAGAAAATATTCACAATAATTCCATAGAGAATTCTAGCCTTCAGGAAGCATAAGACTATTAGATAGCTGAACAAAGCTGTAGTTCTCTGTCAAGGACATAGGCAATATATATGGCAATTAGGTAAATAGCCACAATAAGTAAGGGATCAAGGTGATATAAATCAAAACAATGTACAATTATAAGTGAAAAAATAAGATTATGTAGACCTAGCTCATAAAATATTATGTAAAGTACAAACACATTCATAATCCAATATTATTTTAGGCTTACTTCAAAAAACAGAATGCAGCAGAAAGTGTAAATATGAATATAGTACTAGCCTTGTCACTTGGTAACTTTTATTCCAGGTAAATTATTTAAACTTTCTGAACCTTGGTATTCAGATTTCCTAAAATAGAATAATAATCCTTGTTTATTTGTTAAGGTTTCTGCAAAAAGCAAATGTAGTAGCTAATGTAATCATGCTGTGAAATGGTCCCATATAGATTTGTTATTATAAAAAGCACATGTAGGCTGGGCACAGTGGCTCACTCCTGTAATCCCAGCACTTTGGGAGGCTGAGGTGGGTGGATCATGAGGTCAGGAGATAAGACCATCCTGGTTAACACGGTGAAACACCATCTCTACTGAAAATACGAAAAGTTAACTGGGCCTGGTGGCATGCACCTGTAGTTCCAGCTACTTGGGAGGCTGAGGCAGGATAATCATTTGAACCCAGGAGGCAGAGGTTGTAGTGAGCTGAGATCATGCCACTGCACTCTAGTCTGGAGACAGAGCAAGGATCCATCTCAAACAAACAAACAAACAAACAAACAAGCAAAAGCACATGTAGAGGACATATTATATATAAAAGAGGTTATAGTTGCCATTGAGGAATGTAAAAGATATCAAAAATACTATACTATTGTAAATAGTATCAAATGTAAAATACATCAAAAATACTGTTGGAGAAAATATTTACAAACTATGCATTTGACAAAGGTCTAATATCCAGAATCTATTAGTGACAGTTTGGCTGTGTGCACACCGAAATCTCATCTTGAATTGCAGTTCCCATAATCCCTGTGTATCATAGGAGGGACTCAGCAGAACGTAATTGAATGAATCGTGGTGGCAGTCACCCCCTTGCTGCTGTTCTCATGATAGTGAGTGAGTTCTCCTAAGATCTGATGATTTTATAATGGGTTTTCCCCCATTTTGCTGGGCACTACTCCTTCCTGCCATCATATAAAGAAGGATGTGTTTGCTTCCTGTTCTGCCATGATTTTAAGTTTCCTGAGACCTCCCCAGCCCTGTGGAATCAAGTAAACCTCTTTCCTTTATAAATTACCCAGTCTTTTTTTTTTTTTTTTTTTTTTCTTTGAGACGGAGTCTCGCTCTGTCACCCAGGCTGGACTGCAGTGGCCGGATCTCAGCTCACTGCAAGCTCCGCCTCCCGGGTTCACGCCATTCTCCGGCCTCAGCCTCCCGAGTAGCTGGGACTACAGGCGCCCGCCACCTCGCCCGGCTAGTTTTTTGTATTTCTTAATAGAGACAGGGTTTCACCGTGTTAGCCAGGATGGTCTCGATCTCCTGACCTCGTGATCCGCCCGTCTCGGCCTCCCAAAGTGCTGGGATTACAGGCTTGAGCCACCGCGCCCGGCCCAATTACCCAGTCTTGAATACGTCCATAAAGCAGCATGAGAATGGATTAATACAATAAATTGGTACCAGTAGAGTTGGGTGCTGCTCTAAGGATACCTGAAAAATGTGAATGTGAATGTGACTCTAGAACTGCATAACAGGCAGAGGTTGGAACACTCTGGAGGGCTCCAGAAACAGGAAGATGTGGGAAACTTTGGAACTTCCTAGAAATTTGTTGAATGGCTTTGACCAAAATGCTGATAGTGATTTGGAGAATGAAGAACAGGCTGAGGTGGTCTCAGAAGGAGATAAGGAACTTGTTGGGAACTGGAGTAAAGGTCACTCTTGTAATGCAAGAGACCGGCAGCATTTTGTCCCTGCCCTAGAGGTCTGTGGAACTTTGAACTTCAGAGTGATAAATCAGGGTATCTGGCAGAAAAATTTCTGGCAAAGTATTCAAGAGGAAGCAGAGCATAAAAGTTTGAGAAATTTGCAGCCTGATGATGCTAGTGAGGCTGCAGAGAAAAGGAAATGTTTACACATGGTTGATAGGAATGTAAATTAGTTCAATCACTATGGAAAGCAGTTTGGAGATTTCACAAAGGAATTAACAGCAATCCTATTACTGGGTATATATCCAAAGAAATTTAGATCAGTTTTCCAAGAAGACACATGCACTTGTGTATGTTCATCGCCACTTTATTCACAATAGCAGAGACGGGGAATCAGCCTAGGTGCCTGTAAGTGATGGATTTGATAAAGAATATGTACACATACCCTGCGGAATATTACACAGTCATAAAAAGAATAAAATGCATTTTTCAACAATGTCAATGAAACTAGAGGACACCATTCTAAGAAAATTAATGTAGGAACAGAAAACCAAATACTGTGTGTTCTCACATATAAGTGGGAGCTAAACACTTGAACACAAACATGGGAACAACAGAAACTGCGGACTTCTAGAGGGGGAAGTTTGGTTTGGGGAAGGGTTGAAAGTCTACATGTTTTGTATTACGCTCAATACCAGGGTCCAATATACCCATGTAATAATCCCACACATGTACCCACTGTATCTAAAATAAAAGAATAAAAGCTGAAAATCTTAAAAAACATCAGATCATGGGAAAATTCTAGAACACAACATTATTTTTATGAACTGTACTATAATCTCCTGAATATTGCTAAAGTGCCATGTCTCTGAAACATTTCTGTATTCTATGGAATATGTTGCATATATCTATGAAAAGAAAAATCCTACTTAAATAGGATATATTTAAATTATTGGAAATAATAATTATTTTAAAATTATTGGATATATTTAAATTATTGGAAATAATTAATTTTGAATTATTAATGTTTTAATGTTAACTAAATTACAATCTTTATTCACATCAAGGTATGCAAACTAAGGCTCACATGCCCAAATTCACCAAGCCTTCTGTTTTCATAAAAAAGTTTCTTAGACCCCAGTCATTCTGATCTGCCTACCTGTTGTCTGTGACTGCTTTTGTGCTACCATAGCAAACTAATTGGGAAAAACACTCTTGGTCTACAAAACCTTGGTCTAAAAAACACTTTTGGTCTGCAAAAGCCATTTATGGGAAAAGTTTACCAACTTATGGGTTGATGTAGTTACCTTTAGTTAATATTTTAGCATAGTTTACTTGAAAGTTAAATTATATATGTGATCTATAAAATACATGTAGAAAAACACATAAATACACAAACACAAATCTATGTAACAGAAATCATCTTGTTCTATGTTATCTTGTCTATAATGAGTCAATTAATAGAATTTAATTAAAAATTAAGATTTTTAAAAAGATACTTTAATATTTTATATTTAGTTAAAATATATACATGCATGTTAACATTTTGTGCAGGCTCTTAAGATATTTTCTTCAGAAAGGGATTCTGCATATTCTTTCACAAAGCTCATTCATCATGTATCTATGTTTTCCCGTTTGTTTGCTAAGAATGAAGAATAAATGTAAATAATGTGAAGTAACCTTGGTGTGAAATCCTCGTTTGTTAATAGACTTTATTTTTTAAAGCTATCTATATTTACAGTAAAAATGAGTGAAAGATACTGAGAGTTCCCACATACCTCCTGCACTTCCCCCTAACTCCACTTTCTTTACTATCAACATCCAACACTAATGTCATATATTTGTTACAATTCATGAACCTACATTGACATATCATTATCAACAAAGTACATATTTCATCTTTGGGTTCACTATTGGTTTCATACATTCTCTGGTTTCTGATAAATGTATAATGACACGTGTATTAGTGCATTTTTCACACTACTGAAAAAGACATACCTGAGACTGGGCAATTTACAAAGGAAAGAGGTTTAATGGAGAATTCACAGTTCCATGTGACTGGGGAAACCTCACAATCACAGCAGAAGGCAAGGAGGAGCAATTTACATTTTACTTGGATGGTGGCAGGAAAAAAAGGGGGGGCTTGTATAGAGAAACTCCCATTTTTAAAACCATCAGATATCATAAGATTTATTAACTATCATGAGAACAGCATAGCAATGACCCATTCCCACGATTAAATCAACTCCCACCAGGTCCCTCCCACAACAGGTGGAAATTCGAGATGAGATTTGGGTGGGGACACAGCCAACCCATATCAACATGTATTCACGACTATAGTATACAGAATAGTTTTACTGCCCTAAAATCCTCTGTCTCCTTTATTCTTCCCTCCCTTCTATTAACCCCTGGCAACCACTGATGTTGGGGTCCGCATGTTTCCTAAACAAAGGAATGAACACACAAGACAACACAAGACAAGACAAACATGGCAGCCGCCTCGAATGGCACGCTCTGCTTTATTTTATACAGTCATTTGTGGAATGTTGCCAAGCCACAAGACACATTGTTGTTTTTCTGACCTTTCCCTGACTTTCTGGATTTTCAAGATGTTTACACATAAACAAGCCCCCAGGGTCTGCTGTTTGCAGCTGGCTCCTTTGTCCTCCCTGTAAACGGGGAAGGAACGCCCTGCTTCGTTTGCAAGAACAGGACTTATGGGGAACGCCCTGCTTTGTTTGCAAGAGCAGGACTTATCGGGAACGCCCTGCTTCCTTTGCAAGAGCAGGACTTATCGGGAACGTCTGGTTTGCAAGCACGTAGTCCTCTACAACTGATCTTTATGCTGTCTCCATAGTCACACATTTACCAGATTGTCGTAGATGGAATCATACACTATGTAGTCTTTCCAGATTGGCTTCCTTCACTTACTTATATGCAATTAAGGCTTCTCCATGTCTTTTCATAAGCTCATGTTTTAGCATTGAAAAATATTCTACTACTTGGATTTACTACAGTTTATTTATCCATTCACCTGTTGAAAGACATTTTGGTTGCTTCCAGGGTTTGGCAATTATGAATAAAGTTGTAATATCCATATGCACGATTTTGTGTGGGCTTGAATTTTCCACTTCTTTAGGTAAATACCAAGAAGTTAAGTTGCTGGATTGTATGGTATGATAAAACTTAATTTTGCAAGAAACAACCAGTCTTCCGAAGTGGCTGTATTACTTTCCATTTCCATCAGCAGTGATGCAGAGTTCCAATTTCTCTATATTCTTGACAGCATTTGGTGTTGCCAGTGTTTTGGGTTTTGGTTATTTAATAGGCATATAGCAGTATTTCCTTGTTGTAATTCCCTAATGATATATAATTTTGAACATTTTCTCATATACTTATTTGCTATATGTATATCTTCTTTGGTGAGGTGTCGGTTCAGGTCTTTGGCCTATTTTGTAATAAAGGTTGTTCATTTTCTTATGATGTAATTAAAAAAATTTTCATCCATGCCCTTTAACAGCACTTTTGGCAGCTTGTTTTTAACATGCATTTCTATAAAGTTCATCTTAGCGTATATAGAAAAATAATGCTTTGTGCCTTTTAGTTATATTTTGTAACAAAATATTTTATTTGTTATATTTTGTAAAGTCAACATTTTCTATAACAAACAGTGACATGGTTAATTTTGCAAACAAACATAACTGACCCCTTGGTGACACGTATTTGTATGGTTGAGAGCAAAAGTGTGCAAGTTCAGACTGGTCTGAATATCAGGAAGCGTGTTTTGCAGATGAAATGGAAAGCTTTTTGTAGCTTTTTGTTACTCCATTTTGTAGCACATATGAAACACCTGTGCTATGGTAGAAGTTGTACATGCATTATCTCATTTAATCCTTGAAAATTTCTGCCCCGTTGTTGTTGGTCCCCTTTTATATTTCAGTAAACATCAGAGACAAATTGTAAAGCAAGCTCTTGAAGCCACAGAATATTTTTGATACCAAATCCAATATTTTTCTCACAAAACACACTTCCTCTTTACTGAAGAAAATTTACATTAAAAAAAATACTTCTTTTAAAAATTTCATCAACAATTTCATAATACTGGTATTAAGTAGCCACCATTTGATGATAGAACATCAGAGTCCATTATGGCTGGAGTATGGACAGGTGGAGAATAGAAGATGAGGTATGTGTATGTGAGTGTGTATGTGTAAGTGTGGAGAGTATGTGTGTACACACAAACAGATTGTTTAAGGCCTTGCTGGTAATTTTTGGTTATTTGCCTTTAATAAATAGTCAGATGGAAAGCAATTGAAGAGTTTGAGGCAGATGAAGTTGTGATTTAACTTAGATTTAAAAGTACAAACTGGTCGGGCGCGGTGGCTCACGCCTGTAATCCCAGCACTTTGGGAGGCCGAGGCAGGCGGATCATGCGGTCAAGAGATCGAGACCATCATGGCCAACATGGTGAATACAAAAAATTAGCCGAGAGTGGTAGCACGCGCCTGTAGTCCCAACTACTCCGGAGGCTAAGGCAGGAGAATCACTTGAACCCGGGAGGCAGAGGTTGCAGTGAGCCGAGATCGTGCCACTGCACTCCAGCCTAGTGACAGAGTGAGACTCTGTCTCAAAAAAAAAAGAGAAAAAAAACAAAAAACAAAAAAGGTACCAATCTAGTTCATGGGTAGAGAATAGAATGTCAGGGGCCATGATGGAGGAAAGGGTAGACATTATAAGAGCTGTTGAAAAAAATTAGCAATCAGCATTCATCTTCTTGATTATCTCAAACTTATAAAGCAGGTATTAATTGGTTAGGCTAGTCTGAGTGCAAGTAAAACTGATTCATTGTGGTTATGCTCAAGCATGGTTTCGTGGAAATAAGGAAGAAGAATCATTGCATGGTTATAGCAGATTTAGAGATGTCAGTGTAGGAGTTCAGAGTTTTGACTCTAGGACTACAAAAGTAGCTTCACTACTCTCTCCGTACATTCTCTATTTCTACTTAATACAAGGCTTTATGATCACATTGTTTTGTGTATGGTTTTCTTTCCCTGAGAGTTGCTACTTAATTATAATTTGTCTTACTTAAGGTGGATTGCTATACCTATACATTCTTTGTCACAGATTTAACTTCCACTACAAACTGCCTTATTTTCTTGCTATTTTACTCATAAAACTTTTAAGAACACAAAGTGTTCTATGAACATCAGTAGTAATATGATGTTTATCATCAGTAATAATAGTAATTGATTACTATTAATTAATAATCTTATGGTCACTTATGTATAATATTCAACCTAAGTAATAATCTTATAGTCACTTATATTTTGGATTCACACCTCTTGTCCAATTTTTCTGTAGCAAATGGAGTAGACAGTGTTGCGTGCAAGAAATTGTAATTCTCTAGGGCATTCTCTTCAGAAGCAGTAAGACAGAGAATGTTGTGACCCTTTTAGGGAATATGGAATTGCCCGGCATCATGATATTTGCTGGTTGTCTTTTTTTTTCCTCCTCAGATAAGTCATGAGGAAAAAAATGCAGATACTGTCATGCAGTTAGTATATTTTGCAGCCAGATTTCAAGCTTCCATAATTTACATTCTATCACCCTGTCTTATATTCAGGAATTCAAGAGAAACTTACAACTACCCCCTACATTTATTTATTCACAGAATGTTTATTGAGCTCTGCTATGTACTGGCAACAGAGCGAGACTCTATCTCAAAAAAAAGGTACCAAGTTCATAGGTTGCAGCATACTAGAGAGTATGTAAAACAAACAAACAAAATCCCAGTGTGATGCCTACCTACAGCAATCACAGCAGCCTTTAGCTAATAGACCCTGCATATTCACTACTCTGATAAGTGCTATGATATAAAAGAGAACAGGAGAGTGTGACTTAAGCTACTGATATTTTGCAGGTGGAGGTATGAAGTAGTCAGGAAAGCATTCCATAAAAGGTTGGTGGTTATATTGCGCTTGATGATGAAGCAGGCCTACTTGCATCAAGAAAAGGAGCTATGTGTGCAATATCATGATGTATAAAGACATCTTAATAGAATGCCCAATAAACTGGCACATTTGCATTTTACAGCAGATGTTGAGAAGTATCTGGAGTTAATCATGAAAACATAAACAAAACAAGAACAGGATGGCTCGAATCCATCAGAGTTTTTAGGGAGGATATAATTTTACTAGATTCAAATTTCAGGAAAATCATTTTGGAAATATTGAAAAGGATTGGGGTTCAAGAACAAAGGCAAGTTATTCAAATATGAGTCTAGTATACTAATACTCAAGCCAAAAGGATAAAAAATAAAGGCATAAGCAAAGACATTGGCAAAGGAGTTTAAAGTAGCTTGTCAACATATTTATTATTTAATTTGGATAACTGTAAACATATTTATTATTTAATCGGATAATTTATTATTATCCAAGATTTACTGACTAACTGCAGGCAATTAGAAGGAGAAGGAGATTTTTTTTTCCCCCACGGGCTTCTGGGTTGGCCAATTGTGAGAAGGGTTACACCATTCAACAAGAAATGGAATAAAATAGGACAGTTGAGGGTAGTAGATTTTAGATGTGAAGAGAGAAGAGAATACAGTAGAAGATATGAGAAGAAAAAGGGACAGTATTTAAGAAAGAAATATCATTAAATATATAACCGATATGGGAGTAATTGACAGCATAGCAACATTGAATCTTCCAACCTGGAAAAATGGTGTAAACTTCCATGTATTTGAACTTCTTCAATTTCTCTCAGCAATGTTTGGTGGTTTGGTCATGAATATATTTTGCTAACTTCTTCTATAATTTCTGTATTGCTCTAACATTGCATTTTGGAATGTTGCTGAATTCACTTTTTAATCATAGTGAAGATGATTCACTAAGCAATGTCTTAGGATTTCCTATGCAAGTGATGTCTATGAGTACAGAATTTTGCTTTTTCCTTTCAAATCACTGAATACTTCTTTTCTAAGACTACTGTATTGTATAGAATCTTCAGCACAATGTGGAAAATGAGGGTAACAGTGAACATTCTTGCTGTGTCACTAAGGGGAAAACATTCAGCTTTTCATAATTAGTTGAAAATGTTCCCTATAATTGCGAGTGTGTTAAGAGTTTTTACCATGAATGGATATTGGAATTTGTCAGATACTTTTCCTGTATCTACTGAAATTATCAAATGTTTATTCTCCTTTATTCTATTAATCTGATGAGCTACTTTGATTTTTTTCCAATGTAATACTAACTGTGCAGACCTAGGACAAGTCTCATTTATTGATTATGGGCTAAGACTATATATTGGAAGATTTAATTTGGTAATATTTTGTTAAGTACTTTTGTCTGTTAATGCCATATAGTTTTCTGGTACTATTTTTTCATGCATGGATGTCAGAGTAATACTGACCTCATAACACGAGTTGACAACTGATTATATATTCTCTATTTTCATGAAAACGTTGTCTATGCTTGATGCAATTCAACCCTGAATGTTTGCTAAACATCACTGATGTGACAGGATTGCTGTGAATTTTTTTTGAGGGGAGTGGATTTTGAATTAAGAAAAATGTTATTAGAGATTAGGCAATTCATATTTGTTGTTACTATTGGCATTAGATTGAATAATTTATGCATTTTGAGGAATCTGGTTCATTTGTTGAATTTATAGGCACACAATTTTTCATAAGACTTGGTTATTATCCATTTACTGTCTCCAGAATTGATAATGGCATTTCCTTTTCTTCTTTGATATTAATACGACTTATTTATTATTTGCTTTGATACCACTCTGTCTTTCATAATGGAGGTTCATTTATCTTAAAAATCTTAAGAAAAACACATTTGTTTGCATTGATATACTCTGTTGTTTGTATTAAGATTTCATTAACTTTCATTGTTATTATTATTTACTGTTCTCAAATTACTTTGGGCTTGGATTCCCATTTGTGGGGATAAAGCTTCTTAAAGGGGCCACTTACCTTATTAATTTTCAACCTTCACTTTTTTCAATATGAACATTTAAAGCTATATAATTTTTCCTCTAAATACAGCTTTAGTGGCAGCCAATAAATATGGATATGTTGTTGATTATTGTTCACTTAAAAATACTTTCTAGTATGTTGCACATTAATAACTTGAAATAATTGCACCATCTACACATATATTATATACATACTTTACATATAAATAATAATAAAACTGGACTCACACATATACACATATCATAGTCTTGTATTTTCTCTATATACTATAATTCAGAATTGTTACCTGCAGGATATTTGCCTTATTGTTTAATCTTGATAGTACTGTGAGTCTGGCACTTAAAACTTGCTTATATTTGTATAAGTACTAAACGATATAAGCTGACATATATAACCTAGTATTTATCTACTTCAGATACTCTTGTTAGTTCCTTTCATGATATATTTGAACTAATTATAATAACAGCTCCATTAGGTAGATACATTTTTTTCCATGTTAAAATTGAGAAGTTATAGGTTAGAGAGGTTAAGTAACTTCCTCAAGGTTCGTTCCGTACACAGCAGATGATAGACTCAGAATTCAAGTTTGATCACTGTATCTACAATCTTAATCTACTACCTTTGGAGGTTTTACAGGGGGTGATTAAGGAGTTATGCGCAGGAGGAAGTAAGAGTGAATAGAACAGTTATAGGTTTCCCTATAAATGACTGTCTTTACGAATGATCAGATAGAAGAAAAATCTGGATACAGATCTTAAAAACATATGTAGGCTGTGGAATAATAATAACAATGATTTAATCCTATAGTCAAATCTGAAACTAATTTGTTACTTTAAACACAATATCCCTTAAGGTAGCTATAGATAGAGCCAAAATGCTCTATACAATTTCTCAGGTTGTGCACTGAGTACCCTGGAGGCACGGTCGTAATAAAATTCTCTGAATGCAGCCCCCTTGGGAGCGTATGACACTTGTATACAGTACTGTGCTGTCAAATTCCAATTCCAGTCCTTATCATAAGCATCAAAAAAGTAAGTTAAGTTTTTTGGTGCTTTTTGTTGTTTTAACACTTTCCTCCACAAAACACACCATGTGCGGCTGAAGATTAGGTTATGTAGTTTCGGGAGAACCCGCTCCCGGTGTTTAACGTGGGCTCTTTTCTATTTCCTAAGTGTCTAGACTGGGTTGAGAAATAAAGGGAAAGAGCATAAGAGAGAGAAATTTAAAGCTGGGTGTCCGGGGGAGACATCACATGTCGGCAGGATCCGTGATGTTCCCCGAGCCTTAAAACCAGCAAGTTTTTATTAGCGATTATAAAAGGGGAGGGAGAGCACAAATAGGGTGTGGGTCACAGAGATCACGTACTTCACAAGGTAATAAAATATCACAAAGCAAATAGAGGCAGGGCGAGATCACAGGACCACAGGATGAGGCGAAATTAAAATTGCTAATGAAGTTTCGGGCACGCATTGTCATTGATAACATCTTATCAAGAAACAGGGTTTGAGGGCAGATAACCTGTCTGACCACAATTGATTAGGTGGCAATTTTCCTTGTCCCAAAAAGCCTGGGAGCACTATTGGAGGCCAGGGCTTATTTCGTGCCTTGGGCTTGGACCATAAAAGACAGGACGCCTTAAAAGGGCCCGTCTATAGGCCTACCCTCAGGGCACATTCTCTTTCTCAGGGATGTTCCTTGCTGAGAAAAAGAATTCAGCGATATTTCTCCTATTTGCTTATGAAAGAGGAGGAATATAGCTCTGTTCCATCTGGCTCACCGGTGGCCAGTACAAAGTTAACTCTCTTGTTCCCTGAACATCGCTGTTATCCTGTTCTTTTTTTAAGATGCCCAGGTTTCATATTGTTCAAACACACAAGCTCTACAAACAACTTGTGCAGTTGATACAATCACAGGGTCCTGAGGCGACATACATCCTCCTCAGTTTACGAAGAAGATGATGGGATTAAGAGATTAAAGTAAAGACAGGCATAGGAAAACACAAGGGTATTGATTGGGGAAGTGATAAGTGTCCATGAAATCTTCACAATTCATGTTCAGAGATTACAGTAAAGACAGGTGTAAGAAATTATAAAAGTATTACTTTGGAGAACTAATAAATGTCCATAAAATCTTCGCAATTTATGTTCTTCTGCCGCGGCTTTAGTCGATCCCTCTGTTTCGGGGTCCCTGACTTCCCGCAATAATGTAGCAAACCAAAATCAGAAAAGAAGAAAAGAATAGATGAAGACACTACAGCTGATACAATAGTAGCATGTAAAATATTTCCAAATTGGCTGAAAGCCAAACTCTCCTTATTAGGACTGGAGATCTGAAAGGAGCCAAAGTCTCCATTTTTAAACAGCGGCTAAGCGTGGGTAGTGTGTCTGTGTTCATAATTCATAACATTTTCATTTTCTTCAATCAAAAACAATCATTTGTTAAAATAATGCGATAGCATTGACTAAGGATTCACCACTGCTCATGCCTTGAGCATGCTTCAGAAGGCGTCTCTCCTCCCCACAGGTAGCTGATTTCTGCCTGCCCCCAAGCATGAACAAGCAGTGCAAAGTGGAACGTACCCTCTTGGTCAGCTTCTCCTGGGACTCAGCTTCCCACAGAGTGATGTGAAAGGACACAAAGATAGATGTGTACCCGCCCCCCCGCTACACTTTTTGTTCTGCTCTTTAATCTTTGCACATACTAGAGATTTCGCAAGTTCTGTGAGTACCTGTTTTTCTGCACGTACCAGAGATTTTGTAAGTTCTGAGGCAAGGTCACAAGACGTGTTTAAGTAAGATAAACACTTGCTGCCATAAACCTGCTCTCCTGCCTCAAAGGTTGAACCGAAATATCAGAAATGACAGGAACCAATCATAGTTAGCCAAATCGCCTTGTTCAAACACTAGCCAATCATATATCTGATTTGTATAATAACTCTATGCCCACTTTTCTTAGACTATATAACACTGCTCGGAGCTCAGTGGGGGAGCTTTCCTGCCCGTCTCGTTTCGCGAGCGAAGGAGAGTTCCAGGTTCGAACCTGTAATAAAGATCCTTGTTGCTTAGCTTTGACTCTAGACTCTGGTGGTCTTCTTCAGGGAATAAACAGTCTAGGCATAACAAATGGGGGCTCGTCCGGGATTTCCCCCAAGCCCACCAGACCCCCAAGTCAATGGATCTTAATCTGTAGGTAAGCCGGCTTCGTCACTGTCTCTGTCTTTGTCTCTGTCTGTCTCCCTGAAATTTCGCGAAATCCGTAATCTGTAATCTGTATTGGTCTGTTTTGTAAGTGGCACGGTCTTGGCGGACGCGCTAAAAGACAGCCACTCAGGACTAGTAAGAGACGTCCCCCAGTGCCCATCTAAGGGCCTCCATCCTTAGTTGCCCCATCTGACTCAGGTCGGAAGTCCGACACGCGCTCGCGAAGGCTCATCGTTTCTCACTGTCTGTCCGTTATTGTTAAGTGTTAAGTGTAAGTCCAAAATGAAACATAAAACCTTTTCTTCCCCTTCCAGGACCGGACCTGTCGGATACTCCCCTCTGCTTCACACTCATTTTCGTCCCTCCTTCTCTTTGTAGGAGCAGTCCAAGGATAGGCAACAACCAGAGCACGCCGCTCTCACTCCTTGTTACCAATTTTAAGGATGCGAAGGCTCAGGGGCGTAACTTAAGCGTAGAACTAAAGAAAGGAAAGCTAGTTACTTTCTGCCATTCGGAGTGGCCCTCTTTCGGCGTAAGGTGGCCCTCCGAAGGAACTTTCTGTCTCTCTATTATTACTAATGTAAAAACTAAGATTTTCCTGCCAGGGCAGTCAGGACATCCTGATCAAATTCCTTATATTCTAGTGTGGCAGGATCTTGTGGAAAACCCACCGCCCTAGGTAACTCCATTCATCCCTGAGCCCTGCAAGGTCCTAGTAACGCGACCTACAAGACAAAAGACTCCCTCTGCTCCCTTGGCCCCTGTGCTGCCAGACAGCCAGGACCCCCTAACGTTAGAACCCACACTTCCCCCACCATATCCGCACCTTATCCCGCAGGACCCAGTCCCCCAAGGTGGTGCTTCCGTAGAAGGAAACCAAGAAGCGGAAGCAGCCAAGAGCGAAAGTAACCCAGGGGGGCCGGCCGGCCGAACGCGAGGCCGTGTACTGCAGGACCAAGCTTCCCGACTCCCTGACTCCACCGTAGCCCTGCCTCTCAGAGAAATAGGATCGCTCGATGATACCAGGCTCTCCCGTCTCATGTATTGGCCTTTTTCCACTAGTGATTTATACAATTGGAAGTCCCAAAATGCTCGGTTCTCCGATAATCCCAAAGATCTAACCTCGTTGTTAGACAGTGTCATGTTTACTCACCAGCCGACCTAGGATGACTGTCAACAGCTCCTCCGAATCCTGTTCACAACGGAGGAGCGGGAAAGAATCCAAGTTGAGGCCAGAAAGCTAGTTCCAGGAGATGACGGCCAGCCAACTGCAAATCCTGACCTCATTAACGCGGCTTTTCCTTTGACCCGGCCCAGATAAGACTACAACACGGCAGAAGGTAAAGGACGACTGCTCATTTATCGCCAGACTCTAATGGCGGGTCTCCAGGCTGCAGCTCGCAAGCCCACCAATTTGGCTAAAGTATATTCTGTGTTACAAGGTAAGACAGAAAGCCCCGCTGTGTATTTAGAAAGATTAATAGAAGCTTTCAGACAGTTTACCCCTGGACAACCCAGAGGACTGTAGACTTAGGAACAGGAAAAGTCTCCCATTCCTTCCTAGTCATCCCAGAGAGCCCCTGCCCTCTACTAAGGAAAGACTTGCTGACAAAAATAAAGGCCCAAATCCACTTTAAGCCAGAAAGGCCCAAGATAACTGATTCCCAAAACAGGCCAATATCTATCCTGACTGTCACCTTAGAAGATGAGTACAGACTCCATCAAGAGCAAAAGCCCCCCGATCAGGAAATTGACTCTTGGCTCCAGCGTTTCCCTGAAGCATAAGCAGAAACTGGGGGCTTAAGGCTAGCTAAACATCAACCTGCCATATTTGTGGAAGTTAAGGACCGGACCCGGTTCGGGTTCGGCAATATCCTATGCCCCTGGAGGCAAGAGAAGGAATTACGCCCCATATCCGCTGACTCCTAGACCAGGGAGTCCTACAGGCTTGCCACTCATCCTAGAATACTCCACTGTTACCTGTTCGTAAACCCAACAGTACGGACTACAGGCCAGTACAGGATTTAAGAGAAGTTAATAAAAAGGTCATAGACATACATCCCACTGTGCCCAATCCATACACCCTTCTGAGTGCTTTACATCCCGAAAAACAGTGGTATACCGTTCTTGATCTAAAAGATGCTTTCTTCAGCCTTCCTCTGGCTCCCAAAAGTCAAGGACTCTTTGCATTTCAATGGACAGATCCTGAGAAAGGCATCAACGGTCAGCTAACATGGACCAGGCTGCCACAAGAGTTCAAGAACTCACCAACCCTGTTCAATGAAGCCCTTCATGAAGATCTAGGTGAGTACCGGTGGCAACACCCTGAAATAACTCTTTTGCAATATGTTGATGATCTCTTAATAGCAGCCAGATCCCCGGAAACTTGTGTTCAAAGGACTGAGGACCTCTCGAAGACTCTGGGGGAGCTAGGCTACCGAGCCTCAGCAACAAAGGCTCAGATCTGCAAGTCGGCGGTAACTTATCTAAGGTACCTATTAAAAGGGGGGCAACACTGGCTAACCAAAGCCCGAAAGGAAACAGTCCTACGCATCCCTAGACCCCAGTCGACACGGCAAGTGAGAGAATTCCTGAGGTCGGCAAGGTTCTGTAAGTTATAGATACCCAGATTTGATGAGTTGGCCAAGCCCCTATACCAGGCAACAAAGGAACGGCAGCCCTTCAATTAGACGGAAGAGGCTGAGCTGGCCTTTCAACAAATCAAAACTGCCTTATTATCAGCCCCCGTGCTAGGGCTCCCTGATGTCTCCAAGCCCTTCCACTTATACGTAGATGAAAGTAAAAGTATTGCAAAAGCCGTGTTAACACAGTACCTAGGCCCCTGGCAGAGGCCAGTTGCCTATTTGTCAAAAAAATTAGATTCAGTGGCTGCTGGCTGGCCACCCTGCCTGCCGGATAATGTGGCGACTGCCTAATGGTCGAGGCTGGTCACAAACTTATCATGAGGCAAAGAGTTGCGGCGTTATAACCCGCATGCCATTAAAGTCCTCGGCAGCCACCGGACGCGTCGTGAGTAGCAGCCCGGCTCACCCTATCAGGACTGCTGTTAAACACTCCTCAGAATAACTTTTCTGCTAACCTCTTTAAAACCCTGCTTCACTGCTGCCAAATCCAGACTTAGGCCCCGTCCCATGAGTGCACTGAGATACTGGCTCCAGGTGCATGGGGTGCAGGAGGAACTGCACAAGATGCGTCAGCTCCCCGACACAGAACTCATCTGGTTCACTTTGGTGGCAGCAGCTTCGTCCACCAAGGCCAGCAGTATGCAGGAGGCTGTAACGTCAAGACTGAGAGGTAATCTAGGTAGGAACAGCACGCCTCCAGGGCATGCGGCCCAAGAGCCGAACTGAAGTAGCACTCACACAGGCCCTCACCTAAGAGCGGAGAAAAACTAACAGTATACTGGATAGCGCTATGCTTTCGCTACTGCGCACATACATGAGGCCATCTACAGAGAGGACTATTAGCAGCGAAGGCAAGGAAATAAAAACAAGCAAGAGATCTAGCTCCTATTAACTGCTGTGAAACCAAAGTGGCTGCATCATTACATTGCCTAAGCATCAGAAACCAACTTCGCCAGTGCTCACGAGGCAACTTCTTAGCCCGACCAAACATGAGGAGCATAGCAAGCTCCCAGTCAGCTCCCACCGGCGCTCAGCTCCCCGATCCTGGCCCCACAAAATTTGCCATGTTTTCCACGACTATATACGAACAGGATGTGAATGGATAGACTAGCAGCTTCCCCTAAAATTGGGTTAAAAATGGAATTGGTAGGCTGATATAATGGCAAACCATCCTGCCAGAGAAATTAGGACGGCAGGTGTTAGAGACACATCACCGGACAACTCAGCTAGGTGCCGGCGAATGATAGACTTAATCAAATTGCATAGGATTCAGAATCAGGTGCTGGCTGAACTGGCCAGCGATAATGTCACAACAAATTGTAAACCTGCCAACTGAACAGCTTGCCCCCAAGCCGAACACGCCGCCAAAAATTAGGTGTAAGAAGAACTAGGCCTGAGTATCTATTAGGAAATAGACTTTACTGAGATAAAGCCTGGAAAATATATAGGTATCGAGTACTTACTTGTCTTTGTAGACACTTTTTCCGGAATTGGACCAGAAGCATTCCCAACTAAAGGAAGAAACTGCTCAGGTTGTAGCAAAGAATTTAGAAGAAATCCTCCCCAGGTATGGCTCACGTCCAAATAAGGTCAGACAATGAACCAGCCTTCATTGCTAAGGTAAGTCAGGATTTAAACTTTTCCATTCTTAGGGCAAAATTAGAATTACATTGTGTATAAGCCCAAAGCTCAGGACAGGTAGAAAGGATAGTCCCAGGATCCTGAAGGGACCTTGAAAACTAAAATTGACCATGGAGACTGAGGCTAATTGGGTATTGCACTTCTCCCCTACAGCTGTAACCAGGCCACAAATACCCATACAGACCCCTAGGCCTCACCATATGAAATCATGTAGGCAGACCCCACCCCTGGTCCCCAGTCTAAAGATGACTTGCCAAACCTGAGAGCAGAAAGCCATGCCGAGCTCATTTCTCGCCACAAGCCTTGCCCACAGAAAGAAATTCACCAGGAGGTTTGGCCCAGACTATGAGAACTGTACAAAGCCCGGGACCTCACGCCCGGCGCCTCATCCGTTCCAGCTGGGGAGACTGGGTCCTAGTCAAGCGCCGCGGCAGAGAAACTCTTCCAGCAGGTGGAAGGACCACAGAGTACTCCTGACTATTCCCGCTGCTCTCAAAGTAGAAGGCGTAAACCGTTAGATCCACTACCACGTCAAACCAGTAGACCCAACATCCGACCTTCTCGAGGAGCGTCTAGAGCGCGGTTACATAGACTGTGAAACAAAGGCTAAGAACAATCCCCTTAAAACTAACCCTGCTTGAGTCACCCACTTAGCCGTAACCATGTCACAAGCTTTGCCTATGCTTTTATTACCCTTATACATCTGACTCTCTAACTTTGCTGCGCGTCTAATCCCTATGTCTAGAGGTTCTGGCTCTATAAAGAACAAAACTCACCCGGGAAACCCCCAAACGGGTAGAGCTGCCTGGCTAGGTGCAGACTGCCCCCCTCGAGGGTGTAATACTATAGTTTACCTCAATTTTCACTAAGTTCCAGATTGCCCAACCAGCAATACCGCGATCTGTTTGAATGTAGTCCAGACTGGAATATAGTGTAAAATTATTGAGGTGGCACCAGGTGCAGGTTGCCCACCATAACTACTGTAAGATGCACTCTGTCCACGTTACTGGACAGAACAACTAAGGTAGTATTTTTGCAAACTGAGTCTCCAGTCACCTACATAGATAATTAGAGACCCATAAGACTCTTTGGGTGGACAACCCGCCCAGCATGGTGGTGTACTATTCATCAACTAGTACCTGGCCCAGTAGCCCACTTATATCTGTAGGCGAAGTCTAGTCAAATTCAGCCCTTAATCCATACACAGATCACAGACAAAACCAAGCTGTATCACAGGACTTGCAGCCCTTCTGCCAGCTAACCCTACAGGAAAGGCTAACAGTCGCCAACCTCACGGCCAGACATCCTCTTGCTTTATGTGTACGCAGCTAAAGAGACCACCATTAACTGCTGTTCCCCATCTCCCCACAAACTATATGCAAGTTCACAATTCGTAACAGTTGCATTACCGGTAGAAAGCCCTGTACCGTGACCCATACCAAAGAAAAATACCCTACTGTGCATTCAGCATTTAGTAGCAGCCTCTGCAACCAGGCCCGACTACATGCCTAATATTATCGCACGTGCTCCCTGGTGTGTTCTTCTGGTGTAATATGACTCTGTTAAAACTCTGTCCAAAAGCATCTCTGTGGACAGTTGGCCATCCCTGTTACACACTAGTCCCGACGGCCCTGCTGCTCGGCAGAGTTCACTTAAGGCTAAGAGCAGGACTGCTAACTGAACTTTCTCTTGGCGACATGAGCGAGCAGTTTTTCTATAGTGCGAGGAATAATAACCACCTCTGTCGTGCTTAGCGAGGTTGGCAGGGAAGGGGCCTACAACTTGCTCCATGATAGAAAGCGATGGCTGTTACAACGGTTCTGCTCTGTTGCTTCCATAGAACTCCGCCCTATTCCCCTAGCACTCCCTTGGCAGCAGCTCACCTCCTAGCACAGTCACCCTTCAAAACCCATGAGGCAACAGACACCTGCGGCTGAGAAAGAGGAGGTGCCTTGTTCACTCAAAAGAAGAATGCTGTTTCATATAAATAAATTCAAAGTTAGTTGAAGAAAAAAGTCAGCGCCTATACAAACTAAGCTTAGAAATGAAAAAAGCAACAATTCATGCAGCCTTCTTTCTGAATTAGTAGAGCTCTTCAATGTTTTTCCCTTCCTGGCACCCTTTTAGGCCCCTATTATGCTACTACTTCCTACTATTCACTATAGGCCTGTGTAGTAAATAAAATTTTTACCAATTTGTCAGAGAAAAGTTTAATACCATCCAACTAATAGTCCTCTGTATCACCAGCCTCTCCACTGCACCCAGAAAGTAAAGGCTACATTATAGACTCTAGAAATCAGATTAGACATCCAGTTAGCAGGAAATGAAAGGACACAAGATAGATGTGTACCACGCCCCCACCCGCTACACCCTTTGTTCTGCTCTCCTGAAATCTTTGCACATACCAAAGAGATTTCGTAAGTTCACCAACTTTGAGCACCTGTTTTCTGCATTACCAGAATTTTTGTAATTCTGAGGCAAGGTCACAAGGCGTGTTTAAGTAAGATAAATATTTGCTGCCATAAGAAGCCTGCTCTCCGCCTCAAAGGTTGGGCGAAATATCAGAAATGACCAGGAACCAATCATAGTTAGCCAAATGCAGCCTTGTTCAAACACTAGCCAATCATATATCACGGTTGTATAATAACTCTATGCCCACTTTTTCTTAGACTATGCTGCTTTCGGACTCGGTGGGGAGCTTTCCTGCCGTCCGTTTGTGGCCGAAGGAGATTTCAAGGGATTCGAACCTGTAATAAAGATCCTTGCTGCTTAGCTTTGACTCTAGACTCTGGTGGTCTTCTTCAAGGAATAAACGGTCTAGGCATAACAGATGCTTTTCCTGCCAGTTCCCACTGATCATTTCCTCTTGGTTGTCCAACTTTCCCTTAACCGTTTCTGTTGATCTTCACTTATCCCCTCCTTCCCCCACTTTTTAAAAAGGCTATTTTCTGTTTAATTGGGAGACAACAGAAGATATCCGAGCTCAGAGCATTTTTCCTATTGTGATAGACTTCTAAACAATCATTTCTTATCTAAGTCCAGACTTGCTTTTATTTAATAATGCAAATTCTAGCTCTATCCTACCTGAAATAAGAGTATGAGCATACCATCTGGCCCTGGTCTTGTTCAGTCAGTTGATGGCAGTGGCTCTTTTTCTAACACTTTCTGAGCATTTCCTTAGGTTTTTAATATAACTGCTTTCACCCAGCTTTTTAATGCTTTATATATCCTCTCCTTTCAAAGAAAATAATTACATAAATTATTTCACTTTTGTAGTAATTCTCCCTGGAGTACTTGCATTTTTACAATGGATTACAAGTATAAGCCACTGGAAGTAGAGAGGAGGATACATTGAGATAAGAAAGCATCCCTTGTTTTTTCAAATATAGCAAAGGATAACATGCTGCTGTAATTAAAAAAAAAAAAACAGTGAAAAATCTGTATTAGTCTGTTCTCACACTGCTGATAAAGACATACCAGAGACTGGGCAATTTATAAAGAAAAAGAGGTTTAGTGGACTCACAGTTCCACGTGACTGAAGAGGCCTCACAATCATGGTGGAAGGTATATATTACAGGGTGGCAGACAAGAGAAAGTGAGAACCAACTGAAAGGGGAAACCCCTTTATAAAGTCGTCAGATGTCATGAAACTCATTCACTACTATGAGAACAGTATGGAAGAAACAGCCACCTTGATTCAATTATCTCCCACTCTGTCCCTCCTTCAACATGTGGGAATTATGGGAGCTACAATTCAAGATGAGATTTGGGTGGGGACACCGTCAAATTATATCAAAAGCAATGTCCAAAAATCTTAAAGAATAAAACTGAGTGGAAGAGGGACAGAAAATGCTGATTTTTCCTAATTAACCACAAAAGGAATATAGCTAATGTCCTGGTAAATTCAAAATCCTGATTAAAGAGAGATATAGCCTTCAGTTTCACAATTTCTTGTAATCGACATTAAGAAAGCAAATCATACACCTCAGTATCACTTACCAAAACATAATACTGTGTTGTCAATTTTGGTGAATATGTATTCTGTATTGGAGGCTATTGGAGAGTAGAAAAACCTGTATCACTATAAGGGCTTTTGTATGCAAGTTGACTTTCCAAATTTAGTAATAAAGAGACTAAAAAGAACTACCATTTCACCTATTATGACTATTCTATCAATTTATTTTCAAGAATATTGCAAAATGCTGGAAAAAAGCATCACTGTTACTGTTTCTTGGAATGTATTCTTACTAAAGTGCAAGACTTCTGGGACTTATAGTTTTACATGTCACAAAGCTTTGGGGGAAAATCAAGGAAATAATTCTGCCCTTCTGCTTCTGTATATTTTATGAACATTCTACCACAGTACTATCAAAGAATGAGAGTGCTTTCATGATTGAGAAGGAAATAACATCATGACAAGTACACACACAAAAAATATATTCTAAGTACATTCTGAATTGAAATGTAGCAAGAAGGGATCGCATGCTAATGTAAGACTTTTCAGAGTGGCAATAGCAAATATTAATATTTATAATGTTTTTCTCTGCCCAAAGCATGCTTCCTCTATACTGAATTGTTCATTTATCAATTTCTATGTTTAACTTTATATTTATTTTTGTGATCAATTGAGGATATATGGAAGAACTAGATGTTTATTTTACCTCAAGTTATATCTTTAACTTCTTGCATTATTCAGGAGTAACACAATTTGGCAATACTAACTTAGGAAAAAAAAAGACAAAAAATGAATTAAATGTTCTTTTGTAAAACACAAAGGAAACTGTTGCAGATATGAAAACACTTCAATATTTTGCTTGGTTAGTGGAAGTGGATTCTGTCTGTTCAAATTACTAGCCACACTGATTCCCACCCACTGCAGTACTGAGAAACACTTTGATCTAAGGCACCAGGCTATCTTTAGGACGTTGCAAAGAATCGATCTAATTCCTCTGATTAATTCTCACCTGCTTATAGGTTTTACAAAATTTACAGTTTACTAGAATATGGCTGGGATACTCAGGAACAGGAGTAAATTTCATTTTCAGTACTGTATTTGAGACACTCAGGGAAACAACAATGAAAATGAATTTCAGCAGTCAGTTGGTTAACTAAATAATTTAATGCTAAAAATAAAATAAACAGAAATTGTAGGTTCTATTTTGTATAGGCAGCATGTGGTTTTTCTTATTTTTATTGTAATAAACCCATGGATTTTATTCCCACTGTAGGGAGAAAGTATATGTATGGGTCAAAACCACATGTTTTGCACCAGTATTAAGTAAACATTTATGTATAGATACTGGTTTCCATATTGGTAGCCATAGCCTCCATCCTGACTGGCTTATCAATGAATTTCTTATTAATAAATACTGTTTGTTTTCTGAAAATTGTAAGTAGTTTCTAACTACACGCATTACCCTTAGCTGCAACTCCACGTAAACACATTATATTTCCATTTCCTCTTGCTTCTCCATGAGCATGTTCCCTATGCAGTCTCAAAGGGGCCTGTTCTTAGAAGGACCCCACACTTAATATAATACTTTGCTGTAGGCATCCTTAAATTTTTAATAATCTTTGAATTTTCATTTTCCACTGGGTTGCACAAATTATGTAGCTCATCCTCAGGGTATAAGATTATTTTTACAAACCACAATTCTGATACTTTCACTCTGTGTCCAAATCTGTCAAATAAACTGCTAAATGACATCTTTTCTGTGTTTCCTTATCTGATTCTCATCTTGAAGAGCAATTTCCCTATCCCAGTTTCCCGGCACTGACTCTGCATTGGATTTTTGCACATAAATTTCTATGTGGCATTGGAATGTCTATGAGTAATTGTACACAACATGAGGCTATGCTAAATGAAAGAGGTTTTATTTCTTGCTCATCCCACAGCTCCCCTAAGCAGCTCTCCTCCAAGCTTTGTCTTGAAAATCCAGGATGCTTCCCTTTTGCATCTTCACCTTCTGTAAAACTTAAGGGACTTGTTTTTGACATAAGAGAAGGAGAAAGTAGATAGCAATGCAGAGTATTTTTTATCATCCAGCCCTGGAAGTGGCTCGTATCATTTCACTTACAATGTATTAGTCTATGTTTGGTCATTTGACCCCAAAATAATTGAGGTAGAGGCTGAAAAATGTAGTCTCCCTGTATGCCTAGGAAGTGGAAATCATGTAGTTAATTCATAGCAATGCCGCTGCCACTTGGAGCAGAGAACTTGGAGAGAGAATCTAATTCATTTTTTCTCTTCTGCAGTACCTTGGCCATATCTTTGGATTGTAGGACTTAAGCCAATATTTGTTGAATGTGTGATTCAGTGTACCTAGCATGCTAACTTCCCTGAAGGTTCTTGAAAATTTCATTATTTCTGTTTACTTAGCCAAAATCATAGTCTCCAATATAGCAATAGGGCTTCAAAACAATCGTTTTTATTACTTCCACCTTAAAAAGTTTTATGAAAGAAATAGAAAAAAAAAAAACTATTGAAAGAAAACAGAGGAGACACAGTATTGGAATTATCTTTTTTATTTTCTGAGAAATTATGGAATCTATGTTTCATGAGAATATTCAAGTCAATTTTCAAATATAAGAAAATAAGTCAGAATGGTAGATAAAACTAGGTTGAGCAGTTAGCTTATGACTCAAGCATAAGTTACAGAGGAAGTAAAATATGATAAAGTAGTAACTTATGAGACCTAACATGTTAGAAAAAGGAAGTAAACTATGAATATGTTCTGAACATAGATATGAAGACATGAAAAAATCCATAAGACCCTAGGATGATAATATGCTAAATACACCAGAGGTACCAGAGACAGCTATATTCACGACGTACTTAGTTTATATGATGTATATAAGGCACTTCAAATACTCAGTGTTTTTAAATCATCCATCCATTGGTGGCACTTACATTTTGATAGACAAAACTATCAAGATTTAAAACAAAACATTTTAACTTAATAGACTAAAATTCATTTGGGATGAGGAAAGTTTAAATTTGGGCAGGGAATATTCTTTTTCTAAAGATATACTATACTGAACAAGTATATACTAAATATACTTGTTTATACTATACTAAAACAAGTATATAGTAAGGATTGAGATAGAAAATTTCTAAACACAAATATTATAACTGACACAGGCGGGGTGATTAATTGACGATAAAACGTTCAGAGGAAGATCATTAGAATATTACGGCACTATTCACAATAGCAAAGACTTGAAACCAACCCAAATGTCCATTAAATAGTCACACCCTCTCTTATCATACATATTTTCTCCCATTTTTCCTATGTGGATGTAGAGGACTACGTGCTCGCAAACGAGTCATTCCCAATAAGTCCTGCTCTTGCAAACGAAGCAGGGCGTTGGGGGCTTGTTTATGTGTAAACATCTTGAAAATCCAGAAAGTCAGGGAAAGGTCAGAAAAACAACAATGTGTCTTGTGGCTTGGCAACATTCCACAAATGACTGTATAAAATAAAGCAGAGAGCGCCATTCGAGGCGGCCGCCATGTTTGTCTTGTCTTGTGTTGTCTTGTGTGTTCATTCCTTTGTTTAGGAAACATGCGGACCCCAACAGTGGATTTGAAATTTTGACGGGTTAATAAATTGACCAAGATCACACCGCTGGAACATTGAAGTAAGCAACAGATTTCAAATCTCATCTGTCTTACCCCAAAGATTTATAACTGTCCTATGGTTCCTGACATTCATATTTTCCTCTGAAGTATCATTGGCTTACCTATCATGAGAAAACTGTTCCTGGATCTGAAACTATTTCATGTAGCCCCTGTGCACTGAGGTGAGATCATTTAGGAAGTGTTTTGAATGCCCAAGAAAATTAGTGTCAGTCATAAAAGATTTAAGAAGAGTGGAAAGCTGTAATGAATAAACCCTTGCCCAAGAGATTCATCTGCTCGTAATAACTACTTTGCCTTTGCTAACAAATTTCACACTGGTTTCATGCACACCTGCATCTAGCACCAGAATAAGCCATGCTGCAGGAGATGGCAACAGGTTATATTTGGAACATATAGCTGAAAATTGCTCTTATGAAACCTGGAGAATTTTCATTTTAAATCATACTTCTATGATATCCTCTACTGTGAATGATTTGATCTTGCTAAATCCTCTAATTTTAGCATTCGTATTACTTCAACTAAAACTAACTTCAAATCTCTAATGAAATGTTGGACTCAGTTTCATACAGTTCAGATTGCTAGTTGAGTTTGTTAACGTAATATTTGTCTTTTCCAATTGTATTGAAGGTGATCTTTTACTTTCTTAGTTGATTCATTTTTATTTATGTGGTTCAGGTGTTGAACATATTTAAGGCAATATAGAAGCGAAGTTGCATTCTTCTACACATTACATGCCTAAATCAAGAACTAAAAATTTATGTAAATAGGAAAATTAGAGCCCACCAATACTTTTCATTTACTACAACATTTTAGAAAGTTTATCATTCTGAACTGCCCATTCCCTTCATTTGCAAATATTGCAGAGACTCTGGAACTCCTAAATAAAAAGAGGTTTAAATGTGGTATTCTGAGTTGGACAGGGTTGGGCATCTTAACAATGCTTTAAGAACCTATCTTAAAACATTATTTGACTAGTAAATATTATCTGCTATTTTGATAGATATGTACATTTTGAGTTGGTTTACAGAACTGTAAAACTCTCCAGGCTCTTTGATGCGGCCATTGAGCACGGCACAAAATTTAGAATATTGACCTTGTATGTGACCCCTAACTTACTTGGTAAATCATTATTACTATTATTATTATTATATTTTCATTGCAATTATTATAGCCAATTCTCCTCATCGACTTTTCAATAAAAGGAGATTTTTGATGTAATGGAACTATGTTTTATATTCGTTCTGTGGCATTATCACTTGTTTTGTTTTATTGTGACCTGTCTTTTTATGTATCTAACTAGATTTTACATTCTTTGGACTCAAGAAGCCAGTATGTTAGCTCACACAGTGCATTGTGTGTAGTAAATGATCCGTGAATATGTGTACCTTGATGATAACCCCAGAGAGCCTTCAAGTGCAACTCTACATTTTGGTATTCACAGTTTTATATAATCTTTTCTCATTGTGTGTAGGCTGGACATAGTAATTTAAGTCTAGTTAATTAAATAGCAGAAAGTTGATGGAATACCACTTTAATTACTATGTTTCAAAAGACTGTCATTTCCTTTTGCTAGCACTCATTCTCTGGCTTGACCTCCTTTTTTTTTTTTTGGCTTTTCTCGTTGCTTGTTCTGGTAAGTGTGGTGGAGAGTCTATGTGGTCAGATTTGAGTCATGCCTCTGGAAACCTACTGGTAAAGAACTAAAGCCCTTAGTCCAACAGTCCTTGAGCACATGCATCCTACCTACAACAATGAGAGCCCCCTTGGAAGGGAATTTCCCCCTAATCAAGCCTTCAAATGAGGCGAAATCCTCTAATTTTAGCATTCTTATAACTTCAACTAAAACTGACTTCACATGTCTAATGAAATGTTGGACTCAAACAGTTTCATACAGTCCACATTGCTAGTGGAACCCCAGCTGTTATGGTTTGAATATTTGTGTCCCCTCCAAAATTCATGTTGCAAATTAATCTCCAATGCAATAGTATTAAAAGGTGGAGTCTTTAAAAAATGGCTGAGCCATGAAAGTGGCTTAAGATTGAACCCTTGTAAATAGATTGTACCCTTATGAAAGGGCTTGAGAGGATGAGTTTGCTTCTTGCTTCCCCTCAGCCATGTGAGTACACAGCGTTCATCCCCTCAGGAGGATGTAGCAACAGGCCACCATCCAGGAGGCAGAAAGCAGACCTTGCCAGACATGGAGGCTGCAAGTGCCTTGGTGCTGGGCTTTCAGCCTCCTGAACTGTGAGAAATACATTTCCATTGTTTGTAAAGTGCCCATGCTCATGTATTTTGTTATAGCAGCTGAATAGACTAAGACACCAGCCAATACCTCAACAGTGGCTCTCTGAGAGACTCTCAAGCAGAGCTTCCAGTCCAATCATGCCTGGATTCCAGACCCACAGAAACTGGGAGAAGATCGGCCGGGCGCGGTGGCTCACGTCAGTAATCCCAGCACTTTGGGAGGCCGAGGGGGGCCGATCCCGAGGTCAGGAGATCAAGACCATCCTGGCTAACATGGCGAAACCACGTCTCTACTAAAAATACAAAAAAATTAGCCGGGCGTGGTGGCGGTGCCTGTAGTCCCAGCTACTCGGAAGCCTGAGGCAGGAGAATGGCGGGAACCCGGGAGGCGGAGCTTGCAGTGAGCCGAGATCGCACCACTGCACTCCAGCCTGGGCGACAGAGACACTCCGTCTCTAAACAAACAAACAAATAAATAAATAACAAAAATGTATTAGCCTATGGGTCTGGAGATCAGAAATATCTTCAGAATATATTTATGCCTTTTTTGATCACTAAGATCATGCAATGAGCTTTTTGTCTATTTAAAATTAAAACCAGTAGGTAGAAGCACAGCTGAAGAAATGACTAGTGGGGAATTAACCACTCTCTGAAATATGGTATGACAGAGGGGAAGAGCTTTGGAATATGTTATAACCACATCTCAACTTTGGCTCTTCTGTATGTAAGATGTGTGATTAAAGGCAACTCATTGTATTTGTTATCAGTAAAATGGATAGGATTGCCATGAATATTTGACTCTATAATATAAACAAAATTGTTACAGGTACCTTATTCATGCTGACAAATTGTCGCTTTTTCCTTGGCTAAAAGCAAACGTTTTGCCTGCCAGTACTATGAAAAATTGGATGATGCTGCAAATCGACTTAAGCCAATTTGTTTAAAAACTTTATGAGGTTATGTTTTATAAATGTTCTTCCATGAGAAGAGAAGGGAAGAGATATGTGAATAAGACTACACCTAATCCAGATTCTATGCCTCCAATAACAAGACCTAGGAGAAAGCCCTTAAATATCTCATACTCTAGGTGATGGTGCCTCCCTCAGTCTCCACAGTACCATTGGCTCTGCACAATATCACTGGCATCCCAGAATGCTTGCCTTCCCTGGAAAGACCCGGGCCCTCCCATTTCCCTCTCACAGCACTGACAACCTCAGCACCACTGTCTGCCTAGGGGTCATCAGTCCAACCTCAGATATGTGATTCAAATCTGCTTATATCACAAGAACCCTAAGACTCCCAGGGCATTCCTATTACCTGACTTTTATCACCACAGAGCTCTGCCTTTTCAGCATCTTCCATGGACTCAGAGTCACTTATGAGCAAAATTCCCCAAACCATAATTTATTTTTAAATATATTTTTAATTTTTTTTCCTTATCTTCTAACATCTTGTACCCAAACCATCATTTGTGAGTATTTTATTTGGTTTCTTGTTCTAAACAAACTTAATTCTCCCTAACCATACTACTTCACAAGCAGCCTTTCAAATTTCTTTCTTCTTCTCATGCCTCTAGAAGTGAGAAGCTCAAAGTAAAAAGGCTTGCTTCTTGCTCCTCACAGCCAGTGTAGCCCCAAGACTGTACCATGCAGGACTCCTTGATACAGTCATCTACAGGATCTGGGTCACTCTCCCTTAGATGTTTAAGATTTTAACTTTTTACTATACCATCCACTATTGTCTCCAACAAGACTTTCTAGGTCTCTGAAAGAAAAGAATCTTCTAATTTTCTTTCCTTCCTTCCTCCCTCCTTCCCTCCCTCCCTCCCTCTCTTTCTCTCTTTCTTTCTCTTTCTCTCTTTCTCTTTCTTCCTTTCTTTCTTTCTTTCTTTCTTTCTTTCTTTCTTTCTTTCTTTCTTTTTCTTTCTTTTTCTTTTCTCTCTTTCTTTTCTCTCTTTCTTTTCTCTCTTTCTTTTCTCTCTTTCTCTCTCTCTCTTTCTTTTTTCTTTCTTTTTTTTTTTTTTTTGAGACGAAGTCTTGCTCAGTCGCCTAGGCTGGAGTGCAGTGGCGAGATCTCGGCTCACTGCAAGCTCCGCCTCCTGGGTTCACGCCATTCTCCTGCCTCAGCCTCCCGAGTAGCTGGGACTACAGGCGCCGCCACCTCACCCGGCTAATTTTTTGCATTTTTAGTAGAGACGGGGTTTCACCGTGTTAGCCAGGATGCTCTCGATCTCCTGACCTCGTGATCCGCCCGCCTCAGCCTCCCAAAGTGCTGGGATTACAAGCATGAGCCACCGCGCCCAGCCTCTCTTTCTTTCTTTCCTTTCTTTCTTTTTCTTTCTTTTCTTTCTTTCTTTTTCTTTCTTTCTTTCTTTCTTTCTCTTTCTTTCTTTCTTTCTTTCTCTTTCTTTCTTTTCTTTTTCTTTTTCTTTCTCTCTCTCTTTCTTTTCCTTTCTTTCTCTCTCTTTCTCTCTTTCTTTCTCTCTCTCTTTCTTTCTTTCCTTCTTTCTTTCTCTCTTTTTTTGAAAAAGAGTCTTGCTCTGTCACCCAAACTGGAGTGCAGTGGCACGATCTCAGCAACCTCCACCTCCTAGGTTCAGGTGATTCTCCTGCCTTAGCTGTCCAAGTAGCTGGGATTACAGGCGTGCACCACTATCACTGGCTAATTTTTGCATTTTTAGTAGAAACAAGTTTTCCCCATGTTGGCCATGCTGGTCTCAAACTCCTGACCTCAAGTGATCTGCCTGCCTCAGCCTCCCAAACTCCTGGGATTATAGGCATGAGCCACCGAGCCAGGCCCTAACACAACCTTTGTGCATCGAAATCCTTTCCTCCAATAGTCTTCTCCACTTTATGTCAGCTGTTTATCATGTGCTAGAATTTGCCATTACCAACAACTATTATCATTGTTAGAATCTTGTTTTCAAAAATAATCTTTTATTAGGTTGGTGCAAAAGTTATTGTGGTCTTTACCATTACTTTTAATGGCAAAAATCACAATTATTTTTACACCAACCTAATATCTTTCTAGCTCACAATTTTGAAAAATTAAGTTACCTAATTCCAACAATTTTTGACCAACGAAAGCCTGCAATCCAAGTAAACACCATATTCTCCTTAGACATGACACTCTTGTTTGCTCAGTTCTCTCTAACTCCACTGTTCCTTGCTGTTGTCACAACTACAGGCACCCTCAGGGCATTTGAATTTACTCTTCCTCAGGGCATTTGAATTTACTCTTCCATCTGCATCGCATACTTTTCCTCTTGCAAGCCATGTGACAACTTGAAAAATATACAGCCATGAAAACTCAATTATAATTTAATGCAAAATTTGGAAATAATATAGTAAAATAAGGAGAGACACTTCCATTAAGTTTGGCATCATGATGCATGGGACTAAAAGTTATTACAAAAGTGGCATAGCTCTGAAAAGGCATTGCATTTCGGGGCTAACAACAATCATACTCTTGTCAATACAAGGGTCAACATATCTATATATACCTTCCAGCCAACTACAGTTCTTAAATGTAATTCATTTCCAACTTAATGAACCATTGAAACATAACTAATTTTGTCATGCTAATAAATGAACCCTCCCATGAAGGTTTAGATAGCAATATTTGATGCACAGTTCATGATCACCTCAAAATTGTGAGCTCCTATTTAGAATGTTTCAAATACTGATGAAGGATGTCTAAAGTAAATATTTCCAAACTGGTATTTCAAAAGTTAACCACCAGACAGCATTTGAGTATTGATTAAAGAAGGTAACATACATGGATCACACGGTGTATAATGCAGTATATAATGGCAAAAGAATTGATTACATGCCAGATATCTGCTTTTATCTATACTAATATTATATGGAATCGACGATCAGCAATGAACAAGAAAGTGGATCCTATCAAGTTCTTGCTGAGAATATACATAATTGTGTGGGTTGCCATCTCCCAAGAGGCAGACAGACCCCAAGATGAGATTATAAGCACAAAAAGTTTATTGAGGAATGTGCTTGGAAAGCGTAAATATATGGAATGAGAAGTAGACAGGGAGAATAGTCAGATTAAAAACTCAAACTGGATGCTTCTGAAAAGGTAGTGGGAAAAAAGAAAGACAAGATAGATCTAAAATTGCCACACCATTCTGGTAAAGTTTGGTTGAGCTTGTGGGAATTATTTGAGTCCAAACCCTCAGTAAGGGTAGTCTCATGTCCCATTGAGATGGGCTGGCACTAATAACCCTGTCATGGTCAATCTTTGGCTGGGAGCAACCTGGGGAAATTATGAACTTGGAAATCTATGGTGGTAGATCCAGAGACCAGAGGGATGTTCTCTGGGCTGCCAACTATGCTCCCCATAGCAGGTCTGCCAAACAGGGAATTCTCATGGGCACCACAATAACCATACCCCCACAACGTCTGTAGAAGGCTGACTTTTGTCTGTTTTGTTTTCTTTGCCTTATCAAAAATATATAGTGACTGAAATTGAATGTTGAACATCAAGTACTATTGTTGGTCCATTTTTGTAAAAGTAAGTCATGTATTTTGCCACCATTCCACTTGTAATTCAAACATCATGGGCTAAGAAATGGATGATCAGAATGCATTCTCGTCATTGTCTGTCTTACGCATGCGGTCTCCTGAATGCTTCACTAGGAGCGTGGTTCTTCCACTATTATCTTTGCTCTCTGCCACCACTGATCATCCCTTTTCACCCAGCACTCTAGGGTCACAACTGGCTTATCTCTGCTTTTCTGCTGAGCATAAGGGGAATAGTACAATAACGGTTGTGTCTTCTTAAGCCTGATTAAGACTAAAACTATAGATGCATATACCATGAATATGTCTTTGCTTAAAGAGTGATTTTAGTATGGAATTAAAAGTTAAGAATGATAAACATTAAAGATCTAAAACACTTGGTATTTTCCTTAAACCTTAGGATGGTAAGCACTTACATTGTCCTAATTAGGCCACCCTATATTTCTTCCACTTCTCATTGAGCTCTTTCATTTCTGAGTTTTTGTCTATGATGCAGTTGTATATTTATCTTAATTCTGTTTCTTAGCAAGTATTGTTAAAAAGGACTCTCTCTACAATCAACGGTACTTCTATCAACTTAACTTGTACTTCATGCTAATATGATGGCAATGCACTTCACACAGGTATACATGACCAAGTTTCTGCAAGTACAAATGAATGTCTTAATTCATTAGTTGGAAAGTTTGTACTTGAGCTCTATACATAGGCAAGGGGAAGTTCACTTGGTTGGATGTCCCAAAGAATTAAATTGCCCTAGTGACATCAAGATATTCAATAAATATCAAAATATGAAAACTTAAAACATGTAGAAAAGGAAGTTCTATATAAGAAACTGTGACACTATTAATATAAACTTGGCAGGGGGCCATTTGAGCACTCCCGGTGGGAAATGTTATGGGGTTATCCAACATGATGCATGTTGAGGCTTTCTGACATTCTGTGATTTTTTTCAAGTATTTCCATATTAATGTTACATATGATGTGAATATGCAAGACTAGAAATAAAATAATTCTTCAGAAAATTATTTTGAATGTATAAACACTGTAGAACATTTTTCATTAGTATTCAAATGAAATTGATGTTTAGTTTATGCAAAAACTGAAATCTGAGATATAATTACATTCTTATCCCAATCTCATTCACATGTAATCATTATAAATACATACCAAATCAAAAATCATTTGAAGAGCTTTTAATGTTAAAAATCTGGTCAATTAAAATATTATTTGTCATATTTTATTGAAAAATACACAAAATCATTTTAATTACAAAGCTGGTAGTATCTCAATATACTAAATGTAATGTCACCTCTCAAATGTTTGATCTGTCTCAGCAAATTTTGCTTTCACTATGTATAACAAATAATAAATCCAGTTCCTAGGAGGAAGCAACTTACTTCTTCTAAAGATTGGCTTATGTCCAAGTACTTACTTTTTTTTTTTTTTCCACTTTAAACATCTTCTAAAAAATCCCAAGAACACTTTTATGTAAAGAAAATCTGCAACAAAAGTATTTCTAACCTAAACCAGAGAATAGTAGTTGCTTTTTTCACCAATAAAATTGATAGTTACCATGCAAGCTATATTTTTTGTTCTGTACTCTCTTGGCAGGTATTTCTTGAAACAAGATAACAATTGCCTCACCGATTGCTCCTCACTGAGAAACACTCTTAAATGAAAAATACACTATTTAGGTAGTTTCTGTGTCTAAAAACAACATCGTCACAGGGGGGAAAGTATGCAAAATGTATTACTTTGGCATTTTTGTAAAGTTATATTGTCCTACAGGGGAAGTGGGATGCTTATTTGCACTAGGATCCAAAATACACTAGGCTTTGCTTCTTTTTATAACAAAGTTTTGCCTTCACTCTATTTTTTTCAATATTGAGACAAAAATACTGAATCCCATGTTAACTATTTTGTTTACATGTAATGATAATCGAGAAGGCATACAGAGTTATTGTTAGCCTTATAACTAATGCCTAAATTAATGAACGTGAAAAATAGTGCTACATAATTTTGTTTTCCTACGTTAAGTAAGTTACAGTCAATGGTAGTATCAAAATAGACTAAACCAGACTGTGGTTAAATGTGTTTAAAATGTGTGTGTGTTTGTGTGTGTGTGCACGTGTGTGCGTGTATCTGTGTGTTTGTGTTCCACAGAACCTTGGTGGCTTAAAGACAATGATTATTTATTCCCAACCTACAGGTGGTAAAGAAAGGTTAGGACTCTGTTTTGTGTCACACATTCCAGGACTAAAGCCAACAGGGCAGATACTGTAATGAATTCATGCCTATTGTAAAGACCCGGAGAAAGAAAAGTAGATGGGTTGTTCACTGTTTCTTTAAATTTCCATCTAGGCCTGACAAATGTCACTTCTTCTCACAGTTTATGGCCTTTCACTGGAGCAGGGCAGTGAAATAATGTTAGGTTCCTAAAAGGAGAGCCAGCAACATTAGGGGGGCAGTCCCAATGATCAGCCTATCTGTCTTCCAAACATTCAACTCGTCTCCTTATTACCTGCAGACTCACTCATTCCTCTTGGGGACAACACAAAATTCTCCTCCAGTCACTGCATTCTAGCTCAAATTCCAGGAACTCTGATTGATATCTGTTTTATTTTTTCCATATCTAGATGTGGCTACTCTTGATCTAGAGACCTATATATTAGAATGACTAGTTTTCCTAAAACTGAAACATGCAATGATAGAATGGGAACAGAGCCCACAATATGCTCTTTGATTTGGAAGGAATACTAGGTAGATTAGAGCAGTCACTGATAGGCAGCAATTCTGAACTTTCCCACCCAGGCATGGCAAGTATCCTTTCCCTGGAAATAGAAAATGCTCCTGAGTTAGGCATTGATTCTGCTCCCTAGGAGGGAACATCATTCAATTTTTCCCCATAGCTGTTGGCATCACCTTCTGGAAGTTTCTTTTTTTTTTTTTTTTTTAATCAATTATTGGAAAGGAATATGCAATCCTGTACATTTAGTCACCTGGAGACCAAAGGGACATTTTAAGACTTAAATAGTCACAGTGTATTTTGATCCAGGGAAGCGGATATGTTGGCAGTGCTAATGTCTCAAAAACCTTATTGGCCTCTGTGTCTTTGCTTTACCACCAGCACGCCAACTTTGAATGGGCGTATGTGGTGGGCAGAATTCTAAAATATTTTTTCAGATATTGATTCAATTTGAATACATGAGAATTTAATTGAATACATATGTGCTTACATTGGACAATATCAAATAGGCAGTCAGGAGTCAACTTCATCAAGTATCAGAAACAAATGAAATGTCTTACAATTACTTAGGTTTTACCAAATTTTCACAAATCAAGAAAGTGAAATTGTGGATGTTGCTCTTGTTTGTATTAATGTTGTCATAATATTTGGTTCAGAATATATAATGAGATAAGTCTAGTACAGGATTTTCTGAAATTAGCTGCTTGATTTTAACCAAGAGATATGCAGTTTTGGGTTTCAGTATTTTATCTTTAACCTTATTGCTGTAACTATAGTTTGAACAGGTAATAAAAATGGGAAAGATGGAAAGTTTTTTACTGTGTGTTTTACATAAGAAAATATAAATGTAAATTATCTAATTGTAAATTAAGCTGGAGGCTGAAGGATTAAAATATCAGTTGCACATACTACATGACAAAAATGGTGAAATATTGATCACGCAGAATGTCTTTATTTAAATAAGTTATTATCATTATGTTAAACTACACTATTTTGCCCTAGATTTTATCAGGTTGTGAGTTTAATTTGGCAGGTAATCTTCTTCGACTCAGTATAGCCTTGCCGCTAATTTTTTCCAATGAGTAAATAGGAACCATAAACTTCTTTTTTTTTTTTTTTTTTTTTTTTTTTTTTTTTTTTTTTTTTTTTTTGTGAGACGGAGTCTCGCTCTGTCGCCCGGGCTGGAGTGCAGTGGCCGAATCTCAGCTCACTGCAAGCTCCGCCTCCCGGGTTTACGCCATTCTCCTGCCTCAGCCTCCCAAGTAACTGGGACTACAGGCGCCCGCCATCTCGCCCGGCTAGTTTTTTGTATTTTTTGGTAGAGACGGGGTTTCACCGTGTTCGCCAGGATGGTCTCGATCTTCTGACCTCGTGATCCACCCGTCTCGGCCTCCCAAAGTGCTGGGATTACTTCTTTAAAAGATTGAGACTGCAATTTAGAAAGAGAAGTTTTAAAAAATGTCGAGAAGATGTGGAAAAGCAAAACTGAATTATAACAATGTTACAATGATTAGATAAAAAGAGTGGAGAAGTATTTGACTCTCTTCAAAATTCAGAAAAGAACTGTGTAGAATCAGGATTATTTCTGTATTATTTGATTATGGAATTCGTTTGTGAAACCATATAGCACTGGCATTTTTTTGGAAGTTCTTAAACTAAGAATTATGTTTCTTAATAGATATAGGACAATTCCAATTATTCATTTTATCGGTTGATAGTTTGTGTTACTCAAAGAGTAAGTGTTTAATTTATTGGCATGCAGTTTCTCATATTTCCTCAGTGTTAAAAGGCCAATATAATACTTCCTTCAAAGGCTAAGATAAATTTTTCAATTAACGGATTATAAATGCATGTATAAAACTATAACTTACATACAAGCAGTCGTTATTCCTTATATCATATATCTGATAAATTGGAAACTAATAATTATTTCTTCGAAGCCAGGGTTCTCAGCTTTGACACAGTTGCCATTTGGAAATGGACAATTTTCTGTTGAAGGCAGTTGTCTTGTGTACATTTTTTTCCTGCTTTGCAGCATCTCTGGCCAGTATCCACACATGGAAGTGGCACCCTCTCTTCCCCAGGTGAGGAAAAAAAAAAAAAAAAAAAAAGCTCCAAGAATTGCAAATGTACTCTGAGGGGCACTATCACTCTTGGTGAAGACTTAACGGCTCTAAGATAGAGGATGAGATGTCTCATCTCCCTCCTAATGTCATGTGTGCATGTATAATTAGATAAGAGGTGTATTATTCTTCCCTTTAATCCATCTTCTTCAATAAACAAAAAACGTTCAGTATAAAGGCAAACTGGTAATTCAAATACCCTATTTACAAAGAGATTTGCATTCTAAATTGATGTGTCTTTGAACAGAAAAATGTTACAAAAGAAATTGTATTTGTGTATTATGCTAAGGAGACACTTTTTTACAAATAAAAAAAGTTAAATATTTGAGCAATTAGTACTGTTCTCTTTGTTCTTAGAATGAACTTTCAAAATGCCTACATATATAATACATTACTACATAATTTTCAAGAAGGAAGTGGAATCTTTAATGAAAGATAAACTACTATTGAGGAGTAAATTCAGAAAGAAAATATAGAATATTAAAAATCATACAGAGAAGCAAACTAAATTTATGCAAGTAAAGTGAAGAATATAGGTTTCAAAAAAGGGTTTGGTTTCGGTAGAAATTAACACAGAGACATTGCAGTGATGAATATGGAATTGTGATTTATGTAAACAAAACATATAAAATATATGCCTCCAATTATTGGTATTTCATTTTATATCTATTTTAAGAGATTAAGGAGTGTGTGGTTTTGGACTATCTCATTGTTTTATGTTCCAATTTGATTTAGATACATGATTTACATTGTAATTTTAAATGTTTATGTTATGTGTAATACAAAGAAGAAAGTAATATTAGTCAATAATTGTGTATTTATTTATATATTTCAAAAACAAAGAAGAATGAACCTAAAATGAACATGATACATTATCCTTTGGATAACATTTACATTTTCTTTCTCAAACAAATTATAATGACATGTTCTTGGATATATTTATAATGTAGATTGTTAAAATTTGGAAAAACACAAGATTTAAATGCTTTTACAGCCAAAATAAATGTTAAACTGTTCTCGGGCATTTTCCAAGATGAAATAATAGGATCTGGATTTATTATAATATCTGAAACAACTAAAATCAAAGGACAAAATCTATGAAACAATAATGTTCAGATACGGAACATCAGGTCACACAAGACAATGATCCTGAAGAGAGAGGAAAACATGACGTAAGCTCTATGATTGCCCCAATATCATAACTGAGGGTCCCATGTATCTTGAGCTGAGGACTGATAAGAATACATGTGAGTCAGACAACCTGTTGCCAGACAAATAATCACCCCAAAGGAACACAGAACTCACAGGAATATGTTGTGTCCATGGGACTTTGGATAGAGGACCCCAGTGGGTATTGTCTCCCTATTTTAGCCCTTCACTAAAAGCTGCTTTGGTCGAATCTAAAAAACCTAGAAGCAAGCACTGATTTCCTCTAACCACACACTCCAGAGTCTGATCCTCCATACCTGATCACAGACTTAAAAGTAGGACCTACAGTATAAATGACCGTACCCCACCTAGAGTCTTCTGAGATAAATTGTTTTTCTACTTGTATTACTTGCTATTTGCTCTTAAACCTAGGCATAATTTCAATTGTTTTTTTTTTTTTCTTCTTCTTTTTTTGAAATGGATCTTGCTCTGTCACCAAGGTTGGAGTGCAGTGGCGAGATCATGACTCACTGTAGCCTATATACCTGCCAGGTTCATACAATCCTCCTGCTTCAGTCTACCGAATAGCTGGAAATACAAGCGCGTACCACCACGTCTGGCTTTTTTTTTTTTTTTTTTTAAGAGATGGATCTTGCTATGCTGCCTAGGCTGGTCTCCAACTCCTGGCTTCAGGTGATCTTCCCACCTTGGCCTCCCACAGTGCTGGGATTATAGGCGTGAGTCAACACCCCCAGCCTCAATTACTTTTTTCAATCTGCCTGACCCTGTTGGTTTACACGGTTTAAAGTCCTGACAATTCTCCTTGCTTCTGCATCACCCTTTGCTTCTGAAAGAGACATCAGTATAAGTGTCTCCATCTGTTATTTTGTTCCTGGTTATGAGCAATGGAAGGCTTTATTGTGTTAAGCATCAAAAGCGGAGCGGAACGTGCGATGAAACAACATGAATACAAAACTAAAATGTACCATTGCAAACTAGCAGCCTAAGAATTGCTCACTTTCAGTACCCATGGCCAGTAAAAACCTAATCTCCAAAATAGTTCTCCATGATGACGCTGCATGAATACCAGCAGAAGAGTGCTGAATCAATTTAACCATCTGCTTTAACACATTAAGGAAGACGTCAGAGCAAGTAATGATGAGCTAAGATCGACAACAGCAAAGGGAATATTAGTTGTCACTATCACCACACAGACACCAACATGACATAGCCAAGTCACAGATGAACACAGTTTGAAGCAATATCATGCATAACTAAAAGAGGTCGTCTATTGTGTCTTCATTTGCTTGCCTCTAATAAAGTTTATGTTCCTGAAAAATTGGGGTTGGAATTTAGTACTACTTTTAGAAAATTCTTAAAGACTCATTTTTAGGTGAGGAGGCCAAGACTGAAATTTCTAATATGAGAAACAGTGTAATCCCAAGGTTGCATACTTCAGTCCTGAGCAGGAGATAAGAACATTAATGTCACTAATTAATCACTAGGGGAAAGGAGAGTGCACTTAGGACCTCCAGCAAGAATGATGTTGAATCATGTATTTAGGACATTTTAATGTGATTGTTCCATTACAAACTTTCTTTGTGGAGCTTAGACCAACCCTACCTTTTAGCTAACAAGGACCACCTAAATTCCTGAGTTGCAATAGATTAGAGCTTTGCAAAGTACATGCTGTTGAGACCCTGACCTGTAGAGAATTCTAGCAATTCTATGAAAGCAGCATGACTCCTTCTTTGTTGGGATTGAAAGCCCAAGAGACAGGTCACTTCCTCCCTCTTACTAAAGTGTATGAACATATTCTAATACAAAGAAAACTTTATTAGCCAATGTTTTTTGCTTTTCTCTGACTTTTTTAATTATCGAAATTTAATAGCAACATATTTTATGGATTTATCTAATTGCAAACCAATTGTGATAAGTTATAGAAAATGTGAATATATTCATAATGATAGCATGCTCATAGTTTTGCTCTGTGTACTTCCCCTATTATAGCAGGTTAGTGGTGCTGGTTTATTTTCAGAAGCGTAAAATAGATGAATTCAATGTGACCTTTCCTATACCATGTATTCAGCAAATATGATACGCTCTGGGGAATTAATGACTGATCATCACCATTACCCTAGCAAACCCATCAATGTTGTAATTTGTACAAACCATAAACTGGGTGTGGAAAGGATACTGAAATTAAATTGACATTGAATGAAAGTTAAAATCGCAGCCCTCTTCACATATGCAGATGTGGCTTCCTTCATTTTAATAAGGCATTACAAAGGAGTTTCTGATTGATAGGTAGTTGATATTTATGGACCATCTAAAATGGGTAAAGTTGCAGAAAACTTATTCAAAATGATTTTTCTAACTTTTTATCAATTACATTCATTGACACACAGGTGAAACTGTGTGTGTTGATGAAAACCCAACTGACAGTCTGTCAACTCACTTCACGTTGTTTGATTTTAAACTTTGTTGGGAATAAGGGCTGCCTGTTTGCTTTCTAATCTCATCAATCCTAGCAGTTTGGAAGCAGCAGATATTGATGATATATTCACATAAAAATGTGTATTACATTTAAAAGATTATTTTGAGTTACTATAATTTGATTTTGTATTTCTATTTAATTTGCTTCAAAATACAAAAGAAGGATTGCCTTTCTTAGTAAAAACAGGCAATAATTACTTTGGTCTAACGTAACACTGGCTCTGATAGAGTAACTTGTAACATTTTCATCTTCCTTCAGTAACCACGATGGAACCTACACAAAATAGTCAAGTAAACACAAACGTCAGGGAAGGCATCTAAGCCTTGAAAGATCAAGATTTTGGAGAGACGGAAAGAAGAAGGGCTTACTGAAGAGGGTCTAGCATTCTGCATGTCTTTTCCCCCTCTGGGTATTGTCTAGTAGTTGGGCATAGGTGAGAATCTAAGAAGCCAGTTAGACTCAGATAGCCAAGAGGCAGAGAAACCAGCAAAGCTTTCAGAGATATCATAGGATGTAATGGCAAACACTGCTGCTTGAAAGGCCAAGAACATGGAGAAGAGAGAGGTCTGGAAATTTTATCTTGCTATAAGGCATTTGTATTAGTCCATTTCCACAATGCATAAAGAACTGCCCAAGGCTGGGTAATTTATAAAGGAAAGAGGTTTAATTGGCTCACAGTTCAGCATGACTGGAGAGGCCTCAGGAAACTTACCATCATGGCAGAAGGTGAATGGGAAGCAAGACACTTTCCTCACAAGGCAGCAGGAAGGCAAAGTGCTGAGCAAAGGTGGAAGAGCCTCTTATAAAACCATCAGATCTCGTGAGAACTCACTCACTATCATTAGAACAGCATGGGGGAAACCACCCCCAGGATTCAATTAGCTCCACCTGGTCTCTTCCTTGACATGCAGGGATTGTGGGGATTACAATTAAAGATGAGATCTGGGTGGGGACACAAAGCCTAACTATATCAGCTGTGTTGAGGCATTTCCGATTAAGTTATATAGGAAGAAAGGCAGTCAGGCAGAAAAGCAGCTGAAAATCAAAGGAAAATTGTTCATTTTAAAGTGTTGGAAAAATTAAAATTTGAATCAATAATCTTCTAAGGAAGATGGACCCTGCTTATTATCACAGATTCTCTGTTGATTCTCCAAAAGGTCTACATCGGTGTGAAGGTGAATCAAAGGTGAATCTAGACAAAAACTACATATTAGACTGGAATAATTTTAGTCCCTAAATAGATTGAGAAGATTTGTCCCTACTCCAACTGCACATCAGACAACTCTACCCTGAAGGAAGATAACTACATCCAGAGGCTTTATGAATTTTTCATATATAAAGGTCTGGCATTCAATAGAATATTCAATTTAAAAAAAAAGTTTTACAAAACATCAGTAGAAACAAACCCAGAGCTAATCTATTTATTTATATTATTACAAATGGACTTAAAGAAGTTGTACTTAATAAATTGGATAAAATGTATGACAAAATAGAGAATTTCATCAGAAAATTCAAACCCATATAAAACAGCATTAATTAGAAATTATATAATGAATAAATATAATAACTGAAATTGAGAAGTTAGGTAGTAATAATGGATTTGACACAGCTGAAGAAAAAAAACAAAAAAGGAGAAAGTAAGTCAGAAAAAAAATAATCTCAAGCATGGGTAACAAACAGGGTGGAAAATACGAAAAAGCAGGTAAGGGGTATGTAAGTCAGGATGGAAAAGTCTTTCATGAACTTAATTGGATTCCTAGGAAGGGAGGAGAGAATCGGCAATCCATCATCATCTTTGGCGTGGATCCCTCTGTTATAAGGAATGCTCACTGATTTTCTAGCAGTCTTGCTCACCCTGAAACTTTGGGGTTTCTGTGTTTGTTTGTTTGTTAGGTCTTTTATTGGCTTCCGGTAGTCTTCGTTCTGTGTCCTTCCATTTTGGTTTACATCTTCCCAATTCTATGGGTCTTTTTTCTTGAGTTTTCTATTAAATTAGTGTCTTATTTCTCAGGTTGTCTGTGTGTGCGTGTGTGTGTACACATGCACGTGTGTGTGTGTGTGTTGAGACAAGCATTTGCTATTTTGTCTGAATTTTAAGCAAATTAATTTTGGGTTTACTCAACTTTCTAGATTCAACTTAAGTCTTTTCAAGTTGTTGCTTATTTTTTGCATGCACTTCAGTTATTTTAAGAGTTAAAAAAAATCTTTATATATTGTCTCAAATGATTAATTTACACGTCACAGTGTGAGGTGCATTGAAATCCCCTTTGACCAGTGATTTAGAATATGGACCAAAACACTTACTGAATATATATAATGAAGCTATTTGTTGGGCTCTAATGTGATGTACATTTTGTCAAAACTTATAGTGTTAGTTGTTTAACTCATTAAAACTAGACTGTCTTAGATGAATATAATTATAAATCTTGCTAAAATATGTTTAAAATTATTTTATCTGGATACTTGGCTCACAAAATATGTCTTATAATTTTTTGGTTATTTTAATTTCAGTTTTATTTGGAATGTTCTAATGTATGTATCTAATCTCCTCTCTTGTTTTTTCAATAACACTTTTTGGACATCTACATTTAGCAAGAAGCAGCTAGCCTGAAATAATTATATTTCCAATGTCTCATAACTTAAAAACATATAATTATTCAAATATTTAAGCTGGCCTTAAATAAATAAATTTAAAAATCTTATACGTTAACCTTGGTACTAAAGCATAAAAATTTACATGATAAAATTTTAGAATATAGTACTTTAATGCAAGACCAGGCAAGTTACTATGGAATGTTAATAATTTAGATGTCACCACATGAATAGCAAACTATTTTTGTAAAGTTTAATCTTTTTTAATGTTAATATATCAATGGAACAATTGTCATTACCATATAAATTACTGTTGCTATTAGCTTTACAAATATGAATTGGTGAAATTTATGCAACTGGAGAGAAAATTGTAATTTTCTTGAAATTTAAATTTGCAGTTAATTTACAAAAGTTTTATTCTTTTTATCCAAATCATCAGCCATAAAATTATAAATATGCTTGATGTTCATAAGTAAACATTTTAATTTACATTTGCAGAGATACATTTTTAACAATACAAGTAATACTTTCTTTAAGATATATGTCATATCCATTGACATCTCTCCATCACTGGAGTGTCCTCTCAAAAACACATTCAGAGGGAAAGGAGACAGAAAAATGAAATTCTTCAAGGTATTTTACAACATAATGATGAAAAACAGAGATGTATTTTCATTACCCTCAGATTTCTACAGGCAAATCATTCCTAACTGGCAAAATATTAATTGATTTCAATTCTGCCACAGTTAACAGCAATAACATGAAATAAAAGTAAAGATAAATTCATCATCAGAACTACCTCTAGTTCTTCCAGTTTCCTATAGTACTTTCTTCAAGTTGGATTTTAAAGTACGACTAGCTAATGTTACCCAGACCCTGAAACCAGTTGTCTTACGTCACTTTACTCATAGCTTTCCTGTGCTTCGTATTTCATTTTAATATGCTCTATAGAATTATAACTTATGCACATGTAAATAAAAATATTTGCCATTCTAAAACATAATAATGTCTTGTGAAGTGATAAATACTTACAAAAATAATTTATTTCTTTACCTGAATTTTAAACACTGTAAACTTCTCAAGAGTATATCTGGTTTAGAACATTCTAAATAAAACCGAAGTGAAAAAGAACTGCACAATTATAAGACATATTTTGTAGACTTGATATCCAGATAAAATAATTTAAAACATATTTAAGCAAGATGTATAATTATATTCATCCAAGTCAGTCTGGTTTTGATGAATTGAACAACTAACACTCTTTATATGTGACAGGAAATGGAAATAAAAGACAAGTTCCAAGTAGGGGAAAATGTTACGCTAGAATCAGTACACGGAAAACATCTCTTATTTTGAATGTAAAGATTAACACAATTTGATTAATAGAAAATGTTGTTTCATTTAACCCATTGTCATTAATGTTGAACAAATATTCTGTGGCTTTGTTTTTGAAGAACATGGTTTTATTAGCTTGCCTATTATACCCCGTAACTCTGCTGCCTGTTTCTAATCCAAGTCACTCTCATTTCACATCGTTCACAATTCTCATTTCACAATTATTAATAGCTTCCAAACATATCTCCATGCTTTCTCTTTTGTTTCTTTCTCACACTGCCATGATCTGTCTTACAAGCTTTATTGTCTTTCTGTTTTGGACTAAAAGCAAAAATAGCATCCGCTCTACTCCCCTACCTTTCTGGCCATGTTCACTTCACTGAATGCCACTCCCTAGTGAGTTCACTATATTCTTGTCCTGCCTTTTATGAGTTTCTTTAAAATGCCCAACTTTTTCCCCAAGACCTAGTAATTTTACATCAATTTACATTAGCCTGGAATGTTTGTTTCTTACACATACATCTTTCTTGTCCCTTACCACCCTTCAAGAACACATATGATTTTTAAAATTTTTATTTATTTTATTTATTTATTTTTTAAGACAGAGTTTCACTCTGTTGCCCAGACTGGAGTGCAGTGCTTCAATCTTGGCTCACTGAAATCTCTGCCTCCTTGGTTCAAGTGACTCTCTTGCCTCAGCCTCCTGAGCAGCTCTTGATGTTCATAAGTGAACATTTTAATTTACATTTGCAGAGATACATTTTAACAATACAAGGAATACTTTCTTTAAGATATATGTTATATCCATTGACATCTCTCCATCACTGGAGTCTCCTCTCAAAAACACATTCATAGGGAAAGGATACAGAGAAAAATGAAATTCTTCAAGGTATTTTAAAACATAATGATAAAAAACAGATATATTTCCATAACCCTCAGATTTCTACAGGCAAATCATTCTTAACTGGCAAAATATTAATTGATTTCATTTTATTAGCTTGCCTAACTACAGGTGCGCACCACCATGCCTGGCTAATTTTTGTATTTTTAATAGAGATGGGGTTTCACCATGTTGGTCAGGCTGGCCTCAAACTCTTGACCTCAAGTGATGCACCCACCTAGGCCTCCCAAAATGCTGAGATTATAGGCGTGAGCCAACACGCTTAAGTACACATATTTGTAACTTCTACTTCTTGCATAGCCTTGAGATTTTAGTTAAAATGTTTCCTTTATAAGAAGCCTCTGCAGAACTCTCCCGTTCACAGGTATGTATCTTTCTCCTGCTCTGATTTGCAGAGCCATGTTCAACTTTTTAAACTGCTCTTGTGATAATGTTAACAGAGAGATGTTTGTAAAAAACTCTTATTTCTCCGGTGATTCTAAATCTGGTGTGGGAACAACATTACTCTATTCAAGACTAAAACTGTGTGAGTACTTAATCATAATAAAATTAGATGTCCGTTGTAATTTAATTGCTATTTTAATGTTTGACATTGAAAGGGAAAACCACTTCAATAAAACGTTGATTGGAAAAATGTATAAAAGACAGCTGTATCTTTTTCTTGACGTTCTGTGAAATTGTTCATAATCATCAGTATATACAACATAAAATTATAAATCAGGCTGAGATTTATATTAGATCTTTAAAATGGAGAAAAATGTGTGCTTTTGGAAATTTTGAGATCTTTCTCTCCTGGATATTGTCATTATTTTCAGACACATAAAAAAGTGGCTTCATTTTGAAAAATATTGTTTCTTCCTTGAAACTTTTAAATTGATATTTTTGCATTTTTTGGCAGTGAGCATGTTTTTAAACATTCAGAAAGACTGTGGACTTGATATCCAGATAAAATAATTTAAAACATATTTAAGCAAGATGTATAATTATATTCATCTAAGTCAGTCTGGTTTTGATGAGTTGTAACTCATCAAAATGTATTCATTTTTAACTCCACAGAGTGCTAAACTAAATGTAATTGTTCATAAAGAGAAAAACAAAAACTAAGATTTAGAAAAACTCAGGTTACCTGTAAGTCAGCAGCTCATTAATATTCAGAACCCACATTGTCCCTGGATCTTGCATGCTCCCAGCACCCTACTTTTCTAGGAATCATTTAGATGCAGGCCACAGCGGATCTCTAAGGTGTATTTCATAGATAAATAGTTAAGAGTACTACATTTGTATGAAATGTTGTGAAGCTTAATTTTTCTATTTATTTCCGAGGATTCCATTATCTCAACATTGAGTATGTTTGTGAATCACTGTTTGTTTTGTTTTTCTTTTTCCACTTTCAGTTTTCCAAACCTAAAGGTATAATATCCACAATCAAGCTAACACCATAAAGAAAGCACTGCACAGTGGCTCATGCCTATAATCCCAGGACTTTGGGATGCCTGGGCAGGCAGATAACTTGAAGCCAGGAGTTTGAGAACAGCTTGGGCAACACAGTGAAAAACTCTCTCTACTAAAACCACAAAGATTAGCCAGAAGTGGTGGTCTGTGCCTGTAGCCCAAGCTACTGGGGAGGCTGAGGTGGGAGGACTGCTTGAGTCTGGGAGGCAGAGGTTGCAGTGAGCTGAGCTCCACTCCAGCCTGGGTGACAATGTGAGACTGTGTTTCAAAAAATATATAAAAAAGTAAAAACAAAGAAAGGCATTGGTGAGTAGCTTATAAGAAAATTAACTTATTTAATGCACCATTCCTAGGTGTAAAGATTGCTTGCTCTGTGTGGCCCTGTCCTGCCCTCTGTCCGGCACACTCTACAATTACTATTTTGCCTTCTGAAACAAGATTGCCTTCTGTTGAAATAAGTTAACTCTGATCATAAAGAAAGTTTTGAAATGGCAATGACAAAATTAAATCTTAGAATTAAAGAACACAACAGTAATCTAATCTCTACTCCCTACCCCCATACTCAGAGTCTTAGTTACTACCTCCTGCTTTTTGATCTTTCTTCCTGTTACTTTAACACTAAAAAGACTAGCATTTTATATTTCTCCTCCTGTGCTGTCCATCTCACTGTATCTCTGTGCATTCCTGTCCTAACAGCTTTGCTACTTAATCCCCATTTCCTTTATCCTTTCTACCACTTATGCATCAAGCTCTTCAGCATCAGCAAATGCCTCATATTCCTACTCACCTGCAAACTCCCACTCAGTGTAAGTCTAATTCTGTCCAAGTTTTTACAAACCTCCAAGTAAACCTGAAGAAAACATTTGCAACTATGCTGACTGATCTCAAATTAAATCCATCACCATAGTTCCAAGAAGACCATTCATGATATTCATGAATCATACTCTAAATCCAGCTATATTCCCACCCATTCTTCTGTCTCCTCAAATACTCAAGCCCTCCTCCTCCATCTCCACTTACAGCTGATGAGTTTGCTTCTTATCTTACTGAGCATTCAGGACTCCCCCCTCGCTGGCTTTTCTCCTCCCTCTCTGGCCACTACTTTTCATTCTAATTTGCCAGCTCCCTTTGTTATCCTGACCATCATTAAGGGGTCTCAGGTATCAGCCATTAATATAGTATCATATTGATCTACTTGCCTGTTAATCTATTCTAGAGTTGTGTCCCTAAGTACCATATATATGCTGATGATTATAGTATTTATGTCTCCAGACTAAACTTTTTTCTTGGAATCTAAACATTATGTATACAACCAGCTACTTGACCTCTCTAGCTATTTCTCCAAAAGCCATTTCAAATATAACATTTGCATTATTAAGCTCTTAATCACAGCTCCCAAACTTCTTCCCCATCTCAATTAACGACAACTGCTCTCTTCTGTTTAGGCCAAGAGGTTCAAGTCATCCCTATTTACTCTCAGTTTCTTCAATACCTAATTCGTTAAGTCAGTAAGTCCATTTCCATTACCTTGAATAAATATCTAGAATCAATTTTGCTTAATGCTATGAACCAATGTATACACTGCAGTAAATTCCTATCCATGTGTACCAGTAGACAGACCTGGTACATATCATTAGAATGATGATCACTATCAGAAGAATCATCAGATCTGCATGGAAACTCTGCATGGAAATACTGTGATTGGAGTATATACGTACTACTGTATATTAAATATCCATACAAGAAAATCATCCTAACTTTTCTTAATATAAAAGAATGCTATATTTGTTAATTCATTCAAAACATATATATTAAACTCACATAGTGTCAAACAAAATTCTTGATGTTTGAAATTATCAGTAAACAAAATAAAAATACCTGCTTTAGTGAGACTTACACTTTTATGAGAATATAAAGAAAATTTTAAAAATCAACATAATAAATACATTAATTATATGAAATGTTACAGGGTTATGAAAACAATAAAAATGGGAAGCTGAGAATGAGAAGTGGCAAATAAATATTTCAAATTTAAATAAAGCGACCTGTAGATAATATGATGGGATACTTTGCAGCAGGGAACAAATGCCCCCATTCACAAATCAAATTTGCTGAATCTTATATATTTAATATTGATTTGAAAAAGCAGGATGCAGAATGATAGCATTTACAAAAGGTGCAATATTTGTATATAGCAAAAATCGTAATTTCTCATGAATAAAATATGTGCTAAAAAACTATTTGAGAATTCTAAACAATGTGGTTGCTAAAATAATTAAAAGGATTTCACATTGAAAATTCATTATATACTTTCTTAATTTGTGTGATAAATTAATGGATGCTGATTTTGTTGTCTTTTTTTTATAAATTTTAAAAATATGCATTTTGTTGCACACATCAAAATTTTCCTTTCAAAGTTAAAATATTTTTCATAATAATATGCACAGTTTTATATTAGCCCTTTGCAAACTATATTGTTATACACCTTCATAAGTACGAAAACAGAAAAAAAAATCTAGAAATATGTAACTTTAAATTGTCAAATATCTTTTCACTTTCTGAGTGAATTGTAGGTTACCTGGAGCTGACAAATGTTTCTGTCAAAATGTATATATTTTTAATAATAAAATTAATAGATTTTATATGTAGAAAGAAAAATATTTATCTGGAAAAAGTTACGTAACTTCATAAGTAAAAGCAAAATTCTCAATGCTTCAGCAGGCCCTGAGCTCATGCCTCTTCTTCTGAAGGAGAAAGCCGGGTGCTTCCTCTTTGGATTGGAATGACTGCGCTGCCCCAGGTGGTGTCTGTGAGAACGTTTCTGGAGAAGATTAGCTTGGGGGCAGGTGGACTGAGTGGGGAAGATCTGCCCTCGATGTCGGCAGGCACTACCCAATCAGCTGCAGGCCTGAGTGAGGCCAAAAGGCAGAGGAGGAAAGAATTCTTGCTTTCTGTCTTCCAAAGCTGGGATGCCCTTCTTCTCCAGCCTTCAGATATCAGAAGTCCAGGTTCTGGGGTCTTTGGATTCATGGACTCCAGGACTCAACACCAGTTCTCCCATTTTTCAAGTTCTAGGCCTGAGAGTTGCACCATCAGTTTCCTTGGTTCTGAGGCCTTCAGACTTGGACTGAGCCGTGCTACTGTCTCCCCTGCTTCTCCAGCTTGCACACGGGCTATCTTGGGACTTCTCAGCCTCCATCAATGCTACATTGTTATGATTATGTTATTGGATTATGTATTTACTATATACCTCTTATCATTATTTTAGGGTACATTCCTTCTATGTAGGCAGGACCTTCAGCAGAGATTCCCAGAAGAAGGCATTGTTGTCACAGGTGATGACAGCTCTAAGCCTGTTATTGCTCCAAAAGACCATCCAGTGTGACAAGATGTGGAGGTTGAAGAGAGTGACATTGATTATCTAACTCTGTGTAGGCCTAGATTAATGTGTTAATTTGTGTGTTTGTGTCCTAGTTATTGACAAAAAAAAAAAAAAAAAAAGTTTAAAAAGTAAAAATTCAGTAAATTTAAAATAAAAGAAAGAATATAAATAAAAAATACTTTTGCATAGCTGTACAATGTGTTTGTGTTTTAAGCTAAAAGGAATCAAGTTAAACAAAATTTAAAAAGTTTACAAAGTAAAAAAGTTACAGTAAGCTAAGGTTAATTTATTAAGGAAGAAAACTTTTTAAAAATAAATTTAGTGTAGCCTCACTTTATAGTACTTCTACAGTCTACAGTAGTGTACAGTAATGTCCTAGGCCTTTACATCCACTCACCACCCACTCCCTGTGTCACCCAGAGCAACTTCCAGTCCTGTAAGCTCCATTCACGGTAAGTATAGTATACAAGTCTACCCTTTTTAATCTTTTATGTAACCATATTTTTATGTACATTTTTAATGGTCAAGTATGTTTAGTTACATAAATACCATTGTTTACAATTGCCTACAGAATTCAGTACAGTAACATGCTATATATAGGTTTGTGTCCTGGAAGCAATAGGCTCTACCATATAACATAAGTGTGCAGTAAGCTACACCATCTAGGTTTGTGTAAGTATACTCTTCGATGCTCACACAACAACAAAAATCATAGAAAGACACAATTCTCAGAATGTATCCCCCTCATTCAGTGAAGCCTGACTGTATATATGTGCACTTCAGTAGTATTTAATACAAACCCTGTGTAAACTGAGATAAGGTGATAATTTTTTCATTCAGAACATTCTCAAAAAGTTTTAATATTTCATAGAAATATGTTAACAACAGAAACACCACAGGTTGTTAAAGCAACGTGCTTGATTCTGTATGCATCTGTAACTGATAAGTACACTAAATTTAGGTTCAGGTGAAATGATTCTATGTCTTTAAGTATGGTCATATTTGAATATTTTCATATTTAAATATATATATATATTATATACATATTTATACAGAAAGAGAGAGAGAGAGAGAGAGAATCACTTTGTCATACAGGCTGGAGTACACTGGTGCTATTTCAGCTTAGTGCAGCCTCAACCTCCTGGGCTCAATCCTCCTGCATCAGCTCCCCAAGTGGCTGGGACTAGAGGTGTGTCTAGTCCAGCACACCCAGCTAATTTTTCTGTATTTTTTAATAGAGATAGGGTTTTGCCATGTTGCCCAGGCTGGTCTCGAACGTTTGAACTACTATGATCCACCTGCCTTCGCCTCCCAAAGTGCTAAGATTACAGGCATAAGCCACCACGCCTGGCCTGAAATTTATATTTTTCATAAATGCCTTTTATATCCTTTTTATGATTACTTTTAGGTCACTTTATTGATTGACTTTATTGTTTTACATGTTTTGGTAAATTATTTCATTAATGGATTTTGTTTCAAGATACAAAATGGTGTTGCAAAGTTTTTGTTTCAAGAGTTTAATATCACCTAGAGAAGTATTTCTCTTTTCCTTTGTTGCTCATGGATCAAAGTTTAGTTGTTAACCCACATCATCAGGGCTCATCAACCTCAGATCCCTCAGATCATGAGGGATCTCCTTAGAAATGCATCATCTCAGGACTCTTCCACAGGCCTGCCCAAGCAAAACCTACATTTTAACATCTGCAACACATTCACAGCAGTGTTTGAGGGACACTATTCTGATCCATTTCCCCCCTTTCTCTCTGCTATTAGTTTAGTCCTTTATAGTTCATTAAAGTATCTGCAAGAGGTTTAAGTGTTTTCTGTTTATACTCCCCTTCCAATAAAAAATAAAAGAATTATCTCTTGAAAAGAAAAAAAGAATCAAATCTCTCCTATGCCTTAGCTGCTCTGTAATTTGAGGAAAACATTCACAGCCTTCACCACAGATGAGCCTTCCTTTTAAAAAGATGTCTAAGTGTGATCTAGTAGCAGACAACCTCAGCGAACCCCTCCTGGACAAATCTGAATGACTGTTAATTTGACCCTGGGACATTTCTGTTTATCCATGTGCCGTGATCTTTCTTGTTTCCCAGTGTGCAAGCACTATTCACATCAACAATGTGTTCCATTTATGATCCAGTTCCTTTTATTTTGCTAGTTGTTATGTTTTCTTCAAATTTGCACTACACTAGCTATCTTAAGAAAAACTTTCTATAATCATTATGGCTGACATTTTATTTAATTAATTGACCTGTTTATAAATTATTTTCTTTTTACTGAAAGACTAAATATACCAGTGGATAGTAGTCAGGCCATGTAAGCCAAGGAAACGTTGACTCAGTCTCTGCATCTGTCAGTCAGGAAGCCAAACGGCCTCCACAGCCATCGGCCCAGAAGAATCAGAGCTTGGTTAGTGACTTACAGCTTTCCCAATAGTTCCCCCTGCTTCCTACTTAGGAACAACCAGAGAAAGTCAAATATGTTCTTAGAAGAGTAACTGAGAATGCCCCACTTCTTGGTAGTCCACCCCAGCTTCCCCATACGTTCCAATCCTCTTCCACACAGCGGCCATGACTGCCATCTCCCTTTTTTTGCTATAAAACCTTCCCATCCCTCTACTTGCCTTTGAGTTTTTTCCACAGGCAGAGGATAGTGGCTGACTCCTTTGCTGGAGCAAAATCTAAATGAATCAGCTTTGTTTGATTTTTCTGTTGGTTTCTCATTTGGGTCATTTTTGTTTATTTCCACATTAGTAAATTAATGATTTGAAAAAAATGTCTTTATCTTGGATGACATTCATACAATCTGGTAGAAATAACAATTAAAGAAATACGAGATTAGAATATTATCTGTGCTCTTCTCTCAAAACTAAGAGTTCCCACTCCAGATTTAGAGTATCTATTTTTAAGTACGAGATACACTTTTGGTTTAGGTGCCCAGAAGCATAGACACATTGACATAATATTATGTTCAGAACATGTTTAAATTAAGAAAAGTATCTTTTCACTCTTCCAGTATTTTTTTGGTCCGTCTTTTAAAATAATTTGCCTTGGTTTATATGGCTAGATTGAGGAACAGCAATTAACAAAAATATTTCTAACCTGGGGGCAGTCATTTCTACAAAATTAATTTCAAAATAGCTACTGCATTGCATTTTTATGCAAGCCACTTTTATAGAAGGCTGTATCCCAGTGCATTTGACAGAGTTAAATAATACAATTATGGAATAAAGTAATAGAAGTCGAAGAAAAAGATATGGTTTCAGATGAGATTTGAAATGGCATCTCCAATAATGCAGAAAGATAGAGAAAGCCTGTTCCAAATGTCAATCACTGCTGCAGAGAGGACTGGCAGCAATGATTTTGCGTGAAGTAACACAGAAAAGATAAATGGGTTCTATGTATTTTGGATGCACCAATTTTTATTATGCAATTTAAAGCAATGAACCTAAGGTTGAGAAAAAACAACTTGTTAGATCTGAAACTATAGTTTGATTTGGGTTTAGATGCCGGTGATGTTTATAGGGAACCTACTAAGCACTAGACAGCATACCAGAGTTTGCAATAGGTTATTGTGAGTTGCTGGAAAACTCCTACTCTATAATTATATAAAAAAATTAACTATGGGTGAATGAAAATCCAAGATGCCAGCACTAATTATAGCTATATTTACAAAAGGATCAATTATGTTTTCAGGTTTAAAAATTAATATTTTCTGATTATAAGTATACATATATACACATATATATGTACTAAACATTTACCTGAAAATTAATATTTTCTGACTGTAAGTATAAGATATATATACACACATCATGTATATGTATTAAACATTTATCCTAATAACCCCTAATCCCATTACTCATAGATAACTACTCCTAATATTTTTATTGACTTTCAGATTTTATCTATGCATTTCCATACCTAATTTATATATGCATGCATATCAATAAATGCACATGCACAAATTTATAAATGGAAATATACTATGCATAGCATTTAATATTTTAAAATTATCGTTGCATCTCTGAGATAAAATACAGCAAAGAATCTCTCGTTTAAAATGACAGACATGAGTTGAAGTGATTTGTTTGAAATCTCTGCAATTCACCAGAGTAAACATTATTATTAAGGTTTGATTAACAAAACAAAAGGGCTAATCTGTTTCTGTTGTCCCATTCCCACATGCTGAGTCCCACCTGTCTGGTTCCACCTGGGTTCTTCTGTCCTGATTGGGCTGTTTTAATCAATGGATATTGGCTACTGCCCTGCAGTCTGGCTTTGCACAATGGTGATCGTGAATGCCCCTTAATAAAGCAAACTTGAACTACATACGCTTATTCAGGGGGAGCCAAGATTGTCCAACAGCCTCAATATTCAGTGCCTTTCAAAAGTTAGTCTTCTTTTTTCTGTCTTTTGGGGTTAAAGTGAATACAGCAGCTCTTTTGACTGTGCAGAAGCCTTGGTAACCCACAGAAGCCCTACCTTTTCTAAGAAAGTAACCTGTGACTTCAATACTTTATACATTAATATGTGTTTTTCTTTATTTCAAGCTTTCCTTACAGCAGATGCTTAGTTTATCATGGCTTCCTTGGGAAGCATTCCAAATCCCTCTATATTATTATCAGAATATACTTCTTAGTGTCTTGACTTCAGGAGAAAGATGATTCTCTTGTTTTACCCAATATTAATAATTCTCCCTCATCTCAGATTAAATCAAATCCCACAACTTCCATGAAGGCTCCTGACTGTCTCAAGACTTTATCTACATCCTCTAAACCTGTGGGAAGGTTTCTCATCTCTTACACAAAGACACTACACTGATTAACTGACAATCAACCTTTATTCAAACTGTCTCTCTAATTAGCTCATAACACTTAGAAGGCAGATTCTATATTTTATATTTGTTTATCCAAGCATCCTGTGGAATTTCTCATCTTCAAATGTACTAATTAGGATTTCCTTTGCTGGTGACTGAAACCCCCTAGGATAAGATTAAGTAATTATTTGTTCATAGTGGAAGACAGAGTTGCAGTTAGCCTCATTTTGAGAATGAGATACCTGTCATTTCATCTCTGTTTCTGTGGACACTGGCTCTATTTTCTTTTGTTGCAGATAGGCTCATGTATTTTGGTGTGCATGATAAAGTGAGCGAATATTGCCATAAATAATATTCATGTGGACCTTATAATATTCTTACAAGAAAGTTTTTTTTTTTTTTCATAGAACTCAATCTAGAAACTTCTAAAAAATAATTCAACTTTCACATGCCCCTTCCTGGACTTATTTCTAGGGTGATGGTGAGAAAGGGTATTATTAATAGGTTACCTATATTATTTGTCTATTTGAGTAGTCATAAAGTGTAAGCATATGATTCACATCTTCCAACAAAATCATGTTTTTGTTTAGACTCAAAATGATTGCCAAAAGGCAGTGCTAAATTATTTCCTGATTATATAAAAATGCCTTATTCAAGTTGACTATAAATCTATTATTAGTAAATGTTAATAGATTACTGTAGCATTCTATAATGTTAACACATATGATAATGAAGGCTTCCAAGATGAGGAAAAAGCCTTTACTTGATGGTGGAGGTTTCTTCCATCATGTTGCAGTAGAAAATATTTCTGTATGAGTGTTGGTTTAGAGAAAGTCTTCATATCCTAAAAATACTTCCTTCTTCAGGAAAGAAAATGGAAGACTGAAACAAGATATTAAAGGGCAATGAGAAGCATGATTTTAAAAAGTATTATGTAAAAAAAAAAAGGCAACTGGGATGTGGGATTTTTACTCCTTAGCTCAGCGAGGTCCAGGTACTTGTCTCATGACCAGGAATAATTAGGCACATGGACACCAGAGAGTGAGTGGAGTAGAATTTATTACGTGAAAGGAAAGCTCTCAGCAAAAAGAGGAGGTGGGAAGGGTGGATCTCCTACCCGAAGACAAGACAGTTTCCCAATATGGGTGAGCCCAGGGTTGTTTATGGGCTCAGAATAGGGAACGTGTGCTGATTGGCTTGTGAGTATGCAAAAAAGGTCCAAGCAAAGTCAGCACTCAGAAGTGAGCATAACAGTATAGAAAACCAATTAGGAAATGGTAGCTATATGTAAAATAGGTGAAGGGTGGGGATCAATCAGAGGAAAGTGCACCAAATGGGAAGATGGGTTCTCTATCTGGTCCAAGAATTGACATGGGACAGTTCCTGGCTTTACGGTCGGATTTCACTGGGGACCTCCCCCCTATCTGCCTAGGCATTTGTCTGCTTCCTCCCTCCATCAATTGTTCAGTGCAGGTTAGCTAGGGAATGTTTTAAATGCAGAAAATAATTATCATTATCTATTGACTACTTTGGAAAAAAAAATTCTCTGTGAGATTTAACTGCATGACACCTGAACAATTTGCTGCATGATCTCTGTCATCCACAATAAATAAACGGTACAAAAACACTTTATAAAATTAACATTTCCATGAAATATACAAATTATTACATTATTTTAAATTTAAGATTTACATTTGTTATTTGATAGCAATATATCCTGTGATAAGTGTAAGACAGCTGTTAACATTTTCCTTTTCCTTTTTCAAGTGATTTGTGTGTGTATGTGTGTTTGTGTGAGAGAAACAGGTTCTCACTCTGTGGCCCAGGCTGGGGTGCAGTGGTGCGATCTCAGTTCACTGCAGCCTCTGCCCCACAGGCTCAACTGAGCCTACTCCTCCCACCTCAGCCTCCAGAGTAGCTGGGACCACAGGTGCGCACCACCACATCTGGCTAATTTCTTGTACTTTTGGTAGAGACAGGGTTTTGCCATGTTGCCATGACTGGTTTTGAACTCCTGGCCTCAAGTAATCTGTCTCCCTCAGCCTCCCAAACTGCTGGGATTACAGGTATGAGCCACTGAGCCTGGCTATAATTTCAAGGAATGTGTCCAAATAGCTATGTTAGGTGATTTTTGTAGTTAACCCAGAATCTAAAGTTTACTGTTTGGTGTAACACTGGAAGCACTTGTAAATAATTATATATGCCAGGCCAGGCATAGTGGCTTCTGTTTGTAATACCAGCATTTTGGAAGGCTGAGGCAGGAGGATCTTTTGTGGCCAGGACTTCTAGACAGACCTGGGAAACAAAGAGAGACCCTGTCTATAAAAAACAAACAAACAACAATGCAAAATTATATATGTAACATTAGCAACCAGTAAAATTTAAACATCTTAAAAAATTAGTAGTGTAAATTTACTGAACTCTTTGACATTTCTAATCTTATGCATTGAAATAAAACAATGCATTCCAATAAAACCTATTAGAATATCTACTATTTTCTGGGTGTGCTCTCAAATATGCCTTACGGGATATTTACAAAATAGGAAATATTAATCCTGTTTCATAGAGGAGAAAAGTTTCAAAAGGTCAAGTAAGTTACACATGATCCTAAAACTGACACACACAAAAAGAAACATCAGCTTTGAAGACTCCTTTGCTGCTGTTTCTTCTGGGGCACTGTCACTACATCTGCAGCCTATACATAAGTCAGCGTTCTCCAGTAAGTGCTGAACAAACTCCAGACCATGCTGTTGGACACTGTGGGATGCACTGAATAAGTCAACTGACATTTACATATGCATCATCAATGAGTAGAATTAGGGATGCCAACTATAAATATTGAGTTTTCTGGAAGTTTCCAATGTCTTTATTTAGAGCTTATTTCTTGAATATTTGTCATTCTCAAGGAAATCCTAACTAGAAGAAATTAGCACAGAACAAAAATAAAATCGCCTTACAAAATTATTTAAAATCGTAGGAAAATGTAAGACATACTTGAACTTCTGACATTTTGGAAAAGAAATTGTAAAAAGAAAATAACTGAGTTCTGGGAGAAAATATTTTCAAAAGACATATAAAGGTTAGTTATTTTAAATATGCAAAGAACTATTAAAACTCAACAATATAAACCAAAAAAATGGACCAAGACCTTAACAGAAACCTCATCAAAAAACATACCATTAGGAAATGGTAGCTATATGTAAAATAGGTGAAGAGTGGGGATCAATCAGAGGAAAGTGCGCCAAATGGGGAAGGTGGGTTCTCCATCTGGTCCAAGAATTGATATGGGACAGTCATAGATGAAAAAAAGCATAAGAAAAGATATATTCTACATCATATATCATCAGGCAAATGCAAATAAAACATCTATGCAATTCCACCATACGCCTGTTAGAATGGCCCAAATGCAGAACACTGACACCACCACATGCTTGGCAAGCACATGTGGAAGCTGGAACTCCCATTCACTGCTGATGGGAATGCAGAATGGTACAGACACACTAGAAGACAGTTTGGTGGTTTCTTACAAAATCAAACATAGTGATACCATCCGGCAATTGCATTTCTTGGTATTTATTGAAAGGTGTTGAAAAATTATGTCCACACAAAACCCTGCACAAGGATGTTTACAGCAGCTTTATTCATAATTATCAAAACATGGATGCATCCAAGATATCCTTCAATGGCTGAATGGATACGTAAACCGTGGTACATCTGGAAAATGGAATATTCAGCACTTGAAAGAAATGAGCAATCAAGTCATGAAAAGGCGTGGAGAAACCTTGAATGTGTATTAGTAAGTAAAAGAAGACAATTTCAAAAGGCTCTATTTTATGATTCCAACAATAAGATATTCCGGAAAAAACAATACTATGAAGACAGTAGGAAGATCCTCAGTTGTCAGGGGTTAGGAGAGAGAGAGACGTGAATAGACAGAGTGGAGAAGATCTTCAGGGCAATTAAACAATTCTGGATGATATTACAGTGATGGGTACATGGCATTACACACTTGTCCCAACTCGTAGAACATACAGTACTAAGAGTGAAACCTTGCGTCAGCTATAGACTCTGGGTGATTATGATGTCAATGTAAGTTTATCCGTTGTAACAAGTGTACCACTCTGGTGGGGATATTAATAATGGAGTGTGTGTGTGTGTGTGTGTGTGTGTATGTGTATGTGTGTGTGTGTGTAGGTTGGGGACTGTTATGGGAATTCCCTTTACTTCCCACTCATTTTTTTGTGAACCTAAAACTACTTTAAAAACAAAATGTTAATATTGTTATAAAACAAAACAAAAATCAACCAAACAAAAAAATCCCACAGTGTGATTACCCTAATTACAAAGACGTGTGCAGTGGGACTTGTGTATTTTACGGACAGTGATCCTTGAGAAAACCTTAAGTTTCCTACTGACCATAAATTTTATCATTCTCAGCATTGTGAGGCAAATAGTGAATAACTACAACTATAAAATAATTTTATATCTTTATCTACCTGTTCAAATTTTATTATATGCTGCCTGGATGGCAAAGAGTTGATAAACAAAATAAATAATTAATTCCTGTTTTCTGCAATTTCTTACTCTTCCCGAACAAAAAGCATTTATTTCCTTAGTAAAGGATGCTATTTTTTCCTGTGACTGTACCTTTACAAAGTAAGATAAATACGCCTGCTGCAAGTTTACCACTTAGAAACAGAACCAAGGAAACATAATCACTTAAAATTTTTTGGAATATAAATGTCATTACAAATAGAAAAAGAGTTGCCCAGAAGCCTGTGATCCTGTAGGAAATCAGTTAATAAAAATGAAATTTAAATGCACAGACATGAAAATCCTGTACTAGCTGATAGACTTTATCATCAGTTTGTGTTCTTATCAATAGCAGCAGACATCTGACTGTTTTCACTTTGATTTACTCTGAGCATATTTTTGAGATTTAAACTTATTTTAACGAGACAAATGGAGTGACAAATGCAATAAATTAGATATGCATTATACAAGCAAATACATTTTTAGCCCTGTAGTTACAGAAAAAAAATAAAAGAGAAAAAACAAAACCTCACACCTATTATTCATCTTTACTAAAGGGAGATGCCAAATACCCAGTTGGGGGGAAAGCAATTTTGAAGCAGTAGCAGTCATTGCAAAGAAGATGACTCTGTGAATGTGGAGGTTACAGGTTCTTTTCTTTCCTCCTTTCTCTTTCTCTCTACCCTCCCCCATCAAAACACAGCTTAGAGAACAGTAGCAGATGTCCTCATTCCAGGGAAGTGCCAAGCAGCCATCTCTCTTCCCTGTGACGGCTTCCACAGAAGGGAAGCTGTTTGCCCCGCTTCATTCTACTTATTTGTGAATATTTGATTTTCACAGAAGACAAAAAAGGGCAAGAGCTTTGGAATTCAATAGAAGGTCAGCGTGGCAATCTTTTTGCCTGTTCCAGCTTCTTTTTATACTCTGACATCTGGCGCCCATTACCAGAACAAAGTAGAGCAATTCCAGGCAGCAGCAGAGGAAGGGGACTTCCTGTTCTCAGACAGTACCGTTATCAATGTGAGCACAGAAACTAAGGCTCAAAACAATGCGGCCATAGAAATAGATTTGTGGCTCTTGTTTTGCAAGTGTAAGGCATAGCCCACAGCAAGTGTAATTAAGGATGTGCATTTCATCACAGAGCAATGATACAATTGATGAGGTTCTATTTAATTTTCATGTCATTATGATATGAAACCCAACTGTGTGGAATTCCACTTTCAAAATCCAAACATAACGATGCACTCGGGTTTTTAGTTTCTTGTTTTTCAAAGCATGTAAATCGGTCATAAAAAGTGTTATAAAAGCCAACAACTTAACTCATATTTTTTAGGGTGCTACAATGTGTCTATGTAGGTCATTCAGAAAATTCATCATTTAATAGGTCTGTCTCCTATTTAGTTGTTTCCATTTTCTTGATCACACATTGGGTGTTTTGTCAAACAACCCTTGCAAATACCTCTAAAAATCTCACTGAAAGTAGCTAAACTCCCTTAATATTTGCTCTACCCCTTTGGAAGTTGTATTTGGCTTCTTTAAAAAATCGTATTTTTTCAAATAAAAACGAACTCTTCTAGGGAATTGCACACAGGAAAGGAGAAAACCATATTGTTTAAATAGAATACAGAAGTTAAACTTCTGAATAACTTGCTCAGTGGCTATGGCAGTTTTTCATCTAATATTTTTGTGATATTGGGTAGGCAAATCACAGATCTGAGCCACTAAATGGTAACTTAGGATGGAATGCATGTATCATTAAGTGATTCTGTGATGTCTTTAAAGAAACATTTAGGCTGAGCGTGGTGGCTCTCACCTGTAACCCCAGCTCTTTGCGAGGCTGAGGTGGGTGGATCCCTTGAACTCAGGAGTTTGAGACCAGCCTAGGCAACATGGCAAAACCCCTTTTCTACAAAATAGATACAAATAAAAAATTAGTTGGTTATGGTAGTATGCACCTGTAATCCCAGCTACTTGGGAGGTTGAGATGGGAGGATCATTTGAGCGTAGGAGGTCAAGGTTGCAGTGAGCCAAGATCGACCACTGTACTCCAGCCTGGGTAACAGAGTGAGATCCTGTCTCAAAAAAAAATAAAAAAATAAAATAATATAAAAATTTAAAAAATTAGAATAAAATATGATAGTCATTGAATATGTGTTGTAATTATGTGTATTAAACCATAAAAATAATTTTGTTCCAATCAGTGGACAGAACATAATATAGTCTCAAAACTTTACATTTATTCTTGATTATATACATTTACCTATATTTTCTTCATTTATTGTCACAATGTCCACTTTTCTCTTCCCCAACTTCCTCACTATAATTACATGTTGAGTTGTGTTATTTATATAAAGCCCTCACATCAAATTTTATCATATAATTTGTGATATATATTTGTGTATATATACACATATACATACACTTGTATTCTATATGATGTAATGGAGAGTCATTAAATATTAAATGACAAATTACCTGTCCCCTCTATTTAAGCACTGTGATTTGCTATGCTTATTTAGTACAAATTTTGAATTCTTTCCAGGACTATTACATGTTGGTTTTAAATTTAAACGTAGAATCTAAACACTAATATTATACTTACACTTAAGTGAAAAATATCACAACAGAAGAGACCGAAAAAATTTCGTGAGAGTTGAATGCTTTGCCTAATTTGTTATTTTTAAAAGAATTATGTTTTTAATAACATGGCAAATGTGTTGGCTTAAAAAAGAGAGATTTCTGCACTGTAGAAGTATGATAAATAGTAGAGCTACTGCATTTGTTGAGAAGCTCATGGGCAATTGGAATGGACAGCTCTAAGATATGTACACAATGATTAAATAGTTGAGACTGAATGCTATGCATTGCTTTCTCATTGCTTCATTCTGATAGTTTTAAAAAACATTTTGCTCTTTTTGTTGTTGTTTGTATTTGTCTATTCAGTGCTTTTCTAGTTGGGTCTATGGTAGCAGAAAGATGAAAGATTCCCCTTGAATGCTATTATAATTTCTCCACATAATCCATAAATGAAAAAAAAAAAAACTTTCCCACAATAAGAAATGTATTTTGCCATTTGGAGTAGAAATTCAATTTTTTAAGTGAAAAGAATTATTAAGTATTAAGTATAAGAATTATTAAGTATTTCATCTTTCAAATATTAATATTTCCATATAATTATATTTTCTCATTCTATTAAGATTAGATTATTTTGTCTAGTTTAAATAGTTAGATTTTATAACTATCTTCTGCAGGATTATATTATGTGAATGTTAAAATTTACATATCATAACCAATTTTGAAAAATGAAATAAAACGTGAGTAATTTTTACTTTGCTATTTTATTGCATAACTGTAGGGATATCATTATTTATGCATATATTTATGTTACTAATTCACATATTCTACAAATTTGTATATATATTATAAATTAAATGCCAAATGATTTTTAAATAAAGTATGATATAATTGTAATTTTATTAGTTTCCAAGAAATTTAAATTTACAACTAACCAAAATGGTCTAAGTGTAGTTAAATTTTACAAGATTTATAAAAATCAATTTATTTGTATTTTATTATTATTATTTTTGGGACGGAGTCTTGCTCTCTCACCAGGCTGGAGTGCAGTGGTGCAATCATGGCTCACTGCAACTTCCACCTCCCAGGTGCACGCAATTCTCCTGCCTCAGCCTCCCAAGTAGTTGGGATTACAGGCACCCACCACCACGCCCAGCTAATTTTTTGTATTTTGGTAAAGACAGGCTTTCACCATGTTGGCCAGTCTGGTCTCAATCTCCTGACCTCGTGATCTGCTTGCCTTGGCCTCCCAAAGTGCTGGGATTACAGGCGTAAGCCACCGCACCTGGCCAGAAAATCAATTTAAAAATCACTATACATTACTAAATTATGTCACTTAAATACACAATTATTTTACTTCCACTATATGAGACATGCAGTTAAAATACACTTGAGCCAATAATAATAGTGATAGAGGTAGGAGACAGACAGACGCTAGGCAGATAGGGGAGGTTGCCTAGAGAACCTCCGACCATCCTGGTCATTGCACAGGGGCTTGTCTAAACATGTGCAGAGTGAAAACTTCCATCCCTTAATGCATGTGCAGTAAGGGAAATAAATCAGTGTGGAGTGGCTCAGATCAAGGGCCCACACACACACTGGAGGAACTGGGTGGAGCCACCAGGAATTTGTGCCTTATGGTGGGGAAGAATCAGGCCCTTTAAGCTCGTGTATGGGAGCCCTGGTATTGTGAAGTGGAAATCATTTTGCAGGATCCCTCTCTTTGCTGAGAACTTGCCTTTTGCTTAATAAAGTCCATCCTCCTCACCCTTCAATGTGTCTGCACGCCTAATTTTTACTGGTTGTGAGATAAGAACCTGGATGTAGCTGAACTAAGGAGCAAAAAATTCTGCTTCATTTTGGCAGCCCATAAGAGGACACGAGGAAGGATGAGTAAAATACAGATCCAAAGATCTCTTTCCCTTTTGTTTCTGACCTTTCTCACCTTCAGACTTTTTCTGAAGGCAAGGGAAACGTCCCCCCACCCGCCATTGCTCTCAAGTGTTTGGAATGTTGCCTAGGTTCAACCCAGTCTTTTCTATGGCATTTTCCTTCCTCTGGGGGGCGCTGTAATGACACCTATCTTTTCTTTTAAACTATGGAGGTGTTACACCCTCACCCCAATGTCCATAGGTGCTCTAGCAGGACAGAAGTATGAGTGACAGCTTCTCACTCCCTTTCCCTCCTGGTTGGGGCACATGGTCATGTCTGCCACATGTGAGTGTGGTGTCCAATGGCCATACAAGGTGGGAATGAGTCACAGCCACTTCCCAGGTCCCCAAGCAGGCTCAAGGGCTCAGGCCTCAAGGGCTCAAGACTCGCTGGCCTGTGTTCCCCACAACACATCCACAGAGTCTTCCCCCTGGCCAAAGGGGTCCTGCTTGGTGTGATAGCAATTAAAAGTTTCTCTCTCTGTTGTAGAAATCCATTTGCATAAGAATAAGAGGTTCTTCTCCTAGACACTCTCCCGACCCGCAATTAAGGTTTTTTTTTGTTTCTTTTTTTGTTTTTGTTTTTCTTTTCTCGTGGCTGTTGGGAGTTAACTTTTATGTGAGAGTTTTTTTCTTGAAAGGACCAGGACCCCAATTCACAGGAAACCCTTTTTCCCTCCCTTGTTTGAGGACTCAATTCCACAGCTTCACCTTAGCATTCAGCCTATGATAAGGAGGCAACAACCAGTCTGGCAAGGGGCACTTGGGGGTCAATGAGTCTATGCACCTCCCTGAGGCAGCTCTTTTGTCCCAAACTCAATTCCAAGTTTCAGGCCGAAGCCCTAGAAAAAGAAAACTAGATCTGAGGGATCCAGAGGCAGATGAACAATGGAAGTTAAAACACACAGTGCAGGTGAGCTGACTAATTCCTGCAAATTAAGCCAAGCTTCCCATTTCATGGAAGAGGACATGCTAATATCCATGGCATAAATGAGGTTTAGGGACTTTGAAGGCTACTGACAGGAGGGGGAAAGACAGCACATGGGTAAGGGCAGATAATCTACCCACTAGGCCCCCTGTTAGCATGGGTGAAAGCCACACTGGCAACCATGACAGTCACCCTGTCCAGGTCGCTAGGACTCAGGGATATAAGGTCAAAAGAAGAAACGAGGACACTTTTTCCTTTTCTGCCTCTCATTCCCCAGGTATTTGCTAGGAAGAAAAAGGAATGAGGGATATCTGGCTCCCTTCTTTCTAGATGAGTAGCCATTCATCTTCAGTCTGTCCCCTTTTCAAATGCATCCTTAACCCTGAAGCTCCTTTGAAAAAAAAATGCATTAGTTTTTCCTTTTTCCTTCTCTGTCCTGTCTTTACAGATGGGTAATTTTGTACCCAAATTACAGGACACTTCCCTCAGATGCATTTTCCAAACTGAGAGAAGTTAATTTCCCAAACCTTAAACTGGTTGGCTTAGAATTTAGATCAGCATAAGGGAACCCAGAAGCTTGACATGCTGGAAAAAGGGTAAAAGATTTGTTACCAGTTGGACTTTGGACCTCCCTCTCCTTGTGCAAAGCAGTTAAAGGAATGATAAGGATAACTGTTTATTTTCTCTGTAAAGATTTTTTTTTTTTTTTTTGAGATGAAGTTTTAGTTTGTCACCCAGATTGGAGTATAGTGAAATCTCCACTTCCTGGGTTCAAGCAATTCTCCTGTTCAGGCTCCTGAGTAGCTGGAATTACAGGTGCATGCGACCACACCCTGCTAATCTGTGTATTTTTAGTAGAGATGGGCTTTCACATTGTTGGCCAGGCTGGTCTTGAACTCCTGACCTCAAGTGATCCACCTGCCTTGGCATCCCAAACTGCTGGGATTACAGGCATGAACCATCACACCTGGCACTAAAATTTTGATTAATGAAAGAATTTATGAGGTTGATATTAAGCTTTAGCCAATCTTGTGTGCTTTGTGTCTCTTAATTGAGGCTTGTTGGGTTCACCTGCTAGGTCACGTTTGATAAAGTTCAAAGCCAGCAATATTGAATGCTTGGCACGACTAAAGTCAGGTAATAAGGGATTTAAAAGGAATTTCTTAAAGAGTGCCCAGCTTATTAAAAGTGGATATCCAAGTTATAACTATATTTAAAGGCCTTTATGTTTTTGTCTTCTTGGATCTTTTTTTTTTTTAATTTTTCTGAAAATAGTTTTTTCTCTCAGTCAACTGAATTGCTTTTCTCCACATAGTATTGCCACTATTAATGCATGCATGTGAGGCTCAAAGATAATTTCTGATGGGCTGGGTCTCCTTGGGAAAAACAGAAAAGGCTCCATGGATTCTATCTGGAAGAAACCTCTGTTTTCCTTATGCAACCCCAGAAATTAGAGGCAAAGAGGTCCTTCTCAAAAGCTGTTTTTGTTTTACAGCTGTACCTGTTTATTAGTCCCTAGAAACTGCATGCTTTCCTAGCCCTGCTCTTAAAGGGTCCCACCTGGAGGCCAATAATCCAATTAGGAGATTGGCAAAAGAAAAGTCTTATAGCTACTAGATCTTCTTCTGTTTGTCCATGTAGTCATATATGTGTTGTGTGTACCTATAAAAAAAGAGCTTGAATTAATTGGCTTAAAAATAAGCACACTGATGAAATTTTTTTTGAAGGAAAAGTAAAAGCTGTAATGGCTTTAAGTTCATATGACCATAATATTTGAAAAACAAAAGCAGTCTTAAAGATTATTGGTAAAATGCAGATGCCATCAAAATGTAAATAGATAGTATAAATTATGCAAGTCAGATACTAGGTTTGCTAAATGTTTTAAGGTTGTAAACTGCTTCTTTGGCCTTTGAAAACTGTTCAATAGTTATATTGAATTCACCCAATTCATAGATATTTGAGGGTACAAACCCATGCCTGTGTTTGGCTTTAAAAAGTCCTATCTGAGATTCCTTGTGGAACAGAGTTCAATCAAAGCCAATTTTAAAAGCCTTTGTAAAAATAATTATTCTTGCTATACTTTATGTGAATAATCAGATCGAATAGAAGACCAATGTTTATTTTGCAAACAACTCAGTCCTATCGGTATTTGCTTTTAACAAAAATGAGGACTGGAGAGAGATAAATTATGTTTCCAAACGTATCATACATTTGTCATTAAATTATAGCCCCAGTAGTTGTTTTTAATTTTTTTGCCTACGTTTTGGAGTAACCCTGTTTATTCCTGTAAACCAAAGAGTGATCTCCAGCTACAATTCAGAAGATACAAAAGGGATGCATAATGCCAAAATCTGGATTAATATTCTAGTTCTGGGCAATTATCCTCCAAATTCTGCCAGGTGATGGGAGTAAATAGGGTGTCCATAACCTAGAGGTTTCTTTTTTGGGAAAATAAAACCAAGGGAGCTAATCAAAGCCATGCCCCATGCACCCAAATCTTAGCACGTGTGACTATAGCCATCAGTTATCTGAGCATGCCCATAGCCTGGGGATTTTTGAGCTGTCCTTATCCCACCCCACTTTTGCTTCTTTTTAATACATGTCTTCTAATAACCCGGTTTGGCTCTTCTGGCCTTCAGGCTATCGAATTCCAAATGGTCATGCAACCAGAGCCTCAAATAATGGCCCCCTTTTATCAGGGACCCTTAGATAGGCCTCTGAGTGATATCTGACGGCTGTTCCCAAAAGAGCACCCCTTGTCAGCAGGAAGCGTTGAGATTGGTCATCATCCTTATCCTTATATTAAATAAGAATTTTTTGTCTCAGAAATTTTAGTTCACTCCTCTTTATAATAGTCCATTTTTCTACATAATATTTTTCAGCAGTACCAGTCCCAACCATCTCTCTGCCTCCCAGGCTGTAAATGTAGAATACTAGCAAGGAAAAATCTCCAGCTCTGAGCTCAAGTCCTGAGAGTTTTTCTAAGTATTTCTGTCATATTAATTAAAAACAATCTTGTCCAAATTGTAATTTCCACATAGGAGGAAATAGGGTTGGGAGAGGAACAGGCCAAATGCTCATTATTATTTTTTCCCTTCACTTTAGAGAAGTAGTGTCGAGTTTGGCAGTAGACATTAGTCTTTCCCAAGACTTCCTGTCTTTTACTAACCTTAGTATGTGTTATGGGTCCTATGCAAATTTAAGGGATCCTCTAGGGCTCCATACCCCATAGAACTCAGCAAGTTTACTTTAAGAGCACGAAATCAGAATAGAGTGCTACTTACCTTTTGGGAACTAGAAAAGGCATGAGGCTTTGTTCACTCCATAGCCTGCCTCTAGACAGAAGGAGTTCACAATCTAGGGACACACTGATGAATGAAATGCCAATAATATCCCTGGCTGTTCTTTGAATTTTTCTTTGAACCATGGTATAATTGACATGCAGTAAACTGGAAATACTTACCATGTACAACTATATATACATATATATGCATGCTTGTATGGTGTGTGTATATATACATATTAACATTATACATACATAAACATTAAGTATGGTTAAACTTTTTAACTTTAGGTATTCAAATAGATGTGTAATGGCATGTCATTGTGGTATTTTTTTGTCTATTAATATGATATATTACATTGATTAAATTTCAAATGTTGAATCAATCTTGCATTCCAGAGGTAAAACACATTTGGTCACTATTCATTGTTCTTGCAATATATTACTGCATTCATTATGCTAAAATTGTGTTAAGAAGTGTAAGACTCACTATGTCAAAAATGTATTTAAAATCTTTCAAGACACATACTTTCATTTATTTCTTAGTTTATTTTTTAATCACAGTATAGCTATTTATTTTATTATCTTTGTCATTGCCACTATGTGATTAATAGGAAGTCATAATTTTCATCTGAATGACTGCATGCAAATTTATGATTACCTACTTTTTCCATTATTAAAGTTAAGACTGGAATGTTGACATTCAACATACTTTTATTCTTTGAACAATGTATATGTACATATACATACACACACACACAAGCATGCATATATATGTATATATAATTGTATATATACACACACACACATATATATATTTACACATACATACACAATCCATGAAACAACATTCAAGGTAATGAATATATTTCCATGACCAAATTATCTTGTGCCCCAAATGTAATCATGTTCAGTAGCTCCTAAACTCCTAGGCACAAAAAACACAGATAAGCTATCTTTCCCTACAGGTTAATTTGCATTTCTTAAAATTTTATGTAAATGAAGTCATACTAGAAGTGCTTTGGTGGGGGAGGGGGAGAGAATTACTGTCTTTTTTTCCACTGAGAAAATTTATTTGAGATGCATACGTGTGGTTGTATATATCAGTAGCTAATATGTCATTGTCTAGTTTTGTTTAACCATTTATCTATTAAGAGGTATTTGTGTTCTTTCCTGTTTTGGCTACCTCTAATAAAATTGCTGTGGATATTTGTTCATTGCTTTTTGTATAGATATGTGCTTTTCACTTCTCTTGAGTAAAAACCTAGGAGGGAAATAGCTAGATCACATGGTAGGTATATGTTTAATGTTCTAATAAAGTATAAAACTATTTTTCAAACAGATTTTGCCATTTTACATTTCTATCAGCAGTGTACGAGCCTTAATATACTTCACGTACTCCTGAACATTAAGTATGGTTTAACTTTTTAATTTTAGGTATTCAAATAGGTGTGTAATAGCATGCCATTGTGGTATTTTTTGTATATTAATATGATATATTACATTGATTAAATTTCAAATGTTGAAACAATCTTGCATTCCAGAGGTAAAACACATTTGGTCACTATTCATTGTTCTTGCAATATATTACTGGATTCATTATGCTAAATTGTGTTAAGAAGTGTAAGACTCACAATGTCAAAAATGTATTTCAAATCTTTCAAGGCACATACTTCCATTTATTTCTTAGTTTATTTTTTTAGTCACAGTATAGCTATTTATTTTATTATCTTCGTCATTGCCACTATGTGATTAATAGGAAGTCATAATTTTCATTGGAATGGCTGCATGCAAATTTATGATTACCTACTTTTTCCATTATTAAAGTTAAGACTGGAATGTTGGCATTCAACATACTATCATTCTTTGAACAATTTTCATGCTATCAATTACCTTATAAAAATGGTATTTTTTAATAAATCTTGATGCATATTCTAAGACAATATATCAATTTATAACGTTGTATGAGAGACAATCTTATAAATATTGGGCATTATTCTTTTTTTCAATAATTTCTTAGCTAAATGGGCAAATTTCATCTTGATAATATATTCCCATTTCTGGAGATATTTTTGAGTCAAAATTATTTTAAATGCTTATTTTCCATTACTACATTTTATTTGTAAGCTAAATGTTTTTGTTATCAATCTTTACTTTTACTTATAAGTTGTTAGCTAATTGGAAAAATGTACACATTTATTATACACATTTTCTCTGTTTTGTCATTTTTGTTGTTATAGCAAATTTAGAGGAAAATATAATGTATTATTTATTTGGATGCAGATAACTTTTATCTATTACTTTGTGTTTCTTGTATTTATATTAATTTTAGAAAATGATGCTTTATTCAGTTTACTAGTATTTAGTTTTATGTTTGGCAATTTTATCATCTTATGGTGATATAATTCCTATTTTTTTTAGTCTAATCAATTAATTCTTCAGCTATTTATTTGTCAATGTTCTGAAGAGTGTGTATGAAATCTATTAATTCTCTCATTTTTAATGAAACATTTCAACCCTTTGTCTGAATGTAACTTTTTTTCATAGTAATTTTATTTTATCACTTTTTTTTAATCATACTGTATTTTTCTATATAAGAGTGTTTTTCAGGGCTACTTTGTCCCAACTAACCATCTGTCTTTGCCTCTGCTAGTAACAGATGGTTTTAATTATTGTTTCATTACAATTAGCACTTTGTAATGTTGATAAATATCTATCAGTGTAAATACAGAGAAGAAATAACTAGGTTGTTAAAGAAAAGTTATTCACAAAAAGCAAAAAAATTAGAGTGTATTGTGGTGTAATCATCCACATAGCTTGAAAATTGGTCTCACTTGATTGATTAAACTCTATTTTTTCAATTATGCTTAAATGAGATTGTTCATGTTTATCTTCATCAGGTAAGACTGAATGTGAAAACAGTATGACAATACACAGCATGGCAGGTATTTTTAGAACAACTGTTTTGACTCTTAATCTTTTATTTCTTCTACTTTCTCTGTTGTACCAGGCATTAAATATTCCTGTCACCCTCATATGACTTGTAATAGTTAAAAGTAGTACAAAAGTAGACATAGGTTAAGATAATGAAATAAATAAAATTGTTGAACAGGTTTGAAACTGACATCATTATTCATTACAAGTTTATTGTCTGATGCTGTGCCCCCACCCAGATCTCATCTTGAATTGTAGATCCCGTAATTCCTGGGAGGGACCTAGTTGGAGGTGATGGAATCGTGGGGGCAGATCTTTCCTATGCTGTTCTCATGATAGTGAGTAAGTCTTGCGAGATCTGATGGCTTTATAAAGAGGAGTTCCCCTGCACACACTCTCTCTTGCCTGCCTCCATGTAAGATGTCCCTTTGTTCTTTTTTCATTTACTGCCATGTTTGTGAAGCCTCTACAGTCATGTGGAACTGTGAGTCCATTAACCCTCTTTCCTTTATAAATTAGCCAGTCTTGGGTATGTCTTCATTAGCAGCATGAGAACAGACTAATACAATGTCTCCTACTGAAAACAGAAAATAAAAATAACTACATGTCCTCTATATATATATGTTAACATATCAAATGAAATGATTTACTCTAGTTAGCTGCATATCTATGCCTAACCTATCTCTATATATAACTAAAATAGACACAAGCACACAACTTGTTATAACAATATAGCTATTCTACAAATCAATATATTAATACATGAAATAGAAACACAGAGATCAACAATATGAGGTCTTACTGAGCAAAATAAAAATAGTGATTATTTCATAGCGAGAATGCAAGACTTATTTTGTCATTCATCTCTAAATTAATGTCAGCAAAAAATTTCACTTATGGGAGTACAGTTACCTTTAAGGGCCCACAGAACTGTTTGTATGTACAAGACTCCACCCACTCAAAAACAATCAGAGAAGGAAGAATGACAGACGAGAAAGCGTTCCTCAAACCATACATAAGGCATCTTATATATCGGTAATAAATGGCCTCAAAAATAATTAAAGAAAACATTTCCACTTCCAATAGCTTAAAAATGCAGAAGTTTTAAATTTAACAAAATAATAATATTTGTATATTGGAAACTGTATATCATTGTTAAAAGACACTAAAGAAAATTTGAAGACTTGGAAAGACACCCATATTCACAAGTGAAATATTTAATATTTTTAAGATGGCAATATTCCCCATATTGGTGTACAGATTTAACATAATTCCTACCAAAATTCAAACTGGCTAGTCTGCAGAATTACAAACCTTTGCAAAACTCCACTGGGAAATGCAGGAGACGTGGAATAACCAAAACAACTTGAATATAAACAAAATTGTAGGATTCACATCTCTCTATTTTTAAATTTACTACAAACCTACAGTGATAAAGACTGTGCAATACTGGTATAAAGATAGATGATAGATACATAGATAGAAAGATAGATAGATAGATAGATAGATAGATAGATAGATAGATAGATAGATAGATAGATAGATAGATAGAAAGAATGAATTTGAGAGTCCAGGAATAACCTCTTATATTTAGGGCAAATAATATGGGGCAAGTCTGCTAAACAGTTCAACAGAGAAGAGTCTTTTGGACAAAAGGTGCTGAGACAACTGGAAATCCACGTGCAAAGAACAAAGTGGCATCCGTGTCCTGCCAACACCATATTCAAAAATTCCTTTAAAATGGATACAAGCTAAAACTATAAAACTTATGATGAAAACACAAGAGTAAATATTTGTAATTTGGAATTAAGTAACTGTTTCTTAGTTATGAGACCAAAAGCACAAACAAAAAAGAAAAAAAGTTGATTAATTAGACTGCATCAAAATGCAGAATGTTTGTGTTTCAAAGGATACTGTCAAGAAAGTGAAAAGACAATCTGCCGGTCTACAGGACGGTGAAAATATTTGCCAGTCATACATCTGAAAAGGGACTTATATCCTGAAGACATAAGAACTCTGATGCCTCGATAATAAAAGCAAATACCTAGTTAAAAACTGGTACAGAATTTAAATAGACATTGCATCAAAGAAGATTTGCAAAAGGACAGCAAGTAAATTAAGAATGCTCAAAATTAATAGCTATTAAGGACATGCAAATCAAAACCCCAATGAGAAACTACTTCACACTCATTATGATGGTTATAATAGAAAAGACACACAAAACCAAGTGGTGGCAAGAAATTTAAAGTGGTATGGCTGCTTTAGAAAACATTTCATCAGACTGAGCAACTGGCCAGTCACGGTGGGTCATGCCTGTAATCCTAGCACTTTGGGAGGCCATCGCGGGCTGACTGCCTGAGCTCAGCAGTTCGAGACCACCCTGGGCAACATGGCAAAACCTAGTCTCTACTAAAAATAGCCGGGTGTGGTGGCACATGCCTGTAATCCAAGGTGCTCGGGAGGCTGAGGCATAAGAATTGCTTGAACATGGGATGGGGAGGTTGCAGTGAGCTGAGACCATGCCACTGCACTCCACCCTGGGCAAAGGATGAGACTCTGTCTCTGGGGGGGGGGGGGGCGGGAACATACTGGGCAATAAAGTGAGACACTGCCTTTACAAAAAATCAAAAAAGATAGTCAGGTGTGATGATCCAGCTACACAGGAGGCTGAGGCAGGAGGGTGGCTTCAGCCCAGGAGGTCCAGGCTGCAGTGAGTTATATTTGTACCACTGCAGTCCAGCCGTGGTGACACAGCAAGACCCTATCAAGCAAGGAAGGGACAGGAAGGGAAGGGGAGGGGAGGGGAGGGGAGGAGAGGGGAAGGGAAGGGAAGGGAAGGGGAGAAGAAGGAGAAGGAGAAGGAGAAAGAGAAGGAGAAGGAGAAGGAGAAGGAGGGAGGGAGGGAAGGAAGGAGAGAAATAAACCAATTCATCAGTTTCTCGACGTGTTAAACATAGGGCTATCATAAAATGCAGCAATGCTACATCCAGGTATACTCAAGAGAAATGAAAAAATGTGTCCACAACAAAAACATTACAAGAAAAATGATATCAGCACATTTCATAATAAAGTGATTAATAGATAAATACATTTGTGGCATGACCACATAATGGAATATTATTCAGCAATAAAGATAAAAAAAGCAACATGAATAAATTTTGGAAACATTATGCTAAGTGAGAGAAGCAAGTTACAAAAGACTTATCTGGTTCCATTTATATAAAATGCTTGGAACAGGCAGACTTACAGAGATTAGTGGTTGCCTAGACTGGAAATGAGTTTCTGGAGGAGTGGGGTGTACCGTCAACTGGAATAGCATTTCTTGTTGTAGAACAAAATCGTTCTAAGATTAAATTTTGGTGATGTTTGCACTTCCTTGTGAATTTACTAAAAAGCTTTGCATTGTATACTTTAAATAAGTGAATTGTGTGGTATTTTGAGTGTAAATCAGTATTACTTTCTGTTTTTAACCAAAATTCTTGTTTAAAAAATTACATTGGGAAATTTAGTAAACAGTTTTTAAAAAGGTGTGAAAGCAAAAATACTGTGTTTTTATTGTATTTTCAAATCAATATGTCTGGCACATAATTATCTATGTTTTAAAAGCAGGAAGTCCATAAAACAAACTTTAAGTTAGTTTGAGTCATAATGTAATATAATCCAGATTAATGGTATTTTACTGCATTACAATATATAAAAAAGAAAGAATAAAAGTATATGTAAATCATTGGCTGAATTGCTTTCTGGCAGTAACTGGAAGTTTTAAGCAGCTAAACAGGAAGGTATTATAAGTAATGTTGAGATGAACTGAAGTGCACAAGAGAAGGTGTATAGGTTATGTACAAATACTATAGCATTTTACACCAGTGACTTGAATGTATTCGAATTTTGTTACCTACAGCAGATCTTGGAACCAATCCCCTGTGGGTACCAAGAACACACTATACTGTTCTATTGATCTGATACCCAAGATTGCTAATAAGCGACCAAGGGGCGAGTAGCATAGACATTGTGAGTATCCTGGACAAACAGCTGGTTCACGTCCTGGATGGGATGGAGTGGAATTGCAAGATTTCAAGTTGAAAGGCTCAAACTTGCAGGTGGAACTTATGAATTGTTCATTTCTGGAAATTTTTATTTAACATTCTCAAACCGAGGTTGACTGTGGGTAATGGAAGCTGCAGAAAGTGAACCTACAAGTAAGGGGGGACAACTGTGTATTTATTTAGTGGATAAAAGAATTGAATTTTAGAAAATACGAAAATTAGCCGGCTGTGTTGGTGGGTACCTGTAATCCCAGCCACTCGGGAAGCTGAGGCAGAATTGCTTAAACCCTCCAGGAGACGGAGGCTGCAGTGAGCTGAGACTGCACCATTGCACTCCAGCCTGGGTGACAAGAGTGAAACTCTGTCTAAAAAAAAAAAAAAAACAATAAAAATAAAAAAGAAAGAAAGAAACAAAAAAGAAAGAAAAGAAATAAATAATTGATGTCGAGAAAATTTTTGTCAGATTGGAAATTACATACATTGAGAAGTCCTGTTTACATTTGTGGAAAGTCACGTAGCCATTATATAGTAGAATGACTCTTTTTTCCTCCCCCCAAACAGAAGAGTTTGTCTAATCCTCAAAGAATTGTTTTTTTCCCCCAAATATCCCTCGCTTGTCAGTGTGGCAGTATGAATTGGACAATCATTAGCATCTAACTGCTTTGAGCATTTCTGCAGTTCTGGCTGGATCATTATAATTCTAACCGAATATATCAAAGCAGTTGGATTTGCAAGAAAATTAAATTAATTAAAATTATATCGATTATAGGAAAACCTCTATTTACTTTTTCAAATTGCCTATGAAAGAAAAGGTGCACTCTTGGTCAAGCTCTTTAAATATTTTTGTACAAATAAAAATTTTTAAAGTAAAGAATCATAGCAAATATTAATTGCCAAAAGTGCATGTGGCAGGTTGAGAGAAAAAAAAAGAGAGTAGTTTGTAAGCCTTGGTATCTCACAGAATGCTAGATTACTCAAGCAGCTGAAATTGATTTTAATGTCTGCAATTCACCTTATGTTTGTAACAATTCATATGCCAATATTGTTGGTAATATGGTAATTTTCTTTCTTTTATATTTAAATCTCCTTAGCTTTTCCAACATCTAACACAGGAAATGTTTTTTGAATAAATGAATTAATAGATGGCTTACTTCCTCATTTATCTGAGGTCCTGAAATTGTATCTTGAACAATTTACAGACTGGCTGGTTTCATGGATAAAGAGGTGTGAAATATGGGAAGAGGATTAAATATAAGAAACCCACAGGAGTTTTTGAGATCGAACAAAGTATTTTGCAATTGGCTATCAACTGCTGCAAGTGGCATTACAAACTCCACTGAAAGATATTAAACTTATTTTTTGTATTACCTTCTGAATCACATTATATAACTAAAGGGAAATATATATATACACACACACACACAAATGTATCTACATATAAACTGAAGAGAAATATAATAGTGGGTTATAGCAAAGGACAGAATTTGAGGGTTAACTTGGAGACGATAAAAGAGAATGTTTTTTGAGAAAGCATATTTTGAAGTACAATAAAGTGAAGAAGAGTATATTATGATGTCAAGTCTGTATTTATGTAAAAATTCCACAATAAAGATTCTGACATTTCTGCTGTAAAATAAATTTCTTGAAAAAAATTACAAAACTTCACAAACTGAAACTTTGAGATTGAAAAGCAATGTGGCAATAGTGAGGTAAGATTCAAGACTCGACTCTGGACCAGATTGAAGACTGGCTGAAAAAGGGAAGAGATGAAAGCACCTCACCATAAGACATGCCCTCTAGTACCATGTCAGTTTGTCATTGCCATGACAATGATCTGGCAGTCACCAGGCTTTTTCTAGAAGTTTCTGAATAACCCACCCCTTAATTTGCATGTAATTAAAAGTAGGTGTCAATGTGACTACAGAACTGCACCTCAGCTGCTACTCTCAGCACACTGCTTGTGGAGTAGCTGCTCTGCAGGAGCATTCACAGAGCTGTAACACTGCCACCTCAATAAAGCTACTTTCTTTCACTGCAGAGTTGTTCTTGAATTCTTTCCCAAGTGAAGCCAAGAACCTCCTTAAGCTAAGCCCCCATGTTGGAACTCACCTGCCCAGCATCAATAAGTTCTGGCAGCTCCACAAATCGTTCCAATGTCAATATAAAATAAGCTACCACCATTGATTTTAAGCTCCTATGGTCTGATAAATATCTGAGAGAAAGTACATCAATGGTCTTAAATTATTGGTTTTTTTGTTGTTGTTGTTGTTTATTAGTATTACCATTGCTATTCTAATAGTTAAATACGAAGAAGCCTAGACAATGCCTTGAAGTCAGTGGGGCAGGAGACAAATAAGAGGATTGAGGAGAGTGGAGAAATTAGCTGAATCTCATGTACACAATGAGAGCCTCATTGTATTCCTCCCACAGCATATCCCTGTATACACCATTTCCATTTTATTGTGGGACTCTGTTGGGCACCACCTTTCTCAGTGAGTGCTTCTCTTATAGTACCCAAGTCATTAGCGTATGTTAAGTTTCTAGACTATTTTATCTCTTTCAGTCATAGGAGCAGTTTTAATTAATGCCCAATATCAGTCCAATATGGCATGTGTCATATCATTGTGCTTGGAAATTTCTAGTCCAAAATCCCAAATATTGTTGCTGAGTGGTGATACCCAAAGGGCTTTCTCATAAGCTTCAGTCTGTGGAATTGCAAGTTGCAGATACTTTCAAAATCATATTTGAATGTGGATCTAAATGGCCAGAATTCATCAACTGAGCCACTGTTTTCAATTCAGGCATAACCTGCAATTGTTTGGACCCCAAAGCCTATGGGAAAATAGTTTTTGAGTGGAAAACTTGAAACACTAAACACCTACGAAAATTTTCAACCAAAACACTGCCAACAACAAGAGCAATAATTGGTACACGGGGAAGTGACTTGAACTTCTCCCAGAAGATGGAGAGTGCTACAGCAGGTATCAGAACTAAACAAAGCAATCAAGTGACCAATAAGGCAAGACTTTTCTTGGAGCCCTGGGACAAGGCTAATGGAAATGAGGCTTGAAGATGGGGGCTGTGATTAAAAGCAGACACTGAAGGCAGCAAACACCAGACCAACAAGGCATGGGTGCATCATTTTGAAGAGGAATTTCACGTGCAGGTATTATTTTTCATAAAATAAAGTGAAAAATGCCCCTGTTCCCTATGCAATTTCTGTCTTGTTGAATGTAATAAATCTGTTGCCCTTATGCTGACTTATCCTGTCTGGAGAAGATTGGTTTTCAATATGCTTCCTAGCTATTCTGACGTAATTTTCACATTTATCAAGCACATATGAGCTAATTGATTTCATACCAATTTCACACTAGTAATCAAATAAATGCAAATTATAAAATTAAGAAATCATTTGCAAGTCCTTTCTAAATAAATCTACATTGGATCAATCTATAATTGCTTTTAATTTTTCAACCCCCTCCCATACCTTTTAAACACCAGTACAAAATTTCTCCACTCTCCTCAATCCTATTTGACTCCTGCCCCACTGATTTCAAGGCATGGTTTAGGCTTCTTTGTATTTAACTATTAGGATAGCAATGGTAATAATAATAAACAAAAGAAAACAATAATTTAAGACCATTGATGTACTTTCAGATATTTATCAGACCATAGGAGCTTAAAGTCAACGGTGGTAGCTTATTTTATATTATATTATGAGTCTGACATGATCTTAGGAACATGAGTTTTCTCATAATTTTTATTAAATAAATACATGAACGAACAGGATGGAGAAGCCCTGTATATCAGACTCGATGAATACAGGATACAGGGAAAAGCCTGAAGGAGACACATCGTGGAGTTTGAGATTCAGGCTAAAAGGGTGAGTCACCTGAGGGATTAAGAATTTTCTTTAAGTATCTACTATGCTTTATTCAAACTAGATAGTTTACGCATTTTAAGTTGGGAAGAATAGTATCATTTCTAAGCTATTTGAAAAGTATCATTTATCTTTGACATATTTAGTTTCAAATAATTACTTAGAAATTATGCTGCTCTATATCCAATTACTTTAAATAATTTCTCTGAAGTATTCATTATACATATGATAATGATTGTGATTCAGTATTTTTGACATGGATTATATTCTGAAATGAGAGAGTCTGTCCTATGCAACGTAAATGTTCTTGATATAAGTATTAATTTCCTTTAAACTGATGAAGCATACATTTCCTTCATTACAATCATTTCAAAATGCTGTTTTTTAACATTATAGAGTTGTTTTCTCTTACTGGAGATCTGTCATCTGTTTCATGTTCACAAAAAATACTATTTAGCAAACAATTTAAATAGTACAATATATAGATCGCTGACAGATATTAAGGTCCACTGATGCCACCTGTAGATCTACTATAAAATAATTTGTGTTCATGTAATTCTGTTCCATAATTGCTCATATGTAATACTTCAAAAATGCAATGATGCATTAGCCATTTATTCACATGAAAATGATGGTTACATCAAATTCACAATTTATGTCAAACAGGATGTCCGTACTTTTTGTCTGTTTTGTTCTTTCCTTGCTTTCGATTTCATTACAATTTTACTTCTTGAACATGTCACTAAAATTGCCTTAGAGATCTGAGAGACAAAATATAAGTCGAGAATAGAAATGAAGAAGGTGACAAATTGTGGTATTTGCAGCTATCTCAAGTCCATTATCTTCTGACTGTAGTCCTTTTCTTTCCTCCCCTCTGTAAATCCACTACTTTCAGATTACTGCAGGGTAACTTGCTCTATCATTGCCTCCACTTATGGAAGAAAGTTGAACCTCTTGAGCAAGATGTTGAATCAATATTATTGTTATAGTACTCAAAATAAAAGCAACACTAAAGTATAAATTTGTGTCTAGTAAAAGCAAGGTCAGTTTTTGAAAAGAAAAAGCAGAGGTACTTACCATAGCTCTCTATATTTTTCCTAAATATTAATACAAATTAAAATACTTTTCAAAAATTGTTGAACCAGACATGTTTTATATACAACTTAATTTTAAAACAAAATTGAAAGTATGAATTTTCATTTATTTTACCTGTTTATATTTACTGTCCTCAAATACATAAAAAATAGTAAGCAAAATAAATAATATCTCCGACATATTTAATAACTAACATATTAAAAACCTGTGCATATATATATATTTATTTCTATCAACTCTGGGTTATCCTGCATCTCTGTCTGCTTTTAATACATATTGTTCATGCTTGTTAGTTTCCAGTAACAAGCAGGTTCTTAATTTGTGGACATTTCAGTTTTCCATTGTCAGCCAATGAAGGAATACATGCTAAATAATTGTGCCCTACCTTTTACATTTTGAATAGTAAACATATTAACAATATATGACTCAGTTGCTTTCTCCCTCATTAATATTATCGTCACTAGCATTTCTTGGTTCTTCATGTCTTTACTTCTCTGGTTTGCACAGCATAAAGCCCAAGAAAGGATCTGAGATCCTCAATTAATAAGCAGGCAATTCAAGGCCAAGCTTTCCCACCTATTTTTCAGGATGACTTATGACATTACCCTAAGTTCTCCACATATTTTCAGAAATAAACTCAGGCATATCTAAAGTGATGGCTTAAAATTAGTTCTAAATGTACAATCTCCTCAATACTTCCATAAAATGATATTTTACATAACTGATAAACTTGATATGTGGCATTTTTGAAGTTTACTGTCATTGTTTTCCCCAACATGTCAAGTAATGAAACTTTTGGATTTAATTAAAATCATTTTGAATAAATTCATCAGCTATTTCTTGAATATAAAACTTGTGGTCAGTGCTAAACTAAGTGTGATATAGGATTAAAAATATACAAAACTTAAAAGTCAAAAAGTTCCTATGACTTGGAAACAAGCAGAGGCATACAATATAAACAAACATAATGCAAAATAAAGCACTAAGAATTGAAAGTCAAAATAGGCACTATTACTTTAGGAAACATATTTTTTTGCACATTTTGAAAGAACAGAATGAATGTATATTTGAAAAAATATTTTTTATTTGATATTTTAAACTATTTTTCAGGAATTATGTTTAATAATTTATTTACCTTTGCAACACCTAACTTTATATTTGAAGAAAAAAAAGTTAGTTACAAAAAAGAAAACTGTCAACTAGCCACCATGTTTCTCCAGCCTCTTAGACTGATTTATTGCTCTTTTCACTAACGTTATCTACAATCATGTCTCTATTTTATGTCAATCTATATTCATTATCATATTTATATCTATATCTGTAGTGCCTATATCTGTATTTCCTTCTACATGTATTGCTAAACTTATTTCTATCTATATCTATGTATTTATTGATATCTATATTTGTGTCTATATACCTTCATACATGATTATTGTTTCCCTAAACTACAATGTATATGGTGGATGTATATAGCCAGTACCTAAAAAATGTCCCTAGCATCTGGTAAGTATGCAAAAAAAAAAAAACGAATAAAATATTAAACATAGATTTATAATAAATCATATGTCACTCATTTCAGTAATGCACACTCATTTTACAGCTCCATTCCCTTCTGAATTATAATATTTAGATGAGTTTATCACATAACGGGATAAGCTTATGCTATATGAAGTCTAAAAATTAAATTGCCTTCTCCAGCTAACTGCCCCATCAAATAGGAAAGAGTTGTTTATTCTTTTACAAATGTGAATAATTTTACACAAAAAGTTTCATAATTGTTGTCCTACCTAACATAATAAAAGGAGGAAGGAAAGTAAACTTAGTTACAAATAATAGTAAGAATAGGTACCTATCATTTTTTGAAGGAGATTTTTTTGTTTTGTTTTGTTTTTTGGTTTAAGCTCTGCATCTCAGTTTAAAAGTTTATTTGGAAAGGCATACTTGGAAATTAAAACTCATTTCAGACCTTCTGGAATGCAATTGCATTGGTACTATAAGAGAGAAGCAAAGGTGTCATGTATTTATCTTCCCCATGGCTCAAAATCAATACAAGCCACATATGACTACGCACGGTCCACTTTTGTCTTCATGGTGCCTTGTTTTGTACAATTAAAGAAAGCTCAGTTAAAGAAAGCCAATTTTAAAGTATATTAAATGTTGGTAGAAAAAAAAATCTCCCTGGTAGATTCAGGTCTGTGAAAAATGACTTCTTAAAGGGATAGTATTATTTTACACAGGCTTGAAAGAGCATCTAGCCTTTCTAGAGATTTCAAAGATTCCTGGCATTAAGCAGATGGAGGGTAGTTATCTGAAATTAAAGCTAAGATACACTTTGGTGCCTTCCCAAGTTTGGGAACATATGACAGAAGTTTAATAGAATCGAAATACATTACCCCACTCTAGGTAAAAAAGATAGCCAAGTGGTATTTTAGTTTGACATGATTGAGTGGTATGCATGTCCCTAAGATTAATATTATTCTATTGTAGTTAGCATGGATTGTGTACTGACTTGATTCATAATTTACTTCTACTTGGAAAGAAAGAGGATAAGCTGGATCAAAGCCTGCTGGAGAATGAATTTAAAAATGTTTGATTCTCATCATCCAAAACATCATCCTGAGTAAACACTTCCATCACCTTGTCATCCAGTAATTAAATAGTCTGGTTGCTTTTGAATTCGTAGCTGATGGACGTGCTTGAGACTGTCATTATTACTCCAGGAATATCCACACATTTTGAACAGCAACCACGTTCACACCCCCAAATACCCTGGTAACAAACTGTATATTCACCCTTTGATAATTTTACTCTAGCAACAACTGATTGATATGAGTTTGGCAATAATGAGTCTGCAGTGGGAGCAGAGAGGCAGTGGAAGTCAGTGGAGAAAATGAGGTGAGGAATTGAGGCAGTCAAGTATAAGGAGGTTCCCAGAGAAACTCCAACTGACCTGCGCACTGAAAGAAAGGGGTGGAGCCTCGGAAGTTAGCATCTTTTGCAGCGGGAGGAGCTTGGCCTCTCCTGTTCTGGGGTGGTAACCTGGGATTCCATCTGTGAGGTGGGAACCCTACTAGAAACCTACTAGCAGGACTCTTGCTTTGCTGAGAGTCTCTGTTTCCCCCCTGCTTTTTTTTTTTTTTTCCTTTTCATCCAATAGACCTTATCCTTCTCAGCATTCAAAGTGTCTGCAAGCCTAATCTTTCAGGGTCGTGTGACAGGAACCCGGCTTTTAGCTGAACTAAGGAGAAAGTCCTACAACAGAATTTAGGACTCAAAATTGTATGTTTAGATATAGTTTTCCCAAACAGTCACAAGAAATAAACAACAAATATCATCAACTGCTTGCCCATTTCTAACATTCACGTATTTGTTTTGTGTTTATGCGTGTTGATTTCCTGATCTTCAAATTGGTTTTGCTTTTCTATAGTGATGATTTTTTTTCAATTTTTTGGTATGTTTTCTTTTTTATCATGTCTAATTTAATATTACATACATATATATATATATATATATATATATAAAATGAGCTTATAAACCAAGTAGATCACAGTGCTCGTTAAGACAGTAATATTATTAATAGAAACTGTGGTACCTGGAAAATTCTAGGCAGATGCTAGGTGTGGGGATGCGGGGTGGAAATGCAGTTTCCATCATCACTTTGAATTGAAAATACTATGAGAGCTTAGACTAAATGTTTAAAATATACCCTGAAATTTCTTTTGCTGAAACTTAAAATGTACTTAGTTGTAAGGAATGAGTATGTATTCCCAGATAAAGATAAGCAAGGGGACAAATATTATGAAACAACAAACAGAAAACCTAGTCAGCTGCTCTAAGGACATATAATTTCATTTATATTGAAAATTATACTTTAATTCTTACTGTGTATGATATGAGATATCATGGTAATAACACATTGGCAATGGTTTAGTGAAATGAGATTTTTTTCTCTCGTTATAGAATAAGATGAGTTTTATACATTTTTCTCTTTTTCTAAAATTCTACCTCCCATATTCCAGGTGATGTGCTGGTTGCTGATGACACACTGATATACATTCTGGTGATGCAGCCAGTTCATTGTAGGGCTTGTAATCTGTATTGGGAAACATAAACATTGGAAATAGTTTATGACCAGTTTGAATTTAACTAAATATATATATATATGTCAAAGTTCTACAAAGTAGAGAATATGTACCAGGGCACATTTAAGGAAATTACACTCTTCTGGGGAATTATGGGTGGCTTCCATGAGAAAGTAATGTTTATTTAAGCATAGACTTGAGGATATTTTGACAAAATCTAGGCAAAGAGAGAGGAAAGATGTGTGGTTGGGCTGTGTATTTAACCCTCTGAGCAGACAATAATGCTGGACTCTCTGTCTCATCCTGCCTCCATACATTATTTGGTTTTTGAAACAGAGAAGTGAAAACAGTGAAGTGGCTGAGTTTTTTTAAGAACATTCTCAGACCCTTTTTATCCTATATTAGGTTGAAAGGAGCCTTTAATAGAGTTCATAATTTTGGCTATTGCCTAGCAAATGTATATGGAATTTATTTGGAAATATAAATAACCCTTAAGAATAAATCGTATTTATTTAATTGCAGAAAAATAAAAATAATTTAAAATTTAAGGAAAACTTAGTGTTGATTATTTAGGAAACATTGGAAACATTAATAGAAAACATTAATACTTTGAAAGAGCTTTGTTTATCTATAATCAGTTTCAATCTTGTATTTTTCTGACAGCTGGTGTTTCTTCAAAGCTTCTTAACATCTCACTTATTTTTTAAGAGCTTTATTGATGTATACCACATATATCATACAATTGTCCATTCAAATTATGCAATCTAATATTTTTAGCATATTCTTTTAGCTGCAAAACCATCATCACAATCTAATTTTAGGAAATGTCTCCATTACCTAAAATAAATGACATACCAATTACCAGTCATTCCATGCTAAATTGAACACCCAGTTCAGCCCTTGACAACCACTTAAATATTCACTATCTATATGGATTTACCTATTTGGGGCATTACATATAAATGGAATCAAGCAATATGTGATCTTTTGTTATGGGTTTATTTCATTTAATATTTATATAGATATCTATATAGATAATATCTATATAGATAGATCTGGAAAACATATATTAGTACCTTATTCTGTTTTCCCCCCTAAATAATATTTCATTGTGTAGATGTGCCACATTTTATGTATCCATTCGTCACTTGATGGGGATTTGGGTTTTTTCTTTTTTTTGGAGATTATGAAAAATTATGCTATTAACACTCATATAAAAGTTTTTGTATGGTCAAATGTTACCATTACTTTTAGGTATATATTTTGAAATGAAATTACTGGGTCATAAGGTACATCTGTGTTTAACATTTTAGAAACAATACGTTATTTTTCAAAACAGTTGTGCCATTTTATATGCCCTCCAGTAATGTATGAATATTCCAACTTTTCCACAACCTCGCCAACACATTTTATTGATGCTATTGCTGGCTTTTTAAATTTTATCATCCTGGTAGATGTGAATTCATCTTTCACAGTGTTTTTTGATTCCCATAAAACTCATGGTTAATAATATTGAGCATCTGTTCATGTGATTATTGGCCATTTGTCTGTATTTCTTTTGGATTAATATCTGTTTAAATCCTTTGTCATTTTTCAAATGGGTTGTCTTGCTGTTATTGGGCTGTAAGATGTTTATATCTTTCAGGCACTAGATACTTGTCAGATAGATGATTTGCAAATTGTTTTTCTCATTCTCCGGGCTGTCTTTTCACTTTCCTGGTGGTATTCCTGGCAGTATACAAGTTTTTAATTTTTATGTAATTGAGTTTATCTATTGTTCCTTTGATTTTTGTGCTCATGATGTTGTAAATAAAAAAATATTTCTTAACTCAATTTCAAGAAATGACCAACATAAAAATTCTATGTATTCCTCTACATTTTATTCTTTCATATCTACTATTTTTCAGATGATGTACCCCTTAGTATTAAATGTCATCTTTATCTTGCCAAAGCAGTTTGGTAAAATGATAAGTTAATGTTGCCCCTTTTTTTTTTAACTTACTTACCTCCCTCCCAAAGTATATTCAGAAAACACTTAAGTGCTATCAAAAGCTTATATGTTATAAAATATCCTTTGGATTATAAAGTTTAAAAGTGCTACCAATCAATCATGACCTATATAATGACTACCAAATACATTAATATTAGATGGGCATGCTTTTATTCCCACTCAGCTTTCTATCTTTACCTGCTAAATAGGAGTAATTAATTTTAAGCCCCCACTAAACCAACCACAACAGTCTTGGGGATCAAATAATAAATAATCTCAATTAACCAAACCATATCAACAAGATTATTTTACTGCATCTTAATGTTTCATGTATCATTATAATGAATAGTAGTCACTTTTATGCATGTAAAACTGTCAAAAGATAAAATTACAAAAGAATTAGTTTTAAAAAGCAAATTGGTTTCTATCAGCAATTCATGAATTGGGCAGAGTCTCAAAGAAAGTTACAGAAAATGTTCTCCACTAGGTATAGCATAACAGTTGATTTTTATATAATAGCTTTAGTGGGAACAAAGAAAGAGCATAATACAAAAAGCAGTTTTTATGTATCAGTTGGATGACTTCAGTTTGCTCTTTTGGTAGTGGTAAAAACAGAGGGAACTTCCTTAGCAGGAAGGCTAAAACTAATCTGTTTGGATATATGGCTATGATCTCTTACTCCTTTTTCTTGGAAGGTTAGATAAACAACTCAGTTTCAGTTACGTACATGGAACTTTAGCATGAGTGGCTGCATTTTTCCTTGGTTTGTTGAGGTCTGGAGTAGAAGCTCAGCTCAAAACAGTGGAGTCCTATAAATTTTACTTAACAACTACATTGACAAGCAGTCTTCCATTCTTTAGGATTCTCTGCTACTTGTTTGTTGTTGCTGTTGTTTAAAACCAGAATGTCTTTTCCAATACCACATAGCCTTTTTTTTTTGAATACCCAAAATATATTTGTAAATATTCATACTGATAAGATTGAATTTGCAAATAAGAGATTTTCATGATATTTCAATTATATATGTTGACATGATACAGAATTTAGCTTTCCACACATTATTTAAAAACTTCTTGCACAAATATATAAGTAACTATCTTTCCTCTCAGAATGTATTTTCATGTGATACTTCAGGAGAGGAATAAAGGTCTTGATTTTCTGAATTCATATACGAAGAGACACAGATAGACAAGAATAATAGGCAACATAATCTTCCTCTGGGTTAGCGCAGTATACTGAAAGCAACAGACATGTCAACAAACACTTACGATGATGGGAGAATTGAAGTAGGAGATAGCCACAGAGCATCACACAAACACAAAATGAGAGGCACCTCAGTATTACTAAGAAGTCAGCTCAGCTTCCTATTGCAAGTTACATTTGAGTAATTTAGGGTAATGAGTGGAATCTCTCTGGGAACCTACCCACTGTGAAATATTTTGCAAAATATGTGCTCTCAATCAAAGCCAAAACCAGTCAAAGTTATAAGACATACACTAAACCAGAATGTCAGAAAGTGTTTGTAAGTAGTTCATTTTGCTGCAGAAGGAAGTTGCTTTACTGTGAAAGTCATGTGGGAAAGAGGAAATATATATTTGCTACAAATAACTTATCACAGAAAAAGGCAAAATTCTTCCTATATTTCATATGAATAAATTGTCACCTTACGCACCCTTCTTTTCCATATATGCATCAGGAGCAAAAAAGGATAAATAATTCTGATGATGATTCCGGTGCTGTTATCACATATAAAAAAGCAACTGAGAGCAGGTCAGCAAGGTGGCAATGTCTAGACTCAAGTGGCAAGTACAACCTGCATGATAGCTTATGAGAAGGCCTAAAGGCTGGGGTTTGCAAGCAGGGGTGAGGAGGTTGAGAGTTAAAGGCAATTTAAAAAGAAATGGCAGAACGTATGACACTGCACAAATGGAAGATCCTAGAACTGCAAATAAAAATAACTAGGTGACATCACAGATTATAGCTTTTGTTATCTCAGTCATTAATGATAAGGCATAGACTTTAAATATAGTTATTTAAAGAAAGCCCTTGTTCTCTTTGGGTCAGTATCTCTTCAGGTTATGAGTAGGATTTTAGAGGTTAACATAAAATTGTATACAGAAAATAAAAATGAATGTGCCTCACAACCAAGAGACTCTAATAATCAAAACCTTGAACTTTTAGTATGAAGTAGAATAATTATTCCCATGAAATTCTTTCTTTTGCCTATACTTAAAAAAAATGTGCTCAAAGGGGATTACTTTCTAGGGTATGTTCTCTGATCTTTTTGCACTTCCTTTCTATAGAGAAGCTGTATGTTCTCTTATACCTTCAGTAGCTAACGTTTCTTCATTATAGCTTAATTTGGAAGAATAATATTGAGAAATATAGGACCAACATTTTTCAGATGAAAGAAAATTCACTGGGTTATAATTAATGCCATAAATGTTTATTCATTATAATACAAAACATATATGATATTACTATATGTAGACATACCTAGTTTTAATTAGAAACACATATGTAAATCACATTGAGAGAAATTAAAATGATTTTAAAGTTTTGAACATTGTTTTATTTCATCAATTAAACAATTCTAGGGTTAAATTTAATTCATATTTTCTAATTTATTTTTAATATAAGGGACTTGTCCTGCTTTTTACAAACATTTATATAAAAATACTTTTTTACATATATCAATCAATATGTAGCCTATTAAAAGCCAACAGTTATATACATATTTATATATTATATAAAGTTTGGTGTAAATTTATCAAAATTTAACTGTATTATTCAAATTTATTCATAAATTTCAATAAAATTAACATCTAAATTATGAAATTATGACTGTGTTATTTAATATATTTAGTACTTGAGCGGTAATGAAGAAATCAAATGTGTAATAAGTCTCTTTCTGTGTTTACATACGTATGTGTGTGTGTGTCTGTCTGTGTGTTCATGTATGTGTTTGTGTCTTTAATTTTTATAGTATTTAAGTTTGAAAGAAAAAAGTATGGAAATCTCTTTCTCTTTTTTTTCTAATTTTTTAAAGACAAGTTTGCAAAGTTCCCAAGGAAAATGCCAACAGCCAAAGTAGGCAAACTAACTACTTATACTTTATCTACTTAAGTATTTATCATCAAAATGTGCCCTTAAATGTACTTTTAAAGCCATTCAAATTATATATATCAGTAAATAACTTTCTCAAAAAAAATCACTTTGGGATTATTTGAAAACAATGTTTCTCCTACAAAGTCCTCCCTTCTCTCCTACGAAAGGCAATTAGATCAAAACAACTCTTTGTTGCTTAAGAATTCATATGCTTTAGCTACTTAGTCAATGTGATCATAATTCTGATGTCATGGAGTCAGTTAGTCACTGAGAAATTATAGCAGTGCATTTTCGAAATTATAAATGTTGGATAAAAATGTAGATGAAGGAAACTATAATAAGCCTTGCTTATTTAACTCTTTTCCAAACCCTGAGAACAAATAAAAACCTTCCCTTATAAACGTTCAAGAATACCAGTCTTCACCTATTTACCCAGACCCTTAAACTCACCAACTCTCCAACACTGAGTGAGTTAGGCTATGTATAAGTAAATATCCGAGGACACTGCTTTCCAGAAGGACTTTTAGAATGGTAGCTCTGCATTTCTAGCACATCTCACACACTATAGTAAGTCTGGAACTGAGGTAGAAGGCTTTTGATGGAAGCCAACTGCAAGAAGATCCAGATTCTTGCAATTAACATACAAAACCTTAAAGCAAAGTCTTTGTATCTGATTGTGGAACAGATGAGGAATCTCAACAAAGTGATGAAACAAAAGAATACACATTCTAGAACTGAAATTTGCAATGTCTGAGATGTAAAATTTCCTAAATAACCTTAAGATCAGACAAGAAAAATGGTTAAAATACAGTCGGTGAATTTGAAGAACGATGAACATCATTTGATGTAAAGGAAAGATAAAAATAAAACATTGAAAATAAAAATGAGGACAACTGCAGTGAAAATTGAGACAATATCACTGAAGGTTCTGGAAAAATAAAATGTGGCAAAAATATTTGAATGATTGATGACTAAAAATGTACTAAATTTGGTGGAAACCATAAACTTTCTAACCAAATTTCAAGAAAGATAAATAGAAAACTGCTCTTAGACATATAATAGTCAATTTACTAATGACCAAAAATAACAAAAAAATATTGAGATCAGCAAGAGAAAAAAATAATATATTACATACAGAATGTCCCATCAGAATCACAGGAGACTAGAAGAGAATATAACAATATCTTTAAACCTCTGAAAACATAACAAATACTCTCTCAATCCAGAGGTAATAATCTTCAAAAGGTAAGGCAAAATATTATTTTTAAATAAAATTGGAGAAACTTTTTTTTTTTAAACCAACTGACCTATACTTCTAGAAATACTAAAAGAAGTCCATTAGCAACACAGTAATGACACCAGATGGACACTTAGATGTGTAGGGAAGAAGAAGGAGTAGCAGACATGGCAAACATGTAGGCAAATATTTTTAAATATACATTTTCCTCTCTAAATTTATTTAAATAATATACAATTGTTGGAAAAAATTATAACTCTATATCATAATGATTACACACACACACCACACAAACGGTGAGAAAGCAGCAACTATTTTGTTTCAACCTCTTTTATTTTATGTAAAGTAGTATAATAGTAACTTTAAGTAGACTGAATGTTGACAATGCACAATGTAATCTCTAGAGCAATATGGAAAAAATGCAAACAGTCAATAGATAATTAAAATGGAATGCTAAAATTCATTCAAGGGCACATTTCTAGAAAATATTTGCTCCAACAAAGACCTCCAATCCATTGACTCTCTCAACTACTCACTGATTATCTTCCTCATGCCTCCACATTCCTCATTATTAATCTAGGATTTTGAGGCTTCTAAAAAATATTTATTCTTTTACACACAACTTCAATGCCCTTCTCTCCCACTCTCTGTCACAGTTTCCTTGAACGCTAATTCCACTTACCTGATGTCTGTTCCTCAGCAGTTCAAAGTTGAATGCCAACCATTCAGACTAATATCAACCTAAATTTACCACTGCAACTCCGCAAGGTAAACAAGCCTACTCACTTTCCCTAGTCAAAGCAATCTCCCAATTTCAGAAAGGACTGTTGTAGTGAATGTTCTCTTTATATTACCATCACAACTTCTTCATTGCATACCTATAAGAAATGTCCTTGATTTATTTCATTAGGGAAAAAGAAGCAAACAAAGGGAATGGCTCATCTTGATACCATTAAATCTCTCACTCTAAGTGTACCCAGAAACCGTGGTTTTCCACTTACTGGAAAGGAATAACGGCCCTACCTATCTATGGCCAAGCTCTCCAGTTCTGCAGTGGATCTCGAAACAATTCTCTTTTTTGTAAAACATTATTCAAGGAATAAGCCACAATTATTTCCTTTATCATTTGTCAGAATGTTCTGACATTGATTTCCATGTTGCCACATTTAGTGGGCAATTTCCTATATTCATTGTACTTCATGTCAGCAAAATTTGAGGGAGATAGAATGGCCCAATTGTTTAGATGTATATGTGTTGGTTTTTTCACCTTCTTCTCTGGCCAATTCTGCCTAGAATCCTTGCTAGATTCTTTTCTACAGAAAATTTACCTCCACATATAAATATCAGATGTAAAGAATGGTTAGTATATTTCTCCAAGGGTCAACAATTTTTTAATAACATAAATCAGTTAAATGGAGCAGCACAAAGTATTCTGACCTTTCAACAAAAACTAAATACAAATGAAAATAGTACTGTTTTATGTAGGTCTCAATATCCTTTTTTTTTTCCTTTTGATACAGAGTCTTGTTCTGTCACCCAAGCTCACTGCAACCTACCCCTCCTGGGTTCACCCTTGAACCCGGGTTCATCCTCCTGCCTCAGCCTCCTGAGTAGCTGGGATTACAAGCGTCCACTACCACGCCCAGCTAATTTTTTGTGTGCTTTTAGTGGAGACGGGTGTTTTACCATTTTGGCCAGGCTGGTCTCGAACTCCTGAGCTCAAGCGATCCGTCTGCTTCAGCTTTCTGACGTGCTGGGATTATAAGCATGAACCACTGCACCTGGCTTCAATCCTTTTAAAATATCATTTTTTTAAATTCAGCAAATATTCAGACATACCAAAGAACAGAGACGCTAAAAGGGGAATATGTCTGGCCTGTCTTTTATCTTATGCTGAGCAGAAAAGTCTCAGGGCCTATAGATATTTCATTCAGGACAGAATGAACGTTTCCTCCACTAAATAAGGTTGAAACAGAAGTTTGAGACAAATAAATGTGTGTGAGTTTTATAGTCTACAAGCTATGCTTGTTCAATGTGAACAACTGCATTCATTGGCTTTGGAGGGCTGATCATTCAGTCTGTCAAGGATGTGAAATATTAGCATGCAGAAAGGGCCCTTCTAATTTAAATCTGAGAAAGAAAGACTGTCTCCTCTAAGAAATCTTTTGCTCTTTTAGCTACGTTAACAGTGATTAAAGTTGATGCTTTAGATGACATTGTAGGTCGCATTTGCTTTAGTCTTTGGGATGAGGAAGGTTTCTAGTCTGAAAGGAAAGTGTAAGTTGGAGAAAACTGAAAGTCATGTTCTGAGAGCGCTTACACTTCTAATCATGGAGTTCTGGAAAAGCGGGACTCTAACAGGGATTGGGAAGTAGGTTAGTAGTAGAGAGGGGTCCAGAAAGCTTCCTTAGACTCTGTGAGAATCTTTTACAACATCAAAACTGCAAAATGAAATGGAATTGGAAAGCCATTATATCTCCACTACATACTTTAAAAAGCTCCACAACTAATTAGAAAAAGTTGGCTATGGTTGGTTATTAAAAGAATAACTAGGTTTTTTTTACATTCATTCACTATTTTCTTCTCAGGCTCAGGTTATATTGTCAATTGATGATCAGAAGCTTTATGAAGAGGGTATCTTTCCAACATCATTTTATTATAAGACTTTATTTTAAAACTATGACAAGAAAAATATCTTCCTTGAAAATCTTCCCTCTAGCCTCCCAAAACATTACCCATAGAGGTATACAAAGTCTTGTACAACACATTATAATGTCACTACAATTCTTCCTATTTTTTCCCAAATGAGGAAGATTAGCAATGACATTAAGAACCAGATGAGAAAGAAAGAAAACTTCAGAAGACAGAGAACAGGGCATACTCTCATATCTCTTGTGGATGAAACTATGTTTATATCATAGTGAATTTCAGAATGTACTGTCCTGAATTTTGCAAGCTGGACAAAGACATATTGTAAAAGAAGATCAAGCTTTGTGGTAGAATTGTGAACTGCTAGGAATCAATAAGAGGAGAAAGTTCAACACACCCCAGTCAGAAGTGAAGTGGAAATACAAGAAACCATGCCAAAGGCAGGCAGCTTTGCAAACAAAACACAAGTACTGACTCCATGAGCAGCTTAGTCCCTAGGCTCAGATATTTGCCTTTTTGAACAGCTGTTTATTGTAGAACTTGACTGTTCTACAATCGAATTTTTCTCAATGAAACACAAAGTTATTACAGATCTTGTATATATTGTTCAGAAGTCACAGTAAAAATGTTAAATCAAGAGTATTCTCTGAAATACCACTACGACAGAGTGATTTCTGATACATTTATTCCAAAAACAGTTCAAGTCTCTTGTCTACCTGATATACGACAGGCATAGGCCTTGCTATAAAAACTGCAAGGACAAATGAAACTAGCTCTTGCTCCCAGATTGCCTACTTTTTAAATGAAAGAAACTCAGGTCAATTCACATTTTAATATGTTTTTATAAAAGGCATAAATGGTATATGCACAGGGCTTTTTATGAGGAATATGGAAGAGAGAATTAACCATGTCTAACTGGTAGGAAGCACTGAAAGTCACCTCTAGTACAATATTTCTCCACACAAACAGGTTTAATAAAAGTGTATGTTTTAGGGCATAATAAAAAACTTTAGTGTTGTGGTTGGGCATGGTGGCTCACGCCTATAATCCCAGCAGTTTGGGAAGCTGAGGCGGGAGAATTGCTTGTGTCTAGGAGTTTGAGACGAGTCTGGGCAACATAGAAAGACACCATCTCTACAAATAATAATAATGATAAATGTTCTAGGCATAGTAGCACATGCTTATAGATCCAGTTATTTGGGAAGTTGAGACAGGAGGATTGCTTGAGCCCAGGGGTTTGAGGCTGCAGTGAGCCATGATCATGCCACTGCACTCATGCCTGGACAACAGAGTGAGACACTGTCTCTAAATAAATAAACAAACAAACACAATAAAACTTAAACATTGCTTTGCTACTTGTAAGATCAATGGGGTAGCTGAGGCCCTCCTCCAGGGTGGGGTCATGCCAGCTGGTGCACTGGGAGGCTCATAGGGCTTGTTCACATATCTGATTCCCAGACCTCTGTGACAGATCCTGAGCCATTTTCTCTGAGTGGGTAGAGGAGAGTTGGTTAAACCCTCCCAGCCAGTTTACCAAAGCAGAGGTGCCAGACAAATACATACTATGCTAGTTTAGTTTAATTAATTTATCTTACTCTAGCATTTTATTTATGTATTTATTTTAGGAGAGAGGTTTATAGGAGAAAACTAATAACATAAAGACAGGTTGTTGGAAAGATTACCTGAGCAATGAAGAAGTATCTTGTGAGCAGTCTGTGCTATAGTGTTTGTAGCCAGAAAGAGAAATAGGAAAATCTAAGGGAGAGTAGAACTCTGTGTCAAATGCTTCTAAGATCTCCAACGAAAGGGCATGATGATAGAGAGGAGGGTGGCATTGAAACACTCCCAGAACATGTACTATATGATTGTACTGCGTTTTAAAATTCACTCATCAACTTATAGCTTTGCTTTTTAATTCCTACTAGATTTGAGTCCCTGGAAGGCAGGGCCCTGCTCTAATCTACCTGTCTTTTCACAGCAAAAGTAGGCAATGGAGGAATCAGAGAAGGCAAATGAAGGGCAAAGACTCCCATGCCTTGAGGACATTAGCTTGGTCACAGTTTCACTGATGCCTGGCCACTGCAGGTGAATGCATCAAATGCGTACGTAGCACACGGGTTATAGCTACACACATAGCTCAGAGGTTATCTGTGGCTGATCAAACTAGTGTGCAAAACTCATAGAACACACCCAAAATCCTGAATCATACATTTACAAAATTGGGGAAAAGCTGCAAGATGAAACTTTGGGTTACAGTATGTTTCTGATATGCTCAGTTGGCATAAACAATTATAAACAGAATGGTAGAAAATGGCAGGGTGATACTGGCAAATCAATCGCATGATAGATAGGTAGAAATGATAGAAAATGGTAGAAAATGGTAGGGTGACACCTGCTAATCAAAATGCATGAGCTTGTCTAATAGACTAGGCATTAACATGCATTGTCTTACAGGCCATGTGACCTCAACTCATTTAACCAAAGCCTCACTCACTTCATCTAACAACTACAGATGGTAATTTCACTTAGCACAAACTCTCCCACAAGTTAAGATTTGATAAATCTTGACCATTATGTTTCTGCAGTGAGTTGTGTATGAAAGTATTTCACTGTGTGCTTTTAAATTAATATTTATTTTTGTTTGTAATTGACAGATAATAATTGTACATTTTATGGTGGACTGTGTTATGTTCCAATACATGTATACATTGTGCAATAATCAAATCAGGGTAGTTGTCATATCCATCACCTCGAACACTTTTGTGTGTGTGTGCGTGTGTGAGACACAGTTTCACTCTACCCTGGGCTGGAGAGCAGTGGCACAATCTTGCTCACTGCAACCTCTGCCTCCCGGATTCAAGTGATTCTCATGCCTTAACCTCCCAAGTAGCAGGGATTACAGTCGAGCACTACCACACCAGGCTAATTTTTGTACTTTTAGTGGAGACGGGGTTGCACCATTTTGGCCAGGCTGGTCTTGAACTCCTGACCTCAAATGATCTGCCCCTCTCGGCATCCCAAAGTGCTGGAATTACAGGCATGAGCCACCGCGCCTGCCTGCCTGTCATTTTTTTGTGATGAGAACATTCAAAATCCTCTCTTCTAGTTACTTTGAAATATGCAATATACATTATTATTAACTATGTACTTTTAAGAATGAAAACGCAAGTTATGCTCCAGAGCTTACAAAACAATTTTGAAAAGTAAGGAATATTCATGAGAAAATTAATCTGGGAGACATAAAAAATGTGTATTGTCTATGTTTGTATGTGTGTCTTTGTGTGTATGTGTTTTACTCTATGTATATTAGAAATAAAAAGATTTTTCTGTATATGTAGCCATAAGAATAAAACTATCACTGCGAAATGCAGAAAATATAAAGAAGAAAACAAAAATTAAATCTATCCTTGAAAAATGTGCAGCAAAGATTACAGATTCCTGAGATACTGTGGTGCCTAAGAGACCAAGAATCCTCCAATGTTTCTGTCCAGATTGAGATAACTTGAAAATAATGCCAAAGTGTATTCACAATTAGTTGTAGAAGGGGCCCAGATATTCCCTAGTATTGCAGTCAAGACTATATTGAAAGGCATTTAATTGGTGGTAGCTGAGAGTTCACCTCAATCACAATACTCAAAGCAAATGATGATTTCTGGCTCTTACTTAAGAGCAGGAATCAAATATAGAAAGAATGAAGATACTTCGGCATAATGGGAGGTGGTTAATGGAACAGGATGTGACAGTGGTCCTTGACTTGAACAATCTTTAGATAGACCACTTGCTGAGCTTGTGATGAAACACCTTCTGTGTTTTTATTATATTCAATTTTATTTTCCTGTATCAAGTGTTTTTCACATCTGTTTTCTTGAAGGATTTGAATACCATTTCACAGAGAAAAACTAATGACCATGAAGTTGATGTTGACATTTTTACAAATGTACCAGTATTTCAAAACATAACATTATAATAAATATTATATTCAAAATATGTCCAGATTACATACACTGTAAATATTTGCTACATTCAGGAAATCAAAGTGTAGCTGATGCACATGAAAAATAAAATTTCATGTTCATTTTTAGAAAAGTTTTAGAAATTGATATTTATTTTAATATTTCTAGTTCTATAATAAAATTATTTATAAGATTTTTCTCTCAATCCAATCATCAGTCTGTGTGATTTTTGTGCAAAATCTTATGTTGGAAAATGTGTGGCATTCATGTTACCTTTTTTGTAGAATTTTCTACTGTTTTGTATATTTCTAGTTCACCTTTCCACCTTCTGTAAGGTCTCAAATTACTTGTGGTTCAACTGGACAGTATAATTCAGATTTCAATTCTGTTTCCTCTCATCAACATTTAAATGAGGGAAACAAAAGAGATATCACTGCTTATCTGACAGTTTATAATTTTAGATATCATCTTTTTTTTTGTTTGGGATTTGTACTTTTTTCTGGAATATATATCAAATGTCAAATCAATGTTCATTTCAATCCATAGAATTATTTTAAAGCTTTATACATGTTTTCACTACATGGAATCTCAAGAACCATTAGTTTAACTTCCTCTATTTACAGCTTAAAAAAATGAAGCTGATGGAGGTTATACTATTTGCCCAATAGTTGTTTGGCATAAGAATTAGAGAAAAGGCCAGGTGCGGTGGCTCACACTTGTAATCCCGGCACTTTGGGAGGCCAAGGTGGCTGGACCACTTGAGGTCAGGAGTTTGAGAACAGCGTGGCCAACATGATGAAACCCTGTTTCCACTAAAAACACAAAAATTAGATGGAAGTGGTGGTGCAGCCTGTAATTCCAGCTACACAGGTGGCTGAGGCAGGGGAATCACTTTAACCTGGGAGACTGAGTTTGCAGTGAGCCAAGATCTCACCACTGCACTCCAGACTAGGTGACAGAATGAGATTCTGTCTCAAAAAAAAAAAAAAAAAAAAAAAAGACTCATATCTTGACTTAATCTATTCACCACTCAGTTGGCAAATATGGATAACCTACCAAAATTATTCAAGTTTCTCATTGTATTCCATGCAGTCTGAATTTTCACTATATTGACACATTTCTACATTTGCTAACTTTAAACTCTAGTTGCGTTTTCATGTCAGCTGTTTTTCCCTATATTTAAAACCAGACTTCTGGTACTGACTTAGAGAACAGCCAGGACAACTGAAAAGGATGGACAGAAAGCAGAGGCTGTAACTCAGAGACTGTAACTGTATATCTCAGGGAGTTTGTGAGGAAATTCTCCCACCCACACTATACTGAATGTGTTTTCACATCATTCTTCAATCATCAGTTGTGCTACATCATTCTTCTTAAACTAGCATAGAGTTATTAACATTTTTCTATTTGGACTTCTTTTTCCAATCCATATATTTATATTTTGCACTGATAGAAAATGATAACTATGGAACATGCCTATAAGCAACGTAATGATGGGTTCATGCTCATCTTCCTAACATTCTATTGGTTGATTATTTTGTTTTCCATCTTGTGTTGAACACTTCCCTTATTTTGAAATGTTGCTTGGAAAATTACTCATATCCCAAGGCTATGACCACAGAGTACAAAGGCCAATTTGTTTCAAAATGCCATTTTTGTGATCCAAACCCTTTATGTTTCCAAATCAGCAACTAGGGAACATTAGGCTCATTCAGGTCCAGTTCACAAAAGTCAGTCTCCTAAAAGGCTGCTTTGTGCTCTGCTTTTATGAATTACATGCCTAGTAATATTACTTTCTGCAAACTCATATGCCATATGTGTGTTGTTCAGTTTCCTCCTACTAAATTCTTACAAGTATAAAAAAAGTGATTTTTCTTGCCTATTCAGACAGTAATTATTGTTATTTTTTATTAAGTTAAAAAGGAGTCAATATTCCTTATAGACACAAATATCACAAAAGCCAGTACGAGCACACTTCTTACATCCATAACGTGTGAAATCTGAACCCCTTGTTGAGTAGGATTCTTAGACACTTACCATTCAACAATGGCAGAACTCAAGTTCATTTTGTTGTGCAATATAAAACAGGATGTTTTTTGCTTCAGTTTCTAAAATAGAAAATTCTCCAGTAGTCACATATGAAAACTAACAATTCAGTGACTGATTTTATCATGCTCTTTGCCTAGTGCAATAAGAGCATAAGGTTCCCCAATTAAAGGCTCAAATTTAACAGAAAGATGTTTTCTGCGTTTGAGAAAATGAACTAAGAAGCATAAGTTAATTTTGAAAAAATATTGATTAATACTAGTATATACAACGTTTAGCTACAAAGGAGTACTAGAGCAAGGAAGAAATACATTTATTTAAGAGAAAAAAATATAGCAATGAAAATAGTGCTTGTGATGACCATAAACTCCTTAATTATTCCTCATATCAAATGTCAAATCAACATCACTTCAATCTACAGAATTATTTTAAAACTGTATAAATGTTTTCACTAGATAGAATCATCCTAATATAGAATGCTGAACTGGAGCAACATTTCACTTTGATTAAACTATTTAGTTAAGGAAAGGCAATAGACATAAGCATTTGTTTCTTTGTTATTTTTGTTTATTTTCTTTACATCATATACATATTTTTCCTGCAGATTCTAGTCTCTTCTACTGTAACTGGGACCAACATTGGGCTATTGGTTAGGAAGTAGGTGCTTGGCAGAAAGTCAGTCAAATCTTCTGAAATAAACTTGGAGCTCAGTGGTATGACATGCTTCATGCTGTACTACCACAGAATCCATTGGTCCAGTGAAAACCATGAACACTGTATTACAATCAATATAATGAAAGATGCACTGTAATTATAGTCATATAGACCTAAGTTTTGCCCCTCAGTTCACCTTCTCACAAGTTATATGCCTGATATTTAAGAAACATGCTTACTCTGACATCTTATAATTAAAATAAGGATATTACAATCTACATCAAAGAGTTGCTGTAAGGATCCTAAATAATACTGACTAGCACACTAACAAAAAATTTCTACTTTCATTTCATGAAAAAGATGGTTTAGAATATGTCATTTAATTCATTGATTTAAGATAGTTTTTATTACAGAATTGTTTTTCATCTATGACAGAATTGATTTTATTCTCTGTATCCATACAATCATTGATTATTTCCAAAGTGACCGAATTAACATCTAGATAATTAAAAAGTTCATTATCGGTATCTTTTACAAATTGGCTCACCTAGGTATGCATTTATTTTGGTTTTCAAGAAAATCATCATTCTGTTAGTGAGCTAAGAGACTTAACAATACCTGGAAAACCAGTGATAGATACAGCTGTGTTTGAATGATATTTAAAATCAAACACTACTACTAAACATATGTTAAAGATTATGACAAATTAAAACTTTTATGAGGACTTCCATTTGTACATATGTTGCCTGTATGAAGAAGAAAATATACTTTTCTTGTATGTATATAATATGAAATGAAATAAATGTTTTGAAAGTTTTAAAATACTAAATCCTTTTAGTCTTGGAAACATCTAAATGTCTAAATTTCCCATTCTTACACTGATATGGAAGCCTCTATTAATGTTCATAAAATCTGAAAAAAACAAGACTTTTTTTATTCTCTGTAAATGTCATTATTCATAAATGTCAAGATAAACTTGCTTTGAGTGTTATGCAATTTAACATGTCAAATATCATTGACATCACAAAATCATAGCATGAATAGCATTTGGAGATGCCTAACCAACCTTTCTTACATGTAAAACTCTCAGACAAAGCAAAGATAAAGCTGTTTACTTCTCTGGCAAGAAAGTATGTTATGAAACGTGATATAACAGCATTAACAAAATAATACATTGGATTTAAAATGTCATATCCTTTTGTTTCCAGCTTCTCTACTGAATATAGACATTGGAAAATTATATTCAGCAGAGGACATCATATATTCTTTGTGACTTAAATATATTCATTTAACTATATTTTTATGGAGCAAATAACTTGTAGAAGACACATTGTGTTTAGAAGGAAAGTTTATGAAGCATATTTTAAAATACAAAGAGTGTTGTATTAGTTCATTTTCATACTGCTGCGAACAAATACCAGAGACTGGGTAATTAATAAAGAAAAAGAGATTTAAGGGACTGACAGTTCTACATGGCTGGGGAGGCCTCACAAACATGACAAAAGGCGAAAGATGAGCAAAGTCACATCTTACATGGCGTCAGGCAAGAGAGTGTGTGCAGGGGAACTGCCCTTTATAAGAACATCAGATCTCATGAGACTTACTATCATGAGAACAGCAGGGAAAAAACCTACTCCCGTGATTCCATTACCTCTCACTGGGTCTCTCCCATGACACATGGGGATTATGAGAGCTACAATTCAAGATGAGATTTGGGTGGGGATACAGCCAAACCATATCAGGTGCTATGGACTAAACTGAGTCTCCACCAAAATTCATATGTTGAAGCTCTAACTCCCATTGTGATGGTATTTGGGCATCAGCTTTTGGGAGGTGATTAGATTTAGAGGCAATCACGAGGGTGGAACTATAAAGATGGGATTAGTGCCCTTTTAAGAAGAGGATGAAACCAGAGCTCCCTTTTCTCCAAATGAGAATACAGTCAGAAGGCAATCATCCACAGGCCAGGAAAAAAGTCCTCACAAAGACCCAAATCTGCTGTCCCCTATCTTGAATTTCCAGCCTCCAGCATTGAGAAATGTACATTTCTATTGTCTAGCCAAACAATCCGTGGTATTTTATTATGGCAGCCCTAACAAACTAATACACTATTTAACTTTCCTTCATATTTAAGTATTTTAGCTAGGATTAACCCATTCATTTCTTTAAAATATTTATTTGAATTATAAATGCTGGTTCATTACTAAAACGAAAGTCAGAATTTTATTTTTAAGTAGGTTCCCATTAGCTTAACTAATGCCACTTGATTGGCAACATTTACTGAATGCTAATTATTTTAAGGCACTATCATTGACTCCAGAAATAGCAAGATTAATTAAGCACAACCCCTCTCCTCAAGTCGTCTTTGATCTGTTGAAGAATAATGACAAATATTCCATTATTTTTGTCCAATACAGCAACCAGGAAACAGGGTAGAGAACCACAGTTTGAGCCCAGGTCTTTTTGTTTTGTTTTGTTTTGTTTTGAGATGGAGTTTCACTCTGTCACCCAGGCTGGAGTGCAGTGGCACGATCTCGACTCACTGTCACTTCTGCCTCCAGGGTTCAAACGATTCTCCTGCCTCAGTCTCCTGAGTAGCTGGGATTACAGGCAAGCGCCACCACGCCCAGCTAACTTTTTTTTTTTTTTTTTCAGTAGAGACAGGATTTCACCATGTTGGCCAGGCTGGTCTTGAGTTCCTGACCTCAAGTGATCCACCCGCCTCGGCCTCCCAAAGTGCTTGGACTACCAGCGTGAGCCAGCATGCCCAACGAACCCAAGTCTTATTCACAGACCACCTTGAGAAACATCTGGTAAACTGGTAGGCAGGCTACATTACCTGCCTCCTCTTAAACCACCAAATAATAACAAAAGCTTATCCTAACTAAGAGAGAGAGAGAGAGAGAGAGAGACAGAGACAGAGAGAGAGAGAGAGAGAGAGAGATGCTCTTCAAAGAAGGTCTTTGTTGGAAGACTCAGGATACTCCGTAAGGCCAATTTCATGTGCTTATTGCAGAAGCTAGATATCTGTTGAAGTGGCATAATACTCTCTGCTCTGTTTTGTCCACTGAGTCTTTATAACAAGGAATATATCCTGATCCTCAAAACTAGAGAGTTGTTTTTGAGGATGTCATAAAAGTAATCTGCTTTCTTCCACCCACCAAATTGACCATCTATTCCTCACTAACATTACTCCCAGTTTCTTCCCTTGTCCCCTGGGTAATGAAAACATAGCTTCCAATCTCAGATGATCTCTGCTATCTATGTATATAAGGTCAAGCCTTGTGTTAATTGTACTACTCACTCTGTTTTCTAGCAGTAGTGTGTGCATGTGCATGCACACATGTGTGTGTGTAGGGTGGTGGTGACTTCGTAACATTTTCAAGGTTAATGCTTTAGAGACATCTTTGAGTAGTAGTTTTCAGACTCTATAAAACTTCCCTCAACAAAGAAATTAATTGGAGTTACTTACGTCAAAGGTCCCACTTCCATATATCATGTCATCGTAAGAATGCTAGCATGGCATTTTCCTTTCTTGTATGAATGCCAAATGTTAGTCATGAGGCTACACAGAGGATGCATCAGAAGTTAAGTATCCAGCCTAAGAAAACCAGAGGTGAGATTCATGTTCTCCTGAGTATTCCAGCTTTTACCAAGACTCTGCTTTTAAAGTCATAGTCTGGGTTTCATTTTTGTTTGAAAAACAAACCCTTAAAGAAAAAAAAAAAGTCCTTCATCTGATTGTGTTGATGTAGGTCAAGTATTACACTTGGGATGTGTTCTCATTGGTCCTCACGGGAATTAGGATAGGTTATCTGATCTGTGCCTCTTAAAACTAACATTTATTTTAAGTATACAAAAGAACTGAGTCACCAAAGAAATTGTTAGGATGAAAGAGTCAGGAGTAATACTGCCCAAGTTGCTACATTTGGTCGTGTGAGCTAAAATACATTAAGGATAGAAGGAATATACTTACAATAAAAAAATTGGAGTGAAAAGTATGTCAGCTTGAGGTTTACATTTCAGACTCCAGGGAGAGTCAATTTGAGAACTTGAGCATACTGATGGATACATGAAACTTAGGAGAGGTAAGAGGACTGTCATTAGAGAATCAGGAGTCTCTGTGAAGAAGTCATAATTGCACTACTATATGCACTAAAGGATGGAATAGGTTATCAACCAAATAATAATGTATGAACAAAGAAAAAGAAAAATTGTACAAGAGAATAATGAGTTTCAGAAGTAGTACATAGGCAGGAGGCTGAGGGTGTGGGAGTTAAGAGGAGAGAATCATGGTAAGTCAATTATGGGAAATGAACATTTCGAAGAGAAGGAAGTGGTCCACGAATTCACCTACTGCAGAATAAAGTCAGTTAATAGGTGAAAAAGGAACAGGGGAAATAGAAATGAAAATACCACATAACTATGCAACATTGACAAACAATTCAAAACATGCTGTCTTTGAGATCAGAAAGGTTTAAACTTAAAGACTAGAGTGATACTTTCTAATTCTGAGACCGCAAGTTATTTAACCTACTTAAACCTGAGTTTCTCACTCTATAAAAATGGAAATACTATTCTAACCTTTTTAAGGCTAAAGGGAAAGAAAAATTGTAAACAACTTGATAAGTATGAACAGCTTTCAGCTATTGCCTGGACTGTTATCAAATGCCTCATGAATAAACACATATAAGATTCCATAGGAAATTGGATTGAAACCATGTGCTCCTTTCAGCCGACCTTCAACCTCAGGTGTCAGTAATGAAAGGAACTTGTATTCAGAATTGCTCAAACTCTACTACTCATTTTAGTTTCCCTTCTCAAGCGTGAAGCATGCACATAGCAGCCTTTACTTCAGAATTACTTAAATCAACTACTTTAAAATGTACAGGCCGAGCGCAGTGGCTCAAGCCTGTAATCCCAGCACTTTGGGAGGCCGAGACGGGCGGATCATGAGGTCAGGAGTTCGAGACCATCCTGGCTAACACAGTGAAACCCCGTCTCTACTAAAAAATACAAAAAACTAGCCGGGCGAGGTGGCGGGCGCCTGTAGTCCCAGCTACTTGGGAGGCTGAGGCAGGAGAATGGTGTAAACCTGGGAGGCGGAGCTTGCAGTGAGCTGAGATCTGGCCACTGCACTCCAGTCTGGGCAACAGAGCGAGACTCCGTCTCAAAAAAAAAAAAAAAAAAAGGACAAATTTAATCTTGACTGGTATCTGAAGGAAAATTTCCTTCTCCCTACCCCATCTCTTTTCTTTTCCGTCCTCCTCCTTCTTTCTCTCTTTCTCTCTTTCCCTCCCTCTTTCCTTTCCTTTCCTTTCCTTTACTTTTCTCTTTCTTTTCTTTTCTCTTTCTTTTCCTTTTCTTTCTTTCTTTTCCTTTTCTTTTTCTTTTCTTTTTCTTTCTTTTCCTCTCTTTCTTCTTCTTTTCTTTTCTTTGTTTTTCTTTCTCCCTTCATTCCTTTCTTTTATTTTTCTCTTCTTTCCTTCTTTTCATTGAGAGGAAATTTTAGGGACTTCCTCTTTGCTAAAATTCCAACTGACTCTAGAATGACTTACAAAGCATTCAGGAGGCTTAGGGAACGATTTTTCAGTGGGTTCTTTCTCCATCCCATCCTCATCTTTCTCTGACTTATTCCACTTTTTTTTCTCTCTCTTTCTCTTCCTACTGTTCCTTATTTCCCCACCTTCTTTCTACTCTCTTTCTTCTCCCCTTCTTTCCTTTAGGACTCAAGAAATCAACTAGAGAGCATTTTTAAATCTCCCCTTTTAATAAGAGTATGATTATTCATGTGTTGTTTGTGCCAGTGATTCCAATACAGGAGCAGGGTTGTTTGCAGACAAGTAATGGGATGCCCAAAATGAAACTACAGGAAGAATCTTGGGACAAGTTGAAGACTTACAAAACCTCCCGTGTTCATATAACAGAATGCAGCCTGGAGCATCCATAAAGGAACACCACAAACACATTTCCATTCTTTGTTCTTCAACCCCACCACAAATGAAAGCCTTTAATAAACTCTTTCCACTTAGCCCTTCTCTGTATTCTTCAGTTATTATGTCAGTGTTTTAAACAAGAACAAATCATACGTAATCAAAAGATAATCTGCGCACAATTGTTTTTTGTTTTAACTTTAATATTTATCTTTGAGACTTTAAACCCTTAAAAGCCTAGTTTCAGAACTTAAATAAATTGGTGCTACCTAGAATGTCTTGGCATAAATTCAGTATCTCAACATTTTATAAAACTCATAGAACGAGACAGATGGAATATGACTTGTCAGGGTGCAACATTACAGTTTCTCAACTAGCACTATTGCTGGACACATGACTTAGTTAAACTAAACAAAATATTTTTATTTGTGATCCACTTCAATTATTTCATATTTCAAAATAAAAATAGTATGATTCAAATTTTAAAATAAAGCTTTAAAAAATTTTAAGGTGACACTAAATTTCTTTAAAGAAATAGCTTTTATAAAGATTTAGAAGAGGGCCAGATGCAGTGGCTCACACCTGTAATCCCAGCACTTTGGGAGGCTGAGGCCCGTGGATCACCTGAGGTCAGGTGTTCGAGACCAGCCTGGCCAACATGGTGAACCCCTATCTCTACTAAAAATACAAAGTTTAGCTGGGTATGCTGGCGGACGCTTGTAATCCCAGCTATTCAGGAGGCTGAGGCAGGAAAATCACTTGAACTCAGGAGGCAGAGGTTGCAGTGAGCCAAGATCTCACTATTGCACTCCAGCCTGGACAAGAAGAGTGAAACACCGTCTCAAAAAAAAAAAAAAAAAAAAAAAAAAAAAACAAAACAAAACTAGAAGAGACTCAAGGAAATTTCACATGAATTGCTGTCTCAAAGTGAGAATTAAAATAAATGAGGTGTTTCTCTGGGTTAAAAGAGGAGGAAAGGTTCATGCTGTTTTGTCACTTCTCATTCCATCATGGTGGCCTCTAGGGCTTCTCTCTGGGTCTTTGTCCAGTTGTAACACAAAAAACAAGGTAATGAAGATATCCATGAATTTAATTCTTTTTTCTTTTATTTATTGACTTTTTTTCAAATTTTAGCACTTTAACTTCAGGTCATTAGGTTTTTGAGTTGTTCATAAGACTTTGAAATATCTTATTTATTGTTATTATTTCTCTTTCATACATATCTATTTCACTCCACTCTTTTTATCTCTGGCATCCCTTCTCCATTCTAGTTCTTTTCTTATTCATGTAAATGCCTGAAACCAGCAATTTTCTAACTTTCACGTCCAAATTTTTATGTTACATTTTTGTATCATACAATCTAGTACTTTTATTGTGGACAGAAATTCTTTCTTGCTTGCTTGTCTTGATTTTTTTCTTCTTCTTCTTTTGAAAGAAAACACAATTAACTTTTATCTACCAAAAGATTTCATGCAACTTAAAGGTAAGGACCACATTTTGTTATCTCTGGTTTCTGAGCTAGAGTTTTTAGTATATCTTATGCAACTCCTTACAATCAAGAAGAACACAATAGCAACAAGAACAACAAATAAGCTGGCTTTGACTCTATTTTTAAATGGAGTTACATTAAGAGAAATGATGGCCTATTACCAAAAAATGTTTGAAACAAATTCCTTGTATTTTATCTAAGTATGGAAAAAATGCTAAGAGGCTGAATACCTTCTACACATTAAAAATAACAAACCAAGTTTGAAATCCATTCTCCATCGTCATTGCCACATCAGCGTAGAGCCTAAAGTGAGGCAGGTGAGGCAAGAGAGCCATAAGCCTAAGGTGCAGGCACCAACAATCTCAATTGTAAACATAAGTCATGTTAATTTCAATGCACTATTGAACAATCAAAGTTCATTTGATGAAATGCATGATAAACAAAATATTGAAATTTCACATAAAGACCCAAACTTGCACTTGAACAACTCGCTTTCTTCCTATCGCCCCAGCCGAGCCCCTGTTAGTTGCCACCAATTCTTTTTCACATATACTGATAACAAGTGCTCCAGATTCTTACTCTCGATACACACTAAGCTACAAATACAACAAACACAGCCCTTATAAACACACACACACACATACACAACTTTTCCCTCCAGTTCTATTCAAGTAGTAAAGTGAGTTGTCTAACTGCTCTTTCCTTTAGTGCACATTAGTCATTAGGTATAATACCTTGTCTTCTTGGGTTTCTCTATTTTTCTAAGTCCCCTTATAAACTAGTTTATGCACAACAAAGCCAGGCCCAGTAAATGTCCCAGTGAGCGGGACTGTAATTCTTAGAGAAATGTGCCCATCATCTATAAGAAAGACATGCAATATAGATTAATATAATGACAATGTCAATTGAGCTTACACTTATAAACGTGTTTGGTTTTTAAGCATTTTCACATATGGTTTTTGCGTGCTTCTCACCTGTGAGTGACATAAGAGTTGTATTTTTATTATCAATATTACAGATAAGAAAACTGTGGTACAGAAAGGTAAAGTAACTTGTTCAAGTCAACATATCTAAAAAGTATCCGTATTTACTGGATGTGTTGGATAACCCAATCTTCATGCACTTTTCTTTCCTTTGGAATTTCATATTGGAAGAAAAGGGATTTAACTCATAATTGCAGAATTATTATTCACATAAGTGTTTCTTATATATTGTAAGAAATCCAATATTGAAATAGGACAGAAGTATGCATTGCTTTATAATAGCAATTATTCTGACTGTGCCAAATAAAACAAAAAGTTATAAAATCGGTTTGTGTCTGTGTTTCCATTCAGTTTTGACAACAATGATGGTATGTGCTGTCAAAATAAATAAATAAATAAATACAAATAAAAATAAAAAGAGCTGGCACCATCCCAAAATAATTTTTCTTCCTTTTGGGTTGATTTGTGTGTCAAAACGATAAACTAATTGTGCAAGGAGAATCTGCATTTAGGGTGGTGTCTATTTTACCTGTCACATCCGTCTGTATTGCCAAAGTGTAAGCTGATAAAAACGCCTGAAGACTTTCCTTATCAGCCAGCAATAGTCCTGATTTTAAATAAGGAAAAACTAGGTGCAAGGCAAGATGTTCATGAAATAATGTAATGATGATCATCCTGAAAACAGTGGAAGCAACAACTTTATGAATCTATATCTATTATACATTGAAAGAAAATCAGAATGATGAAAATTATTAAGTATACATTTTTAAAAATATTCTTCCGTACGCCATACCAAAGTACTCACTTAAGAACTTAAGATGCAGCCATTAAGGAAAAGGGTCATACCCCTCTGGAATGCAAAAAAAAAAAAAGTCTCAAATTATTTTCTAAAATAGCCCAAAGCAGCTCGAGTAGTTTCAGATTGCTTCAGGCATTCTTAAATTCCTAACTGACAAGCATTACAGAATTTGGCTGCAATCATCTTTCTCATTCAAGAAAAAGTTAATAATTGCAAAAATAGAAATTGGCTTCCCACATTTACACATTTTAAACTGGAGAACAAAGGATACAATGCCCTCCAGCTCATACATATCTTTGAACAAAATTGTTAAATACTGCTGACTGGAGAAAAATAACCAAATGGATTTCATCAGACAGTTCTGAGACTAGAAGGCATAACCTTCTTTAACGACGGCACCTGGGAAAAAGATTGCAGCAGTTATTATACTTGAGTGAAAATTATCATACCTTTGTGCAGATTTTTGAAAAATCATCTGTTTTTTTCTCCCTCAAAATCAAGAAAAGGTAGTTTAATGAGTTTAATGAGCCTGAATCACTAAACAAAACTAGAACTCATACCAACATCTAGTCGATCTCACTGTAGCAAGATATTGTTGAAAACAGTTTGGTGTATTTTTTATATTTGCTGGCTGCCAATAACCTGAGTGGGTGCATTTATGACTTGTTCACAAACAACGAATGACAACAAAGGTATTTTGTATTTCATACTCACTTAAGGTGGACAGAGTGGTAGACAGCCTCACGTATCTTCCAACACAAGAAATGTTAGTAAATAATCCCCAAAGACAATCATTCACTTTCAGCATGGACTACGGCTAGCAAATAAAAAGTCCACTAGCTGACTTCTCTAATGGTGCAGAAAATCTATCCTTCAATTTTTTTTTTTTAATTTATTTTTTGGCAAAATCTGCCATCTTCTAAGCTCTTCTCATTGTTCTTATGTCTGTCTTACGGGACATCCCTGAATTGTTACAGTACTTTCTAAATAGCAGGCCATCAAAATCTAGAAGCCTCTACCCCCACATTCCTATAGCTTCTAATTCCATCATTTAAATATCTCCAATTTTTCTCAACTGTTGCATTTATAACATACAAATTAGACACCTAAACTTCACCTCAAATCCCACATTGTCTTCTTACATGCTTTACAAGCTTATGAAACACAGGGAATGATCATAGAAATTCAAATTTATGTTGCATACAAAAATAGAGTTTATTTCAAACCTAACACAGTGGAACTAAGCCCCTGACAGTCAGGATGTCCCGATCTCAATTACTGGACTCTCTACTTTTGCTGTTATTTTCTTTTCTCCTCTCTCTGTCTCTCTGTCTCTTCCTCTCTCCACATTCAATATGGTAGGCAATCTTATTTTTTCATCTTCAAAGTACATTCAGAATTTGACCACCTCTCACCTCCCCTGCTTCTATACTATGAGTCCAAGTGAAAAATCTTATTTTGCTGAATTATTATCATAAACTCTGAACCATGCTCCTGAAAATTTCCTTGTCATTCAATGTTCTTATCACAGCCCAATATTCTTACTACAGTGAAACACAGAATGCCAATCAAGGCAGCATAAGTTTCATTCATAAGAAACTCATTCGATTTTTCCATGGCAAGTCAACCTTTCATAAGGTTGAAAATATGGAGAATAAGTAAATGGGAAGATACTTTTTGGCATTTTCCTTTGCTCGTCTCATGAGGAATGTAATTATGCATTTCTATTGCTAAAAATTATTCATAGACCAGTAATGTGTACAAGACAATTTTTGGAATAAATACAAATCATTGGAACTATCACTTAATTTATACTGACAGATTCTCACCTGCATCAGATGACTAACAAATCAAGAGTATTTGTATGTTTTCTGTACTATTTCTTTTATGTAAATGGAAGGAAATGTAAAAGTTGTGCATGTATTTTAGCTTCTACCTCAAATAGAAATGCTGGGACTGTGTGCACAATCATTTGGTATTTATTTGAAATATTTAAAATCCGACTCCATGGGTAAGCATTTATAGATGTATTTTAAGATCACTGCATGAAGAGTTTGGATTGTAATGTGTTACAAAAAGATGTGCCTGAAACCTTTTTCACATTGCAAACATCAAATGGAGAGGAAGACAGATGGGGATCACAATTTTAAGGAAACAGTATAAACCCCTAATGCTGGAAATTAATTCACGTGCTGAACAGCTGCTGAAGTTAGGTGATCAGCCCCTGGATGGGACGCCTGCAGCGTCAGATCTCTGTGAGAGACTAGAACACAAAGTATTCACCAGTCAGAGCAAAACCAGTGACTTTTTCTTGAGCAAGATCCCTGAAGTCTCCTTGACCATTAACTATCAGAAAGAAGGGCTGAAGAATGATCAAGGCCTACATAGGCACCCACATAGACAAAATAGAAAATAAATGACAGAGGAGGGGTACACATCAGAAAACATTACACCAAGGCAAAAGAAAACTCTAGTCACATCTATTTTTTAGCATTTGAAGAAAATAATGAAAATATAGCCTAGTAAAAGGCCGTGACCAGGGATGCTGTAAGAATAATGATGCAACAATAAGTAATAGAAATATATAATTTTGGTGCAGAAAGGAAATAAATTAATGGGTGATAGAAAGATTTTGAAGAAATGAATTGACCCCACAACCAATCTAAAATTATAAGAGACTACAAGTATTTGGTTTTTTTGCTCTTCCCTCTCCAAAGGCATTAATCACCAATGATCAGGCACTGATTTGAGGAGCTTGAACGGCATTGGGAAATGGCACAGATTCACTTTTAACATCATTTTATGTGCATCTTTCACATGTTATATTGTCTGGTAGGTCTGCACATTACCAACCCCACTGGAACAAGTTTATTTCTCTCATTCTGTATATCAGTGTCTGATTATATTATGTATTCATGAGATCATGCCATACATACAATGCTGTATCTACTTCTTTCACAATGCAAGAGGTTACCAGTTGTTTTCGAAGTCAATACATTTAGTTCTCTTTCATTTTTATACAGTCTGCTTACTATGCCATTATGCAGAGATATTGCAAATTATTTATTAGCGTTAATAAAATATCCATTCCATATTTAGAAAAATCTAAATTGTTCTTTAGTATGACCTGCAATGGATTTTTTATATATGTTACTACATTATCTAATTGTTATTTAGCATATGTTTAAATAGTTTATCTTTATTGTCAGATTCCTCTTCAAAATAAGTTGTAAATTTTCCAGCTAACAACTTATTAGACTACTCTTTTTCCTGTAAGCTCTTTCAATATATTTAAATGTTACAAATGTTATCCTCAAACAAAGCTGAATTTTTTTACATTTATGTCATTAAGGATATAATGCATATTTTACAAATCTATTTTACTATTTCTTGTTTTACTGTTATTTCATTTCCTTTGACTTTTAAAAGTTTTATTAATTTTGAAAAACCCTGTATATATTATTTTTATGTCACACACAAGTTATAAAATTAATAAGCAGTAAGAATTTAAGATAATGATTAATCCTGTATTTGTCAGCTGATTTCAATTCCACATTCAACACATTACTGTTTGAAAGTGTAATATTTGTTTCATAAAACTTATTTTTTATAAAGAAATCAACTGTAAGTTGTGTGTGTGCTTACTGTCATTTTAGAATAGATATTCAATTCACTATAAGCCATTAATTAATAAGGTTTTTTTTTTTTTTTTTCTTTTCCTGACCTAGTCTTCTGTGGCCCAGGCTGGAGTGCAGTAGCATGATCATATCTCACTGCAGACTTGATCTCTAGGGCTCAAGCGATCCTCCCACTTCAGCCTCCTGAGTAACATAGGTACATGCCACACCACACACCTGGCTAATTTTTTTTATTTTTTGGTAGAGATGAGGTCTCACTATGTTACACAAGCTAGCCTCAAACTTCTGGACACAAGCTATTCTCTCACCTTGCCCTTCCAAAGTGCTAGGATTACAAGCATGAACCACTGGGCCAGGCCCAACTCTGACATTTCTTCACCTTAAAAAAAATTCAACATAGAGTTACACTGCATGGATCTGTTTCTGGATTCCATTCTGTTCTGTAAGTCAGTACAAGATTAATTCTGGCATGGCAAGTCAAACTTCATCATCCATTTTCACAGCTCATTTCACAATTACCTACATTTACTCTCACAAACAAATTTGAATATTTATACATTTAATTGTTTTGTATTTGGTCACATTACTCAATTCTTATTTTTAGTCATCTTTCAGTTTATTGCTTTTGAAAGTACTGTTTTTTATAATCATATCAAAACCAACTTTAAATTTTCTATAAAAACACAAGTTTGAGAAAATTAGGTACTTAGGAATCTTAAGAAAAATGTCAGTCATGTCACAGTGTGGGTTGCTAGTATGTCAATTTCTACTTTGAATTATGTGATCATCATTTCAAAATGCCTACCTGCAGATAAAGCTTAGTAGGTACACCACTAAATTATGCTCAAGTTAGAGTTGCCAGATTTAGCAAACAAAAATAAAATGTTGATGCCCAGATAAATAATTCAAATTATCAAGTTTTTTTTGTTTTTGTTTTTGTTTTTTTTTTTAGAATGACGATGTCCCAAGTATTAAATTGAAATTCAAATTTAACTGGAGTCTCATATTTTAACTGGCAACACTAACACCAATACAGTCAAAGGTCATTCAGCTTGAAGAACTGTCTTTACTTTTAAATTTGTAAGTTCATCAGTCCTAAAGTTTGCATGTTTTTTTAAAAAATAGTTTAATAATTTAATTGGTCATTTAAAAATAACTAACAGAGAACAATTGGATTCTTTGTAACTCAAAGGATAAATGCTTGAGGAAATGGGTACCCCATTTTACAAGATGTCATTATTACACACTGCATGTCTCTGTCAAAGCATCTCATGCACCCCATAAATATATACACCTTCTATGTACTCACCAAAGCTAAAATTAAAAATTAAAGGCGGGGCACAGTGACTCACGCCTGTAATCCCAGCACTTTGGGAGGCCAGGGCAGGAGGATCACGAGGTCAGCAGTTTAAGACCAGACTGACCAAAAAGGTGAAACCCTGTCTCTACTAAAAATACAAAAATTAGCCGGACGTGGTGGCACGTGCCTGTAGTCCCAGCTACTCGGGAGTCTGAGCCGGTAGAATCGCTTGAACCCGGGAGGTGGAGGTTGCCGTGAGCTGAGATCGTGCCACTGCACTCCAACCTGGGCAACAGAGAAAGACTCCGTCTCTAAATAAATAAATAATAAAAATCATAAAAATAAAACATTTTAAAAAGTTTACTTTAAGTGATTGAATTTCCAAAAAAGATTTTTTTTTCTTTAAAACATGAAATTGGTGATTGCTAATATTTTTATCACAATAAAATTTGAAAACCTTATGTGTCACAAGATTATGAAAGTTAATACAAATCCAACTATAGGGAATCTCTGATTTGTGACATGCCACTTCACTCCAAATACAGGGTAAAGAAAAGTAACGATGTTCTCCTGCAGCTGAAAGTTTGTTCTGAAAAACCTTGAGGTTAGGTACCACAGATGAATCCTAGAAGGCCCAGAACAAAATGTTCCCACCTTCACGGAAGAGCTGGTATGCTGAACATTTTATCAGGATCCAAAGAGTTGATGTACTCCAACAATGCCACCTTCAGGCCAGACCACATTTGGGAAATCCTAAAATGTAACAGTTTATTTTATTTTTGAAAATTTCACCTTATGAAAATGAAAAAAATGAGGGGAAAGGAATTTTTGAAGAAGAAGAGACTAGATTTCAGAATTTAGACTATTTTGAGAAGTAAGTTTAATCTGGAACTGTTAATTTTATTTTCTTGTATTATCTGTATGATATTAGAGGTACAAAGCCCAAAGAAATAATGTGCATTCTTCTTCCTTCTTTTATAATCCCTCTTTACCTTGCACATTTTTATACACCACCATTTCACCATTTTTTAATTTATTTCCTGTTCCATTTTTTCCTAATATTCAACACATTTTGTTTTCTTTTATTTCTGTGCTTTTCTGTGCTGCTTGTTAAACTAAATTCCCAAAAAATGTTCAATGGTAACCATTTTTTCCTAAGCATTAATGTTTTTTCACAAACTGTGACAGCAAAGGAAGAATGTAGGTGTTCCATGAAATAGCTGAAAGAAAATGAAATCAACATGAATATCTCTCTTTTAAGCCACATGGAGTTTAGCAGCTGCCAAGGGTAACAGAATGGTTTCAGTCATTTCCCATAAGCTCTTCACACAAAAAGAACAGAATAAATTGGATTGAATCTATTTGACTCAGCACTATCTTGAGACTTTATGATCTGTTGTAGTTTCCAACTGAACTATCTGCTCACCAGTGCTCAACTCCATTTGATCTTTGGGAGATCGGGGGTTAACTGGTGATAACTGTTAGATTGTGAACATTGAATCAAAGCCACTCTAGACTATGATGAGCATATAGTAGACATGTACTTGGACAATGTATGTGTCCAAAGGTTCAGTATGTAATGAACCTATCTTCATTCTATCTTCTATTGCTATATTTATAGATGTCGATAGTCTCAGTTTTACCACATCATCATCTAATTTCACGCCATAAAAGCATGTTAATAATTTGTCTGTACAACTTAATGAGGAATTTTTTTTTTCTTAATGAGGGTGGTTGATTTATCCTTCAGTCTCCTACTTTTGGGGATAGAATTAGTCTCATAAAAGAACTCAGTAGTATACTTGCTGTGTAGTTAAAATTGAATATAGTGTACTGGTGTTATTAGAAGTGATTAGTTTAATTGTTTGAATGATAAAACTAATATTAAACACCATTCTTGATGCAATGTTTATATGAAAAACATTTTAGAGATGTGCTGACATATTATTGCTTGTGATGTAACCATATGTTCTTCCTTATACTAAAAGGTTTACCAAACAACTAGTATTTCTTATGAGCATAACAGGATACCAAGAATCTCATTTCACCAAAAGACTTCTTTAAGTGCTTTATAGAATCTCTCTACGGCATTGTTTTGAACTTATTTATATTATATACAAGCACTGAATGGACTAAAAGCACTGGTACTGGAAAAAATACACACACAGGGATAAATGGATAGATACAGGAATATACATGTTTTAAAATTCTTCTGAAATTATTTTAAACTCTTTACTATTATTAAAATAATTTAGTACAAAACTCTCATATTAATTTTTTCACATATACCATTGCCTACTCTTTCCAAGAAGAACAGAGGTAAAAGAAGAAAATGTTCTGAATTTGCTTTCCAACACGTTAATTTAAGGACATACATATTCCTTGGAAAACCATTTTTTTCAAAGCTCACAGGTTTTCATTTGTAGTGCTTGTTCTGTTTCCTACTTCTCTATATATTTTTATTTTAGTGTCAGTTTCCTCTTGGATTAAGAGTTATTTATTCAGTAGGACTTTTATATTAAAATAGTCACCAGGAGGGAGGTTTCTTTTTTTCTTTTTCTTTTCTTTTCTTTTTGAGATGGAGTTTCACTCTTGTTACCCAGGCTGAAGTGCAATGGTGCGATCTTGGCTCACCACAACCTCCACCTCCTGGGTTCAAGCGATTCTCCTGACTCACCCTCCTGAGTAGCTGGGATTACAGGCATGTGCCACCATGCCCAGCTAATTTTGTATTTTTAGTAGAGACAGGGTTTCTCCATGTTGGTCAGGCTGGTCTCGAACTCCTGACCTCAGGTTATCTGCATGCCTCGGCCTCCCAAAGTGATGGGATTATAGGCATGAGCCACTGTGCCCACCCTCTTTGTTTTAAAGTGTTCTATAAATCAACATATACATTATTGTTCAACTTTGCATGTTAGTACAATAATATCCCCAGAATGTTTTGAATGTATGGGTATTTTCATTCTGAACAATATTAAAATGTATATTTTTGAATGTTCAATGATTCTTTCAATGGAATATGTAATTTCTGTTGGCCAAAATAATTTAATAATACCTGTTAGCTCCTTCATATGTAACCATTGAATATTCCATACTCAGTAGTGAGTAACCAAATTTATTTCTATTTCTCTCCTAAACAATACTGAGACCAGGTATAATTTTATGCTTATATGTTTAAGTCCAGGGATTAAAGTATAACAGTCTTGCTCTATGAATTACTTTCCTAGGAGATAAGACTCTGATTGAACTAAAACCCCTTGCTTAATTAAGATTTACTTTAAAGACTTGCCTCAATCTAAAAATAATATGTTATAAATAGTGTCAAATCCCAGTTAATCCCTTGGTTTGCAAGACCTACCTTAAAATCACCCACCATAGGCTCTTAAACTATAAAATAACCTTTCCATAATTTCCACATTTGGAGATATTAGAAGACTCTATGAAGGTAGTTTTCTTCCATAGTGTGGTAAATCTAACAAATTTACCTTTTCTCATTAACACGATTTTTTTTTTTTTTTAAATTTTTACTTTTGGTTGTCCTTTGGATATCAAGAGTCCACAGTAGAACAAAGCCTTAATCTCATATATTGCTGTTTTATTTAATGCTCTTACTATACATTCTCTTCTCTTCTATTATTCTAATCATGCTATGCATGCTGTTTTAGCAATAGCTGGTATATGTATGTATGGTTACATAGAGAGACATACATATGATTTATCACCCCTGTATGTGCATTCTTTCTGTCATAAAACCATATCTGGTTTTCACCTTTAAACTATAAATATAAAAATTTTGTATTTGAAGTTTTTATTTATATGGGTCAATTCTTGATATTATTTTACCATAATATTTTCATCTTTCTATTTTTGGTTAGAATGTAGTTTTTGGTAGAAAATTGGACATTTTAAATACTGTATGATTGCGTATCTGGATTCATTTTTTTTCCTTCTTAATTATTGTTAATTTCCTGTGTGTTTGGTTGCTTGTTTACTTAGTAACATGCCTGGACAAAACCTATAAAATGTATGCTCATCTCAGCATATGATTTTGTGTGACTCAGTTTAATTTAAAAAAAAAAATTCTTATTATTAATTTTAATCATGACTTCCTGAAGACCACCTCTGTGTCTGCATAGCTTTGTGGTCAGAAGCTGTGCTCAGACATCTGAGCTGGTCATTCTTCCATCTTCACGGCTGATTCATTTGAGTTTAGGGGAGCATATTCAAAGACCAAGTGGTGTTCAATCGCCTTAGCTTTTCCTTTCTGCTGTCCCCTCTCACTTTCCCTGCATGTGTGCACAGTCTCACAATCAGTCTGGGCTGCGTTTCCAGACAACCTGTTCTCCAGGCATGTGCATGCAGTTTTCAGTGGGACAGATGTATGCCATGAGTTCATCACAGCGTCTAGTGGCTGACTCATTCCCTATTACTTCCTGATAAATTTTTGTCCAGTCAGCTAAATTATTGCTTACTCAACCAAGGCTACTACAAACTCGAGTTCTTTGAATGATTGTTTATTTATTTTCTTATTTATTTATTTGTGCCACCAAGATTTTTACTCCTATTGTCAATGCCTACTATGGGCAAGGGCTTTTCTATGCTATAAGTAAAGTAACACCCATCTGTTGGCAAATCTGCTCATTTTTCATGGCCTGCCCTAACCTTGGAGAACTACCATGCTGACCAGGATTTAAGTGGCAAAAGTAGGGTAAAATAGAGCCCTATGCAGAAACTTCACAGATTCTTCTTTTTTTTGAACTCAGTGTGGTAGTCAGAATGCTATAATGGTCCATGGTTCCTGATTTCTGGTGTTCACACTTTGTATGATTTCCTCATTTGATGGTGGTCAGAACAAATTACTTGCTTCCAGATAATAGAATATGGTCAGGTTGAAGAGATTGTGTAAACGTAATGAAGGCCCCAAATCAGTCATATTTGAGTTAATCAAAAGGGAGATTATCCTGAATGTGTCTGTCTTAATTAGGTAAACACTCTCAGAAGAGGGACCTGGCTACCCCTGAGGTCAAACACTCTTCGTGGTGGCTTAAGGAAGTCAGCAGCCCTGATGAAAAAGCTTAAATGGCAAAGAGCTATGGGTAGCCTCTAGGAATTTTCAACATTATCTAGAACCTGATTGAAGATTCCAGCTTACATCCAAGAAAAAAAAAAAAAAAAAAGACACTGTCACAAAACCACAAATAAAATGGTTTTTCCAACAACTCGAATCAACTTGGTATTGGACTATTCTCCAAATAAGCCTTCAGATGAGAATGCAGCCTGGCCAGCACATTGCTGCAGCCTTGTCCGACATCGAGCACTGGAGCCTGCTAAGCTGGGCCTGGATGGCCGAGCCACAGAAATGGCAAGAGAGTAAGAGCATTTTGTTTTCAGGTAATAAGCAGAATAATTTGTTACACAGTAATAAAAAAGCAGTTACTCACATTTAAGTGTTTTTCCTGAATAAATGTTTTTAAGTTTTCATATGCTTTTGGTCAATTTTAAGGACATTGATATAGTTGTTTTAAGAAAGAGGATTTGTTGAACGATTTACTCCACTGTGTCAGTGTTTCCACCCGTAACTTCTTTTTAGTTCTTCTGATTCACAGTGTTGGAGATGGGCCCACACTATATTAACAGGTGAAATACAACCAAGTTTTCTTGCCTTCATTTCTTGTTTATCTGAAGTTGTTGATTTTCACATGGAAACAATATGAAGTGTGATTTTGAAACAATGGAATCAAACAGTAAAACTAGATGTTCATGGAACAGATAATAGTTGCAAGTAAAATAAATTGAGATGGTATCAAGTTCAAATATTCTTTCGCAAGTTTCCTGTGGATTACATGCCCATGGAATGAAATAGTAGATGAAAATTGACCCAGTTTTGATGATGTTATCTCACCTGGAAGTCTCCTGAGTTTAGAAGTCCCCCTTTTCCCAACATAGGAGAGTTAAATGTTTTCCTATACTACCTCATTTGCTACTGTACTTCAGAAAGTGTTTTCCCTCAGGCTTCATTCCCCGTAGTCGAGTAATTCCATTTAATCTCAAGTCACGTATGAGGTGCTGAGAAACATATCAGGGATCTTTCATTCTTGCTAATTTTAACAATATTATACAGTTTGATAGAAAATTTATATGCCAGAATATTTGAAGTTTTGTACTTGTTACCCATCTCAGAAATTCTACTACTTGTACTTAGAATGGCTTCATATTTCCCCAAATCTATAAAACTCATTTCTTCAATAATTGCCTCAAAGCCATTAATGGAATTTTTAAAAGCTTTTATTCTTTTAAATATCCAGGTTGATTTTGACATTAAAAACAATCAATAAATGTACATTTTTAGAAGTAGTTCCTGGATAACCAGTATTGCTTGGTTTTCTGATTAAGAATTATAGATTCCAGAGCCTTGTCCAATAGAGTAAAATAATAAAATGTGTGTACAGAGGCCACTGGCAATGAAAATATTTACAAACATCAGTATATTTTGAAGGCAGTAGGAATAGCTTCCTATTCAGGAAAAATAAATTATTGGTAAATTAAGTCTCTCTATATATGTGAAGAACCACCATATAACATTATTCTCTTAGAAACTTTGTGGAATGGAAATTTTCCGTTTTAAAAATGTAGACAATGAGAACTTATGGATATGTAGATGCCAACCTAAATGACAGAGAGTAAGGTTGTATAAAAAATGATAGTTATTTAGGAATAGGCACTGCGATGGGAATACATGTGCCATAGTAAACGCTGGGCCTATTCAGAAAGATAAAGGCAGGCAAAGGTTTCTAAGGAAAAATGAGGGTTACATAAGTTTTGAGACAATGAACCTTGGCTGCAAGGATCCATAATAAGGGTAGCATCTGTCCAAGTTGCACAAACAGCTAATGAGCAGATGTACTCACAGAAATGTGTGTGTGTGTGGTTTTGATGGCCTTTCTTCTTTTTGATCAAGATCTTTCTCTGAACTCATCACTGATCAGTCATCCTGTAGTTGAGTTTTGACGTGTTGGGATGGAGCTGTCCCAGGTTGCCAGTCTGGTCCCATCTTGGAGAGAGTGATCGGTGACTAGGATTCAGTGTCAAAATTGTTTTAGCCACATTTGAGCAACAAGGGAGTGATCTCACCTTAGAGGGAGGGGCTCTCAGACTAAGTCTACCTGGAGTCCCTTGTTAATTCAATATTGTCTGTTCCACAGGCATTGGCTATCATCTCAAAGCTCTGAGCCAGCATTATTCAGTTAGAAGTTGTACTTCTGCAAAAATGTAATGAGTAACAGGTACAAAGTTTAAATGTGAAAATACAAAGTAAAATGCTAATCTTCCTTTGTATAATAGTTTTGAGCCATAAACTTAAGCTTAACGGCAACCAATTGAATACATTAAATGACTGAAGAGAATTAGGCAAGAACTCTTACAACCATGTGGCCTGCTTTCTCATTTTGTGTATATGGGCCTCAACTTCAGAAGAATTTAACCAGTTACAGAATGTAATACTAGCAAGAGCACAGACATTTTGTTATTCAATCAATAGATACTAAAGGAGCACTTAGGTCAGTTTCCATTAAGTTACCAGCAGAAGCTACTGACTGAAATTTCAAATATGCCATTATTCTGTCAAATAAAATGGTAGGGAAAGGAGAGAAGAAATCGAGAGGAATGAGAGTCTCATTACGATAGGGAGTCTTACTTTGTTATCTTGGGAAAAGCTACCTAAGACTTAATATCTTTGCTTGCAGTTGGAATATCTCTGGTTATGGCATCAGGCAATTTGGTGAGCTTTCTCTGTGAGCCACCCATCAGGCATGGAACTTGTCCCTTAAAATTCATCTACTTTCAAGATATTGGGCTTTAGAAACAGAGCGCATTTTGTTCTTAGTTGAAGAGTTGTAGCCGAATATTGGTGGACATGGGGAGGAATTCATGCTGTTGTCCAGACTATAGGCACATAACAAGAACGAACAATGAAGAGGCCTACAATCTAAAAACAGGTGTGTAATGGGTTTTGGTTTTTGTAATCATGACTTTTTCTATCTACAGTAGTCCTGATTTTTACCAAATAAAATTAGAGTAAGACAGATTTGCTTGTAAAATAGGCTTAGTTTCATCAGATATTGCCTGCAAGAACAGTTATTTGACCACATAATAATATCAGATTTAAAACTTCTTGGGGATGAGAAGCCAAACCAATGCAGACTCTCGATGTTACTCATAGTATCAACGTACCGGGGCCTGCCAGGAAGAGACAATTTTTATTCATTCGCTATAAGACTGGGAACACTAACGTCAGGCATTTTATGCACATTCTGAAACGTGACAGTCTAGTCAAAACCTTGATAGCATAACCAACGTTTTCCATTGTAGCCTGTTATAGAGAGCAAATTCTTTGTGAGCTTACACAAATAACCACATTGCCATAAGAGCATGCATGAATAGTTTACAAATTTTTGAGGGATCAAATAGGGAGGAAAGTCAAATGTTTCCACCTTGGTTTCCAAAATAAATATTTAACAAAGTGCTATAAATTATAGATAGCTTAAGAGAAAAAAAGAGTCTCAAATCTAAAAGGCAAAACATTTAAGAGCCGATAATGGATTCAAATATAAGCCATGAAAATATTATCTTCATTCATTACTTAATCTCATGTAATTAATTTTTGTTGATCTGGATTAATACTTTTAAAAACTCATCCATTTTTTCATTTGAATTTGAAAAAAAATGTAGTCCATTGGTCTTAAAGTTGTTAGAAACCTGTAATTAAGAGCACTTGTAAGAGTCTTTTTCATGAATCTGATTATAGATGGCTTTAGATAAGAATTCAGTAACTGTGGACAACAAAAGCTTAGAGTAACCATGGTTGTAATCAGATGAAAATTTACCATAAACAGAAATTGACAAAAAAGTTTGGTTATTTTGGGGCAAATACCATAATAACCAGAATTGTAACTGATGACATATTAGATTTCTAAAATTTTTATATAATTTTGGAACATTATTATCAGTAATATATCCACACATGTAACTAAAAGAAAATCTAGTATAATTTATCATTTAACAATGCCTCAAACAATTTATAAAATAAGCCTAATTATTTAATATCTTTAGCAAATGAGAAACATATACTTTGAAGCTCTGTAGAGGCCTATCTGGAAAATCCTTTCGTTAATTTCATCTCGTAAGGCTGAATATAAAACTTGACTCAGGGGAAGCCTGTCTACGATGTCAAAAGTTTCAAAACACATGATTATAATAGGATCACAGGTCACTGTGAAATATTGGCCATTCATTTAACCAGAGTGATAATCAAATACTTCAAAAGCAATACAGAAATTGACATGAATTAAAAAAGAAACAAATAAAACATTAACCCTTTCAAAGTTTTTTTTCCCCCCCTAGGTAATCAAAAGCCTATTAAAAACAACACAACACAGGAAATTATCTTGATGAAATGTTAAAACATAGAATCTTTGTTTCTTAGGCCAGTTGCCAAAAAGTAAAAACAAACAACAACAAGAAAACATAATAAAGCAAAACAAAAAATAACTGTCTGCATTATTATTGCTTCTCCTTACAGAAGTCTATTTAGATATAGTGAAAGCTGAATCTGATGAAAATGTACTTCAATTTAATCAGACACAGGAAGAATGTGTGTCCAAGATTATGAGTGTATGCCATATTATTGAGGAACAGTGAAAAAGAAAGTTAGTATCCTGAGCAGGGGACTACATGGCTCTTAGCAACAGCATAGAAAGAATCCTAGTTACATGGAATAATTCAAACACATCAAGAAAAGCCAAGAGTACAGAATCAAGTTGTACTGGAAGAAAATGTTGCTTCTCTAGGCATTCAAGTGAATATTTTATTGTCAGTTATAACAGCAGAGTTAGTACAAGAGAAAAAAAATGATACAAGAGATGGTAAAAAAGTTTTAAAAAAGAATTATTGCCCCAGCCAAACAAAAACCATATACCTTTTTAAGGGGAGAAAGAAGGAAAACTGAAGGCAACAATGCATGTCCTATAAATCATGTCCTGTGAAATCCACAACAGTTGAACTTGATATGTAAATCAGAGAAGCTTCAAAAGAAAACTCTACATTGAGAAATAAAATTACCCTTCTAAATGAAAAGACTGTATTTCCAACTGAAACTAGACTAATTATATAAAAACCCTAAAGCAGAAAAAACTGCAGAGAATTAAAAATCAAACCTTTTGCAAAATTTTACTAAGAGCAGATCAATATTTTACAAAAATCTGATTCTAATATAGAGGACCAAAAATCCTAGTTTCATAACTGTGTGTGTATATATGCCATATATACTGTAACTGTTTGTATATATATACTGTATGTACTGTAACTGTGTGAGTATGCACACACAGTTACAAAACATATATATATACACACACATATGTATATTTATCACATTCAATCTTTAGAAATACATGAATAATTCTCTTTTAATCAGAGCCAACTTTATAACACACAAAATTCTTTATAAATTCATCATTAACAAACCTTTTTTGAGTTATGCAGACATACTTAGACATCTATTAGATATGCTTAGACATTCTGCCTTGTGCTATAATTTCTTGTTCTTACATAATTGGAAATTTTACTCTAGGAAAATAAAATTATTTGCAAATTATTTCTTATGCAAAATTATTATCTTTTCCCTTTACATTCATACCTATAATTTTCTTTACATCTCTATCTCCTAGTCACTGGTTCCTTTCTATCTTATTAGTTTCTTCCTAAATTTTTTTGAAAATAGCCTTTAAATAGCTTCTGAATTAGACAAAATTATATTGCTTGTCAATAATAAAAGTTTTCATGTCTTTCTTATATTTTTTCATCCAAACACATCTTTCATCAAAGTGTTTTTAGTTATACTTTGCATATGCAATTATATATATTAATTAAAATTATAGCTTTCAGTAACTTTAATTTCTAGCGAAAGCTTAGGAAGTAGAATATTTTACACTTCCTGTCACATATTTTATAGATGAAAAACATTATATGTATTTTTAAAAACATTTCTCCACAACATAATTTTTTATTAATGGACCCAAATATAGGTAGACTTCCTATGAAATTTAAGAAACCACGAACAAACTTACATTTATGTTCAGCAATTTGTTTCATTTTTTAAATCTTTTTTGGAAATGACCAAGACATTTAATAGGTATCTATTACTTAATTTAACATGACATAACTTTAAGATTTCAAATTACATGAAGTTTATTACTTATAAAATATTCACTTTTTATTTACATTTAGTGCACTTATTTATTTTAATAATTGTACTTGGATTACTTATGAAAATTCAGATATTAGACAAAGCTAGTCATCACTTCAATTTCCCATTTAAATATTTTTGTAGCCTGTAACTATCAAGTGTTCACTTAAGTAAGAACGTTAAAGTTAAATATATGGGTATTTTGGTGATAATTCAGAAGATACAGCTACTTTCATTAAACCAACAATATTAAGTTAGTCTTACTTATTGAAGAATTAACAAGCAATAATCATTCTGTTTCAGGCTGGATTCATAGTTTCATGACCTTAAAATATCTAGCAGAGACAAATATAATCCTGTATGACTAATAAACTCAAGCAAAACATATGCGGACAATTTTGAATACATTTCTATTTTTATTTTACCAACAGTTTAAAACTACCTTATTTCTCAAAAGTTTACTGAAGTCATATAAACTAAAAGGCATTTGAGTTAATTATTATATATTTTGTATAAGCACTCATTTATCAAAGCCAATCTGAATAGAACTTCTTATGAAATTTCTGGCTAACTACACCATGTTTATCATGTAAACAGAACTTAAAACATAATACATGAGTGTATAAATAAACATAGCTAAACACATACGCACACACAAAGATCTTGTAACTTTTATTTTATAACTCAATCATGAGATAGTAACACATAGTAAGACCAATTCACCGGTTAATGAGTGACAGCTGATTTCAAATTATATTTCTGACAAAATGACGCCTGTTCACATAAATAAATTTCATTTTTTTCTGATAGATAATCTTATGAAGGCTGTGGACCATGAGTAGTTTCCATAGCTGTTTGATTTTTTAAAAAAAAATTTGATCTTTTTTTCTATTTCTGAGTTTGGAGTTAAATATTCAAATGTTTACATTGCCACTAGAACTGGCTGAAGTACAGAAGAAAAAAAAATCTCCAAGTGACCATTACATTTTTAGTAATAAATCTGTCTTTTGTTTGCCAGTCAGTGTGGCTAGTCAATGTAGACAGGAAGCCTCTGTCCCCCTCCCTCTTATCCCCAGCTTCTTCTTGCCCCTGCATGACAGACAAAGCAATTTTTGACTGGACACAGATACCTTAGGTTATTTCTCTGAGCTCAAGATTTGACATATTTGACCTGAGAGCCTGACTTATCTATGATAAGGATTAACTATTAATCCTTCAATTAACTGCCTATCTCCCTAAGCTACTGTTAACCAGGCGAACCTAAATTTGTATTTCCAAAATGTATCTAGGTTGTTTATTGTCTTGGAGCTGTTGCAATTTGTAAAGCCATTAATTGGAAATCACTGCCAACCTCCACTTTTTTTTTCTTTTTTTCTTGGCTGGAATGCCATATGAAATGAATTTTTATCTCAATGTCAGCAGAAAAGTTAGCAGATTCAAAGTAGGCAGAAAAAAATAGAGACAGGCAAAGAAGTTGGAAAGCTCTCCATGTCGACTCTATAGTTGCAGGCTCTTTATTTGGTACTAAAAACAGACAAGCTTGGCGAGTTTGAATGATGCTTGTGATGGTCATTGATTCACAAACGTCCAGAAGGAAAAGCCACGTAGCTGGCTGGAAATTCAGAAAGTTTGGCATAGCTTAATATTTGAGAATTCCATTACATTTCTTATTTATCTCTGAATGTAATTTGGATATTTGTCCCTTTCAAATCTTATGTTGAAAGAGGATCTCCAATGTTGAACGTGAGGCCTAGTGTGAGGTGTTTGCGTCAAGGGGGTGGATCTGTCGTGAGTGGCTTGGTGCCTTCTCCAAGCCAATTAATAAGTTCTTGCTCTCGTAGTTTATACGAGAGCTGGTTGTTTAACAGAAAATCACCTAAAGGGAAAGAATAGTGGACTCAGCACTGACTCTTGAAAACTTAAAAATAACAACTGAAAGTACTATTTTTTCTATTCATAGAACTAAAACTAATTGTCTTTATTTGTTTGTGCAGCTATAGCAAAATATCTGAGATGGGGTAATTTATAAGTAATAGACATTTATTTATCACAGTTCTGGAGGCTAAGAAGTCTAAGATCAAAGCACTGGAAGGTTCAATGTCCAGTGAGGGCCAAGTCTCTGCTTCCAAGATGCTACTTTGAATGATGTGTCCTTTCATGGCACAAGCGATCAAAGGATAGAAAGGCCTGGCTAGTCTCCTTCAGCCATTTCATAAAATAACTAATTCTATTCATGTTATGAATCTGGGGACACTTCAAACAATAGCACCACTGTAAATTCCATTGGTCATATTCTCTAATTCTATTCATGTTGTGAATCTGGGGACACTTCAAACAATAGCACCACTGTAAATTCCATTGGTCATATTCTTTATAATCTGCACCTACTGTTTATCTTCAGACTACTCTTGTTAAATTTGGCTTTTACTTGAATTACTACATCAGTTTTTAGAATTCTAAAGTCCCTTTTTTCCCCACAATGTTAGACTGTGTAAATATTCTCTATAGTCTATCTTCCAATTATTTTATCATAATAAAGCTATTGATGGATCTCTGTGTCACCATTTCATTCATTCCCTTAATTTGGCCTGTACAGTAAGCATTAAGTGTTGGTGTACTGTTTAAATTACTTTTCTCTCTATTATATTTCACTTGCCCATTAATGTTGTGTTCTCCCTCTTCATTTGGAACCTAAATTCTCAGAAGATAAATTAGTCCTTTTTTGAAATTCTTTACACATACTTCCAGTACAATTTATTAGTAATAATCCACATAAGACTGTGTGTGTCTGTGTGTGTGTGTGTATATGCAGCTTACATACTAACCTGCTGAATACTGTCTTGTTCAAAAGAAAACATACTTAGAATACCAATACAACCATTCTGCCTTTTATATTTAGTACAGTATTTAATAAATTATATTATATATTCAATATTTTATTATAAAATAGTTTTTATGTTAGATAATTTTGCCTAAGTGTTGGCTAATGTAAGTGCTCTGAGCACATTTACTAAGGTAGGCTAGGTTAAGCTGTGATATTTGTAAGTTTCGTGTATTCAATGCATTTTCAACTTACCATGTTTTCAACTTAGGGTATGTTTATTAGGTGATAGCCCTACTGTAACTCGAGGAACTTCTGTACTTGGTTCTACTCTGATCTAACAGGTAGTTTTTTTAATACAGAAAATAAAATCATTCTTCTTTTCCATGGTTGGGGGGAGGACATGAGTATACAATCTCTGAAGAAACAGGAAAAAAATTATTTCAAATAATACAGGGAAGAAATTGTGATAAAACTCAATAGCAACTTTTAAATCAAAGCAGGTATATATGGGAACTTCTTTATCTTGGTAAACATTAACTTCTAAATAAAGATCACCTAAAACTGTAAGAGACTGTGGTTAATTTCTGAATAAACTTATAAATTCTTGGTCAATGTTGATAGAAAAGTAGAATTAAAAATCCAACTAGCTAAAAATATATTTTGTGTGTGTGTTGGCACAAGTATGTTATTTCCTAAAGGTAATCACGATGAGAGGTGAACATTTTTCAGCCTTTGTGCCTATAATTCTTAGTAATTCATTTCTTGTCATTAGGTCTCACTGTTTTTCTTATATCTTCAAAAAAAGACAAAATGTATGTCCTATGTTGCAAGTTTTAAATTCCATCTAAGGTGCATATACTACCCATGTTTCTACTTAATTTTATAGAAACATTTTTAAAATTATTATTCACTTTTTCTTGTTTCTATCTTCTGTTATTCACACACACTTTTCTCTGCATTTCTGTTTCTTCGTACAAATCTTAATAAAAAATACTCACTAAGTGGTCTCAGGTGGATTATTATTAAGAAGTTGCACCAAAAGCAGGTTTAAAGAATTTTAAAGAAATGAATTTACCTTCTGAGAATTTATGTTTCCAATGAAGACAGAGAAAACATTGTGAATGGACAAGTGAAATATGATAGAGAGAAAGGTGACTAAAACAAATACACAACACAAAATGCTTACTGGAAAGGGCAGGTTAGAGGAATGAATAAAATGGTACCACAGAGATCCAACAATAGCCTTATTATGATAAAATAATTGGGAAATTGAATACAGAGAAAATTTACATAGACTAATATTTTGGAAAATAAATGCACTTTAAAATTCTAAAAACATATGTAGTAATTTAAGTGAAACCCAAATTTAACAAGAGTAGTCTGATGATAAACCGTAGGTACAGATTATAAAGAAGAGGGCTAATGGGATTTACAATGGTGCTGCTGTTGAACTGTCCCCACATTCATAACATGAATGGGGTTAGTTATTTTATAAAATGACCAAAGGAAAGTAGTGAGGCCCTTCTGTCCTTTGATCCTTTGTACCATGAAGGGGCACAGCATTCAAAGTAGCATCTTGGAAGCAGAGACCTGGCCTTCACAAGACACTGAACCTTCTGGTGCCTTGATCGTAGACTTCTCAGCCTCTAGAACTGTGAGAAATAAATGTCTATTACTTATAAATTACCCAATCCCAGGTATTTTGCTATAGCTGCACAAACCACCCAAGTAAAAAATGGCAAAACCGCAATTACTTTTGCACCAACCTAATAAGTTTTAATTTTTCTGTGAACACAAAAACATTTCTTCAGTTAGAGTTTTAAAGTTTTCAAGAGTCGATGCTGAGCCCTCTATTCTTTTCTATTCTTTCCCTTCAGGTGGTTTTCTTTTCTTGTGAGATAAGAGTCTCACTCTCTCGCCCAGACTGGAGTGTAGTGGTGCAGTCTCGGCTCAATGCAACCTCCACCTCCTGAGTTCAAGTCATACTCATGCCTCAGCCTCCCAAGTAGCTGGGATTACAGGTGTTAGCCACCATGCTCATCTCTCTTTTATTTTCACTATCCCTATATCAATGGCTCCAAAACTATTCCCAACTCAACATTCCTTCTATGGTCTAGACTTTCAGACCTGGCTTCTCTTTAATGTATTTGCTTGGATATGGCAGCACAGGCTTCTCAATGGTTAAGTTTGAAGTTTTCATCTGTTTGGCCCAACTAAATGAGATCTGTATTTAACAAGTTGCTGAAATCTGTATATTGGCTACCAGTGTCATTCCTTTTAAATTCTTTATCCTAGCTTTCATTTCATGACTGTGTTCTGCTCACACTTTCTTCAATATTCCTCTAAAATTAATTTACTTTTCTGATATTTTCACTATACTGGCTTAAATCATCATAATTATACAAATATCTGTCAAAATGGTTTTTCTCCTACAATAAAGCTTAAGGTAATTTTTTAGCACAGTAGCCATTTATATCTTTTTCACATGAAAGTAAAATTTTGTCAATTTTCTACTTAAAAGTTTGTTAGTGGTTTTCCAATGTCTTTGGGTAAAATGCAGACTCAGAAATAGGATTGTTAAGACCCTGTCTTGATCAGACTCCCTCCTACCACTCCGTGGTCAAAAATTCAGCCATTCCAATAAATACACCATTGACATTTGCTTTCTTAGTTACTCACACTCTCCAAGCATTCTCTCACCTCAGAGCTTTTACATTTGCCATTCTGTCTGCCTTGAAGATTGAACCTATTCTCTGTCTACATCTAATGGTTTTCCTTCAGGTTTCAGATAAAAGGTCACATATCCAAAGATTACACTGATGCCCCAATCCAAATGAAGTCTTCCCTATAATTTTTTTCAAGGTGATCTGCATTTTTTAAAAATTTCTATAATAAAATGTAACGTTAATTTACTTAATGTCTGTTTATTCTTCTTAAGAAGATTGTAAACTTCGTAAGGGCAGCCAATGTTTTATTTGTTTATTTCATTCACCAGTGTATTCTTGGAATATAGAAAAAATGTCTAGCAAATAGCAGGTAGTAAGTAACTTTTTAATTAAGCCATCAAATGCTTCAAAATTAAAAAAAAATCTGACTACTCACAATTATTACTGAACAGGAAAGATTATCTATAATCATGAAAAAATGATTATGGAGACCTAGAAAAAATTTAACCTAAGAGACTTAAAAGTCTGTTGAAATTTGGAAAAAAAAAAAAAAAAAAAAGGAAAATCACCCCCAATTTCTTTGCTGTGAGTGTCCTATATAAAAAACGAAGGAGAGAACCATCTAAGTATTTTCATCACCTCCTAATCAGTGCTTCTTGTACTACTCTAGTCATCAATAAAGATGTGTGGGAGGTATGTGTGTGGAGTGTATGTAACAGGAGGTGAGTAAGGGAAAATTGGCATTAGAAATAGATATAGATATAGGAAAAATAGCATAGCATTAAGTCACTGAAAGAACTCATGTATATTAATTAATGCTTACATTTCTTTGAGTAATACAGGATACTTTCTATTAATTTCCTTTCCAGACCTATGAAGTTCTTGCCAATCTTTGCCCCCAAGCATTACTATGTAACTGAACATGCACTGGCAATAGGTTCATTTGCTTCAGCAATTGCGGGACCTTCTCCATGGTCCTGATTCTGCCACAACTGACACGAGCATAATTCCACCAGAAGCCAGTGGCAGTTTTGCATGATTAAAGATGGCAGAATCAGGCCTACACATACATTTCCATGCAAATGTGCTTGAAAAAATAGCATACAATACATTATGTAAACATATTTAGAATGAATAAACACACTCAGCTAAATTTTCAAACATCTGTTCAAGCTCATGGCAGTACCCGCAATTTGCATACCTAACTGTTTTAAACAGGCCCTAATTTTGCCCTCCATATTATTAGATTATAGTAACCTTTAAACTCCAAAATACATAACTTTTATGATACAGATGATGCTAATTAGCATTTATAAAATTCAACTTCACTGCCTTTTAGCTTTCGACTTCCTTCACTGTTTTCTGTTAGAGAGAAGAGCACACAGCAGGGCCTATGATTGGGGGGAAACTTTTATACATATTCCAACTGGATTCATGTGTTATCAAGAAAAGAATTGAGACTTGAATTATTTGCATAACTGTGCTTCTAGCCATATACAAATGCAGAAATTCTAGCCACAAGATGCATATTATACTCACTTACTGGCATAAACCTGCCATCGCTTATAGTTTATATATCCTGGAGTTCAAAAAATAGTGTCATACCAGCTTTTGTTTTGTGTTGTTTTCTATTTTTATTTATCATGACCTTCTACAGTCTCTATCAGTTTCTGCCAAAAGTCACATAAATACATAACGTATGGTCTAAGTAAAAATACTATGATTAATTTGAAAGCAAAGTTTCAGAATGAGAGCCATAACTTTCCATTCAAAAAGATCAAAGAAGTTGGCCCATCTTATAAAGAAATTGTGGAGGAAATAAGGCAAAGATTTATTTGTTTTCTTGGATAAGACCTGTTTTTAGAAGATACTACTTGTATAAGCGTTATAAAGACTAGTTAAAGAACAAAAAAATGAGTTTTACATACTCTCTTTTCTTGTACCTGTGCTTAAAGAAAACTGCATTGCTCATTTGTGAACCTTGCATATGTGGGTATTTCTTCCAAAATCCAGTTACATCTTTAAAAAATTAATGAATGAAATAAACCTTATAATCAATTAAAAATAATTATTCAAATTATATCTGGTAAAGTCAAATGCATTCATTCACTTATCAACTCACTAAATATATAATAACTCAACCTAATACTCCACTTGTCCCTAGAGATGTGGTGCTTAAGTACACAGATACAGCCTTAGTTTCACAAAACTTACAATCTAAGAGGGGATACAAACAAAAGGCAATTAAAATATGTGTGGTCATTCTACAACAGAGAACTATCAAAAATTAAAATTTGTTACCAACATTGGTAGGTATTCATTGATGAAAGATGACTGAACATTCATTTTTTTCTTCCATTGTGAAGTGGAATCCAATATCTGCCCCTTGAATAACTGGTGAACTCTAGAAACTGCTTGTAATTGATCTGATAACATGGAAGTAATGCTATGCTAATATGGGTTTTATATATATAATATTATATATTATAACTTTATATATATTATGAGTAGCATCTAGTCACACTAGTGACTGTCACATTGGCAGTGCATGTCACACTGGCTCTAGAGAAGCCACACTCTATATAAGACTTCTCATTACAATGAGAACACCATGCTGGGGAGGCCACAGGCAGGCCTTCTAGTGAAAGTCCAAGTTGAGCCCAGCCTGTAGGTGCTCTGCAAATGTGCCAGATGTGTGTGCAAAGCCCTCTACGTGCCTCCAAACCATCCCACGTACGGACCTAATGCCACACATAGATCTGAGTCACTGACCAATAGATTCATAAAATGTAATGAAATGACTGTTTTTTTGGTCTCTGTTTTGAAATAGTCTGTGTAACTAATCTAAAACAATTTAGCTGAAATTGTGGTGCCATTGTAACTAAAATTAAAATACACGGCATTGGCGTTGGGACTAGATGGCAAACAGAAGCTAGAACAGCCTACGAGAGCCCGGCCCTAAAAGCTGCAAATCCTCAGGGAATTATTGGTGAGAGCTGAAGAGACAGAGATGATATTGTTATTAGAAAATGGGCAGAAGGTTTGGTAGCACAGTTATGTTTCGTCACACATATAATAGAAAATACACTAAATGTTCTGGTTGAATTTGCTAAGAAGACTGTCACAGAGAATGTTGAAAATGCTAAATACAGTCACGGGTTCCATAACATTTTGGTCAACAAGAGACCACATATACCATGGCCCCTTATGATGATAATAGAGCTGAAAATTTCCTATCCCCTAGTGACTTTGTAGCCGTCTTAAGGTTATAGCACAATGCATGACTCAAGTATTTGTGGTGCTGCTGGTGTAAACAAACCTGTTGCATTGACAGACATGTAAAAGTATAACATATACAATTATGCATAGTACATAACACTTGATAATGCTAATAAATGGCTATATTGCTGGTTTATGTGTTTGCTGTACTATACTTGTCATTTTAGAGTATAGTCTTTCCACTTATTAAAAAAGTTAACTGGAAAACAGCCTCAGGCAGGTCCTTCAGCAGGTATCCAGAAGAAGTCATCATTATAGGAGATGACAGCTCCATATGTGAGATTGGCCCTAAAGGTCTTCTAATGGGACAAGATGTGGAGGTAGAAGACAGTGTTATTGATGATCCTGACATTGTGAAAGCCAAGGCTAATCTGTATGTTTGGGACTTAGTTTTTAACAACAACAACAACAACAACAAAATTTCAGTAAAAATTAAAAATTAAAAATAGCCTAGGGAATAAAAATATAAAGAAAGAGGCCCGGCATGGTGGCTCATGCCTGTAATCCCAGCAGTTTGGGAGACCAAAGCGGGTGGATCACAAGGTCAGGAGATAGAGACCATCCTGGCTAACACGGTGAAACCCTGTCTCTACTAAAAACACACAAAAAAAGAAAATGTTTTTGTACACCTGTACAATGTGTTATGTGTTTTAAGCTAAGTGTTATTACAAGAGGCAGAAATTTAAAAAATTAAAAATTTATACAGAAAAAGTGTTACAGTAAGATAACATGACTGTATTATTGAAGAAATAATTTTTAAAAATAAATTGAGTGTAGTCTAAGGGTACAGTGTTTATAAAGTCTACAGTAGAGTGGATGGGAATGTCCTGGACCATCTCATTCACTCAACACTCACTCTCTGACTCACTCAGAGCAACTTCTGTCCTGCGAGCTCCATTCACGGTAAGTGCCCTATACATGTGTCCTATTTTTTTTCTTTATACCATGTTTTTACTGTACCTTTTCTATGTTTAGGTATGTTTAGATACACAAATACTTACCATTGTGTTATAATTGCCTACAGTAATCAGTACAGTCATGTGCCACACAGGTTTGTAGCCTCAGAGTGATAGACTATATCCTATAGCCTACGTGTGCAGTGGGGTGTACCTTCTGAGTTTGTGTCAGTACAATCTATGATGTTCAGACAACAACGAAATTGCCTAACAATACATTTCTCAGAATGTATCCCATCTCTAAACGATAGGTGACTGGAGTTATTTTAGGTACACATGAGAAGATAGGGTTAAAAAAGTTGTCCAAAATAAAATAATTATTCAGTTTTAAGCAGAATGTGGAAGAAATGTAAAGGATCCAGGAATTACCAGGATCAAATTAAAACTTTTCTGATCCCCAGTTTCTTCTTTAACAAATCTTTCAAGTAAGAGACAAGACAGAGATCAAGACCAGAGCATTCACAATAAAGCATTGACTAAAGTTTAAGATCTCAGTGGTGTGACTTGAAGAAACCATATTGTGACTTCAAAGAACATTTAAGGGCAAATGTAGTTGGGTTTCTAAGAATATTAGGTACATCCTTATTAGACTCATTTTAAGTAGACAAAAAAGGATTCTAAGAATCTCAAGTGTGATGTTACCCCAGTAAAATGATTCTTAGCACAATGTATAAAAGAGTCTAGATTGAAATGAAATATGAGTGTGACTTTTATCTAATGAATTAAATGATAATTCTATTCAGAGAAATATCATAAAATTTTAAAGTAAATTATACCAATTTGAATGAAAAAGACTGGGACTGTACAATGAAATAAATGACTTTGTACTATCAAAATTGTACAAATAGAATGCAGGCAGAGAAAACTACTCAGCTTTAAATCCAAGTCAGACAATGAAACCAGGAGCCTGGAGAAAAGAGGCATAAACCAGAGAGTATTTTCCAGACAGTAGCACTGGGACCTATTCAAGAACCTGGCAACATGTGCCTGGTAAATTTCAAAATTTCTATGAACCATTAATGAATGACTATATGTCTTTTCTTTTTCCCTTTCTGAATGGAAATATCTATTATATTTTCCTACACTTGTCTCATTGTTATTTAGTAGATGTATGGGGGTTGGAGAAGACATCATGTATCGCTACACTTTGCAGGTCTCAGTTCAAGATAAACCGTATTTAAGAGACTGAAATTAAAAACATACAGAATTAAGAAAACATACAGAATTAATCTTGTGCCTATCTGAAAATGTTATCCATATTACTATTCTAAAATTTTTGCCAATGCTATATTGAAATGGTGACTTAGAAGAGAATATACATGTTGTATTTTCAGAGCTTAACAAATCAAAAGCTTCCAAATTAACACTTTATTTTTATTTATTATAATAGTTTCAGTTGAAGAACACTTAAAGATCCGAACATGAAGAGGCATATCTGCACCTAGAACTGATTTAGATGACAAGATCCTGAACTTTGAATGAAAGATATAATGGAATGAGACTTTGTGGGGTGGCCTTGGAGCAACTGAGTTTATTTTGCATTTGGAAGGAATATAAATAATTTGTAGCCAGCGGGCAGACTCCAGCATATTAAAATGGCCAAAATATTTTTGCTACTTCTCCCATTGAGAGGTAGAGTTTCATTTTTATCTCTATGGATCTGGCTGTTTCTGCTACTAATTTACAAGAGAAACACTATAGATGTGACACAGTCAGTTTCCTGGACCAGGCTTTAAAGATCTGGCATCCTCCATTTACTGTCTCTGGGACCAATAGCTCAAAGTTCAGAAACTGCTACAAAAGAAGGCCAACTATCCTGAGACCACTGTGTTGAAGAGGCCATGAGTAAGAACTCAGACCAGCAGTCCAAGCTATGCTTTGCCTTCTAGCTAACCCTGCCAAAGCACATGGGGTGTGAGGGGAGCCAAACTGGCCTCTCTGTGACAGTCCATCAGCCAAATCAATTGCAACAAGTGACCTCAGTTAATGACACATGGAGCCAAAAAATGACCACCTGAGACAGGCTCACAATTTCCAATTTTAAAAAGCAAAAATCATGAAATATAATAACATGTTTGTTGTTGTAAGAGACTACATTTTGGAATGATTTGCTAAGCAAAATTAGATAACAAGAACATAAGAATGAGAAAGGTCTCCATTTTTGTTTATATGAAGACAGGCTGTTGAGAAGCATGCAAGATAGTATCTGACAAGTTCTTTCTCAGTCCAGATTATTCTGGTACTTAAAAAAATTATATACTGGAAATTGTAAATCACTTGGAGATACTGACTGTAGTATGTAGTGTATTCAAATTATAGTCTATTTTTAAACAATAAGCAAAATGCAAGAACAATATTATGAATTAAAGTTGATGCAAGATATAATTGTAAAAAGAAAAGCTCATAATATAGTACATTGGTTCACCCAGAATTATATATATTAATTACTATTTAAATAGCTTTCTTGGGATAAGTTAAAGCAAATAATGATGGACATCAAAACTCTACTTTTGTACTATTTATTAGATAAACCATATGTCCACTTTTGAAATGCAATTTTCTTTTACTTTTCAGGGATTGCTTAGCTTATAATACTTATTTAAGAGCAGAAGAAATAATTCTGAAGAAATAATTCTATCTGAACTTTTGAAAAAGTAGATAAAACATACTATATCCCTTAGTAAGTTTATTTTATAACCTTAGTAATATTCAATTCCTCAATAGCTAAAACTACCTTAAAAACTTTATAATGTATATTTGTAATATATGAATGTAAAGTGCAATGAATAAAGTAATTACAATAAAAATGAATTTCCCGTTATCAGAACTCTTGTTCAAAGTGCACTTCTGAAAGAATAACATGTATTTAATAGATATTGCAGAAAGCTAGAAGTAATCAGTAAAATTGAGAATGAAAAATGTAGTGAGGGACACTGGAATACAAGTTTAGAAAGTGTCACTCTGCAAAGTTACTTCCTTGAATAATCCTCTTTTCTACCACCCTGTCACAAAAGGCTGCCTATGAAATCAACAAAAATGTGATGAAATATAATTGATTTGATTTGATGTATGGTCTTAATGAAATTTTGGTATAGTTTAGGCAGATTTTTATCTTAGACTTTTTATTTTTTATTTTTTTTGAGACGGGGTCTCGATCTTTCGCCCAGGCTGAAGTACACGGTAACCTCAAATACCTTCCACCTCAGCCTCCTGAGTAGCTAGGTGCACACTGCCACACAAGACTAATTTTATTTATTTTTGGTAGAGATGAACTCTTGCTGCCCAGACTACTCTTGAACTCCTAGTTGCAAACAGTCCTCCTACCTCGGCCTCCTAAAGTGCTGGGATTACAGGTGTGAGCCACTACACCCTTGCCTAGATAATTTGTTTGGGAAAAAAAAAGAAAAAGAAAAGAAAGACAAAAATTGTTCTAAGGAAGCATATTAAAAATAGGTTTTTCTGTTTTTTATTTGAAATAAAATAAATCTAAAATATTGGGCAGATGTGTCCTTACCACAAATAGAAGTACCTGTTGGTCTGTGTGAAATATTATTTTCATGCATTAAGTACACCATTGAGTTCATATGTATTTATTAGTCTATAACTGGAGGTAAAACTATAACCTGATGTCACAATAATTTCTGCAGGGTTTTGAGGCACGTTCTTATTCTCCTTCCACTGTACCACCCTAAATTAACTCTGGTAAGAAGCTTCGCTTCCACTCTTCATTCTATATTAAGGAGCCATGGGTCTTGACAATGAGATAAATAACATGAAATACATCTGTTTTCCTTTCTGTTAGATAAAATGAAACCCAAGAGAACACCGTAACCAGAAAATAATCAATTGATGAGTAAATGACAGTCTTCAGCAATTCTAATGCACTCAGTGTGGCAAAACTGTGGCCTATACCCTTGAGTGGTATATTTATAACAGGCAGATAAACACCATCTTTATTTACAGAACTCTTAGGGACTATATGAAGCAAGCTAAACATATTTAAAAGAATATGTAGGATTTTTTTAAAATGTATTTTTATATTTTTGACTAGTCTGTCATTAATGCCAATACAGTCAAAGTTAAGGAGCATGCTCCCTTAACCCTCATACCAAGATGTGGGGAATACATTTTTGTCTTCAGTCTGATGAAAATTTCAGGTAATTTATTTCACACAGGAAAAATGTTCACTAGAATATTTTAGGATCAGCCATTTGAAAGAGATTTCCTCATCAGTTTATCCTTGAAGTTTATCATTGTTAAGAAGTTAAGGGTGAGACTGTTGGTGGGAAGGTAAATCAGTACAGTTATAATGAAAATGTTTTTGAAAACAAAAAATAAAAAATATAATTATTACATGATTCAGCAATTCCATTGCTGGGTATATATCCAAAGGAGATGAAATCAGTATGTTAAAGAGATATCTACACTTCCAAGTTCAAAGAGAATTATTCACAATAGCCAAGATATGAAATCAACTTTAATGTTCATCAACAGTTAAATGGAGAAAGAAGATGCAGTATATTTGCACAATGGAACACTATTCATTCATAAAATAGAAGACAATCATCTCATTTGCAACAATGTGGATAAACTGGAAAGACATTATGTTAAGTAAAACAAGTTAGGCACAGAAAGACAAATACTGCATGATTTCACTTCAATGCAAAGTGTAAAAAATTTGAACTGCGGTGGCTCACACCTGTAATCCCAGCACTTTGGGAGGTCAAGGCAGGCAGATCACGAGGTGAGGAGTTCGAGACCTGCCTGGCCAATATGGTGAAACCCCTTCTCTACTAAAAATACAAAAAATAGCTGGGTGTGGTGGCACACACTTGTAGTCACAGCTACTTGGGAGGCAGAGGCAGAAGAATCACTTGAACCTGGGAGGTGGAGGTTGCGGTGAGCTGAGATAGCAAGACAGCACCACTGCACTCCAGCCTGGGCAACAAGAGTGAGGCTCCATCTCAAAAAAAAAAAAAAAAGAGTTGAACCAACAGAAGTAGATGATAGAATGCTCATTACCAGGGGCCGGTGGAGGGAGGTGATTGGGAAAGTGTTGCTAAAGGCTACAAAATTTTAGATGGGACAAATATGTTCAAGAAAGCTATTGTACAACATGATGACTATAGTTAATAACAATGTATTGCAATCTTGAAAATTGCTAAAAAGTGTATGTAGGATGTTTTAAAATTATATTTTTTTATATTTTGGACTAGTCTATCATTAATGCCAATACAGTCAAAGCTAAGGAGCTTGCCCCCTTAGACCTCATAGATGGACGTGTTTTTACCACAAACATAAGTATGTGAGATTATAAATATGTTAATTAGCTCGATTTAGTCATTTCATAATGTATACATATTTCAAAATAACAGGCTGTACATGGCAAATATATACAATATTTACTGGTCAATTAAAATAATAAATTTCAAAAATAAGTAAAATATGAAGAATTTGATCATTAATTACAATAGTTGTAAAAAAACCTAGATGAATAGATGTCTCTCTTTTCTCTCTTACTTTTTCTAAATATTTGTATAGAGTTCTTATCTGTCTCCCACTCCCCTTTATCTCACCAGAGAAAGTGATCCTCTTCACAGTGACCAAAGCGACTAGTGGTAATGTAACGCAGAGCGAAGACATACAGAAGGTCAGAGGGGCAAGGGACTTAACTTAAGGCAATATCTATTTCAGCTTTGTCACTCAGCCCATGAATAAACTGAGGTCCATAAGAATTAAGTTCCTTTTTCAGTCCAAATAGCTGGATTCCTGAGCATCTCCACTACTTTTGTTAAAAAAGAGGTCGCAGGGGCAGCAGACAAACAAACCAGAAACAAAATAGAAAAACCATAAATAAAACAAAACAGAATCAAACAAAAAAAGGCCTTTTTGTAGTGCTGGTGTTAGCTGTTTTCTGACTCTGAATTCTTAAAGCAGTTAATTTCACCTGCCATTATATTATTACACATTATTTCTATAATTCTGGTGTTGTTAATGTTTTCCTCAATAGTTTATATAATGGGTTCATTGAGTGCATGCTATGTGAAGGCACTTCACTGAAAAGCTAGGGAATTGCTTCTGACTTAAAAAAAGGGATGAACTTAATAAAAGGGATGAACTCCATTATGAAACATATAAATTTAAGTATATTAATAATAGTAAACATGATAAGCATGCATAAAGAAATATGCAAAAAATGCTATAAAAATGGTTGATTTCAGTAAAGTTCTGCAAACATCTGCATGCCTATTCTTGTGAGGATCCTGTGCTTCTCCCAGAGATTATATAAATATATAAATAAATAAATCCAACATGCCATATGGCAGAAATAGACATGCCAACAAAACATGTCAGAGCAATGTTATGAATGCATTAACTTTCAGTCTTAGAAGTTGGCCAACAAAAAAAATGGAAAAAAAAATAAAAAAAAGAGAATTTTCCAGGAAGAAGAATAATGGTGAGCAAAGATACAGAGGTGCAAGAGGTCTTCAGAAAACGGCAAAGCAGTCTTATACCCTTAGAATATGGAGTACAAAAAGAAAGGATGGGTATGTGGTGGGGACTAAGTCTTAGAGGTAATAACACTCCCTGGCATAAAGAGCACGTGTTAAATTTAGACTTTAGATTAGGTAATCTAAGGCTTTAATGTAAAGGGAGTAGGTGATGCTGACATTTTAAATCTAGGGAATGACAAGAATAAATTCAGATTTTTAGATGCACTGCTTTAGAAAGTGTAAGAAGGGTGGGTTGACATGAGACTGCAGCAGAGATAAAGTCAAAAGGCTGAATCAGTAAGGAGAATGGATGCTTCTCCTCAATGAGATGTATGCTTAGGAAAATGCACACATCAATAACATACTTAGGACAGATTGCCAGCTATTCACAGCTGGCTGGATGCAGTGGCTAAGGGAGAGTTAGGAACAGAAAGGCTAAATCGAATCCTTTGAAGGGAAGAATTGAGTAAACCTTGTTCTGGGGGTTGCACATTCTCAGGGGAAAAGAACAAAATTGTATAACACCCTGTATTACATAATTCATTTATTGTGCTACTCTCCAAGATAAAAGTATTAATAAGAAATGGGCCAGAAATTGTTCCACTTTGTTTTGCTGACCATATGAAATATTTCATATATTTTTAAAACTATAGTGTTAAATTTTACATATCTAATAAAACTATAGTTCATATGTTTCAAAACTATTATTAATATGTATATATTAGAGTATAGATGCAATTATTAGGTAATATTATATAGATTGAATTATTCAGTATTTGAAAAGATATTTTATTTGCTTTCAATTTTCTGTGAGAAAAGCTATCTAAAGTAAGACAGAAAAGACAGAGCATTTTTCAGTACCAAGATATGGCTCTTTCACTAAAAGCTGCTCAATTTATCCCAGTTCTGGTTGATCTTATCCACAGAGAAGACAGAAAATCTTTCACAGTCTATTTCTGAACAGAAACTGCTCAGATTAATCAAGTTGTCAACCACCCAGATCATTATACCAATCAAGATTTTGGAGATACCTAATAGAAAAATAGAATATGCATCTCTCTTTTTTTTTCTGTCTACATTAGGTATTATGTCCTGAAAACATACCTGCATAATATCATAACACCCAAGGAATCAGGAAAATTTCATATTATTTTTAAGTTGTAATTATACAGTCTTACCTATTGGAAGTATCTGGACAATTTGGCTCTGTCAAAACAGGTATCAATTGGTTTAACCAAGTAAGTGTAATTCAAATCCCAGAAACATGCGGGTATAGGATGTGATAGCAAAGAGAGTTTGGAATTAGAACTCTAGAGCCGACACTTACATTGTCAACTATAGCTGTAGGACCATGAGTTAATCACTTCTTTTCTAATACCTTCAGTATTTTATTTCAAAAATTAGGTTTTTTAATTAAAGAGGCAAAAGTAATCCCTGCTGGCCACCAGGCAAAGTGAAAGTAAGCCTTTTGAATATCAAGACTTGATAGTCCCATCAGAATGTACTCGAGAATCAAAACAGGATAGAGATAGGCTACACTGATTCCACACACATGACTGAATGTGCCCCTCTTCCGAGTAAATATTTAGCTCTACCTCAATTCTCTTGCTTCCTTGAGAGATATTAGGTTACATGACCATAAATTGCTCCAACTTCTTGACCTTGTCTAATCTAGAATGACCCCTGCTTCCCTATCCCTGTCTCAACTAACACAAAGAGAAACTCCTAAGAGAGTCCGCTTCCTGTTCTATTTTCTGACAATGCTAATTTCTCTCTAATGGAGACCTTCTTCCATGCAGTAAGTTAAATAAACTGTACTTAATTTGGCTACAAAAAGTTACATATAGGTAATCTTTATATTACAACATTAGGTCTTGCATAAAGATGACATCTCATTGGGCCCCTACAAAAAGTTTCAAGGTGTTGTGATTAGTTAAGATTGACATCAATAAAAGAATGGTAGTAACTTAAAAAGCTGGAGATAGAAGTACATTCCAAGTTGAGAACAAATAGAATCAAAAGCCCAAAGACTTTTTTAAAATGCAGTGGTTTTATGTTTGGCCAATATGAATTATTTTACCCACCCTAGGTATAAAAAAATCCATTTTATTTGAATTTTCTTAATTATCAATTACTCATTGCAGGAGCCACCTATTGTTAATCCTCAAGTGCTTCTTTCTAAAAATCTTTTTATCTGTGAATATCTAAGAACTAGCTTATCTAGCCTGACAAAATTGTTTTTGATGCTTTTTGTTGTTTAATGCCCTAAAACCTTAGTGAATTACTTCTAGAGCATTCCACAGTCTGTTTCTTTACCACCACTACGTTGTCACTGTTGAAGACTGTACCTGTACCTGTGAAAACGAGATGTGATGAAGCCCTCGTATTGAGGTTTCTGCAGAGGCAGAGTAGTTATTCAACAGAGATGAACTTCCCGACTCCTTGCTAAGTTTGGGTAAAGATGTTTCCCCATTCCTCTCTGAAAGTTTTACCTCCTTGGTGTACACCATTTTTGTCAACAGTTATTCTCCAAATCACAATTGCGGTTTTGTGTGTTTGGGTAACATAATTAAGGAAACAATCTTGCAATCTAAAATACCTTTTCACAAACGTGGAAGAGAAAGAAAAGTGTGTTATTATTAAATAAGTGTTATGGCAGGATTAGATGTGCATCACAGGCAAAGTACTAAGAGATTGCAAAGACAGAAAGAAACCTCACTCATTTATATAGTCAAACAGATACAACCCATGATCTAAATGTTCTCCAGATAAACAGTAACTTGTCCTAAAGTAACAGGATCTGACAGCACCATTTGAGACATGGATAGCTCTTCCTAAATTTACGTGGTAGTTGGGATGTCCATCTATGTTTGCTAATTGACTTTATCCAAAGGGGGAAACAAGTTCTTACATCTTTAAAAGAGGATAAAGTTTAGAAACTTGGAGAGAGTACTCTCCCACAGAAATTGGGCCACGGGTGCTACATTATCTTTCTTAACGAATACATTTCAGAGTTGACTTTGAGATCCTTGAAAAACATATCCCTGGATCTCAAAACCCAAAAGAAGTTTATTTTGCTTTTAAGCAATGTATATACATAACAAAGACACAGAGAAAGAACTTAAACTCAACAAGTTTTCTAAAGTCAATGCTCCGAGAAAAGAGAAAAGGAAAAGTATCTTTCCTTGTTTCCACCAGGGATAATTAAACTTTTTATTGTAAATTTTTATTTACCCTCACTCAAGTTACTAATCAAGATAATGCTATGCGGAAATAAATACTTTCTGCAACATTTTAGATCTTTGTGTTGGGCCAGGGCTACAGTCCTTCAACACATTTTTATTCCAGCAACTACATTGCTTTTTCCTACTTCTACATTTTAGTTGGGCTAAACCCAGTTTCACTTGGGAGAGCTTCGTAACAGCAAATCTTAGAGAGAAATGGGCAAGTAAATAAAACCTGTCTCCCACAAATGCCCTTGACTAGTCTCCTACACTCCTTCTTCACCAGATTTAAAAACTAACAATATCATCAGGAAGCATAAGCAATAAGAGAAAATATTCTTTTAGACTCTTAATGGAAGAAGAATAGCAGCCTTATTGGTCTACATTTGAATAAAGGAGAAAATTTAGGTGACTCAGCCCAGAATCAGAAAATCTGATACAGCTAAACTACAGCCTTAATATCTTCACACAGGCCTGACTGACAACTAAAACGGTCCTGTTGAGGGGAAATACTAAAAATTCTCCCTTTCTCTTTCTACTTTAATGACATTGAAACAAACAGGGCACACAATTTAATAAGTATTTGTTTTAGTTAAAAGTAATTCTTCCTTCTCCTGTTCTCTGGGATAGAAGCCCAAGCTGAGTGGGTTATGTTCAGGGGCTCCTTTGCCTTCTGAATTCCTGTTGCATTCATCCAGAAATCCAATGATCTCAGCATAAGATCACATGAAAAAACCAGGGAGGTAAGGATATTTCACCTCTAGTGTATATTCTTCTTTTGAAGGTTACCTTGGGCTAGAAAGTTACTTTGCACCCATTCTGGCCTTTGTACAAAATCATTCCACTTCTCCAGGTGGTTTATTTTACATGACTCTATTGTGATTGGGCCAAGGAATGATGACATCACTGATTCTCTAGTCCTGGGCTCTTGTACTATTGGTTGGAGTTCCATTATGCCATGCCCAAAACTTCCTTGGTAAATAAACCATCTTCAGATTATTCTATTCTGAGTTCGCCAGTTTCTTTGGGGACAAGGTCTAATGTTGTTTTGCAATCAGGTGAGGTAATAGGGAAAAAGTAGAATTTCAAAATGGGATTACAGTATTGGAATGCTCATATATGAAAGGCACACATAATTAATCTCTTTGCTTCCATCTGTAATTCATTTCATGCAATGCCAACAAGATTAGTCAGAATATTACTGATTATTGTTTGGCATGGAAAGGGTGTGAAAAGCAAGTCAGTATGATGACCAGTGGTGGTGCTAAGGGTTTAAAACAACACTCCGGTTTCTACTTATATTCACAAGGAGCAGACAGGAAAACATGAGGTATTTAGGAAAGGTATTAAGGGAAAAGATAGCTTATCAGAACACTCTTCTATTCTGAATTCATAAGACACGTATGACTGAGAGCAAGCATAGATTTTGAACGTATGTATTACAAAGTTTTAATGAAAGTTATTCCTCAGCTCTATTTTACATAAAGAGTTCTTCCATGACTGAGTTCTGCAGGTTACACATGGTGGTGAGGAACACTGCAGTGAAATTAGAATTATGGATCTCAGTGGAGACGAAGGCATCCTATAATGGTAGAGGTTGCGTTACGACGCTTAAGCATCGAAGTTACAACAATAAGCTATGGGGTTGGAATATTAGTCATACTGTCTGACTACATAGGCATCTATTGCTAACTCATCTATGAATCACTTAGAAATGAAACTGCTGGAGAGTCTTCCAAGGTGTTCCATGAGATTTTTAAAAGGAACAATTCTAACTTTGCTGGGCCGGTTCACAACTAAGTCACAGTAATGGGGATATACTGCATCTTAGTTCTTACAAGTAAGCACTTTACAGACCTAGATTTGGAGACTAGATTGATTGGGTGGCTGGGTCCCTTGGGTGAAAGATATAAGACATGAATTTTTTACAAAGCTTTCAAGAGAGTGACTGTTTCATTTGAAACCAGAAATACACAAACCTTCTGGGGTTAGCTCTAAAATGTTATTGAAATTAGATTGAACCCTGGGCTCATTTCTCAGAGTTAGGAAGAATTAATGAAGGCAGATGATTGACGAGAAGGTCAGAGTTGGGCTTATATATTAGCCCAAATATATCTGGGGTATCACGGACAATTACAGTTGTCTGCCATGGTTGAGAGAAAATAGTTAGAATAGATATATTTTGTAACTGGAAGAATAATGTTATTGATTCCAAAATGAGTACCATTAATGTGGAAAGGGCCCAGTGAAAGTCCTGATAATTGGCCATTCCTGCCAAGTGATAAATTAAAAGCAATTTTGAACACCTCAGACAATGACGGAGACTAGTCAAACTAGCAAAAATAAATAAATAAATAAAATGCAAAACTAGTACCTCCTTTCACATCCACATTTCCTAATCTTTTTGGCTGTGGAAAACCCAGATAAGTTGTGGAAAATGACAGGAGATCAGAGCAGACTTAAGTGGTATTTTCAATCACACTTTTGATTCTAGATATGCTAATCTTTCTGAACCAAATCATTACAGTTTCAGACAGTTGGATACAACATAAAAATTTTGAGGTAGTAAATATTTTCTTTTCTGTCCCACACAGTAGGATCATACACTGTTCATATTTTCAGACAGGACAAGAGTGTATTTTTATTAATAATACTTTACCCATGTACTAGGTCAACCCTCCTGCTAACCATCATAGCATAGTTCAGACTGACTTCTACTGTCTCATAAATGACAAAAGAAATTACACTAGTCCATAACATTGATAACATTATGCTATTTAGACCTAATAAGTGAAGTGTAGCAAGCACTTTAGAGGTGTTATGAACGCATATGTTCCCAAAGTAGAAAATAAATTCAGTTACATTTCTAGAGAGACTAGTGGCATAGTGAATATTGGGATACCCCTTTCAAGTGAGACACAAGTTGCCGCATTCACGGATCATAACAAAAGGTGAAATTCTTAGTGGATCTCTTTGAATTTGGAGGCAACATATATTACATTTGAACTTGCTTTCTAGAAACCATTTTCTGGGTAATCCATAAGGTTGCCAATTTTGAATGAGAACTAAAGCAAGAATAGACTCTACAGCTGGTCTAGACTAGTCTGAGCTTCCCTGTCACATGTGGTCTAAGAATCATTCATTCTAACAGCATGGGAGGCAGACAGAAATGCTTAATAAAGGCCCTTGCAAGCAGTTCCAATAGGAGAAGCACAGAACCGATACAGTGCTTATACTGGGAGTGAGTTTAGTCTCTCTTTTGTTTATAAACATTATCAATTTTAAAGTAATTCTTGGCCTGCTGTTAGTCCCTAATGGGGACTGAACATTTGATCATAGGACAAAAACAGACTATGTGACCTAAACCGTTAAGCATGTATGGGTGTGATCCAAACCATTGAACCATAATTTGGACATGAACAGCATCAGAATTTTATTATAAAATGAGAGAGTTATCTAAATGTCAAGGCTTGACTAGATCCATAAGGTTCCCAAAAATTGCATCAGCAAGTTGATGAGACTTACTAATTCAATCTTTTTTCATATCTACAACCTTATTTTGAGCACTGACAAAAAGTGAATAGAAGAGTAAAAACTGACCTGCTTCACAAACAGATCTGCACTGCATGTCAGTAAGGGTCTGAAATACGTAGTGCCGAATTTGATTTTTTTGAGGAATAACCTGGAAAGACAAGGATGTGGGAATATCCCCCCAATAAACATGATTTTGACCAGTGTATCTGTGGACCTCATCTAAGCCACAGATCCAACTAGGAGAGAATGACTAATGATTGACGAGAAAGTCAGGGACCTAGAAAAGAGGCGATTGGGAGATCTGGGGATAGTATGTGAATGGACTATTTAGAACAACATAGAATAAGGAAAAATATATATTTTATGTAAATACTTACCTAGAAGGCATTAACAGCAATGGAGGTTCACAATAATCAGGGGAAACAATGATCTTGTCTGTGAATTAAGCCAGCAGATTTGTCAAATTACCCTAACTTGCCTAACGGGCTTAGTTACAAAATGACCATGGCAGTGGAGAAACAGACTGTGAATGGCTGTGAACATGCTCAAAAATGGTCTTCTTGCCAGTGCTGGTCTGTCTATTGTGACTGTGAACAACTAAACTATCAATATTTCACCATTCTCTAAGTATATGAGCTGATATGAGCTGGTCTTCTGGATGGCAGCAGAAAGACATTTTGGATATGAATTGCTTGCAATGTTAAACCAGTGCGACCACTTGTAGATTTATTGGGAGATTGACCTGTTTGGTTTACATCAACAATCTTCCATATTCTCTACATTATGGTTAGAACTGGCTTACAGGGATCCAAAGCTGGACATAGGAATGGGGAGTAAAAAATGAGGACTGGGCAAACAGCTATGGTCACTTTACTAAAGGTCACTGCTCTTCTCAAGGCAGTTTTCTGGATCTGCTTGTCTCTCTGTCCAGAATAAATCCTCACATCATGTTTTTGGTGGCAGTAACAGCAAGGCTGCTGGCAGCATGGGCTTTCTGCATTATAACTTGTTCTTTCCTTAATCTTTGCCACATTTTTGTAATTAAATAAAATATAATGTAAGGGTGTCATCTGTTTCCAATGAAACTAAATTTAATAGAATTCTTTTGTTGTTTTGTTAAAGAAAATAGAAAAGTACAACAGGCAGTTAAGGTGGAAAAATACAAAACACTAGCTGCTGTGTTTGGCAGGCCAACAACAGACCCCTTTACTGGTCAACACATTTAATCCCTGTGTTACCAAACCTATCTGATAGTATGAAAGTAGAGTTCATTGAAGGGTTACAAAGGAGTGGAAGATGTATATTAGGAGACAATGTAACTGGGTCCTTTGCATTTCTGTATGCCTTATGATTGTGTTTATTCTTGGACTGTCTCTTTGAAGATGTTTGTATAGCAGACAGCCTGGGAAGAGATTGTCTGCCTCTGGGGAACAGAGGATGGATTTGTTTTCTGGCTGCAATATTGAAGACTCTGTCTCACTCTGAGGCAAAGGTTGTATAGATTTACTGAGAACACTTTAAAACTTTAAGGTTTCCTAAGCTCACACTTTTTCAGCTATGACACAAGTCTCTTGTGGGTCCAACATCCAACTGGGCTTCTCCACACTGCCCCTGGACTTTGAGGGCAAAGGAAATTAATGGGAGCATGAAGCTCATGATGCCTGCTGTGCCTTGAATCTTAAAGGTTTTTCCTCTTTTTTCTTTTCTTCTTTTTTTTTTTTTTTTTTGTGAGGGGAGGGGCAGGTTGTAAAACCAGTAGTCATCTTTGTTTTCCCCAGCATCCATGAAACTGTGGAAGGCTATCCTGCTACATGAAATCAGGGTAAAATTTCAGTCTGTTCACTGTTCTTAAGAACGTAGTTTAAAAAAAAAATGATTATGTTATGGATGGTCTTAAATGCTATAATGAAAACCATTTATTTCAGCAGATAGTGGAGCACAATTTATGGTTTTATTTTTGCAAACATGTTTTAGAAGTATATAGAAGTGACATGACTAAAGCTGGGCTTTAAAAGTGAAGAGTTAAGATGACTGGATTGAAGTGGAAAGATAAAATGTGTATAATGAAGTACTAATATTTTATTGTGTTATATATTGAAGCAAGGATATTTAAGTCCTTCTGAGAATAGATTCCCTGAGCACAGAAATTAGATAGTATTTACCATGCATAATCATTATTTGTAAGTTAGCAATAAAGGGGTAAAAAAAAAAAAAAACCTCAATATTTTACTTTAAAGTTTTAAAAGTAAATGAAAAAAGTTACTGGTGTCAATTATAGAACTAGAAATTTTTTTAAAAAAATCAGTGTTTTGTGGGCAAAATACTAATTTTTAAAATGTATGAAGACATATAACTGAGCAAAATATAGAGAGTAAATTTGAACCCAGGACATAGATTAGAATCTATGCCTCTATCTAAGAGTGTGGAGAGCTATCCTGAGGCAAAAGGAAATTTTTCACTGCTAGAGTAAAATAAAAGTAAGTTTTATTAGAAAGAAAACCAAGATACTATAGTTATATTGAAAACAAAGGAGAGAAAGTGCATCAGAACAAGAGGTGCCAAATAATCTTGCCCTCCATCGTATCCTCAGAGCCTAACACAGTGCCTGGCTTAAGTTAGTATGGAAAATGTTGATATTGAATAAATAAATATAAGCTACAGTAGTCCTGTATTCATGATATCATCAAAGTATCAATTATAGTATTGCTGTCTGTGTATATTTTACGATCAAACTGGCATTTTGTTTGTTTATTTCTTCTTGAGGTAAATATCATTTGTTTCTTTGGGAATATTTTTCTCATTAGGTTTTTTCTTTGGGGACCCTTCCTGAAAAAGATTACTCTAATATGCAAGTTGTATTGCTTTATTTCACTCGAGGTGTACTCTCCTGTGGTATTTGTGATGCAGAGTTTAGAAAGGATTTTCAGGGAATAGGAAATAACTGTAAATGCTGCTTGGTTAACAGAGAGTGTTTCGCTTGCCATTTCATAAATTCAGAGTCAGCAGACTTTCCTTTGCCTGTCTCCTTTGACTCATCAATGTGGAATGAAATCTAATCAATCTGCAATCATGCTAATCAATGTACTGTGCTACTTTCATTGCAGGAAAAAATAATATTGTTATAAACTCAGTTACATATTAGAGTAATGCAAAAATTGAAAGTGCTATTCCGTGTGATATGTAAATGAAGCATTTTATAACCTGAGGCTTTACCATCAAAATTCCATTTAGATCCATCAATTTTCATAAACAAATTAAAAGAACTTGTAACTCAAGAATGAGAAACAATGAATTTAAAGTTACAACTTATTATTTATGTGAAATGTTACAAAATAGATTACTTGTAACAGCAATATATAAAAATACATGAGCATAGTGAAATCAAAAGCCTACATTCCTTCTGTACCACACTGAGATAAATATGATAGAAGACTGTTACGTCGAATTGACTGAACTTTTTAATAACCTAACCAATGACTTTCCTCCTTCTGAATGGGGGAAACAATGCAACTTGTACTCTTCGGTCTCACAAGTTTCACTTCATTGATTATTCCTATTCTCTGACATAGATTATCATCATTATTTCTCCCATCTTTTAGGGTTAATCATTCGTATCTTGTTATTACAAACTGAAGTACATTCTTTACATTCTCCATGTATTATCTTGGTAACAAAGGAAATAAAAAAGTAAGGACAATTGATCTCAGTTTTCTTTACATTCTCCACGTATTATCTTGGTAACAAATGAAATAAAAGATGAAGGGCAACTGAACTTTCTCACTCAAGTACCTCCTACAATAAAGACCTATTATTCATATCAGAATGAGTTTCACTCTATGTGTACATTGTGTCAGAGTTCTCCCGAAAAAACAGAACAAATAGAATATATATAGAGAGAAATGTGAGAGGAAATTTATCATGGGGATTGGCTCTATGATTTTGGAGGCTCAGGGTGTATCACAATATGCCATCTGCAAACTGGAGAAACAGGGAAGCTTATAGGTTGAAACAGTGCAAGTCTGAAGGCCTCAGAAGCAGGAGGGCCAGTGCTGTAACTCTCTGTCCAAGGCCAAAGGCTGATGAGCTGGAGTTCTAATGTTCAAGGGCAGGAGAAAATGGGAGAGAGAGAGGAATTTGCCTTCTGCTTTTTTGTTCTACCCAAACCCTCAGCTGATTGGATAGTGCCTGCCCACACTGGATGAAGGCATATCTTTCTACTCACTTCTCTGATTCAAATGCCAATCTCCTCCATAAACATCCTCACAGGCATGCACTGAAATTATGCAATAATCCAGCTTTCAGGGTATTCCTAATTCAATAAAGTTCACACTTGATTTAAGCATCACGTACACATACACACGTCTCTTTCACTCTCTCTCTCTCTCTATATATATATGTATAGATATAGACAGGTATGTGTATGTATGCATACATAGATAGATATACAATTTCTACATTGCCTTGCCTTATCTAAATACTAATTTTTCTCTTTCGTATTGAATCACTGTCCCAGAAGAACAGTTATTCCTATATTGGACGTATTAGTCCATTTTCAAGCTGCTGATAAAGTCATATCCGAGACTGAGAAGAAAAAGAGGTTTAATTGTACTTACAGTTTCACATGGCTGGGGAGGCCTCAGAATCATGAGAGAAGGTGAAGGCACTGCTTACATGGCAGCAGCAAGAGAAAATGAGGAAAAAGCAAAAGCGGAAGCCCCCCATGATAAACCCATCAGATCCTGTGAGACTTATTCACTATTAAGAGAATAGCATGAGAAAGACCAGCCCCTATGATTCAATTACCTCCCCCTTGGGTCCCTCCCACAACACGTGGGAATTCTGGGAGATACAATTCAAGTTGAGATTCGGATGGGGACACAGACAAACCATGCTATTCCACTACTGTCTTCAAATATCCTTAAAAAAAAAAAAAAAGCTTATGTTTCCAATTCACAGTTTCTACTAGGCATTCCCAATTGTGTGCATAGTTTTGTGTCAAGACTTAAGGAATGCTCTGCAGTTGCAGTGTGTGCAGATTGAATCATGGAAGTTTTACATGTCAATGAACATCCACTCCCTCCTCTTTTCCAGAGCAGTGGAGGTGAGGAAGCAGCTCCATAGAAGTATGTTCAATGTATAGCTCCATTGGACACACAGAAAATAATGACAGACTCAGAAAGGGCATTTGGTCCCATTGTTTAGTTATTTCTCCCATTTTGATTTTATTTCATCAGAAAATTTACTAGAAAGCATTATAGTTCATAGCTCTATGTTAATAAACATACTTTGGTGAAAGGTAAAATATTTATACAATTTTTCAAATATTGCACAATAAATAAAGTGGGAAATCAACATTTTATTCATGACCATTGTGTCATATCAAAATATTCATATTGATAACGCAATATTATATCTGCGATTACAGTTAGTGGTAGTTTAGTAGAAGAAGAGGAGATGATAGATAGGATAGGTAACTCTTTTTTTTTCACCTATTTCTAGCTGCCCGAATTGGCTACAAATGCATACAAAGACACTGTCGATGGATAGAGAGACAAGCAATCATTGGGGAGAATGAATACTTGATGAACAGTGCCAACCCATACTGATGAACACAACTATGACCTTTAAATTTTCTTGCAAAAAGGTTGACAGAGATAGTGTCTTCAAAAGAGTACATTTAATATAAACCTATAATGATGTAATAATGCGTAGGCGTCAGCCTGGGAAAAAGCGTGCTATGGAAAGAGCATAGCTGTGCGAATGTTCTAAAGGAAGGATTAATTTGCAGAATTCCCCAAACAAAGAGAAGGTTAATACTGTAATTGATAGAGCAAGTTATTCATGTAACACAGAGCCTGAGAGGAAGCTAGAGACCAGCTAGTTCACGCAGAGCCCTGCAGGTAATTCTTGTCCTATGAAATTTTTTTCTAAGGAAAATGGAAAATCTTCCTCAGTCATCTTAATTGACAAACTGAATATATGTTTTAAGGAAATCTATGTTCCCGATTTTTAGAAAATGCATTGCAGCAGCAAGAGTCACACAGGAAAACTAGGTCAGATGCACACACACAATGTCCAGTAAACGGGTGATGACAAATTGAATCCAGGTGTTGTTAGAAGAAATAAAATCAGAGGGAATTAGGCAAGAATTAAAATGATATGGGCAGATCTGGGTGATGACATTGATATGGTTCCAAGGGAGAGATTTAAAAAGATCAAATGTCTTTGGAATTCACAACTGGAAATACTAAAGCATATACTTCTCAACTTGATTCAGTTTTGTTTATTTTACGTATTTTCTCTATCCCTGAACTGCCTTTTCTACCATTCTCAATATGGAATGTCACATTCCTCTGACCTTTTACCCTTACTTTCTGTGATGGTTAATTTTATGTGTCAACTCATCTTGGCAATGGTCTCAACATTTCAGTGGGCCTATATCAGGTGTCCAGATGTTTGGTTTAACATTATCCTGGGTGTATCTGTGAAGTTGTTTCTGGATGAGATTCACATCTGACTTGGTAGACTGAGTAAAACAGACTGCTTATCAAGATGTGGGTGGGCTTCTTCCAATCTCTTGAAGTCCTGAATAGACAACAGGCCGAGTAAGAGAATTTGCTGCCTCTGCCTGGCTGGGTGAAAAATCACCCAATTACTCACAACTAATTTTCTCATGGGAGTGACTTATGGATTATGTAAAGCTTAATTGCTTATTTTTAAGTAAAACCTGAGACATTACCCTTCTCCTGCTTTCTAGATTCAGACTTGGACTGGAATGACATCATCAGCTCTCCTGAGTCTCTCGTTTGCCAACTAGAGATCCTGGGACATCACAGACTCTATAACTGTGCTAGACAATTACTTATTATCTATCTGTCTATCTACCTGTCTGCAATCTACCTATTATTTTACACTTGGTCTCAGCCAAAAGGCAGAGAAACGACCTATTATTTTATATCATTATTATTGGTATCTTATTGGTTCTGCTCCTCTGGAGAAGCTAGAATAAAATATTTACTAGGTAACATCTATTTTTTTGTTTTAAAATTTGCTCTTTGGTGATTACTAAGACTTTTTATCAGTAAGGGGCTTAGTAGAATTCTAGAACTAGAACTCTTAGGTATGTTCTTATGGAGAACAAGATCTTTACTTATCCAGGTAAATTACTTATTTCAACTCCAACTAAGGTAACCATTTCAGCCCATGAATTATTGCTTTCTTAAATAAACTTTTTATTGGAGTAAAACGTACCTAAAGCAATGTGCACAAATTATCATGTATCATTCAATAAGTTATCAGAAACATAACTTATTTAACTGCAGCCCAGGTTAGGACATGGTGTATTTTTATCACTCCACTATCCATTTGTTCTTAACCAATCACTACTCTCCCCTAACAATATCGATTATCCTGACTTCTAAGTCTATATAATTTTTGCCTGTTTCTAAGCTATCCATGAATCAATGTATATTGCCTATTATTTTGATACTAGTTTATTTCGTCCAATACCATATTTGTGAAACATGTCTACTTTTTTTTTCATACTGATAGTAGTCCTAGTATTTTAAAACAAGTTTATTGGGATATAATAAATTTTGGCATAAGTATACACCCCAGAAAACCATAACCACAGTCAAAATAATAATGAAGATGTACATCATCCTCCCAAATTCCTTTCTGTCCTTTATTCTTTCTTCTCATTTCTCACAACTCCTGACCCACATTTTCAGGGTACTAACAATCACCTTTATGTTACTCCTTATATTGTAACTATTAATCACCATGTGTTTCAGTTTATAACTTTATCATAGTTTATAAAAATTCTCCCATATATGTAATTCTGGACACAACCTTGTCACATGGGCGTGATTGAGAATAATGAGAGTTAAAACTGAGGTTTAGAGGGGTTAAGCTGTTTACTTAGGGTAGATCTCATATTAAATAGCAGTTAGCCATAAGTATTAAATTTCACCCTAATTTGGATGCTATGATTCCAAATTCTTAGCTTTTACTACATAATACAATTTTCATACTGAATAGTAAATTTTCTCTAGTCAAACTTTTAGAATTTCTTCATCATAGTAAAGCACTTATTTCTGCTATTACCAATATTTGCATACTTTAAAAGTTTAGCATTCTTAAAACAAAATTGTCCCACTGCCAATAGTCTTCACACATTCTAATGAATATAGCTGACATTTAGGAAGCCATAATTAGTCAAAATCATAGCTTACCACTTACTTCATTATTGAGAAAAATCACCCAGTCATTTATGACTCAATTTTCTAACACGAATGACTTATGGATGATGTAAAACTTGACTGATTATTTTTAAATAATAGAAAATGAAGGGAAAAATAGAAAGGGTAAGACATGATACACTTATTCATATGCTAACTATAATGAAGTTAGTTTTCACACATTCTCTCTGCCATTTAAATGGTGATTGTCTATAAATACTTGTTATGCACTTGAACCTATAGCAGAGTGTGACATCATTCAATAAAATATTCAGTGTGATGCTTTGAGGTCTTCAGAGGAACATGAAATAGTTCCCAAACTGCACATTACATGTAGTTTTCCATTACACACTGCACAAAATGTCCTTGACATTCAAGAGTGTACTATCATATTTTAGTCTACTTCACTCTAGGGTGTATTTGAAAATACCCTCCATTTGCCTTTAATAATAATGACTTGTCACATGGAATCCAGCTCTCAGATAATCTAACATAATATGTATTTGGTGGTTTTATTAACTGTCAAATGAAACCCAATAGTCGTCAGAAACATTTCCCCCTTCTGTCATGCAATTGTTCTCAGCATGTTTCATTTCTGACCATTAACGTAAAAGGTTAATAAACTCAACTAATTGATGTTATTAATATTCAATATGCATGGCAAGTGAATCATTTTGCAAGCTTTTGATTTTTAAAGATGCTGGGCCATTAATGTTACTATTTTGTGGGCTTGTAAAATTATACCATGCAGCATACATGCCATAATTTGAATACTAAAAGGTTTGTGAAGAATTCTTGCTACATTACACTCTACTCACCTTTATTGAAATATGGACTCTTTGGAATGTAAAATCTCTCTCTCTCCCTTCTGAATATTTTATTTTCACTTGTTCTTATTCCTTATTAATAAATAGCTATATTTAATCAATTTTTTTAAATTTCTGGCTTTATTGCATCTCTGATTAATACAAAATCAGTTCCAGATTTTATCTAAGAATAATTTAATGGTCAATATCTATTGTTATATAGATTATTGGTTAAATATGTTTAAGTGAGCCTTCTAGTTGTAAAATGTGTTTCAAATGTAAAAGGAATTTGAACCAAGTTTCAGGCATAATTCACAGATTGTTACTCAGAATCATTAAAGGGGTGTAGGGTTATGAAAATGATGAAGTACGAATAGGAGTTTGAAGACTTGAGCTTTGTCTTCAATATGTACTTTAATTCAGTTTTCTTTTTCTTAGTTTGCCTGTCTCTCAGATACCTTTTTCCCTTGAAATTGAAATCAATTTCCTACCGTGCGTTTTATTTTCAAATAAATAGCTAACAATAAAAAGCAATAACAAAAGATACATTAACTAAATCAATCTTATTGAAACAATCAGAACTGAACAAAACATTTAAAGTTGTTAAAATAGTCATTGAAATTTATGTTGGCATATTGAAACCGTTATTATGTAAGAAAAATGTCTTCGACACAATTGACAGATGAAAGGAAGAAAAACATTCAAAAATGTAGCATTCTCCTTTTTCTAGGTATCTATAATCAACCACCAAAGGAAACCAAATATAAGTGTTAAGGATTTAGAAGATAACAAGAATTAGATATTCTCGTTCCTAAAATAATCTTGAAATAAAGTAATCCTAGGAGTAAGTAGTATCATCGAGAGGTTATTTTTCAAGTACATAAAAACATAACCACGTATGCGCATATACATATGCTCACAAATACACAATAGAAATACACACAGCACCAGACATGGTGACTCACACCTATAATCCCAGCACTTTGGGAGGCCAAGGCAGGCAGATCACTTGAGGCCAGGAGTTTGAGACCAGCATGATCAACCATGGAGAAGCACTGTCTTTACTAAAAATAACAAAAATTAGCCGGGTATGGTGGCGCAAACCTGTCATCCCAGCTACTTGGTAAGCTGAGGCATGAGAATCGCTTGAATCCGGGAGGCAGAGGTTGCAGTGAGCCAAGACTGCACCACTACACTCTAGACTGGGTGACAGAGTGAGGTTCTATTTCCAAAAAACTAAAACTAAATAAATAAATAAATGAATAAAATTAAAAAGAAAGAAATATACACAGAAAGTGCTTATTTTTTTTCTGTTGTAATTTACAAGTATAGAGAATTTTAAGCATATTGTGAATATACTATTAAAATATACTTACCAATATTATCAATAAGACATTGGCCTAGCTCCAGAGTGCTAAGCTGCTGCCTTAGAAGAATTTGACTCTGATTTTCACATTGTATCTGAAAGTAAAAATCAAAGATATTACTAGAGTCTTTTCCTCAGGAAGATGGGATAAAATTGATGATAGAGCATAATTTTTGGTGCTAAAAATACTTGTGTAGGTCCTTGAGTGAGCAAGAGATCTGTTGGAATCTTTTAAAATACAGCTGCAGCTTTACAGAGAGGTACTCGATAAAGAGAAATACATATAATGATTTTTGAGAAATTGAAGACATCTCAAATAGCCCTTGATATAGAGAATAATCTTTTATTTCTGTTCAAAGAAAGAAATTCTCTAGCTCTAGTATTTTACAAAGTATAATTTAAGGAGAATTTTGCACGTTGAAATACCAACATTTGTATGGATTTGTATTATAATAAATAAAAATATAAGAGAAAAAGCAAATCAGACTTGCATTTTAATAAAGATTTTGTACTCTGAGAACTAGATGGCAGAAAATGAGAATAATTTAAAATTTTTAATTAAGCTTTGTTATAAAAAAGGGAACAAACTGATTTGGTTTTCTTAGATCCACATGGGACAAAGATTAAGAGATCCCACCAACACCGAGCTGGTGACAACTGAAAATCCGGACCTAAACCAGTACAGAGTCATTTTACAGCCAACTGACTATAAGGTTCCTTGATAAAATAGACAGCAGAACTTGACTGGAAGCAAATGCAAATAGTTAAAATTCCAAGATGGAATGATCAGGAAGCATGTATCACTCCAAGTCTCAGCTCACTACTGTAATCAAGGCTACAAAATATTTTCTCTGGTTTCCAAAAGTAGGTAGACAATTTTTCTTTCTAACTCCCATAAAATCTTATCCATCATTCAAGACTCTTATGAAAACATGTATTAATTGTTGGTTTGGACTCTATAAGGCTTAATTACACAAGAGGAAGTCTGCTTATAAAATAATCTTTAACAAATTGTTCTTAAGAATCTATAAATTATTTGTGTAATTTAACTGAAATAAGTGAAAAATTTCTTTCAGCTTTGACTTTTAACTTGCACAGAGTTGATCGTGTTAACATTGAATTCAAGTAAAGATAGTTCTAACATTGCAGCGATTGTATATAATTTAAATATATACATAGAACATTTTAACTTTGCCTTGCTTCAACCCTGCATAAAAATTTAAACTCCAAGTGGATGTCAACATTTTTTTTCCTCCAGCTATGCAAAGTGTTAGAAGTAAAAAGGTGATGCTAGCTAACATTTGTAAAACAAATATACATTTCAGTGACTGTCAATAAAGTAATGGAAAAGTGTCTCTATCCTCAGCTATGTGTAGCCCCCTTTAGAAAAAGTGTAACATATTTGATTAAAAAAATTATAAAAAGTTTAAATAATTCTAAACCAGAGAGTAAATACTAATCATTCATAAACTTAAACTTTGTCAGCGATTTTGACTGCAATTAAGCTTTGAACTGATAAAGATTGTCAGCTCATGAAAAACATACCATTCCTTTGTATCTTTCTGTCTGGCTCAGAAATAAATGCTTGATTTAAAATAAATATTTCAGGCCTGGCATGGTGACTCACACCTGCAATATCAGTACTTTGGGAGCCCATGGCGGGCCTGAGGTCAGGAATTTGAGACCAGCCTGGCCAATGTGGCGAAACCCCATCTCTACTAAAAAAAAAAAAAAAAAATTAGCCAGGCATGGTGGCATGCACCTATAATTACAGCTACTTGGGAGGTTGAGGCAGGAGAACTGCCTGAACCTGGGAGGCAGAGGTTGCAGTCAGCAGAGATCGCACCACTGCACTCCAACCTGGGCAACAGAGCGAGATTCCATCTCAAAATAATAATAATAATAATAATAATAATAATAATAAATATTTCATATTGATAAATATGCTATTTATATCATAGATGCTTTGGTAAATAGGCTAATAAAAGGAGACTGAAGTGCAAATATATTTGTGCTGCATTTGTGTGCACACTAACGTGAGAGAGCAGGGGTTCAAGTCGAGATATTTCGGAGTTCCATTTCTGCAATTATAATATTCATATTATACTCTACTCTTATCAATATATTTGTAATAACAATATTTCTAATAATAAATAATTATTTACAGATCTCAAAAAAGGTCTTATTCTTTTTTACAAAATATGAGACACAAATATTGAAATTAAGGCTACTCTTTGTCTACACGCATGATTTCTCTTTCAGGTTGACTGTCTGGAGAGCATATCACTGCTTTATGGATGGTGTGAGATAACCCTTATAAGAGAAGCCAAATTGGAGAAATCTGGGAAGAGGTATTGAAAAGTTGTAACTTTTATAGGTTGATTGAGATCTGGAAATTGGTGCAACCACTGAAAATATATTAATTTAAATGGTTAGTCTGTTTTAGGATTTTCGATTCAGGCTTTCTGTTACAGAGATATTCATGCTGTAGATACTGACATGAGTCAGAATGGTGACATTTACAGAGGCAGTTTTCTATTGGAGCTGTCGTTTTCAGCTCAAATTTTTCCTAAATTGGTTTTCGATTGTTTCAGCTGGAATGACTAGAGGCTCTGTCTCCATGGGGGACAGGTGCATGCACCTGCCTGGATTTCTGCTGTGGCTGATTCACATTTGGGCAATAGTGAAAATATTGCAGAAGTTGTATGCAGAGAAGCTGTTGCTGTAATCAGATATAAGAGATGCAAGAATCTGACAGGTAAGCCCCAGCACACAAACCATTTTTTGCTGCACTCCAGAAAAGAATCAGATAATTATGATGATGATTCAGCATTCATGCTTAGGTGTTTAGAATTAAATTTTAATTTAGTTATCTTATTCTTTGGTGAAGGTTTTTAATTTCAAAGCTATTATTTGTTAATTCATAGAAAGCTTTTATTGTATTAGAGCCCGAAAATAAATAAAACCAAAACATAACATATTGCCTCTGCCGTTAAACACTTAGAGATTAGTGAAAAAGAAAACACAAGTAAATAAATAATTGCAATATACTCTCGTAAGTCCAATAAGACATATTGCCCTAAACAGAGCAATATGAGAGTCCAGAAAATGAAAATCTACCCCCAAAATGTGAGTATCTGTCTAAGGCAGGAGATGCACCCACTGTGGATAACAGTTCCGCTACCAAAATGTAAACTTGACTTCCTTTAAATCAAATGATTCTATAAAGTATTGAAAATCATAAAGGTGGCTCTATAGCATTTTTTAATTTGTTAGAAAAATAATAAATTATATGTCTCTATCCCCTGAGTCACAGAGTTAGTATTTTGCATTGTATAATGCTCTGTCAAGAAACCATTGGGTGATACTTTATCACAGAATTGTCACTGACTTATTATTTAGAGTTTATTAATGGCAAGTGTTTGTGTTCTGTGTTATTGTAACATCATTAGTTCACAAAACACAGAAATTAATAAAAATTCATAGATATAATTTAGTCATGAATATTAAAAAGACTCTAATTCATACAGACATTCAATCAACTAATTATCCATAAAAAAGATATTTACTACTTGAATTGCCATCTACCGAGAGTAATTTTGGCAGATATTGTAAATATTTTCTGCCAAAAGCAACATTCATCTTTTGTTTAGGAAGAAGACAAACAAAACACATATGAGAGATAATAGTATGCTTTAATCAAGACATGGAAGCTGCTTCTTATCCCATGCTGTTACGTGGGTAATTACATTGGCTAATACTTTCATGACTTGTTTTATTTTTTATGAATATACACATAATATGAATTTGAATAGATTTTATACTACAAAAGATGTGAAAAACTTCAATCCAAATTCCATCTTGGGAGCATATGTCATACATTTTCTTCATCATGATAGCCTGATCTGATTTCTTATTAATAGGGTCTTCATTACCATTATACCTAACTTTTTTTTCTATGTCATTTTGCCAATATCTCTTCTCTCCTCTTCCCCCTACTATCTATGTATTATAAATTCATCATGTTTTTGTATCTCTTTTTTTGAGTTGTCAATTTTTGGGACCTAATGATAATGTAAACAGTTTTGGCTATGATTTTCATATTCTCTCTTACACTTACTCTCCCACCAAACGTCCTACTTGTTTTGTCTTAATGATACTTTCTTTTTACTTTTATAGAATAATGAAAAAACTCTAAAATGAATAACTGATTATTGTGATTTATATTTTATCTTCAGATTTAGCATTCAGATATGGATAGTTGTAACTGGACAACAGATTATAATTTAAAGATAATTATTTCAAGGTCAGACAGGATATAAACATAGCAGAGACTGTATTCTTACTAGGTTGCCTGCTCAAGATTTTAACAAAACATGACCTGTGTAAACACCTTGTCTTCTCACATTAATTTTGGGAGTTATTTTGAATTTCATTTGTTTTAGTTTTGATAATGCAACTGTATTACAATAACTATGTGATGACAATAAACATATATATAAATCACAGTTTGCCTAGAACTTATATTTCAGGACTTTATAGGCTTTCCAATAAAAGTAGATACACTGCTAATAAAGTTTTCACTGATGTTTTTTTTTTTTTTTTTTTTTTTTTTTTGAGACGGAGTCTTGCTCTGTAGCCCAGGCGGGAGTGCAGTGGCGCGATCTCGGCTCACTGCAAGCTCGGTCTCCCGGGTTCACGCCATTCTCCTGCCTCAGCCTCCCAAGTAGCTGGGACTACAGGCGCCCACCACCACGCCTGTCTAATTTTTTGTGTGTTTTTAGTAGAGACAGGATTTCAGCATGTTCGCCAGGATGGTCTCGATCTCATGACCTCGTGATCCTCCCACCTTGGCCTCCCAAAGTGTTGGGATTACAGGCGTGAGCCACCGCACCCGGCCACTGATGTATTTATAATGAGAGCTGCAGAACTCTCATCTCATAACCTCATCCAAATCCCTGCCCTAAGAGACTTGATCAAGCTCTAGCATGGCTCCTAGCAGCATAGGGCATAGGGCCATGTCCCTAGGATGATCCCAGGACCCCATTAAAATGCCTGCCTGAAGAAACTCAGGGCTGTCAGAATTGACTGTGTCAGTCACATCTGAGACAGGCCCAACTGCCCTTTCTCAGTGAATTTACAAAAAGGGCCTACAATTGTGAATATGTGTCTCTTACAACTCAGATGTGTCCCTCAAGGACCTGAGAGCCATTTCTTTGGAATGTAATCCTTAGGGAGAATAGATCCTGTCTCCTGGTGTCTGTGAAAGATAGAATCCTAACTTAGATAGCTGCCAGCTAACACACTGGGCTGGCCTGATCACATTGACACTAACCAACACTTCATATTGTTTTCACCTCTCTCACTCTACTGAGCCCCCCACTCCCTCCTTCCTCCTTCTCCTTTTAAAACGCCCAATTTTCCTTTGTACAAATTGAAGTGGATCTCAGCTTTCTTCTACTGTCAGCAATAATTGAATAAAATCTGTTTTTACCTCCCTAAGATCTGGCTGTTTTATCTTTGACAATACAAATCTAAATTTGTCTTCATTCAGTCAAGTAGTTAACTGAAGGACAATTTGAATTATTCCAGCTAAAGGAGAGGGAAACCAAGTGCATATGCAGGATGATAAAAGTTTATTTTGGGGTCGGACACAGTGGCTCACACCCATAATCCCAGCATTTTGGGAGGACGAGGTGGGCGGATGGGGAATTCAAGACCAGCCTGGTCAGCATGATGAAACCCTGTCTCTACTAAAAATTCAAAAAAAAAAAAAAATAGCCAGGCATGGTGGTGCATGCCTGTAATCCCAGCTACTCAGGAGCCTCAGTGAGAGCATCACTTGAACCCAGGCGGTGGAGGTTGCAGTGAGCCCAGATGGCTCCAGTCTGGGTGACAGAGAGAGACTCTGTCAACAACAACAACAACAACAACAACAACAACAATCTCTAAGACAGAATAAACTCAGCTACACCTACAAACACACACATATACACACACACATGCATCTACAGCAACCCTACAGTAAATAAATTTTCTGTTGTATAGCACTGAGCTTTGATACGGTAATTAAAGAAATGTTTTCTTAAGTCATTAAAACATGTCAAAAGGTCAGAATTGTTCCAGTGGCTACAATCTTAAGATTTCATTTTAGGAAAAAATAGCATGTAATTTAGATTTTACAATATATTTGAATGTTTCCTTTGATGTAAATCTGAATTAGTTATAATTTATTGTGTATATTTAGCTACATATGTGGAAAGTATTTTTTTTATATAGTTTAGTTTATAGCTACATCTTATCAAAGTCATTACCTTTCATTTGTGAGATTAAAATATAATGGTTTCATTTCATAATGATTGTATGTAACAAAGGATTTTCTAATTGATATAAAGACTATAATTTTAAGTTTCATAAAGACATCTTATTTGTGTAAAATGTTAATGGAGAAGAATCATGGATGTGTTTTCATGCCCATTTACTTATAAAATATGGGGAAACTGGAAAAGATTAGATTGACTGAAAAGATTTTAAAGATAAAACTTTCATAATACAGATAATTGTGTGTTCTTTGGGACACTGGGATGTATTTAGATGGTTTCTCATAAAAGTAATGCAACTGTCATACAACATTATAATTAATTATACAAGTTTCTTAGCATCTCAAAAAATTAGTGAGATTTGCATTATTATGTTCAAACATTCCATAGATATAGAAGTATAAATGTCTATGACATTCCAGTAAAACTTCCAAACTATAGATGTTTTTAAGAAATTTAAAAATTCTTTTTAAGCATTTTAGAACTTTAAAATACTCTTTAAAACAAAAGCTTTACCAACCAAATCTGGATATACTCAGTTTTTGTCCTATTGTTATTTTTTTCTCTAGTAGCCCTTAAAATAAATGAATTAGTTTATATTTCATCCAGTTAAATTTTAAGTATCAAAAGCTTATTTCATCTGTTAAGAATCCAGTATTTTCTAAAAGCCTGATGAGTTCTAATTTATTGATTTGTTCTAAATTTGTGTATATTTTACATTTTGTACTAATGAAAAATATATCTCTGTTTTCCATTTTGATTCTTATAAAACCTGTTAATGGAAGAAAAATGATGACTCCAAATTGTCAATGGCTGAGGAAAAAATATGGTTGTCTGGTCATGTATTCTTTGGTGATGCAATTTGACTTTGCTAGAGTATAAAGCTACATCTAAAAACAAAGAGGTTTGATTTCCATTTTATTTATAATAGCTGATTTTAAAATATTTTAAAAATGTTTAATGTTTTGGGTACATAGTACATGTATATATTGACAGGTTACCTACAATATTGATATAGGTATACAATGTGTAATAATTACATCAGGATAAATGGAGTATTCGTTCCCTCAACATTTTTTTTTTGGAAAAATATTGTTTATAGCTTCCATGGCGATAATATCTTTTTTGACCATGTGTTTTATAAAATTTCCAACCATTTTCTTGAAATTAGAAAGGTTCCCAGGCAAATAGCAGATTATCATCAGAAATATCATGCTTTTGTTTCCATTCTGTAGCTTCTGTTTGGAAGCTGAAACTTTGAGCAAATCACTACCTCCCTTTGTCTTAATATCTTTACTTATAAATGATTTCACCGATCCAGACGAACTCACAGGTTCCTGACAGTTTGGGCATTCTTTAAAAACAAATATTTTTCTTTTCTCATAAAATTGATAAGCTATTTTAGTTGTATCCATGGAGACCAAAGGTTCCTACCTGGTTTCAGAAAGTTTCAATGCCTTCTCACTTGCTATGTTTTAAAATTTTAAAAGCTTGGTAAAAATCATAAAGATTAAAAAGTAACAATGAAAAGTGACAGGTTAATTTGCTTAACCGTAGTGATCATTTTTATGTATATGTATATAAAAAATAGCATGTTTTATAAATTAAAGATATACAATAAAAGTCATCAAGGCAGTTACAATATATATCATGGGAAAGAAATTATATTATTGTGCAAGGCAATTATGGATATACCAAAGCTGATTAAAATGTTTCAAAACTTAAGGGAGACCTGATTCCCAGCCACATCTTGCCCAATTATTCTTCTAGATCTCAAAGTATCTGCCATATTGGGCTACATTTTTGTTGTTATTTTATTTATTTATTTATTTAAGACACAGCGTCTCGCTCTGTCACCCAGGCTGGAGTGCAGTGGTGCTATCTCAGCTCACTGCAACCTCCACTTCCCGGGTTCAAGTGATTCTTCTGTCTCAGCCTCCCGAGTAACTGGGATTACAGGCACCCACCAACATGCCCGGCTAGTTTTTGTATTTTTAGTAGAGACGGGGTTTCACCATGTTGTCCAAGCTGGTCTCAAACTCCTGACCTCAGATGATCAGCCCTCCTCAGCCTCCCAAAGTGCTGGGATGACAGGCATGAGCCACTGCACATGACTGATACTGGGCTTCCTTTAGTATCCAGTTCTTTGTTCCACACCCTCGTGCAAATTCTGTAGCCTCATCTTAGAATAATGACTTTTGCTTTCATTCACTGGCTAGCTTCTATAAAGTCTTTAGGTCCTAGCTTGAACACTACTTGCTCAGGGCAGTTTATTCTGAACAACCCAACATTGTCCTGCCTCCTCCATACGGAAAACACCTTGTAATTGTTCCAGTGTTTCTTTTGAAAAAGGCATCACAGTCCAAGAAAAATTGAGTATCTCCTTATGATTTTTCCATTTTGTTACACAAATATTTTTAAAATATATTCATGGTTCTGCAACTTGGTTCTTGCATTCACAAGCCTACCGATTTTTTCATGTCAAATAATAGTGCAGAGTTTAAATAGAGCATAGAAAGTTTTTCATTTTAATGTTATGATTGCATAAAAGTTATGACTTAATTTTGTGATGTTTATTACGTTGACATATCATGCTTCATTTATCACGTCATGATATATAGACATTTGAACTTTTTCTAGTCTCTTTTATACCAAAAAAAAAAAAAAAAAACCACTTTGTATGCACATTACTTTGTACACATGCAGGTATATATTGGTAGGATATCCTAGAAGTAGATTATCAGTAAAGAGTTAATACATTCGAAATTTTTATTAACAATGTGAAATTGTCTTCAATAGTTTGTGTGCCACGTTTTTTTCTTTGCTTTCCTATGTTTTCACAATAATATGTTATGTTCAGTTTGGGCACCATTGCTAATACAATAAGTGTATTTAGGAAATTATTTTCCTTCCTAGATTCCTGAGAATGTGTTTTATAAATGAAAGTTGAATTTTGTCAAGTGCTTTTTCTGAGTTTTGAAATAATGATATATATTTTTCTTTATTTTTGTGTTAACATGATTAATTATCTCGACATATTTTTGAATGCTACACCAACCATGCAATCTTGGGTGTATTCGTCTGCAAGGGCTGCTGTCATAACGTACCACAGACTGGATGGCTTACACAACAGAAAAAATACTGTTTTCCATCCCGGGGGCCGGAAGTCTCAGACCCAGGTGTCAACGGGGATAGTTCATTCTAGGGCTTTGAGGAAGAATCTGTTCCATGCCTTTCCTAGCTTCTGGTGATTTCTCAGCAGTCTTTGGAATTTCCTGACTGGTTAAGACATATTATCCTGCTATTTGCCTTCATTTTCATATGACATTTTCCCTAACCATGTGTTTCTGTGTCCAAATTGCCTCCTCTCATAAGGGCACAAGACATATTGGATCAAGGCTGATCCTAATAACTTTGTGTTAACTTTATTACCTATGTAAAGATTGTTTCCAAATAAGGTCACATTCTGAATGAAGTACTCGGGATTAGAATTTCAGTTTATCTGTTGTTGGTAGTACAATTTAACTCATAACACTGAAATACACTTGGTTATAATATATTTTACATAGTACTTGATTTTATTATGTGGAATTTTGTCAGGACTTTTTCTTTTTACTGCTGTGTTAACAGGGCATATTTATCTGTAATATTCTTATTTTCTGGCTTTGTTGTCAGGATATTGCTGGCCTTATTAAATTAGGTGTGATGTCTTCCCTTCTCTTTCCTTATCTAGTTTTTTTTTTCTATTGATTCGAATAGTTTGAAAATAATAGGTGTTATTTCTTCATAATTGTTACAAATTCACCAGAAAGCACGTTGAGACTGGAATTTTCTTTGTGAGGAGACATTTGTCTATTAATTTTGATGTTTCAATACATATAGGGCTATTCTAATTGAGTGTACTTTATCATTTTGTATCTTTTGAAAATTTTATTAATTCCATCTATCTTTCTAAAATTGTTGACTAAAAGTTATATATCAAGGTTTTTTTTAATATTACAGGATCTCTAGTTATTACTCTTGTTTATTCTTCACATTGCTCTCTTCTCTCTCATCTTGTTCTTCCTTATTTTTCGTCTTTTTAAAATTGTCTTTGCCTTTCTTTTTAAATATTTCAAATATCCAGTTTTTAGCTTTGTTAATATTCTTTCTTTTTTGATGTGTTTTATTTCATTTTCTTCTGGTCTTTTTTTTTTTTTTTTTAATTCTACCCTTCCTGTTGCTTAATTTGGATTTACTTTATTCTTTCTTTTTCTGCCTTCTTAAAGTGAACCACTCTTCATTGATTTTAAAGCTTTTTTAAAAATATTGTATCTAAGGCCGGGCGCGGTGGCTCAAGCCTGTAATCCTAGCACTTTGGGAGGCCGAGACGGGTGGATCACGAGGTTAGGAGATCGAGACCATCCTGGCTAACACAGTGAAACCCCGTCTCTACTAAAAAATACAAAAAAAACTAGCCGGGCGAGGTGGCGGGCGCCTGTAGTCCCAGCTACTCAGGAGGCTGAGGCAGGAGAATGGCATGAACCCAGGAGGCGGAGCTTGCAGTGAGCTGAGATCCGGCCACTGCACTCCAGCCTGGGCAAGAGAGCCAGACTCCGCCTCAAAAAAAAAAAAAAAATATATATTGTATCTAAAACTACAAATTATCTGTACTACTTTATATGCCTGCAGCACGTTTAGATATGATATAGATAACTTTTCAGTTCAAATATTTTCTGATTTCTTTAGCAATATCTTCTTTTTCTATAAATTATTCAGAAGTGTGTATCATTTCTGAGTAATTTTAAATTGTCTGGATTTTTTTTATTTTTAATATCATTATGTTATGAACAAAGAAAAAAATATTTTAATTATTTGATATATATTAAGACATTTTATGGCTCAGTACCTGGCCTACCTTGGTGAAAGATGCACATATATCGTGAAAAATATGTTTCTGCTCTTATCAGACAGTGTTCTAGAACAGTCCATTAATTTAAAATAGTTCAGTGTGTTCTTTGGATCATCTAATTTCTTACTATTTTTATGTAACTGCTAATTACTGAGAGTATTAAAATATTCTGGTATTATGGTAGAATTGTTTCTTTCTTTAATTTCATCAATATTTGTCTCAAGTATATTGAGGAATATAATAGGCACATGCACATTTACCATCTTTATGTCCTATGTGTTGTAATATCTGGACATTTGAATTTTTAAAAAGATACAGAATTTATTCCAATCCTTATTTTTTCCACATTGGAAGCAGCAAAAGAAGTAGGTTGTAATTATAGTAACAGATACGTCCCCAAATATAATTAACTGCAATGACAAAAGTGTACAGACCAACAACATACTTAAGAAAGTAAATTTCTGATAAGCAGGTTAGCTGATGTTAGATGGTATCTGAAAGATATTCCAGGAATATTGCTTACTAGCAATACTCAGTTTAATTTATCAAATAAATATTTAAATAAAAAGATTTTTTTTTTTTTTTTTTAGAAACTCGAATGATTAATTAATTCCATATGGTACATCTTCCTATACTTTGGTCCATATGTCTTCTATTTTTCAGCTAATTGACTGAAGGACTGAGGGAAGAGCTTATGTCTATTACTGCCCTAGGGCTGTAGATGTAATGATACAGTCAGGTTATACAGAAGAGCTGTGAAGAACAAAATAGAACCAAAGGGCATACCTGAAAGGGTTAGTAGACAAGAAGAGTTTTTATTTTAATTCCTGAAGCTCCACAATTTTATCGAGTTTTTAAAGTCTTTGTAGCACTTTCACAAAGATATCTTCAGAATTACATATATATATATCCAATTTCATAAATTATGATCATGTCTGAGTTTTGTCTGAAAGGAAGTTGTTATTGCATTGGTCCAATTATGAGCTCTGTTTGTTCCTTTATTTATATTCCTCTAATTACCCATTGATAAAAGTCTGTCAGTGGATAATGCCTGAGAACATTATCAAATGGTTTGGTAATGACTCATGCAGAGCAGTGATATCTTTCCTTATTTGCCTAATCAGTATCATACTTTTCAATTTGCCTAGATCATTACCCCTGGCATGTCTCACAATACTTCTGGGGCCCAAGAATCTAGATAAAAATTCTAAAATATAAAGCATCAGTCACTGACAAATTGTTTTTTCTATCTAAACTACTATAGAGATTGTATGAAGTATAAGCAATACATTCTAGATGAGTAACCACCAAGAAATTTAATGATATAATCCACTGAAATCATTCACATTTCGCTTGTTTTACATGCATTCATTTGTTTGTGTGTATGATTTAGTTCTGTGCATTTTCAGCACATTGACAGATTCATTTAAACGTTGTTATAGTTCAGATGCACAAAAGTTTCATCATAAAGTTTTCTACAACTACCACTCAGTGGCAACAGTTGCAATCTTGCCTTACCCTGTTTCTAACTCCTGGCAATCACTAATCTGTTTTCTGCCTCTATAATATTGTCTTTTCAAGAATCCTATCCTGATTCGATCATCACACAGATATATATGTATTGAAACATCAAATTGCACCCCATAAATACGTAAAATTCCAATGTGTCGGTTAAAAATAAACATTAAAAATAAATAAATGTTATACAAACTGAATTAAGCAGTATGTAGCTGCCTGAAACTCGCTTTTTTAATGCAGCATAATTCTCTTGAGACCTATCAAAGTTGCATGTGTATTAATATTTTGCACCTTTTAATGGCTGAATAGAATTCCATAGTATGGATGTGCCACAATGTGTTTAACTATTCATCAGTTTTTGACACTTAAGATTGTTATTTCTATTTTTTTTCTTTTGCCAGTAAAGTTGCTGTGAACATTCATGTGGAAGTTTTTGCATATAGATTAATAGGAAAATATTTGTTTCATAGCTAAAATAGTCACAAGCAAATTTTACTTTAGCTCATCTGTGAAACCTAAACATAGTCTTAAAATTAATCTCTTGATAAGAATAATTACATATTGTCTATTCCTGCCTTGATACTTCTATCTCTAACACTATGTGTCAGATGGTAAATATTTAGAGATCTAAAGAGTGTGGTCTGCAGAGTTAAGCTTCCCGAATTATCCACTTAGTTGTGTGCTCCTTAGAAACTACCTTGTTCCATCCTCGGTATCTATGGGCAAATGTGAGTGACTTCAGCACATATTTAATTGAGTGAATGAAGTTAGAGAAATTACAGAAAACATTTTCAAAGAGTCATCTCAGAGAATGAGCGTTCAAAAAATGTAAGGTATAATATTTATTTTAATAGAAACAATGTAGCCTTAATTTCTATAAAATTAAAACATCTTCTATTTTAAAAAAACTCCCTAAAATTTATAAAATGAAAGTATCATTCACTCATCGGCTCAAGAAATTAATACCTTACATTCATAAGAATGATTGGTAGGTAAGGTTTTGCCTGTTTTACAGATAAAAATTTAATTTTCTCAAATGTAAAGATTTATTTTTAGTTATAGGAATAGAGATGGAAGACACTAAATTGAATGCAAGTATTTTAATTTCTAATTAAATGTACTAAAATCCAAACTAGGCATCATCTTTCCCTTAATGCTTTAAAGGCATTGAATAAACAAACATTTCATGTGAAGAAGAATGAGACAGAAACCTCATTCTAAAATAATACAAATAAGAATTATGTACAATCTATTTGTTATTAATGATTTCTAATGCTAGGAGATATCTTACATTAGCAGACCTATTTTCTCAGCATGTTTTCTGAAGTTTTACAAAAAATATGATCAGTAATAAAAAAGTTGAATTACCTTATAGAATACATTTTAAATAATCACTCTGATTAATCCTTCAATTTGTTCCTATATTCCATGGTTTCTGATCCTATGGAAACTTGGCAGAACTACTACTATTATTTGAATGAAATAAAATAGCTATTGGCCTTCAATAAATGAAAGGCAGACAAAAGAATATGTGGCAAATCATAATATAATAAACACTGATATAAAATTATATTTTATTCACTATACTTTAGAGTGCAAAGGATGCACTGAAGTTAAACATAGTCAAAGCATATTGCTATTTTTATGGAATTTTCTTAAGTTTCACCAACAAGAACATGTTTGATTTTTTTAGTCCTACTTATATTTCCTATTGCATCCATATAAGTTTAACTTCACTAGTGGATTCCATCATCTATTTTGATAAAAATCTTTATACCACTTATCAAAGGACAACCTCACCCGCACTTTTACCTTGCCAGTTAGCGATGTGGAAGGGTTAGCATTTGTGTCAAAAGAGTCATGCCAAGGATGGTATCAGTCTCCTAAATGTCGACCTGCCTCAATTTTCACCCAGGTGAGAAGAGTGAACTTTGTATAGTGGATAGTGATTGATTAGACACTATCATCAAGCTAATTGATTTTTGGTCCAGAATTTTCCTTTTGTATCTGATAGATGATTTTAACAATTTCAGAAAATAATATTGATAGATAATATAGACATGTAGATGCACATCTATGACTATTCTCTTGATTCATGTTGCTAAAAATTAACATTTTGTGTCTATTTCTTTCTAAATGATTTTGGATTTACATTAAAAAAACTGAAAACAATTAGCTATGCTTTTACAATAAAGTCTCAAGTGTCCTCAACTTTTCTTTAAGTCAGATGCGATCCCCAGGGAAAACTGTTGCAGAGGTTTTTCTTAAACATCTTAAGCCAATAATAATTAATTCTTTGCAATTTGATCTTTTTATGGTCCAGAGGCCACATTTCAAAGTTCAGGAAGACTGCAAGTGTATTAGTCCATTCTCACGCTGTTATGAAGGAATAACGGAGACTGGGCAATTTATAAAAAAAGAGGTTTCATTGACTCACAGTTCCACACGACTGAGGAAGCCTCAGGAAACTTATAATCAGGGCAGAAGACACTTCTTCACAGGGTGGCAGGAGAGAGAATGAGTGCCCAGCCAAGGGGGAAGCCCCTTATAAAATCATCAGATCTCATGAGAACTCACTCACTGTCACAAGAACACCATGGAGAAACTGCCCCCATGATTCAATTATCTCCACCTGGTCCTGTCCTTGGCATGTGGGGATTATTACATTTCGAAGTGAGTTTTGGGTGGGGACACAGAACCAAACTGTATCGGCAAGCATGCTGCGACTTTTACTTTCTGCCTAATTGAGACCTCATGTTTCTGGGGGAAGGGAAAGTAGATAGCTGTGATCCCCTGTGCTTTCTCCTGAACCTGCTCAGAATTTGCACAAGCAAGCTGCTTTCCAGAACACCAGAGATACATGAAATCTCATAAAGGTCCTCTATGACTACTGCAACCAAGTATTTCTTTTAAATTTCTACATTTTCTTCCAGTATTTGCTGGCCCCAACCCATATCACCATCTCAGGCTAGTTCCATGTTGACTTTCTCAAATATTTAGCAGTCTTTCTGGACACCCCGTTTGTTATCCAAGTGGTACCTCTGGGTATGCTGTTTCTGTGTTTTGACTCCACGTCAAATCAGTCTGCCCTGCCTGGTAAGAATTACTGCAATCGAATTAAGAAGGGAATTGAAATAGGAGCATCTCCCAACCAAAATGACATAGGCTCCTATGTCTCTTATTGGAGATCTTTAGGAATCTAGAGAGTGTGGTCTGTAGAGAAAAGTCTTTTGAATAAAGACTTCTCTATATAAAGCATATGGCGTCTAATGCATGTCCAGAGGTCCAGAGTGATTGCTTTGAAAATTTAGTCCATCATTTTTTGAGAAAAGAGTTTGTGCTCTTTTTTCAACCTTTCTTGAAGTCCCACACAACACTCAAAAGCTTTTGCAGTACAGGAGACCTAGAAATCTCTAAGCATTCTTTCTATGTTATTGTGTATTATATAAAAATAATTTGCTTCCAGAGAATAAGGCAGACATAGCAGATTTTTTTGGTAAAGGGTGAGAAAGAAAATCCAACTAATAGAATATTGATAGGAATATACAAATATTACTTGTCACCAATTATTTAAATAGTTTAATCTGTAATATTTAAGATTGAGATTGGCCAATTAATACCCACTTTGTACTATTATAATATTCAGTAAGAGTTCATTTTAAAATCATGTAATGCAGTATACTATGAATGATTCTTATTCCAAGAATATATCTGGTTGGTTTTGTTATCAACATTTATATTACAAATAAGCTATGGTTAAAGAAAATAAAGATAAAAAGGAATGAAGGGATAATACATTCCTGGAGATATCCATGCCCTTTTATATTGTACTTATGTGAAAAGATAATTGGCATGATGTTAGCCAATACATAGCTAAAGCAAACTAAATTAATAATAATAATTCTCCATCACCACCTAATGCTTTGGAAAATGTATATTAACTATACTGTGGTGTATCTTTTCATTAACAAACTGAAAAAAAAAACCTCTCACATTTTTTTTAGTCCAAGATTATTATATTTACATTATAACCCTACAGCCCATTGGTTTACTTGATAACAAAGTCCTCTCATATTCTGCATGCTATGTTTCAATGGTAAAGAAAGACTCAATATTAACAGCGTTCTGGAGGAAAATATGTGTCAGGAGAAAAAGATGCAAAATTCATTGCTATCACCCTTCTGAATATTATATGTATCAGAATGAAACTTCTGAGGTTTTCTCATTCTCTATGAATAAATTGTTATTTCATCAAATACTAATGTATAAATGTCAAATTTTGTTCAATAATTTATATAAAATTGTGGCTTAGGTTTTCTTATATTTTTCTTAGAATTATCCTATTGACTTTTTATAAATAGTTACCATTCTAGCTTTTTAAAGAAAATAAATAATTTTGTAAGTATACATTACTTAACAGTTCTATTTTCCACTTTATTTAATAAAATGGCCAAAACTTTTAATAGGAAAGTTACGCCTCTCTAAACGTTATATTTTCTGGAAATATTGATATTAAAGTAAATGAATTAAATAAGCTAAATTTAAACTCTTTATATATTGACTAAAGACTCTTACATTTTGGTCAAAAATAAGTTGTTAGCACCTAGGGAATTATTTATTTTATTTAAGTTGTCACATTTTAGTCACTAGTTACTCAATTAATGAATCCTTATATTATATTTAATAAATATCTTAAATGCCTCACACATTGTGACTGAAAATATTTACTTAGTTGTGAAATCAAATTTGAAATAACATGATAATCATCTACAGTTGATAAATTTATAAAATATTAAAATTTAAAATTTGAAATATGTGATGTGCTTTTAAGGTTTCCTTTGATATAACTTCTATCAATTATGGATCCATTTTTCCTGCTATCTGTTTTACTTGGGAATCTCAATTTCTAGAAAAATGTTTAGTATAAGGATTACGGCTCAAAAATGTTAAAAATAATGAACCAAAACCCCCAAATGAGTATTTTCTTCTATGTCTCAATTTTGCAGACTACGTTCATTTTCTACATTTATAAGACTCTTATTTTATAAATTTTCTTTATAGAAAATTATCTTACAAAATCATCTTAATTGATTCTGTAATTGTTTGCCCACTAGTCAGCAAACTTTTTCTGCAAAGAGGCAGTGTTAGGGACTGAATTATGTATCCACATAATTTATCTGTTGACGTCCTAATTCCCAGTACCTCAGAATGTGATGGGAATTCGGGCTAGAGTCTTAAAGTGATAATTAAGTTAAAGTAAGTTCATATAGGGTGGACCATAATCTACTATCACTGGTGTCTTTATGAAAAGAGGTAATTAAAACATGGACAGGTATAGACAAAAACCATGTGAAGCAACCGGGAGAAGATGACCATCTACAAACTTTCTTTTGAAGCCTCAGAAGAAACCAATCCTGTGGACACCAGGAGTCTTCTTGGATTTCTCGACTTCAGAACTGGAAGACCTAAGTTTCTGTTGCTTAAGTCACCTGGTCTGTGGTACTTTGTTATAGAAGCCCCAGTAAACTAATATAACTAAGAGAGTGAGTATTTCAAGCTATGTGGCCTTATGGCTTCCAATGGAGCTACTCAAGTCTACTACTGTAGTGCAAAACCAAACATAGATGATATGGATATGTACGATTGCGTCTGTATTCATATATATAAATATGCTGAATATGGTTCATGGGCCATGCTTTCCTTACTTATGATTTAGATGGAAAAAGGGCAAGGAAATAAAACTAAATATTTCAAGGAAAAATGTAGGCACAGAATGGAAAGAAAGACAAATACCATAACAGACTGGGCATAGACAGAAATTCATGAAAATTTTCACTTTACACTTTATAGAAAACTAGTAATCTCCGGGATACTTCCACTGCAATTAAACTCTATTCCTGATAAAATACAATCAATGCCTTGCAAAAGATTTTTAAAATCTCAATAACCTAAACAAACAGGTGAAAAGAAAAATGATCTGAGCTGGAATGTAAACAATAAACTATAAGGAAAGTGGATAAAACTCAGTAGATCAATGCCAGTGTAAGTATGCAACAGGAAGATGTTGGCTGTTGCTTTGGCATTGTTGGGGAGCTGAATCTAAGACTTCAAAGGATAAAATATCCAAAGGAGACTGAAAGGACCCCAAAATAGTAGCAAGCTCTCTCCCTTCCCTCTTCTCTTGTCAAACAGTAGAAAAAAGAAACCTTCCCTGGAGGAAAGAATCTCCAGATTAGACTTGAGACATTCTTGTACATTAGGCACAATCAAATATAAATTTCCCCAGATTTACTTACTGACCATGTGAGAGTTAGCCAAGTATCTAATAAAATGTATATTCATGAAGGTATTCATAAAATGGGAAAATATACTGATAATAGAAATAAATACGAATTTAAAAATGAATACCACTAAGGCTATCATAAACATCTGTATTTCCTCAAAAAAACCTTGATGGATCTTAAAATATAAAAAAATTGCAAATGTAATAAATATTTTATGCTAGTTGCCAGGAACTGGAGGGAAGAAGTGGAGTTTATACCGAACAGGTATAAAGTTCCAGTTAATCGGGATAATTCTAGAGATCTGCTACTATGCAACTTCATGCCTAGAGTTAAAAATATCATATTATGCACTTAAACATTTGTTCAAAGACTGGCTTTTGTGTTAAATGCTCACACTAAAACAAAACAAAACAAAATAAAAAGATACAAAATCCATCAAAAGTGATTGTTTAAAAATTTATATTGAAAATAAAATAAAGGCCGTAGAAAAAAATTAATGAATAGATTAACCAACAGATTAGACACAGCCAGAAAGAGAATTAATGAATAGAACTAAAGCAGTTATACACTGCAGAAAAGATAAACAAATTGTTAGATAATATGAAAACATTTAAGTTATGTAAGATAGAAAGGTTGAGTCAAATATATTTCTAATTATAGTGCCAGAAAATAAGGATTAGATACATAGAAGAGAGGTTATACATAAAGAATCATAAACTATACATTTCCCTACATTGATTGATATCAGATTCCATCAACTATTAAGCACAATGTACATAGAGTAGGATAAATAAAATGAAGTCCATGCTTATGCACATTCAGTCTGTTAGACTGAATAACAGACATACATTCAGAAGGAAAATAGTGTTCATAATCAAAGGACTCACAGTCATACAAACTGCTGATTTCTCAAATGTGTAAACCAAAGTGTCTGGGACAGATCTCAAGCAATTGAGAGGTTTATTTTGCCAGGGTTGAGGATGTACCTGGGGGAAACAAAACAAAACAAAACAAAACACAAGTTGCAGTAACCTGTGTTTCACAAACAAAACAAAACAAAACACAAGGTCTGTGACCTGTGCTTTCTCCAAAGAGGGTTTTGAGGACTTCCAATATTTATAGGAGAAAAAATGCCCAGGAGGGTGATAGAAAAATAAAAAGAAAGGAAGGTTCTTGTGAGGTTTTGATTAGTGCTTACTGAATGCACATTTTAAAAGTTCAAAAGGAGTGAGGGGAGAAGTTGATTATGTATTCCTCTGGAGCTCCGCAGATCTACATTTTCCATAAGACAAAGTAAGCATGTGAAATTAAAGCTATCTGTTTGGGAACAAAAGAAAAGCAGATTTTGCGTGACTCAGTTCCCAAGCTTAACTTTCCTTTTGGCATAGTGAGTTTGGGGTTCCAAGATTCTATTTTCATTTCACAAAGGCAAAAATGGGTACCACAATACAGAGGAATCAAAATCTCACAATCACCAAGAGAATAGTACTATCAACTTAAATTTTATATTCTGCAAAGCTATCTTTCTGGCATAATACTAAGTTAATGATATTTTCGGATGAAAAACTTAAATTTTCTACCAGTGCCTCATTGCTAAAAGATTTTTTTAAATAAAAAAAAAAATCAAGAAAAAATGAAAAGGTTTTCAAGGCAAAAATACCAAAATGCAAGTAAGGAATGTGAGAAAATTAATTTGAAATCATGTTAGTACATCTAACAAACAATGTACGAGGTTAAACAAAACCAGACATACACAAGGCTATACTTTGAACATAATTTATTATATATGCACAGTCCCGAAAGCCTGTATTTTTAAGGCATGTGAAACATGCAGAAGAAACGAGAACTAGAGGGTATAAAATCCCAAAGTACCAGGAACTCCTTCGAGTGAACTAAAGACCTTTAGCAATGCCTGGGGACTCTGCCAAGTAAAGCTACTCTAGGACGAGTGGATGAAAATATACGAGAAAGCAGCTGAGCTTCTTATGGTTACATAGAACTGGGATGACAAAATAAGATGCGGAAGAATCTTCAAACTCTCAAGACCTTTGTCCAATTCTGACTGAGTAGAACAGGAGTCTGAAGAGCCAACTGATAATGAACAAAGAAAATTGTAAGTGTCATCACACTGGGGGAGATGACACTCTTTCAAAATGTAAAGCAGATATTGATATTTTCCTTAATCATATTATAAAGGTTAGTAGTCATGTTAACTATAATGTTATTGACTTTATATTTTTTGGAGGATCTCATGATCAAATTGTGGAGCTAGGACCATCCATATGGCATTAAACAAGATTTATAGAGGTTAAAATTTTTGCTCAGATCAGTCACAGAGCATAATTTATAACCTTTTAGTAAACTGAAGAAGGCGGTATATACAAAGTCTTAGTAAGTGTTTATTAAGTGAATCAGTGAGTGGACAACAAAGAAGCAAAAAAATGGTTTGGGAAATAATATTCAGTCAAGAATTTGGGGATCTATTATAAGGAAAGATTGGTTACACTTTCTGGCCTTTAGGTATTTACTGGCCAAAGAAACCATGTTATTATATTAACATATAATTAATTAATATAATCATTATATTATGTTATATTACCTTAGAGATAAATTACTCAGCAAAGTTGAAATAGTTTCAGTGCAATTTCCCAGGAATTATAAGATATACACATATATGTGTGTGTGTGTGTGTGTGTGTGTGTACATATATATATATATTCAAGTACATCCAGCCCTCAAGTTGACAAATTGCAAAGATTTAAAGACATGGGTAAGTGCCAGTTTCTACCACTTTGCATGGCCTTATATCAAGCTGGCAGAATGTGGGAAAATGAGAGCCATCTCATCACCCTAATGTCTGAGAAAGAACTTGGATCTCAAGTGTAGCTCAATTTTCTTATCTCAATCCTTTTAAAAGTTTGAAACACTCTTAGCATTTTGTATATCAATCATTAGCAGATCAGAAAGTAGTGTATTTAATCATTGTATATGAGCAGGATAAGATAGTTGAAGTAAAAGAGTGGCATAAAATTAAAAATAAGTGAAATAATGTTACTTCTGATATATTTGTATTTGAAGCTTATTGAATGAACATTTTAGTAAAGAGAGACCACATTGTAAATATCTTTTCTTTTCCGAAGATAAGTGGGATGTTACATGGAAGAAAATATCAACATTGACTTTTTAAATGAATTTGAAATTAATTACTTTTTTATTTTAAAAGAAGATGAGAAAAATGCAGTTTGTTTTGATTTTGGGGATAGGCATTTTATTTTTTAATCTAACACAATGCACAAGGTCTAATTCAGTTTCAATTAATGTAGATTTCTAGATTTTATTGTATTTAATAAAAATAGTATATTAAAATAAAATGAAAACTGTCTTGTCTAGCTGTTTTTAATCTTTTAGTTTAAGAATTCCCCTAGGAGGCCTTCCTTAACTCTATCCTGTGTTTTGCTGGCCTGTTCTATCCAACTGCATGCTTATTTGGACTTCAATACTTAAACATATTTTCCACATGTAATTCTCCCTTTCTTTTATTAGCCCCTTGAAAAAAGATTGCCTTTCATCTGTATCCACATGGAAGAACACAGTGTTTAAGATAGAAATACGTACTGAAATTGTATTTGATAAATGAATAGATCAATAAATGAATTAATTTTTAAAAATTTTAGCACAAAATTTAAAAAAATCACCAATACTTGCAAGGAATTAATTGTATTTAGAATAATCATATTGATAGAATTTTAGAAATTTCAAAAAGTGACATGAAAAGGAAGATTATGAAGATCATTTAATGTAATCCTCATTTTACAGTTGAAGGAGCAGAGGCACAGAGACTTAAATATTTTTATTTTAGTGTTTTAATAGAGATAAATTCAAAAAGACATAATAATTTTCTTTATGTTTTGCTAACTGCCTTCTATAAAATTACACACATACACATGTGCACAAACACACACACTTAGAACAAATTAATAATTGACAAACTAATATTTCCATTAGATTAAATGATGTTAATTGTAAGATTCTTTGGAGCTTTTTGTAAGTCTCCTTTTAGTTACTATGTTAGGTTAGTAGATCATTTTGTTTAATTCCTTACGTTTCCGGATAGCCTGGATTGTATGCCATGAAAAAAATGTGTATTTCTTTACTTTTCTTGTCACTAGCTAATTTATTAACAGATGAGTAAATAGTGATAAATTCCTTTTAAATCTCAACTTATGCTAATGATGCTCTTAAATAAGAATTGCCAGCTTTGTTAGACATGCATTTTTTTAGACATGACTAAGCAGAGCTTTTTAATGCATTTTCCCAGCCTGAAAATAACATACCAATGGTTTTAAGTGTAATTGTTCCTGTGGCTTAAAATAATATCTTATCAACAAATAATGTAAATTGCCTCGTACAGTGTTTTCTAACATTTCTATCATTTTACACAACAGATATATGTCATGTCAAAGACACATTATCTCATAGTTATTATTGTGCTGTATAAAGATAAATACGTTTTAACAGATAATTAATTTAAAAATTTTGCAATTTTGTATTTTTCTTCTTAAAATAAATATGTACAGGATAAAGCTTTAGCCCGTGATATTGTCGTTATACTCTAAAAATAAGTTTTCATGATTGATATGTATACCTACCCGAATCTCATCTTGAATTGTAATCCTTATAATCCCCACATGGGAGCATATTAGATTATGCGGGCAATTTTCCCCATGTTGCTCTCATGACATTGAGTGAGGTCTCAGGAGATCTGATGGTTTTGTTTATGTTTGACAGTTCCTCCTACACATGCTTTCTTCTCTCTTTTGCCTGCTGCCATTTAAGCCACACCTGTTTCCCCTTCTGCCATGATTGTAAGTTTCTGGAGGCCTCTCCAGCTATGTGGAAGCGCAAGCCAATTAAACCTCTTTTCTTTATAAATTGCACAGTCTTGGGTAGTTCTTTATAGCAGTGTGAGAATGGACTAATACAATGACGAAATGAAATGGAAGATCTAGGAGCTTCTACAAAACATGAATTATTCCTAGTGAACACAGAATGGTCACTAGGAATAGTGCATGTTTTTTGAGGTAGAAAAAGGAAAATTAGGCATTTTTAGTCTTTAACCCCAAAGAATCTTAAATATTATTTTAAGAAATTATGACAACTAAGAAAAATACATAAAAGCCTTTATAATCCCCAAAATGTAACCCTATATTATGTGGTATGAAAGAAATTATGTAAATACCCTCAATCTATTGGTTGTTCTTCCTCGAATTAGTTTACAAATGTATATTCCAGTGATCAAACTTTCTCATGCAGTAACAACAGAACGTTGTCAACCAAAAGACATTGTGCTCAAATTTCAGCAATGTTTGGTTAGTAACATTTGCTTACTCTTTAACCCAGGAATAAAGTGGTCATTTATTTAATGAGATAAATAAATTCAAGCTTATAAAATTGTTAATTTCTGAGTATAATCTGTGCCTAGTTTTAGAAGATAGGTTTTGGTAGAAACAGTATTACCCAAAAATATTTAATATACTCATAGTTTATTATATCAATAATTAATAATATAATAATTAGTTACTAATATAATTAATAGTAATAATAGTTAATAATTAATATAATTGTTAAATATGAGCATTTTCTTCTTTGCTAGAATTCTCATTGTTGATATTCTTGACCTTCTCATTGTTTTCCAAATAGGTTGTAAATTTTCCAACTGTTTCATTTCAGCTTCCAATTTGATGATTTTCATTTTTAATCTATTAATGTATTCTTACTTTGTATTCTACAAAGTAAATGACTTGTACTCTTAAAAATACTCTGGTCATGACAGAACAAAGATTATTCCAGACTAAAGGTCTGATGATTACACTGTGGTTATATGAGAAAATTTCTTTGTTTTAGGTTAGTATAACTTAAAAAGCTCAAGTCAAGGGACATTATACATCAAGAGTAAATTGGTAACTTACTCTTAAAAGTTTCCAAAAATACTTATAGGTGTGTAAACTGTTATATAAATAAATATACATGCATATGCAAATATATGTGTGTGTATATATGTAAATAAATGATAGATTAGATTAATGTATAGTCATATGTAACAATAGATCATGAAAAGGCAAATGTGAGTAAATAGCAAACATTCGTAGAATCTAGATGAGTAATGTATGTAAATTGTTTATACTATTTTTGCAGTTTTCTTTTAAATCTGAAATCATCTCATAGTAAAAAGTAAAAAAAACCTAAAATTGTTTTATTATATTCATATAAATATATCGAATAATTTAAAACTTCATTGAATGTTTTAAAATTTGACTGAAATGTTTCACATTTCAAAACCATCTATTAAAATCTTATTCTGGCTGAGTGCATTGGCTCAAACCTACAATCTCAGCACATTTTTGGAGGCAGAGGCATTGCTTGAGGCTTGGTGTTTGAGATCAGCCTGAACAATAAATCAAGGCCCATCTCTACAAAAAAATAGTTTTTTTAAAAAAGTAGCTGTATGAGTGTGGTGGCTTATGCCTGTAGTTCCAGACAGTGGGGAGGAGGAGGTGGGAAGATTGCTTGAACCCAGGTGTTTGAGGGTATAGTGAGCTGTGATTATACTACTGCACTCCAGCATCGGTAACAGAGCAAGACCCCATCTCAAAATAAATAAATAAATAAATAAATAAATAAATAAATAAATAAACTACAACAACTTATTCTGAGTCAAGGACTAAATTAAAATCCTACAGACAATTCATAAAATATAAAATCAGGATGTTTGATAACATATTGAAATAGAATAATTTGCTGTGTCTCTCTTTCACTCAAAAAATTCTGTTTAAATTTAAGGGTTGATATATCCAGAAAGATAATTATAGCAGAGTAATGCAGAAGTAAAATGTGTCAGCTTTGATTATACATAACAACAAAGCAAAATTGTTTTCTACATTCTTACACGATCATTATGGAAAGTACTATATACTATGAAAACATTATGCTATTGTCACTGTCAGAAAGCAAATGGTTCTCTAAAACCCCTCTTAGAATGCTTTTAAAATTGTGTTTCCAAATCTTGCAATAAGAAAAGTTTTAAATATTATCAATTTAAAGCTCTGAGGTTTGTATGAAAAACATTACAGTGAGTAGAAGATGTAATTCACAATATTGCATACGGTTGTATCAAAATAAAGATGAGCTCTTTCTGGTAATTTTCTTTGTTGTTTGAATTGTTTTCGTAAATACACAGGAATAGCAGTAGTGAAACTTTAGCGTAAATTTATGTTTTCATTTTTTTATATCACTTTGAAAGTGAAAATATGTCTTTTACTGTACTTCTGTAGAAAACATGCTTTTACAATATGTCTGACTGATTTTTCTTTATTGGGCAAAGACACAAAGATTTGCTATAATGAACTGCAAAAAGATTTGTACAACTGACCCTCAGGAATTTAATATACTGGGAAAAATTGATAACCTGAAATTGATGACCCAAAAATTAAAAAAAAAAGTTAGAAATTATGTTATCAATCTGGGTCTATCCTTGTGAAATCAGGTAGATCATAATAAAATCTTGCAGAAAGAACGACTATCTAGATATATGTCACATATAGCTTATGTTTCAGGAGAGTTAAATATGTGGGAAACTAGATTCAATTTTAAAAATAATTTTCCTTCCACAGATTTATGTACATGGGACTGGGTAGGATGGTGACTTGGATACATATCCAACAAGGCCAGGGCAATTCGTGTCTCTCCTACTTTTGAAAATCCCCGGAGTACTCTGATGGGTACACATGGTCTTTGGTCCTGCTTTGGGATAGGAAGATCTCAACCTCACAACTAATACACTTTGTTGTGGTGGTGGTGGTGGTGGTGGTGGTTAAAGTAGGTAAGGTAGGGATAGAGGTACGGATAAGGATAAGACGAGATGCAGAAGGAGAGGGCAGTTACACACCACTGATTGGGTCTGACTCTAATTTTTGTTTTCAAAAGTCACAATGGCCACCTTTGAATCCTTTAAGCAAAGCTTGAATGTTTTCAGCCCACAAATGGCTGTCCATCAAGTACCAGGTCCTCATTAGTGATGTCAGCTATCCTGGCTTTAGGAACTCTCGGCTCCACAGCCACACTGCCCTTGGCTGATGCTGAGAGAAGTCAAGGAAGTGCTTTTTGTTCGCTTGGAAGAAATAAACTAGCATACTGTGAAATGCCTCTTGGAGCTGACAGCAGTCCCCAAGAAACAGCACCCATTTATTGTCTCACCAACTCTTAGTCTTCTTGAAATCAAAAAGTTAATTGTCATAGATACAACTTTTTGTTTCTTGAAAACAAAGTTTATGAGACAATAAATAAACGGGTGTTATTTTAAGTTATTAAATTTGTCGTAATCTCTTACACACAATAGTAAATTATAATAATACACTGGCTGTACAAATTAACCAAGGATGTCATATTTCTTTTTGTTTTCCTTCCTCCGTCCTTTATTTCTTCCTCTTTTCCTTGCTTAAAACACATAGGATTGTAGTACACACTAATGCTTGATTTTCTCCTCATATATCATATTATAAACTTATTGCTGATAAGACATAACAGGTGAAGTTTAATGTTATAATTTGATATTAATTAGACATTTTTGTGATCTCTAGTCATTTTTCACTGTAATTTTGGACCTTTGGAAATCTATAAATATTGTTGATTAATTGTTGGTGAATCAGTTATCTAATCAATTAAATATCAACAAAGCACACCTCTTGTTTTAAGAGCAATCACTAAAATTTAAGAAATTTGGGCCCTTAGTTTCACTACTCACAACACAAGTGCTCAAAATAGTATATGTCTTCTGGCTACCATATTGGATGTCACAGATACAGAAACACACATCTTAACACAGAACATCCTACTGAATATCGCTTATTTACTTCATGAACCTAGCATAAACTGTTTTAATAGTCTAATGATAAATCACATATTTCTGCACTCTTATTTTATTCTAACTTTACAGGGTCAGGTTGGTGACATAATCTATCTCATATGAATGTTTACACTCAAAATATACTCAAAATATTAAAGATATACTGAAGGTGAACAAGTGGTCATCAATCAGTAGTAACTAATTACTCTCCTAGTTCTCAGATCTGATGTGTCTTTTCTCTTTCAAAAAATATTGTATTAAAATAATAAACTAGATAAACTTTATGAAATTGGATGGTGAATTCAAACATAATCTTCTCCTTAAATTTGAAAAATATTATCAACATTACCACAAAAATAAAGATGAAAAAGTCTTTATTTGTTCTTAAAATCAGAATACTTCCCTCCAGTACTTAAATATAGAACAAGGCTTCTTACTACTTTGATGACATTGGAGACAGGGCACCATGTTGGTTAGGGCATACTCTGGGACTGAATAACGAAGTTGGACTTGTAACTCTGGCATTTCTTAGTTGTGTAATATTTCTGTGCTTCAGTTTCTTCATCTAGGTATTGGGAATAATACATTAGTCCATAATTACTTGGATTTTTATTGGAATTGAATAAATTGTCATACATACCAAATTCAGAATTCGAAAAATATAAAGTACTTGGTATATGTTAGTCATTACTATGAAGTCTTTTTTTTCTGTAATTTGTTGAACGATCACGTCAGCTAGTGTCATATATGTTTTATCAGACTCAAGATAAAAAAGAAGAAATTACTCAGAAATTTAAGCAATGTGGAAAATTGCTATCCTTAACCAACTTACACTAGTATACTCAGGTTTATGAGAATAAATCTTATAAAACTTCAAATATTCAAAGTCACATAAGTGCACCTGTTGTATACCATTGCTTGGTATACAGCTGTTTTAAGAATCCGATGTCCTAAATATCCAGAAACATTGTTGGAGCAAATGATTTTCCTCTGAACTTTCCTGAAAATAAAATGTATAAACCACTAACTAGAAAAGAATCATGATTGAACACTGAACACTATCATATATTGTCATATATAAAACTCAGTATGACAACTGTAGCTAGACAGATGCATTTAGAAAACATGACATTAGCTCCAGCCTGCTCTTTGATCTGAATTATCAATTTAATTAAGTTAGCCTGTGTTGAATAGAGTATCCAAATCCTTTTCAGAAACTTTTTTTTTTTAACCTGCAATTGTGTTTCTTAACTGCTTCAAAGTATTCCATTTCCAAGACATGGAAAATAATCCTTAAAGGGGGAATGTTCTTTCTGTATTCTGACATTGTGATGAACACCAAATGTATTTTTAAATAGGATTAACATTTCATCTTTTATGTAACAGAAAGCAAAATAACTTCAATTCTCTGGAAAGTCTATTAGATTTTCAGCCATTGCCAAATAGTCTTCTAGAATAGGTAAACATCCTTACAGGCTGAACTAATGCTACCTTATCTAGAACCACAAGTTCTGAAGGTGCAATATGAGAGTGACGATTTATTTTCTAACATTAAAGGCAAAAAATAAGAGCTCCCACAAAGTAACATACAGAAAAAAAGACAAGATTGTGGATATTATTTAGAGCAGATGCTATCAATATCTCACCATTTCCCCCCTTAGTATTTGGCATCTCCAGATCCCATGGCTACCAACTGTGAGTAGGAGTGGGTATTTATCCAAGATGCACGGGACAAGCAAGAAATTCCAGACAGTTTATGCTCCCTAAGAATAGGAGTGAAACAAAGGATTCCATGTGGAACTGTCTTGACTGCCATCTGCCACTGCTGAGACAACCCTGAGGTACTTTCTACACTGTTCCTCTGCAGCAGTAATCTGTTGACCATGTATTTTATAGTGGTCTCTTTTTCTTCCAGTTTCACATATGTGATTCTCTATAGATTATTCCTGAAATAATCTGCCTAATGAACTAAATTCACACATATATTGGCCCCATGATCTGCTATTGGAAGAACTCAACTTAAAACATCTGTAACAGAATGGATTAGAAAAAAATGGGTAGCAATCAACTTTGCAACTGCTACTTTTGGACAGCTGCAGGAGAAGACACCCAACATCTCAGACTGAGCATCCATACCATGTTCACTTTCACTTCTATCCACACAATTCACTAGCCAGTCCTTTGGACAGCCAAAGCTACAGCACACGATGAGTGTGCAAAGGACAAAGAAAGAAGGTGTAAGCAGTCTTCCATTCCAATTCACTTTCCCAACTTCTCCCAATATTCTCTAATAGTAAGTGATCAGAGAAAGAATGACCCCTTTCAGAGATGCATGATACCCATTAAGAAGCTACTATGCAGCCATAGGGTAGAAAAAAGAAGTTATCAAATGATTAAAGTTAGAGTAGAATAAATAGCAAAATGAAAATAAATGACTAAATTGGCAAAAACCTTATTAAACATACAAAGGGAAAGAGAATAAACTGAAAATAGCCAGTCAGCTAAAAATAGTCAAGGATATAGAAAGTGAATATTGGGAAAATATTTTTAATATTAATTTTAAAAGTTTTTTTCCCCACCATGTAGAAAATCAAGAAAGAGTAGGCCCTGGCCTTTTCTTCAACAAAATAATTTAAAAAGAAAAATCTTGTGAAAAAACTCCAAGTAACAAAATGGTAGCTATAGTAAAATGTCTATGGTGATCATTTAATACATTTAAATATAAACTGAAGGTAGAAAAACATTGGAATTATTGCAACATAAGAGAAGCTAAAGTATTGTGTGGAAAATAGATATATCCATATTTTTGAATAGCCATTAACCATTGCTAGAATTGTGTACGTGGATCTTTTAGTAGTGTGAATAGAATATAAAAAATGGACTCTTTTTTTAACTTTGAATCCTCTTAAAGTAATAAAATATAGGTTTTTTTTTCCCAAAAGTTTATTTGTCATAGGTTACTAAGAAAGCAAACATGGTTGGGATGAGAGGCTGGGCAGGAATTGGGAAGTCTAGATTCATACACGTAACTATGGACATGCTAATTTAAAAGTGAAACAAAATTAAATAACTCTTGAAGAATCCACTGACTTGGACAAAGCATAAGTGTACAATTCATTGTTTGTGAATCTAGAGTTGTGTGTGGGTGTGTTTTATGTATGTGTGTATGTGTGTGTGTGTGTGTGTGTGTGTATGAATTGGGCATATATTTGTCTGCATGTGTTTGTATGTGTACCATGTGAATAAGTACACAAATATACATTCAATAATAGAAAAAATGTTATACCCTATACAAGATGTGTTGTGGGGTAGAAGGCAAATGTGTAGATTTTTTGTTTGTTTGTTTTAAAGAGGACCCCGACAATAACCCTCATTCCCAGTGCTTTTCTTAATGTGATTTTGTTACTTCTCCCATGAAGCGTTTAGATCATGTCCCTCACACTTGAAATTGGTTGAGATTCATGTTGGTGTGCTGCACTCCTCAACTCGTCAGCACCCATCAACTCGTCATTTACATCAGGTATAACTCCCAATGCAATCCCTCCCTCCTCCCCCCTCCCCATGATAGGCCCCGGTGTGTGATGTTCCCCTTCCCGAGTCCAAGTGATCTCCTTGTTCAGTTCCCACCTATGAGTGAGAACATGCGGTGTTTGGTTTTCTGTTCTTGCGATAGTTTCTTGAGAATGATGGTTACATGGCACAAGTATACATATGTAACAAACCTGCACGTTATGCACATGTACCCTAGAACTTAAAGTATAATAATAATTTTTTTAAAAATCCAGAAATAGTTTAAGGTGCATAATCTGTAGTGCAAATAATGTAAATAATCTGTAAGTGTTGAATACATGCATTTTAATAAATAATAAGCCATTCTGATAAAAGAAAAATAACATAAATGATTAAAAAAAGAAAATCAATGATTCAAACTATATCCTTTACATACTTGAATATAATGAACAACATGAGTCTTGCTTGTCTCTGTTTTCTAGAACACAGATTGGTACATAGAAAATAATAAATACTGGATGAAAAAGTTTTGCATTGGGTTCTAAAGGAGAAAAATTACAGAGTAAAATTATTTAAGTTAAAAATAAATCTATTCCCCTAACCATGATCAAGTACTTTGCTATGTGTTTACCTTGAGTTTGGATAAATTTAATACATTATTAAATATGCATATTATTTTACGGAAAACTTGCACCATAGCTTAACTTGAGCAAGCACATTAATGATTTAATGTAAATGTAAAAGCACCAGTGGGCGGTGGAACAATTCATTTAACCAGCTAAGCCTCAGTTCCCTCCTTAATAAGATCATGAATTTGGATGTGATATTTCTTTTGGCTCTGACATTCTAAATTTCTGTGATTCTATGTTTTACTTAAAAACAAGTTCGTTAGACCACCTGGGTTATATTGGTTATAAATGGGAAAACATATACTTAGTTCACAGTACCAATAGTACATAATAAAAATAATGTATTTGATTAAAAAAAAAAAAGAAATTGGTTGAGATTCAGACTCACCTGTTACAAAAAGAGAGCTGTGAAAGTGATGCTATATGATTTCTGAGATGAGGTCAGGATAAAGATGACCTGTCTGCCTGCCATTTATGCAGCAGAAGAAACTAACTCTTTTTGGATAGAGATAATATTAGAGTTTTTGCAGATTTTCATCCATAATGTCTGTCATTGGATAAAGCACTATGGACATAATAGAGGGCTATGCCTGAAAATCAGGAAAATAATAGAAAAAAAAAGTAAAACTAAAGTAATATATTACAGTTATTACACAAGGACTTTAGGACAAATATGATTATTATGTTTAAGGGAATATTAAAAGATACCAGACGTGCATAGAAACAATTACAGTAGAAATGCTGGTAATAAAATTAAGAAATCAATATTCGAGTTTAACAGTAGCTTAGACACAGCAGAACAAAGGATTCATGAGCTTGAAAGACTGACCAACAAAAATTCTGATTGAAGCACAAAAAGACAAAAGGACAAATAAACACAAAAGAGAAAGAGAAACGGATAGTGCAAGTGTTATGTACATTTGTTACAGGTGTTCAAGATGAAGAGGGCAAGGAAAATGAGGAAGGCGCCACATTTGAAGAATTACCAAGAATTTTACAAAGGTGACAAAAGATATAAAACTCAAGTTTCCAGAACCATATAAATTCCATACTCTAGATTATAAATGACTTAAAAATCATGTTTTAGATACAGACCTGAATGACAAAGCATAAAAATATAATTTTAAGAGAATCAGGGAAGTTTGATTACAGATGGAAGATTAAATAATATCAATAAATAATTTTCAGTTTTGTTAAATTTAGTAATAGGATTATATTTATATAAAATACATCCAGTTTTTTCAAAATGTTTAGAGGAAGTTGAAAGATAAAATTGAACAATATATAGCATTTCGATTAAAATATTGAATATTTCTCACATCAATATTTAAAAATTATAGATGCAAAATTTTGCTATATATCTTACTGTTGGGTATAACTAATTATAATGAGATTCATTGTATTAATGGTATGTATTCAAAAATTAAAAGATAATTCATAATTGATAAAACATTTTACAGATTTTAAAAATAGAAGAAAACTTAAAAAGATATATTAGATAATTTATAACACATATACTAGACAATTCATAAACAGAGATGATGAATGGAAATTTAAAATAATGCATTTTAATGCTATTCCTATAGAAAGAGATATTTTTTCCTGTGTTGATTACTTCCTCTAATATGTGTGTATATGTCTGTATATATGTGTGTGTGTTTCTGTCTTGCAAAATTGGGTTAGTAAAATTTTCATAATACATTAAGAATATTTTTCTGTCATCTTAAAAAAATTTTTGAAGTATTTTTGATTTTACCATTATAAGACTTATATTATTTTTGAAGGTCCTTCTCATCAATTAATTTGTTTTATAAAAACTGCCAGTTTTAAACATAGTACTTTGATAAACATTATATGTACCTATTTCTTGCCAAGTCATTTTATTTTCTAAAATATGGTTGTGGCAGATGAAGGATCACTATGAATACTTGATACCATTCTTCCCTGTGAATCTGGATTGGCCTATGTGACTTTCTGGACTAACAGAAAAGATCAGTTCCAGTATTATCAACATGAAAAGCCTTGCCCATTCCTGGTCCACTAAACCATCTCATAAAATACAATGGTTCTTGTTTTTAAGGTACTACATTCCGTAATTTTTTCTGTGGAAACAAATAAGCCGAAATATTTTTTATTGGCATTATTATAGAAAATAGCATCAGGTTTATATTTACTTTCATATTATATTTCTATATTAATCAAACTTCATTCCAGAGTTAGTGTGCTCTGGGTTTTATTATCATACACCCTATGATCACACACTTCCAATAAATATTTGTAAAATACATACGTGAATAACTGCACAATGTGAAATTTATTAAATGTACAATGTAGACATTTGAAAATATTAACATGTGGAAGAAATAAACAATATCGTTAAATATATTGCTAGTTGAGAGAGATTCATCAGAATGGGATAATTTGAAGTCTTCTCTGCTGATTTTTAGCCAAAGATGTTTTACTCATTGTTTTGAGAAAGAACTTGTAGTGGAAGCGGAAGTCACGTTAGCTCTGAGAGTTACTCTCATTTATACTTTTAATACTTTTTAAAATCCACACGTTCCTTAGCAAGTATTGTTTTTGGTATTACTCATCCATTTTGTCACATTTAACTTAATGAAAACTATATAATATTCTACTTAATTAGAGATAATTAATTAAAATACATCTAAAAACACAAAAAAATTACCCCTCGAAGCTTGTACTCACCCTTTCTGCAAGTAAAATTTCCATTATTTCTCAGTGCCCCTCACGTATGTGAGTTGTTGCCACACAATGTTAAATAAGGACCAAATGATGGTAGAAGATGGAATCTATATATTATATATTACATATATTAATACATACTATCCTATACACTACATATTCTTTTTGTAGGTTACACACACACAATAATTTATAGTAACTTCTTTCGCTGCTGCCATTTGTGGTTTTGTGTCTCGACATGGCTACGCGGCTGTATGCACAACACTTTGGAGAACACTGATTAAGATGGTCACAATTTGAGCTATTTAAATTCAAACATTACTGACAGTTCAGTATTAGACATTTTTGTACTGTCTCACAAGCATGTTTTATACAATAAAATATCAAGGATAGCCCATAATACTTTTTAGAGTATTTGTTAAGTGTTTCAAAATTGATAAAGGTGTCCTTTTGTGATTTTTAATTCTGAAGGTGTTAGTCCAGGGTAAACTTTTTAAATGATGAGTCAAATAAAATTTGTTTGAGGATACCCCTTTGCTTTACTTGAAAAACACTCTAGCATTCTTCATTGCTCTAAGGACATTTGTACTGCTTTCCTAATTAAGGCCATCAATCTTGACCACTTTCATTGCTGATTTGTGATACAGGAGTGCTTGGCGAAGCCTTTGAAAATTAAAAGATCATGGAGTGGTTGTTTGTATGGTGATTCTAGCTGTCACTTTGGTGTTTGGTTTCCACAGTCTATTACCCATTATATTGGATGAGAACTCTATAGATACACACTTTGCCTATTACTGAATGGATTTACAATGACAGAAAACAAACAACAAACAGGCAACAAGGAAAAATGCTAAACTGAGATTCCTAATGTGCACTGTCAGCAGACCTGTAAGAAATTACCCTCACATCCTGCATTTCTCACTTAAAACCAAGATTGAGAATTATCCCTGCTAACTGTGGCCATTTTACTAGGCTAAAATTTAATTTTATGCTGTAAGTGGCACAAAAGTTATGTTCACAAAAGGTTACCTTCCCAAGATCCTAATCTCCTAACCACTCAATTCTGAGTAAATGATGTCATTTCCTACTTTATCCTTTGAAGAAAAAATTATAAGAACAAAGTTTATTTAATTATTGCACCAAAATTCCCTCAGCTCCAACTGTCCTTTCTTTCTTCTCTAAATGGAATAAATTATTGCTCCTGTTCCCATTTCTTCCGGCCTTGTCAGGTAGAACCATCATCTCTTTCACCTTTATCTTTATGGAATCAGCTCTAATGCTACTTTGATACAAAATAAAACAAAAAATTACCCATATTGGAAGCCCCAGTGTCTAGTATCAATTCCATTTAGTTACCTCCTATTCTTGGCTGCTTTGAGTCTCTGGACTGCTAAGTTGTCTGCCATCATTGTCAGTTCAATAAACAAACCTCAGTGACCTATCCAATATTGCAAAAGTGCTTCAAATATTATCCAAGAATCCCCACAATCTCTCCTCTGCCACCCTGCTCCTAATAAACAAAAAAAAATACTCCATTATAATTCTCAGTGAGCCTAGATTAGTTTTACAATAGCCACACCACAATTTCACTAGGTAAATGGAAAGATATAAACATTACGGTAATATTTTATGTTACCCAAACATGTCCTAGACAGATAATATGTACAATAACGCAAATATATTTTCAAGTTCAAAATTGAAAACAAAATATATTATGTCACTTTTTTAACCTCTAAGATTTGAAACTGAAAACCCAGCCCTTTCTTCTGTAATAATAAATTGAATTTGAGTTCCCATATCTAATGATGCATTCTCCATTATGCAATTTAGATTTTAAACCTTGCATATTGTCATTAAACTATGATGTATCTTATCATGCCAGTATCAATAGAAAACATGCACTGTTCAAAGATGGTTTTATAATTAAAGTGCTGAAATGTATGTTCTTTGTTGTTTCCTAAACAACTTCTATTTTGGAATAATTTTAAATGTACAGAAATGTTGCAAACATAATACAAATTTTTTAGTACACCTCACCAAGTTTCTGCTTCTCCTAATGTCATCATCTTATATGACTAAAATATGTTTATTTTTTAATCTAAGAAGCCCACATTATTAACTCTAAACTTTGTTCAGATTTGGCCAGTTTTTCCACAAACATAATTTTTCTGTTGTGGGATCCAATCCAGGATACCGCATTGCATATAGCGATCATGTCTACTTAGCCTATTCTGGTTCCTCAGTTTTTCTTCATTGCTTTTAGTTTAACGATTTTGATAAGTACTTCAGAAGTATTTTGTAGAATGTTTCCAAATTTCATTCAAGTTGAATTTCTCTGGATTCCTAACTCATAATCAGACTGGGTTATAGGTCTCTGGAAGGAATACCACAGAAGTGATGTACCCTTTCTTCGCATCATATTAGGGGTTCATCATAGTCACATGGCATCTCTGATGACTTTAAACTTTGTCACTTGTTTGTGATAGTGGGACACAGGTTTCACCTTTGGAAAGGTACTCATTTTCTCTTTGGTCTTTAATAAATACAGCTCTCAGGCTGGGTGGAGACAACTAGCTGTATCTGCTGAAATGGGAGTATCTGTATGTCTTCACTGGGGTTCTTCCACAAAATGTATATCTTCCCACAAGAATTTATCTGATAATATATGTATATCAGTTCAGTATACATATATTCTATTAATAATTAAAAATTAAGTGTTTTTATACTTTGGATTAAATCTAGTACTACACTCTATATTTTGTTGCAAAAATTATTCCAGATTTGGCCACTGGGGACTCTTTTCAGCTGATTTCTGTGTCCCATTGACCTGATTCTCTCCTCTTATTTCTGCACACTTCCTTCTTGTTTCTACAAGATGCTCCAGGCTCGTTTTGTGTTTTCCTCACCCAACCCTAGCATCAATTATTGCTCTGAGGAGAACTGGTTCCTTTTATTGGAAACTGGTATTTAGAAGTCAAGATCTGAGCATTGGGAGTGCTATTTGCTTTTGGAGTTCATTTCATCTAGGTGCTCTCAATAGAAATAACTTGATGTTTGTTATATGTATGTAATACCAATCCATTTTTCTATGTACATACTTATAATTGTTTATCCAACTGCCTATGTATGTAGAGCATATGTGTGTGTGAGTGTGTGTGTGTGAGAGAGTGCATGCATGTGTGTGTGTGTAAGTTTATACTGACGTCTTCAATTCCCATCCTGCATATGGTGTTCTTCATAGCCTGGCTTCTTACTTATCTGTAACTTTCCTTCCTAGCACTGAAAAGTCTGGAGCCCACCACCCATCATCTACTTACTTATTTATTCAACCCCAGTATATGTGAAAAGTAGTTCCAAAATTCGTAACCCTTGCGCCTATGAAAAATAAATTTACCAACTAAAGTGTTTATGCATAGTTCATTTAGTCTTTTACATTGAAATTTGCAAACACCATTTTCTAAAGCTACTGATGTCAGCTTCTATTACTCCCACACCCTGTTCCATGCTGCTACACTACAAATACAATGTGTTACAGTTCAATTCATTTGTTGTAGTCTGCATTCCATCCTGAGATCCCCTGGCATCGTAGTCCATGCCTACTTTTGTTTATTTATTTATTTTGAATAGTCTGTTTCGTGATCTGTTTTCATTGGCTATATACATTAAAATTATTTCTTCATGTTGTGCAGTTATGTGTGTTTTGAAAAACACAAGGAGTCATGGAGTCAGTCATGTATTCACCCCAACAGCATGCATATCAGTTCCATAATCCTAAATGTTCCTCTTTGCCTCTCCTCTGTAGTCAAGAACACCCTCAACCTCTGACCTCTGCCAACCACTTCTCTGCTTCCTGTACATATTATATGCCTTTCCTAGAATATTATGTGAATGGAATCATGCAATATGTAGCTTTCTGGGTCTAGTTTCTTTCACTTATCAAAATTCATTTAAGATTCATCCATATTGTTGAAGGAGAGTTCCTGTTTCTCCAAATCCTGGCTAACATTCGCAGTTTTATCAAGTATTAGTCATTCTAATAGGTGTGTAATGTTACCTCATCCTGGTTTTAATCTGCATGTCTTTAAAAGAGACAAAATAATTTTTATGTTTTTATGTGTAAATCCATATGTCTTTTTTATACTTATTTTGATTTTTATGAGTACATATTCAGTGTATACATGGGATAAATGAGATATTTTGACACAGGCATGCAATGTGTAATAAACATATCAGGGTAAATGGGCTATCCATGACCTCAAGCATTTACCATTTCTTTGTGTTACAATCATTTCAGTTATACTTTTTTGGTTATTTTTAAATGGACAATAAATTATTATTGATTGTAATCACCCAGTTGTGCTATAAAATACCAGGTCTTATTTATTCTTGGTAACTATGTTTTTGGACTCATTAGCATCCTCACATTTATGCCCACCCACCACACCCTTCCTTTATGAGTTCTACTTTGTTGGTATATAGATGCTCACAGTAATATCTAATTACACTTTTAATTTCTGCAGTATTAGTTGTAATATCTCCTTTTTCATCTATGAGTTTATTTATTTAGATTACTCTCTTTTTTTCTTAGTCTGGCTATAAGTTTGTCAATTTTAGTTATCTTCTCAAAAAAAAAACAACTTTTCATTTCATTGATCTTTTGTATTGTTTTTCAATTTCATTTATATCTGCTGTAAGCAGATATAAATCAAGGCGAATTCCCTGGATTACCAGGCACTGTATCTTTTTCTCTTCCCCTACTTTACTCCAAACAATCGGTGCCTCTCTATCTCTCTCTCTGTGTCTCTCTCTCTCTCTCTCTCTCTTTCTGCTGAGCTGCCTGGAGATGGGGAAGGTGTAGTGCAAGCACTGCCATGATCACCTCTAGGACTGTGCTGGGTCACTTCTGAAGCCAGCCTAGTACAGGGCCTTACCCAAGGCCTGCGATGACGACTTTCTGGCTAACACTGATGTTTATTCAAGGCCCAAAAGCTCTTTAGTGAGCAGTGGATGAATCCTGCCAAGACTGCCTCTTTCCTTTCCGTGAATCAGCTTTTCATCTGGCCCAGGGTGGATCTAGAAATGTCCTGCAGGAGCCAGGCCCTGAGCTTAGGGGCCCGAGGAATCTATTTGATGCTTTATTTTACAGAGGATGAGCTAGTACCCAGCTTGCAAGAGAAGGTCCTCTGAAAGAACAAAAGTTCCTTGCAAGAAAGGTTTCCTTTCTTCCTGAAGCTTGAGCTATGCTTCTTGGAGTTCAGGAAGGCATGACACAAACACTCCCTTGGCCACCCGGGCTGGTATCTCACCAGATCACACGTGCCCCAAGTTCACTGGCTCTGAACCCAGCACAGTAATAGGACTTGCCCAGGAAGTGCAGTTCTTGTGGCCAAGACTACTTTTCAAGTTTATTCGAGACCCCAGAGTGCTTTAGTTTGTGGTCGTGGGGCTAGCTGGAACTCAGATTCTGCCAGCTGGGATGGGTGATATCACTCCAGCCGGGACTAGTGTAAATGCTCCCTCTGTGGATGCTGGGTGAACTCTACTCTTTGTTGCTTTCCACTGTGCTTTCCACTGAGACTGCATTCCAGTGCAAAGTCCCAGAATCACCTTGCTGTCTCTCCCTCAAGCACACAGATTGTTCTTCCTCACCACACTGCACTGCTGGGTGATGGTCTCAGCAATTCAGCACTTTCCTGCTCTCTTCAGTGCCTCTTTCTTTGGTATGATGGTAAAACCAGGTATTGTATTCACTCACCTGATTTTTTATTCTTATTAAGGTGTTTTCTTGTGTGTATAGTTGTTCAATGTGGTATTTGTGGTTGTGGGGAGGCAGTCACTGGAGGCTTCAATCTGGCCATCTTGCTCTGTCTTCTCCTCTTGAGAATGTAATTTGAAATTTCCAAATATTTGCAAATTTTCACATATCTTTCAGTTATTGATAATCTAACTTAATTCCATTATAAGAATGTACATTGTATCATTTTTTCCACTCAAATATTGTTTTTTATTTTAAGTGACCCAAGGCGATATGGTAAATACGATAGGGTAGATTTAGCAGTGGCTGCTTTTTTCATTGAGCAGCTTTTACCACAATAGAAGGCAGGCATTTCTTCAGATACTTCAGAATCTTCCTAGCGAGAGAATACTATCTTGATAGTGTTCCTTGAAGAGAGTCTGATAACAGTGGGAACTTCCCTATGTCTATGCCCCCAGGAGTGGCACACTTTGAGGATTGCCACACTCTGTCTTCAGAATTTGGTCAAAATTCTTAGCCAAATTTTCTGTGGCAACCCTACAGTCTCATTAAGGACTTTGGTGCTTTTACCAGGTAAGCATATGTGTAATGTTTGTGTCTTCCTGATGGCTCAGATCGAACTCCACATTTTGGCATGGCCATTTGCCAGTTGATCTCAGTTTTCTTATGGGTTCATGTTAAATCTATGATTTGCAGTGGGTCCACCTTTTTTTTCTTGCAAGTGGTGGAAGCGAAGTCTTTCCAGTTCTCTGTAGTCTGAAACACAAATCTTCTCTTAATTTTTAATATCTTTTTGCACTCTATTTAAACAGTTTCCACTAGAAGTTTCTCATTTACACTCCATAATAATTGAGAAAAATGAACTGGAAAATAATAGGTAATAAAGGTTGAAATCAGATGACTTTATTTAGCCATTCAGTCTTTAAGTGTATACTTTTTAAGAAAGTGGATTAGGTTATTAGTTTTATATCTGGAAAGACTTTTAAGCACAGAAGAATGATACCAATAAAACTTATTTTTCTAAAGTCTGTTTACAAGTATAAATTAATTCATTTATATATATTTTTTCTGTGTCAAAAAATTCAAACCATTTGGATGAGCTATAATTTCAACCACAAGTCTTTGTGAACTCAGAAATGTTTTCTTAGACATTGCAAATAGGTTTGTTTCTGTCATTTACCAAAAAACAAAAGAAAGCAAGGAAAAAAGCTCCTAGTACTTGGGACTAAGAAACATAATATGATACTGTAAAGCAATCTACTATAATTAATCCAATTGTACAAGTAAAATATTGAAATTTATTCAGTTCCAGCTGGGGGTTATTTATTTGTTTATGATTGTCTATGTCCACCATGAGGTCTTCCGTCAACATTTTTACCTTTAACTCTTTCCATGGGTTTGAACACAAATCTATATAGTGAATGATGCTGTGAGTATCTTATGTTCTACACCCTTGCAATGATGTAGTCTTGTTTTTTTTTTTTTTTTTTCCATATCATAACAAGTCTAATATTATTATTGGTATTTTGACTGAAATTATCATTTTCTCCCTTAATCATTTAACAGATATGTACAAGTTGTAGATAGCAGAATAACTGCCTTTTATTCTGTTATTTTCTGAAGCCTCATATTTTTGCAATGAATTCTCCCTTACATGTTTTACCTTTTATAAGGAGATTTTAAAGAATCTTTTGCTGGTTGTTCTCTATACTTAAATGCAAATACAAACCGTGGCCTACAAGAGCTCACACAGTTTTCACTCTTCCTACTAATGTCCTCCTGAACCCCTTCTCATCATGTTCCAATCCCCCTTTCATTTCTATCTATCCTTCAGCCTTCCAAGCTTATTCCCAAATCAGGGCCTTTATACAAACAAGATGTTCATTTTATATTGGAATGTAATTTTTGAAATATTCACATGGATTCTGAACAAACATTAACTGCTCAGTTGACATATCACCTTCTAGGGAGACAATTACTCCCCCAAATCTGTTGTCAGGGTTGTTTCTTCAATTACAATATAACAAGGGCAGATTCATTGTCTTCATCATTTACAACTGCATTTCAAGTAACTAGAATAAATTCTGATACATAACAGGTTCTCCCTAAATATTCTTAAATATACAAATATTGTATGTCTTCCTAATTTGTTGAAACTGTCAGGATTTCAAAACAATAGTAAGGAAATTCCATTTTAAAATTATCATTTTAGAAGAAAGACTTCAGCAGGTCACAGTGGCTCACAACTGTAATCTCAGCACTGTGGGAGCCCAAGGCAGGTGGATAACTTGAGATCAGAAGTTTGAGACCAGCCTGGCCAACATGGTGAAACACCATCTCTACTAAAAATACAAAAATTAGCCAGATGTGGTGGTGCACACCTGTAGTCCTAGCTATTCGGGAGGCTGAGGCGGGAGAATTGCTTGAACCCTGGAGGCAGAGGTTGTAGTGAGCCAAGATCACACCACTGCACTCCCGCCTGGCAACAGAGTGAGACTCTGTCTCAAAAAATAAAATAAATAAAATAAAATAAAGACTTCGTCAGTATCATATTGGCTTTAGATTTGAAAATAAGTATTAAAAGTACTTTTATAGAAACATTATTCTATTTCTAGTGAGTTAAATTAATCTGTTCAGGCCCACCGTCTGTACTTTGGCTTAAGGTCATGCTGTTATTTAGCACCTCTAAATCATTTCTGCCATAGCAACACTGAGTGCTATCATAAAACACTAACAACATAGAGACATTTAAAAATACATAGATAATACTAGTTCTGAAAGAAAACGAGTTCTAAATTGCTAACATCTGATTATTAGAAGAGAACATTCACATATTGTATATATCTTTCTCTGATAATAATCAGGAGTTATCAAGGAGAAGAAAAAATTCACCAAAACACATATGCATCTTGTATATGAAAGTTTCCTTTTTTAGAGACAAATTTATTTTAAGACACAAGCCAACTGGCAGTTGATACCAAAATGCCAAGTTTTTAAATTAACAAATAGTTATATTAGTATCAAGAATAATATATCCTAATGGAGGTAAAGAAAATATAAGAATTAGTTATATGTCCAGGAAAGAAATATATAAGGGAAACTAATAGAATTTTTTTTTTTTTAAGTTGTCTCTATAGGTGTACTTTCATTTTCATGGAGACCTTCATCTTTTCTTAGTTAGTTGTTATCTCTGGAAAAACTCCAGAAACATTGCCATGACTTGCCAAATGTTCCAAAATTATGGAAGAATTTCAATGTCCTTACCAACTAAGACAGAGTCTTTTTAAAAAAAATACAGAAAGAGGATATAATATAGAATATAAAGACTACAGAAGTAGTTTATTTTCACAAAATATTATTCAGGAAATATGGCATACTTAGGTTCTGAAACTTAAATCTATGTCCTTTATCTCTCATGAAGTTCCCCTTTGCCACTTATCTGACAACTGAAGTTTAAATATTTGGTATAATAGCCAATATCCTGGTGAGAAGCATTTATAACAAATGTGTTCACTCTCTCCATTAAGGTTTATACCGCTATGAGCCTGATGTACTATTGATCGGTTTTTACTGTGGTTGCCAAAATCCTTCTGCTAGAGCAATTTCCTGTAATTGTACTTGTACAACAATGCTAGTGACATTTGAGGGTAACGGCAAGAATTAAAAAGATAAAACATTTTTGAGGCTCTAAATAGTCCCAATAATTTCAGAATTAGGTTATCATTAAATAAAATATATATTTTTTTCAAGTTAAAAATGCAAATCTTTCTATATTACATTTGTCCACAGAGGCAGGCTCTGTTATTATAGCTTATTATTTTTAATCATTAATAAAACGATTTTGAATTGAAAAAATTAGGTTGATCTGCTTTGACCTCACTTATACTCATGTCACTACTCTCACTATAGATTTAGCGGCCAAGATTTTCTATACACTCTATCTAGAGAAAAATGATATGTTTGAAGACAAAGAGTCTGTATCTTCATGCTGAGTTATAAAGGAGTCCCTTTCAAAGAAAAAAAATTATTCTTAAAATTGGGTTTCAATTCAAGATCTAAGTTTACAAAAAATAATTTCTAGGCCGGGCGCGGTGGCTCAAGCCTGTAATCCCAGCACTTTGGGAGGCCGAGACGGGCGAATCACAAGGTCAGGAGATCGAGACCATCCTGGCTAACCCGGTGAAACCCCGTCTCTACTAAAAAGTACAAAAAACCAGCCGGGCGAGGTGGCGGGCTCCTGTAGTCCCAGCTACTCGGGAGGCTGAGGCAGGAGAATGGCGTAAACCCGGGAGGCGGAGCTTGTAGTGAGCTGAGATCTGGCCACTGCACTCCAACCTGGGCAACAGAGCGAGACTCCGTCTCAAAAATAATAATAATAATAATAATTTCTATTAATCTTCTGAGCTAGGGATTTTGAAAAAGCATACAAATGAATTCAAAAAGCAGAAAGAGGGATAATGCATAATGATATAAGAAAAGAAACACCATCCTAAAAGAGGATTACATTTTACACAGTTGATGAGAATGGGAGGGAGCATACCTGAATTAAAATGAGAGTGTGAGACTTTTAGTCCCTGAGTCTGAGAGGAGATGATAAAAATACAACAAACTGCCCATTTATGTTTGGGAATACTAGAAAAGAGGAACTGTTGGCCAGCTCCTTAAGATGTACTCTAGAAAGACTGCCAGGGGCATAAAGAGATCCATATGCCTTGCGTCAACAGTGACTGAGCTGAGAATCTAAACAGATAGGCCTGAGGGGCTTTCAGAGTTTCCTGGATTCTAAATAGGAACATGAAGATATCTGCAATGGGCCATTATATCTGGATAATTTTGATAATTTTCATAGTCAAGATTAGGAAAAAATTAAGTGGATACTTGGGAAATGTGACTCTGTCATGGAGGGATACATGCATATTTCAATATGAATGTGGCATGCTAAGTAACTTCTGATTATATAATGTGTTTGGCAAAATTGTGGCTTATAACAGCATTAATCACTTTATTCTCCTCACAATCCCGAAATTTGGAAAGGGTTCATATGGCAACTATTATTCTATATGACAACATTAGAGGTAGCTCTACTTGACTGCTAGGATCTGCTGTCAATATGGCTCAGACATAGAGCTAGTACACTGATGTTGGCTGCTGAATGATAACTCAGCTGAGGCTATCAGCTGGAAAGATTCATTTCCTTTTTTTACCAGAACTTTCCACCTAGCTGCTTGGACTGGTTTTTTCCTCATTAGAATGATAGCTCTGTTTTAATGATGAGTGCTCCAAGAGGCCTGGTGAAAGCTAAAAGTCTTTTTATAACGTAGCCTTTTAAATCCCATCTATTGCCTCTACTGTATTCTATTGATCAAGCAAGTCACTGAAGTCAACCCATTTTCAAGGGGAGTAGAATTTGATTCCACTGCTCTAAGTGAAGACTGGCAAAAAGTTTGTGGTCATCTTTCTTCAACAACTAGTCACAGTTTACTATCTGACCACAAATATTCCTTCCACATGCAAAATGCATGTAATCTCTCATAAGCCATGCGAAAGACACATACTAGTACTATATTGATGTGGAGGCCAATATCTTGTCAGGTTTAAGGTAAGATGATGCCACACTATTATGATTTTTTAAGTATTATTCTCAGAGACCTACTTTTCATATTAAATCAAAAATAAGTTTTTACTTTAGAATATTCTATGCTGTAAAGCTTCTAATGTGTATAATATACATTTTTACAAAATCATGAGTTTAAATACTTTAGTATGGTGAGGTTTAGGAAAAAATAAATATACCTATTTATTAAAGATACTGTCCTTTCTCCATTGTATGCTTTTAATGCCTTTGTCAAAATTGAGTTGACTGTAAATGTGAGAATTTATTTTTGGATTTTCTCTTCTGTCCCACCAGTCTCTGTGTCTGTTTTTATGTCAGTCCCATGCTGTTTTGGTTTCTATAGCTTTGTAGTATATTTTGAAGTCAGGGAGTGTGACACCTCCAACTATCTTCTTTTTGCTCAGGATTGTTTTGATTATTCCGGGTTTTGGTGATTCCATACAAATTTTAGAATGTTTTTCTCTGTTTCTGTGAAGAAAGTCATTGTTATTTTGATAGGGATTGCACTGAATGTGTGCATTGCTTTGGGTATTATGGATTTTAACATTATTTCTTCCAATCTATAAAAATGAGATATGTTTCCACTTTTTGGTGTTTTCTTTGACTTATTTTTATGAGCATTTTATAGTTTTCCTCAAAGAGATCTTTCTCTTCTTTGATTAGACTTATTCCTGGGTATTTTCTTAATTTATAGCTATTAAAATGAGTTTGCTTTCTTGATTTATATGTTCATATTGTTCACTCTTTAGATATAGAAATGCTACTGATTTTTGTATGCTGATTTTTTACCCTGAAATATTACTAAGTCCATTTACCTATCCTACTTGTTTTTTGGTGGAGTCATTAGAATTTTCCAAATAAAATTATGTCATCTGCAAACAGGAAAAATTTGAATTCTTCATTTCCAATTTGGATGTTTTTTAGTTCTTTATCTTGTTTAATTGCTCTGGCTAGGACTTTCAGTGTTATGTTGGATAAAAGGGGTGAAACTAGGCATCTTTGTCTTGTTCCAGATCTTAGAAGAAAGGGTTTCAATTGTCCTCATTCAGCATGGTGTTAGCTGTTGGTTTGTCATACATATGATTTATTGTTTTGAAATATTTTCCTTCTATACTCATTTTGTACAGGGTTTTATCATGCAGGGTTTTTTAAATTTATTGAATGCTTTTCAGCATTAGTTATAATACTGCTATAAGTAAAGACAAGAGACTGAGTAATTTACAAAGAAAAAAGTTTTCATTGGCTCATGATTACAGAGTCTATACTGGAAGCATGATGTTAGTATCTGCTCAGCTTCTGGGGAGGCCTCAGAAACTTTCAATCATGGCAGAAGGCAAAGGGTGGGAGCTGGCACATCACATGAATGGGATAGCAAGGTAAAGAGCAGGGGGAGTTGCTACACAGTTTTAGATGACCAAAACTCATGAGAACTCACGAAAACAGCACTAGGAAGATGGTGCTAAATTATCAGAAATCATCCCCATGACCAAATCACCTCCCACCAGGTGGCTCCATCTCCAACACTGGGAATTCTAGTTCTATATGAGATTTGGGTAAGAACTAAGATATAAATCATATCATTCGCCCCTGGTCCCTCCCAAATCTCATGTACTTCTCACATTTGAAAATAAAGCTATGCCTTTTCAACAGTTACCCAGAGTATTAACTCTTTCCAACAGTCACCCAGAGTCTTAACTCTTTCCAACATTAACTTAGAAGTCCAAACTCCAGTCTAATGAGAGACAAGCCTAGTCTCTCTTGTCAATGAGCCTGTAAAATTAAAAAAAAAAAAAAAAACAAGATAGTTACTCCCATGATACAATGGGAGTATAGGCATTGGGTAAATGCTTCCACTCCAAAATGGAGAAATCAGCTAAAAGAAAGGGGCCACAGGCCTCATGCAAGTCCAAAATCCAGCAGGGCAATTATTAAACCTTAAATCTCCAAAATAATCTGCTTTATCTCCATGTGTCACATTGAGGGCACCCTGGGGTTGTGGGGGGGGGAGGGGGCAGTACACATAGCTCTGCTGCTATGGCTGCTCTCATAGGCTGGTGTTGGGTGCTTGCAGCTTTGCAAGGTACAGGGTGCAAGCTGTTGATGGATCTATCATTCTGGGTTCTGGAGGATGGTGGCCCTCTTCTCACAGCTCCACTAGGCAGTGCCCCGGTGGGGCCTCTATGTGAGGGCTTCAACCTTACATTTCCCCTCCACACTACCCTAGTAGAGATTCTCCATGAGGGCTCCACCCCTGCACCAGGCTTCTGCTTGAACACCCAGGCTTTTACATATATCTCCTGTAATCTAGGTGGAGGCTTCCAAGCCTCGACTCTTGCAGTCGGTGAACGCACAGGCTTAACACAACATGGAAGCCACCAAGGCTTATGGCTTGTACCTTCTCAAGTAGCAGCTGGAGCTGTACTTGGCACTTTTTGTTCACAGCTAGAGCTGGAGTATCCAGGATGCTGGGAACAGTGTCCCAAGGCTGCACAGAGCAGCAGAATTGTGAACCCTGCCCACAAAAGCATTCTTCCCTCCTAGACCTTGAGGTCTGTGATGGGAGGGGCTGGTGTGAATGTCTCTGAGATGCCTTGGAGGACTTTTTCCCATTGTCTTAAAATCATTACTTGCCTCCTTTTTACTAATGCAAATTTCTGCAGCCTGTTTTAATTCTGCCCTGGAAAATGAGGTTTTCTTTTCTACCACATGGCCAGGCTGCAAATTTTTTGAACTTTTACACTTTGTTTCTCTTTTAAATATAACTCCAGTTTTAAGTCACTTGCTTACTCACACATATGAGAACAGGCTTTTAGAGGCAGCCAGGTCATATCTTGAACACTTTGCTGCTTAGAATTTTTTTTTTTCAGATATCCGAAGACATCACTCTCAGGTTCAAAGTTCCACAGATCCCTAGAGTAGGGTACAGTTCAGTCAAGCTCTTTGCTAAAACATAGCAAAAGTGACTTTTACTCCAGGTCCCAATAACTTCCTCATTTCCATCTGAGACCTCTTCAGCCTGGACTTCACTGTCCATATCACTATCAGCCTTTTGGTCACAATTCAAGCAGTCTCTAGGAAGTTCCAAGCTTTCCTTCATCTTCTTGCCCTTTTCTGAGCCCTCCACACTCTTTCAACCTCTGTCCATTACCCAGTTCCAAAGCTGCTTCCACATTTTCAAGTGTCTTTATAGAAATGCCCCACTCCTCAATACCAATTTTCTGTATTAGTTAGTTCTTGTACTGCTATAAAGAAATACCTGAGACTGGGTAATTTACAAAGAAAAGAGGTTTAATTGGCTCACAGTTCTACAAGCTAAATGGGTTGCATAATACTGGCATCTGCTTCACTTGACTGGGAAGGCCTCAAGAAACTTCCAAACATGGCAGAAGGCAAACGGGAAGCTGGCAGGTCACAGGGTCAGAGCAGCAAGGAGGGCGCGGTGCTATATGCTTTTAAACAACCAGATCTAATGGGAACTCTATCACAAAAACAGCATGAGGGGGATGGTGCTAAACCACTAGAAACCACCTCCATGATCCAACCACCTCCTACTTGGCCCAACCTCCAACATTGGGCATTATAATTCGACATAAGATTTGGGTGGGAACACAGTTCCAAATCACATCGGCATCTAATGAAATGATCATGTATTTTTTGTCCTTGATTCTGTATCACATTTATTGACTTGCATATGTTTAATCATCCTTGTGCCCTGGGATGAATTCCATTTGATCATGGTGAAATTTTTTTTTAATGTGTTGATGAATTCAGTTTTCTAGTATTTTGCTGAGTATTTTTGAATCTATGTTCATCAGAGATATTGACTTTCTTTTTGTTTGTATTTGTGTCTTTGTCTGATTTTGGTATCAGGGTAACACCGACCTCTTCAATAAAATGGTGCTGGGCAACCTGGATAACCATATGAAAAGAATGAAGCTAGACCTCTATCTCTTACGATATATAACAATCAAATTAAAATAGATAAAAAACTTAAATATAAGACCTGAAACTACTAGAAGAACACACTGAGTCAACACTCGGGAACATTCATCTGGGCAAAATTTTTTTATGTAAGGTATTAAAAGCACAGGCAACCACAATAAAAGTAAAAAAATGGGATTGTATGAAGCTAAAAAGCTTCTGCACAGCAAAGGAAATAATCAACAAAGGGACAACCTAAAAAATGGGAAAAATATTTACAAACTACTGATCTGACAATAGATTAATAGACAGATTATGTATAAATAACTGAAAAACAAAAAACAAATAATCTGATTACAAATTGACAAAAAAAAATCTGAATGGACATTATTCAAAAGAAGACATACAAATAACCAACAGGTATATTAAAAAAAAAAAGTACTGCATCACTAATCATCAGGAACATGCAAATCAAAACCATAATTAGATATAACGTCATACCTGGTAAAACAGCTATTATAAAAAAGAGAAAATAACAGATGTTGGCAAAAATGTTGAGAAAGGAAAATGCTTGCATGCTGTTGGTGGGATGGTAAATTAGTACTGCACCTATGAAAACAAGTATGGCAATTTCTCAAAAAACTAAAAATAACATTACCATATATATCCAAAAGAAAAAAATAGCCGGGCGCGGTGGCTCAAGCCTGTAATCCCAGCACTTTGGGAGGCCGAGACGGGCGGATCACGAGGTCGGGAGATCAAGACCATCCTGGCTAACACGGTGAAACCCCGTCTCTACTAAAAAATACAAAAAACTAGCCGGGCAAGGTGGCGGGCGCCTGTAGTCCCAGCTACTCGGGAGGCTGAGGCAGGAGAATGGCGTAAACCCGGGAGGCGGAGCTTGCAGTGAGCTGAGATCCGGCCACTGTACTCCAGCCTGGGCGACAGAGCGAGACTCCGTCTCAAAAAAAAAAAAAAAAAAAAAAAAAAAAAGAAAAAAATCAATATATTAAAATATATCTGTATTTCCCTGTTTATTTCAGCACTATTATTTATAATACCAAAGATAGGAAATAAACCTAAGCATCTATCAAAGGATGACTGGATAAAGTGTGGTATTTATACATACTGGAATTTTATTTAGCTATAAAAAGAATTAAATCCTATAATTTACAACAATATAGACAGAACTGCAGGACATTATGTTCGGCGAAATGTGCCAGGCACAGAAAGAGAAATTTTGCATGTTCTTACCCATATGTGGCAGTTAAAAAGATTGAACTCATGGAGGTAGTAAGTAGAAAGGTGGTTACCAGAGACTGGCAAAGGAAAAGGGTTGAGGCAGATGAAGACAGTTTGGTGAATGAGTATAAAAATACAGTTAGAGAAAAGGAATAGATTCTAGCGTTCAACAGCACAGTAGTTCAACCTCAGTTAACAAGAATTTATTGTATATTTAAAATAGGTAGAAAATAACTGAAATGTTCCAAATATTTAAAAATGATAAACCTTTGAGGTGATTCTTATACCAATTATGTTGAATTTATTATTGCACATTGCATGTATGTGTCAAAATGTCACATGTACTCCATAAATATGTACAACTACCATGTATCTATAAAAAAAAAATCTCAGAGTCAGAATCTACAGAAATGAAACATTTCATCAGGCTTTGATAATGCAACATGCGTTTCATTTGTCTTATTCTATAATCTCTATATAGAAGTGAAGGACTCTTCTTTAAATGCCATTAGGTTATAAGGAATGTGAGTGTGTTGTGTGTATGTGTGGTATATGAGGTGTGTGCTTGTTGCATGTGGTGTGTGTGTGTAGGGTGGAAGTGCATGTTTATTTAAACCATATCTAGTACAAAATATTTTCTTAAAGAGTTTTCTAATCATAGATATATAGATCTCATTAATGAGGGCAGATTTTGACATCAACACAACTGATCTCGTCTTCCTGACGTTTTACTGCCACTCTTGTAAAGAATACCATTTGCATTCTTGCACTGCATGGAAATCAGTTGCTTGGACATACTGGGCACATTTCTCTATCTCTTGCTTTCAGACACTGCCTTCTCTTCCACACATCTGTCTCTTGGCCTTTAATCCGCTTGCACTTCACATTTGTTAATATCATGGATTGAAATCCTTCACCCCGCTGGACACAATGACCTTCATGTTTGCAGCTCTTTGAACTAAGCTTTCTTAAGTAACAGATTTCTTACAATTAGTTACACTCAAATTTAGCTTATCACTGTGTAATGACCATAGATTTGGAAGGGCTTGGATGATTAAATGAAAATGAAACCTGAGGTTTACCTGGCTTTGTTCAAATATTTATTACCCATTAACTTCCTTCAAGGACACCATTCACAGTTGGTACAAAAAGATGAGTTAATATCTTGGAAATATTACAAAAAACCTGAACATCTTACAATTTAAAATTGAATCAAGTTTAAAATTAAATTGTAAAATGTTTAGCCAAATTGTGATGCAACCCTGAGTGAAATACTAAAATTTTAAAATGTTTCAGTTCTAAACTCAGTATTGTGAACATTTTAGATCCAGTGTATTGTAAAAATATATAGATCTCCAAACACAAATAACATTTATGTGGCAACCTGAAATTTTTGTGCTATTTTTACTTACTTTCTACTTTTCATGCAATTCTGGAAGTTAATGTCATCTTTACCTATTACATGAGGGAGATAGGAACTTTAGCCTCAAATCTCATATTTTTCCATCACCACCTCTGTCTCAGTAAGGAAAGTATTATTTATTTGTAATAATCTTTATGAAGAGCTTATTTTTTCTCTACCAATTTCACCTAATAAATTCTGAGTTGCTTTTGCTCAGTTGTTTGTGGATAGTGCCACGATTCTGTTATAAATAATTTTGGAACACACAAAGGCATCGAAAATCCTTAGAAAAGAAGTATATATTTCTTAGGTGCCTGTGTCTTAATGTGCAGTCGTGAAATGCAAATCTACACAATGAGTAATTAAATGAATAAATTACAATACACATATGAGGCAGCAAGTTTCATGAAAAGAGCATGAGCATGCAGATCAGGAAACTAGCTGTCATATCAGCTCCACTACAATAAGGTTGTTATCCTCCCAGAGACTGTTTTGGTCTGCCATATGGGTATGACAATATCTGGTTCACAGGATTATTATTTTTTTTGTATTGTGTCCGGAATTGGTGGGTTCTTGGTCTCACTGACTTCAAGAATGAAGCCAACGTAAAACACTCAAGAATGAGTGTTACAGTTCTTAAAGATGGTGTGTCTGAAATTTGTTCCTTCTGATGTTCGGACGTGTTCGGAATTTCTTCCTTCTGGTGGGTTCATGGTCTGGCTGGCTTCAGGAGTGAAGCAGTAGACCTCTGCGGTGAATGTTACAGATCTTAAGGCAGTGCATCTGGAGTTGTTGGTTCCTCCCATTTGGAGTTGTTCATTCCTCCCAGTGGGCTTGTGGTCTCGCGGGGCTCAGGAGTGAAGCTTCAGACCTTCCGGGTGACTGTTACAGCTCATAAATGCAGTCCAGACCCAAAGGGTGAACACCAGTAAGATTTATTGCAAATAGCGAAAGAACGGTATGGAAGGGGACTGGAGCAGGTTGCCCCTGCTGACTGGGGCAGCCTGCTTTTATTCCCTTATCTGACCCTACCCACATCCTGCTGATTGGTCCATTTTACAGAAAGCTGATTGGTCTCTTTTGACAGAGTGCTGATTGGTGTGTTTACAATCCCTGAGCTAGCCACAGAGCACTGACTGGTGTATTTACAATCATCTAGCTAGACATAAAAGTTCTCCAAGTCCCCACAAGATTAGCTAGACACAGAGCACTGATTGGTGCATTTACAAACCTTGAGTCAGATACAGAGTGCTGACTGGTGTATTTACAATCCTCTAGCTAGATTTAAAAGTACTCCAAGTCCCCACTAGTTTAGCGAGGCACAGAGCACTGATTGGTGTGTTTACAAACCTTGAGCCAGACACAGAAGCCTGATTGGTGCATCTACAATCCTTTAGCTAGACATAAAAGTTCTCCAGGTCCTCACGAGATTAGCTAGATACAGAGTGGTGATTGGTGCATATACAATCCTAAGGCTAGATATAAAAGTTCTCCAAGTCCCCATCGTACTCAGGAGTCCAGCCCGCTTTCCCTAGTGGATCCCCAGCCAGGGCGGCGGGTGGAGCTGCCCACCAGTCCCAAGCCACGTACCTGCACTCCTCAGCCCTTGGGCGGTAGATGGGACCAGGCGCCGCAGAGAAGGGGGCAGCATGCCTCAGGGAGGCTCGGGCCGCCCGCGGGAGACAACCGCGGGCGGGGTGGGGGGCGGGCTCGGGCATGGCGGGCTGCAGGTCCCGAGCCCTTGTCCCTGGGGAGGCAGCTGAGGCCCGGCGAGAATTCGAGCGCCGCGCGGGCGGACAGGCAGTGCTGGGAGTCCCTTCGCACCCTCCGTAGTTGCCGGCCTGGGTGCTAAGCCCCTCACAGTCCGGGCGGCAGCACCAGCCGGCTGCTCTGAGTGCCGGGCCCACGGAGCCCATTCCTACCCGGAACTCGCGCTGCCCGGCAAGCGCAGCCTTGCGCAGCCTCAGCGCCCACCGGCGCCTCTCCCACCACACCTACTGGCAAGCAGAGGTAGCCAGCTCTGCCCTCGGCCAGTCCAGAGAGGGGCTTCTACGTTGCAGTGGTGGGCTGAAGGGTTCCTCAAGCGTGGCCAGAGTGGACGCCGAGGCCGAGGAGGCGCTGAGAGCGAGCGAGGGCCGCCAGCACGTTGTCACCTCTCAGTATGACAGATACCCAGCATAGAATCTTGCACATGGTAAGTTCTAAAAATTGGCTTTTTCTTCTCTATAATACTAAGATAACCTGGAATGTTTTTCTAAAGTGAACTTGAATAATGAATAATTTGATTAGGTGCTAACATCATTGTTTCAAAAAGACTGCTGGGTGAATTTAAGATCCAGTAGTACTAACTACAATTTTGAGAACATAAGGAAAATACAGTCTATCAAGGTGGCCAACCAAAGAAGATATACTGTTTTAAATTAATCCCTAATGAATGTTATTTCAGTGACTTACAAGTAAATAGGGAAAACATACATTTTCATTGAAACAATTTTCTTATGCTATTTGCGCATTTCACAATGACTCCATAATTAATTTAAATTGGGTGCAACCCCAATATTTATAGGCACAACTATGTTGTTTTTTTTTTCCCCTATTGATTAGTGACAGCTATGAACTGCGGACTAAGTCCCTTCTTAATAACCAGGTGACTATATTTAATATAAATTGAAGATAAAATCAAAGTAATAAAATGCAGACATTTTGTATGTTCATAAACAAAGTGACAATAAAATGTTAAATAGATCAATAATGTTAGTGGAAGAAATTAAATGCTTATATATATAAAAGGCCAATTGATTCAGTTTAAGAGTGCTTTATGAAAATTCTCAATATAATATTTGGATAAACTCAATAACAAAATATTTGTCTTTAAAAGAAATGAAGTGATAGTCAGGTACCATGTTATTGTATGTTACTTTAAGTTAATGTACTTAAATACTGAAAAAAGTACATCAGAATCCCTGTTTTAAGGGAGCTGGAGGTTTATATCATCATTTTCATATTTGTACCATTAAAATGATCTGGTTTTTCAAAAATCTCTATGGATATTTAGAATTTAAATCGTTCCTTTTCTGGTTCTTTACAAATCTTGAAAGTACATATCTAGCAGTCAAAATGGAGGAAAACGATAATGATACAATTTTAATAAGCATCATATCCTAATAAGTTTACTTAATATGACATATAAAAAATGTAAAGTTTTTATGGTAAACATTATACTGAGGTGATAAAAAACTACTACTGAAGGTGCAGTTATTGCAGCCATGCTGTTAGAAAAAAGAGGTTGTCTTCTAACACTGAATTGTACTATGTTCTATTTTATCTGGACTATCAACTTCTCAACCCACTCATTCACTGCCTGTTCTCTGCGTTTTTATCCTGATCCTGTACTTTCAAACATGTTCTTTGGGATAACAATGATTTATTGGCAGGTCCTCTGTAATTAATTTAAACACGGTCAATGCTTCTATTTAGAAAAAAAATCAAAATAACCAATAATAATATACATTTTTAAAAATGGTGCAAATGTATGCTTTGTTTCAATAAAACATAAATGCAACAAAATAGAATAAAAACAAAACACTATGCACTAATCCTCACCTAAACACAATTTAGTATTTTTCTTCAATTTAAATCTGCTATTTCTAGAAAAAACAAATATTTTCTAATTTACTTTATTAAACTTCTGGTAATATTGTTATTTATTTTTCACCTGTAATGTCATAGATTTTTGCTAATTTTTAAAACTTGTAATGTTTGAACATTAGTGTCTCACTTTTCCTCATTAGCTATAATTTTTCTATTTTTAGAAACTTAAAAATAACATCTTTCATATTATAAAAACAAAATATACCCGTTTTGTACTACCTTTATAACTTCACCCCAAAGGTGTTCTTAATGCATAATATCACACATATGTATACATCATGCATATCTAAATACAGTTGATATCATATATTATATGTAGTTGTATATATTTTTTTCCATAAGTATCAGGATATGTGTCAATGTCACTAGATATTTACCAGTATCATACATACGGCGTGTACTATTATGATATGGTGGTGACATATTAGAACAAGGACTAATACACAGTTTATTTTCCTTTTCTTTAATTTTTATTTTTATTTCAATAGGTTTTGGGGTACAGGTGGTTTTTGGTTACATGCATAAGTTATTTAATGATGATGTCTGAACACTCAGCTTTTTTTTTCTAATTAGACCTTACTGCTTTTTCACTGCATGATATTATTTTTCAATAAACAGAGTTTCCTCCCTAAAGGCACAGTCAGTGCCAGAGTCATAAAAATGCAGCAAAAACTAAATGGGGCAGGAGTGGGTATTACATGGGCATCTGTAACATTAAATTTACTAAATCAATCCATGTGAGTAAATTATAAATTATTTAATGAGACAAAAAATGTATTTTCATTTCTAATATGTAAGAAATACTTACCTAAGAAATAATTTATCAAGGGTTGTCCTAAGAAGCGTACTCCGTCCCCCAAAATGTACATTGGCTAATTAGCAGAGAAAATGCAAAGGCATCCTCTAGAGAACTTCTAGGTATCAATGTGAACTGTCTTAAGTGATAGCCAAAATAGATTTTATTAAAAACCCTTGATGAAATTTAGTGATATAATCAGAAATCAGCAGAATAAATTTTAAAAAACAAAAACTGCATATAGAAGGATGAAATGTAAAGTCCTGATTTTTGACAACATCATATTTCAAAATACTAATTTATGTGTTATTTTTTGCTCTGCCATTGGAAAAATAGCCTTCCATTAACTGCTACAAGAAAGGGTAAAGCCAGGGAGAGTCCAAGAAAAAAAAAAGATGAGAAAAAGTGCCTCATTTTAATTTTATGTTCAACAGTGACCATCTGGTTGTTAGGATAAATTTGAAGTGGGGAGAAATGAAGAGCATAACATCCTCTCAAAATCTCTTTTTAATTTATGCTAGATAAATTATTTTTTAGCTGGGCAAAATGAAGAAAATTTTCAAAAGAGGAAGCAGAGGAGAGCTAGTATGCACACACACGCATGCACACATGCACACGTGCACACACACACACGCGCACACACACACACCGTGGTATTAAGGGAAACTCCTTCTTGAACTCTGGTAGTCAACAGGCTTGTGTAGATGAAAGGCTGAAGCTTGGGATACTATTAATAATCTCAAGCCACCTAGGAGTCATGAAACCTGTGATTCCATGAGAAAGGCAAATAAAATATAATACAGAGAACTTCAAAAAATTTATGTGAAAATTGAATTAAAAGAAAAATTTTAAAATGTGGTTGTTTTTGCAAGATGGATGATTCAAAGCTTTTAGCAAGCCTCAGCCACTTGAAAATAGTAATATATCACATAAGATGAACTCTGTAAGCCTTAATTCAAGAAGAAAAATGAAAATCCACTCTTAATCATGAAGGACACCCCAGATCCTGGGGAGGAGACCATGGGCAAACAACCCCTGTGACAATGTCCGGCTGACAAAAATGAGTGATGCCCCAGTATGTGCAGTATGTGAGAGGCAGAGAACCACTCTCTGTGACTGAGCTTTCTACTGGGGATACAAGCCACCAAAGGAGAACACTTGTTTCTTTCAAGCCTGGAGCTAATATGGAGAAAGGCTTCATGGTATGGAGAAGGAGAGACACTGGTAAAAGCTGCAGGCAGTTTCCCAGACCCAGGACTGACAACAGGATCCCATTTTTAATCTGGGTGCGTACAAACTCAGTCACTCTGTGGTGACCCAGCAGCACGGCCACAGCATTTTAGTCTCAAGTGGAAGATTGCAGCACTTGCTCTGGAGTCAAGTAGGGGCCTCCACAGCCAGAATTGTTGAAAGTGCCTCAACAGTAGGTGCTAGAATTGTGCTTTCCCTTCCCACAGGGCATGGGAAGGAATAGAGCTGCTCTAGCTACAGTTTCTCCTGAGTGACAGACTTGCAGCCAGAGCCAACTTATCAACCTAGAACCAGTCTGCATGTGTCATTGAAGTGTGCCTCATCCTGCTTCACTGAGATTGTAGTGCAGCAGAGTCCTCTCTGTTCCATGCCCCAGCATGTCTCCAGGCATTTGGAGCACCTGCTCTCCTGAAGCAACAGCCTGAGCTAGCCCACCCATCCTGTGTAGAGACTATGGGAAAGTGGGGCCCTCTCTATTGTATGCCAAGACAGATCTCCAGAGAGTCAAAGCGCCCCTTCATTAGCACCCTGAGACTCCTCACACTTTCTGTGCAGAAACTGTGGCACAGCAAGGCCCTCTATGCTCTATGCTCAGACAGAGCTCCAGGCACCTGAAGCACCCATTCTCTTGGATTAGGAGTTTGGGCTACTCCCAGTCTTCAAGCAGAGAACTTGGGGCACAGGAGATCTCTCAGCTCCATGCCTAGGCACATCTCTGGGAGCTTGGTGGCTACTCAGTGGATTCTCCATTGATGCTGATGCTTGTGTCCGCCCTTGGTGGACTCATAGGTGAGCCTCCTCAGTCTGGCCCTACTCATGGTGCCCCCTACCCTGCTGCGTCTGAGCAGGAAGCTCAGACCGCTGTGCGCTCAATGGATCAGCTTATTGCCTGAGGCAACAGAGATTTTCTTCTGGTGAATAAGAATCAAGTATGTGATCAGCCGTGTTGGCCTCGGCTAGCTCTTACCAATATACACCATCTATGGGGTTTTAGGTCAAATCTCATAGCTCAATGTAAAACCTGCTGAAAAAAGTATACAGGGTTATAGAAGCAAATCCAAAAGTCCCTACCCAGCATTCTCTTCAGTTATACTCCCTGAGTGGGAGAGAATTGAAAGAGAGAGAAAAAAAGTTAAAACTATAGGGGAAGAAAGAAAAAGAAAAACAAATCACACGTGCATGAAGATAGTTACAAACATTAGAAGTGCCTGTGTCTCCAGATGAGAAAGAACCAGCACAGGAATTCTGGCACTATGAAAATTCTGAACGTAGTGACACCACCAAAGATTACCCTAGCTTTCCACTAATGGTTGCTAACAAAAATGCAAACTCAGAATTGACAGATAAAAAGTTAAAGCATGATCTTCAAGGAAATTCAGTGAGATCCAAGACAAGGTTGAAAATCAACACAAATAAACTTCTAAATCTATCAAGGAAATGAAGGAAATAATAAACATCTTTAAAAATATCAATCAAAATTTCTGGAAAGAAAAAAAAAACTCACCTAAGGAATTTCAGAATACAGTGGAAGGCTTTATCAAAAGACTAGACCAAACAAATAACAAATTTTAGAGCAGGAAGAATGGTCTTTCAAACTAACCCAGTTAGAAGAAAAATAAAGAAAAAGGGAATTTGAAAAAATGAAGTCTTCAAGAAATATGAGATTCTGCCAAGCCACCAAATCTAGGAATTGTTGGCATTCCTAAGAGAAGAGAAAGAGTAGGTATCCTAAAAGTTTATGTTTTAGGGAATAAAGAAAATTTTCCTAATCTTGCTAGAGAGGTAGACACTAGGTACAAGAAATCCAGAGACCACCTGCTATCAACTGTACAAAAAGAGTATCACGAAGGCATACAGACACCAGACTGTTCAGTGTCAATGCTAAATATAAAATCTTAACACCTAGAGTAAAAGGTCAGATCACATACAGGGGGAAGCATTCCAAGCTAACTTCTCAGCAGAAACCCTAAAAGCCCGGAGAGATTGGGGGCCTTTTTTCAGCATTATTAAAGAAAATAAATTTTAACCAATAATTTCATATCCCATGAAACTGAGCTTCATGAACAAAAAGGAAATAAAATCTTTTCCAGGCAAGCAAGTGCTAAGGAAATTTGTTACCACCACTAGATCAGCTTTACAAGAGATATTTAAGGAAGTTCTAAACATGGAAACAAAAGAAAGATTCCTGCTACCACAGAAACACATGTAAATACATAGCCCAAAGACCCTATAAAAAGCTACACAGTAGAAACTACAAAGCAACCAGCTAACCAGCTAATAGGGTCAAAACCACACATATCAATAGTATCTATGAATGTAAACAATCTAAATGCTCCACTTAAAAGGCACAGAATTGTAAGTCATATAAAAAACTAAAACCCACCTATCTTTTATCTTCAAGACACCCATTTCATATGTAATAGCATCCATCAGCTCAATGTAAAGAATTGGAGAAAGATCTATCAAGCAAATGGAAAACAGAAAGGAGCAGAGATCACTATTTTTCTATCAGATAAAGCAAACTTTAAACCAAGGAAGGTAAAAAAGTATAAGGAAGGACATAATATGATATTAAAGAGTTCAATGCAAGAAGACTTAACTACCCTAAATATATATGAACCCAAAATTAAATCAGCACCCAGATTCATAAAAGTTACTTATAGGCCTATGAAAAGACTTATACGTAAAATAATAGTGGAAGACTTCATTACCACACTGACAGTGTTAGACAGATTATTAAGGCAGAAAACTAACAAAAATATTATGGACTTAAATTCAACACTAGATCAGTTGGACTTAATAGACATCTACAGAATACTCCAACCATCAACCGCATGATATACATTCTTCTTATCTATACACAGAACATGCTCCAAGATTGTCCACATGCTTAATCATAAAGCAAGTCTCAATAAATTTTTAAAAGTCAAAAGTATATCAATCTTATTTTAGGATGACAGTGAAATAAAAAATAGAAATTGATAACAAGATTTCCCCAAACCACACAGTTACATGGAAATTAAACAACTTGCTCCTGAATGACTTTTTGGTAAACAATAAAATTAAGGCATGAAGTAAAAACAAACAAACACACACACACAAAAGTTGACATTAATAAAGACAGAGGCACAACAAACCAACATCACTGGGATAGAACAAAAGCCACAGTAAAAGTAATTTATGGCACCAAATTTCTACCTCAAAAAGTTGGGAAAAACTCAAAAGAACCATTTAACATCACACCTGGAAGAACTACAAAAACAGGAACAAACTAACCTCAAAGCTAACAGAAGAAAATGAATAACTAAAATCAGAGCAGAACTGAACAGAACTGAGATCTAAAAAGCCATACAAAGAATTAATTAGACCAAAAGTTGTTTCTTTTAATGAATAAGCAAGATCAATAGACTGTTAGTTAGATTAACAAAGAAAAAAAGATCCAAATAAGCATAATCAGAAATAACTAATGTGACATTATAATTGATCCTACAGAAATACAAATGATGCTCAGAGTCTATTATAAACACTTCTATGCCTGCAAACTAGAAAAATCTAGAGGAAATGGGTGAATTCCTAGAAACACACAACCTCCAAAAGTTGAAACAGGAAGAAATTGAAACCCTGAATAGACCCACAAAAGGTTGCAAAATTTAATCAATAATAAAAATCCCATTAACCCCACATAAAGCTTTGGACCAGATGGATTTACAGCCAAATTTTAAAAAAGAACTGGAACCATTTCTTCTAAAACTATCCCAAAAAAATTAAGAAGAAGGAACTCCGCTCTAACTCATTCCATGAAGTCAGCATCACCCCATACCAAAACCTATCAAAGACACAATGAAGTTAAAAAAAAAAAAAAAAAAAAACTAGAGGTCAATATCCCTAAAGAACATAGACACAAAAATCCTTAATAAAATACTAGCAAACCAAGTCCAGCAGCACATCAAAAAGTTAATTTATCACAATCTAGTCGGCTTTATTCCCGGGATGCAAGCTTGTTCAACATATGCAAATCAACAGACAGTGTTAGACAAATCATCAAGGCAGAAAACTAGCAAAGAAATTCTGGACTTAAATTCAATGCTAGACTAATTGGACTTGATAGATATCTACAGAATACTCTGCCCATCAACCCCAGAATGTGCATTCTTTTTATCTCTACACAGAACATACTCCCAACCTACAGAATGAGAGAAAATATGCAAATCAACAAATGTCATTCACCACACAAACAGAATGAAAAGGCAAAATCATATGATCATCTCAATAGACAGGGAACACTCCACTGATAGCATAAAACATGACTTCATGATAAAATCCCTCAACAAATTAGGCATTGAAGGAACTAACTTCATACAAGAGCTATCAATGACACATCCACCGCCAACATCATACAGAATGGGCAAACACTGGAATCATTTCCCTTGTGAACTGAACAAGACAAGGATGCTAACTCTTATTGTACCTATTCAACATAGTACTGGAAGTCCTCGCCAGCAAACAGGCAAGATAAAGAAATAAATTCCATTCAAATAGGAAAAGAAAAAGTCAAGCTACCTGTCTTCACTAATAATGTGAATCTATATCTAGAAAACCCTGAAGATTCAACCAAAAGGCTCCTGGAACTGATAAATGATTTCAATAAAATTTCAGAATACAAAATCAATGTATAAAAATTAGTAACATTTCTATATCCCAATAACATTCTAGCCAAGAGCCAAATTCAGAACATAATTCCATTTACAATAGTCACAAAAGAAATACCTAGGAATACATCTCACCAAGGAGGTGAAATATTTCTGCAAGAAAAACTATAAAACATTGCTGAAAGAAGTTAAAGTTCACACAAATTGAAAAATATTCAAGTTTGTAAATGAAATAATAAGTATCATTAAAGTGGCCATAGTGCCAAAGTAATTTACAGATTCAATGCTATTCCTATCAAGTTACCAACGTCCTTATTAACAGAATTAGAAAAAAAATCTATTCTAAATTAATATGGAACACAAAAATGTTGGAATAGCCAAAGCGATCCTAAGCAAAAAGAACAAAACTAGAGGCATCAAATTGCTCTACTATAATACAAGGCTACGGTAACCAACACCATGGTACTGGTAGAAAACAAACATATAGATCAATGGAACACAGTAGAAAACCCAGGAATAAAGCCACACACCTACAGCCATCTGATCTTTGACAAAGCTTACAAAAATAACCAATGGGGAAAAGACTCTCTGTTCAATAAATGATGCTGGGATAGCTATAGAGGAATGAAACTGGACCCTTACCCTTTACCATATACAAAAATTAACTCAAGATGGATTAAAGCTTTAAATGTAAGAACTCAAAACTGTCAGAATCCTGGAAAGAAATTAGGAAACTCCATTCTGGACATTAGCTTTGGAAAATAGTTTATTACTGAGTCCTCAAAAGCAATTGCAACAAAAACAAACAAACAAAAACATGACAAGTGAGACCTAATTAAACTAAAAAGCTTCCGCAAAACAAAATAAACCATCATTAGAGTAAACAAATAACCTACTGAATGAGAGAAAATGTTCACAAACTATGCATCTGACAAAGGTCTAGTATCCAAAATCTGTAAGGAACTTAAGCAGTTCAACAAGCAAACATAAATAAATAAATAACCTCATTAAAAAGTAGGCAAAAGACATGAACAGACAATTCTGAAAAGAAGACACACAAACAGCCAAAAACATGAAAAAATGCTCAACATCACTAACCATTAAAGAAATGCATATTAAAACCACAATGAAATACCATTTAACACAGTCGGAATAGCTATAATTAAAAAGCCAAAAACTTGGATACTGTTGGGGCTGTGGAGAAAAGAGAATGCTTATACACTGTTGGTTGGTATGTAAATTGGTTCAGCCACTTTGGAAAGCAGTTTGGTTATTTCTCAAAGAACTTAAAGCAGAACTACTACTCAACCCAACAATCTCATTGCTGGTTGTGTATAAAAATAAACATAATTTTTCTACTAAAAAGACACTTACGTGTTCATTGTAGAACTATTCCCAAGAGCAAAGACATGAAATTAATCTAAGTGCCCATAAATGGTGGATTGCATAAAGAAAATTTGTGGACCACATACACCATGGAATACTATGCAGCCCTAAAAAGTAACAAAATCATGTCCTTTATAGCAACATGAATGCTATTGGAAGCCATTATCTCAAGTGAATTAACGCAGGAACAGAAACTCAAATACTGCACATTTTCACTTATAAGTGGGAGGGTACTCACGGATATAAGGATGAGAACAATAGATACCTGGGAACTACTACAGGGAAGCGGGAGGGAGGGGGCATTGTTGAATAACTTTTGAGTGTATACTCATTACCTGGGTATACTTGGGATATAAGAGTATTCAAATTCCAAACCTTAGCATTACACAATTTAACAAACTTGCCCATGTACATCCTAAGTCTAAATTAAAACCTGAATTTTTTAAACAATAAATAAATATGAACTTTAAAATATAAACACCATCAAGTCCAGGACAATATTGCAAATTATGATACCAGCAATTTGGTCCACCCCTAAGGAACTGAGGTTCCTGGGAATTTACCATATTTGTGCCATCATTTTTACATTATTAATGGATGAAAGATACGTGTTTTACAGAGTTTTTAAGATTAGTAAACACAAACTAGTCGGAAGAAGCCAAATAGGACCCTAAGATGGAGGCCTAATAATTTATTATTGAAATTCTTATAATCTTGCCCTTATTTGATGGGAGGAATGAGCAGGAATATTGTTGTAGTTAAGAATAACTCTTTGGTGAAGCTTTTCCAGGCTTTTTTCTGCTAAAGCTTTGACAAAATTTCTAAAAACACTGTCATAATAAGCAGTTGTCATTCTTTGGCACTCCAGAATGTCACCAAGCACAATGCCTTGAGTATCTTGAAACTTGCCATGACTTTTACTTTTGACTGGTCTGCTTTTGCTTTGCCTGGACCACTTGTGGCTCTTGATATCCACTGCTGCAGCTGTGCTTTGTTTTCTGGATTGTACTGGTAAAATCACGTTGTACCTGCTGTTACAATTCTTCAAATAAATGCTTCAGGGATCTTGACCCCTCTTGTTTAAAATTTTCCTTGAAACTTCTGCTGTTACCTAAAGCTGATATGAGCACCATGGTTTTGGCACACATTGAGTGGAAGCTGCTCGACCTTAATTTTTCAATTAGTTTTTTTTTGTTTTTTTTTTTAAAGACAGAGTCTTGCTCTGTTGCCAGGCTGGAGGTGCAATCACGTGATCTTGACTCGCTGCAACCTCTGCCTCCCTGCCTCCTGGGTTCAAATAATTCTCCTGCCTCAGCCTCCCGAGTAGCTGGGACTAAAGGTGTGCACCACCACACCCAACCACTTTTGGTATTTTTTAGGAGAGACAGGGCACCATGTTGGCCAGGATGGTCTCGATCTCTTGACCTCATGATCCACTCAACTCGGGCTCCCAAAGTGCTGGGATTACAGGCATGAGCCACCACACTGCTAGTGAAACTGAGATGTTTGTGGTGGTAGTGATTGTTTCTTTTATTACAAATCATTGGTCTTCTTTAATGAGGGCATAAAGAAGATGATTTTTTTTTTTTCTCCTTGCCAGTTAATGTGGATAGTCTGCTGCTGCAGGCTTTATCCTCAACCTTAGCTTTTCCCTTCTTAGAATGAGTTTTCCACTTGAAAACATTTGATTTCTTTGGGGCATTATCTCCATGAGCTTTTCACCCAAGCTTGTTCACCCAAATTTCACCATAAGTTTGCTGTTTGCTCTTGCTTTTGATTTTAGAATTCATCTTGCTCTTATAGGGGCAACAGATATCCTTCTTACTTCCAAAAACTATATTCTGCTCAGATTTGAAATCAATTCACAGGTTTTCATAATATACATTTTTATGGAGGGAAATGGTCTTGATAGTCAGGATAAGGAACCTGCTTAGTGAGTTGTTTAGTGACCAGAGGATCTGACAGGCAATAATAGTAACAACCTTGGAACCAAATTTTGGCATCAGGATGATGCTGGCATTATAAAAAGAGTTAGGAAGCAGTCCCTCCTCCTCAATTTTTGGAAGTTTCAGGAGGTACGGTACCAACTCTTCTTTGTATATTTGGTAGCGTTCAGCTGGGAATCCATCTGTTCCCTTATTATTGTTGTTAGGTTATTATTGCCTCATTTCAGAACTAGTTATTGATCTGTTCAGGGATTCAACTTCTTCCTGGTTCAGTCTTGGGAGGGTGTATGTGTCCAAGAATATATCCATTTCTTCTAGATTATCTGGTTTATGTGCATAGAGGTGCTCATAGTATTCTCTGACAGTTGTAGCAATATCTCCCTTGTCATTTCTGTGTTTAGTTGAATCTTCTCTTTTTTCTTCTTGGTCTAGTTAGCAATGTGTCTATCTATTTTATTAAGTTTTTCAATAAACCAGCTCCTGAATCTGTTGATGTTTTAAAGCTGTTACACAAAATGAGAACATAAACTTAACACTTTGAAGCAAGAACTACAAGGTTAAACATAAAATATTTGAAGCCACATACATATTTTAGAAGCACTCAGTGAGGGTTTTTCGTGTCTCTCTCTCCTTCAGTTCAGCTCTAATTTTGGTTAGTTCTTGTCGTCTGCTAGCTTTGGGGTTTGTTTGCTCTTGCGTCTCTGATTCCTTAGTTGTGATGTTAGGTTGCTAATAACATTGTTCTAACTTTATGACGTGGACATTTAGTGCTATAAATTTCTCTCTTAATACTGCCTTAGCTGTGTCCCAGAGATTGTGATACAGTGTATCTTTGCTTTTATTAGTTTCAAAGAATTTGAATTCTGCCTTATGATTTACCAAAAAGTCATTCAGGAACAATTACAATTTCCATGTAATTGTATAGTTTTGAGTGAATTTCTTAGTCTTAATTTTGAATTTGATTGTGCCATGGTCAGAGACTTATTATTTCAATTCTTTCAAATTTTATGCGGAGTGTTTTACTTCCGATTATGTGATCAATTTTAGATTAAGTGCCATGTGGTGAGAAGAAGAGCTTGAAGTTTGGAAGATTGCTATAAAGAAAGGAAATAAAACTATTCATTTTCTCATAGTGTGCCTTGAAATCTGCTATTACATTCTTCCATAACTTCTATAAAACCAGCCAGACTGATGAGAAAGAGATCTCTATCCGAAGTATGCTTCTGAGTTATATAAAATAACTTTATAGGTTTTTACTTAGTATCTCAAATTTAAATCTCATCATTACATACCATTTTAGTCCAGATTTTTAAGGTAGAGTATTTCATTATTTAATAATGATTCAATTGAATTTTTTATCCTGTGATTATGTAGGACTGTATTCCTTCCATAGAGTAATACAGTTCAATCATGTTGTTTCCTTCTAAACCATTGTTCTAAAGATTTTTTCTTCCAATTTTCAGTTAAGCAATTTTATTGGAATGATGTAATTTTTTTCTGTCTTTAAGCATAGGAATTCACAATAATACATGTGTTCTTAATTGGCAGCCTGCAGTTTAATTGTATCAATATAATAAACCATTCCCCAAGGTGTCTTATTGTTTATATTTGTTCTAAAATATGTATGAGCTTTCAAAGTTAATATTTAGATTAAACTTAACTGATAATTAAATGATCAAAATCAGTAATAATACATGCAATAACATAAACCACTTTGTTCCCTAACTGCAAGGAGATTATGAGACTAATTCAAGCTGCGTAGATTTTATGAACTATTCAGTATTTTCATCAAAGCATTATAGCTTCTTTTATAACGAACACATTGTTAACTGATGGAAAATGCATTATGAAGTCAAGATTTTATATATCTGTTATAAAATAGTTAGAATTTATAATCATCAGTAATGAAGAGTTATAATTCCTATCTTCTAAGAATTAGTTTATCTCCTAAGTAAATTATTGTGGAAAGTGTAATTTTTCAAACATTAAATTATATGACCACATATACTACTTATTTTAGGTACATCTGAGAGCAGGGGAATTTTCATTTAATCCTCTACTTGGGGATCTATTTCAAATAGCACAGAATGTGGTAATATAAAGCTCTTTCACTTTCATCATTGAACAAGGTAGTGGGAAAAAAAATGAGTTCTTGAAATGCAAAATAATTTTGAAAAAGCTGTTACACAAAATGAGAACATAAACTTAACACTTTGAAGCAAGAACTACAAGGTTAAACATAAAATATTTGAAGCCACATACATATTTTAGAAGCACTCAGGGAAAGACATTAATATTTACTGAAAGACAATAATATGTCAAGTACTGTGTGAAGAGATACCACCTCAATAATCAGGCTTAATTCACATAAACTCCCTTCAAAGTAGGTACAATGTTCTAATATCGTTAAAAATAAGGCTAAGAAGTTTAAGTAATTTGCCTAGGGCCACAAAGAGAATAGTGGTAGACCCAGATATTAACACAGGTAAGTCTGTATCCAACATTCATAACCTTTGCATCATACAGAAAGCATTGGTTAAGAGTATCATTCTGCAACTGGAAATTTTCTGGGTTCAAAACTTGAATATGCCTATTAGTTTTATAACCTCAGGACAAATACTTAACAGTCTCTGCCTCAGTTTCTGCAACTTTCATTTGGGTAGAATGCATGGATATTAAATGAATACATTAATTTGGCAGAATGACATACACATAGTACTCAATGAATGTTAATCACATTTCCTCTTACTCAATGTCTAATAGTTAATTATTGCCAGACCGGGGAAGAACTCCTGCTTTCTTTACCCTCAGTCCAGCAGTTGCTGCAGTCTCCTAGATACAATTCTATGAAAGAAAGTAAATTGATTTTTCAAAATTATTTTATAACTAATTGCTATCTATATGACCCTCTTTTGGCATGTTACCTTACTTACCTAAATTTGATGATGTAGAGTAATGCCAGAAGTGGTAGAACACTCATAGAAATAACCATAACTTGTAATAAGTTAGTTTGCCACAATTCCATGGATGCTGGTAAAAGACAAGAGGATACCGTGTTGAAGATAAAGAATGGTATTACTCAAGGTCCAGCAGGCAGAGGGAGCATTGGCCTACTGATACTTGATTTCCCTGCTATTGGAGGAAATGTGAAGAATCTAGATTGGTGATACACAAGGAGTGGCAGTTTCACAGCTGAAGAACCGAAGCTTACGGAATCTGCATTTTATAGCAAGGAGTAAGGCAAAATGATCTTGGCCAGGAAGACAACTGGGTACAAGCGGCAACAATGAGTCTATTTCTATACAGTTATTTTAAAATTTCCAACAGCTTAAAATGACCTTTAGAACTGTGCCACTCCTTGTGTGATACTTACCACTCCTGTGTTCTGGATTAAAGAATATTGAAGACCTTGTTATTCCGGCACATGAACCAAGGTATGTAGAAGGACAGAAAGCTCTTGTGGATGGTCTCCTAAAGCAGGTTCTAACACATACCAAGTTGTGAAACCTCAGTACTTGACCTCAGCATTCTGCTTGGTACCTGTTGCTTAGTTATTTCAAGAAAATATTTAATCGGAATTACTTCAATTACTGTCTTTGTATGAAATAAAATATTATTTAATAATACAAATTGTAAAGATACAATGGTATCATTGAATTTACTGAAAAATAACTTTATTAAGCCATTTCAAAAATTCATGCTTTTTTACAAGCATTTGTGAGACACAAAGTTATTTACATTTTATACATACATATTCTCATCAATGATAAGAACATTTTATGTTAGAATTGTTGTAAAAATCAAAGTGTGCATCCTCATATGCCTGCTCATTATCAAGTATAATATATCTTGAAAATGTATGCTTTTAAACATTCATAATGTATAATTTTAAACATCTTTTACAAAACATGTTTGAATCATCCATGCTGCAATGGAGCTTACCTTCCATTGATGGGAAAAATACCACAAATGAGAATACAAGATGGCCACTCAAGAGAGTGCAGCTTTCTCTGAAAATATCCAAGCAATCAAATGAAAAATGGTTGAATTGGTTGAAAGAATATGTTGGAGGGGGATGGCTGGAAGGAGCTGCATTGAGGAACTCTTACTTTAGTGCTAATTTACTAATATACTTAATAAACAATTATTGCCTGATAATTTTATATTGAGTAATGGTTTAATTCCTGTGAATACAGTAGTATATCAAATAGGTAAAGTTCCTTGTAAAATTTAAATTCCAGTGTAAGAAGCGATTAAGTAGTTACGAGAAATAAATGTTCATTTTTACTTAAGATGCAGTTGTTTCTGGAGAACAATATGTCACCTATTATAAGCATAAAAATACAGATGAATTCCAAATGTCATATTTTATGGTCTCTAAGAGCTATAAAAACAGTAAAGCTTGTGAAATATAATCCTGGTCAGTGTGGGAATTTTTGAGAATGTGACAAATTCCAATCATTTTTCTCTCATGAGGGAATTTGTTGATTTGAGCTCAATTTTGAAATTAGAATTGTCTAGTCGTGGAGGCTCTGTTGGGGAAGAGAAACATGTAAATATGTTGTCAGTTGACCAATATAACAAATCAGAAAGTTGAATGGACTAATAACTTGGTTTATTTGCTTTAAAGAACATTAGCTGAGTATCTCAAGCTAGGGTACAAAGGAAAACTCCCTTCAAGGTTTTGGTCTTAAGAAAGCAAAGACATTCTAGGGAAGATTTTATTCAAAAAGACAAAGCAAGGTCTTTAAAATGTATGCTTTTAAACATTCATAATGTGTAATTTTAAACGTCTTACAAAACATGTTTGAATCATCCATGCTGTAACGTCCACAAGACGTTAGTGAGATTTCACGTATGTCTAAGTCTCACCATTGGAGAGTCTGGATGGGAATCTTTGACTGGCAAAGCTAAATCTTCCTGAGGAGATTGAGACCTGCCAAATGTCTATTCCAGGACTTGTGGATAAAAGTTGAAATGAAAGTAGGTTAAATCTTCCTAAAACTGGAACACTATCCCCAATCAGTTTCACATTAGATTGAAGCAATAAGCACCTAAGACTGTCTTCTAACAAGGAAAAAGAAAAGCTTCCTTGGAATAAGGTAATACTATTATTTTCTGCCATGCTTTATTTGCATAGTATTTGGCTTGCAGTAAATAAAATGATGATTAAAGGAGCCAAGATAATATGAATTATAGTTTACAGCATGGGAGACAATAAATGGATACTCAAATATAATAAATATATTGGAGTTAGAAAATAAATTTCAATAAATATTTATATATAAAAGGAAGGATAGAAGAATGTGAACAAAATCAATGAAAAAACTAAGTATAACTATCACAAGAACAGAAAACCAAACACTGCATGTTCTCACTCATAGGTAGGAACTGAACAATGAGATCACTTGGACTCGGGAAGGGGAACATCACACACCAGGGCCTATCATGGTGGGGGGGAGGGGGGAGGGGGGAGGGATTGCATTGGGAGTTATACCTGATGTAAATGACGAGTTGATGGATGCTGACGAGTTGATGGGTGCAGCACAGCAACATGGCACAAGTATACATATGTAACAAACCTGCACGTTATGCACATGTACCCTAGAACTTAAAGTATAATAATAATAAAAAAAATAAAATAAAATAAAATAAAACAAAAAACAAATAATTGGGATCTATTATTATAATAAAAGTGATAATGTAAATAATAATTATAATAGTAATAAAATGCTAATGAATGAGAAAAATGAATGCTTTGAATATAGTGACAGGATTAGTAAAGTCATCTGTAAAAACATCCAAATTGTTGCATTGCTGTGTAATAAGGAGAATGAGAAGAAGAAAAACAAAAAAGAAATCAGAACAATGTGACACATCTTTCAAATGCATATGATTGATGTTCCAGAAGAAGGGTGCAGATAGAGAAGAGGCTCTTTGTAAAAAATAATGACTGAGAATTCTTTCTAATGTTGAACAATTCTAACTCACATATTTAAGAAGCTCAGTGAACTCAAAGCATAATATTGTTTGAAGCAAAGTGAATAGCAATAAATGAACATTTTAGAAATGAAGAAATATTAAAAATTAATAAAGTGTTTTTAAAATGAAGTTTTTACAAATAAAACAATGAAGCAAAAGTAAAAAGTGATACAATTGATAAGCTATTAATAAAAAATAATGCATATATATATAAAAAATCAACAAGTAATATTTATTTCAAAAGATTAAATTGTCAAATCCCATTCTCAGGCTGATAAAATAGAGAAAACACAGATTTCCAATATTAAGAAAAAGAGGATCATTGCGGGTCTTTCTGACATTAAAAGTTAACACAATGACATAATGAAAAATGTGTCAATAAATTTGAAATGCTGAGTAGAAGTTAAAATAAGGAAAAACCACAATATAATAAAAATAAGGACATAGAAAATCTGGACATTATTTATTTATATGAAAGAAGTTAAATCTTCATACTAAAACTCTCCCTTTAAACAAAATTCAATAAAAACAAAACAAAGGCTTATGATTAATTATTCCATATTTAAGAACAAAAACACCATTATTACAAAAAATGTTCTGGCCTATGTAAAAGAGACCACATTTCCCATTGTATCTTATGATGCTGTTAGATACAGCACATTTGATAAAATCTGTCATCTATGCCAAAACCTCAGAGCAAGTTAGAATAAAAGAAATATTTTGTAAATTAATAAAAATAATCACTAAAAACAGCAATTGCATATTTTGTGAAGTGTTTTTGAAAGCTTTACACATGAGATTATGAATGAGACAAACATGGAAGTTTTCATAACTGCTCTTCAATATTATATAATATTGTATGGGAATTGATATTCTGTGCTAATAAGTTAAGAATAAAGTTATAAGGAGGGAAAGGAATAAGTAAAGAAAAAAACAGATTATATGACTGTATGCATAAAATTCCAAAAATAATCCAAATGAAATTTATTATGTTCTACTTTTTATTTGGGTACCACATATAGAAAAAATCAACACCACCATTAACTAACTGGATTTAATCAATATTCATAGAACACTCTACCCAAGAAGAGTAGAATATACATTATTTTTAAATGCTCATAGAATATGTACCAAGATAGACCACATCTTAGATTTCTTTAAACAGATCTACAAACATAAATTTGACAACTTATATAAAATGTACCACTTTTGTCCAAAAACAGACATCAAACCTATATTAAACAGATAATTTAAACTTTCCTGTAATTACTAAGGGAATGATTTCATAAGTAACAAACTCATATAAAAATATATCTCTAAATCCAGATGGTTTAACTGTAGTGATCTACTGTTTTGTTGAAAGAAAAATTAAGACCAATTCTACAAAATATATTTTAGAGTATAGAAAGGGCATGCTTGATAAAGTTAGTATGACCCTGATAAGAAAATGGTACAAAAATAGTACAGAAAACAAAAATTATAGACCAGTATTACCTCTTGAATACAAATGCAAAAATATTTAACAAAATATTACCCAATAGAATTCAGCAATATACAAAAATGTATACATAATGACTCCTTGGGATGTATTTCAGGAATTCAAAGCTAGCTCAATATTTAAAAATCAATCAATGTGTAAAGTATTATATTAAACAATAAAGAACAAAAAATCATATGATTTTGTGGATTCATGCAGATAAGCATTTGACACAATCCAACACTCATTCATAATAAAAACACACAGAAACTTAAGAATAAAAGACATACCTAAACTTAATAAAGAAAATCTATAACAAACACCACAGCTAACATTATACTTAGTGATGAGAGACTGAAATTTTCCACTAATAGGAAACAAAGATATCTGCTCCCACCACTTATTTTCAATTTTATTTTCTGGAAATTTAACAAGTGTGATAAGGCAAGAAACAAAGAATAAAAGGCATAAATAAAGAGATAAAAAAAAAATTGACCCTATTTGGAGATGACATAACTGTGTATAGGGAGAATACCACTAAATCTACAAACAGAATTTTCTATAAATCTAATACAACATACATAAGACTTCTATACTTAAAACTGTACAACCATGGAGAAAACAAATCACATAAGCACTAAGTAAATGGAAATACGTATAATTCCTAGATTGAAGGAATTCCCATATGGTTCCTAGATTGAAATTCTGAACATAATAGAAATCTTTATTATTTCCATATCAATATATAGATTTTATGCAATTCCTATCATGATCCCAGTAAAGTTGTTACAGATATAGAAAGAATTGTTTTAATATTTATAGAGAATAGCAAAGAAACTAGAATAGCTAAAACCATTTTGAAAAAGAAGAATAAAGTGAGAGAAATCCAGTCTACCTAATTTTTAATATATATATATGTGCATATATATATATGGCTGCATTATTATATAGTTAGATCACATTTTGGCATTAAACAAGATGGGAAAATTTTTGCAATCTACCCATCTGACAAAGGTGTATTATCCAGAATCTACATGGAACTTAAATAAATTTATAAGAACAAAACAACCCCATCAGTAAGTGGGCAAAGGATATGAACAGACACTTCTCAAAAGAAGACATTTATGCGGCCAACAAACATATGAGAAAAAGCTCATCATCATTGGTCATTAGAGAAATGCAAATCAAAACCATAATGAGATACCATCTCATGCCAGTCAGAATGGTGATTATTAAAGAGTCAGGAAATAACAGATGCTGGCAAGGCTGTGGAGAAATAGAAACGCTTTTACACTGTTGGTGGGAGCATAAATTAGTTCAACCATTGTGGAAGACAGTGTGGTGATTCCTCAAGGATCTAGAACAAGAAATATTGTTTGACCCAGCAATCCCATTACTGAGTATGTATCTGAAGGGTTATAAATCATTCTACTATAAAGACACATGCACATGTATGTTTATTGAAGCACTATTTACAACAATAAAGACTTGGAACCAACCCAAATGCCCATCAATGATAGACTGGATAAAGAAAATGTGGCACATATTCACCATGGAATACTATGCAGCCATCAAAAAGAATGAGTTCATGTCCTTTTCAGGGACATGGATGAAGCTGCAAGCCATTGTTCTCAGCAAACTCACACAGGAAAAGAAAACCAAACACCACATTTTCTCATTCATAAGTGGGAGTTGAACAATGAGAACACATGGACACAGGGAGAGGAACATCACACACCAGAGCCTGTCAGGGGTCAGGGGCAAGGAGAGGAAGAGCATTAAGACAAATACCTAATGCATGTGGGGCTTAAAACCTAGATGGTGGGTTGATAGGTGCAGCAAACTACCATGGCACATGTTTACGTATGTAAGAAACCCGCATGTTCTTCACATGTATTCCAGAATTTAAAGTAAAATAAAATAAAATTAAAATTAAAAAAGATTAAAACAAGGTTTTAGAAAAAGTAGAAACACATCACTTGAATTTGGACTAGACAAATCATTTTGAGACTTGATACCAAATTACCCTTCATAATAAGAAAAACGAATAAACTGGACTTCATCAAAATGAAAAACTTTGGGTTTTGAAGATCCTATTAAGCAACTGAAAAGACTACTTACTGAATAAAGAAAATATTTTTAAACCTCATGTGTGAATAAGGACTCTTATCTAGAAATATAAAGAGCTGTCAAAACTGAACATTACCAACCAAGAAACACACAAACCAGTTATCATATGCATGAAAGACATGAATAGACATTTCAATCAAGTGTGTATACAAATATTAAATAAGAACATCATTAGCCATTAGGGAAATTGAAAATCAAAACCACAATGAGATATTATAGCACATATGTTGAAATGGTTACACTAAAAACATGTGGCAACAAGAAAGGCTGGGAAGGATATGGAGCAAGTGGGTTACTATCACATTGTTGGTGGAAATATAATAAGATCAGAAACTCTGGGAAAAAGTTTGGCACTTTCTTAAAAAACTAAGCATGCAAATACCAGACAATGTATCAATTACACTCCTTAGAAAGAAAGACTTATATTCACACAAACACTTGTACTCAGGATTAAGAAAAAAAAAAAAAAAGTATTTATACACACAGTAACCTGGATGATTGGTGAGAGAATTATGCTGATTGAAAAAGATTCAGTTCCCAAAAGATTACATACTGAATAATTCCATTTCCTTATCACTTTTGAAATGATAAAATTATAGAAAAGGAGAACGTAGGAATTGTTACCAGGGATTAGGAAGAGGTGGGACTGGAAGGGAAGTACTCGTGTCCATTAAAATGCAACACGACGCACCCTTGTGGTGGTGGAAAGTGTTCTGATTTTGACTGGATTAGTGTCAACTTCCTAGTGGTCATATTGTGTTACAGCTTTATAAGAGGCCACCCTTAGGGAAAATTAGGTTAACAGTACACAGGATCTCTGCATATTACTTTTTAAAACTCCATGTAAATACTGATTAAAAAAATAAAAATAGGCACATGTGATGGGTAATTTCATGTGTCAAGTTAGCTGAGCCATGGATCCCAGATATTTGGGCAAACAGTCTATATGTTGCTGTGGAGATATTTTTAGATGAGATTAACATTTAAGTCAGCAGATTCTGAGTGAAGCAAATTGCCTTTCATAATGTCCCTGGGCCTCATCCAACCAATAGAAGGCTTTAAGAGACAAAAGACGGCTGGGTGCGGTGGCTCACGCCTGTAATTCCAGCACTTTGGGAGGCAGAGGCAGGTGGATTACCTGAGGTCAGGAGTTTGAGATCAACTTGGCAAACATGGTGAAACCCCATCTCTACTAAAAGTAAAAATAAAAATAGCCGGGCATGGTGGTGGGCACTTGTAGTCCCATCTACTCGAAAGGCTGAGGTAGAACTGAATCTGGAAGGCGAAGGTTGCAGTGAGCCAAGATCAAGCCATTGCACTCCAGCCTGGACAACAAGAGTGAGGCTCCATCTCAGGAAAAAACAAAAACAAAAAAAACAAAACACAAAAGGCACCAATCAAAGGCCATCTATACTAAAGGTAAAGTACTAACCTTTAATATTCATTACCTTACTGAATACGTCAAACAGTCTAATAAAATATGTAGCTGCTTAGCAATTGTCTCCTCTCTTCACTCTGTACCTTCAAAGGAGAGTATACTTCTCCTCACTGATTTGGGCTTGAAATGGCCAGCAACTGACAGGAAGGAAATGGAGATATCAGTCCTCCCACTGCAAGGAACTGAATTCTGCCAATCATCCGAATGATCAAAGAACATATTATTTTCTAGAGAGATATGCATCTTACCGTCATCTTGATTTTAGTCCAGTAAGATTAGTATAAGATTTCTAACCTACAGAACTGTAAGATGATAATTTTGTGTTGTTGCTGTATACTATTAAGTTTGTTATGGCAGAGATAGAAAACTAATATAAAAGAGATAAGGGTGCAGGTCTGGACCAAATGTGTAGTGTGCAGGAACTTCCATTCTAGGGTAGTTAAATGTTGCTATACTGAAAAATAACTGAATATGAGGCATACCAATGAGTAAGAGGGATATTTGGTATGGTAATATTTTAATACTGGTAGTTGACTCATGCAAAAGTAAGCAATCATCTTTCTGCTTATAAACATGAAACTACAGAAAAAGGGGTTAATAATCTAGGTTATTTTTGCAGTACATGAACTTGGAGCTAGGTTGCTTTCCCTGACACCCACATCAATCACAAGGCTGTATTGCTTCCTACTCAGCCTAGGACACACTTTTCTTTTTGGAAGACTCATATGGTAACTTTCAGTAAGACACATTTTTGTGGGAGTAGAAAAAAAAGTAATATTTAAAACTGCTGAAGATATGAATTCGAGTGATTGCATTGGAATTTTTTAAAGCAAGGAAAGAAGTACATATTACAGAGACTTTTTAAAGAAAAATGAACTGTGTAACATGTAAGATATGGATTCAATTGCATTATTTTGCATGTGGATAGCCAGTTCTCCCAATTGTAATTGTTGAAAAGACTATCCTTTCTGCATTTAATATTTTTGGTATCTTTTTCTAAGATCAGATGACTGTGTATTTGTGGAAATATTTCTAGGTTCTCTATTCTCTTGCTCTGGTCTATGTATCTGACTTTATGCCAACACCATCCTGTTTTGAGTACTGTTTTTTTGTAATATATTTGAAAATCAAGAAGTATGATGCCTCCAGCTTCGTTCTTCTTTCTCAAAATTGCTAAGGTTATTTTTGGGCTTTCGTGGTTCCATAGGAGTTTTTGAATTTTTTTCTATTTTTGAAAAAAGAAATGTCATTGTTTTTGACAGTGATTGCATTGTATATATAGATCACTTTTGGTAGTATAGTCATTTTTAATGATACTAATTCTTCCTATCCATGAATGCAAGATATCTTTCCATTTTTTTGTGTCTTCTTTAATTTTTACAGGCCATCAGGTATGTGAAAACATCCCCAATGTCACTAATCATCAGGTATATAAAAAATCAAAACCACAATAAGCTATCATCTCAGACCTCTCAGAATGGCTAGTATTAAAAAACCCAAAAAAGACAAGTATAGGTGAAGATGTAAAGAAATTCAAAACTCTGGTTACTGTTGGTGGGAATGTAAAATCTGTAGAATTTATGGAAAACAATTTGGAAATTCCTCAAAAATTAAAACTAGAACTTGCATATGATCCAGAAATCGTACTTCTAAGTATTTGTCCAAAAGAATTGAAACCAGAATCTCAAATAGATATTAGCACTTCCTTTCTCATATCAACACTATCCAGAAAGCCAAAATTTGGAAACAAGCTAAATGTCCATAGACTTGATGGTTAAATAAACTGAGGTATATGCATACAACAGAATATTTTTCAGCCTGTAAAAAGATATCCTGTACTATGCAGCAACATGCTGAACCTTGAGGACATTATTCTTAGTGAGATGAGCCAGTCATAGAAAGATAAATACTGGATGACTCCACTAACATGTGGTATCAAATATAGGCAAGTTCACAGAATCAAAGAGGAAAATTGTGTTTGCCTAGGTCTAGGGAAAGAGGGAAATGGGGAATTGCTAATCAACAAACACAAAGTTTTAATTGAGAAAGGTAAGTTCTCAAGATATGCTATAAATATTTTACTTATCAAAATACTGAATTATATACTTAAAATTTCATTAAGAGAGTAAATCTCATGTTAAATATTCTTACCACAGTAAAATAAAATTAATAAAATGTAAAGGGCAATGGATATGTCTGAATATAATCCGGTATCAGAAGGCTCTTTTAACCTCACAGAAATGAAGTAGATTTTAAAATATGTATTAGTTTATGTTTATTTACATTTTTAATCAGTAGTAATACTCATTAACTCTTCTGTTATGGACAGTCAAATAAAAATTATGAATCCTAAAAAATAAAAATAAAAACCAAACAACAAAAATAAACATAATAACAAGACTGTAATAACTTGGAAAGAATAAGTGAATGGGAAAGGAAGACTAAAGGATGATTATGAGATATAAAACTCTAAGTGTAGGTGAAATAAAATAAATAAATTATAATTCTAAAACTATTGACTTTCAAGAGCGAAGGAACGTACAGGTAAACAGGTTAAGCTTTTTCAAAACGTTGTTCTGAACATATGATCTGCCTACACACACAACAATGAGAACACATGGACACAGAGAGGGGAATATCACATACCAGGGCCTGTCAGTGGATGGGAGGCTAGAGGAGGGATAGCATTAGGAGAAATACCTAATGTAGATGATGGGTTGATGGGCGCAGCAAACCACCATGCCACATGTATACGTATATATGTGATAAACCTGCACATTCAGCACGTGTGTCTCAGAACTTGAAGTATAATAATAACAATAATAATATATGACTCTTACTTTCTAAACTCATCTTACCCATTTCCATACCATTGTTATATTTAAAAACTGAGATATCTGTTTCATAATCTATTAAAATACTTATGATTGCACATCAACTGAAATGCTCTGTCCTCTGTTGTTTTCTTTCATTCTCTGAGAAAAAAGCCACTTTTTCTCTTGAACATTGCAGTAACTTCTTCTTATCCAGTAATAAGTAAGGACACTGCTTTCCTGGTGGTTGTAATGCTGACTCTTCATAATCGATTATTTCCAGGTTTCTTTAATAAAGATCCAAATCTTATTTATTTTTGCATCTCTCATACCATAGCAGAGTTCTGTGCACATAGTAGCATCCCAATATTTGCCTAATATAATAAAACTGGAAACTACTAGTGTTATTTTTACAAATGAATATTTATTTATTATAGGGGCTGCCAAACTCTATTAATAAGAGTAACTGGATATACTCTAAAATGTAAAAAATATAGTTTGAAATAATTTCAAAGTGGTTAGAGGTTAGAAAATGTTAATGAATAGTACCCTTTTTAATGAACAGATGGTATAAAACAATCATTGGAGCCAGAGGGAACTAGTTTAACAAAGATGTTTTGAAAGGATGTCAGAGAGTCTCAAATAGTAATGGGATTTTTTTTCCCCCATTTTTCAAAGGCCTACTTTATGGTCTATTATCTTAGGCTTTCCAATATGCTACATTTGAATGATGCTGCAATACAACACTGTACCGATTATTAGTTTGACAGTTTCTAGAGATAAGTTGTTGGAGAAACTATATGAAATGGGATGTCCTCTAGGTTCAGAGCAGTGTTCCAGAACTGAATTTTAGGTTTAGTACATTTTTATATAAATGAGTTGAATAAATAAGTAATTTAAATGCAGATGTTACCATTTTCTGTGCTAGTGGGGATTGGTGAGAAGTTACAATCTGTCTGAGAAAAGATCTTTGCTGCTTCTAGATAACTTTATTTCAGAAAAGGGGCTTTATAAAGAAGGAAGAATGTAACAGCTGTGTTTCTTTTTAGTTAGAAAAATAAGAGCAAAGGGACATGTAATCCAAATATAAATGTTGACTGTCTTCAGAAGTTACAAATGAAAGTGATATTTAGGAAATTATGTATGGCATTATACCATCATAATTTATCAGACAAAGGTAGAAAATAGCTTAATGTTTGCATTAGTAAACAGAATTATATGATTTTTATATATGTTTTCCAAATATGATAAAAAACTGAGAAGTAGGACATTATTATTTATTAATTTGCTTTAATATATAAAGAGATGTACTTACCAATTTTTATATAAGAACTAAGTATGCAAAGAAACAAAAAATCTCACTTTATACATTAGAGGGATCTTTCAAAATTTCCTTATTTTGATTTTTTTTTTCATGTAAGAAGTGGACAGAAAAGGAAGAAGTTTCAAAAAGTGAGATAATTCAAAGCTTTCAATATTTGAATGTAATTTTAACTAAAAAAAACATTATTTAAAGAGTATACTTATTATTGCTTCTGATGTTATACAAAAACAAAACAAATATAAAACAAAATATTAAAATAACATAAAAATCTGAAAATTACATTAAGTTGTTGAAGAAAATAATGCAAAAGTTTAATATTTATAATAAAATCGGTCATTACTTTTCCACTGTGGTTTGTTATTACACACAGTATTACTTGTTTCTTATTCTTAAATTTGTACTTTTGTCTATATACACCATCAAAAACTTATGGAAGTTAAAAACTATTATTTTTATTATTATTATTATTTTGCTGCAGCATCTGCTTAGAGTAGTAGATGGTACGTACAAAAATTTATAAAGTTAACGAATCAAATTAGTCATTACTTAGCTAGAGAGGTAGTGGCAAACAAGCTTCTATCTTCAACTATTTCAATATAAGTGAAAAGACAGAGGCATAATTACTTAATATTTTTTTAAATTTGAATTTACTTTGGGGTTATTTGTAGGCTTTCAGCATACAAATGAAATTGAATGTGTTACTTAGTAAATATTTATTATTTTTAGTCATGCAACTTGCAGCATATTAAGAATTTAAATTCTCTTTCAGTCGTATAATATATACTATTTGTACTCCAAATGGATTAAACTCACTATAATTATCTCATCCTTAGTCCTGAAACACTTCTTTCTTTTAAAATAAAATTGTTATTCACCACTATTCTTTCTCTATAAAAAAGACAATTTATATCTTGGACAAAAGTATATCTGTGAAAAAGACATTTTAGCCTTTAACAGATGGACTTATTTCAAGTCATTGATTTTGAGATGTTAAAGAAAGCAGCAGAAAAGTCTTTCTGGTAATTTTTATTGAATAGACTCCTATTAAGGATGGAAGGCATGGCAATAAATAACAGTAACCTTTGTGTAGCACAGCTTTAGGCAGTATTAAGGCCAAAAACTTCTCATGGGATTGAAGACAATTCTGGTGCTAATTACCTTTTTTTTCTATATGAAATGTTAACTGTCTAAGAATTAATGGAACAAATCCTTTCAACTGAACTCATGTTTCAAGAGCTATGTCATCTTGAAATGTCTCAGTTGTACAATGATAATCAGTGCATTTTCACTGTATTTAAGGCTCGGTCTCTTCACCTTTTTCACTCTGAGAATTGTAAGGACTGCATGTTGAATTACATATGTCTGTCCCTTGTTTTTGATAAAGGCCACTCATCCAAGGGCAAAATCTCACATTAAAATGTTATTAGAGATTTGACTGACACAGCCTTATCCTTCTACTCACTCACTGTATCATTAGTCCTCAACCAAATGGACCTTGAGATGAAGCATCAAGACAAGTGTGGAAAGTGGCACCTTGTCCCTGTCCCAGATGCAGTGAGTAGACATCCCTGAGAAAGTCTGGAGTCATAGTTTATTCCCCTTTGTATACTAGACTCCATCCAGGTCTGACCAAGCCACAGTGATGTTGGGAATAAGAAGGGTTAGGTAATTTCTCTGTCCTTCTGTTTTAGTACTGGAGGCTGCTATTTGCCACCATGATGAATGCTATCATTTGCAAAAAAAAAAAAAAAAAAAAATATAAGGAGTAAGGAAAGGATCCAGTTTCAGCTTTCTACTTATGGCTAGCCAATTTTCCCAGCACCATTTATTAAATAGGGAATCCTTTCCCCATTTCTTGTTTCTCTGAGGTTTGTCAAAGATCAGATGGCTGTAGATGTGTGGTATTATTTCTGAGGACTCTGTTCTGTTCCATTGGTCTATATCTCTGTTTTGGTACCAGTACCATGCTGTTTTGGTTACTGTAGCCTTGTAGTATAGTTTGAAGTCAGGTAGCGTGATGCCTCCAGCTTTGTTCTTTTGACTTAGGATTGTCTTGGAGATGCGGGCTCTTTTTTGGTTCCATATGAACTTTAAAGCAGTTTTTTCCAATTCTGTGAAGAAACTCATTGGTAGCTTGATGGGGATGGCATTGAATCTATAAATTACCTTGACCCAGCCATCCCATTACTGGGTATATACCCAAAGAATTATAAATTATGCTGCTCTAAAGACACATGCACACGTATGTTTATTGCAGCACTATTCACAATAGCAAAGACTTGGAATCAACCCAAATGTCCATCAGTGACAGATTGGGTTAAGAAAATATGGCACATATACACCATGGAATACTATGCAGCCATAAAAAAGGATGAGTTTGTGTCCTTTGTAGGGACATGGATGCAGCTGGAATCCATCATTCTTAGCAAACTATCACAAGAACAGAAAACCAAACACCGCATGTTCTCACTCATAGGTGGGAACTGAACAATGAGATCACTTGGACTCGGGAAGGGGAACATCACACACCAGGGCCTATCATGGGGAGGGGGGAGGGGGGAGGGATTGCATTGGGAGTTATACCTGATGTAAATGACGAGTTGATGGGTGCAGCACACCAACAAGGCACAAGTATAGATATGTAACAAACCTGCACGTTATGCACATGTACCCTACAACTTACAGTATAATAATAAATAAATTTAAAAAAAAAAAAAAAACAAAAACAAAAAAACAAAAACCAAAAAAACTTTAAACTGTAATACTAAGTCTTGAGGTCCCTTCAAGCAATTTAAACTTCACTGAAGAAAGCACATTGGACAATCTTAGAGATAAAGGAACAATTCCACATTGTTACTAGGATTAGGGTGAGTACGGCAATCTCTAAATGAATCAGGTTATTTGAAATTAGATTTTGAACATTCACTTTGATTTCAAGAGAAAAGAGGCCTTACTTTTACATTTAGGAAGCACTGATAATCAGTCAAACAGTAGGAAAATAAACATTTTAGAAATAATCTACAAGAAGATTGATTGAAGGTCTTAAAAATTGCATTAGCACTATGAGCTGGAGAATGTAGCTACCATTCAACTTACAAGTTTCTTGCCTTCTAAGAAGGACCACAAAACTCCAGAGATTTGCAGGAACAGAAAACGAAATGTGTTTTGTTGATCTGGTTTACCAGCTTAGCTCACCCTAATGCTATTCACAAAAGACTTAACATGGAAATCAAAATGCCAACTTACCAATTTATTATGAAAATTATACCCCCCAAAAGTTGCTCACGCACACTGTACAGAAACATTTACATGGAAGTTAATTATAAGATAGTGTTTGGGAAAAAAATGCAATTGAAGTAAGAAGAATTAGTTGGATTCTCTTAATAGCATTGTCATCTCTTAAAATAATTATCCATTAAAGACATATATGTTAGTCATAGTACTAGAAATGTATGCTACATCTTAACCCCTCAGCAATGAGGTGAACACGTTTTTATCTAACCCATAGTTTCCTTAGCTGCACAGAGAATTCTTTTTTCTTTGTCTTTATTTTTTATTGAGATATGTTAATATCATTAAATACAATTTTATTTAAAATAAAGGCAAAATACTATCAGATTCTAAGCGTTGCTATTTATACTTTTGACTGAGAAAGTAAATCTCTCCTTATAAAAATAATGCACTGGGAGTTATACCTGATGTAAATGACGAGTTGATGGGTGCAGCAGACTAACATGTCACAAGTATACATATGTAACAAACCTGCATGTTATGCACATGTACCCTACAACTTAAAGTATAATAATAATAAATAAATTTAAAAAAATAAATAAAATAAAAAAAAACAAAAAAAAACAATAATAATAATAATAATAATATACTAATACTTTAATCATTTTCAAATTTATGTAATTGATTACCAACCTTTTCTCAAAAAGTGTATGAACAACTGCTGAAAAATACATGAAGTATTTTTTTTAATTCCTAAACTTTCTTCACATCTACTGAAATTCTCATAACTGAAAATAGCACCTGGAAATCTATTATTGTTGAGCTCTCTAAACTATTGCTCCGTATTCTAATGTTTGAGAGCCACTGGAGTAGAGTATGCTTGTAGCCTAATATAGACATGAAATACGTTTGGCCTTTCAAAAAATCTCAAGTCCAAAAGCATTCATCCTATATCTATTAGCCAACTCTTTAATGTTTACCACAGAAATTTTATTTTAAGTCTTACAAAGTTTACACTGCTGTTCACATAATTGCTATTAAACTTCCTTGTCACCAAAGGTAGCATAATGATGATATTAGCATAATGAAAGGATTAGAGAAAACTTTGCAGATTGCTCTGTGGGCTACCCAGGAGAAAGACTCTTTACATTTATTTTCAAGGCTAGAGTGGAAGTCTTCCTGGCACTAATTGACAAATGATCCATCATCTCCATTGCCCCATCAGTCACATAACACTTGAGGTTGCTTATGTTTTTTATTTTGTTATTTAGGATTTTTTTATTTTTATGTGTAGAGTGGGTGATTAATATAAAGCATATGAAAAGAAGCAAAATTAAAGAAATGGCTTGCTAGAGATCCTCAAGTAATGTGTTACATGGGATTTAAAATCAACAAACATATATTTATTAAAAAATGATTTTTTTTTGCCCTTCAGTATAGCTATAAATCTAACCTTAAGTGCATTTTTCAATTTTTCTTCTCCCTTCTTCCATTTACCCTGATCTTGATACATGGGTCGATTTCTGTTACCTATGAAAATTTTAGTTTTTTTCATGTTATTAATGCTAACCTAAACTTGCTTCACCCCTGTTAACATTCTTATCACTAGGATTATGAGCTGGAGCTCTGTCAATTTGTGTGTGTGTGTGTGTTTTGTTTGTTTTTGTTTTCTCCCTAAACTATTACTCTATATTATAATTTTTGAGAGGCATAAGAGTGGCACTTTCTGAATGTTGTATGTTTGTAAGTTTGAAAGTCCTGTACTCTTTATGTCCAGGTTGAATTTCCCTTTTTTTCTGAAGACTTCCCATATGTCTTTTCTATTTCACAGCACATACATTTATAGGCACTATACTATTTTGTGAAACTGCTATTTTCTGCATCATACAACAAGAATTTGTACAAATAACTTAGCTCCCTCTGTTGAGTCCTCTTACTCCTTTAATTTAAAAAATTAGTTCATTCATTCTCTCTTCCCATGTAATTGTTAGTGGAACACCTGTACCTTTTACATAGATGATAATCCCTGGGAAGAGTAAGGAGTGATACAATGAAGAAACAAATAATGTAGGGACTGCCTCTCTTCTAAATGGCATAATCCCCACTTAGAATTAAATCATATGTTTCTTTCTAAACATGTGCTCAAAAATTTGACTTTCAAATATTTCATTAAGTTCAGTATTTTAGTGAGTATGCCCAGAAGAATTTTAAGTTTCATCACCCCTTCTGCCTGGAAGGAATTATCTTCCTCACATACTGTGGGTCTACCAAACTTACAGGGTAGCCAAGATTTTATGAGGAAAGCAATATCCTGGTAAACATTTTACTCTTCTCTGTTTCCTAAGGGGAAATATAAAATTTAATATTAACTAGATGATCAATGGATAAACATCAGCATATATAACTCTGACATGAGTATTAGTCTGTTTTCACACTGCTAATAAAGACATATCCAAGACTGGGTAACTTATAAAGGAAAGAGATTTAACTGACTCACAGTTCCACATAGCTGAGGAAGGTTCACAATTGTGGAGAAAGGCAAACAAGGAACAAGGTCCCATCTTACATGGCGGCAGATAAGAGAGCTTGTGCAGGGGAGCTCCCAATTATAAAACCATCAGATCTTGTGAAACGTATTCATTACCATGAGAACAGTATGGGGGAAGCCTCCCCGATGATTCAATTATCTCCACCTCTCCCTACACTTGGCACATGGGGATTATTACAATTCAAGGTGAGATGTGGGTGGGGACAGGGCAAAACCGTATCAGTGACATATTAATGGCTTTGTGTACATGACTACATATCAGCTGTAGATCACATTACATCATGGGGATCTAATGATGTATCTAATAAAGTTATTTTGTAATAGTTTATAGTTTAATCAAAGTTCTGCAATGAATGGAAGTAATTATTGGATGAGTGCATTTTGCAGTTTACTAGGGGAATAAAGTTTTTGTTGCTTTCCCAAAGCCTCTGTTTGTCCCCTTCTTTCTCTACAATTTCTCCTTTTTAAAACAGTCTATAATTTGTTTTACCTAAAATTATTGCTCATATCTTACTTTTTCTGTTACCTGCCTCTGTATGCTGGCCATTTAACTACTGTTTTAGACTATGTTTCTTCCTGATTGGGAACTGATGACCAACACCAACCTTGGACTCTCTTTCTCCTATTGTTCAGAGCTGTGTCACCATAATGTAAGCACAATATGCTAAAGTCCAGTCCCATCTCACCTTGGAGAGACAGGCATACATCTGGGTAACTATAAATATAAGAGTAACCACCTTTAAATGAGTTCCAATTATGTTTAAGAACTGCTTACTCTAGGGTCTAGGGATACAGAAATCATCAAAATTCACACAAAGATCACCCTCTTGGAATTTAGAGTCCAGTTTGGGGGATACAGTCAAAAGAGCTAATAAAGAAATACATGCATACATATGTATTACTTTTTATAAATAACATGGAAAAAATACAGCTTAACATAGTACATGAAGGGATCAGGAGAAATACGCATATAAAAATTTTGAAAGTCCTTATTAGTAAAATACTGAGCAGAGACTGAAGGCCGAATGTGGGTCAAATCATGTTGAATCTGAAGGAAGAGTTTCTGGACAGATGAGGCAGCAAATCAAAGGTATCAAAGGCAAAGTGATATTATTTTGAAGAGGGGAAAAGTACAATGGTGGTGGAGTAGTCCATTTGTTTGCATTTGTATTAATTTGCAAAGCTATTAATATGTCATACAAAAAGGTCCATGCCTTTTTTCTTCAGCCTCTGGGACATGCCATGGCTGAGCCCTTGCTGATTAGTTGGCTCATTGATCACCAGTAATCTCTTCATGAGCTTCATATTCTCTATGACTTGAATTACTGTGACCATTGAACTCATTAAAGTTTGGCTGTGATCTTGGTGATCTTTTGGAAGCTAGGGTTTTCTGACTTGTAAGGATTCTAGCTTTTTCTGTTTTTAAGAGCTGCAAAAAATACTGTCTGCACGGAAGCTGTTCTTTATTGTCTAGGTGTTCTTCAGCTCATTCAAATAAGTGAGTATTTAAATTTCCTTTGTAGACTTATAGGTGACAGTATTGCTACAAATGCATAACTATTACTGCTTGAGATGTTCTCTGCTAGTCTCATAACCCAAATGTCTATGTTTTACATAAATCCTGAACCTTAATTGTCTGTTTGACCTGAGGCCCTATGGTTCCCATTCCTACTTAACACCTCAGCTACAGACACAGGAAATCAGAATGCCACAGGCACCAATACACATTTCATTTTTACTCATGTTCACATATTTGTGGTTAGAGCTACACACAAACACGTGGATTTTTAAATCCAAGAGCTCTTTGCCATAGTTAATATTGCTAAAATATCTTGATTTTTATTGGTTACATGATTGTAATTTACCAGTGCAACTGGACCTGTCTTAACTGTGTGTAATCAGATTAGATGGACTCAGACAGAGGTGGGCTGAGTTCTGATTTATAGATTATTAATTTGTATGTTAAAGTTATTTAAATCCCATGCTTTAGTTTTCCAACATATGAAATTGAGTTAATGTTATTTACTTCACAAGGTAGTTAAGAAGAATAAAAATTATATATATATATATATATATATATATATATAAAAGAATGTTTGTTATGGATGTTAGTAAATGAATTTAAGTATTTAATAATAAGTCCTCCTTTTCTTATGATAAATTAAGATTTAGCCACAGCAAATGCCAAGAGTTCTGTTATATGACTCCTTACCAATAATGTATATAGAATTTAATTTTAGAAATAATTTTCTGCAGTTGTGCCATATATTTATAATGAATGGAAAAATCAAGCCTTTTTTATTATCTTACTTCGATAAAGAGAAAGGAGTTTAAATACAATAAAACCTTATTTTCATTTATTTCCAGTTATTAATTTAATGCATTAGAAAAAAAAATCACAATTATATAGAAAATATAGGAAAAATGATGATCCATTTAAAATTACTTTCTAAAATTGTCTTAATTTCATAAATAAAACAAGGAATCAAAATTAGGTTTTGATAATGCATTAAGACTTTTAAAATTTTCTTGTGATTTAAGGTTGGTTCAACTGGATAGCATTATCTAAAAGTTTTCAAATATGATTGATAGCAACATTAAAGTCTTTCATTTTGAACTTTAAATAAAAATGATACCAATAAAAATAAAAATATAGCATGAAGTCCTCCCTGGGGAACCAGAAATCCTTAACACTGTGAAATTGTCACTTCCAAAATAATTTAATAACATCTATGAAAGAACACTCCTAATATTTGTGGAATTGCATATTATCAGTAAGGGATTCTCTATGCAGGGATATGATGTTCAGCTTTCTATGTCTTTAAGCAGACATTCTAGTTTTGGACACACAATTCTAATAAAACATGGCCTTGAAAGGCAATTCTTTTTCCTCTCTTTTAGAAGCCTACACTAATCAAGTCAGAAAAGGTAATAATTAACTGAACATAAAAGAATGCAGCCATTCCAATCTTCTGTATTGATCCATGTAGCAAATTAATAACTTAGGTCTTCCCAGTTACTAGAAAATAAAGAATGCTGAATAGAATTCAAGTTCTTAAAGAAATAATATTTCCTACCATGGCCAAAAAATATTTGAACGTCCATGTTATAGACTTATTCTCCCTTATTTGTATTTCCTGAATCCTACGCAAGTTCTGCTATCTCCATCTCTTCTTAAGCTGTTCTCAAAATTATTTCATTTTATTTTTTGCAGTTTTGAACTCATGTTATGAAAATCTTAATGGTCTTTTTTTTCCTACTTTGGTAAAAGGGGGTTTCAAAACCCTACTGATTTTGATCCCTAAGATACTCTTCATTTTTTCACTCAGTAAATTCAAGCAATATCAATTTCTGATATCATTTTGAACATTGTAGATTTCTAAGTGTATGATATCAACTCAGATTTCTCTCCAGGTTTTCAGGTTTCAGAAATATATACTCAAATTATAATGTGCAAACTTGACTGAATTTTCCTCAAGTACCTTAAATATTTGAAATCTTATCACCTCTGTGAACTTTGTTCTTTAGCTTGCTTGATGGTAATATGCATGCTTCAAATCTCTACTTTAAATATGTGACTGTGCCTTCTTCCTTTTAAATTGTATTTCTCAAATTTCACCTGCTGTACCATTTCTACTTTTCTGTATTAGTGTTTAACTTCATAATCATTTATCTGAACTCTAGCAACATGCCAGAAATGTCTTTCCTCCTCATAACAGTGTTTCTGCCTCAAATATATTCTCTGAAACTTTTATCCATGTTGGTCCAAAACCTTTCCGTAACTTCTCAATGATGGCACCTGAAGTATTTGAAGAACACTTCATTATCTGTCCCCTTCCTTTCCCAGTCTCCTACCAATGGCTCTCTAGTTCCTGCTTTGCTGTCCAAACCTTATTCATTTAGCCTTACGTTGTTTTTAGCATTCTTTTTTGTTTTTGTCTTTTTGCTCCTAAGTTACCTTCCACTATATCTCATGCCCCAATGTCTTCACCAGGGTTTGTCACTTAATTTTTGAATGTTTGACCATAAATCACCTCTTCCAAGAAGGTTTTCCTTACTCTACAAAAACAAAAACAAAAAACAAAACAAAAAAACTTTCCTCCCATATGTCTAGGTATATAACTATTTCCTTGTGTTTAATACTTTGTTATTTAATTATGAAAACTCACAGAATTGTCACTGTCATGGAATTACCTTTAGAATGACTTGTTTCAAATAACTTATATGTTATTAGTCTCTGTATTCTTTTCTTGCAAATTGGTAGAAGAATAACAATTCAAAATGGATATTGTTGTGAGGATTAAATGAGCTAATATATGTAAAACTTATCAAAAGGTTTAGTTTAGATTAAGCAATCAATACTTTAAGATAAATACATGAGAAATGAATAGATTCTGAGTGATTCAGATTAAACAATCCTCATCCTCAGGCTAAATTCATGCCTAGTTTATTATTGGTCATGAAAAATCCCGAGTTTCTATGCCCAGAGAACTAATTCTGCTTGATCACTGGGCATAGTCTGAGTCCCAGAACAGTATTTCCAAGTTATCTCCATAACCCTTACTGGTGACACTCAATATAACCAAAAAAAAAAGTACCTTTCACTGGCTGTTCCAATCAGGGAATAAACAGTTTGGAAGCAGTGGTTGAATTACTTGATTTAATTATTTCGTGTTACTATATCTCAGTACTGTAAATGCATTTTATAAATAGGACCTCATTTAGATCTCATAACAATCATTGTGGGACATATTTATAGACAAAAATTTAATTCAGGCTCAGAGAGATACAGTGATTTTTATAAAATAGACTACTACTTAAGCCTAGCTGAAATGTTAAAACTGGTGATCTTCACTACATGGTTAATTAGTCTCTTTGTTCTTCTTTTCTATTTTTCTATCCACCACAAGTTTTGATAATGCTTAAGGGAATGTGGCAGGGCATCTTGAAAAAGCTCACTGAGTGATGGAAATAGTGCCTGAAAAATGCCCTTCAAACCTACTGAGACCATGGTAGGTAAAATTACTGGAAGATTATTTGCTTTTAATTAGGAAAAAAAAAAAACAATTTTGCTAATCGTTTTGACATTTTTGTGAATGATTTGTTGTTCTCCTTACAATTTTTTCCTCTCCTATACAATTAATTGTAAATAGAGCAAACACAAATATTAAGTAAGGTTCAAAATTTAAAAATCTAAAGTCTTTTTTTTAATGCTAAAACTTACATGACACAGCAGAAGTCAACAATGTCCTTTAGCTGAATATGTTTAGAGGACTCTATGTCACTGTGACATTTTTTCCTACACAACTTCTTGCTTGCTATAAATTGCAGACAAACACAAAACTCTTGTGAAAAATGCGGTTTACGATCTAGAAACTATCTCTGTAGATAACGCTTAACCAACATTATCAACCCTTGATCACAGAAGATATATGTGTGTATATAAAATACACATTACCTATATGTACATATATACTTAAAAATGCTTTTAAAATTTATTCCACTTTGGAAATCTTCCAATAATGATTATTAAATTATCACACTTCCACCAGATGCACTTTAGATGGACAGAGGGACAAAAGTATCATGACTACATTGCTATGGTTTAAGTGATAAGTGGCTGCTGACAAGCAGAATTTATAAGAAATGGAATTAGATATTCATTCAACAGGACTCTCATTTCCTTTTCTCATTCATTATGTGGATATACTGGGAAACTTGTTCTATTTCTGAAGAATGTATTGCTGTGGAATATACAGACATGATCACATTAAAAGTAATGGAATGAGATCCGTTGTACTGTTACTTTCAATGTGTTAATTCAATTTTACTTGGTAAATGGATTTAACATTCTTGGTAGTTTCTGCTATCTACTTTAAAAAAAAATAATTTACTGTGTGTAAAGCAGAAACCTATGATGTATGTGGGCAAGATATATGCCTTTTCATCACTTTTTGCAAGTTCAGATCTATAGTTTTTTCTTTCTTTCTTTCTTCACCACAGTTTTAAATGGGAAGGCACCAACACTGTTTACTTCAGATAAAGTATTTTAAATTACTATTTGAAGATATTTCCTACTACGTTATTGAACTACGACATTTTATTTTCCTTATACCCTATAGTGATTTCTTATGATAGGATAAATTCTCCTTCCAGCTAACCTTTGAAAGGAAGCTGTCAAACAGTGATAGTCTTGCGTGCGTTTTCAGCCCTCCTTGAGTATGCAGAACAGATTTGAGGCACCTCACAGTTGCACATTTACTGCCATCTAGTGATTAAATAATAAATACATTCTGTATGCTGCAATCACTGTATACATACTTTTTAGGATAGTGATTTTGAATCACAGAATGATAATGAATGTGTCTAATGAGTACAGAAGGACTCAGAGGAACAAAAAAATCACATGAGTTTTGTGAACTTGAGTCAAGATTGGATATCTGAACTTTTTAGAAAATGTTTAGCTCTTCTATGTCTACTCCTACTATCATCTGATTATGTCAGAAAATTAATTATCTTCTGATAATATCATCTTTGCCTTACTTATTATAGTTCAAAAATAATTACCATGAAAAGTTTATTTTTTATTATGCTGTCCTAAAAAGTATTCGAGAAATCATAAGGATTATTCAATTATTAAACAATAACTAAAATCACAAGTTTGTATTGTAGGAAATTTACACATTTAAAAGGCCCTCAGCAAATATTTTAAATAAGTCCTTTATTCAAAACATACATTATAGAGCTAAGGGTAGCTCTATATTGGCCCTCATGACTACTTAAACATCCATGGCTACTACTTCAATATGACTTTAAATTATTTGAATTATATATTATTTTTGAAATGCTTTGATGTGTAATTTCTTAGGGTTGTTGTCGAGTTTAATGGCACCTGAAAAAAAAAAAACAACTCATTAATCCATGCCTGTATTCCCAGTTACGCAGGAGGCTAAGGCAGGACCATCACTTGAGCTCAGGAGTTTGAGGTGCTATGACGTCTGCTATGAATAGCCACAGCATTCTAGCCCGAGCAACATGTGAGATCCCATCTCTAAAATGAAAAAAAATGACCACAACAGCAAAAACCAGTAAGTTAAAGGTTGCAACAAAATCCAGTGTAACTAAAAGTTACATTGTCTTCAGTATTCCATAAACACATCCCCTTTTTTTTATAAGGCCTGTTCAAGGTTCTCAGATTTTTTCATCCCTTACCATAGATTTGAAGATTGATCTACTAGAAATATATAATGCCAGCCCTTATATTCCATCTTGCCCCCAGTCTTTCTTTCTTTCCAATAATCTGATTAGGGCTCAGAAAATGAAGAGAATGGGCAGTGAGTGCTGGAATATTGGCCTTAGTGAGGAAAAACTAGTAACAGTAACCTGGGGTAGCAATGGTGTCTGGACTATATCTTTTTCCCTAAACGGATGTAGGTAATTTTGTTTTGAATCATACAGCTCCCAGGTGAAGTAGAGCTGATGCCACATTTTGTAGAATTTGGTCATAAAACTAGGCATAGATAAACCAGTAAAGTAAATATGAAAGCAATCCTCAGATATTGTGGAGGTTTGAATCAGCCAGAGGAGATCTTTTTTTATAAAACAGAGAGATTTCCATGTAAATTCAGTAGTCTAGGGTATAGTTCAGTGTTTTGGGTTTTCAGTAAGTATCCTTGGTAATTCTGAAGTGGATGGGTACTACCTAAATCATATTTTTCAAGCACTGACATTGATTTTGTTTTTCTAATTTCTCTGTCAGCTGTTTTTCCCCTATGCCTGCCCATGACTCCCACATCTTTGCGGACACAATCTGCCAGTCATCTCTCTTACAGATGACAGTAGCTAATAATTATATTTATGATGCTAGGGGCTCAAAAATCCCAGAAATTATTGTAAACGTGTTCTGAGAAAAAACTGAGGCCAGATGGGCAAATATTATTCAAGGTCACTTTCCAAACCACTTGGGATCACATCTAAGCTCTGAAAATTAGGCACAACATTGGGCACGTTCCCTGAAACCTTAGTTTCCTTCAAGGATAAGTACCTCACAGAATGTTTTAGATAATTATATGATTAATGGATACGCTTTTTAGAAGAATACCTTGTTTCATTTACATTAAAATCATACTGTAGTTCATTGAATTAATGTGTTCATTCAGTTAACATTTTGTTTTCATGTAACTTCTTACAATTAGACTATAATATGTTTTTGACTTGTTTGTATGATTCTAATTCCACAGTGTAGCATAAGGGACTGTGGGAGGCTGTGTTAGGACTCTCCTGTGGGCCTAACCTGGAAACTTTATGCAGGGGGCGCTCCGTGTTCATTCTGTCCTGTTCACTCTAAATCTACCCCAGCCTCTAAATTTTACACAAGATCTAATGACTGCTGAATTTGAAAGTGCTTACAGGGGCTAGTATTCAAAGTTATATTACAGCTGATTTAATATTTTCTATATTTGATATGATAGTTTACTTAGAAAACAATTAAGAATGTTTAAATTTTTGTTGTTTTCATTTTCCTGAATGACTACACAGTATTTACATATACATAAGTATACACATAAGCACATATATATGCAGGTACGCATACACATAACTGTATAATGTTTGTATACATTAAGCATAAATGTAAGTATATACATAAGCATATTTAAGGTTACAGCCTTAGTCAAATGGTATCAAAATAATTAGGAAAACATTGATAAGATGGTATTTACAACTATAAATCACACGAATAATTTTCTGTAGAATAGGGAAAGACGAACATGTTAAATATGTAACTTGTATAATTTTTAAAATGACTCTTGAATTCCATTGCAAAATTGAAAATACCCTTATAATAGGAAATTAATCACTATACGTTGATTTTTTTAATGGGTTGCTGAAGGCAATCTTACAAACATAAAATCCCCACCCGTATAAAATTCTAAACCCAAACACAACAAATATGTTAGTAGTTTTAGGATTCATGACATTACCAGTTCAGGGACAATTTAATGAAAATTGGAAATATCTACACAGCATTGTCGCTCTCAATGTATATTTGCTTTGCAATTAGATACTGTAGCGTTTTAAAAATCAAAGGTAGAGACATGAGAAATGAACGGTTCACCTTTGTGACTGGGTGACCCAATCAATGACCATTAGCAATCTTTACTCTGAGAAGCTGCTGCGGTATATAATCATCTGCTGGATGAGTTTTAAGCTATGACATGATATGAAGAAATCTAAAAACAGCTTAGAAAAGCTATTTTTCTGCTCTTTCTTAAAATGTAATTATAAAAATCATTATTTAGCTTCTGGCAAGCACTTTTTCTTTTGTCAGCCCTTTAGAGCCTTGACCTGAGAAATACTTTTTGTTTATGGAGTCTGTTTGCAAAATGCACCACAGGTATTCCTTTTTCGACAACCTCTTAGTTCTTAATTTCGGTGAATTAAAACTTTTTAATATGTTGGAAATTATTTGAAATTCAATTTTGTTCTGATTTCCATGTTGCAAATTAAGCAATACTAGGATGCTTTTATAAATTCTGGATTATGTAATACCTCTTTTTTAAACAGTATTTTTTTCATATGATGTGTACAAGTTTCGTATGGCATGTACAAGTTATCCTCTTATAATTGCAATTTTTAGGCTGGGCGCAGTGGCTCAAGCCTGTAATCCCAGCACTTTGGGAAGCCGAGACGGGCAGATCACGAGGTCAGGAGGTCAAGACCATCCTGGCTAACACAGTGAAACCCCATCTCTACTAAAAAAATACAAAAAACTAGCCGGGCGAGGTGGCAGGCGCCTGAAGTCCCAGCTACTCGGGAGGCTGAGGCAGGAGAATGGTGTGAACTCGGGAGGTGGTGCTTGCAGTGAGCTGAGATCCGGCCACTGCACTCCAGCCTGGGCAACACAGCAAGACTCCGTCTCAAAAACAAAATAAAAAATAAAAAATAATTGCAACTTTTAAACAAAGCCTAAGGTTTCTAAATATTCTATGAAAGGAAGATACTGTTCCTTTGATTTAAATGGGTTGCTTAAATTTCTATTGCAAAAAATGTCATGTCTGTAATTGGAATAGCTAAGCTATTCATTCCTGAAAAATTACTTTTAATTGAGATATGAATACTGATTTTTGTAGTGAGTTGCTTTTCTTGTAGAAATAAAAATTACACCTTTCTCTCATGAAATGTGTAGAATGCTAAGAAGTATAATAGTAATGGATGATGAACCTAACAATTATGTGATTTTTATAGTTTGGATATTTGTCACTATAACATTGAAATAATTATAAAGATGACAGATGTCATGAATTGCTAATTTAACAATAATTTTAATAACTTAAAAGTGAATTTTAATGACCCCATAATTAGGTAGAAAATCATATTATAATACTAAATCAATTACGATGTATGAGAACACAAGATTGTGTGGAATTGAGGAGCATGAATAAAGTTTCATAAATTAGCAATGTCCCATACACCAGATTTTAATATCTCTTCAGGTCACTTTTTTAGGGAAAGGCTTTGGGCTATGTTAAGATAGACTTTGTATACTTAAAATGTGTAAGCCTAATAGTTATAAATCAAATATTTCACTAAAACAAAAACTGTATGAAATGAGCACAAGATTGCCACAAATCCTTTGAAATTACCAAACTTGTATCAGATACATTTCACTACAGAGAAACTTGTGTAAAATTCTAATATTCTATATAAATTCAACCCATTTAAAATGAAATTTCTCTATTGAATTTATTCTATTAATGCCAGAATAGAAGCTTTCTATTTGCAAAGGCAAGAATTGTGATTACTGTACAACCATTTTATTTCAATAGTGAATGGATCATACAGGAGGTTTTATATGTGTATATATATGTATGTATATATATTATTTTATATACATTTATATGTAAATACATAACATATTTATATATTTATATAATATATATTATATATTATATATTATATAATAGTTTATATAATTTATATATAAAATATATATTATATATAATATATTATATATATTTGGTTGAATCACATAAAACTTCTACTGTGGTAGGTTCAGAATTTCATATAAAAGCAATTTCTGATAGATCAGGCAACACACAGAAGAGTATTAGGTTTGGTGTGTGCAGGTAGGAAGGTAGGTTGGGTGTGTGGTAAGCAACGAGGCAGTGGGTGTAAGAAGTTATATATAACGGCTATAAGGTTGAAGAAAGCATCATATGTGCGTGCGCATATACAAGGAGAAAGGTTATATATAAGGCTATATGTTTTTATATAGGTATATGTATATATATATGCTTATGTATATATATTATACAAAAGAGGGGTGGTATGCTATGCAAAATATATACCATGCATATTAGTATATATATATATGCTATAAGAGACAGGTCCTGAAAGCAAGTATAGAGGCATAGTGGCAGGTATGTTTATAGAGTAGGTAGGTAGGTAGGTGTGTAGGTAGGTAGGCAGATTGAATAATAGGAGAAGTAAGACCTGTGTCACACCATCATCCCAGCATTCTGGTTAAGTATAAGAACTATAACCTTGTCAGTATCTAACAAGCCCTCATATGCCCTTTTCCATCTCTTCTCTCTCTTTACTTTTATGCTAATCACTTGCTTGGGATATCCTGTAATTGTGTTATTTATGAGTGTATCCCTAACTGACATATTTTTTAATTTATGAATTTTTAGCTTATGTTTATGAGTTTTTAAAGAATGGAATCAAAACTATGCAGTCAATATTTAACTTGCTTCTTTTGTACAAATTTGTGTTCTGAAATTCATACAAGATTACATCCATAGCTCTGGTTCACTTCTGTGTAATATTCACTTAAACAAATGCACTTTATTTTTTTCATGATAAGATTGGTAAGTTGTTTTCTCATTTATCGCATGATAAATAATGCTGTGTGCACATAGAACATGTCATATAGATTTATAGGATATACACCCAGTCTCTCCAGGTAATGTTAACTTAGGCTGCAGTTCTAAACAAGGACAGGATTATAATTGCAATTTATCAGGGATTTTTTTTCCATTCCCTGTGTCATGTTCAGTGTCAAGGTAAACTTCTGTATAATCATTTGAAAGTAAGAGAAGGTCGTTCACTATTCTACATATGGTCACATTTACATTGAGGGTGTAGCACTTATGATTCTCCACTTTTATATGCATACATTTTCTTTTTTGGGGGGTTTGTATTGCAAACAAAAATACAGGTTGCCGAGTTAACGTTAAATTTCAGATAAATGCCTTTTTTTAGTATAAATACGTCCCAAAAATTGCGTGGCGTATACTTATACAAAAAAGTTGTTATTTATCTGAAATTCAAGTTTAATTGGCTAACCTGTATTTTATCTTGCAACTCCATTTTAGATTTCCCATCTTAGGGAGATCTTAGATTTTTTTCTGCTGCTCCCCAAGCTTTGAGAGGCTGTCTGAAACAAGAAAATGCACTGTGGACAAAAGATATCTTTATGTTCCACTTTCCACACAGTTTTTGTTTTCACATAGATCTTTGCCCAAAAACTTTTTACAATATTACCAGTTGCTTATTACTGCAGAAATTTGATGAAATGAAATTTTCTCCATGTTATGTGGTATGGCGGGTTTCAATGACTGGATCGTCCTTTACCAAAAATTTAGCTTTTATTTATATCTTATATTTGCATATGCATCATTTGTTGAATGTTTCAGCATGAGAAAGTGACCAAAGTATTTTGATTCAGCAGAAATATTTAAATGTAATTTGGAGATTTTATAATGATTTGCATTCCCTGTATTTTTCTACCTGTGGTATATTTTACTCTAGTAAATGAACAGTCACTAGAAGCTCAGAGAAAGCACCACACTGCTAAGGGATGAGAGACATCACCCAGACATGTAAGCCTCCCCGTCTTCAATCACCCTCTCCCCCTGCAGTTCCCTTACCCTTCTGTGTATGGGAGAGCTACCCCCAGGCCTCCAGTCTCTGAACAGGCTCCTACTCTGAGACACTACCCCACATGCAAACCTCTCAAGGCTTTTCTCAGTAAACCTTGTGTTTTCCTCATCATGTGTTTTCCCTAGATCAGCCCCAAACTCCTGGAAGCCCTATGATTATTGACATGTTAACATATTTATCAGATCTGCTCCTTCTTCACCAAGTTGATGTCAGTGTCCAAAACGAAGTGTTCATCAGTTTTTGCTTGGACTAATTTCAGTATCTAATTCTCCCATTCTCTATTCATCTATCCTACTTTTAGTAAGAGATGTGTTTCAGAAAATATCTACTAGTGATACTTTTTAACTTATTTGGTGTTGTCTCTATATTGATTTTTGAGAATATGAACATTTTGGGAAACTATAAAAAGCATTTCACAATCTGTCTTCCTACTAATTTAACAGCCTCCTCTACTATCTCTCTTTTTCACAGTTGATTCACCAGTCTGCAATGCAGTAACTGGAACACACTTCTCTTAAACAAAAATACTTGGTGAAAGGACAAACAATTATACTTGTGGATAAAAGCTTCATATGTTTTAGACTTGATGTCTGCGTGACATATATGTGTGAGGGACTGAAATGGTGTTTTTTATTATTTACATTCTCCCAGTGAAAAATTCCTGTGCTAGTATGTATACATTCCTGTGCTAGTATGAGTATACATTCCTGTGCTAGTATGAACATTACCTGCTCTCTTTTAAGAATTATGTTTTCTTTATTCAATCAAGTATAAGCAGAGAATGAACTGCCCAAGACAGAGGGGACTTGTTTTGAATTATGGGATAAAGAATGAGATGCTTCGGTGGAAGCGGAAAATAACGCTACTAAATAAAAATGAATTAGATAAAAATAATTTTTAAAATATGCTGGAGGGTAAGGAAAATGAAAATAAGAGGGAGAATATAAGACTAAGTAACTTTCCTGGTGTGCCATGAGTCATTCAGCTGTGTAAAATGAAAGAAAATTATCTGAATATATCAGGTGATCCCTAAGTGTCAAGAAAAGCGTTTACACAAGGTTGAGAGAACCTCCAAACGTAAATATTTCTCAGAAAAGCTTGGAATACTGAAAATATTACCAATCAAAAAGAGGGCAGTGAAGGAGCAAGGACAAAGAAGGTTTCTGAATAGCCTCTCATTAGTGTTATTTGGACTATGCATTTAAATATGTATATTCATATATGCATATATATGTATATAATTTGTATTTTATTCCTGAAAATTATAGTGCTTCTATTTATACAAGGTTTATGAGGCTGGTAATGGGAGATAGTGTATGATAGCGCAACATTTATTCCCAGTCATAACACCAGGCAAAAGGCAGAAGAATCATAAAAATTCTTAACTTGGATCATCTTGAACAATAAAAAAATTTCAAATGCAGTTTTTGTAAGTGTGTGTCTGCATGGGTGTGTGTGTGTGTGTGGAGAGGGAAGTAAATATAACTGCAACACACAAACTAGAGCCATCAAAAATTAGTTTTCTATAAAGTAGTATAGCTCAGAGGGTTTCATCATGCAGACTGTCATCATTTTTGAAAGTATGACAGTTTAGGTCAGCCCAGGTGAGCTTCTAGGGCCAGCTTGTTACGGCTACTCTAACAAATTATAGAGTTGCAAATTAAACCCTGGTTCTCAGAACATAACCCCTCCATTTCCCTCCATCACACTGAGCAGTTACTGTGTTCAAAGGTGAAAAACACTTAGCCTCTGAATTTCATTAAGGTTATGATGCTTCTGGCACGGATCTGTGCTGGGGCACACACCTCTTACCTTTCCATATTTGTACCTGGAAGTTTTGGAATCATTCTGCTTACCTCTGTTGTTTTCCTTTCTTTCCTTCCTCTTTTTTCTGTAGTTCCTGACCCTTGATCTTTGCATTCAGACATGGTTCACTACTCCCTATTGAACAAGATAATCATATTTAAATACTGGTTTCACTTGTACGACATTTATTGCTGATTGATGTTTATAATCCTCTTTCACTGAATGACTTTAATTCATTCCCAAAAATGCTGACACAAAATGAAAAGGCCTTAAATGAAAAAAAATATATATTTTTGAAGAGAAAAATTATGTAATTATGTTGCATTCTATGACAATCCTAGGTACCCAATTTTCACAGACAAAAATTATCAACTACATCATTAAAACTAATTTTTGTAGGTAATGTACACCAATTTGAAAGTAAATAAATACATGTTTGCACATAAAAAACAATATAGTGCAACTTTATTGAAAGAGGAAAAAAAAGTCTTAAGAAGGTTCATCACTCTTCAAAAGGTGTGATGGATTTTTCAGACAGGCATTCCACATCAAAATCAGTGAAGCCTGATGATAATTTTATTTTCATTGAAACTTTGACACGTAGAAATAGCTCTGATGCAGAAAGTTTTTTGATAACCCTGCGAGAAGTGAATTCTTTAGGCCAAAAAAATAAAAAAACAAGATGCATTTTTGTTGACTTCTTTAAGTTTGTAGTAATATACCTCCTTGAAAGTCACTTTGCCTGATAGAGAACAATTTCCTAGAATATGCAACTGATTCAGAACTCTTTCTTCTTACATCTTGCAAAACAATCATAGATTCAGTAAAGCTAAACCAGATGATAGGTTAATGTCCTTTATTTATATCCCACTTCAGTTGTATTCATCTTTTCTTTACGGATAAAGCATTCTCACTCTATTGTATGATTTGTAAAATATGTATCTTCAAGTTGTGGGGCTTTTGAATATCTTGTACACAAAGTGTTCTCATACATAAAGTTATAATGGATACAAATATGTTTGGGTAAAATAATGAATATATGCGGCCGAGTGCAGTGGCTCATGCCTATAATCCCACCACTTTGGAATGCTGAGGTGGGCAGATCATAAGGTCAAGAGATCAAGACCATTCTGGACAACATGGTGAAACCCCACCTCTACTAGAAATACAAAAATTAGCTGGGCATGGTAGCATGTGCCTGTAGTCCCAGCTACTCGGGAGGCTGAGGCAGGAGAATTGCTTGAACCCAGGAGGCAGAGGTTGCAGTGAGCCAAGATCGCGCCACTGCACTCCAGCCTGGTGACAGAGTGAGACTCCATTTCAAAACAAATAATAATAATAATAATGAGTATATGCAAAAGTCTTTTCAAACGCAAGGAAACAGCACACATACAAAACAAGTTGAAGAGTTGTAGATAATGGTAATTTTTCAACCTCTTGTCATAAAATGCTTTGGTTCATCCGAACATGGTAAAATATTCACATTAGTTTGATTGATAGATAGATAGATAGATAGATAGATAGATAGATAGATAGATAGATAGAATGAATCTGGCTAAGAATACTGTAGTGTGGTATAAAATAGTGGACAACATTCTCTGCAGTTATAAGGTTGGTACAAATGTAATTGCGATCTTGCCATTCTAATAGAATGCTGAAGATGCCACTTCTTATAACAAATATATTTATATTGTATAGTTTTGAGTTGAAAGATTAAGGTTTTTTTATACCAAAAAGAAGTATCATCTAAAAAAAGTCATATGTTTTCAATAGCTATTATGGCTAAAATATAACTGAAGACAAATGCCTTCTTGTCATATTTAACCTAAGATTGATTGAAGTTATTTCACTTTTTAAAAATCTCAGGTCTATAATGATTTATATGTGATCACTAATTACTTGATGATAAGGTTGGCAAACTCCTTCTTTTCTTTAAAGGCATATGGGTGCTTTCCTAGTTATGCAGCATCTAACTAAGAATCAAATTACTCTCTCTTTTTTTTTTTTTTCTGTTACATGCCTGTTTAGAGACTAAACCTGGTATTTCATGTTTAATACGACCGCCATAAAACCAATTTTCACATCTTTGAATAATGCTCTTTAGTCCAGATCAAATGTAAACCTTGCTTACACACATGCAAACAAACAACAACAAAAACTATTTAATAAAAATGAGTAAAAATTTTAAAAACTATTACCAGAATAAAAATATGAGCTCTAGTTAATTTAGAAACCTGGAGCTAGTTGGTAGAGAGTAAAGATAATGAAAAACATCAAGTTTATAACTTGTGCACAATTATCACTTTTATACATGACTTTGTTTCCTGGTCCATATCATGGAAACAATTGAAACATAAAGAGATATGTTGCAGTTCATTGAAATGAGTTATATACCTTTAATATTAGTTTCTTCTTTAAAAATAGTATAATAAAATTAGGTTGTATATTTTATCTAGATTTTTAATTATTGAACCTTTGGTAAAGTTTCATATTTCAGCTACATTATTTTAATTGATGAATATTATGGCAAATTTGTGTAAAGGAAGTTAGTCACTCAGAACACAAAATATATAGGGGTTTCACCCCTTGACTCAAAAACTATTTTTCTCAATTATTTGCTCTCTTGAAGTATGCCAGTCATTATTTATAAATAATCAAGTAATTTTAATGAGGCAAATACTTTTCTTAAAATTGTTTAAACAGTATCTGGTTAATAGGCTAAAATTATATTACCCAAGAAGGTAATAAGAATCTTGATTATAACTAGTGCTGGATTGAAATTCGTTTTGATAAACAGGTCAACCAGAAGAGTCAAACTCTGTAAAATATTTGAAGAGATTTATTCTGAGCCAAATATGTGTGACCAATGGCTTGTGAAACAGTTCTCAGGAGATCCTCAGAAAATGTGTCCAAAATTGTCAGGCTAAAGTTTGGTTTTATACATTTTAGGTAGACATAAGACATCAATTAGTATATATATGATGTACGTTGGTTCTGTCTGGAAGGGCCAGACAACTGGAAGTTGGGTCTTCCAGGTCAAAGGTGGATCGAACAATTATCTGATTGACAATTGGGTGAAAGAGTTATTATCTAATGTCTGAAGTCAGTAGAAAGGAATGTCTAGGTTATGATAAAGGGTTGTGGAGACCAGGGTTTTGTCATGTAGATGAAGCCTTCAGGTTACAGGATTCAGACACGATATATTGTAAACATTTCTTGTAAGACTTAAAGAGTCTATCAGTCTGAAGTTCTGTGTTGGTGTAAATGCTGGTCAGTGGGACCTGAATTTCAAAAGGGATAAGTGTATAATGAGGCATGTCCTACTTCTGCTTCCCATCATGGCCTGAACTAGTTTTTCAGGTTAATTTTGGAATGCCCCTGGCCAAGAGGAGGATTGCATTCAAATGGTGGTGGTAGGGGTGGGGGCGGGGGGGGTTAGAATTTTATTTTTGGTTTACGTTCTCCCCCTTCTGGCCAAGATTTGCCAGAGGCACCAATGGCTACCACACTTTTATTTTGTCCCAGAGTGTTGCCAAGGTGGCATGGCTGCCTACCCTGGGTCCACCCTGTTTCTTGGTGGAGCCCTATGACCAAAGGACTTAGAGACAAAAGATTTATAGCCAATTTCATTGTTCTAGGCCAGGCAGGAATGGACATGGACAGGCATTAATTGACCCTTAAAATTTTTAAAGTAATGCAAAAGCCAACAAATGTAAACCCAATGGTGAGCTTGAAAGTTGACTTGTCTATCTTTAATTTCTATATATTGAGCTACTATAATCTTGGTTTTATTTATAGGCTTACAGTAATTAGCTGTTAAAAAAAAAAAAAACATTGTTAAAACCTTTTAAGCTAATGAATTTAGAGACCTTCATCGTGCCACAATGCTTTTTGTGATCTTTTAGAAATTAGTCCTAACGTGGCTGATTTAAAAAAAAAAATTCTGTTAATATATATGTATCTGCATAATTCTCATAACTAGGTGTATTATACCCAGGAGGCTTTGCCATGAGGTATCTTTATATCCTCTCAGTAGCAATTTTCTTTTAAACTCTATGGGAAGCAGAAAATACTCAATGGTTGAGGTTGGTGGTAAGGTGCCAGGTAATAACCCAGGAGGCAAAGTTCTTTATTTTACCAGCTGTGTAGGCATTCTGTGTAGCATTCCTTGATTTGAAGGGTCTGAACTAATTCTATCCCTCAAAACTGGCCTTACAATCTCACATGCCCACATCTTCCACAATAGTCCCTGGACTTAGAGAGAGGGTGCTTGAATAGTTTTAGCAGCAGGAAATTTGCAGTGAAAAACAGATCAAGTCAGTGTGATTCTAAATGAGAAAGATTCACAGGCTTTGTTAAATCATCTCTAGTTTTCAGAATATCATGATTCTGTTTTTCTCAGAAGTAAAACTATGAGTGACAAATAACATTCATAATTTGACAAAATATGTGTGCGTCAGAACAGAAAAAGGAACCTATTCTATTAGGTTACCAACTACAAACACAAGGAAAAATTATAACCTGGTTTGCCTTTAGAGTATTATTGTAGTCAAGGAATAATTCATGATTCAATCTGCACTCAAAAACAAAAGTCAGGGCTGGAATCTAGTAACAGGTGTTACAGTTTTCCCTTGAAACAATTTATTTCACTCTAGCCTTCCTTTTTTACTAAAGAGAAATTGTAGTAAGACCAATTTCTGTGCAGAATAAGTTTCAGGCTTATGATACTTGGCCTGATTATTTACATAAAGTGCAGCAAGAAATGATTGGTCATGTGGCTTTTTTCACATTGTCTTTGCTGGAACTTTACCTAAAATATATTATTCTAGTCAAAGCCTTGGCAAAATAGTCAATGTCTCCAATTGTCCTTATTTTTATTTTTATTTAAAGACTCTTAATTCACTTATGCAAATAACTGTATTGTCATAAAACGATGAACATTCACAAATAGTTTCCAAATTTTGGACAGCTCAGAAAGGTTATTTGGCTCCCCAAAACGTATTTTACCAAGTGCTCTAAAGTATAAATAACTCAAAAGAAAAAGATTTCCTTGACTCTTCTTTAACCACAGCAGTAGCATTCCAAAAAAGACATTTGTTCACCTTGGAATTGCCTTTCAAAAGCCAGGCAGCTCTTGTCAGGTGAGAGCTGTTTATCAGGCACAGTAGAATCTAATAGCTTCTCACATAGAGTCAGTCTTAGGGGAAGAAAAGAGGATCCTTGCTCATGTGTATCTCTTACGTGCATCCCCAGGTAGCAAGATCCGATATAAACCATTTTTATTTTATCGTGGAACTCTTCTGGGCACTATTATTTCTATTAGCATAAGATAGTTTCAGTTAACATCTCATAACAAGGTGGTACATGTCCCTCAAGTACAAATTCTTCAGTAGCTGTCATTGGGAAACTACTGGCTTTTGCCATAAGTTTGACTTTTGCCATAAGCCCCAGTAAACATGCCACAAAGAGCTACCAAGTAGATAATTTGTCCCAACCCATGCTACAGCTACTACCCTATATTCTGTGGGCTCAGGCAATCTTACTAGTGTCCATTCAGTATGTCCAGTCAACGTTTCTCAAAGGACAGATTTGCATGCCTTCAGTTTCATGCTACTAGGTAGGGGAGACATTCCCCAGTCAGATATAATATCTATTTTCATAAGACACTTAGGTAAAGGGGTCACAACTACCTTACCTAAAACCTGTTTAAACATCTCAAGTATCATAATCCTATCAATCTTTACATTTTTGTGTTCTAGAAATTTCTCTTCAGAGCATTTTACCCTTTCTGGTAAAAAAAAAAACAACAACAACAACAAAAATATTTGGGTTCCCAGCAGGGGGTTGAGCCAGGGACTCAGATCCTCTTGTTAATCTTGATCTTAATTTGCCTCAGCATTGCTCCCAGGCAATGTCAACGTTCTCATTAGAACATTTGACGTTTGATTTTTCTCAAATTTCTCCAATACGGGGCAAATGCAGAAAACTGATGTGGGGCTCTTGAATGTTGGGGAATCAGCAAAGATTCCCTTTCGTCCACGCAACCTCCGATACTGTTGTAAAGACCTCTGTTTTAATACCATCATTTCTCATTTTATTTATTTCATTTCTTAGTAACCATCTGATATAGTTTGGCTCTGTGTCCCCACTTACATATCATGTTCAATTGTAATTCCAATATTGGGGCAGGAAACTGGTGGAAGGTGATTGGATCATGGGAGCATATTTCCCCGTCACTGTTCTCCTGTTAGTGAATGACATCTCAGGAGTTCTGAGGTTTAAAGGTTGTGGCGCTTCAGCTCTCTCTTTCTCTCTCCTGCTCCACCATGGTGAGATGTGCTTGCTTCCCCTTTACCTTCTGCCATGATTTAAGTTTCTCGAGGCCTCCCAGTCATGTTTCCTGTTAAGCCTGTGGAACTGTGAGTCAATTACACCTACTTTTCTTCATAAATTACCCAGTCTCAGGTAGTTCTTTATAGCAGTGTGACAATGAATAACATGCCCAGAGTGAAAGGTTTCTCGTTCTCCACCTTGCTATTTTTCTCTTTATCCATTTAATTTTATTTATATATTTTTAAATTTATTTTAAAGGTATTCTTAAAATATCCTTTAAAATAGAAAAAAGTTAAATTTCTTTAGAAAAAAACCACTTCCTTGTGTTTTTATAAACTTCACCAAATACACCATACTTTCTTACTATTTTAACTCTTAGAAACCCCAATTCCCAGTGCTGGGGGGGGGGAACTGAGTTTACATAACATGACTAACGCTTTACACTACTGGAGATAATTTTGAGATTAAATTTACCAAATTAATCGTAGCAAATATTGCTAAAGTTGTGTGAACTAAAATGCATCAGAGCTAACTTTTACTAGCCTGAAAAGCACTTACTTTTTCTTAAGCCAGTTGATCAGAACTTTTTCATGTAATTTGGTAGTGAAATATCACTTCCACATGACACGTATAAATATTTAACCATAACATACAGACAGAGGCAGCTCCTATAAGATTTTGCAATTGCCTATTTTCAAAAAAATTATCTTCCTTGCATTAGACTATTTAAAAAAAAGTTACAGAAGTCAACAAAAGTTGAAGGAACAAGTTAGCATCACAGCAAAAGGGATAAAGAACTGAAGTGTACAACAGGAGTTGAACTTCTGAGATATTAAATTGAAACATTTCCAAAAGAAACAGATTATAGAAGTTAAAAGTTAATAAATTCTTGCATTAAGAGTAAGTCAATATTTTAATAAAACCAAGCCCAATTTCTAAAAAGATGTTTTAAAAAGTATAGCCAAATTAATTGTAGAACATTTTAAAATAAATTCCTGTTTTACTAACCTTACTACAACTTAGACCATTTGCAACTTGCTAGGACTTTCTGGTTTGTCCTAAATCCTCCTTAAACCAGTCATGTCTTTTTAGGACAAAAATTTGCCATACAAGATTCTGTCTCACACAAAGTCATTTTTCTTACAAAATCACTCTCTCTCTTTTTATATACATCTATATATGCACACACACACAGACACACACAGGTTTTTATATATGTATAACTGTATATATATATATATAACTACATATAACTGTATATATAACTATATAACACTATATATATATCTATGTCTATCTATCTATATATAACTTTTTTATGTCTTTTATTTCCTGGTTCCCTTTACCTTGTTTTATTTATAACCTTTAAGTAAAACAATATTTATTTACATTTTAGTAAGTATATATATTTTTGGAAAATGTTTTCCTATACTATATTTTTTTTAAATTGAAAATTACCCAGACATTTGATGAATATCTATTATTCAATGTGATGTAACTTTAGATTCTAAATTATGACATTTGTTTCTAAGCATTTATTTTATTACATTTACCTGATTGATATATTTATTTTTAGTATTTTACCTAGATTACTAAGAAAACTGTGATAGTCATTATTTAAAGGTATCTTCTTGTTAACCATTTTTATAGCCTATGAATTTCAGATGTCTGCCTCAGTAAGAAACTTAAGGGTAAATATTTGGAAATTTTTACTGATAACTCAGAACTTAGCTGTTTTCATTAAACCAGCAATATTAAATAGCTTATCTATCAATAACTACACAAGCAAAGATCATTCTGTTTTGGGCTGGTTTTATAGTTTTATAACCCTTACGCTAAATTTGACACTTTATTGTATTTGGCAAGGATAAGTAGGAAACTGCTTTATCAAGAAGTTGAAAAAAAATGCTGACAATTTTTAGGACACTTCTAATATTATGTTACCAATAATAATTTTAAAGCTAGCTCATTTGTTAAAGATTTTACTTAAGTCACATAAACTTGAAAAGCCTTTGGGCTTATTACTTACTTAATTTATGAGTACTCCTTAACTTTAGGCCAATTTGGTACCTTGTGGCCATAATACATAACAAAGTGTATGTACATACACTTAGACAGTTATGCATACTCATACAAATATCCTATAGCTTATACTTCAGAACTCAAGGCATGAGATATTAATACACACTCACCAGTTTACAAAATAAATAAAGGAAAAAAACAGATTGATCCAAACAGTGTTTTTTTTGGTTTTGTTTTGTTTTTTGTTTTTTTTTTTTGAGTCTCGCTCTGTCGCCCAGGCTGGAGTGCAGTGGCCTGATCTCAGCTCACCACAAGCTCCGCCTCCCGGGTTCACGCCATTCTCCTGCCTCAGCCTCCCGAGTAGCTGGGACTACAGGCACCCGCCACCATGCCCGGCTAATTTTTTGTATTTGTAGTAGAGACGGGGTTTCACCACGTTAGCCAGGATGGTCTCGATCTCCCGACCATGTGATCCGCCTGCTTCGGCCTCCCAAAGTGCTGGGATTACAGGTGTGAGCCACTGCATCTGGCCCAAGCAGTGGTTTTTATCTCTGTGTAAAAGTAACAGCAGATTTAAAGAAGGCAGAAAAGGAAGGAAGGCAGGGAGGGAGGAGAAAGAAAGAACTTAGCTCTGCAGTTGTAGGTCTACCTTTGGGTTCTGAATTTTTCTTTGATTTAATTCGCCATCAGTTTAAAATGTGTATGATAGGCCATAATATGCAACCAACAGGAGTACTAAGAAGCCTGGCATGATCTTGAACTTTTCTATTTATATTAGCACTTGCACATAGAGGCACCCTAAAACCAATGGGATGCCCAAATGAGGTTCATTATCTTTGTTGTTCCTCATTCTTAGATTATTTCTTTCCCACTATTTTTTTTTTTTCTTAAGAGGAACTGACCTTTGTCCTCGGATTTTTTGCATGTGGTGGATGGGTGTGTGCTGAGTGTGAGCAGGACTCCACAGTGTGTGAGCACTGAGTTATTTACACCCTCTTCAATGTCTCAGTTTCTCTCTCCAGAAATCCATCACCTCTGAGAGGGCTCAAAACATAGAGGTCCACCCTCCAGACTCTCCCACTTGGCCCTCTGGTCACCCAGAGACAACTTTTAGCTGACAGGAGGGAAATGTCCTTTCTCTTCCGAACTATGGAGCTCCCTCCCACATATATCTCTGAAAGTGACAGTTCAGTTCCTCACACAGATGCACAGACAGGACAACTCAGCTTAATATTGGGAGAAAAAGCAATGGAGGAGACCCCTTAGAATGCACCCCCAAACATGAAACCAAATAAGGTACCCAAAAGAGGGTAATTCCCCTTGTTTTTAGAAAAGGGCAGTGAAGAAAACCCTTTAGAATGCACCTCCGAACTAGGATTAGGATCCCAACAACCAAACTAGAATAAGATACTAAGCAACAACTTCCTAAGAGGAAAAAGTAAAACCAGCTCAGAATAAATCAAGGACCATCAACCAAATGGGAGGTTTGGGGCTCGGGCAGACTTGCCATTTCCACCAATGAAGAAGCTTGAGACTGGGGAGGCTTTCAGTGGGCCCTGGCTTGGAACTTAGCTCTGAGTTTGGGCAACTTCGTCAGGGTCCAGATCTTCTCTGATGCCCCATATTGGGTGCTGAATTATTGTCAATGGAAAGAGTCAAGCTCTGTAAAATATTTGAAGAGATTTATTCTGAACCAAATGCGAGAGAGCAATGGACCATGACACAGCCCTCAGGAGAGCCTCAGAACACTTGCCCGAGGTGGTCAGGCTACCACTTGGTTTTATAAATATTAAGTATATATATGATATCAATCAATACATCTAAGATGTATGTTGGTTTGGTCCATAAAGGTGGGACAATTGGAAGTGGAGGGCTTCCAGGTTATAAGCAGTTCAAAGATTTTCTGACTGGCAATCGACTGAAAGAGTTATTATCTAAAGACCTGGAATCCGTAGAAAGCAATGTCTGGGTTATGATAAGGGTTTGTGAAGACCAAAGTTTTATCATGCAGGTGAAGCCTTCAGGTAGCAGGCTTCAGAGAGTACAGATTATAAATATTTCTTGTAAGACTTAAAAAGTCTATCAGTCTTAAGGTCTGTGCTGATGTGAATGCTGGTCAGTGGGACCTGAATTTCAAAAGGGAGAAACGTATGATGAGGCACGTCTGACTCCCTCTTCCCATCATGGCCTGAACTAGTTTTTCTGGTTAACTTGGAAATGCCCTTGGAAAAGAGGAGAGGCTCATTCAGATGGTTGGGGAACTTAAAATATTATTTTTGATTTACAATTTCATTTATTGCTTTGTATATCAATTTACACAATAATTTTAAAAATTATCTGCATTATTCTGTCAATGTATTTGTTTTAAACATGTGTTGGAATTTGGTATTATTGTAGGATACCTGGTTTCTCCTGAATTATAACATTTTGTCCACAGGCTTGTTTCTTAAATCAAATATCCCTGTCGTTGCAGACGAAGCGTATCGTCTTCACATCCTCACTATTTGTAAATTATATGCTGTTGCTTAGATAGTTGATAATTGCCTCAGCTCCATCATCTGCTATGCATGAATTCAAAATTATTGCATAATTTGTATGAAAATAAAATAATTACTAAAAAATTTGTAAGTAATGTATATGCAGAAGTATTACTATTACTGTATGTGTGTGTGAGAGAGAAACAAAATGCTGCAGAGTTATTCACAATGGGGATTCAACCTAGCCTAATTTTTGCCTTACAAGTATGATGTTTTTTTGGTTGTTCTTATCTTCCCTTGGAAGTAGCTAAGCTCCAGATTTTTATATCTCACTGCTACTTTGATGTACTCTACATTCTCTAGGGGAAGCATTCCAAATATTTAACATGGCAAGGGTTCTGACCAGTGATAGCAGACACTGGCTGCAAGCAATCACAATGATCAAACAATGGAACATCAGCCTTGGAGGTATGAAAACAACTCCCTCTGTATATATGTAAGAGATGGTGATTATATCCTGGCCAGCTCCACTCTAACAGACTAGTATGACAATCTCCCATCTGCTGTCACCGTTGATTGCTAATGGCTCACACAGCGATCTCCTTCCTTAGAGAATTGTCCTCTGCTAATGGAAGACCCCTCCTTTACTGGAAAGCTTTGAATTATTATTTCTTTTTTTTTTTTCTGGTACATTTAATGTTTTTCATATTATCTATTATGTTGGTACAAAAGTAACTGTGGTTTCAGACCATGAATTTTAATTTATTATAACTAGGCATAAACACACCTTTATCAATCAAAATAGGAGCCATTACAATTAACACATTTTTTGCCAATAAGTTTGTTTATTCCTGTAGCATAAAAATCTATGCTTTGGGATTTGATGAACTCTTGGAAAGCATTTTCTGCATCTTGATGGTTGTGGTAGTGTTTTCTCTGCAAAAAGTTGTCGAGATGTTTGAAGAAGTGGTAGTCAGTTGGCGAGAGGTCAGGTGAACATGGCAGGTGAGACAAAACTTCCTAGTCCAATTCGTTCAACTTTTGAAGTGTTGGTTGTGCAACATGTGGTCGGGAGTTGTCATGGCCCATGTCATGGGCCCTTTCTGTTGACCAATGCCGGCTGCAGGTGATGCAGTTTTCAATGTGTCTCACTGATTTGCTGAGCATACTTCTCAGATGTAATGGTTTTGCCATGATTCAGAAAGTTATTGTGGATCAGACCAGCAGCAGACCACCAGTGACCATGACCTTTTTTGCTGTAAGTTTGGCATTGGCAAATGCTTTGGAGTTTCTTCTTGGTCCATCGACTGAACTGGTAATCACCTGTTGTCATATAAAATCCATTTTTTATCACACATCACAATTATATCAAGAAATGGTTTGTTATTGCGTAGAATAAGAGAAGACACTTCAAAATGAAGATTTTATTTTATTTTATTTTATTTTTGCTCAACTCATGAGGTACCCACTTATCAAACTTTTTCACCTTTCCACTGTGATTCAAATGCCGAATGACTGTAGCATGGTCAACATTGAGTTCTTCGGCAACTTCTCATATAGTTGTGAGAGGATCAGCTTCAATGATTGATCTCAATTGGTTGTTGTTAAGTCCCTATGACTGGCCACGATGCTGTTCATCTTCAAGGCTCTCATCTCCTTGGCAAAACTTCTTGAACCACCACTGCACTGTACGTTCATTAACAGTTCCTGGGCCAAATGTGTTGTTCCTGTTGCAAATTCTTTCCACTGCTTTATGACTCATTTTGAACTCTAATAAGAAAGTTGCTCAAATTTATTTTTTGCCTAACAACATTTCCGTAATCTAAGATAAACATAAAATAAATAGCAGGTAATAAGTCATTAGCCAAAAAACATAAAGCAATAAATGCCCACTTAAATGATGTTTAACATAACAACATTTATTTAGGAATGTATTCCAATATCAAATGACAAATTCCAACCATGCGAAAAACTACTATTACTTTTGCACCATCCTAATAGTTTTCCTTCTGTGGATTTTGGTAGTTTATATATTTTAAGAAATTGGTCCATTTTCATCTAAATATCAAGTGTAGATATAGTTTTTTATAGTATTCCTTTAATTTTTAAATGTTGGTGCAGTAAGTATTGATGACTTTTCTTTCATTTATGCTTTTGGTACTTTTGTTTCCTTGACTGTTCTGCTCAAGAGTTTAATCAATTTCATTGATATATTAAAATCAATGTCATGTAATTGATTTGCTCTATTGTTCTGTTTTCCATATGAGGAATCCTCAACCCCCAGGCCACCTACCACACAGCAGGGGCTGAGCGAGCATTACCGCCTGAGCTCCGCCTCCTGTCAGATCAGTCATGTAGCATTAGATTCTCATAGGAGCCTGAACCCTGTTGTGAACTGCGCAGGTGAGGGATCTAGGTTGCACTCTCCTTATGAGAATCTAATGCCTGATGATCTGAGGTGGAACAGTTTCATCCCGTAACCATCCTCCCAACCCCCAACCGTCTGTGGAAAAATTGTCTTCTATGAAACTGGTCCCTGTTGCCAAAAAGTTTGGGGACTGCTGTTCTGTACCACTAATATCTGCTCTAACATTTGTTGTTTCTTTTTTTCCTGCTTGCTTTAGGTGTTATTTGCTTTTTTTCTAGTTTTGTAAGATGGAATCTTAGGGTACAGCTTTTAATTGATTCTTCTCTATCTATGAATTTAGCACTTTTTAAAAAAATATAAAGGCTGCTTTATCTCAGCATCCCACAAATTTTCTTAAATTTTATTTTAGTTTAGTTTTTAGAACTTTTGCTTCCACCCATCATTTATGTGAAAGTATATCATTTAATCTCCTTGGAGGATGCATTTCAGCCATCTTTCCTTATTGATTTCTAGAATAATTACACAGTGGCCTGAGAACATATATTTTATAATGTTTTTAAAAAATCATTAAACTGTATTTTATGGTATAGAATATGATCTATCCCAGTGAATGTTTTATGTGTGCTTAAGAACGATGTGTTTTATGCAGCTGTTGGATGGAGCATCTTATAAATGTCAATAGATCAAGTCTCTCCATAGTGTTTTTCAGGTAAACTGTACCTTTACTGATTTTCTGCCTGTGTGATCTGCCAGTAACTGACAGAGGGGTATTGAAGTCTCTAACTAAAGTAGTGGCTGTCTATTTTTCTTTTCATTTAATATATTTTGCATCATGTATTTTGACACTCTTTTTTTAAGTGCATTACCACTTATATTGTTTTGTCCTTTTGGAAAATTGACCCTTTCATCATTATATAATTCTCCTCATTATCACTGATGATTCTTTTTGTTCTGAAGGTAGCTTTGTCTAAAATCAGTGTAGCTACTCCAGATTTCTTTTGATTCATGTTAGTATAGCATATCTTTTACCTTGACATTACCTTTTTAGCATACTTTTATCAATGAAAAATTTACATTAATTTATTTTAATCATTTTAATATATAAAATTCAGTGGCTTTTATTACATTCACAACCATACTTAGTGTAATATTTTAAAGATTTATTCATGTTTTTTCAAGTATCAGTATTTAGTTCATTCCTTTTTATGGCCAAATAATATTCTATGGTATATCTATAGAATATTAGGTTTCTTCATCATTTGATGGATATTTTTATTGTTTTCATTTTTGACTATTGAGATTAGTGTTGCTATGAGCATTCATGTACAAGTTTTTGTGTGAATGTTCATTTTAAATTCTTTGTGCATAGATCTGGAAGTGGAATTGTCCAGTTATGTGGTAATTCTATGTTCTAATATTTGAGGAACTGTCAAACTTTTTCCACAATGATGAAACCATTTCACATTTTCACCAGAAATGTATGTGTTCCAATTTCACTGCAGCCTCACAAACACTTATTTTCTGTTTATTATTATTATTATTAAAGTTATTATTATTACAACCTTCCTATTGGATATGAAGTTGTCCTATTGGACATGGATTTGCTATTTATTACCCTGAGGACTAATCAAACAGCATTTTTTTCATGTGCTTGTTAGCTATTTGTATATCTTTTCTGAATAAATTTCTAGCCCAACTCTGTCCATTTCATAATTGGGTTCTTTGTCTTTTAGGTGTTGAGTTATAGGTTTTATGTATTCTCAACACTAGAATATTATCAGGTACATAATTTTCAAATGTTCTTACAGTTTTGATCTTTCTTCATCCAAGTTCTCATATGTTGTTTACCTTTTTTATTAGAATACCTAATGTATTATAAATAGCTGTTTTAAATTTTCTGTCCAATAATTTTAACATCTGTGTCATATCTGAGTCTGGTTGTGATTCTTACTTTCTGTCCTCTTAATCATAATCATTTTTTTTTTCTTTTTGCCTTTTGTTGCGCATTGTGATTTGCCAGGACAAAGCATACAGATTGTCCTGCTCTAATTTATTGTCCTGCTGATAAATTACAGCAGGATAATCTGTATTAACTAATAGAAACTGAGGAAATAGGACTTTATTGTGAGATTAGAAGTTGGTTTGTGTTTAACGTGTATTGTAGGTATGGGTATCAGAGTCTCTAAGATCTTCTAATGTCAGTTTTGTTTTGTTTTTTCAACTTTCTTGAGTCTTTCCTATCTACTGATTTTAGAAGTATCCATGCTCTTTCTAGTCAAATCCACTGTTTTAATAACTGGAGCCCTGTTGTTGTGGTGATAAAGTATGGTGGAGAAGAGTGTTCTAGAATATTCTGATTAACTCTCTATCTTTTGGTGGTCCTCAGTCCTAGGGACTTTATCAGATTTTCTGTCGCTACTTCACTTACATAGTGTGTGTCCCTTGCTTCCTACTCTTTTAGCCAGGCACAGTGTTCCCAATACCTTTTTCAGAGCCCTATCCTCTGTTGAATATTTTTCTCCCACTCACAGGAGACGGGAACTCTAGAAGGGGCTGGAGTGGGAAGAAATCTCCTGCAGTCATTGGGATGGGGTTTCAAAAGTATGCTCTGGTGAAGCTGGTGAAATCTTTTCTCCTAGATTGTAAGCTTTGGCTCTAGAGAAAGGGTCTGGGCATGCTTCACAATGGTTGCTATTCCTTATCCTCTGCCAGAGTCACAAAAGGCACATTCTCTGTTTTTCAGCATGACAACCTGGTAGGATTCTTGGAGGGAATGCCCAGGAAAATGTGAGAACTTCTCTAACATCATGACTTGTAGAAGTTCCTCATTTGAAAACTCAGCCTTCACCTATTTGTCAATTACTATTTAAGCGTTCCTACCAGTTTATTGCTCCAGTAGCTTCCAATTCAGATAAGCAGATCTCAACAGCTGGGTCTCTATGGGTGCACCTGCCTCTCTGGATTTCAGGGTGATAATTTATCCCACAACCGTGTTCCTCTGATTGGTTTAAGAAAAAGTAGTAAGTTTACAGTTTGTTCAGCTGTTTCTTCTTGTAATGATGAAAGAGGCAGCTTCCAAGGTCTTTACATGTTGTTGCTGACATCAGAACTCTTAAGCTATTTTTCAAGCATAACACTTCTCTCTTTGGAAGATATACTTTCTGCCAAATCCTAGGGAGCCTATGTTAATTCCCTAGCTGGGTATTTTCAGAGCCTCCATACACTAAATACTTCTACTACCATTGTATAGCCTGGATCAAAGGCCGCAAAAGGTAGAGCAGCTGGCCTGTGACATGGAGCTGTTGCGTTGCTTAATCTTGCCTTGTAACTGTGTGAAACCAGCAGCTTTCAGAGTCTGTGAAACAGTGGACTGAAGCTATATTCCGAAGTATGATGTGTGTTGTCTCCAAAATAAACAAAGTTCCACCAAACTCTGTGTCTTTTTATTATCAGTATAAGGTATGAGGTACAGCATCTTAACTTTTATATCGAACCGATGTGTTGACTTGCCCTGGAAAACTGGAGTTTTGTGTCCTCCACCAAATATGGGGCTTCTCTCCTACTCTCTTTCATCAATATATTAATTAGCATGATGTTCTTTGGAAGGTCACCATGATTCAGATGACTTTATACCATATGAGTACCGAGAGTGGTATAATAAATATACCCTTGCATCCAGGCATCAAATATATATATATATTTTACCATGTAATAGCAACCTGTTTTTTATTTCCCCTCCTCATGTGTACTGAGAACAAAGTATTTAATAAAGTGATAGCTGTATGCCAAGTATCTGAAGCCAGGCTCACCTGCTCTGCTACGCATACAACATGCAGTACGGCAAGTGCAATCAAGATATGACCTGTTTACATTCATTGTTGTCCACACTATTGAGCATGATCCATTGTTTCTGGAGTGTCCACAGAGGTAAATTAAACATGGTTGTGATAAAATAGTCTCTCTCTTCATTTAAAAAATATTTGAAGGGATATTTTGTGACCTTTGTGTTGATTTATTATCATGGGTGTGTGTGTATGGGGATTTAATGGGCTTTCACTTGATATTTTTTAAGATAACAACTTTTATTTTATGGGGCGACAAATCAATGGGTGGCTTCTACCAGCCACTAGACAGATGTATTCCTTTATATTTTAAAATTAAAAGAACTGTAGGGTAGTTGCTTTAGTTTTTTTCTTACTGTTGCAATAACTTAATTTGAAGCTTAAAGCAACAACATATTTTCTGGAAGTCAGAAATACAAAATGGGTACTATGGGGCTAAAATCAAGGTGTTGACATCAAAATAATTTCCTTTTGAGACTTTGGGAAGAATATTTTCTTGCTGTCTTCAGCTTCCAGAAGATACTACATTCCTGCACATGGGTTCCCGCATCACTTTCACCGCTGTTTCCATTGTCACATCTTCTTTGTCTCTTACTTTCCTGCTTCATCTTTATGTATAAGGCCCTTTTTGATCATGCTGAGCTCAGGTGGATAATCCAGGATAATTTTTTCGTTAAAAACTGTAATTTAATCAGTTCTAAGTCCCTCTTTCCATGCAAGGTAATCTTACAGCAGGTAGCTCGTCAGGTATAAGCAGAGCAGGAAGGGGCTCCAAATAAAATAAATCAAGTGAGTTATCCGGCCAAATATAATGAATAAAGCCTAACATTATCACTTGCAGAAGCTGTATCATCTATTATTCAACACTGATATATAGAAGGCTTGGTTTCTCCATTTGGTTTAATAGAGATCTTTATTAAGTCCATGCTTTAAGTAGCCATCTATAAACAACTGGTACCAACTGCGGGTATCTTTGCCACAATATTTAAGTCATGAGTGAGTACCTTATTGTCAGTAGTTTACCATGTAGACAATCGTTATATTCTACTTTTTTTTTTTTTTTTTTTTTTGAGACAGAGTCTCGCTGTCTCGCTCAGGCCAAAGTACAGTGGCGCAATCTTGGCTCACTGCAAGCTCCGCCTCGCGAGTTCACGCCATTCTCCTGCCTCGGCCTCCCGAGTAGCTGGGACTACAGGCGCCCGCCACCGTGCCCAGCTATTTTTTTTTTTTTTTTTCTTAAGTAGAGACAGGGTTTCACCATGTTAGCCAGGATGGTCTCGATCTCCAGACCTCGTGATCCGCCCGCTTCAGCCTCCCAAAGTGCTGGGATTACAGGCGTGAGCCACCACGCCCGGCCTGTATTTTACATTCTTAACATCCTCTCCTAAATGTTTCCCTAGATCCTGTCTGTATATACTAAATAGGCTCAGATATTTTTTTGTTGACTTGGTAATTTCTTCCTAGAGAAGAGTTTATTTTTATTCTCTGACTAAACTGAGCTACAGGCACTGGATTGCAACAAGAAGGGAGGAAAACTGATGGATCTTTTGGAGAAAAACATCATTTATAAGGCACTTGCTTCTAGTGAGATTATTTTATGGTTCATAGTCAAAGAGTGACTATTCTCCCACAACAAGGGAGAAGAAAATATTTCAGGGAAATGTGGAGATTCAACATTTTCACGTATCAAAGTGTCCCGTAAGCTTCCAACTGGATAATGTGTGGAAGCAAGACAAAAGTATACCCTTAGCCTTCTACCAAAAAAAAAAAATTATTTACACGTTAATATTTCAAATTAATATAAAATTAACAACAATATCAGGCAATACTCTAAATAAAAATATTTTGATTAAGAGGTAAAGTATCCAGTTGATATAAGTCTTCAGATTGAAGAGTTCTGATTTCTAAGAAAAAAGAAAGGCACCTAAAGAGATGAAAATAGAATGGGTTTTACAGGTAATAATGATGAAGCTCAGATAAAGGTATTATATAAAATAAGTAAAATTCATAAATAAATAAACTGCAACAGTAAAGGTGAACAACATATGGGATAATGTAAGGAACAAAATTGCCAGTGAGGCAATTCAGAAGGGTTAAATAGAAAACAACTATAAAATCTCTCTCAGAATAAAGGAACAGAAGTAACAAATTCAAAAAGTGGGAAAAAAGTTGAAAGAAGTAGAGAACAGTGAATCAATATCAAGCTTAATTCTAAATTTCTAAGGTGGATACCAGAATAATTTGAATTGATATTTAAATATTGTATTTGACATCATAGAAGAACACATTTTCACAATGGAAATAAGAGGACCATGCTCATGAAGATATTAAACTCTTTTAAAATATTATTTAAAAATAATTTCAAACTTAGAAGTTCATAAAGTGAGACTTGTAAGTAGAACACCATACACTCTTTACAAACTTAAGTATTGTTAAGGATCCCCTATCCTGCTTCTCTTTCTTCCCCTTCTTTTCATTCCTGCCTTCATCCCCTGATATGGTTTGGCTGTGTCGCCATCCAAATCTCATCTTGAATTCCCATGTGTTGTAGGAGGAACCAGGTAGGAAGTAACTGAATCATGTAGGCAGGTTTTTCCTGTGCTGTTCTCATAATAGTGAATAAGTCTCTTGAGATCTCATGGTTATTATTAGGGGGAGTTCTCCTGCACAAGCTTTTTATGCTTGCCGCCATCCATGTAAGACGTGACTTGCTTCTCCTTGTCTTCTGCCATGATCGTGAGGCTTCCCCAGCCACGTGGAACTGTAAGTCCAGTTAAACCTCCTTCCTTTGTAAATTGTCCAGTCTTGGGTATGTTTTTATCAGCAGCATGAAAATGAACTAATACAGTAAATTTGTACCAGTAGAGTGAGATGCTGCTAAAAAGATACCTAAAAATGTGGAAGCAACATTGGAACTGGGTAACAGGCAGAGGTTGGAACAGTTTGGAGGGCTCAGAAGAAGACAGAACAATGTGAGAAAGTTTGAAACTTTCTAGAGATTTGTTGAATGGCTTTGAACAAAAGCTTGATAGCGATATGAACAGTAAAGTCCAGTCTGAGGTGGTCTCAGATGGAGGTGAGGAACTTGGGGACTGGGGCAAAGGTGCTAGCTTCCATTAAGGAAAGTAACTTATAAAAACAACATACATTATAAAAACCATTAGAAATTAACATTTATTTAAATTTAGTTGAGATATAGATCTTATTCAGTTTTCAGCAACTTTTTTACATACACATTTGTATGCGTGTGTGTGTGTGTGTGTATGTGTGGTCTGTGTGTGTGTATGGTTCTATAAAGTTTCATCACATATGTAGATTTAAATTGTCCCATCACAACACAGAAACACACTTCTGTTATCTCTCCATCCTCACCTTACTCCCGTAACCCTAAATCCTAGTAACCAGTTATTTATTCTTTATCACTAAAATGTTGCTACTGTGAGAATGCTACATACATGAAATCGCACAGTATTTAACCCTTCAAAATTTTTCACCTAGTATAATGTCCTTAAGATCCATGCAGGGTGTTCCATATGTCCATAGTTTGTTTCTTTAACAAATCTGACAGAAAGAAAAGTGTCAAAGAAGGGAAAATGAAATAAAAGGACATAAATCTTTACCAGTTAAAGTTATTTTTTTTTTATGTTTGCCAAATTTCAAAATTGTGTGATGATGTCTGTATGTTGCGAGAGTTCCTCCTAGGATCTTGACAATTACAGACATCTTTCTCTCGCCTTTTATTTTTTTGCAGAAAACTGAGAGCTGTTCCTATGTAGATCATTGTAACTATGATTTGCCTAAATTAGAATTAATCTGATTTCACTCAGTGTTAAATGGCAAAGTTTTACCGATTGTAAAATGGCCACCGATGTGGAAAGATGTATGATCCTTTAAATTGATTACCAAGAAAAGTAAATTAAAACAATAAAAAATAAAGAACATTGATCTAAAACAAATGCCAACTCTGAACATCTTTAGGAGATAATACCTGAGATAAAACTTTTCCATTTTTCTTTACTTTGTCCATTATTTGTTTATTTAAAATTTTTCTTAGCTTACTGAATTAAACTTATCTACTCTCAGTAGTTCTAAAATTAATTTAAAAATCTAGAAAAATCTAGGTGAGTTAGATTTTTCCTTGGAGAGTTTCAGTTATCACAGTAGTTATGAATGCTGTCTAAAGATAGAATAGCTGCTAGAAACTTTCAAGAGAGTCACACTATGATTTAACAATAAAACTGCTTTTGAGTGAGACTAAGCTTACCTACTTATCAGGCTGAAATATTGCAACAGTTGCCACGGGAACTGTACATGCACATAGGCAAAAGAAAAAGGGTTATCTGCTGCTAATTAGCTGAACCACATATTTCTTCTTCCTTCATTTTTTTCTAATTAATTCTTTTGTTTTAATTTTCTAAGTGCATAAAGAATAAGGTTTGTGGATTTTGTGATCTCAACACAGGGGATAAGTCCACTGAAATCACCAATGCATTGTCCTGTTGTATTTAATAATATAATATATAGCTAATACATATTTAAATGTATTAATTTAATAAGCATTGGTTTAAAAAATCCCTACAGCATAATATAAAATCCAATATTTTTCTTATTCACTATTACCATTATATAATCATATGGACATTTTTTCTGCACTGTTTTAATGAATAAATAATGGCTAATTCTTGTTATTGTTTCTGATTTAGTTGAAATAATAGGCAACACCAAATTTCTATGACAAAAATATCTGAAACAATCATCAAAACATTTGTATAACTAAAATATTAATTTGCATGAACCAAAATATTTAATCTGCAGTGTTATGAGACTGAATACCTAGGACAAACTTGAATAAATTTAACTTAATCCTATTTATTTCCATTCAGCATCATTTTAAATTTAGAAAAATAGTAAAACTTCAATCAAAACAGGAGCCAATTATATTTTGTGCCAGATTACTCTCTCTGTTTTATTCTGTGATAAGAGGATTTATTTTAGTGTCACTTTCAAAATCATCTTGCTTTGTCATACTTTCATTTGTTAGAGAAGCATTTATTATGATGCATCAAAGTTAACACTATGACAATTACTTATTTAAATTGTTTGTTCCCAGAAGACAGTTTAAATGGCTTTGATGATTCCCATTGAGCTACAATTAAGCATGGTAATTGTGTTATATTTTGTTCTATAATGATATAGCTTCCCAAACCTGAAAGATACCGTATAAATTAGGAATGGGCATTATAGCTGATAGCATATAAAAACTCTTCAACCTAAGAATTATTAAGATTCTTAATATTTGATAAAGAAAAGAGTAAAATTATTATTTAGTATGCTATTGCCAAATATCAAAGTTAACGGAAGAGGCATAGACATTTAGCAGGATTACTTTGATTTCTGTCTTTATCATTCTTAATTTCTGCTCCCTCTCCCTCCATACTCATCTTACACAGCATTGCATTGCAAGACTCTGTCTCCAATTTTATCTGTTCTTTACAGGATTTTCTTCTTTTGTTATATTTCACACACCCAGAATTTTGCTGCTATTTCTTGTGTGATGAATTACACATTTACTTATCTTTTCCTCTTCAGCTCTAAATCCATATATCCACTACTCTAGTAGATACCCTCTCCTATACTTTTACAAATGCCTTAAAAACTCCTGGTTTCTCTTCCCTCAAATATAACCCTTTGCATTCATCCTGCTAAAAACAACAAAAATCAAACCCTGAAGATTAATCTCCCTAAAAATAGGTCACATGTTACCTATTTAAAACTGCCATAAATCTCCATAACCTTAAATTTAAATAGCTATATCAATAAAGCATTTAACAGCCTATACTAGCTACTTCCAACCCAACCACTGAAGATTTTTTCTAATGGTTTTCTATAAATCCAATGAACATGCTAGCAAAAACATTATCATTTATCTATGATTCAGGTACATGTTGCTGTTACTTCATTTTATTTTGACTGTTAATGCATAATAGCTTGCCCTTGATATTTTTTTCTGATTATTTTGCCAACTAAATTTTGCTTTTATCTGAGCTGCAACTTGAAATTTACAGATATAATGTAATTCCTCCCAGTTTTATGTTTCATCTTTCTTCCCTGAAAAAAAGTTATAGTATACAATCTTATTATGTCATTATATAAAGTTTTCCATACTTTTTAGTAAAAAAAAGCTAGAAAATGATATAAATTGAACTTAAGTAATTTATATAATATACTCATAACAACATGCATATAAATATATAGAGTGTGTTATACATTGTGTTAGAGCATGTGCATGAATTTGAAATTAGCAAAAATTGAAAATACAGGATACATGGAATCTTCCATTCATCAAATCAGAATATTTACACCAGTACTCCTTTGGACTGTTTTTTTTTCTGTTACTCCTATTGCTATTATGTAAATTAACTTTATATTTTCCTAGATTCTGCTTTTAACCATATTTCTGAATTTTAGTTTTTACCTTTTTTTTTACAAATTTTAATGAGTTGTTTTAATGAGTTGTTTTACAAATTTTAATGAGTTGTTTTAAGGAGTTGTTTTAATCAACTCCTTTAAATTATTAATATTCCTCCTTTAAATTAAATTAGCTCCTTGAAATTATTAATTAAATTATTAATATTGTGAATTCATCACAAACTAGAGATCAGATTATTTAGGTCTTTATATGTTATATTTGATTCTTAATTGGCAATATTAATAATTTAAAGGAATTGATTAAAACAACTACCCTTTTTAAGCTCATTTTAACTTATTTTATATATATATGTAATTACAATAGAAAGTTATTTGTTTGCATCATGGTAAGTCACTTTTAAAATTTTCTGAAAGATTTAGTATTTAACCTACACATTTTAGTGTTATTTTCTAAACTTTTGAAATGTAATTTAAATATAAGATTCAATTTTAAAGTTTATAATTTGATGAATTTTGGCATATATTTCAATTTGTGAAGCCTCATTTTGAAATATATAGGGTTTAAGTGAGTGTGGGCACTAAATGGTTATTGTTGCTAAAATACAGAGCAGCAGAGCCAAACGCCAAATACATAAGCACTTGTCCACTGCTGTGAAAGAGAGTGAGCACAAGATAGGCCAATTCGATTCCTGCTGTTTTTGAACATATTTTCTGTTTGCTCACATTCAAACTCTTGTTTGTCTTTCTCCCAGTGTTAGAATCCTCCTACAACAATACATAACTGTCAAAATGCTCCCAATTTGTCAATGTCTAAATCAAATCACGGCTCGTCCTTGGAGTCCTCCTTTATGTCCTCCTAAAGATGTTCTGTCATCCATCTTTTTAACTCCCATCGTGTGTAAGCTGGCTTTTTTTTTTTTTTTTTTTTTTTTTTTTTTTTGGATTTAACCAACATGATTTTTGGAGGCAACAGTGGATAGAAAAAGAATTTAGGAAGTAGCCATAAAAGAACACATATTTGTTTGTATTATTCATGTAAATAAATACATGAATCAGTGTATTAGTCAGCTCAGGATGCCATAACAAAATGCCACAAGCTGGATGGCTAGAACAAGAGGTGTTTATTTTAACACAGGAAAGCAGGCTAGAATGCCATGATTTAAGTGACAGCATTAGGTATCTAGTGAGGGCTCTCTCCCTGGCTTGCTGAGGGCCACCTTCTCTTTGTGTCCTCTCATGACCTCTTATCTGTGCATGCAGAGGAAGAGAGAGGGCCCTGGTCTGTATTCTCTTCCACTTCTTATAAGCACAACAGTTCTATCTATTAGAGTCCCACTTTTATGACCACATTTGACCTTAATTACCTCCTTAAAGTTCCTGTCTTCAAAACCAGTCACATTGGGGGTTATTCAACGTAAGAATTTTGTACGTTAATTTTAGGTGCGTATAACTCAGTCCATAACTGTCAGCAATGGGTTTACCTCACTATGTACTTACATTTTTGGTTTACAAATACGTAATTTTATTAAATTAACTTTTTCTAATTAGAGAGCCATCAAACCAGAACAATATTTCCTGTTTATAACATGACTTATCATTCTGTGTAGCAAACCTTTCCAAATACACTTTGTAGCATGTCCGTTGAAACCATATCACATCTACTTAGCCAATGTATTAGCTGAGACCACTGATAATTAAAACATGTCCTATGGAATCTAGAATGTAAGGTAATACTGGTGTCCAGGAAATAATATTTTAAAAAATGTGTTTACTTTTTAAAATCGACATATAAAATTTGACGTATTTATTGTGTACAACATGATGTTTTGCAGTATTCTTACAGTGAGAAAAATTAATGCCCAGTATCTTTGCATTTTTCAAGAATATCATGTTCTGTCATTAACTATAGTCACCATGCTGTACAGTAGATCTCAAACTTATTCCTCCTATCTAACTGTTAATACACATCCTTTGACCAAAATCTCCATAAGCCCCCTCCTCCCTAATCACTCAGCCTCTGGTTACCACCATTCCTTTCTCTTCTTCTATAAGATCAACTTCGTTAGATTTCACATATGAATGAGTTCATGTAATATACATTTTTCTGCACCTGGTTTATTATACTTAACACAAGGTCCTACAGGTTCATCCATGTTGTAGCAAACAACATAATTTTATTCCTTTTTATAGCTGAATAACATTCCGTTGGATATAAACAACATTTTATTTTCCTAGTTATCTATTGATTCAACACACTTAACTATTAGTTTGATTCCATATATTGGCCATTGTGAATAGAATTGCAATAAATATGCAAGTACAGATATCTCTGTGACATACTTACTTTATTTTGTATGCATATATACTCAAAAATGGGATTATTGGATCATATGGTAATTCTATTTTTAATTTTTTGGGAAGCCTCCATAACATTTTTCATAAATGCTATTCTAATTTACATTGCCACCAGTAATATGCAAGTGTTCCCTTTTTATCCACATTTTCACGAATACCAGTCTTTAGTGCTTTTTGACAATAGCCACTGTAACAAGAGCGAGGTACTATTTCATTGGGGTTTTCATTCCATTTCTTTGATGTTGAGAATTTTTTACATGTGTATGTTGCCATTTCTATGTCTTCTTTCAAGAAATATATATATTCAGATCTTTTGCCCATTTTAAAAATTGGGTTATTTGGTTTTGTTTGTTTGTTTGTTTGTTTTTTGATGTTGAGTTGTTTACATTCCTTGCATATCTTGAACATTAACCACTTATTAGATATATAGCTTAAAAAATTATTCTCCCATTCTTTAGGTTGTCCCTTCACTCTTTCACTGTTTCCTTTGCTGTACATAAGCTTTTTAGTTTGATGAAATCCCAGTTGTCTATCTTTGTCTTTGTTGCCTGTACTTTTGAGGCCGTAACCAGAAAATCATCGCTAAGACCAATGTCATGAAGATTTTCCTGTATGATGTTCTAGTAGATTTATATTTTGGTTCATAAATTAAAGGCTTTAATCAATTTTGGGTTTGTTTTGCATGTAGTGAGTGATAAACATCTAATTTCACTCTTCAGCATGTGAGTATCTGGTTTCCCAGTGTCAATTATTGAAAAACCTGTCATTTTCCCATTGTATGTCCTTGGCACGTTTGCTGAAATCAATTGGCTATAAATGTGCAAATTTATTTCTGTGCTCTCTATGCTGTTCCATTGGTTTGTCTATCTGTTTTTAATGCAAGTACTATGCTATATTGCTTACTAATACAGTTGTAGTATATTTTGAAGTCAGCTAGGGTGATACCTCCAACTTTTTCTTTTTACTCAGGATTACTCTGACAATTTGTGTACATTTTTAGATTATTTTTTATTTATGTGAAGAGTGCCATTGATGTTTTAATACGAATTACATTTAATCCATATGTCACTTTGGGTAGTGCAGACATATTAATAATGTTAATTTAATTTTAATTAATTATTAAACTTTAAATACATCAGTCAAGTTAGGCACACACAAAACAAACAAATTAAATGAATAAGTAAAACAAAAAGGAAATCTGCTAGGGATTTGATTAGAATTACATAGGATCTACAGATTAGTTTGGAAAAACTGACACTATCTCCCAATTCATTTAACATGACATAAAAATTTAGTTATTTGTTTTATTTTAATCTATTCAATAATAAAATATACTTTTGTGTGTAGAAATTGTATTAGTCCATTCTCCCACTGCTATGAAGAAATACCTGGGACTAGGTAATTTATAAAGAAAAGAGGTTTAATTGACTCACAGTTCCATATGGCTGGTGTGGTCTCAGGAAACTTATAATCATGATGGAAGGCACCTCTTAACAGGGCGGCAGGAGAGAGAATGAGTGACAGCAGGGGGAATGCCAGACACTTACAAAACTATCAGATCTCATGAGGACTCACTATCAAGAGAACAACATGAGGGAAACTGCCCCCATGATTCCGTTACTCCTACTGAGTCCCTCCCAGGATAAGGACTATGGGTATTACAATTCAAGATGAGATTTGAGTAGGGACATAGCCAAACCCTGTCAGAAATATTGAAAATTTTATTGATTTGTGTTGATTTTAGAATTTTTATAAATTATCAATTTTAACATGTTATGTTTTTACTTGTTGCTGATATATACAAATACAATTGCTATCAGTATTTTGACATTGATTTTTCTACTGTGGCATTACTGTAACTTTAAAAACTGATCCTGTTTCAGGGTTCTTGTCCCCCAGATATTTATATGCCTCACTTCCTCACTTAATTCATGTCTCAGTTCAAATGCCATCTTTTCAAATATGGTGTCCTTAAAACGGTTTTAGTTGACCACATTTATATTGACTATACTTTATTTTTTATCATAGAACTTATAACTTAGGAATATATTATAAACCTGATATTTTTGTCCCTCTAACTCAACAAAATACAAGTTCAGTATGATCAATGACTTTTGTTGTTCTCCACTATATTCCCCAGAGTCCAGTGCTGGAATATAATAAGGATTCAGTTATTATTTTCTGACTGAATAAATCAGTCAGTAATTTAATGTCTGTGTTCCTGTGGTCAGTTCAAAAAAGGACACATATTTATCTCATAATTTTCAGGCTGTTTGTTTTAAGAGTCAATCCTAAGCAGTGTATAGAATAAAAAATAAATACACTTTTGAGCAAATGATGAGAAATGCTTTTGGAAAGAAATAGACAAATAAAAAGTCAACTATTTTCCTTTTCTGATTTTCGATATAATTAAGAATATGAATAAATCATTCATCTAAGTGAGTAAATATACACATTATTATAAAATAAAGTATGAAACTAAGACATCTAAGTTTTAGTTTACTCCTATAATTACAGCACTTTTAGAGGCTGAAGCCAGAGGATCTCTTGAGGTCAGGTGTTTGAGACCAGCTTGGGCAACATTTCAAGACCCCATCACTACAAAACATTACAAAATTATCTAGGAATGATGGCATGAACCTAGGCATTCGAGGCTGTAGTGAGCTATGATCACACACTTTACTCCAGCCTGGGTGAAAGTGCAAGACCTTGTCTCTGAAAAAGAAACAAACAAATCGTAGGCAAATAAGTTAAAAACCAAGGATTGAGCAATAGTGAATATATGTGCTATGTATCTATAACCTCAGTGGATATATCAATATTTAAGCATATGAGAGCCAAGACAAAAACAGAAACCAAAATATAAATGTTCACTGAAATATCATAAAAAATATTAGAGAATAATGACCTGCAAAAGTCATGTTCTTAAAATTGTTTAATGAGTGCTAATTAATATATCTAGAACAAAATATCAGTAACTTCATTAAACATAATGACTGTTCAGTCATGAAATGTATAAAATTTCCTGAAAGCATTGTGAATGCTATTACTGAAGAACTTGAAGGGCAAAAACACTAGTTGTTATATAAGTTACTGAAATACTTTGTACAAAAGTATTGATACACTAGCAAAAAAAATGCAAACAATTAAGTTTGGTAGAATAACGATAGCATAATATATGTATAAGACATTTAGAAAGCTATTGTATTTTAAGCTCATAAAATATATCATCCAAGCGTATTTCTTAGGTTCCCTTGGTGGTAATACTGACAAAACTATTGCACTTCCTGTGATGCCAGAAGTCATCATAAAATTCCATCTGAATCAGCTACTGATTTTTAAGAAGGTGACTACTAGTGCTACCATCCATATGACTAAATTAAGTAGCTCTTTACACATTTAAGAATAATATTAGCATAATTTCATCCTTAATATCTTAAATTTATGATAGATCATCAAGAACCACTGTTGTCCACAGTTAATTAAAATTGTAGCTATATTTTTCATCATCTAGAGCCACACCTAATATTAAAAGGTCTTAAAAACTTCTGAATATTAGACTGCCATTTGATATACTACACAAGAAGGAAAATATTCAATCTCAGGTTTCCTCTAAACATATTCAGAAATAAGAGCAAATGATCTCAGTCAAAGATATTTATTGTTCTCTCAAGTAGCAGCAACTCAAAAATAATTTAATGTGAGATGAAAAGTTGTGTACTCCTCCCCACTACAAATTAAAAGATTCAATAACTAAAGCCTGCATGCATTTTTCATATGTTGTTCAAATAAACTAACAAGCTGCTACACGTTTTTATCATTATTTTCAACTTGTATTATTGCAGCACTGTTCATAATAGCCAAGATTTGAAAATAACCCAAGTACCCATTGACAGATGAATGAATAAAGAAAATGTGGCACATATACACAGTGGAGCACTAGTCAACATAAAAAATGAGGTCCTATCGTGTGCAACAATATGGTTGTAACTGGAGGTCATTATGTTAAGTGAAATAGGCCAGGCACAGGCAAACTTTGCATGTTCTCACTTATTTGAAGGAGCTAAAAATTAAAACAACTAAACTCATGGAGACAGGTAGAAGAATGGTTACCAGAGCCTGGGAAGGGTAGTTGGGGAGGAGGGTGGAGGGGACATGGAGAGAGATAATGGGTACTAAGAGAAATAGACATAGTGAATAAGACCTAGTAGTTGCTAACACTACAGGTGACTATAGTAAAAAAAATAAATTATACAGTAATAATAACTAAAAGAGGGTAATCGTATTATTTGCAACACAAAGACTTAATGCTTGAGGAGATGTATACCCCATCTACCCTTATGTGATTATTAGGCATTGCATGTCTATGTCAAAATACCTCATGTAATCTGTAAATATGTATACCTACTATATACCCACAAAAATTAAAATTAAAAAAAAATAAAGCTAGAATGGAGTGATATCACTGCTAAAATCATTGACAAATGAAAGTATAATAAATATTAAAAAGGATTAAATATCAGATCAAAATTTTTTAAAAGCCTCAAAAATTATCTCCAATGTTTACAATTACTAAGAACCAGATTTCAGTAATAGATAACATATATATATAAATTTGATGGGAGAGATTATATTTTATTTCTTGTATTTTACTTTCAATAGGTCAAAGCATTTTTTTTTCCAAAAAGTACACATTTTAAAATGAGACTTTTGATGAAATGTTTGATATAGTTGAATGAATATTCCGCTTCAAACCTGGGCATGTAGGTTTGAAGCAGAATATTCATTCAGCTATGTCAAACATTTCATCAAACGACTCCAGAGTTTATTAACAGGGTATATTACTTTCCTATTGCTGCTGCAAAAAATTCCTTCAGATTTGGTGGCCTAAAACAACACAAAATTATTATCTTACAGTTGTTGAGGTTAGAAGTTAATACTGGGTCTCATTGGGCTAAAATCTTGGTGTTGGTATAAAGGTGAGTGAGTTTCAGAGGCTTAATGGGAGAACCTGTTTCCTTGAACTTTCTAGGTACTAGAAGATTTGGGTATTCCTTAGCTTAGGAACGAGCCAGCCTTCACAGCACCCTGAACTATCTGCTTCTATCTTCACATTGCCTTCTCCTACTCTGACTTACATGTTTCTCTATTTCATTTATAAAGACCCTTATAATTATATGAGACCCACCCAGATAAACCGGATAATCTCCCCATATCAAGATCCTTAGGTAATCACATTTCAAAGTACTATTTTCCATGTAAAGTAACATAACTTTCAGGTTCCAAGGATTAGGACATGAACATCTTTGGGAACCATTACCGTGTAGTAGAAGTTTGAATAGATTCCTTTATCATTTTGAGATGTGAATATGGAGTGTTAGTATGAACATAAGGTTGCTTTCAAGATTGAATGAGAATGAAATAATGTGTTAAAAAGTGCCTTTCAGTTGTGCATTAGCACACAAATGCTTTTCCTAATGATTGTCAGCAGGGAATTGAAAACCGTTTTTTATATATTTAGCTTGAGACCAGAAAAAATCTGCTTATAATCTACCTTAATTAATGGAGAGAAATAAAGTCTTGATTTTTATCTATTTATAAAGAATGTTTATGTATTGATGATAATTTTACCTATTCACTAATATCAGAAGCAAAAAGCACAATGAAAAAAGGAACATACACATTTTTTTCCTGAAGTGCTCTGTGATTTTTTTAAAAGAGTATTGCTTAACTTTGTCCTTGAACTTGGTGCTCTGTCTTATGTAAATGCATTTGTGCTGGATTTGATTTATGAGTCATTGATGGAAGCTATGCACTGTAACACACAACATCAAGGTAACATCTTCTTGCCCATTTAATTCACAAAGGAAATTTTAAACATAACATAGGTACTTTAGATTCAAGGGCAGAAAAGACAGTAAGGTCCAACAGGAACCTATACACTCATTTTCTAACTCCTGTTTCATCCTGAACATCACTATTTTTCCCTAGGAAGAAGTTATACATAATAATTTTTCCTTGGTTTTCTCTGTTACAATGGTTACTTTATTTTTTCATTACTTCTAGTGATAATTACAATTTTCATCACATTTTTATGTTTCTTAATATCTAACCACTCTAATTTTCACTTTTGGATGACATGGCAAATTTCATCCTTTTTTTATTTTCATTTTAGAAAGTATCGATTTCATCATTTTTAATCAAAAGTATAATATTGATTCAAAAAGCTTTTCATGGATTCCAAAATATGTAAGTCCTTGAAAATTAGCTTTAAACTTTAGCAAACACACAAAAAACACTATGTATATATATAGATGAATGTCTGTGCCAATATTTGTAAATAACAATGGAATGTTGCACAATTTCTTTTTATTACAATTTTTCCAGTTAAAAAAGTAAATTTGGTATTATTAGTTTTATTTGATTTTTAGAAGGCAGTTTTTAGAGGGTATAGCATTCGGGAGAAGAAAGCTTTTATATTTCTCTGGGCTCTGCTGATATTATAAGGTTCTAGAAGCAGTGAGATGTGTTGGTGATAGGTCTTGAAAAGAATAAATATCCCTTTGATTGTTCATTTTCTCAAAGTCAAAAATATGTATTGTTTTCTTCCCTATTTTTCTTATAAGAAAATCATAATTTCCTCAGTTTGAAAGAGGGCCTTCTATGACAGACACATCTCTTGGGTATTCAAACTTCTCAGCTTTGTCTTTATGTCTACAGATATACCTATCTCAAACATCAGGATCAATTCAGTTCTAATACATGATCACAGGCTGCTAGTTTGTGCCTCTATGTAACTATGCAACTTAATAAGCCAAACAATCAGGTCCTGGCCCCAGTTATGCAACTATAGTGATCCCTCGGGTCAGCACACACAGACACATGCAAAACTGTTTTTGTTTGTTTGTTTGTTTCAGAAGAGCTTTGAGTTGAGGGTTCAACTAGCTGAATATCTACCATCTGTCCTTTCCTTCCTTTCTCCCTTTCTTCACCTTCCTTTCCCCCCTCCCTCCCTTCGTCCTGCCTTTCTGCCTTCCATCCTTCCCTCCTCCCTCTCTTGTTTCTTCTCTCCCTCTTTCCCTTTCTCCCTCTCTCCCTTTCTTTCTTACTTTCTTTGCATGGTCAATTGATCTTATACCCTACTATCTAGTAACATACCATGCCACAATCAAGGTAAATGTGAATAATTGTGATGGCACCATGTCATACAGATGACAAGTGTCACATTTCCACTCAGAAAGGAAGTCTTCAATGAGCTCATTAAATATGTAAGTAACCCAATCCAGGAATCTGCTTCATGGGGCATTTAGGTGCCTTATGCAAACCTCCACATAGCATTGATCTCTTGAAAAACATTTTCCCAGTTTTGCATTAAGGATTATGCAACCCACAGACAATGAGTGAAAACTGTGTCCTATTATTCCATTACTAGAAAAGTTTGTAAAATGTTGGTATATTTTCTCATTAAATGATTCTTAGACTTCAGCATCGCAGTGATATTTTTCTGTGGATTATTTTTGTGGGATGGGGTTCAATATCAAATTCAAGTTCTACAACTTTTTATCAAAGATTTTAAATTTTATTTATATACTTTTTAAGTTTCATAATGATGTGCTTTTGGGTAAATGCATGAATTTTATCCAATTTGTCATATTTATTAATGTAAACTTGTGCTGCACATCTTCAGAAATCTGTATGCCTGTCCAATCTGTTTTGACATTCCCTTTTTCATTCCTTATTTTAGGAATTTGTGTTTTCTCGACTTACCTTTCTTTTTAGGTAGGTATTATCAATATAATATTTTCAAACAACTGATTTTTGATTTGATTTGCCCCAGTGTATGTTTGCTTCCTATTTCTGTTCATATCATTGCTACTTTATTTCTAAGACCTGATTTCTGTTTTACTTTTCCTTAAGGTGAAGTTTTAAATCACTGACTCCCCAACTCTCTTCTTCCTAATATATGCCTTTAAGTTTATATATGTGTCTCATCTTTAGCTGCATGTAACAAATTTTTATATGTTGTATTTCCATCAATATTTCATTCAAATGTTTTCTAATTTTGGTTTAACTCTTTTTTGACTCATAAATTACTTAGTGTTTTACTTAATGTCCATGTGGTTGGAGCCTCTCTAGGTCTGTTGTTTTTAAGATTTTCCCCTTACTTCTAGTGTAATCAGGAACATACTGTAAGGAGTTTTCTATAGGCTATTATAATATCAATTTTGAACAATTTCACATGGCTTTGGAAAGTTTATGTCTGTTTGCTAAGTGCAAAGGCTTTTAAACTCACTCACATCAACCTCTGTGATTCCAAAGTTCTATATTCTTATTAAAATTGTACGTATTGTCGTAAGTAGATTAAATTATCCTATGTTATTAAGGACTTTTCTTACTCTCAGTTCAAACAATTGTTATTTTTAGTTTACGATTTCAAGAATGATATCAAAAATCTATAGACGTAGGATTGGGATGACTTTCTGTAACATTGGTACATTTCTCATTATACCATACCCCTCCTTGTTCTTAATAATACTTATAAAATAGATTGATCTTTAAAATTTTGATATTGTGTCAATATATGTTCCTTTGACTATTGTATGCATTTTTACCATTTGATTTTCATTTTACTTTTAGCCTTTTTTGGACTTAATCGTTTTATTGAGTATATTTTCCATGCATGAAATTAATATATTTGAGTATATAGTTTAATGAGTGCTAAAATGTATATAACTATCATCTAAATAAAGACACTGAACATTTTTTTCACTATTAAAAATTCTGCTTTCTAGCTCAAACCCTTTTCCAGAGGTAACCATTATTCCAGTTTCTATCACTATAGATATTTTTCTTACAGATAATGGTCATGTAAATAAATGCAAGAAAACAGTATGGACTTGCATATTTCTGGCTTATTCCTCTCAATATGTTTCTGATATTCTATTTTGTGCACATCAGTTATTCCTTCATGTTTGAATGAATAGAATGCAGTTAAATAATAGAGATTTGGGTTATTTTCAGTTTTGAGCCATTGCAAATAAAGTTACTATTACCACACTTGTTAAGATTTGTATATACATGTTTTCATTTCTCCTGATTAAATACCTAAAAGTTTACTTAAATATCATTGAGAAAGCATATGTTGAACTTAAAAAAAAAAAAAAAACTGTCAAAGGGGTTTCCATTGCACTATTTATATGTTTACTGGACCTATTCTATCCCTCTTATACTAATTTGGTATTGTCAGCCTGCTTAATATGATACGTTAAAGTAGTCTGTAGGGTCTTTTCATGGTGGTTTTAATATATACCACTCTGATGAGTAATGATGCTGTCTATTGTCCATTCACACATTTTATTTTGGGAAGTGCATTATCAAGTAATTTGCCCATTTTTAATTGGGTTGTTTGTCTTTGTATTATTGATTTATTGAAGTGCCCTACTCGGAATATAGATATATATTTTTTGTAAATAGTTTCAGCCTTTAAAATTTGTATTTCTATTTTATTAATAGAGTCTTTCGGTGAACAGAATGTTTGTAAGGAAGCCTAATTTCATTAACCACTTTTTCACTTTTACATTTATGACTGATGCTATATATTTTCTTTTTTTTTTTTTTCTTTTTGGTCCTTCCTAAAAATTAGTTGCATATCCCAAGTCCATAGAGATGTTTTATAGACTTCAATCTGTAAGCTTTATTGTTTTAGCTTTGAACTATATGCTGTTTCTCAGTTATCTTCTGATGGTCTTTGCTATCCAGTTTTTGCAGTGCATGTGTTGAAAAACATCATTTGCAACTGAATCATAACTCTCTGTCAAAAGTGTATTTTATATATATATATCAGATAATTTTTATTGTGTTGCATTGGTCTGTCTATTCTTGCATCAAGAACATACTGTCTTAATTCTGCAGTGTTAAAGCAAGTCTTGAAATTGTGGGGTATACATTTATTATATTAGGTTACAACAGTGAGTTCATATATCATTCTAGGTCCTCTGCATCCTCTTACATATTTTTATTATCTGCAGAATTTGAAATGTTTCTTTTTTTTCCTTTTTCATTTCTATATTGGCAATGCATGTATTCACTCTTCATTTTCTTGATTAGTTCTTCTAGGGTTCTATGACTTGTATTAATTTCATCAATCAGCACATTTTGGTTTTTAATTTTTCATTAGTTTATATCTTTAATTTACTTCTCATATTATTCAATAAATCTTTAATTTTATGTTATAGAGGATACATTTTTGTGGAAGAATATATCTTCATCAATTATGAAATGTGTTTGAGTCTATTAGTAGTCATTAATTACATAATTTTCCTAAGAAACAGGTTACAATCTTTATATGGTTATACTTTCAATAGGAAATATACATATTTTTAATTCTAGATCTGAAATCCACAATTATTTCATTTCAAACTCCACTATTTGTGATTTTCAATTCTGCTTTATTTTTGTAATGGTTGGCTCACATCTTCAAGTACATTTCAAAGAGATTTTGTGGGTATTGGATTCTTGCATTATGTAGGTAATTGAGAATATTTTCTGCTATCTTGACATGTGAATGATAATTGGTGTATTATCTCATTGTTGTAATCTAATATATTAACTTCCTAAAGTCAATGTAAATTATTTTATTTAAGTTTTTCATAACTGCTTAACTATTTCTTATTCCTCAGTTGCTATGTGTTTATAATTGTTACTACTTGGATACTTCAATCTTGATTATTTCTATTTGTTTTTCCTTGAACACATAAGCTTTTTGTGTACCTATTCAGAGGTCTACTTACAATGCATGTTCAATATTTTTAGTAGACTATGTTTAGAGAAGTTTTACATACACAAGAAAATGGAGCAGAAGATAGAGAGATTTTCCATGTAAACTTTGCCTCCACACATGCCTACCCTCTGCCATTACTAACATCCCCAACCAGAGAAGTACATTTGTTATAACTGGTGAACTTACCTTGACACATCATTATTACGCAGAGTGCATAGTTCACTTTAGGGTTCCCTTCTGGTGTCCAATCTAAAGGTTTGGATAAATGTATGATAACATGTCTGCCATTTTACTTTATTACGGAATAGTTTCTCTGTCCTAAAATACCTCTGTGCACCAAACAATGTTTTTTTCCTGGTGTTTTAATTTATTTATTGTTTCTATTTTATTTGTTCTGCTCACTTCTCTAAAATATCAATTATTCTCAGGTTCTTTTTCCTTACCCCCCTCTTCTTCGCTCTCAATGATACTTGTGGCAGACATTTATCAAAGCAGTGCAATGATAAATATGGGCACAGTGTCAACATTGTCCACCATGAGTATCATTGAGAGGGGAGAAGCTTTATCATTGACTGCATTATTCTACTGCAAGGTCTCAACTCCTTTTCATTGGATGTGGCAACTTTAAAATATAACCAATACTATACATTTTTTTTTTTCTGTAATGTAAAGCTCATGCTGGCCCTTTGTAGGCCATTTTTTTTGATGCTGCACCCTCAAATGACTTTCTCTATCCTTTCCTGTATCTGGTCTCCTCTGAGAATGCTTCCTTAATAAATCATTTGCACACGGAACCTCATCTTAATATATGTTTCTGGGAAACCCCAATTAAGCTAATGCTTTTATATATATATATATTTAAATATTCATCCTTTTCTGTGTCCTTCTCCTTAGTATTCTTTGCGATTTTCTTTAGTCTGCCCTTCATACCAAGCATCTAATTTCATCTTTTAAAATGATATTTCTTACTATTTCAAATGAGTTCTCTGTTTTATAATGTCTAACATCAATCTATTTCTTTACAACTTCTATCTTCATTTTAATGTTTTAGTATTTATCATTTCTTCTTTGACTGATTTATCAGCTCTTCTTTGTGGAACTCTTATTTAAAAGTTTCTGCACTTAATATAATTATTGAGACTGTGTTTTCTCTAAAACATGTCACTTTTCAGGAATAGTTTTATATCTTTCCCATTTTTATATCATGTTAATTCTTTATACTTTTTTTTCCTTCTTGTTTTAGAGATATGGGTTGTATTTCCCCACATTGCATAATCTGTTTACTATTTAATTTTGATTTGGAATGTTTATATCTAGGGCTGTAACTTATACCCCAAAAAAGTATGGACAGAGATTCTTGTTTTAGTCACATCCTTTTCATCTCATTAGTTGTATGCTTTTGCTGAAATTTTTACTTTAAAGAATAATTCACAATAATGTACTAACCTCGCAGCTATGAAAAACTTGCAGGGAATAGACCTGAGCTAACCCTGAAGTCATGTCCTTTGCATTATCATTTTTCATAGCTTATATGGTTTAATCCCCTTCAAACAAAAGAAACCACATGGCTCAGTAGTGGGTCCACTTCGTTTCTAGGATCAATTATATTGAAAATATGATATGAAGTTGTATGTCAGATCTTGCTATCATTTCTTCACATCTGTACCAGTCTTTGTAATAAATTTCATCTCATTCGTTGGTGGGTATTCGCATACTAGAATTTTGAGGTCCAGAACACAAAATACCCAACGCTAGACACAGGTGAGTGACAGCAGTTTGTTAGTCACATAGACTCACAGCTCGGGGGAGGGCACCATACACCAGACAGGGCCTCAAGGGGCTGCATCCAGACACAGAGTGAATGAACAATCAGGGGCAGTGGAGAGGTGGATTTTGTTATACCAAGAGGGTTATGTGAGCCTTCGTTCTTACAAGAAGATGAGATTGGCTTGTACGAATAATTTCCTGAACTGGCAGGCAACTGATACTTGGTTCTCAAGTATAAACAGGAGATATCCTCAAGGATAATCAGGAAGTAATCAGGAAGGATAATCAAGTCCCTTTAATAAGGAGGATTGTTTGGCTCAAGGATTTTGTGCACAAGGGTAGAGTGGGTAGGGTAATTTGTGGTTGGGTCATTCAAGGTCCTCCTAATTTTACCAGATTTCTAGGCAGCACACAATACCTGGCCTTAATTTTAGGCCTCATACATCTCTGAAATGCTCTTTCCTATAACCTGTTCAACAAATTGCAAATGTATCCCCTGTGAGTAGGTCATTGGCAGCCACAGGACAGTCTGGCTTCATCACCATCTCTTCAGCCTCACTGAGGACCCAATACACCCTCCTCCCAGCTTTCTAAAGGCCATTTTCAGAGTAGATCTCATGTGCTCCTCAAATAGAAAAGGGAGTTTGGAGTTGCAATACGTGAAGAATTGAAGTGTGGTAGTTGCACATTTATTGGAAGGTGAATGCTTCCCTACATCGTCTTCTTCGTACCTAAAATGCAGTTCTATTGATTAGTCTTATTTTTAAATGCTAAGTTTGTGTTTTGTCTTGTTTTCATAGCATTGCCAACTGCTTTGTCTATGCTCATAGAAGCCAGGGCCCACACTATCTTTTCTCAATCTTTGGTGATCTCATCATGGCCTTAAATACCATTTGTATTTACTCTATAGACCTCTAAATATTCCAGTGCAAAAACAAATGACCTTGAATCATTTCACCACTCATGAAATACAGACTCATTCATACAACTCATAGCCTCACAACTTCACATGATGTCTCAAAAATATTTAGCACTCAACATGCCCCTAAACAAGTAAATTTCACCACAAAGTGCTCCATCTTCAGTATTCTATACTGGAAAATGGTGATTATATTCTTCTACTCCATCCGTGGGGGTGGGAGGAGTGGAAATTATTGTTTGTTTGTTTGTTTTTAACATTTTACTATCAAGCCATCGGCACATCCTGAAATCCTATTGACTCTACCTTTAAAATGTCTAAAATCTAATCTTTTCTTGCTGCCTCCTCCATTTCTACATTAAACAAGATATTGTAATTATATGCTGCTGTTATGATCACATTGTAAGTGATCATTCTGTGTGTATAGTCTATTATGTGCATAGTAGTTGGAGAAATCATTTTAAACTGCACATCCAGTCAAATCATTCTGCAGTTCAAAACTCTCATGTTACTCAAAATACAGTAAAGTTGCTACTGTGGTCTGCAAGGATCTAAAATATCCAGCCTGTGATAGTGTGCTCACCAGTGCCCCCATCTAAAGCCACTGCAGCCACAATTGACTGCTTCCCTTACCAGTATTCCCCAAATGATCCCATTTTAGCAGCTTTGAACTTGATTTTCTTTCCTAAGTCTCCCATCCTTATATACCTTTCTGTCTTATTCCCACACTTTATCCTCATCTCTGATTAATGTTATCTCATTTTCAATCCACTCATCAAAAGCATCACCCATCACCTAGCACTTCCTATCTAATTTCTCTCTTATTTTCTTCATTGTATTTATTACCACCTGACACACTGTACATTTCTTTGTTTTTAATATAAGTAGCATTCATGTGAAATGTAAGCTCTAAGGGAATCAAGAGATTCAACAGTTTTGTTCACTTTTGGTGTTCACCAATAATGGCACCTAATAGTGGCTAGATCCATTTGTTGAATAAATGATTGAAAGGATAAATGTGTAATTACAACTAATTAACCAAATAACATTTCAGCTGATGCCTCTAAAGTATTTTCAGATGTATTTAATTTCTTTTAAGTATATTGAGAATACGCCATATGTCATCTTCACACCTTAGCTTAAGGCAAATGCTTTTTAAATATATAACACAAAAATGAAATTCAGCTAAGAAAAATTCTGAGTCACCATAGCTTCTAGGTTAACAGAGGTCAAAATGTTGATATTTTCCCAATTTCAGACAGTGTCCTCTCATTCTTGTATGCTTTCTTTGAATTTTTTACTTTAAAGAAGAAAAAATTCCCAATAATGTACTAAACTCACAGCTATGAAAAACTTGGAGGGAATAGACCTGAGCTAACCCTGAAGTCATGTCCTTTGCATTATCATTTTTCATAGCTCATATGGTTTAGTCCCCTTCAAACAAAAGAAACCACATGGCGCAGTAGTGGACCCACTTTGTTTCTACAATCAATTACATTAAAAATATGATATGAAGTTATACGTCAGATCTTGCTGTCATTTCTTTTTCACCATTAAAATCATTTGTGTTTCACATCTGTGCCAGTCTTTGCAATAAATTTTTAACATTTTCTTATATTTTCCCTTTGATATTGCATGAAAGTCCCCATTAGCACTTCTTAAATTATTGATAATTCTGAGGTTAACAGGTTTATACTTTCTTTCTTTTTTTGCATTAAAAATGGATTTAAAGCATGTTGCAACATTAACTTAGAATAATTATAGTTTACCCTGTGTACTTTGCTCATTTTAATGTCCAAAACAGAAAATAACATGAAAGGAGATATGCATTTCTTTAGTTTTCAAAATAAAAAGGTGTTAGACTTTGATTCAGGACTTTTCTGATAGCACTGAGGACTTATTACATGGGAATGTTCTAGTTCTTATCTATCCAGCTGGTGATGTGGAACATTTTAAAAACATGTATCATGTTTAAGTAGTATTTCTATTTTAAGTCATTTATCTTTCTGGATTGATAAATAGCAATATTTATGTTGTTTGTAGAAATGACCTCAGAACTTCTCATTTCCTCATATGAAGTGTGTTTTATATACATATTTCATTTCCTGGAACTAACTTAAACAAAGTGAAAAAAAAATTAAGAACAAAGTGTTATTTCCAACTACTTTTGTCCACAGTATTCCTTAATGTGTTTAATAAATATACATCACATTAGGTACAGGGAACTTTGTTATGTACTAAGAACACTCACACGATATTGTCTATTTTAATCTAATTACAGGTGATGGCTATTTGTAAGTTTCACATACATGATCTCATTAAATCATAACAAAAATACCTACTATTATTGCCTTAATTGTATATCTAGAGAAACTGAGCCAAAGAGAAGTTATGTAATGCATTAAAATCAAACAGTTGGTAAGTGGAGAAGATGGAAATAGATGTTTGGCCAATTTTCAAGTCTCTTAAGCACTACGTGGTTCCTTCTCTTTATGGGCATTATAAGACTGTTATTCATATTTTCTTGTGGTGGCACATGACCTATGTTTGTATTCTGACGGGGCTGTTAATTCTTCTGAATTAATTAGAAAATATGTGAACTGAAACTGATAGATGGATGAGTGATAAAAAAAAAAAAAAATACTACAGAGAACTAGTTAATGTCATTCCCGAGGGAGGGATCACCATGCAGTAGTAAATGGAGGCTGTTAGGTTCAGAGAAACATCACATTCAGAATGCATGGCATGCAAAGTGGAAAACAGCAAGTAAGGCTGTGAAGATATGAAAGTCAGTGCATCAAAAAATAAAAATTTACATGGGAAAAAAGATATAAGAAAAAGGTATATAAGTCAGGGTCATGTGTGTCATACTAAGCAGTTCCATCTTTATTGCATAAGAACGGGAAGTCATGAAAGTTCATTGAGCTGTCTGTGATAGGGGGATGACTTTACGCAGGGGGATGACCTCAAAATTATTGTATGATTTAGGCCAGACTCCATTAAAGCCTCAACCAAGACTCCTGCTGTGGGGACATAGAGGGATGATGTGATTGGAGGACCAATAAAGTGACAAAGGGCCAAGATAAAGGAGTTGAATGGTTGGGGGAAGGGAGATGCTTAAAAAGGTAGAGAATCAAAAAAAAAAAAAAAAAAAAAAAAAAACTGTTGCCAGATCTATTTTTATATACTTGCACAATGACAGAAATTTACATCTACTTACACTGATCAAGCAAAAAGATTGAACGAGCAAAAGGGTTGAACAAATGACCCATATCCAGGATAAGAAAGGGGGAATCACTTCACATCACGAAGTAATAAAAAGTAATAAGCCATGTTATAAAAAATTCATTATCAATAAATTTAACAACATAAAGGAATAAATTCATTGAAAGACACACATTACTAAAGCTGCATCAAGAGGAAATAGAAAAATCTGAGGAACCCTATATCAAATAAACTGAGCTCTTAATTTAAAAAAAAAAAAAAAGCAAAAAAAACCCATTTTTTCAGAAAAGCATTGAGTTCCAGCTGGGAGCATTGGTGGATTCTATCAATGTATTTTAGAAAATAAAGGGTAAGGGAACATTTCAAATCATTCTGTGAGTCGGGCATTTCCCTGAGAAGCAAACGAGGGAAAAATACTATAAGAAAGAAAGCTCTAGACCAATATATAAACATAGATATGAACATTATTAAGAATGTTTTATGTGTTTGTTGGCTGTATGAATGTCTTCTTTTGAGAAATGTCTATTCATATCCTTTGCCCACTTTTTGATGGGGTTGTTTGTTTTTTTCTTGTAAATTTGTTTGAGTTCTTTGTAGGTTCTGGATATTAGCCCTTTGTCAGATGAGTAGATTGCAAAAATTTTCTCCCATTCTGTAGGTTGCCTGTTCACTCTGATGGTAGTTTCTTTTGCTGTGCAGAAGCTCTTTAGTTTAATGAGATCCCATTTGTCAATTTTGGCTTTTGCTGCCGTTGCTTTTGGTGTTTTAGACATGAAGTCTTTGCCCATGCCTATGTCCTGAATGGTACTACCTAGGTTTTCCTCTAGGATTTTTATGGTATTAGGTCTAACATTTAAGTCTCTAATCCATCTTGAATTAATTTTCGTATAAGGAGTAAGGAAAGGATCCAGTTTCAGCTTTCTACTGATGGCTAGCCAATTTTCCCAGCACCATTTATTAAATAGGGAATCCTTTCCCCATTTCTTGTTTCTCTCAGGTTTGTCAAAGATCAGATGGCTGTAGATGTGTGGTATTATTTCTGAGGACTCTGTTCTGTTCCATTGGTCTATATCTCTGTTTTGGTACCAGTACCATGCTGTTTTGGTTACTGTAGCCTTGTAGTATAGTTTGAAGTCAGGTAGCGTGATGCCTCCAGCTTTGTTCTTTTGACTTAGGATTGTCTTGGAGATGCGGGCTCTTTTTTGGTTCCATATGAACTTTAAAGCAGTTTTTTCCAATTCTGTGAAGAAACTCATTGGTAGCTTGATGGGGATGGCATTGAATCTATAAATTACCTTGGGCAGTATGGCCATTTTCACGATATTGATTCTTCCTATCCATGAGCATGGTATGTTCTTCCATTTGTTTGTGTCCTCTTTTATTTCAGTGAGCAGTGGTTTGTAGTTCTCCTTGAAGAGGTCCTTTACATCCCTTGTAAGTTGGATTCCTAGGTATTTGATTCTCTTTGAAGCAATTGTGAATGGAAGTTCATTCATGATTTGGCTCTCTGTTTGTCTGTTACTGGTGTATAAGAATGCTTGTGATTTTTGCACATTAATTTTGTATCCTGAGACTTTGCTGAAGTTGCTTATCAGCTTAAGGAGATTTTGGGCTGAGACAATGGGGTTTTCTAAATATACAATCATGTCATCTGCAAACAGGGACAATTTGACTTCTTCTTTTCCTAACTGAATACCCCTGATTTCTTTCTCTTGCCTAATTGCCCTAGCCAGAACTTCCAACACTATGTTGAATAGGAGTGGTGAGAGAGGGCATCCCTGTCTTGTGCCAGTGTTCAAAGGGAATTTTTCCAGTTTTTTCCCATTCAGTATGATATTGGCTGTGGGTTTGTCATAAATAGCTCTTATTATTTTGAGGTACGTTCCATCAATACCGAATTTATTGAGCGTTTTTAGCATGAAGGGCTGTTGAATTTTGTCAAAAGCCTTTTCTGCATCTATTGAGATAACCATGTGGTTCTTGTCTTTGGTTCTGTTTATATGCTGGATTATGTTTATTGATTTGCGAATGTTGAACCAGCCTTGCATCCCAGGGATGAAGCCCACTTGATCATGGTGGATAAGCTTTTTGATGTGTTGCTGAATCCGGTTTGCCAGTATTTTATTGAGGATTTTTGCATCGATGTTCATCAGGGATATTGGTCTAAAATTCTCTTTTTTTGTTGTATCTCTGCCAGGCTTTGGTATCAGGATGATGTTGGCCTCATAAAATGCTCATCATCACTGGCCATCAGAGAAATGCAAATCAAAACCACAATGAGATACCATCTCACACCAGTTAGAATGGCGATCATTCAAAAGTCAGGAAACAACAGGTGCTGGAGAGGATGTGGAGAAATAGGAACACTTTTACACTGTTGGTGGGATTGTAAACTAGTTCAACCATTATGGAAAACAGTATGGCGATTCCTCAAGGATCTAGAATTAGATGTACCATATGACCCAGCCATCCCATTACTGGGTATATACCCAAAGGATTATAAATTATGCTGCTCTAAAGACACATGCACACGTATGTTTATTGCAGCACTATTCACAATAGCAAAGACTTGGAATCAACCCAAATGTCCATCAGTGACAGATTGGATTAAGAAAATGTGGCACATATACACCATGGAATACTATGCAGCCATCAAAAAGGATGAGTTTGTGTCCTTTGTAGGGACATGGATGCAGCTGGAATCCATCATTCTTAGCAAACTATCACAAGAACAGAAAACCAAACACCGCATGTTCTCACTCATAGGTGGGAACTGAACAATGAGATCACTTGGACTCGGGAAGGGGAACATCACACACCAGGGCCTATCATGGGGAGGGGGGAGGGGGGAGGGATTGCATTGGGAGTTATACCTGATGTAAATGACGAGTTGATGGGTGCAGCACACCAACAAGGCACAAGTATACATATGTAACAAACCTGCACGTTATGCACATGTACCCTACAACTTACAGTATAATAATAATAAATAAATAAAAAAAAAAAAGAATGTTTTAACAAATAATATATACCTAAGCCAAATCTGATTTAGTGTTCAAGTACCACCAACTTAAATTAACTGTATTAGTAGAAGTGAAAAACTATACTGTTGTTCAAACTGTTGATTTTTTTTGAGAAAGTATCATTTGAAAAACAGCACCCGTTTATGAAATGAGAAAACAAGGATTAGAAATAACTTCCTTGACAGGATCTACAAAATCCTATAGCTGAAATTACACAATACCAACTAATTTGCTTAAAGTCTTCATCTCTAAGTTTAGGCACCCATGTTAATTGATCACATTCACAATAAGTTTTACAGAATAAAATAAACTTTTGGAGATTTCTCAGTATCTTCAGTTTTGATATTTTGTTTTTATTATCAGGTTAATCACTGACTAAATTATTTTAAATTAATTGTGAGTTATACCTCAATAGAGGATTCTATCCTCCTTACTGAGCAAAAACTTCACAGTCTGTTTCATCTGCAACTTTCATTAGTTATCCTCTTCTTCTCAGACACCTTCCTTCCAACCTGCTTTCTCGGAACTAATTTAATCCATACAGAGGATCGACATGCTTCAACAAACCCACAGTGGGCTCACTCCTGTAGATAAAGCTTACCTCCTCATACCTTCTGCATCGAATTTATAGTCTACTTCTCATATGAACACCAGGTATTCAATTGCCAAGTGCACACATATACATCTTGACAATTTGGACCTTTTTTGAGACTTTAAACTTTGAAAGTCCTACTCTTCAAGTGGACAACATATCTCCAAGAACAATACTTAGATACTTCCACAGTGATACAAATTTAGGCTGCTCACAAGAGCTCTCAGGAGGACAACTGATTCTCTCTTTATGTATATTTTATAGAAAAATTTTCCAAGAAAATATAGTATGGTAAAATTATCAGTTACCCAAACCACAACCTGGAGTCCTAGAAAACTAATTTTAAGTCATTGGCCAGGATTGCCATAGAGCATGGGATTTGCCCATGCTTTCCTTTGACCAGAATAAGAGATATGTGTATTATAGCTCATCCTTCTTGCTGAACATTTGTAAATAGCACCATGTAGGCAGAAGTGTCTATGAATAGACTAACAGAAAATTATACTGAGATCTTTATAAAACAACCAAGTAAATTTGGAACACGTTTTTTGAAGTCTGGATGTAATGGTATAGGTCTTTGACTCATTTTATTTTTTACAAGAACTAATAATTATTTTCCTTCTTATAATTCCCTGCATTGCACTGGGCCATACATCCTAAATTTACAATAGGCAGAGATCATTGCATTAGACAGTTCCACAAACAGAACTCCAAAAACATTTATACTTTTACCCTGAAGACTTATGCAGTCTCCTACCTCAAAACTGCTTAGGACCACAAATGAATAATCCAGGAAAACGCCTGTTGCTCCTAACTGCTCATGGCTCCTAGGCTCAACCCTTGGGATTGGCCCTCTGAATTTTCTCGATCCCACAGTAAAACATGAAAGAAGAAATCAATGACACAGAAAGGAGCTTACATTTTCCCATCCACGGCTTTTCTTCTGGTGCTGCTGGGCTTTCCACATACTTGAAACAGCGGCCAGAAAATGAAAAACTTCAGTGAAGTTTGAATAGTTCATGGAATGAGAAATACCTGGATGACTCAATCAGAGAGGACGAAAATAAAACATGAGAAGGATTTCAATTAATTTTTTTCTTCCTCCAGAAATCTCAATTCATAAATACATGCGCTGACCCATATCAGAGGCCTTCTCTTACAATCAGCAGTGAGGCAGAGAGACTAGAGTCTTTTTGAATGGTTAGGGTATATATATGGCATTGGAGTTGCAGAGAAAGTGTGAATTAATTGATATGAATGTTAAACTTTCCTAACAAAGTTAGTAAAATATATTTCTTAAACCAAACCTTTGCCTAATGAGCTTGCACTGAGCTACCAGAACTAATCTAAAATTTCAATTGACCGTTATCACACGTGCAGGAGTCATTCTTCTTCCCAGTGCTCCTGGAATGTCAGTGCTCTTATTTGCAATGTTATGAAGATTGATGCAATAATATGGATGTAATACCCTGAGTTTCCAGGGAGAAGTTTAAGCAGAAAGTGGTATTATTAGTTGTTATATTACTACTCATTTTGGCCTCACTTTCACATGAGATGGATGGCAGTAAGCTAAAAGACAGAAAGTAAAATTAAGTATGAACTGCTTCATTAACACTTCTCAGGTTATTTTGTAACACTCCTAAATCTTTTCTAGTTCAGTGTTCTTTGAAGTGCAAAGTGCCCCTCACTTGTAGACCCCCCTTTTTTTCATTCAGAGAAAGCAGAAAAATATAGTTATGAAGAGCTCAACCTCTTCCCCCGCGTTTATTCATGATATTGGATTCTGGATCACAGTTTCCCTCTTTATGTCCTGTTTTCTGGAGCGTAATTATTTTTGCCATGAATCCCCAGCACCCTCACGGAGTCTAAGGTTGCAGTCATTTCTTATCTCAAAGGACCTCTTAACTGACAATGTGAGATACCACACAGCACAGGCACATGCACGCAAACACTTCCTGCTTCGAACGCTTTAATTGCGGAGAACACGTTTCTCCTTAGGCCCGTTCCTTCTGATACAGCTTCATTTTTTCTCCTGACACTCTTTTGCTTTGTCACACAAACTACGATCATTCCTTCAGTATCAGGTCACTCATCCCTTCCATACACAGTGTTCTCTGACCTTCTAAGTTTTCGTCAATTCATCCTATTATAGTACCTCATAGATCATGGACCCTTTCTTCACAGAATGTACTAAAGTTTCTGTGTTCATCTGCTCAGGCTGCCATAGAATATAATAGCACCGACCGGGCGGCTTAAAGAACAGAAATGTATCACAGTTGTGAAGACTGCAAGTCCAAGGTCAAAGTGTCAGCAGGTTGTTTTCTAATGAGATCTCTCTCCTTAGCTTGCAGAGGTCGATTTATTGCTGTGTCTCCACAGGGCTTTTCTCTTTGAGCACATTGCTGGTGTCTCTTCCCCTTCTTCTAAGGACACTAGTCATATTGGATCAGCACCCCATGCTTGTGACCTCATTTGACCTTTATTACCTTTTTAAAGTTCCCATCTCCACATACTGTCACATTGAGAGTCAAAGCTTCAATTTATGAGTTTTGTGGGGGAGACAATTCACTTCATAACAGTTAGTGATATATATAATATATATATATGCACACACACACACACGTATGAAATACTTAGATTAAAGTCTTCCTCATCATAATACTATAAGACCATTAAAAAACAAAAAGTTCATTATTTTAAATTAATTTTATCTCCATCAGTTATCTCAGGGCCCAGCTCTGACTAGGCATTAAAATAAAGAAAGAAACAAACAAATAAATAAAGTTGAGTGGATAAATTGATGAGTAAATTAATAAAGGTTAAGTAGGATAACCTTGGTGAAAAAAATGCATTCTAATAATTAACAACACTCATTTACAAATACCTTTAAGTTAATGATGAATGCATTTTTATAGGGAGGAAATAGCTTTACACAAACTTAGCAAGTCAAAATATTATTTCTAAATAAGATTTTTACATAGTATAACTAATATGCAAATCTTGGTGTTTTAATACAATTAATTATTAGTTATTTATAAATAATTATTTTAAATCAGATTAAAATGGTTGTGTGTAAAATCTTCATTTAAGAAAAATACACTTTTCGGTTGATATTATAGTTACAATATCCATAATACTAAAATATGACAATGATTTAAAAAAATATAAATCAGTCTCACCTGAGAGTGTAAACATTGACATACAAAATAAAACATGAAAAGACACTAGAAATAAATTTTAAAATATAATAAGGAAAATTCAATATAATACTATGCAAACAGGATTTCTTTCAGAAAGACTCTATTAAACCTTGTAATTAAGTTAAAATATGTGATTATTCACTTGCCTCATAAAAGGTGCATTTGATTTGCCCACTCCACGGAAGAAAGATGTCCATTTAAATAGATAATTCATTTTCACAATTCTCACAACCCAAGATAAACAATAGCATTTTATATTTCTGGATATAAAAAAAATAAAGGAAATAGATCATCTACTTTGAGATTCTGCTTAAAGTATCCCTAGTGCCTCTTCTCCTGATCTATCATGTCCACTGACAAATCGGGGGACATCACTGCTTGTTACACCCTCTCTTTTCCACTCTTAGTCACAGTTCCAGCATTGCTAAATAATATTCCTAATGGATCACGCTCTCTGTCATTCTGTCCGGTTGTGAACTGATTCTTTGTATAGAAAAAAAACTATGGTGGTACCTTTGATTCAAGAAATTGACTTATATAAAATTGAGAGTGGATCATATCTGATTAGCATCTGTAGACCACATATTCACTTACCTGGAAGCAGGTAGCAGGGTCCAACAAGACCATATAGTGGGAGAAATCTTCTAATGTTTGGAAGTGATATCATATGTGTGTTCTGAAGTCAGACCGTCAACTTTCTAGGCTTTCTGATGTTTCATAAGTTATGTCATTATCCTGTGACTCAGTTACCTCATTTGCGAAATAAGAGCAGTAATAATATTTTATCATAGAATTTATGAGTATTAAATAGGTAAATACATGAAAAATCTGTAAGACACAGATCACCAGGCATGCAGTCAGAAGTATGTGCACAGGCACCAAAATATTAGTTGTTATTACCTAATTCAAACCAAAATGTCTCCAGAATAATGACAGAACTAGATTTCTTTGGACAGTAGTGAAGAGCTAGATTTCCTGCTGCACAGAAGCCTGACTTGGGACATTACTGTGTCCTTTTAATTTGTTATATTCCTTTTTATTTTTTGAATCAGACTCTGGTGATTGCTTTAATTGTAGAAATTCTTAAAAGGTGTAATGGATTTAGGTGTTCTGATGGTGTATTTGGGAGAAAATCAAAATTCATTCATCAACCACATTAGCCTGATTGAACTCTCTAGCTATGATCAGCTGTGTAAAAATGCTGGCAAACATCCTACCATCTCCACAACATGATGATGAAAATGCATTCACATTAAAATATCCCGGAGAGGTTAGGAAAGCTCTCTTGAGAAAAATCAGTAGCAACTTTTGATGATTCTGTCTTTTACCTTAGCAGAGCACGTGTAATTTCAGCAAAGGAATAAAATCACATTTTAATCACTGAAGATTTGAAAAAAGATTTTAATAAACTTTATAACTTTCTGTAAATTCTTCACTTTATAGATTTATTTAACACGGTAAAGAACATATTTATATATAATAATTAAACCTAAGGGCATTCATGATAAAATTCCAAGTAAAGAAAATGAGGAGCAAAAAGTAGTTCTTAACTAGTGTATTAAAATATTTGTATCAGATTATGTAAGAGACAAACAATAGAAGAAGATAGGCAGTTCAGGAAAAAAAATTCACCTCTATATGTGAAATAATAAAAATTTGATAGTATATATAAGTGGATAAGTTATTATTCAATTCATTATATTAAAGTAATTGATTCATTAGAAAAAATATAAATATTAGATTTTACTTTAGTGTAAATGCTTATGAGATAAACAATGTTTAATTATGAAAGTGGGAAAGTCATAATAAAATTAAGGAGATCATTGCAAGCTCTTGAAATATGAGAGGACTTCTTAAATAAATGGGAGAATTTGAGTACGATATTTGGTAATTATTCCAAATAAAAAAAATAAAAAAATAAAATTTTCTTATATGAAAAACATTAAAGCTAAAATTCATATTTGAAGGCCATATTGAGATTAAATATCTGCAGCAAACATAACAGAAAATAAGAATACCCTTATGATATTAGTAGCTCATGAAAAGCCTAGTAAAAATCTAATCAAATATTGTAAGATAAATGAATAAACAATGTTATTTTTCCTCCAAAGCAAATATAAAAATGACTGAATTAAAACAAAAGAATGAACTCTTTCAAATTGCTTTTGAATATACTTTCATTTTTGTTTGTTACACAAAATGTATGGTTTTACAACCTGTCTGAGACCTACTTCAGCAATTTTTATATTGTTTGACCTAATTATACAACTCAAGATAAACAATAGTGTAGTTATTAAGGAAACTATCTTTGCAGAAAGTCTCACACGAAATAGTTGTGTGACATTGTATAAGTTATTTATCCAGTTTTGCCAACTGCAAAGTATTCATAATACTTTTATCGACATTAGTGGGTGGTTTAGGATGTGACAGCATTATACTACAAAAAAAATCATATAGTATTTACTTTTTAAGGTACATTTTCAAACACTACATAATGTATTTTAAAAGACATTTACAGTGTAGATATTTTGTATCATTTGTGTTCCTACTTTATGATAAATGTCTGCAAATGAACTTGTTATAATGCACAGACACCACACACAAAAACATGCACTTACATTCCCACAGTCACAGAAAATTCTATACTGTATGTTTAGAGGTCATTTTTGTTTTCTCTTTATGTTTATTATGTTCCCCAAATTTCCAAATATTTTCTTTTTGAAAAATATTCCACAGTAGTGTGTGTTACTTATTGAGTCAGGAAATAAAATCAATCAATAAACTTTCCAAAGATGTCTCTGTTTTCATCTTTGTTTGCTGTGTAGTAATTAAAGAGTATGCCAAAACTAAAATTGTCTACTTTTTTTTTTTTTTTTTTAATCATACGGAGTCCATATTTACTTCTGCCATCTGGAAATGTGGTTTACCTACACCACCGAGAGCAGCAGATCATAATACAATGAACTACCATATGTGACAGAATTCAATATTATTCCAAAATGTTGTATAGTAAAATTTTTGATTATATGCAGTATTGTACCACCTGCATTGTCACAAAGAAGTATTTCCTTTGTTTTTTTCAACAATGAGATCATTCATGTTTTATTTTCCTCAAGGATATTAACTCTGTAATTCATGTATTCTCTGGTTATTTGAATGGATATGCATTAAAATTAGTCTAAGATAATTATTCCTCCCACCTCCTACCCAAAGGAACTATATCACTACATGCAATAGTGATCATATTCCTTAAAGCAATGCAGTTCACTTCAGATGTGACTTTCTATTTTGGAACTGCACTTTTACCAGAGAAAAGAGAAAATATCTTTATGAATATTTGTGTATTATGAAATATCATATTTGGAATATTTATGAGGAAAAATACCCACACAGTTTTTTTGTCAAAATTTTCAAGCGATGTTGAGATTTGTTTGTAATTCAGCAAAATTTAAAGTATCCTTTCTCTTTTGATGTAACTATTAAGATATATATCTTGATTATAGAGTGAATAATAAGATGAAAATCTCCCTTTTCCAGTAGTGTAGGTAGAATGGTTTCTGCCCTCAACAACAGAATTATTTTTCCTCACTTTCCATCTTCTTTTCGTTTTTGATGTGAGAGCTTCTCATCATTTTTATCACTGCCGCATGGTAGGCTGTGAGTAAGCATGGCCACAGGATCCCCTAAGTGGACAAAAATGAAAATTTCATAGGGGTATAAATAAAGGGAGATTACTCCAACCCTGACAACAAAATCTCAGACAGAAAACTTAACTCTCAGAAGATAAGGATTAGGTTAGGTGTTGGAACTTCTGGAAAAGCACCGTTTTCTGTGTTAGTGTAAATGCTAATTGGTGTTAATGTGCTGGCAAAAATAAAAGGCTCTGAGCACATGAAACATTTCTGACCAGCATTTCCAAGTCTTCTGATTTTTGGCTGCCTTGCTATTAGAAAAGACAAAATCAGTGGAGCACATATTTTACACACCCACATCTTCACAGTGCATAAATTTTGCATTGACGGTTATCTGTTTCAGAAATAAACAAATGTAAAAGCAATCTTGAACCCAAGCCAAGCCTGTTTCAAGCCTACTACTGAGTTGTCTTCCCAGGAAAACCTATTGGCAGTAACTATGGCCACTGCAGTTCATAAACAAGCTGCCCATTACTCTTCATGTATTTCGTTTGTTTGTTTCAGTCTCACTGTTTTTCTTGATTAGCTTATACTTAGATTTTATAACGTAGTGGTTGCAGAGATATTTCATAGAGGCATCAAATCTTTTGAATATGTTTCAATTCTTCAAATGGGACAGAAAAATGTCATAAATTAGGCATGAATTTAGCTCACTTGGTCTTCTCAGCTTTACGTCCTTTCTGGAATAGGTTTAGCCCGAATCTTCATGACTTTTTTGGACACTATTTTCCCTGTACTTGCTAAACTCATGACCTATCTCAGTCCCAATGAGCAACCAGGTGAAACCGACCCAATTGTCCCATAGAATTGATGTTTTCAGTTTATTTGAATAAACACAGAAATTGACTCTCCCAGTCTTAAACTTTGAGAAAATTACATTTGCGTTATCTGAGTTCCTTTATCAGGAAACCAACCATCAAGCCTCTCAGATAGTATCAAGGAACTTAAACTCATCCAATCATATCATAGTATCTGTACAATGATCTACAAGACCCCTCAATTGTCATGATGGCCTAACTGACCATCTGCTTCCTATTGACCCACTTCTCTTCCTTCCCACTGCCTAACTCCTGTTTTCTTGCATGTAGTTATATTTTATCCCTGCTCTACAAACCCCTAATTTTAGTCAAGGAGATGGATTTGAGACTGATCTCCCATCTCCTTGGCTACAGCACCCAATTAAAGCCTTCCTCCCTGGCAATACTTTTCTCAGTGATTGGCTTTCTGTGCAGCGAGCAGCAGGGCCTAGACCAAACCCCTTGGGTTTTGGTAACACAGGCTCCTTATGTAAGAAAGAGAGTCTAATTTTAAACATCATAGGCATAATCTAATTCCAGATAAAGAATGTGCTATCAATTGTGTTAACATTTTTCTCTGTGTGTATGTGTGTGTATGTGTGAGACAGAGATGTGCCTTTCTATTTATTTTATCTGTTACTTGTTGGTGACATTTTGAGTGAAATGAAAAAAATCACAACTTGTTTTTTTCAGTTTTCTTCTCTGTGCCAAATGATAGCTTCTCAGCTAAACAAATAATAGACATTTATAATTTCAAATTGTACTCTCAAAGTCATATTCCTTCTGTAATTTTCATGAGAAATTTGATGCATTATCTTGTAAAACTGAAACACATAATGAAATTACTTGACTAGTTTCTAATATATTTGGGATTATAGCTAGAATAAATAAGAGTTCTTTTAGGGCAATTATATAGGTCATGCATAAAGTCCAGATATATGTTAAGGTGTTAAGAATATTCAATTTGAGAAAGAATATACCATTTTACAAGTGGTTCTGGAATAACTGGATAGTCATATGAAAAACAATGAACTTTCATGAGTATATTGTGACATAAACTAAATCTTATTTAAAACAAGAGGATTATAGGCCTGAATATACAACCCAAATCTCCATATGAAAAAAAAGATATCTAATAGAAAAATATAAAAGAAATATATTGCAAACCAAGATTAGCCAACAGTTAGCTCAATAGAGCATAAAATTATGATTCATAAACAGTTTATAAATTGAACTTTATAAAAAATGAAAACTTATGTTTTCTGAGAGAGAATGTTAATAAAATTAAAATACTAGTCACAACTTGGAAGAAAGTATGTACAAAATACAAAGTTGATGAGAATTTTTATAATTCAATAATAAGACACACCCAATAAAATTGGGCAACAAATTGAAGACATGTGACTAGAGAAGAGCTATAGAAAGAAAATAATTGTGAGAAAATAATGTTTAAAATAATTTGTCATTAGAAAAAAATTTAAACCACACTTATACCATTGCATAACCTGCTAGAATGTCCAAAATAAACAAAACAAACAAAAAAAGGTGATAAAAAAATGCTGGTGAGGGGCAGAGCTACTGAAATACACAAACTATTCATTCAATTGCAAAATGTAGTAATAACTTCCACTAAAAATGAACAATTTCTCATGAAGTTAAAGATATACTTACCATAAAACTAGTTATCCCATTTCTAAATTTTTATACAAGAGAAAAGAAAACATATGTCTATCACAAAAATCAAGATGTGAATGTTTATATTGACTTTCGTCGTTGAACTAAAATATGGGCAAAACCAGATGTTCATTAACTTATAAATAGAAAACCAAATTGCAGTAAGTCTGTATTATACACAGGGACGTGTATGTTTTGTGCATGTCTTCCTTTCATGTATTGACTACAGTCACTCTATAAGCTTATATTCTCAATGAGGCGACGTTTGGCAATTTCCTATTTAAAGAAGTATTTGCACATTAATGAAAATCTGAGAATGACTAGGTTGTATTTAAGATATCAGATAACCAACTTATATAACTTTCACTATATGTTTTACATTTTTTCTAATACCAAATATTAACATTTTGCATATATTTGCATATGTATTTATATTTATACACACAATAAATATATAAACCCTATTACTTCTCACTGCTGCCACATAAACAAGCTTTTGTGAAACAATTTCTTCAACTCAGAAAGCCTATTTTACCTTCATACAGGAAAATCCTGGAACCCTAAGTTCCTTCAATAATTCTAACTAAATCAATAATTCAGCTTTTGTATAACTAAATTATTCATGTAATTTATATTTTGTCATATCTTTTCTAATAAAAAATAGAAAGGATCTGTCCATAGGAAGAAACTTTTTTTATATGTATTTATTTCTACAACTTCTTGTATTGCTCATTCAGTCCAAGACTTAAGAAGTATGGAAAGTTTAAAAGCCAAATCTCATCCCCAAACTGTTACTTTATGCTCTATTTCAGCCTATTTTGGCAAACTTTTATGTACCTACTAAAGAAACCCTGTAAACTACTTCAGGAGGCCCACATGGCAGCTTGAGAAGTCCTCCACTCTTGCTGTCACCCCACCTACTTCTCAGTTGCTTCCTTCATTAGCATTGACTCCCTATCTGTACCCCTATTTTGTAGTTCCTTCCTTTTTCAAGGTGGTTTTAGAATGCTAAACACAGCCTGAAATAGTCACCTCTGGGTATTCCCAGCATTTTCTCATCTGCTCACTTCTTGTGATAACAGACTTCGTCCTGCAACCTCCCCCTTGATCTAGACTCTATTTCCTTATTTTTATGAAAATGAAAACATTAAGCTGAGAAGGCAACATGTTAAATACTTCTAGAAATGAAGAAGTAAGCATCATCATAGAAATATTTCTCCTGAGCACTTAGTCTTATGTTTTGCCCCCACCCAACACAGAAAGATGCCCTTTCTTCTAAAAGGAATAGATTAGAAGATACTATCCTCACCAGCACATACATGTACCATAAAGACAATTGGCCAAGAAGCTGGAATTCTCCTGCTTATTGTACAGAGAACAATTGGATGTGGGAAGGGTGTGCAGCACTGTGCAAATGGGGAAACTACCTCAATTAGTTAAATATTAGGTAACATTTTGCAGGGCAAATAAAAGGCAAATATTAGGCATCTAGTTGACAAAGATTTGACATCTAAATTATTGCAAAAAAAAGGAAAAATAAAATGTCATCATAGTGCATAAAAACTTAGGACAAGAACAGTGCAGAGTGTGCAGGAACAAATTAGCAACACATTCTCTGGACAGAACACATGAATTCACAATAGGATACAACAAAGACAATTACCTTAGCCACATATGGCTAAGTATTTTTGCCAATTGCTCAGTATTGAACGCATGTGATTATTACACGTTTGCCAAGATTGGATTACAGAATCTACTTCATTTAGCTTAAACAGAAAGGGTCTTGTTAGAGGCTATTGGTTGGCTGGCAGTTTTTGAAAGGGCCAGGAAATCAAACTGTGTGATACACAGCCAGGAGAATTGTCCAAACTTACCATATATTTTTAAGCAGAAATAATTGGTTTCAGCCAAAGGAAACCAATGGCCATTCAAAAAGCCAGGGGCCAGATACCAGAGAGCCAATATCTCTGACAAAGTTCTCCAAAAAGAGTGATAACCTTCACAATGAATATTGCTACCAGAGCTGAGAGCACATTGCCATCATTCCAAATGTTGCTTCTTCCTTGGAAGTGGAGGCTGCTGCTTGGCTCCACTCTTGTGGCAAGGAACCCTGGGAACCTAACATTTTGATTCTACCTACGGAAGGTATAAATTCACAATGTGGAGAATAAGCAAATTGAGGTTTTGGACAAGCATGTTTAACAGATGGTGACTATAATATAATTTTTTATTTGTTGCATATGATTAGGCTTAAGCTAGATTGGAATAAAGTATACACTGTTCTCATTCTTGATCACAACGCTTTCACTCCCAATTAACTTAAATGTAATCTTCATGAAGTCTAACAAACTTTACATATATGATGCAGTTAAATGATATACATTACCTTAATTTTGATCTGAAATTTAGGCATACTGACTTGGAAAGCAAAATAAGCAATATCTGCCAGAGAAAGGACAGTTAATAATGCTATTTCTATCTAGATGAGCTAATTTTTACATTAGGAATAGTTCTATTAGAAAGTGGAAGCAAGCAGTCCTTAAGAAGTGGATTCTCCCGTGTTCTAAATGAAACATATACACACACTTGTAGTAGGGATGTGTGTGTGTGTGTGTATGTATGTATAGTCATGTATATGGTGGAAATATTACCACAAGCCAAGGTTGACAGTCAAGCTATTTTCAGAATCTGAAATGAATATCCATTAGCTTTCTGGCCAGTATTACTGTATTGAAAAATTGTGACATTCATAGGTCCTATCTCATGAAAGAAAAGATTTTCTACCAAACTTGATGAAGGTGTAAGTGCATTTTGTTGTTCTCTCTTCCTTTAGGTCCATTGCCATTCTAACACCAACATATTTAGGGTCTCTGATATCCACAATTTGTGACAAGCAAGTAAGCAAAGATAATTAGTAGCAGTTTCTTTATTGCTTGATATTGTTTCCTTATTCTCCCCTTCAACCCTCCTATAACTTTACACACTTACATACACACACACACACACACATTTAAATCTACATTCCACTTCTATGTACTCATTTTGCAATTGCCAAGCCTTATTAAATCCAGTGCTCACTCTCCTCTGAACCGGGAAAACAGTCGGTGAAAGTGGACTAAAAGTAAGCAGCACTTACTCTCTTGCTCTGGTAGGAAATATTAACATACCGTGTGGGTCTACACAGTCTCATTGCTTCAGATGCCATCTGCATGCTGATGACTCTGGGAAGAAAAGAGCAAACATCAGGTCTGCAGCTACTTCCCTTCCTCGTGGCACAGAGGAGGCAATGCTGACCTCGAAAAATTCTAAGTATAAGCATGGCATTGGGATTTATCCCAGAAAGATATCTGCAAAGGTTCTTACCTAAGAATGTTTGTCTATATGGATCATTGCAAAGACCTGGAACTTACAGACTTAAAGGACACAGCTGGCTGGAGAATGCAAGTTAGCCACATAGACTATCTACCTATGTGAGTAATAAAGTATGGTAACCAAGAAAACTCAAACTAAAGCTACTTTCTCCAAGCGAAATTGTCGCAGACACATATTGCAATCTGTTTCTCCAAAATCAAAACTCATTCCAGGGTGGGAATGAGTCTGGTTTTGCTTTGTTTTGCATTGTGTTGTTTTGTTTTATTTCGTTTTGGAAGCTGTATCTGTTGGCTTTGAGGCTATTTGAAAGACTAATGTTGTAAGGCTGCAATGTCCCTACGTTTTGTTTATATCTTTCACTAATCATTGGGGAAGTTTGATGTTAAGCAAGATCCATTATCCTTGTGCATCTGCTTTGACAATCCAGCCATCTGTGGTACTACAACAACCAAATAACGCTATCCCAGATCTCGTCCCTGAATTTAAGGTTTTCTGTCCAATGTATTACCTCTATGCTGATGTATTAGAAACATCTAGAGCTCAAATTCCTAAACTCTAGCTTATTTTTGCATAGCGTGAAAAGTTCCTCTCCTAACTTTCTGTATTTCAAAAGTTGTAAACACCCTTCTGGTCCAGCTGCTGAAAACACATCTATGGAGACATCTTTGACTCTTATCTCTCTATAGTCAAATCCTTTTCAAGGGGTTGCCTTTTCCTCAGAAATCTAGCAAATGTCTATTGAGTCCATAAAACTTTTTTGATGACAGTTCTACTCCAAGTCACTATTATCTTTGAACAGATTACAGAATTTGCCTCTTACAGTTGCTCTCTTCTTTGATTCTAAATGGCAGCCACAATGTCTCTTAAGGAAATTAGAGCATGTCATGTTTCATTCATTAATTCAATTATTACCTTTTCAAATCTCAAGACTTTTTCCTTATGCAGAATAAATCTAAATGCCCAACAAGTTCTGAATCTTACTTATCTGTTGAATTTCTCCCTCAGTTACTTAATTCCAGGAAAATATATTATACATGATTGTTGCACGATATCAGTAAAATGGATTACATGCCAATTGATTAAATGTTCCTATACAACATGCTATCAAATATACATTGTAGGATAGTGTGCTAGATATTAAAATGAGAAAATAAAGCCAAAATACAATATTTTTGTCCCTGCATATGAAATACTCCAATATTAATCTGGAAACATACATAAAACAGGAAATGGAAGCAGAAAGTTTTCTAATAATATGAGGAAAGTCTTTTCTACAAAATATATTGCCTTTCAAGGAAGGACATTAAATTCTACAGTACAACATTATATCTTGCATAGATAAAAGTAGAGTAATTTAAATACTCTGATACTAGAAGAAAGACCATAGAAAATTATACCTTTATTTAGGATCCATGTTTAATAAACTATACTAGAAAAAACTAAGTCTTTAGAAAAGAAGTAACCTAGATGCATACATCAAATATAATTCTATAGATTAATTTGTTATATTTTTAGAAGACTGATAAATATGTGTATGTTACTTAAAAATATATGTAGATACATTGTTAAAGACATAAATCTTTAAAAACCTCATAATTTAATTAAATAGAAAAATAAAACACATGCACGTATGTCCTATATTACGTTCAAAATCAAATAACATGTTGCAAATACATTCACGATATATAAGAGAGTTATAGTCCCAAAAATATAGCATTTATACAAATAAATGAAAATAATAAAATGTTCTATCCCACCAGAAAAAAAAATTAGCAAAGTTTATAGGTAACCAATTCACAATAGAAAAATACTACTAGCTGTTTTAATCATACAAAAATGTTCAAAATCACATACAGTTAAAGGACACAACATTAAAACAAGATAATTTTATCACTATTCACACTGTAAAATATTAATACTATTGGTATCATTAGGAGTGTGTCTACATATTATTAGAGTAGTTTAAATCAGTTTTAATTTGCAGGAATACATGTTATAATATGTATCAAATAGTTAAAACTTGCATATCCTTGGGCTCAGTAACTCTAGATACTGGAACTTTTTACATGAAAATAGTAAACATGTCTTCTGAGAATATAACCCAAATACAATTTTATAGGATTCTACTTGAGGGTATCACTGGATACTCCTTGGTTTGGGGACAGTGACTTGAGTCTAGCAAGGTGAATATCACAGGGAGAGTGGAAAGATAGGGTGCAGTGGATGCTCACACTGAGAGGGAAAGGTTATGGTAAGCAGTAATGGAAATGAGCTACCTTAGCAACATATATGTGTCTTAAAAACACATTGTCAAGTGAAAAAAGAATGAGACATATAACACAGTTTTCATAAATACAAAGTATATGCACAATCCCAAAACATTTTACTAAAACATGTACACATAAAAGGAAGTACAGTAGGCATGTTTAGTGACTTTCTATAGGGGGAGTGGGAGTGGTGGAAGAAAAACTAGTGGACAACAGGGACACTGGGAAATAATAATAGCCTAAGGGAACTTAATGGGGGTTACGTGATAATGAGCAAAGGACTGAGATGTACAATTAACTCAAGGCTCTGCATCTGCTTTTTAAGAAAATACATGGAATATACTAGATATGATCAGACATACATTTACAAAGATGAGATGGAAAACCTATTATGCATTATATCACAGAATACCGGGTTGCACATGTTAAAATATGAAGAGCAATATGTATTTTAAGCATTAAAATAATGATATAAGAAAGATTTACTGAAAAACATTATTAAAATAACCAGACAAAAATCATATAATGTGGTCACTTTGGGAGCACATATATTAAAATTGTAATGATACAGAGAAGATTAGCATGGCCCCTGCACAAGGGTGACATGCATGTTTGTGAAGGTTTCATATTTTTCAGTATCGTGAAAATGGCCATAGTGCCCAAAGTAATTTATAGATGTAATATTATTCCTATTAGCCTACCATTTACATTCTTCACAAATTTAGAAAAAACTGTTTTAAAATTCATATGGAACCAAACAAGAGTCTGTATGGCCAAGACAATCCTAAGCAAAAAGAACAAAGTTGGAGGCATCACCCTACCGTACTTCAAACTATATTATAAGGCTACAGTAACAAAAACAGCATGATACTGGTACAAAAACAGACACATAGACAAACAGAACAGAATAGAGAACTCAGAAATAAGATTGCACATCCACAACCATCTCATCTTCAACAAGCCTGACAAACACAAGCAATGGGGAAATAATTCCCTATTCAACAAATGGTGCTGGGATAACTGGCTATCTGTTTGCAGAAAATTGAAACTGGACCACTTCCTCATACCTTATACAAAAATTAACTCAACATGGATTAAATACTTAAATGCAAAACCCCAAACTCTAAAAATCCTAGAATAAAATATAGGCAGTACCATTCAGGACATAGGCGTGGGCAAAGATTGCATGATGAAATCGTCAATAGCAATTGCAAAAAAAGCAACAATTGACAAATGGGATCTAATTAAACTAAAGAGCTTCTGCACAGCAGAAGAAACTATCAGAGTGAGCAGGCAACCTACAGAGTGGGAGAAAATCTTTGCAATCTATCCATCTGACAAAGGTCTAATATCCAGAATCTACAAGAAACTCAAACAAATTTACAAGAAAAAAACAACCCCTTTAAAAAGTGCGTGAAAAACATGAACAGACATTTCTCAAAAGAAGACATTCATGCAGCCAACGAACATATGAAAAAAGCTCAACATCACTAATCATTAGAGAGAAGCAAATCCAAACCACAATGGGATACCATCTCATGCCACTCAGAATGGCCATTATTAAAAAGTCAAGAAAGGTTGTAGAGAAATAGGAACACTTTTACATTGTTAGTGGAAATGTAAATTAGTTCAATCATTGTGGAAGACAGTGTGGCGATTCCTCAAAGAGCTAGAACCAGAAATACCATTTTACCCAGCAATCTCATTACTAGCTATATACCCAAAGAAATATAAAGCATTCTATTACAAAGACACACACACACGTATGTTCATTGCAGTACTTGTCACAATAGCAAGGACATAGAATTAACTGAAATGCCCATCAGTGATAGACTGGTTAAAGAAAATGTGGTACATATACACCATGGAATACTATGCAGCCATAAAAAGAAATGGGATCATGTCCTTTTCATAGACATGGATAAAGCTGGAAGCCATCATCCTCAGCAAGCTAACTCAGAAATAGAAAACCAAACACTGTACGTTCTCACTTTTAAGTGGGAGCTAAAGGATGAGATCACATGGACACAGGAAGGGGAACAACACTCTGTGGCATGTTTCAGGGTGGAGTCAAGGAAGAAAGAGTATTAGAAAGGATGGCTAATGCACACTGGGCTTAATACCTGGGTGATGGCTTGACAGGTGCAGTAAACCACTATGGCACACATTTGCCTATGTAACGAACCTGCACATCCTGCACATGTACCCCAGAACCTGAAAATAATAATAATTTTAAAAAGTTCTAAAAGATAACATAATAAAATGTTGCATAAAGAATGATGGCATTGCTATCAAAAATAATAAGATATAATGGTAATCTATATATCAGGGTTTCCAAAATATCCTACTATTTTCCTTTTGGGGTTTTGGGATTGTGGAAGTGCCCTATTTGCTACCTTTGAGTTATGGAAAGTTGAGAAATTTCACACCACATGCTATTCAGAGATTTAACATGCTAATTAGTTTTGTGAGAAGATGTAGTAAGCAAAATTTTCCTACTTAGAATAACATGTGTTGTTTTTGTTTGTTTGTTTAATTTCATCTGCTTGCTTATGGAATTAGCTTTTAGTATAAGATATTTTGAATACTGTTTATATTGAACAAAATGCTAATAATATGATAGATAAATTGATTTTTCCATACTGTCTTCATTTAGCAAAAATATACACTTATTACCAAATTCCTAAAATATATTATAGAATGATTAAATGATAAACTTCAGTTGCTTATGTATCTAAATAATTCTTGCCCAGCTGTAATAGAAAAGTGAGTATTTTATTTCTCTGGAATAATCTTCTAGTTTAATTTGCAAATGTTTTATTTTCTTTACTTTTTTTCCTGTCTCTTTCCTCTGAGTACCCTCTGTAGCATCTGAAATGGCTTAACTAATCCAATAACTAAACACATGGAAACTTCTGTCTGCCATACTTGGACCACTCTTTATACATCAGTTATTTTTCTTTAAATTAGTCATTTTAAATTAGTATCAGCTACATAGCTTTCTTGAGATAATTACATTGCTTGCTTTCTTTAAGGCACTTGGGATAATGTCTGGAAAATAGAAAATGCCATAATAGTCTTCTACCACCAATGCTGTTTTGTCATTTTCTCTTCCATTAAAATCAGAACAAATTATTGTCATGTACTACATCCAACTCTACGTATTTTATGTAGTTGAAATGCACTTAATTTTTTACCTAATTGAAAGTTCTAATTCCTTTGTATTGAAGCGGGAAAGGTTCCCTTGTCCCCCTCCCTGGGCATGAGACGGGGGGAGTGGCTCGCTTCTTCAGTGCCCTGCTGTTCAAATCTCTAGGGGAACAAACCTCTAGGGCGCGGGTTGTGGGGCTGGCTACCCCATCGCCGGAGAGCTACTTCCACTCAATACAACTGCACTCATTCTCCAAGCCCATGTGTGATCCGATTTTTCTGGTACAGCGTGGCAAGAACTCCGGATACAGAAATCCTCCTGTCCCTGCGACAAAGAAGAGGGTCTAATTGAGCTGGTTAACACACACCGCCTGTAGACAGCAAACTAAAAGAGCACCCTGTAACACATGCCCACTGGGGCTTCCGAGCTGTAAACATTCACCCCTAGACACTGCCCTGGGGTGCTTTTCCCCTGGAGTTGGGCTGCTCTAAGGCCCCAGCTCTACTCCAACTGCTCTCAGCAAACTCGGTCTGGTCCTGCTGGCCCATGGCCTGCCGGCGTGCAGGCATCTGTCAGTGTCCTATTCCACCAGCGTGCTCCCGTCGGGATTCCTCCATGTCCTCGCGCTTGGCTTGTGTCTTCTTCCACTAATGCGCTTGTGTCTTCTTCCACTAATGCGCCCCTTTCGAAGTTTGGCCACCTGTTTATCTGCCTGTTAGGGTCTTAGGTTCTTAGAGGCCCAGGATTGGGGCGTGGTGGGCCAGGGTGGTCTTGGAAAATGCAACATTTGGGCACAAAAGCAGGAGTGCCTGTCCTTATCTAGGTCCGTGGGGGTGGAGCCCTACCCAGGTACCTGCCTTTCTCTACCCAGCACTTCCCTGCCCCCCTCCCATATCAGTATGAATTCACATATTTAATAAATTATCTGTCAAAGAAATATGAAGGATTAATGATAATTATGGAAAATGTAGACTAGTAATGGGAAAACAGAATAGAATAAAAATACATTGATGCAAAAATTCAAAAAAAATCTAATTATTCATAACTCTTAAAAAGATGATTTCTGAATGCTAATTTCTGGCTTAGTCAATTGATTTGATTTCCTTGTGCTGGTATTCATTTAAGATGAGAGATATGATATGAATTACATATTTCTTATAACATGTTTAAATGTTGTAAGCAGGACTATAGAGCTACCTTAAGTCTTGAGAGAAAACCAAGGATTTTGTACAGTTGGGAAAGTCATTTTTTTAGCTGATTATAATACTCAAAATACCAAACTTGCAAGGTCCTTAGACATAGTCAAGATTCGTATGTGTCACTCAAGAGACTTCATGTTGATTATTGATTAATAAGTATTTTGACTTTTGTGACTCACTTAATTCTTTAATGCTTAGTTTATAATCTCAAACTATGAAACATTAGAAATTAATCTTGAGAAATCCCAAAGTAATTTCAGATTTTTGTTGTAATTTTTTAAATAATTTGTTACCTACGATATCTTTTAAATTAAGTCATTCAAATTCCCCACCCTCTGATGAAGCCCAGAGTGAGGATTCTATTTCTTTCAGAGTGAGTATATATTAAAAAGGAAGAGTTTTGAAACACAACCCTAAAGACCAGCTAGACACAAAGGATGATCAATAAAGTATAAAATGATATAAAATAATTTTTAAAGTAAGCCAATAGGAAACTACTTAAAGAGGACACTCTGTAAAAGAAGTGTCTCAGTAGCCAAGTAGAAAAAAATCAGAGGCCAGGCGTGGTGGTGCATGCCTATGGTTCCAGCTACTTAGGGAGGCTGAGGTGGAAGGATTGTTTGAGCCCACGAGGTTGAGGTGAGACAAGTTTGTGCCAGTGCACTCCAGGCTGAGTGACAGAGTGAGAGCCTGAGTCAAAAAAAAAAAAAAAAAAAAAAATCAGAAATTATTAACTGCCTTAAAACTGTCAACAGTTAAGAAAACAATATTGGAAGATTAAAAGTAGTCTAGAAAATTGTAGAGACAAAAGCCACATTGCAAAGATCTGGGAATGGAACAAGAAGACTCTAAGAGAAAGCAACAAGTTCAAGAAAATTATAAAAACTAGAAAGGAAGTAGGAACAGAAAGTGAGTATGCAAGAGAACATATGCGAGTCTTATGGGGCAAGAGGTTGTTATTTTGAGGGCAGATGAAAAAGAACATGGAGAAATATAGAGACTGTGGTTAAAAAAAAAAAAAAAAAAAATCAATGTAGACCAAATTAAATATTGATCACATTCAAGGGGACTATTCCTTGTCTTTCTAACCATTAGTAACAAATTGAGATATTTAAATATGGACATAGTTGTCTCCAGTTACAAAAGGACAAACATAAACATGGAGAAAGGTGGTATTTAGTCTTTATTTGATGCCTTAATTTTATAGACATTGATGTCAGGGAAGACAAGTTTTTCACTTTGTCGTCAAGTAAATGACTGCCATTTTATAAAAGAGAGTACAACTAAGACACTCTTAACAGTAATAAAAACTAAAATGGTCAAAATATTGGTTTATTAAGGAAAAATATCATAAATATTTTATTTCATAAATGGCAAATAAATTTCAAAACTGAATTTACAGGAGACTTCAAGCATTATATAATGCAATTTAAGGTTATTTTAATGACTTCTAAATCCTGGGGAATATTGCAAATAATTTATTATGCAGGATGTTAGCCAACTTGAGAACAAGTAGATTTGACAGTATATTTACTTCACAATTATAGATATTAATGTTATATTTAGTAGAGTAGCAACAACTAAATGCACATTTCTTTATATGTGCCCTCTTGTTTGGCTCTATTGTTCATTTAATTATTGTTATAAGCATGGCAGGGATGAATTTAGTCTTGTAATTGCCTTGCTGCTGCCAAGGCTTTTATGACTTCATAGGGACAGAGGTTAACTTATAAAATTTTATCTGATGAAGATTAAAATAAATTCTGTCTGGTGGAAAATAAATTCCCAAATATTATGACTTATAGCTCTGTAGGATATTAAGCAATTGATTAATGGAGCAAAGTTATTTAATATTCTTTTATTAAATAGCCTACAAATATCTAGTATCTCAAGTGCTTGTTGAACAGTATCTGACATTTTACTGAATCCACATTAACGTGTTAAATAATACATTTGACATGTAATCTTTTTATATTTGCAAGAGTTACAATTTTCCCTTATTAGAAATTATTATGAACAACACTTTACATGGTAGTGTGGTGATAGACAAGTAACATAAAATATTATGGTGTAAAATTTGCTCATGTAAACGGAATGATACTCGCACACTTCTTGTAGATATATTGGGATAAACAAATTGCTTAAAATATAGAATTTATTTTAGAACAATGCCCCTTCCTTAATAGGCCTTATATAAGTTTTTCACAAGATAATGACAATCTGGACCTAATTTGTACATAGATAAAAGTGTTAAATAAGATAATAGAGTTTCTGCCATAAATTAATTTATCGAAGGTAGTTTATAGTTTTGTTACAATAAACGTAATTATCAGAAATAGACAAAGGTCCTCTTTTATGCTCAACATTTTTAATATAACACTGATAATACAATGTTATGGTAAATGTTTGGTAACCCTGAAATGTTACTAAATTTGAAAATTAATCTACTTTATTTATTAGGTCATACTTTTTATTAGAAAAACATTGAAAATAGAGTTACAGTTAATGAAAGTAGATATGTGTACATAGAGATATATAGGTAAATTGATGTATCCACACATATAAATACATACATATATATCTTGAAGTGTGTATATGTTGATACATGTTGCTATCTGTGTATATATGTATGTGTGTGTGTCTGTGTGTTGATCACATATATATCTTCAATATGTTTCAAATGTATATGTTGTGCAAAATATAAACCCAAACACAAATATTTCACTTGGAAATTGTAAGTTATTTGGATTTAGAAAAGACTGTGTTAAGTAACTGAACAACTACAGTGCAAATAGAAGCATGTCTTTTCCATTATCTTTTTCTATTTGTGCAATCTGTGGCCTTTTTTAACCCTGGAAGGTATAGAAGTATTTTCATGCGTTCGGTGGATAGGTGGGAGTGCAGGTAAGGGACAAGAGACACAGAGAAAGAGAGAGAGAAAATTAATAATTTTCTATACCATTAATCATTATATGAAACCAATATATTTGCATTTATGTTGTGTTTATGTGAAGTTAACATATTTAATAATGCATTATAAGAAGCACTTTTTCAGACTAGAATAAGAACCTCCAGAATAGGAGAAAATTTTGCAATCTACCCATCTGACAAAGGGCTAATATCCAGAATCTACAAAGAACTTAAACAGATTTACAAGAAAAAAATCAAACAACTCCATCAAAAATTGGGCAAAGTATATGAACACACAGTTCTCAAAAGAAGACATTTATGCAGCTAACAGACACATGAAAAAATGCTCATCATCACTGGTCATCAGAGAAATGCAAATCAAATTACAATGAGATACCATCTCACACCAGTTAGAATGGTGATCATTAAAAAGTCAGGAAACAAAAGGTGCTGAAGAGGATATGGAAAAATAGGAATGCTTTCTCACTGTTGGTGGGAGTGTAAACTAGTTCAACCATTGTTGAAGACAGTGTGACGATTCCTCAAGGATCTAGAACTAGAAATACCATTTGACCCAGAGATCCCATTACTGGGTATATACCCAAAGGATTATAAATCATGCTACTATAAGACACATGCACACGTATGTTTATTGTGGCACTATTCACAATAGCAAAGACTTGGAACCAACCCAAATGTCCATCAGTGATAGACTGGATTAAGAAAATGTGGCACATATACACCATGGAATACTATGCAGCTATAAAAAAGGATGAGTTAATGTCCTTTGTAGGGACATGGATGAAGCTGGAAACCATCATTCCGAGCAAACTATCACAAGTACAGAAAACCAAACACCGCATGTTCTCACTCATAGGTGGGAATTGAACAAAGAGAACACTTGGACACAGGGCGGGGAATATCACACACCAGGGCCTGTCATGGGATGGGGGTATGGAGGAGGGATGGCATTAGGAGAAATACCTAAAGTAAATGATGGGTTAATGGGTGCAGCAAACCAACATGGCACATGTATACATATATAACAAACTTGCATGTTGTGCACATGGACCCTAGAACTTAAAGTATAATTTAAAATATAAATAAATAAATAAATAAAAGAACCTCCAGAAATTTTCTATAAAAGCATTAAGAACACTGGCAAACAATATATGTAAATCTTCATTTTTTAAAGCTCTGGAAATTACTCAAATGTTTGTAACAATCTGGGGATTTTTTTTTTTTAAAGTGTTGAATCTTGGTAACAACAGCAAGTTTTATGATATGTTACTTGCCCCATGCCGTTCTCTACCTTTCCTCGACCAGTTCCATGGTAGTCTTGAAACCAACAGCCTCAAAAGCAGAGTAATCATAAAAATGAGCACTCTAGCTATCACTAAAGGGGCATAACAGTTGGAACTACTCAAATAGCACTATAGCTAATAAATTGTCGCTATTTGGTCTATCTGGAAGTTTCCTGGGAATTTTCCAGTCACAGGACTGTCTTTAGTTTACCTAACTCAGAGCTTATTTAGTGTGAACAGCCCTATCTCGTGGACAGGCATCTAAAAAATCAGAGGCAAACAAAAACATTTAAAAGGAAAATCTGGAAAAAACTATGGACATATGAGGACTTAAAAAGAATCAGACAGTTTCTTGACGATCTAGAAGGCCATGTATGTGTGCAGGGCTGTGGGCATGACAAATACCTGAGAATGAGCAGAATCTCACCTGTGGCTATTATTAAGGGTCTACACAGCAGGGAATGAAAGGTAAGGAAATTAAAAACTGCTGGAGTGTTAAAGATGAGCCAGAAAAGCGTGCATACCTACACACACACACACACACACACACACCCCACTTTGGCAAACGCCAGGAGACATACACCTTTAAGGCACTCAAGGAAGTCTCTGTGTAAACATTATCTGAACAATGTACTAATTGAATTAAATTCCAGTGACCACATATGACAAAGAATAATTAATGTCATAATGAATCAGGGGAATTCACTAAACAAGAAGAGAGAAAAAAAAAACAATAATTGTTTTAAAATGCCAAATCCCACTTTTAATAAGTAGAACAACACGGCAGAATATCAACAAGGAAATACATGATGTAAACAACACTAAACAATCTGCCTAACAGATAAAGAACACTCCACCCAACAGTAGAAAGAATCCCAAATTCTTCTCCCAGATTCTTCTCCAGGGCACATGGCACATTCTCCAGGATAAAATGTGTATAAGGCCTTTATGCAAGCCTCTGACTAAAATGAAATGAAATTAGAAGTCAATAACAGAAGGAAATTTGTGAATTTCACGAATACATAAAAATTAAACAGTGCATTCCAAATAGCCAATGGGTTAAAGAAGAAATCACTGGGGAAATTATAAAAATTTTTGAGATTGATGAAAACAAAAATACACACCTAATCGTATGGGATGAAACTAAAGCAATGCTCAGGATAAAAATTAAGGCTCTCAATGCCAGTATTTAAAAAAAGATGACCCCAAATCAATAACTTAACATTCCACCCTAAAAAACATTAAGGAAGATAAAGCAAAACCCAAGTACCACATAAAGAGAAAAAAATAAATGTCAGAGGAGAAATAAATGAAATAGAGAATAGAAAAATATGAGAGAAAGTCAGTGAAACCAAAAGTAACAAAACTAACAAAACTTAAACTATACTGACCAAGGAAAACAAGAGAAAAAACTAAAATGATTAAAATCAGGAATGAAACGGGACATTACTTGATCTTAGAATAATAAATAGGACAATATAATAATACTACAATTTAACACAAAAAGTAGATAATCAAGATAAAATGAACAAATTCATAGAAACACGTAAGCTACAAAACTCATTTAAGAAATTAAAAATATAAATAAATTTAGGCACATAAAACATTGAAATAATAATTTTTAAAATCCCACAAATAAAACTCAAGGCCCATGTGGCTTTCCTGATAAATTCTACCAAACATTTAAAGGAGAATTAGCAACAGTCCTTCACAAACTCTTCCAAAATGTAGAACATAAGGGAACACTTCCCAACTAACTCCATGAGGCTTTACCCCAGGAATTCAAGATTAATCTAATATCTTAAAAGTCATCAATATAATATATCATACTAATGGATTAAAGGACTGAATTACATGATTATCTCAATAAATACAGAAAAGCATTTCACCAAGTCCAGCAAACTTTCATGAAAAAAAAAAGAAAAAACACTCGATAAAATAGAAGTTGAAGGGGCCTTCCTCAGCCTCATATAGTATATCTATAAAAACCTGAAACTATTATCATACTAATCATGACAGATTGAAAGCTTTTCATTGGTCTCATTGATGAAATAAAATGTCTGCTTTTGCCACTTTTTGTCAACATTTGCTAAAATTTTTCCGGGCTTTTAGGGGAAAAAGTAGGCATGGAGATTGGTGATTAAGAAGTCAAGTTATCTATATTTGCTTGTGATATGACCTTATATATAGAAAATAGTCAGGAATGCACAAAATAGCCTATTACAAATAGTGAATGAGATCAGCAAGATAATGTATATAAAGTCAGAAGAAATTCAGTTGCCCTCCATTTCTATACAGTAGAAATAATTCAAAAATAAAATTAAGTAAACAGTATAATTTACAGTAGGATCAATAAAATAAACAACTAGGAATAAATTATCAAAACAAGAGAAAGATTGTACACTAAAAATGTAAAAACTGAAAATGTAAAAAATGTCTGAATAAATAGTAAGACGTCCTTAACCCACAGATTGGAACATGTAATTTTTTTTTTTTAAGTTCTAGGGTACATGTGCACAACGTGCAGGTTTGTTACATATGTATACATGTGCCATGTTGGTGTGTTTCACCCATTAACTTGTCATTTACATTAGGTGTATCTCCTAATGCTATCCTTCCTCCCGCCCCTCCCCACAATAGGACCCGATGTGTGATGATCCCCCTCCTGTGTCCAAGTGTTCTCATTGTTCAATTTCCACCTATGAGTGAGAACATACGGAATTTGGTTTTCTGTTCTTGCGATAGTTGGCTGAGAATGATGGTTTCTAGCTGCATCCATGTCCCTACAAACGACACAAACTCATCCATTTTTATGGCTGCATAGTATTCCATGGTGTATATGTGCCACATTTTCTTAATCCAGTCTGTCACTGATGGACATCTGGGTTGATTCCAAGTCTTTGCTATTGTGAATAGTGCTGCAATAAACATACGTGTGCATGTGTCTTCATAGCAGCATGACTTATAATCCTTTGGGTATATCCCCAGTAGTGAGGATACAATAAATGGTTTCTAAGTTCTAGATCCTTGAGGAATCGCCACACTGTTTCCACACAATGGTTGAACTAGCGTTTCCAGTCCCACCAACAGTGTAAAAGTGTCTTGCTTCTCCACATCCTCCAGCACCTTGTTACTCTGATGTTTTAATGATTGCCATTCTAATTGGTGTGTGAGATAGTATTCCATTGTGGTTTTGATTTGCATTTCTCTGATGCATGAGTGGTTGAGCATTTTTTCATGTGTCTGTTGGACATGTATGAATGTCTTCTTGAGAAATGTCTGTTCATATCCGGCTCAATTTTCATGGTGGGGTTGTTTGTTTTTTCTTGTAAATTTGATTGAGTTCTTTTGTTGTGTTCTTGGCTAGCCCTTTGTCAGATGAGTAGACTGCAAAACTTTTCTCCCATCTCTATAGGTTGCCTGTTCACCTGGATGGTAGTTTCTTTGCTGTGCAGAAGCTCTTTTAGTTTACCTAGATCTCATTTGTCAATTTTGGCTTTTGTTGCTGCTATTGGTGTTTTAGACATGAAGTCCTTGTCTGGCTCTTGCGTCCTGAAATGGTAATACTCTAGGTTTCTTCTAGGGTTTTTATGGTATTAGGTCTAACATTTAAGTCTCTAATCCATCTTGAATTAATTTTATAAGTGAGTGCGAAAGGATCCAGTTTCAGCTTACTACGGCTAGCCAATTTTCCCAGCACCATTTATTAAATAGGGAATCGTTTCCCATTTCTTGCTTTTGTCAGGTTTGTCACAAAGATCAGATGGCTGTAGATGTATGGTAATATTTCAGAGGGCTCTGTTCCTTGTTCCATTGGTCTATATCTCTGTTTTGTACCAGTACCATGCTGTTTCTGGTTACTGTAGCCTTGTAGTATAGTTTGAAGTCAGGTAGTTGATACCCAGCATCCTGATGCCAAAGCTCGACAGATACAACAAGAAAAAGAGAATTTTTAGACCAATATCCCCGATGCAGAACATCGATGCAAAATCCTCACAAAATAACACAGCAAACCGGAATCCAGCAGCACATGAAAAAGCTTATCCACCATGATCAAGTGGACTTCATCCCTGGATGGGGTTGGTTCAAATATACACAAATCAATAAACGTAATCCATATAAACAGAACCAAAGGCAAAAACTACATTATCTCTAATAGATGCAGAAAAGGCCTTTGACAAAATTCACCAGCCCTTCATGCTAAAACTCCTCAATAAATTCGATATTGATGGAACGTATCTCAAAATAAGAAGAGCTCTTTATGACAGACCTACAGCCAATACCATACTGAATGGGCAAAAACTGGAAGCATTCCCTTTGAAAACTGGCACAAGACAGGGATGCCCTCTCTCACCACTCCTATTCAACATAGTGTTGGAATTTCTGGCTAGGGCAATCAGGCAAGACAAAGAAATAAAGGGTATTCAGTTAGGAAAAGAAGAAGTCAAATTGTCCCTGTTTGCAGATGACATGATTGTGTATTTAGAAAACCCCATCATCTCAGCCCAAAATCTCCTTAAGCTATCAGCAACTTCAGCAAAGTCTCAGAATACAAAATCAATGTGCAAAAATCACAAGCATTCTTATACGCCAATAACAGACAAACAGAGAGCCAAATCATGAATGAACTCCCATTCACAATAGCTTCAAAGAGAATAAAATACCTAGGAATCCAACTTAAAAGGGATGGAAAGGACCTGTTCAAGGAGAACTACAAACCACTGCTCAGTGAAAGAAAAGAGGACATAAACAAATGGAAGAACATACCATGCTCATGGATAGGAAGAATCAATATCGTGAAAATGGCCATACTGCCCAAGGTAGTTTATAGATTCAATGCCATCCCTATTAAGCTACCAATGACTTTCTTCACAGAATTGGAAAAAACTGCTTTAACGTTCATATGGAACCAAAAAAGACCCCGCATTGCCAAGAGAATCCTAAGCCAAAGGAAAATGTAATATTTTTAAGATGACAATGTTCTCCAAATTGACCTACACTGTCAATTCAATGGACAAGATATTACTAAATTTTTTATGGAAAAACAAAGTATCCTGAATACTCAAGATCGTGTTAAGTGAGAAAAATAAAGTTGGAAGACTCACACTTCCCAATTTCATGATTTACTAGAAAGCTACATTAAGGCAACATTTGTGGTTCTGACATACAAATAGACATAAACACTTAAATTTATGGTTAATCTTTTTACCAGGGTATCAAGACAATTTATTGGAGAAAAATAATTTACAAATATGATTCTGGGAGAACAGGGTATTCACATGTTAAAGAATGCAGTTTGACCTCAACAACATAACATATAAAATGATTAACTGAAAATGTGTCAGTAACCTAAATATACAAGCTAAAACTATAAAGCCCTTTGGAGAAAACATAAATGTAAAGCTTCTTCATCTTAGATTTGGCAAATATTTCTTAGGTAGGACACTAAAAACACCAAAAACACAAATAACAGAAGAAAAATTACATAAAATGTAATTCATTAGAATGAAAACTGCAGTGCTTCAAAGAACACATCAAGAGTGAAAATAACCCACAGAAGGGAGAATATGTTTGTAAATCATTTATCTGATGAAGGTAAAAGAACATGCATCCAGTAACCCAATTAATAAATAGACAAAGGACTTCAATAGACACTTTTCAACAGAAGATATACAAAGGGGCAGTAAGAACAGGGGGAAAATGCTACACATGATTAGTTATTAGGAAAATGCAAGTCGAAACCATAATGCAATGCATTTCATACAATGATTGGTTAAAAAACAAAACCAAAAAAAAGACTGTAGAGAACTTGGAGCCTCCACAATTTAAATTTTAATTGTAAAACCACAGTTACTTTTCACCTAATATAAATGGTTAAACACAGTTACCATATGATCCAGTGAATCCACTCCTTGGTTTATATCCAGAAGAATGAAACATGTATTGTCTTTTAACTCAGGAATGGATAAATAAAATGTGATATGTATAAACACACACACAGAATATTATTATTCAGTCACAAAGAAGAATGAAGTACTAAAATACTCTATAACATAGATGAACTGTGGAAACATTATAAGTGAAAAATGTCAGTCACAAATAGCCACATATTTTATTTGTATGAAATGTCCATAATATTAATATTACAAACACAATGTAGATTTTTTTTTAGGGTCTGGTGATAGGGCATAGAAGGATGGAGAGTGATTGGTAATAGGTACAGGATTTCCTTTTTAGAGAATGAAAATATCTTAAAATTAATGGTAATGGCTGTGCAGCTCTCTGAATATACTAAAAATCGCTTAATTGTACAATTCGAAAGGGTGAATTATGGTATGTCCATTATATCTCAATAACACCATCATTGAAAAATTGTATTAGACAGTATTGATGATGTCAATGAGACATGTACAGCAAGTTCACGCATCTCAGCAGAACCTGCACATGACCAAGCTATAAATGCCTTCATGTAAACCAATCAGATCTGCAGGTAATTTATTACTATAAAAAATTGATAAAAATTGCATGGTACACTACTATTTTTCCATACTGCACAAAAATAACGTTTATCATTCCAATATTTATTCCAGTCAAGACTCAATCATACTTTCCGGGCAATTTTTTTTTTTTTTTTTTTTTTTTTTTTTTTGAGACGGAGTCTCGCTCTGCCGCCCAGGCTGGAGTGCAGTGGCCGGATCTCAGCTCACTGCAAGCTCCGCCTCCCGGGTTCACGCCATTCTCCTGCCTCAGCCTCCCGAGTAGCTGGGACTACAGGCGCCCGCCACTGCGCCCGGCTATTTTTTTGTATTTTTTAGTAGAGACGGGGTTTCACCGTGTTTTTGAGGCTCAAAGTTTGATTATTCTAGGATAGTATTTTAAATAGATAGCTTTTCTATTTTTATCTCATGTTCCAGGTGCCTTTGGTGATATTTTTTAAGCTAAAGGAGTTTTAAATAGGTCACTGAAACATCAATGCATTGTTTTGTAAAATGGCTTATGATAACACAAAGAAGAGTTTGTTGTTGTTGTTGTTGTTTTGAGACAGAGTCTCACTCTGTCACCCAGGCTAGAGTGCAGTGGCGCCCTCTCAGCTCACTGCCAGCTCTGCCTCCCGGGTTAGAGATATTTTTTAAAGTTGGAATGACAAAGTCACTGAAGTACCAGATACAGTTAAATAGATATTTTAATTTCTACTAAGATTTTAATAAATATTCTGCTAAATATTTGGAATTCAAACCAGCTGAATAATCTATTTAGCTACCTACTAAAAATGATCACTTAACAATAAATTATAAAATTGTTACAGTTTGATAGTGATACAATTTTTAAACAAGCACACCACAAAAAATAAACATCCTAATTCTCAAAGTTTTTTTTTTTTTTTTTTTTTTTTTTTTGAGACAAAGTTTGGCTCTTGTTGCCAAGCTGGAGTGCAATGGTGTGATCTAGGTGTGATCTAGGCTCACTGCAACCTCCACCTCCTGGGTCCAAGCGATTCTCCTGCCTTAGCCTCCCAAGTAGCTGGGATTATAGGCTCCTGCCACCACGCCTGGCTATTTTGTTTGCTTGTTTGCTTTGCTTTGTTTCGTTTGTATTTTTAGTGGAGATGGGGTTTCGCCACGTTGGTCAGGCTGATTTCGAATTCCTGATCTCAGGTGATCCACCCGCCTCGGCCTCCCAAAGTGCTGGGATTACAGGCCTGAGTCACCATGCCCGGCCCACTTCCAAGCTTTTTCATCAATTTTTAATTAAATTTATAGGAGATTTTACACAAGTCTATCATATTTTAATACTCTCAACTATTTCTATGAATAAATCAATAAGTCACTGTTGTGTGATTCTTCTTCACTGAAAAAATACAGGAATAAATTGATATTTTATGATTAATTTTATTGACCACTCCTTATTTTAAAAAATGTGTTTTTTGAACAGCTTCATGGTTTTCAAACATGGGATTTATGATAGGCCAAATATTCTATTTTGAAATAGAAAATAGTTATTCAAGAAAGTATCACCAATATACATCATGCAGATTTTAATTAAAAATGTTATGCTCCTAAGTTGTTTTGATAGCTAGTGGCCTGGAAGACAGATAGCTTCAATATTTTACAGCCAGACTAATTTGGAGGTACTGATTAAAATGTTAAATGTTTTTCATATTGCAGAGGGAGTAAAAGTTGGGTATGAGAATGAACAAACAAAGAAACACACTCTACTTGAAGGGCTGATGATAAAGGCATACAATTTCCCAACAGTTGAGAAAAGTACACTATATTTCAAGTACTATGTTAATGTTGTACAGATTAAAATATGAAACACACATTGTATTTAACTTCATAAAGTTATAGCATTGACATAACACAAGCATGTTTAAAGAAATTTAAGATCTACATGAATGTTACTTACAAGGGTTAATAAGAAGCAAACACACATTTAATTTAATTGTTTCACAAAAAATATATAATGTGGTTAAATTAATAGAATACAAGTGTTGAGTACAGGAAGCTGGAATTTTAGCTTGACTTTCTATTTATTATGTGTTTCTTTTTTATCTTTAGATTCATTATCTGCAAAATGGAGATTATTAAAATGTTTAAGCAAGTATTTAATACATTTAGCTAACTTTTCCTTGGTCATTTTCTGGTAATGGAAAACTAGAATGAATTCTAAGGCAAGCCAAGGATGGCAATTTTGTTGTGAGATGCTCAAATCGAAAAACATGGATTCTTCATTTTCTTTCAATCTTAGGTTCATAATCACGATTATTGGCCAGAATCAATGAGACAAAAAAAAAAAAAAATTCGGCCGGGCACGGTGGCTCATGCCTATAATCCCAGCACTTTGGGAGGCCGAGGTGGGTGAATCACAAGGTCAGGAGATTGAGACCTTCCTGGCTAACAAGGTGAAACCCCGTCTCTACTAAAAATACAAAAAACAGCTGGGCGTGGTGGTGGGCGCCTGTAGTCCCAGCTACTTGGGAGGCTGAGGCAGGAGAATGGCCTGAACTGGGGAGGCGGAGCTTGCAGTGAGCCGAGATTGTGCCACTGCACTCCAGCCTGGGCAACAGAGCGAGACTCCGTCTCAAAAAATAAAAAAATAAAAAAATTCAGCTATTTCTAAGATGAACTGTGTCATGACTGCTTATTTGTATGATTAATGAGTAATGCAATACATGATCTAATTGTTTTCTTTTTATTCAGGAAAAATAATGTAATTTAGATATGATATGGTTTAAGATGTGTATGTTATGTGTAATTATGTTTTTTTCCTGTTTAATTTGGATTATCTTTGATTATCAAAAGGAAATTCGATTAAGTATGATTTATGAGTTTAAAATAGCAGTTTATTTGGTTTTGGAATAACTGTAAATGACTGCAACTTACTTTTAAAATTATACCTTTTAGGAAAGACTGCTTTCTATACTGAAGAATGTATTTGAGGCTTCAAATACAATCAGTTAGAAACTTCAAGAGGGAAACACTTAAATCATTTTTCTGTGTGATATACTTCAAGTATTTATAGCAAATCCGAGATACTGACATAGTAAATTTGTTCTAAAAGTGTCTTTTCAGTTTTTCAAGTTGACAAAGCACTAAAGTCCCAGGTTCTGAACAATTATTTGAAGTAAAACTTAACTTTCATCTATTCTGTCTGGAGAATGAATTAAGGCAATATTTCCTTTACGTCATGATTGAAAGTCCTATTTGCAAACTTCTGCTATTATGTTTTAGTAAAAATATTTTATAGAAGAGTTTTTAGGAACTCTGATTTAGTTTTCAAAGGTAACTTCTAGAAAAGTACTTTTGAAAAATTATAATTTATACTCTATATTTCAGAAGAAGTAAGGAGATGCTATAGATTGATACCTGTTTATCTCCACTGACATTCAGTGATGGAGCTGCTTTCCCTAGCTATGAAGATTAAGCACTTCATAAAGTTGCAATATAAATACCTAGAAATTCATTTGTGCCTTTTTCTGCATGATATTATGTTGACAAGCTGGTATCAAGCAACCTGACACACTTGAACATTAACATAAAAAACTGATATAAGGTTTTACATTTAAATCTTTAATCCATCTTGAGTTAATTTTTTTGTATATGGTGATACATAGGGGTCCAGTTTCAGTCTTCTGCATATGATAGCCAGTTACAGAGGGAATCTTTTTCCCATTGCTTATTTCTATCAAGTTTTTCTAAGACTACATGGTTGTAAGTGGGTGATTTTATTTCTGGGATTTCTATCCTGTTCTACCAGTCTATGTTTCTGTTTTTGTATCAATACCATGCTGTTTTGATTACTGTGGGCTTGTAGTATAGTTTGAAGTTGGGAAATGTGGTGATCTCAGCTTTGTTCTTTTTGTTTAGGATTACTTTGGCTATTTGGGCTCTTTCATGGTTTCTTATAAATTTAAGAATAGTTGATTTTTCCAATTGTGAAAATGATGTTGGGTAATTTGATAGAAATAGTGATGAATCTGTAAATTGTTTTGTGTAGTATGGCCATTTTAATGATACTGATTCTTCTAATCCATGAGCATGGAAGCATTTTCCATTTGCATGTGTGATCTGTGATTTCTTTCAGCAGTGTTTTATAGTTCCTCACATCCTTGATTAGCTATAGTCTCAGGTATTTCATTTTCTGTGTGTGGCTACTGTAAATGAGATTGTGTTCTTGATTTGGCTGTCAGCTAAAACATTATTGGTGTATAGAAATGCTACTGATTTTTGTACATTGATTTTGTAACCTGAGACTTCAATGAAGTCATTTATCAGTTGTAGGTGCACTTTAGTGGAGTCGTTTTTTTTCCAAGTATATAAAAATATCATCAATGAAGAGAGATAGTTTTAATTATTTTCCTTTTTTGATGCCTTTTATTTCTTTCTCTTGCCTGATTGCTCTGACTAGGACTTCCAGGAGCTGGAGGTCATTATACAAAGCCAACTAATGCAGAAACAGAAAATTGAATACTTCATGTTGTCAGTTATAACTAGGAGCTAAACATTGAGTGCACGTAGACACAAGGATAGAAATAATAGGCACTGGGGACTACTAGACTGGGGAGAGGGGAAGCGGGACAAGAACTGAAAACCTATGTATTGGGTACTATGCTTACTACTTGGGTGACAGATTTAGTCATTCCCCAAAGCTCAGCATCACAAAATATGCCTTTGTAACAAACCTGCACATGTACTTGCTGAACCTAAAACAAAAGTTGAAAAAAAAAAACAAAGTAACTAATGTCTGCCAAAAACACTGAAGTGAACAAACAGTAAAAATTATTAAATATATTAAAACTCGTAATATAAACATTGCATACATCAGCTAAATTTTCCCCAGCTGGTATCATACAGAGTGGGGGAAAAGCTGAAAGCCTCTCCTCTAATATCTGGAACATGACAAGGATTTCCAGTCACCACTGTTATTCAATATACTACTAGAAGTCCTAACTAGAATGATCAGACAAGAGAAAGATAAAAAGGGCATCCAAATTGGAAATGATGAAGTCAGATTACTCTTATTGGCAGATGGTGTAATGTTATATGTGAAAAAACCTAAAGATTACACGAGAAAACTATTAGAACTCATGAAATTTCAGTAAAGTTGTAGGATACAAAAGCAACATACAAAAATGAGTAGCGTTTCTGTATGCCAACAGTAAACGGGGATATTTAATTCATCTGAAAATAATGGAATTGTGGAGACGAGGCTTAGTAAACCATGTAAAGGTTTAAAATACACAGAGGATAAAAAAAAACGTTAATTTAGTTTTTAAGAAAGAAGAGTCAGTCACACAAGTGCTATTAATGAGTTTTGTTCTCGATATTGAGAAGATGCCCTAAACAATTTGTCTGAATTTATATACCATATCCCCTTTATTGACTCTATTCTTGCTATTTGCCTTCTAATTATCCACTTTTCTTTCCTTGCTTTTTCATTTCTCAGCAATTCCAATTTTTTTATCAGTTTCCTCTTCTCATCACCCTAATAATTTTTATTATCCTTCACATTCATTCAATGGATATTTAATTGTCATTCATTATATAAGCCTGTCAGGAAGCTGAGGAAACTAGCAGTTTTTACAACCTAGAAAAGCTTTTGGACTTATTAAGTTATATCTGAGATAAATTTTTTCTTACTATCCGATTGAATATAAGTTGTCACTTTTTTCAAAGGAAAATTCTGCTTTTAAAGTAGATAAATTAATTCTGCCTTGGTGCAAGCTTGCATTTTGAAAATAAATCATATTCTCATCTATTGTGAAATTCTGAAAATGTAAATAAAAGTACAGGAATACAGAATGCATATGTGTGCACATATGTATATGATAGGCATTATATCTGAATACATCCTTGTACACATATTTGTGGGTGTATAAACAGTATTTCCAAAAATGTAGATTCTATTCATATCTAATATTCAAGTATATTATTTAGTGTATTCATTACAGTTCACTACCTCTATATTTTGATCTCTTCAGAGAAGAGAAATATTTGTGAATAAATGATGAAGGAATGGAATTGCTGACAAAATGCTGGGATTATATATTAAGAATGGAAGAATTATTATTTGATTGACTCAATGTTTAATTCACCAAAAACCCATATTCATAAACTAAGCAATGACTTTAATATGATTTATATAGTTCTTTATAGTTTATTATTCCTTAGTTCATAAAATTAAGAGATACATATGTTTGGATCCAATAATAATTATATATCATATATATTATTGTATGTTTATATATAGGATATATATGATATAATTAATATATAACATATGTTATGATTATATATAATTATTTAATATTTATATTATGTATACATATATGTATACTATATATAGTATACATATATACAATAATTATATATATTATATATTTATATACAAATATTTATATACAAATATTTATGTTATATATAAATATATGTAATATATTTTATATATTTACATATATATAATATATAATTCCAATATATATTATTGGAGATATATATACATATAGGATATACAATTATTATTGTGCCAACATTGAGTAAATCCAAAATTATCCACCCATTATTCTTTTTTTCTTTTTGGAGACAGAGTTTCAGTCTTGTTGCCCAGGATGGAATGCAATGACAAAATCTCTGCCTCAGCCTCCCAAGTAGTTGGGATTACAGGCATGTGCCAAAACGCCTGGTTAATTTTGTATTTTTAGTAGATATGGAGTTTCTCCATGTTGGTCAGGCTGGTGTTGAACTCCCAACCTCAGGTTATCCACTTGCCTTGGCCTTCCGAATTGCTGGGATTACAGGCGTGAGCCACCACACCCAGACTATTCTCCCTTTCTTAATGAATAATTCCAGCATTTTTTGAGACATTCCATGCTAATTTTAATGTATGTCTATTCTTTGCCAAATGTGTAGGTAAGAATCAACTGAAGACTTAAAACAAAATGCCAATGTCTAAGCTTGACCAAAATTAATTCCACTTGAGTCTGTCTCAGATAGGTTTCAGACATTGCATTCTATAATTCTTTGTCAGTGATTTTGATGCTTTTTATTAGTTGTTTACCATTGATTTTAAGATAAATCAGGATTTCAAATACAGAACACCAGGCTTTCTATTTCTGTTACTCACATACCTTCCAATCTCCTCTAGAAAAAAAAGCAAATGATACCTGCCGTGTTATAGCACTACTGTTATGAACAAATATGGTATTGGAGATGACAAAACTATATAACCTGGACTATCCTATATAAATTTACACATGACTAAGCAAGTTGAAAACGGATATGGTTTTCAATACTCAATGCTCTGTTTAGCTGCATGATGTTAAAGGTTCATGTAAGTTTATTTATAACTTTGATGAAGTCTACACATACTTTATGAATAAATTAGTTTGTGAACATACTTGTTACAAAACAATATAGCCGACCTTCCATCATAAATTTGACTGCAGATTAACCAATTTGGTCATAGTTTCAAAAAACACATTGACATTCATAGAGAAACAAAGGTCTTTGTGTATATTCAGGAAATTGCAAAAGAAAGAAGGTAAGTTTTCACGATAAACATGTACTTACAGACAGAGAAAGAAATGAAGAAGAAAACATTTAGGAGTAAATTATATCAAGGGAGATTCAGTTTGTATTGCCCCATCTCTGTTTTTCTAAAGGTAGTTTAGAAATAGTAATCATAAATGAGTTAAAACTATATTCTAGTTTTCTTTTTGTATTTATTTCATTATTTTTTCTCTGCAGCCCATCTTCTTTACTTCCCCCTCATCTTGTCTAATTCTAGGCTTTCTTTCTCTGAGTTTCAAAATATGATTTATTGTATCTTGAGGGAAACATGGTTTTTGTAGCAATATACCTCCAGTTTCTTAGGAAAACCAATTTGAACAAAAAACATAGATATACTATAATATCCTTCATAGATATTTTAGATAATTTTCTACCAATATTCTCATCTTCTTGAATTGACAGTGTGTAGTTAATAACACACTTTTCAAAAATGTAATTTAAACAGTTATAGTCACTCAATTATACTTTGCTCACTGCCGAAGAAACAATGTCATGCATAAGGATCAGGATATGGGAATGATATAGTACTTGATTTAGATATTTATCAGATTTACTATACTAGTTTGCTAGGGCTGCCATAATAAAATACCACAGACAGGATGGCTTTTACTGCAGAAATTCATTTTATCACAGTTCTGTTAGGTAGATATCCGAGATCAAAGAGTCAGTGTGGTTTGGTGTTTTCTAAGGCCTCTCTCCTTGGCTTAGAGACAACTGCCATCTGCCTGTGTCCCCACTTAGTCATCTCTCACCCTGTGTGTGTCTGTGTTCCGATCTCCTCTTCTTATAATTACAATAGCCATAGTGGACTCGGGCTTACGCTAATATCCTTAATTACCTCTTTAATAGTCTCATCTCCAAATGTAGTCATGTTCAGAAGTACTACTAGAGGTTAGGGCTTTGACATTTGTGAGGAAAGGGTACAAAATGTAGCCCATAATATACATATTCATATATACAAACAGGTATTGTTCAGACGTTAGCTATTAGGCTTTTTAATCTATAATCATTGTTTAAATCTGTGAGTGTTATCATGTAGTAAAAACAATGGTGTCTTAATAATATTAATCCTCTCTTGCAGATATAGACTATTTTGTTCCCTAGTTTGTCATTGATTTCTATCACTTTTTCTGACATATGTGAAATCCTTAATAATTAGTGATTGCATGTGTGGATGTGTGGTCGAATACATGGATGGATGAAGGAATGAATGAACCATCACATGAGCAAATAAATAAAAATACAGAATTTGTATAAACTTTTATATTGTTAGTACAATAAAAGTACAATCAGTGTTACTAGTAAGTCCACAGTAAGTGTTAGGAGTATTTTAACCTTTCTGGTATTAGAAAGCTGGTTCAAATTTACTTCCTTCAAGAATTAAAGTCAGTCCTGCTCTGACTAGTCTATTTTCACCTCACTCACTCAGTATTTGTGAATTGAACTTGATCCATATGTTTACTCACATCTGTCGGCTTGCCACTTGCAGAAAATACTCAAATCCGGATGTGGATATGTTTTGCCTGTGCAAATTAATTGGTATGATTATCAAGACTAGAGGCTGTACTTTTGATTTCCCCGTGTAGCACCTAAATAGGTTTTCTATACACAGTGGTAACCCAATAAATTTCTTGCTAACTAATGCATCTCCCATTCATGAGCCCCTAGTTGATATTTTTTGTCTTTTGCTGCCTGCAAGTGGAAGCATACATTTCAATTAGATCTCCACTTACTGAAAAGAGAGATTTGTTAGAGAAACCAGAGTAAGCAATTTGTCATGTTGTTTTCATGCAACCATAAAATAGTATTTCAAACTCTGTTATATTTGGGGATTACTCTGCCATATCCTGAAATTCATAAAATGCAATATATGGGTACATAACGGATGAGGTGCATTTCAGAAATGAAAATGATTGCAGTACACAGTTTGTAAATCAAATTTGTGAAACACTTCAGGATGAAAGCCACTATACAATAAATACAGGTTGTGAAAGGATACATGTTTGTTGCATAAATACAATTTCCTTTGCATGGATATTTTTAACCCCATAATAATCTCCAGGTCAGATTTTAAAACATCCTTTTATTGATGTAATTTGGAAAAATATTGATATAAAATGATTCCTGATGTGTCAGCCACAGATTTCTTGACGTTTTCTTCTGCTTTCTTATTACGTGGCCGTGATCTGACAAAACTAAGATGTCTGTCACCAGATTTTCTTTCTATGAAATGTTGGTTCTTATTTTCTAAATTGTAATTTAGCCTCCCATGGTTTGACCTCATCTCAGCAGATAGCTTATATTATCTGTTTTACACAAAAAGAAGATAAAAGGAATTATATATATATATAAAAAATTATAGATCATATCTGTACATTATATGTATGTATATATGTATATCAAAACCTAAAAATTAAAATAACTTTTTATGTGTAGAATTTGCTACTTACATTGCAAAGTACAGCCGTTCCTCAGCAAGGGTTTCTCCAGAAGTTAGCCCTAAAATGTGTTTGTAGATTACTGAATGATATAATGTGCAGTGTTTGAAACCGCATAAATAGAATTAACTCACTAAAATGTCCCATTAGAGTGTTTGGAGATTTCTAATAAAACAAATATGTCCAAGATAGTATAATACTCTAGCAAATATTTATATTTACACAATTCTTTCCAATGATAATTACCAAATGTACATAAAAGTAAACATGGAAACACAATAAATACCAAAATATGTGCAGATTTGATAATACATTTTAATATTTTGCTATAATAGTTCCTGAAGAATATTCATTAAAATATATTTACGCATGAGTCAAATAAAGACAATTGTCAGAACCACACCTAACAATTTTATAATAATTTCCAAACGTTATTCACTGCCCACTGGATATTTGAATTTTACCGATTATCCCCCAAATATATTATTTACCTTGTTTTCTCCCTGGGGGCTCCAATAAAAGACCATACATTACATTTGGTTATTTATCTTTTAGACTTTAGAAAAAAATCCAATATAAATTAATATAAAACTCCAAGGAGTACACAAAACAACAACACATTTCTGCAATAAATGTGAATTTAATGAGACTGAAAGATGCAAGGTCAATATAAAACACTCAGTCATATTCCTACATAACTTTAATAAATAATTTGACTCATATAAAAAAGTAATAACATCAAAGTATGAAAGAAGTTAGTAATCTAAGAAAAATGGTGAAAGATCTTTATGCAGAAACCAAAAAATACTGATGAAAGAAATAAAAGATCTAGATAAGCACAGAGATAAGCCACGTTCATAGTTCGGAAGCTTGAATATTTTTAAAATGTCGGTTGTTTCCAATTTGATACTATCCCCTTCAAAATGCTAGCAAGCCATATTTTTTTTCTTATTGCCAATATGAACTTGATTGGCATTTGAAGGTTAAACTGTCATTGGTTTGCTGGTGTCAATACCATTTGTTTGTGGTATATGATGGATCCTATTCAGTTCTCAACCTAATACATAATTATTTGTGTGTGCTTCTGTTGGTACATGTGGTAATTAATTCTAAACCGTCTTTTATAGTGTGTTTAAAGTATACAGAATGCTCTCAAAGAATAGTTTTATCACCACCCCAGTAATGTTTGTGTTTCATTTACATGTTAGTTATTATTTAGTTTAAAATTTGCCCCTTGTGATTTATCATTTCATGTATGGATGATACAGAATTGTGGTGTACAGTTTCTATTGGTATTTACGTTTTGTTTCATAATTTTTTTCAATTTATCATTTAATTGTGATGTGGTTAAAGAACATACTCTATATAATATTAATCCTTTTAAATTAAATAAGACTTGTTTAATGGTCCAGTATATAAACTATGTTTGGGGGTTTAAAATGCACAGTAGAAAATAACTATGCATTCTTTATTTTTTGGATGTGGAACTCTAAAAATGTCAAATGGTTTCAGTGGTCAATAATGTTGTCCACATCCTTTATAAATATATTGATAATTTTGTTTAGTTATCACAAGATAATTCAACAGGTATTTTAAAATGTCTTACTTTAGGAATATGGAATTTTCTATTGCTTTGTTCATTTTTCTCAATCATGCTGTATGTGTTTTTGAGGCCCTATTATTAAGCGTTTACACATTTGTGACCATTACAGTTTTTATTTTATTTTATTTTATTTTAACTACTGGGATACATGTGCAGAAAATGCGGGTTTGTTACATAGGTAAACATGTGCCGTGGTGGTTTGCTGCACCTATCAACCTATCACATAGGTATTAAGCCTTGCATGCGTTAGCTATTTATTTATCCTGATGGTCTCCCTCCTCCTGTACCACCACCCACCTGTCAGGCCCCAGTGTGTGATGTTCTCCTCCCTGTGTCCATGTGTTCTCTTGTTTAGCTCCCACTTATAAGTGAGAACATACGGAGTTTGGTTTTCTCTTACTGTGTTAGTTTGCTGAGGATGATGGCTTCCAGCTTCATCCATGTCCCTATAAAGGACATAATGTCATTCCTTTTTATGGCTGCGTTGTATTCCATGGTGTATATGTACCGAATTTTCTTTATCCAGTCTATCATTAATGGGCATTTGGATTGATTCTGTATCTTTGCTATTGTGTATAGTGCTGCAAGGAACATAAGGAACATATGCATCCCTGTATCCTTATATTAGAATGATTTATATTCCTTTAGGTGTATACCCAGTAATGGGATTGCTGGGTCAAATAGTATTTCTGGTTCTGGATCTTTGAGGAATTGCCACACTGTCTTCCACAATGGTTGAACTAATTTACATTCCCACTAACAGCGTAAAAGCGTTCCTATTTCTCCAAAGCCTCGCCAGCATCTGTTGTTTCTTGACTTTTTAGTAATGACCATTCTGACTGGCATGAGATAGGTATCTCAGTGTGGTTTTGATTTGCATTTCTCTAATGATCAGTGATGTTGAGCTTTTTTTTTTCATATGTTTTTTTACCACATACATGTATTATTTTGAGAAATATCTATTCCTGTCCTTTGCCGACTTTTTAATAGGGTTGTTTTGTTTTGTTTCTTGTAAATTTGTTTAAGTCTCTTGTGGATCCTAGATATTAGGCCATTACAGTTTTTTGATTAACTGGCTCTTTTATCATTATGACATGTCCTTCTTATTTTTGTAGTAGCCCTTGAAGTTCATTTTCCCTGGTATTAATATAGTCACCTTGGTCTCCTTAAGCCTATGATTTTCACGGTGTATCTTTTCCTATCTAGTTACTCTTAATTCCTGTGTCTTTGTATTTAAAGTGCATATTTATTATGAAGCCTATAGTTGATTCTTGCTTGATTAATCAGAGTGATTAATTAAGTTATAAAAGAAAAGCAAAGACTATAGCTATGCTTCAGTTTGGAAGTCCACACATTCTAGGCTGAAGATTGTGGCTATCATACCAGATCATAACAGTTTTGGAAAATGCATATTTCTGGTGCATAATATGGAATGGCTTCACAGGAATGTGGGAGGAGCTGAAATAGAGAAACTTGGAAAGTGGTAGGTTGAGTTTCAGAGAAATAATTCCTAAACATATCAGCCTCAAACACTGATGCAGATGGAAAAGCTAGAGAGTGCAGGAGAGTCAGAATTTGAGTCCATCTGACAACCACACTGGGACAGCAGATGAAGTTTGGGGGAGCTTTGGGGAACCTGCTTTGTCTATGACAGTTGAAGGAGACATGAATGGAGGCCACTGTGTCTGAACAAGCTGTTCTCTGTGACCAGAAAGACCATTAATCAATAAAAACCCCTTTTTTACTTCTACCTTTCAAATTGCATGTGAGCGTCTCTGGTTGGCAAATGACAAAGCAATAGGATTTTGGAAGAAATTTATCCATTGTGTATATGAGTGGTAGTGCCAGGTTGACAAAAATCAGGCAGTGTTAAGTACTAACCTGGTTTGTCATTCTCTTTCAACCCAATCATGTTATGAATGTGACTCTTTTGAAGGTGATGTGAAATGAATAAGCAGAGCTTTAGGACATTTAAGCTGACAGCACATTTTCAGCCTTATTTGGAAAGTGGAGAACATGGAATAAAAAACAATTTACACTTTAAAAAACAGAAAAAGGAAACAGAGGTACAATAGAAAAGCTAGAACAGAGTACTCAAAGGCCACTACTAAGAAGCAATAGAAATGTATATCACAGATGCTAACACTATATTTTATCAGATTTTTGATTTCTGTATTTCACTATTCAATGATGTAAGTTACCAAAATGATAGATTTCAGAATACATTTGGGACATGACATGGTGCAGCAGTCATTAATGTCACTCATCAAGTATTTATAGCTCTTTTTTTCCAGGCTAGAAGAAAAATTGAACTGCCCAGAGCTTTTCAAAGTGGTGGCTGTGGGATTTGCTTTGGTCAATGTAATGTAAACAAAAATGTGTTCCTTGCACACAGAAGCTTGAAGGACCAGATGGCCTTTTACTATATTCTCTTTCCACAGCTGTGGTGATGCAGCAAATTCATCACACTAGTTACAGTCACCCTGTCAACTCATACAGGACAGACAGCCTGAGAAAGAGGTAAACTTATTTTGTGCCATGTCACTGAGATCAGGCATCTGTTTCTACAGTACAACAGCTCATCCAAATAAATACAATGGTGTTAACAAGACATGGCCAGTGGAACAAAGTAAACATGAATTTAAATGCTTTTCCACACATTTTCCTTTGTGTGACTATAGGAAATTGTGTACATCCTCTGAATATCAGTTTTCTTAAAATGTCTCTTGTTAAAGATAATACACGTAAAACAACTAATATAGAAGGCATTCCGTAAGTTGTATCTATTATTAATAGAAATTGGTCAACAATGTAACAATTATTCAATAAAACTACCTAGCGTATGGCAGCAAAAGATCATGCCAGGAATGAAAACACATACCTCTCTGAAAAGTGATATATCTTCTAGAAAGCTAAAGTGAATCTAAGGAAAAGGACAAGCAATATCTATTGTTCCCCTGAAGATATGGTTTCCTAAAAGCAAAGATTAGCATTCTCTTCATTCATATTCCCTTCTCAAGTAAAGCATGGAAATTAAATAAAACAAAGTGTAATAACTGTTTTCTCTTCTAGAGTTGTTATCAGTGTCCATGGTGAGTGACACTTCATGAATAACACATTGAATCATTAGCATATCAAAGCAGCTTTCCTTTTGCTGTTATTTCACCACATGGATCAGGTCTTTGATTAGAACTAAGCAACATTTGGGCATGCTGTTACTTCACAAAGGATTAGCTAATGGAGAGAACCTAATCTCCTATCATTTGGGACATTTTGTGTTAATTCAAATACTTAGAAAACAAGTCCATAAGTGAATGCTATGCAAGACATGCTGCAGCTCCAATCTGCGTCTTTCATCCCTAAAATAACTGAGTTTTATTATCATCCACTTCAGATGAGAGATATTTTTTGTCACAAACAATTTCATGGTTAGACACATTTTTTTTGGTTCAAAATTACATAAAAAATCAAGAAGAAAGCATGCATCCCATGTAGAAAATTCTGCCAAAAAAAAAAAAAAAAAAAAAAGAACTATCAGCTTAATTCACTTGTACCCAGGAAAATGTTCGCTTGTTCTTTTAGTTAGACACTGTACTGCATTCCAAGAACATCTAATAACGTGCAGATGAATAGGACACTGTTCCTACTCTTAGTTATCTGAATTATCTTAGGAGTGATAAGCAAATCATCGTAAATTAATAGTAGGCGTGTTTAATTGAGTCAGATTGTATATGACATGGGAACTCAGAAAAAGTGGCAGTTTGGGTTATCTGAAGATGACTTCATAGTTAATTTAACCTTTAGGCTGGATCTTACTTTTAGCTAAACTAAAATTAGAGAAAGGAAGAAAGGAAAAAGAAAGAAAAAGAGATTAAAAATTATGTTTTTAATCAAAGCAGCAGCAAATGAAATGTAGGCGTGTGTAAAGAAGAAATCATAGAGTATACTGAAAACTGAAAGATACGTATTTTAATGGGGAAGTCAGGTGCATTTTTTAGACTGAGATTAGAGAAGACAGAAATACTAGTTTTAGGGTGGAAGCAACAAGTATCTTAGATGCAATGCTAAGAAGAGACTTCTTTTCTGTCTTCAATGAGAATAATAATAAAGTTTTTAGGTTTTAAAAATTAGATATAGTATTAAGTAATCACATTTATTTGTTTATTGGTTATTAATATGTTAATTGACAAATCATAATTGTATATATTTATTGAGTAAAATATGATGTTTTAATAGATGCATAAATGTGGAATCATTGCATCAAGATAATCATTATGTCCATCACCTCACTTATGTTTTTGGAGGAGACGTTTGAAATTTACTCCTAGCTATTCTTCTTTTTACTTTTAATCGATATATAATAATAGTACATATTTAGGTGTATAGAGTGATATCTCCATATATGTATACAATATGTGACAATCAAATCAGGGATATTAGCATATCTGTCACCTCAAACATTTGTTATTTCTTTTTGTTGGGTGCATACAAAATCTTCTCTTCTAGCTATCTGAAAATAAGCAATACATTTTTTAACAACTATAGCCACCCTACAGTGCTACAGAACACTATAACTTATTCCTCTTATCTAGCTTTAATTTTGTATCCACTCGCCACCCTCTATCATCTTTCTTCCCTTTGTTTCCCAGCCTCTAATAAACACTATTGTACTCTTTACTGCTATGAGCTCAACTTTTTTAGCTTCCAAATATGAATGAGAACATATGCTTGCATGTTCTGTGCCTGACTCATTTAACTTAAGATACTCTAGGCTCATTCTTGTTGCCTAGAATTACAGGATTTTATTAATGACTGAATAATATTCACTTTGTATATATGCAGTATTTGGTTTATACATTTATCTGTTGATTCTACATTTTGGCAATTGTGAATAATGCTACAATAAACATGGGAGTGCAGAGATCTCTTTGATATCCTGATTTCCTTTCCTTTGAATATATACTTGACATTGGGATTACTAGATCATATGATAGTTCTATTTTTAGTTTTCTGAGGAACTGCCATATTAGATTTTGTAATGGCTCCACTTTATTCCACATCCTCATCAGCATTTGTCATTTTTTGTTTACTTGATGATACCTATTCTAACTGGGGTGAAATGATACTTCATTTTGGTTTTGATTTCCATGTCCTTGAAGATTGATAATGTTGAGCATTTTTTTCATTTATCTGTTTGCTATTTGTCTTTGTATTTGTATTTGTCTTCTTTTGAAAAATGTCTATTCAGATCCTTTGCCTATTTTTTTTTTTCTCTTGAGTTGTTGGAGTTCCTTGTATAATCAGGATATTAATCCCTTTTTGGGTGAATCGTTTGCAAGTATTTTCTCTCATTCCGCAGGTTGTCTCTTCTCCCTGTTAATGATTTCCTCTGATGTGTAGAAGCTTTTTAGTTTAATATAATAACATTTGCCTACTTTTGCATTTGTCACCTGTGGTTTTGAAATGTTACCTATAAAATTGTTGCCCAGACCAATGTTCTAAAGTGTTTTTTCTATGTTTTCTTCTAGAAGTTTTATAGTCTTGGGTCTTACATTGAGGACTTTAAGCCATTTTGAGGACATTTTTTGCATATGATGAGAGATAGGGGTCTAGTTTCATTATTCTGCATGTGGATATCCAGTTTTCCTAGCACTGTTTTTTAAAGTCCTTTACCCAATGATTGTTCTCAGCACCTTTATCAAGTCAGTTGGCTGTAAACATGTCTATTTATTTCTAAGTTATCCATTCTTTTTTTTTTTTTTGAGACGGAGTCTCGCGCTGTGTCACCCAGGCTGGAGTGCAGTGGCGCGATCTCGGCTCACTGCAAGCTCCGCCTCCCAGGTTCAGGCCATTCTCCTGCCTCAGCCTCCGAGTAGCTGGGACTACAGGCGCCCGCCACCACGCCCGGCTAGTTTTTTGTATTTTTAGTAGAGACGGGGTTTCACCATGTTAGCCAGGATGGTCTCGATCTCCTGACCTCGTGATCCGCCCGCCTCGGCCTCCCAAAGTGCTGGGATTACAGGCTTGAGCCACCGCGCCCGGCCTCTAAGTTATCCATTCTGTTCCATTGGTCTATGTCTGGTTTTATACCTGACATCTACCATGTACCATGACCTGTACCATGCTGTTCTGATTACTATATCTTTGTGGTGTATTTTGAAGTCCTGTGGTGTGATGCCGCCACCTTTGTTCTTTTGGTTCAGGATTGCTTTGGGTATTTAAGTTTTTCAGTGGTTTCATATAAACTTTAAAATTGTTCTTCTATTTCTGTGAAGAATGTCATTGGTCTTTTAGTAAAGAATGAATTGAATCTGTAAATCACTTTGCATAGTATGTTTGTTATAACCGAATTAATTCTACCTTCATGAACATGGAATCTCGTTTCATTTTTTTCATCTCCTCTTCTATTTCTTTATGAGTGTTTTGTAGATTTTTATTGTAAAAATATTTCACCTTCATGGCTAATTTTATTTCTAGTTATTTTATTTTTGTAGCTCTTATTAATGGGATTAATTCCTTGATTTATTTCTCAAGTACTTTATTGTGTATAGAAACACTATTGATTTTTCTATGTTGATTTTTGTGTCCTGCAAAATAACTAAATTCCTTTATAAGCTCTAAGATATTTTTGCTGGAATTTTTAGGTGTATATATATGTGTGTGTGTGTATGTGTGTAGATACACATGTGCATATATGTCTATATGTTTATATGTGTATATGTGTATATATAGGGCTGTGTGTGTGTATATGTGTGGATCAAGACATTTGCAAAGAGACAATTTAAATGTTTTTTCCAATATGGATGTCATTTTAATTGGCAAATCGTAACTGTATACATTTGGGTATGTGATTTTTTTTTCTTTTGCAGTACTTTTTATAGATTTCTCTTTCCATCTAAATTTTATTTCCTGATTATTTCAAATAAAATCATGCATAAATATATTATTTTAAATATATAAAATATTTCAAGATGTTATAATATTACTAGATGTTTAAAAATGGAGATTATCAATTATTCTTTCAGCCATCAAATTAACAAAAGTAGGGTTCCATATTTGGTGGAGTTAAACCCTGCTCATAGCACAATATATGGAACACAGTTATGTGAAAGAATGAATTAACAAAAGAAAAAAATTTAGAAAGAATGGAACATAATTCAGAAGGACATGTGATTGAGACTGTACTACATGAGAAGAAAAGGGGGATAAAACGTCATATAACATGAGGCCAAAGATAGGAAAGGTAAGAATATAGAGAATAGTACTTGTGCAGTGATAGTGTACTTGGGAATTATAAAAGATTCCATTTTTAAGCAAGGCCATAGAGAGGGGAAGATGGAGAGAAGGATTGAAGGGGTGTGAGCTGTTCAATAATGTGAGCTTCCTATAGGTATTTTCACAATCAGAATATATGCTGTTATTCAGATGTCATAAGACTCATTTAATGCGGTGATCACCACAGCCAGTTAGAATGGGGAACTATGGCAGGATTGTTAAATTGTATCCTAGATACAATTATCTTATGATCACGAACTTTCTTATATATTTATATAAGAAAGTGATATAAATAGCATACCTTCTTTTATATCCTGCAATCTATATGTGAGGTAGGTTATAAGCTAGTGGATTAAAGGCATTTTATTTTCAATGTATGTGTCAGAATAAATGAACTTTCTCAAACTATGTGATTCATCACAGAATAATAAAAAATGATTCTCATTCTAATGACAATAAATATATACTAGAAGGATGGTCATTTATTCCATGCCTGCTGCATGTTCCCATAATTCTTTGAAATGCTTTACATACATTTTTATATTTATTATTCAAGATAATCCCATATATTAGAAATGTATAACAGCAGTTTTTACTGCCTGCGTTATCTTCCATTGACCTACAGTGAACAGTTCAGTGAGAACTCAGACCCACTCTGGCAGTTTCTCCCTTCACACTGCACTATGCTTGCAGTTTACTGCCTCAAGACTTACCTGGCAACTATTGGCAGGAGATTCAACTAACTGGAGTGCAAGATCTAGTAGATGAATTCTCAACTACCCATTCCTCAGATGAACAGGTCTAGGAGGACTCTCAGTTTTACAGAGGCCCTGTGGATTTGAACTTTCATTGTTTATATCTATCGGCTCTATTTCATTCTCATTCCCTATTCAACTCTCCTCACTCCCTCATTCCTGATTCCTGTGATCACGTCCCAAATTAAATTCCTGTGCTTTCATTCTCCTCTTAGATTTATTTTATGGGGGAGGAATCAGAATTGAAGTATAATTGTTATCGATTTTACATAGGGAGAAAACAAGTTTCAGGTAGATGAAGTGATTTACCAAAGTTTTTCCATTTGAAAAGTGGTAAACTCAATATATTCTTAAGTAGCAGCACAGCCATAAATTTGGAAGACCATTGAGAGGTATGGGACAACAGTTGTGATATAGGCAAAAGCAGAGGCTTCTCTTCCTATTGGCAGCTCAAAGTGAGCAAGGCCTAGTACTGAGAGTATTGTAATTAGCTGAAGGAATGGGTCATCATAGACAGGAGTGTCCAACCTGGAGCATACACAGGGGGCTGGGTCTTAAAGCCATCTCCCTATGGGGCCTCAACAGAATAGATTCTCTCTCAGCCAATATATGGTAAAACAGTGATCAGAACTAAGATTTGAGCCCCAGTGTTTTTGGCAGTTTTCTATGTTCTCAATCAAAAAGCATAATGATTCTCTTCACCGAAAAGGCTGTATCTTAATCCATTCTATAAACTGTAAACTCACATCTATACAACTCTGTATTTAATCTCCCCTCAATGAACTGTTATGAAAAAGAATTACAATCAAACACAGTGTTTTGGAAAACTTAAGAAAGGCAGTTATTTTGGAAAATATATTTATTATCAAATATTCAAGAGCCTCAAAAATGTTTTGCAGCTTCTAGTGTAATTATTGTTTTCAAATGATATGAATGTGCTCTCAATTTGATATCAATGAACATGGATTATTTCTGCATACATAAATTAGATGTTTTCTAAGAAGATTTTTGTAGCAGTTATCATTACATAAACAAAGATTAACACACTAACAGTTCTTGTAGAGTTTATTCAATAACAAGGCAATATAAGTTTTCTGCATAGGAATGCCTTTAGTCACTTTATAAAATAATGTGGATGGGACACTTCTGAAACCAACAGTTCTTGTTCATTTAATTACAGTTTTGTTAATATAATCACTCCAGTAGGGGATGTGTTACTTGGTGGGTGATATTTTCTTCACACCATGAGATGCACATTCACAGTGTTTGTCTCTATTAACTTAATTAAGAAATTACAATTAGAAAAAGAACTATGCGTTGAACATTTATTTGAGCATACAGAGGAAGTAATGAGAATGCAAGCATGTGTGGTGAGGACGCATTGTCTATGTAAACCTTTCCGGATTACAGAATCAGCAGCTGGCATTTTAGTTATTGTTTAAGGACTCTCTCATTGTCTTTGGCATTTTGTGCACATAAGCACAAATCAGTGCCTAAAACATTTTTAAAATGCCTATGCATAAATGCATTCTGTTTCTTTAAGACTTTTAAAAGGATATAAAATATATTAATATATGTAAAAAACAACATTTCACATTAGTTTGCTCTTAGAGGAAGTGGTTGAGACTGTTTGATAAATAATGAGTGGCATCTGCCTAATTCCATTAGGTTGTAAGTTTTCTCTGAGGAAGAAAAAAAGCAATCTAGTGTGTTCTTTCAAATGAGAAAAGTTGTATGTATATTCTTCATAGCAGCCATTCTGAAATATATCCCTGAGGGCAAATTTGTAATAATATCCAGCTGTTACTCAAACTATACCCTAAAATGTTCCTGCTAAACAATCACATTAAACCAGAACAAGAGGAAAATATGTATTTTCATAACAACTTTTAGGGTAAAAGAAATTTATATTAGAGAATAGAGTTAATTTACATATTTAAAAGGAAGATTAATTTGAATATACAGGTAAAATGCAAGTTATTTAAAATGACAAAGAGAGCTCATCATAGTCTGGCTCCTACATATTCCCTCAGAATAATCCAGGGATATGACAGTTCCCTAACCACCATGACTTCAAGTCACTAAGATGCTCTCTCACCTCCCTCTAGTTTTGACCTCCTGATTTTTATATATATATATATTATATTTATATAAAATAAATATATTTATATAATGCTCTTTGCTCCCTTCCTAGTTTAAACAATTATTACCTATTTTCAAAATTCAAATGGGAAATCACCTCCTCCAGAAAATCTCCCCAAGCCTCTATAATTGGACGAAGTTGCTCCTCGTCTGCTTCTCCCTTATCATAGGTCTTAAAGCTTTAAGCGTGCTTTTTTTTATATACTGTAAGTTCCTAATAGATAAGACACTGACTCTTTCAGCATTTTATACAGAGACAAACTATGCTGAGGCTCAGGTGTCTGAAAGGCGGTCCTGACTTTGTAATATAATACAAGGCATTTTATATGAGGAAATTAGGCCAGGTTCACATTTATTTTAGGAAAATGCCCAATCTACAATCCTCCAGCCTCTACTTGAGCATTTTTAGTATTGTGGAGCTTATGAGCACAGTAGAGAGTTTTGTATTTTAAAAAATTATTTTATTTTAGAAATATTTTAGGTACATAGAAAAATTGTGAAGATGGTACAGAGATTTCCCATACACTCCCCACTCAGTGTTCCTGACTATTAACATCTTACATGAGTATGTCACATATGTTACAATTAATGAAGCAATGTTGTTATATTATTATTCACTAAAGTCTGTAATTTACTCAAATCTCCTTTGCTTATACCTCAATGTCCCTTTTCTCTTCCAGGGTCTTCTACAGAACACTAAATTTAATTTAGTTGTCATGTCCTTAGACTCCTCTTGGTTGTGACAATTTATCCAATTTGCTTCTTTTTGATGACTTTGGCAGTTCTGAGGAGCACTGGTGAGGTATTTTGTAGAATGATTCACAATTGGGATTTGTTTGACCTTTTCCTTATGATTAGAAAGGGATTCTATGATTTTAGAAGGATGACTATAGTGGTAAAGTGTCATTGTCATCACATCATTTCAATGATTCATCCTATCTACGTGACATATCAATGACATACCACTGTTGACGTTGATCTTGATCCCAAGACTGAGTGGTATTTATGCTTCTCCACTGAAGCTATCCTTTCCTTCTCCCTCTCTATTATTTATGGGAGAAACTCACCATGTGCAGCCCAGATTTAAGGAGTCAGGAGTTACATTCCACCTCTTTGAGAAGATAGTATTTCATACATTATTTGAAGTCTGCATGGGAAAATTTTCTGTTGCTCCCCATTTATTTATTTATTTATTCAGTCATTTATTTATATGAATATGAACTCACAGATCTTTATTTAGGGCTTTGTGTTATACCCAGTGCTCCTTTATTTATTTTATTGCTCAAATCATTTCAGCTTTGGACATTGAGAACTCTTCAGGTAACTGCCTTGTTTCGTTGACATATTCCTGTTTGTGTGTGTGTGTGTGTGTGTTTAGTAATTTCTTACTCTCTGCCACAATAATCTGCTCCAGGTTTCATCTTGTTTGTGTCTTGGTTTTGCCCTGGATCAGCTATTTTTACAAGGAGTTTTGGGTCCTTCTATTGAAGAATGATATTAGAAATAAAGACCTGGCTTCTAGGTGTGCCCATTGCTACTGGGGTGTCATTGCTTCAAGAACTTCTGAGCTGACATCCCATGTATATAAACATGTCTGTTAATAGTTCTAGCTGCAACTATTTTCATCTATCTTAACCTTTAAGTGAGTGTATGTTGATGTCATACTGATACATGACCTAATGGATTATTCCAACCTGTAACTATTATTTGGGTCATTCCAACCTCAAACTATGCAGATTTCCATTTTAACAGTGATCAATGTAGCTTCTACAATTTGCTGTCCATTTTCCTAATTGATAACTGATATAATGATATCAGAGTTGTTAGCGTACACTTTCATAAGGAAAAAAAAAGAAGCTTATTAGAGTGCAGTGCTTACATGCAGTTTATTTTCATTTAGTTTTACAGACTTCACTCAATTCTACTTTCTTTGATCAGTTCTCCCCATCCCACCCCTGCTCAATTTACTGAGATTGTTTCATGTATATATAGTAATACAGTTGGATTGTTTTGTCACATTCTGAAATCCATCCCCAAATCCTATGATAAGTAATTTTTTGAGAAATCATATATCAAAAGTATATTCTTAATGCTACTAATTTCTATGGATTTTCAAAAAAGTATTTTATGTGGTAGATAATTACTTCATAAAAATTCTGTGTTTCACTTATTTAAACCCTCCTCTTAATTCTTCAAAACCACTCTTCTCACTAGACCTCTACTTTTGTTTATACAGTATATAACTGGGATCATGTAGTATACAGCTTTTCCAGACTGGCTTATTTTATTTAGCAATATGCACATAAGATTCATCAATACCTTTTCACAACTTGGTAGCTCAATTTTTGCTGAGGAATAATTCACCGTGCAGCAAAATGCATTATACATTTTACAAAGGTACCGGTTTATTTACCAATTTACTTTTTACAGAATGTTTGATTCCAACTTTTGGCAATATAAAAAAGGTTTTATAACAATTTAGATGCAAATTTTCATGTGGACATATCTTAAAATTGCTGAAAAATACAATGAAATTATTTTTAGCTTTGTATGAAACAAAAAATTGTCTGCCAAAGTTCTATACCATTTTGCATTCCCATTAGCAATTAAGAAAACTTCTTGCTCTTTTTTCTCAAAATCATTTGATATTGTCAGGCATTTGGTATTAGCCATAATAATAATTGTATAGTTGTATCTCATGGTTGTCTGAATTCAGAATTCTCTCATGACAAATAATGTTGTGTATCTTCTTATTTTTTGCCATATATATATATATATACACACTTATATATATAATTCTTTAGTGAAATATCTGCTCAGATCTTTTGTTCATTTTTAATTTTAAAAAAATTATGTCGAGTTTTAAGATATTTTAAAGATTTTTTTGAATGTGTCCTTTTCTTAACCAGATATATATGTTGCAAATATATTGCAAATACTTTCAATCTGTAACTTTTCTTTCATCCACTTGATAGTATCATTTACAGAAAAGTTTTCAGCTGTAATAAACTTCAAAATATCAATTATTATTTCATGGCTAATTTATTTGGTGTTCTATCACCAAAGCTGAAGTTAAGTAGATTTCTTCTCATGTTTTCTTTTAGAAGCTTTACAGTTACACAGTTTATGTTTAGTTCTTTGATTCATTTTGAGTTGTGTGTGTTGGGGGGCAAGGGGAGTGTGTGTAAAAATTGTAATATCTGTGTCTAGATTTTCTTTCTTTCTTTCTTTTCAAATAGACCTCTATTTTTTTCCCCCCATCACCATGTGTTGAAACCAACATCCTTTATTCACTTGATTAACTTTACGCTTATCTCAAAGTCTGATGGTTATATTCATGGGGGACAATTTCTGAGCTTTCTATTCTGTTCTGTTGAAATATGTGCCTATTATTTCTCACACCTGTAATCTTAGCACTTTGGGAGTCCAAAGCAGGAGGATCACTTGAAATCAGAAGTTTGAAACCAGCCTGGCCAACATGGTGAGACCCTGTCTCTACTAAAAATTAAAACAAAACAAAACAAAAAATTAGCCAGGCATGGTGTCGGGTGCCTGTAATCCCAGTTACTCGGGAGGCTGAGGCGGGAGAGTAGCTTGAACCCGGGAGGTGGAGGTTGCAGTGAGTTCAGATCAAGCCACTGCACTCCAGCCTAGGTAACAGAGTGAGAATCTGTCAGGGGAAAAAAAAAAAAAAAAAGCATTAATGATAGCACTTTTAAAGTAAGTCTTGAAATCAGGTAATATAAGATGTCCAACTTTGTTCTCCTTCAATATTATGTTGGCCACTCTTGACCTTTTGACTTTCTATAAAGCTATAGAATCTGTTTGTCAGTGTCAATAAAATATTCTGCTGGAATTTTTATTGTAATTGCATTGACTCCATAGATCAAAATGGAAAGGACTGACTTCTTGACAATGTTGACTATTACAATCAATCAGCATGGAGAATTTGCTATTTTTGATCTTTTTTAGTTTTTTTTTTCACAATTTTTATATTTTTCCACATATGTAGTTTGCACTTATGTTGTAAATATTTCATTTTTGTTGGTGCTGTTGTGAATGGATTTGTTTTTAACATTTCAAATTTCAATTGTTTATTGGTTTTGTATAAGAAATCAATTAATGTTTTACAGAAACCTTGTATCATGTGACCTTGCTATTAAGTCCAGCAGTTACATTGTTGATTCCTTGAAATGTTCTAATAGAGAGTCCCATTGCCTGTGAAACATTTAAATGTTACATTTCTTTCTTTTCAATTGGTATAGCTTCTTGTTTTCTTGTCCTTTTACACTAGCTAGGACTTTCATTATAATACTGGGTTGAACTGGAGAAAGGTGCATTTTTTTTCCTCTTTTTTTGTCTTAGGGGGCACAGCACCCTGTTTCTCCTCATTATACGTGATTACTTATTGGAGGTTTTTATAAATTTCTGCATCAAACTTAGGAGTTTTCAATTTATAGTGTGTTGAAAGTTTTTAATAAGAGAATTTTGATTGTGTCAAAACTTTTTAAAAATAAATTTATATCACCTTATGTTTTTTAAAAAACCTGCTAATGTAATGGATAGCATCCATTGAATTCCGAATGTTGAACTAGCCTTGCATTCCCAGAATTAATCCTACTTGGTTATCATATTTTAGTTGATTTTGAATATGTGTCCTTTGTTAATACATTGTTGAATTTCATTTGCTAATATTTGTTGAGGATTTCTGCATCTATATTCATACAATATATCAGTTGATAATTTTCTTGGAAAACATTTGTATCATTTTGGCATTAAGTTAATACTGGACTCATGGAATGAGTTAAGAAGTGTTCCGCTGAAACCCCGTCTCTACTAAAAATACAAAAAATTAGCCAGGCGAGGTGGCGGGCGCCTGTAGTCCCAGCTTCTAGGGAGGCTGAGGTAGGAGAATGGCGTGAACCTGGGAGGCGGAGCTTGCAGTGAGCCGAGATGGCGCCACCGCACTCCAGCCTGGGGGACACAGCGAGACCCCGTCTCAAAAAAAAGAAGTGTTCCTTCTACTTCTGATATATAACTGTTAAACAATCTAGGTATAGTGCACAATTTTGGAATGTTATTAATTATTGATTCAATTTTCTTAGTAGATATAGACCTAGTAAGAGCTTATTTTTCTCTTTGTGTGAGTTTTGCTTTGATTATTTCAAGAAAGTGGTCTGTTTGCTGTAACTATTTCAATTTGGAGGTACAGAGTTGTTTCAAACATTTAAAAATATTTTAAAAATCATTTTAGTGTTTAGAAGATAAAGAAGTAATCTCATCGCTCTCTCTTTCTCTCCCTCTCCCTCTCTCTCTCTCTCTCTCTCACACACACACACACACAAACACACACACACACCACACAGTTGCTCTCTCTTGCTGTTTCTTCTAGTTAGTCTAGCTAAGGTTTTATTCATTTTATTAGCCCTTTCAAAGGACTAGATTTTGGGTTTATTTATCTATTATTTTTCTGTTATCAATATCATTGTTTCTGCTCTCGTTTATATTGTTAGATTTATTCTACTTTTTTAAAAATTAAATTTATCTTCTTTTGCTAGTTTTTTAGTGACTTTTGCTAGTTTTTTAATGACATATACTTTTTTTAGATCTTTGTTCTTTTTTAATATACACATTTAAGTACATCATTTTTAATCTAACTACTATTATATATCCATTCCCCAAGTGTTAATGTTTGATAAATTTTAGTAACATTTTCCTCTAGATTAAAATATATTCAGTTTCTCTTGAGATTTCTTATTTGCTCATTAAGTTCTGTGAAGTTTATTATGTAATTTTAAAAAATGGAGTTTTTCAACATTTTTAGTATGTTTTTGCTCTTGATTTCTATGTTAATTTTAATTCAATTAAAGTAGAAAAATATTGCAGTCTAAAAACATACTTTGTATAAGTTTTAATCTTTAAGGTATTTAAAGTCTGCCTTAAGTCCAAATGCTGTCTGTCTTAGTAAATATTTAATGTGAGCTTGAGCAGAGTGTATATTCTGCTGTTTTTAATTGAAGTATTCTTTAAATGTTCAAGATAATTGAGAGTATTATTCATATCACATGTACTAAATTTTTAAAATATACTCAAATTACTGGAAAAAAAGTTTTGAAGTTTCCAGCTTTAATAGTAGAATTGTCTGTTTCATCTTCCAGTTCTGCCAATTTTTGCCTCATATATTTTTATGCTTTGTTGTTAAGTACATATAAGTTAAGGATTGTTATGTGTTATGAAGAATTGATCCCTTTATCATTTACATAATGCCTATTTTTATATTTGAGTATTTTCATTTTTCTGATATCAGCTTTACTTAAATTATTATAGTTATTTTATCTTTTATTTGGTTAATGATATCTTTTCTCATCCAAATCCTTTTAACCTCTGTTTTAATATTTAGAATCAATTTCCTTAAACAGCATATAGTTGCAACTTAATTATTTTATTAAATCTAAAAATGCATTATTTAATTGGTACATTAAAACCATTCAGCCAGGCACAGTTGGTCACATCTCTAATCCCAGCACTTTGGGAGGCTGAGGCAGGCAGATCACTTGAGGTCAGGAGTTCAAGACCTCCTGGCCAACAGGTTGAAACCCCGTCTCTACTAAAAATACAAAAAATTAGATGGGCTTGGTAGCGCGTCCCAGCTACTCGAGAGACTACGGCAGAAGAATTGCTGGAACCCGGGAGGCAAAGGTTGCTGTGAGCTAAGATCGCGCCACTGCACTCCAGCCTGGGAGACAGACCTATACTCTGTCTCAAAAAAGAGAACAAATTTTTTAAAAAAATTATATTAAAATGACTATCTATGTAACTAGATTAATATCTGCCATGTTTACAACTATTTTCTATACATTGAATTTGATTTTTGCTTCTCCCTTTCCTCTTTTTCTCCCTTCTCTGTTTTAAATTAACTATCATATTAATCCATTTTATCACCCATATGATATAAATTATAGTTATTTTTTTTAAAATTAGTATTAAAAATACCACTTGTTCTCACATTTAAATGGGAACTAAATAATAAAAACACAAAGACACAAAGAGGGAAACAACAGATACTGAGACCTACTTGAGGAAAGAGGGTAGGAGGAGGGACAGGATCAGAAAAAATAACTATTGGATACTACGCTTAGTACCTGAGTGAAAAAATAATCTGTGCACCAAACCCTCCTGACATGAGTTTCCCTACATATCAAACCTGCACATGTACCCCTGAACCTAAAATAAAAGTTAGAAAAAGCAAACAAATACTTCTTAGGTTCTATTCTTTCTTCTTCTCGTGGTGTTAAAATTACTGGATATTCTGTTTTACTTTGTGTGTGTGTGTGTGTGTGTGTGTGTGTGTGTGTGTGTCTCTCATATTGGGAATTTCTGTTTTTCTATTATCAAACTGATTTATTCTTCCATTGGACATGTCCGTAACTGACTTGCCCATCAAAGCCATTCTTCAATTCTGTTCCAGCATTTTATATTGCTAGCATTTTTTTTATTCTTCTTTGCAGTTTGTATGTTTCTGCTTATATTACCTATTTGTTATTGCATATTGTCAAATTTTCCAGTAGAGCCCTTATTATACAGATTTCACTTATTTATTTATTTAGATAGATTCTCACTCTGTCACCCAGCCTGGAGTGCAGTGGTGCAATCTCAGTTCAATACAACCTCCGCCTCCCAGGTTCAAACGATTCTTGTGCCTCATTTTCCAATTAGCTGGGATTACAGATGTGCACCACCACAACTGGCTAATTTTCCTATATTTAGTAGGGATGGAGTTTCACCCTGTTGGCCAGGCTAAGGTGATTTGCCTGCCTTGGCCTCCCAAAGTGCTGATATTACAAGTATGAGCCACCGTGCCGGGCCTATAGTCATTTAAATTCCCTGTGTGATAATTCTGACATCTGTGTCATATCTGAGTCTAGTTCTACTGCTGGTTTTTTCCATTCAGTCTTTTTTTTTTTTTTTTTGCCTTTTGGCATGCCTTCTACTTTTTTGGTTGAAAGCTACACATTTTCTATCAGATTTAGGAACTGAGGTAAGTTGCCCTTTAGTGTGAAGTTTTATTTCATCTGGCTAAGTGTTTGGCTTTGTTGAATGTTTTCAATAGCTACAGCTGCCGTAGGCTTTAAATATATTCAGTGTCTTTGTTTTTGACCTACGGCTTTACCATATATTCCTCCTCAGCAACAGGCTAAAACTTGTAGCTGTTATTGTACTTTTGTACTGAGCCAACTGGTGTGCTGGTCAGTTGTGTGGGAGGTGCGTGAGCTGTAATCTTATGAACAAATCTTAGTCTTTAATGAGTCTGTGTCTCTGGGCTGTAAGCTTCACAAGTTTTTCTCTAGTCCTGTGTCCTTCCTTAACCCCCTCCCCAGTTTTAACTTAGTCAGAAAGGCTAGACCATGCTAGAATATGAGGATAAATTCCCCACAGTTGGAATAAGACTCGGGTATAGTATTTTCCTTGGAGAGCAAATTTTGTTCTGGAAAAAGCTCTGGGTATAGTCTATAACGATCGCTCTTCCCCTGCCCTTGCTAGATAATAAGAATATTATCTCATTTTTATTTGTAAGAACATAATGGAGTTCATGGAGAAAATCTCACAAAAATGTGGGATTCCTTTAAGGTTGGAGCAACCAGTTGTTTCTTTCTCCCATTCTTATCCACACTTGCCTTTGAGGTGTATGTCAAAATCAATATTTAACTGTCCTACTAGTTTAGGGCTCTAGTGGCTTCTGTCCCAGGTAGGCAGAGCTCACTGTGATTATCTGCATTTTTCCATCTTTCCAGACTTGGGGGTGATAGTTTGCTGTGCAAGCGTAGTTCTCTGATATATCCAAGAAGAGCTGTTGCTTTTCAATTAGTTCAGCATTTATCTTGAAAGTATGGAGTGAGAACTTCTAAGCTCTTTACATTTTTCAAATGAAGCTGTTTCTCCAGAGTACATTTTTGAGGATAAAATTTTCTTGAATGGTATTACATTAAGTTAAAGGTAATCTCTCTTACATTGCATCAGGGATTGCAAACAAATCTCTAGATTCAAAATTAGGGCAGTACCTCTTCCATACATACTCTTTCAAATTTTAAAGATAATGTTTTCTCCTCAGTCCTTTATTTTCCTCACCACGATTACTGTTCCTACATTTGCTCATTACTTACGTGTCTTCCTTGTATCAACAATGTGCTGGGACTGACTTTTATCAGCCTAGGAAAGCTGATTCCTAAATTTTCAGAAATTGTTGTGAGCTGTTGTCAAGCACATCATTATTAAAAGTGGAATAATATCCTTTTAAAATGCAATTATTGTTTATAAATGTTATGGCATATTTCCTTTATATTAGTAACATTTTAATAGAATTATGTATGCACATATAAATATAATTTTCTTTTCAGATTTACAGTTGTTGTTTATCTGCACACCATATCCCTGTACTGTGCATGCACTTTAATTACTAATGTCCTGCATTATATGAGATCCAATAAGAATAATGAAACCCTTAGGACACCTCTCATTGCTAAATAAATAAGCTATTGTCCTTTTCACAAATGTAAACCCTCTTTAGAAAGGCATAAATTCAATGGCCATTGGATTGCATTAGATTTGTTTCTCAGAAAGCTTTCTGTCTGTCTCTGCCTCCCACTCTTACTCAAACATGATTGATAGAGAATTTGAGTAATACATTCACTGTTACCCACTCTAACTGTAATGAAGCAAATCAGGTTTTATTTTCTTGGTAGTACAGATTGAATGTGTTTCCAGCAGTTCCTTTTTCAGAGTCTTTTATACAAGTTCAAACATATTGACTAGACCTTTAAGCTTAATCTGTAACTTCTGAATAAGTCGGTATCTACAAAGAGTGATAACTAAAAAGGACAGGATATCATTTGTCTTAGAACAGAAATCTTTTAATTATTAAATATTCTTTAGGGTCTAATTGGTTTTGCTAAGGTGACATTTCAGGTTAAATAATTAATATATTTAAATTTAATTTTAGATTTTTAGACAATATTTTAGATGAGCTAAATGTATCTTTTTTGTTGGGGTGTTTCAAAGGTCAATAAGTGAATTTATTTTCAATCTTCTAAGATAATTTTTCCAATGTTGCAAGCAGCACAAAGTCAAATGATCTTCAACACATATCTTTAATTAATTGAAATTGCTGTCAAACTATTGTATATTCAAGTGATTATATTTTACCAAGACCAGCATATATAATCAACTTTTCAAGACATCTATTCGTGTAAAATATGCTTTCTTTTACTTTCTTAATTTATTGCATACATTAAATACCAATCCTTTATTATTCTTTACTAAGATATTTAAGGCTACTTTTCTGAAATTATCAATATAAAATATGCTTATGAATTACTATTATGAATTAGTGTTATCACAATTATTCTAACAGCTCAATATTGCTCGCAGTAATTTACTTACTGTTTAGTCAGCCAAAGTTTTCAGTGCTTTTCTTACTAGACTTTGTTTTCCAGTTTGTCTTAGGATAAACTGTGAAAAGGTGACTCCTTATTCTCTTTCCTATGAACATTATACTTCAATTAGTATTACTCAGAATACCATTGTATTTATGACAAAACTGGCTTGTATTTACTATATCCAACAATCAATAAACACAAATTGTTAGAGATTCTTTTCAACAATGAAAGCCACATTTCTAAGTGTGCTCTTACAGGGTTTTTCACAATTAATAGTTATATGGGTGTCTACTTTGTCTTCCAAGCTGGTTTCCTTGGAAGCAGATTCTGAGAAATAGATAAATATATAGGACATACTTAAAAATCTCTTTTGAGATCAGCATTTGAGGAAAGGAAGAAAAGATTTGGCAAACGGAAGCTTACCATCTATGCAGGCACAACAAATGCCTCGGCTGACACTGTGTAATGCTTAGGAGATGGGGTGTTCCTTCAGAGTTGTACCAGGTTGGAGCAAAGACTAGGACTTTACACATAGTATGAATCAGCCACTCTATATAGACGAGTGCTCATTTTCTATGGGGAAGCAGGCAGATAAAACAGATAAAGAATATTTCTGACAGTGGACTTAGCACCTAAGAAAACAAGTCCTTCATTCCTCAGGAGAAATATTGGAGGCAAAGCACAGTGCCCATCACAATCTGCATTTTGTGTCTACAGATCCACATTCTTGCATAGGTTCTAGAAGTAGCTCCTCCAGGACTCAACTGTGTCTTTCTTCTTGAGAGATAGAGGAAAGTTACTGGGTGAGCCTCACACCCCACTGCTACAGCTGGTCTTGAAGTCACAACTAATATACATTGCCTACCTTTTCTACTTCTATTTTTACATTTTCCTCACTCTAAGGTAGCACTTCTGCTGGGCAATAATGACTTACTAGGGCCATGACCAACCCTCATCCCAGAGCAGAATGAGCCCATGGTTCCTTGGCCTTTCTGAGGATCGAGTGGCTGCACTTATATATTTTCTACCAAAATTGGGCAAAAGGACACCAGGAGGCACCCATATAGAACATGCACGTGCTAAATATATCTATCTTTTTCTATCCCAGTTGGGTAATAACAAAAGTACATTTTCCTGGTGACCACAGCCAATTACTCCTGCCAAGATGCTGCGATTCTTTTGCCTGCTTCTTCCTTAATGTAAGGAATCCAGTCATAGGCAATGGATCACATTATGTAATTGTTTTCCCTTTGATAACAAGAACCTCTAAACCCACAGAATGAAGAATTAGGGAACATACACAAATTCCCTAAGTGGGTCATTGGGATGATGGCAAGTAGAGACAACTGCTGCTTTCAACCTGTTTGAATACTTATAATTCCTTTGAATCGAGCAGATAACATGAGATAAAAGTCTTTGATTCAAGATGTATATTCCATCCTGGAGGACAGAGCCCCCTTCTGGTCTAACGTAATCTACTCGCTGGCCCATGCTGTGCCGTCTCAACAGTTTATCCCATTCTATCAGGCCAGTATCATCAGGATGGCACAATACGATCTACATTTTTACTTTTTGAATTGATAAGGTTATTAGATGTTGTGGTCATGAGCTCCTTCTGCTATCTTCTTTATGGTAACATAGGTCCCTCTCTCTCACGTGGATCTGTCTATATAGGATATTGGTTTTTTGGTTAGACAGACTAGTTTTCAGTCCAGCAGCACCATGTACCTAACTTGCTGAGTCAACTCAGACTCCACCGCTAACAAGAAAAAGGCCTTTATTAGGCCTCAATTTCCAAATTAAAATAATATGTTTTAGAATATGGCCAGCCTAGCCCAGCAGCAACACAGGTTAACAACAATAACAACAACAAAAGTGTCAGCCGCCCTGTGCGGTGGCTCACCCCTGTAATCCCAGCACTTTAGGAGGCTGAGGTAGGTGGATCACGAGGTCAGGAGATTGAGACCATCCTGGCTAACACAGTGAAACCCCATCTGTACCAAAAATACAAAAAATTAGCCGGGCGTGGTGGGGCATGCCTATAGTCCCAGCTATTTGGAAGGCTGAGGCAGGAGAATCGCTTGAACCTAGAAGGCAGAAGTTGCAGTGAGCCGAAATAGTGCCACAGCACTGTAGCCTGAGCAACAGAGTGAGACTCTGTCTCAAAAAAAAAAAAAAAAAAAAAAAAGGAGTGAAGTCAGCCTTTGTGAAAAAAAAAAAAAAAAAAAAAAAAAAAACCATTCTACCTGAAGAAAACACACAAGAAAACAAACAAACAAAAATGTCTGTGGCTCAACAGGACCTCAGATTATAGAGGCTCCTCTAAATGTCTGTCTGATGGTATTCATAAGTAAAAAGCTGATGAATGACACCCATTGTCTGGCTCCAAGGACAATTCTTGGAGACCCACTGTAGTCAGAGCTAATCAGCATAATAAGCAAGGATTGAAAAGGTATGACTCTTGGTTCAGAAATCCTTCTGTAGATCATACATAATATATATTTTACTGACTCTTGAGTTGTTGGCAATAGCATAGCTTACTGGCCTATTACTTGAAAGATGATAGTCAGATTAAGATATCCCCCTTTGGGGATGCGAAGTGTGTAAACAAATTATGGCTATTGATAGGACAGCCTGGGTACTCAAGCAGATGCCCATGATGAAAGCCAATTATCTAATAAGACTGAGTGGGTTCAAGCTGCTGATCAAAACTCCACTTTTCAGATTGCTATCCTTGCTTCCTGGATCAAATACCTCACCAGGCAGGACAACATTGTTGACTGGATCGGAATAAAAAACTTTGTGTCTGATATTGAATTCCCCACTGCATGCCGTATTTGTGGCTTCTACCAACCTCTAGATTGTTATGCAATGAAAGAGGTCATGTGGCACAGATCCTGTTGTTGCCTGATCCTGGAGAATTGTTGCCTGATCCTGGAAAATTGACTACATCAAACCCTTAAGCTTATCTCATGACTGTCATTCATGCCTCCCTACTGTTGGTACTTTATAATCCAATCAGCAGACCTAAGCTACACCATTACAACACTTCAGAAAAAAACAGTTTTAGGATTTAAGCTTTATAAATCATTTATAATCTGACAAAAATGTGACTTTCATCTCAAATTCTACTCAATAAAGGGCCAAAAGTAAAAGGAATTTGATGAACATTCTGTGTTTTTTATCATTCACAGACATCTGGTATTGTTGAGCACTTCCTCACAAATCAGTACGAAAACTCTTTTTTGTCCTGGTCTCTTTTTTGTCCAAAGATTTTAATAAAGTTAATCTGATTACTGAGGGTGGTATGCCCATAAAGAGATCATCTTCTCTTGGACACAATGTCACAAATGATCAGGCACAAAGTAGATGGAGTATAGGAAGACTTATTTTAAAAATTGACTGTTATAACATGAGCATTTTTGCATATAATGCCTCTTTTTTCTCCTGGCAACAATCTCAAGACAGCCAGGTAAACATAACCTTCTGGAAAACAGCCCAGGGAAAAGGGGTTTGAGGGAGTAAAACTTACCTTCAGTTCATTCACCTGGTTCTCATGCTAGACTGACATCCTAGATTACAGACAATGAATACTTGGTAGTCTGCACCATTTGTTAGGTTCCCCAGCAGTGTCTCACACAGGCCAAAGAGAGAGAGAGAGATTATGAGTCTTTGTCAATTTTATTAGAACCTCCTTGATCCTCTTGAACCTGACTAGTTAGATGAAAGGTGTCAGTGAGAGTAGGGGACTATTAGAGAAATAGTAGGCTTATCATGACTGGGACAATTTATGCCAATTGTGTGGCACATGGAAATGGAGTGCCTTAGGCTCACAAGGTGAAGAGCAAACTAGGCATTGAAGGCTAAAGAATTCTATCCTCTTCCTGAGTCAAGCAGTAGCTGTAGTTGGCAATTAGACCTGCTTCTTGGATTAAAACCCCCATTCACCTGCTATGAAAACTCAAACTGCTACTACTGCCACTACTGCTGCTGCTGCAGCTACTACTACTACTAATAATAATAATAAACTTCCTGATCTATCATGCTGTGTCTGGTACCATCACCAGTCTCTCCTAAATGTGGATCTCCTTAGTGTATGTACAAACATGACACCAGACCAGCTTTGTTTAAATCTCACTGATACAAATCCATATACTTTATGCCTAAGCAGTGTGGGTTTATGCTATATGTGGCTACTGGGCTGCAACCACAAATTGATAATTACATGGCTTACCGTAAACAATGTTTGGCAATCCAAATCCACTTTAAATAAGAAACGCTGAGCCAACATGAGCTGTGCCCCTTCAAGTTATATGTTCTACAAAGATTGAGTGGGGCATGGAATATTTCTTCAGGGCAGACAAGTGTTGCTTTTTGGGCTATTGTTCTAGAGAATTTTTGGTAACGTTACCAAAGATTGGCAGGTCCCCCTTCCATCCATCATAAAGGGTAATAGACTTTACCTTATAGTACATGGCAAAGCCTCCCTCCTCCCCACTCCCATGTTGGATCTATGCACAGTTTGCTATACCTTTGTCCTTGGGGAGGGTGGCTTAGAAAACTCAACACTGTGGTTTGGCCTCATTTGGCTGGCCTCATTTTGCTCATTTTTGAGTCCTATTGACAGTAGCCTTAATTAAATGCTATATAGAACAAATTAAATGGATTTTGTCCCAGCACCTTCTGGTCAAATTAGTAAGAATACTTGACAGAATAACACACTCATGTTAAAATTCAAGTTTATTCAAAAATCTCCCAGGCTAAGGGGTGGAATTTTGGAAGACGCAATCAGTTATGAGACTTGAATCCTTGCATTTTTCTCACTGAAAATGCCAAGACTTAAGGCCCTGACTGCTCCTTGTCCAGCCATTCCTCAGCATTTTCTTTGCAGCATATAAAGAGCGCTTGCTAATAGTCCACTATAAAAGAGTTGGATTCCCCAAGCTCATATTTCCTTATGTGTGATACAAACCCACAGTTTGTGTATCATTCACCTGTGCTCCTCTGCCTCGGACCCATAAAATTGTTGGGGGGTAGGATGAGGGGGTGGGGGAATTAGGAGCTGACTCAAGATGAAGCTCATAGCATTTGATGTGTCGTAATTAGTAACATCTTTATTTCTGACCTAAGAGTATTGAGTCCTCCTCCAGTATTCACAAAATAGTGAGTGACAGGCTAGCCTCCAGACTATAAGCAAGAGTGTTAAGTACCTTGCTTTCTAAGAGATGGCATTAAAATGAGGAGAGATGTTAAGACTGTTTTAGATAATCACAAGTGCTCTACACCATAATAAAACAGAAATGATCACATGGAATGTAATTGGAAGAGCCATTAAGACAGTATCATAGGAAACTATTCCCTGAGCAGGTGATATTTGAGTTGAGACTTAAATTGAAGTAGAGAACGAGCCCCTCAAGCCACATTCTGTGAAAACAGCATTGGAGAAAAATGGAACAGTATGGAGAAACGGCTTTAGGCAGGAACATGTTTGACATGTTTGCAGAATAGAAAGAGGGGCAGAGTCACATAATCAGAGTGAGCAAAGAGGGGAATGAAGTTATGCAATTTTTATTTTCAAAAGAACACCTTAGTCACTATGTAGTAAATGAATTAATCTGGAGTTAGGAAGAGGTTATTTAAGAAGACTTGATGGAAAGAACTTGCGTTTCCTTGAACATACCAATAACAAGTTCTGAAATTGAATCAGGAATAAAAAGCCTACCAACCAGAAGAAACCCTGGTCCAGATTGATTCACAGTCAAATTCTACCAGATATATAACAAAGAGCTACAATCATTCCTACTGAAACTATCCCAAAAAATTGAGGAGGAGGGACTCTTCCCCAACTCATTCTATGAGGCCAGCATCATTCTGATACCAAAACCTGGCAAAGTTACAACAAAAAAGAAAACTTCAGGCCAATATCTTTGATGAAAACAGATGAAAAAATCCTCAACAAAATAGGGGTAGAAAACCAAATCCATCAGCACATCAAAAATTTAATCCACCACCATCAAGTAGGCTTTTTCCTGGGATGCAAGATTGGTTCAACATATGCAAATCAATAAATTTGATTCAACACATAAACAGAACTGAAAACAAAAATCACAAGATTATCTCAATAGATGCAGAAAAGGCTTTCAATAAAATTCAGCATCCCTTCATATTAAAATTTTGCCACAAACTAGGCACTGAAGGAACTTCAAAATAATAAGAGCCATCTATGACAAAGCCACAGCCAACATAATACTGAATGGGCAAAAGTTAGAAGCATTTCCCTTGACAATCAGAACAAGACAAGGATGTCCACTCTCATCACGCCTATTCAACATAGTACTAGAAGTCCTAGCCAGAGAAATCAGGTAAGAAAAATAAATGAAAGGAACCCAAATAGGAAGACAGAAATTCAAACTATTTCTGCTTGCTCAAAATATGATTTTATACTTAAAAAACTCCATAGGCAGCTGAGTGCGGTGGCTCACGCTTGCAATCCCAGTGCTTTTGGAGGCCGAGGCGGGCGGATTGCGTGAGGTCAGGAGTTCAAGATCAGCATGGCTAACATGGTGAAACTCCGTCTCTACTAAAAATAAAAATAAAATAAAATAAAATAAAATAAATTAGCCAGGCATGGTGGTGCACATCTATAGTCCCAGCTACTCAGGAGACTGAGGCAGGAGAATTGCTTAAACCCTGGAGGTGGAGATTGCAATGAGCTGAGATCATGCCACTGCACTCCAGCTTGGGCAACAGAACAAGACTCGGTCTGGAAAAAAAAAAAAAAAAAAAAAAAGAATACCCCATAGTCTGTCTACAAAAGTACTAGATCTGATAAACCACTTCAGTAGAAAATTTAGTGGCATTTCTATACACTAATGATTGCCAAATCAAGAACACAATCTCATTCACAGTAGCCACAAAAAAAAAAATAAAGTAGGAATAAGCTAACCAGGGAGGTAAGAGATCTCTACAAGAATTACAAAATGCAGCTGAAGCAAATCAGAGATATCATGAACAAATGGGAAAACATTACACGCTTATGAATAGGAAGAATCAATATTGTTAAAATGGACATACTGTGCAAAGCAATGTACATATACGGTGTTATTCCTATCAAACTATCAAGAACATTATTGACAGAATTGGAAAAATATATTCTAAAATTCATATGGAACAAAAAAGGAGCCCGCAGAGCCAAAACAATCCTAAGCAAAAAGGGTAAAGCTGGAGGAATCACGTTACTTGAACTCACACTATATTACAAGTCTAAAAACCAGTACCAAAACTGCATGGTACTGGTACAAAATTTGACAAATAGATCAAAGAAGCAAAATAGCCCATAAAGAAAGCCACACACATACGAGCACCTGATCGTTGACAAAGTTGACAAGAACAAGCAATGAAGAAAGGACTCTCTATTCAATAAATGGTGCTGGCATACCAGGCTAGTCATATGCATAAGATTGAATTTGGACCACTTCTTTACCTCATATACAAAAACCAACTCAATATGGATTAGACTTAAATATGAAGCACAAAACTATAAAAACTCTTGAAGAAAACCTAGGAAATACCATTCTAGACATAGGCATCGGGAAATATTTCTTGAGGAAGACACCGAAAGCAAAAATTGACAAATGGGACCTAATTAAACTAAAGTGTTTCTGCACAGCAAAATAAACTACCAACAGAGTATATAGACAACTCAAAAATTGGGAGAAAATATTTGAAAACTATTCATCTTACAAAGGTCTTATATCCAGCATCTATAAATTAAACAAATTAACAAGAACAAAACAACCCTATTAGAAAGTGGGCAAAGGACAGATACTACAAAACAAGGCATATCTATGGCCAACAAATATATGAAACAAAGCTCAACATCATATTCATTAGAGAAATGCAAAGCAAAAGCAAATGAGATCTCATCTCACACCAACCAGAATGCCTATTATTAAAAAGTCAAAAAATAACATATGCTGGTGAGGTTGTGAAGAAATGAGAATGCTTACACACTGCTGGTGGGAGTGTAAATTAGCTTAGTCACTGCGAAAAGGAGTTTGGTGAGTTCCCAAAAAACTTAAAACAGAGCTACCTTTCAACCAGCAATTCCATTACTGTGTATATACACTAACGGAATATGTTGTCATTCTAGCATAATGACACACGTATGTGTATGTTCATCATAGCACTATTCAAAATAGCAAACACGACCAGGCGTGGTGGCTCACACTTGTAATCCCAGCACTTTGGGAGGCCGAGGCGGGCAGATCATCTGAGGTCAGGAGTTCGAGACCAGCCAGGCCAACATGGTGAAACCCTGTCTTTACTACTAAAAGTACAAAAATTAGCTAGGCATAGTGGTGCACGCATGTTATCCCAGCTACTCAGGAGGCTGATGCAGGAGAATAGCTTGAACCCGGGAGGTGGAGGTTGCACTGCACTCCAGCCTGGGTGAACGGAGTGAGACTCCATCTCAAAAAAAAAAAAAAAAAAAAAAACATAGAATCAATCTAAATGCCCATCAGTGGTAGACTATCTAAAGAAAATGTAGTACATATACACCATGGAGTATTATGCAGTCATAAAAATGAATGAGCTAACGTCCTTTGCAGCAACATGGATGGAGCTGGAGGCCATTATCCTAAGCAAACTAACAGGAACAGAAACCCCAGTACCACATGTTCTCACTTATAAGTGGGAGCTAAACACTGAGTACATACACATGAAACAAAGAAGGAAATAATAGACACCAGGGCCTACTTAAAGGTGGAGGATAGGAGGAAGACGAAAATCAAAAAACTATCTGTCGGGTACTGTGCTTATCACCTGGGTGATGAAATATGTACACCAAACCCCATGACATGCCCATGACATGCAACGTGTCTATAGGAACAACCTCCACATGTACCCCTGAAACTGAAAGAAAAAAAAAAAACTTGGAAATAGAAATGGCATTAATATCTTTCTTCTTTTAGTTCCATTAACACTAAAATTTATAAAATAATTGAAACAAATGTATTAGGTCAGTGTATTCAGTTTCTTGATTATGTCAAATCATACCTAGTGCATTTGTTCCCTCAAAATAAGACATAATATTGAATATATAATCTTTATGTGTTCCCCCAAATAAAGTGATTTGTAAGTTTAAAGAAAGAAGGAAAAAAGAAATTGTTCTGCTGTATGTTATCATTGAAACAAAAATGTTTGGAACAAGACCCACTTTTGTGGTAGAGCTAAGAGCATTTGTCAATGAATTGAATGTGGTTTGAAGAAAAGAGAGAAATTAATGATTAGCCCAGAGTGATTGGCTTGAGTGTTTGTTTGAATATTTGTATAATTTATAAATGAAAAAGGCCAGAAGAGCAGGAAATATGGAGGACTGAGATCAAGAGACTTTTCATTTTTAATTCGTTTGGGGCCTTGTTAGAATAAATATACGAAGTAACCAGTTAGCCAATATGTAATAAAAATAAAATGGAAAAAAAAGTTTTGAATGTTGGTATTACTCTCTTTCTTTTCCTGCAACCATTGTGACATTTTTTACAGATCTTTTAATATTGTTTGCATCATAGCTGAATATATGCATTTGCAATATTTATGCACTATGAGGAAATATTAAGCATTTTATTCTATTTACACATAAAATATTGAGAATTGTTTTAAAAAAACAAAATATTGCACAGCTTCAGAATTTATCAAGAGGGTAACACTAAAAATGCATTAGATACAACAGTCCATGTAAGAATTAATGCAGTGGTTTACAGTAAAGTAAATGTCATAGAGCATGCTGCCCATTCAGCTCTGCTTTCTATTACCTTCTGCATTAACTTTTTCCTTGATTACCCAAGGAAGCCCAACTTTTGTTTTTCTTTTATGCTGAATAGCATCACTATTATCTGGCACTATGTAGTCCATAATCACATCCTGATTTATTTAGTTACTCTTTAATATCTACAAATTTATTTCTCCAATCAAAAATCATTCTAAACTTCATGGAAATTCCAGAGAACATTTTTTTAATCAATAGCATCTTCACCTCAATTTTGTAGTTAGATATAGCAGATCCTAGATTTGTGACATGTATGTTGTAAGAAGGCACTAAGAAAATGGAAAGGAAGCCAACTATTGGGAAATACCATTCTCCCAGAGAGTATGGAAAGAATTTCCAAGTTATTGACTGTCTTCCATTCAATAATCCTGTCTCGTACGTATTGTTAGCTTTTTTTAACTGATGGAGAAAAGCTTGCATCTCCTGACAATGGCAGATGATTTTCATTTTGCTTTGCCTTGTTCCAAAGACTCTACTCTTTTCACTAAACCACTGTGTGTTAGCTGACTTGTATGGACAGTGCATAAAACTTGCACTGTGCAGAGTACAGATGGGCACGTAAATAATCACGACAATGGAAGACTGCCTTTGCTTTTAAATGGCATTTTACCTTATATATTTTGGGCCCCTTGGAGTCTGCTGCTTTCAAAGTATAATCACAGATAACCATTTTAAAGGGGTAAGGCTGTGGTGAACAAAATGTGTTATTTTGCCCACATGTCTACAAAATATGTAGATTGGATGCATATCTAGTCTCCTTACTTATCTGGGGGGTATATGATTCTTTGAAATTTGTAGGGAAGCAGATCTGCTTTGCCATCGTCATACAGTTCAGGTATGTGCTGAATAGACAAGGACACTGCTCAAGACATTTCACAAGTTGTTCTTTCAGTGTAGAAATCATTCAGGTTCTGCGCCACCATCACTTGTACCCTTTCATCCTGTAAGTGGCTTTTCACCAGGTTTTCCTTTTCCTCCTCTGTAGTCATTGCTTTATCTAGCACTCTTCTTCCACACTGTCATATTTATTTGATGCTGAAAATGCTGCAGATCGTGGGTGACAACCTTCTTGCCACCAACACTAATAATTAAGAACAGGTGCTATATGTCCTCATATTTGTCACGAGAAAATCCTCATACTATTTAATATTGCAGCACATACCTTAATCTCCTCCACAGAATCAACCAAAAAATCTCCTAAGTACCTTAATAAACACAGTTCTGTTGGACTGGCATATGCTTACATTATATGCTATTCTTCAAATATTATGGTAGTTTGTCATACGACAGATATTTTCCCTAAATAGCATCTGCGATAGAAAATGATTAGTGTTTCCTCTTTTTAGAATGATCTAAATAGATGATATTGGGAGCAGGTGAATAAAAATATTTAAAGCATTATGTGCCATTGGGGTAATATATAATTGTTTGGATGCTTACATCTTGGTTGGAATATTAAATGCTAAAGGTACTGTGGGTCCACTAAATATAAATAAAAGAGCTGACTTCAGCTAATGACTCACTTTTGAGCATGGCTCTTTGACAGGTTTTATTGGTAATTGAAAAAAATGGCAAAGCAATTTTATGACTGTGCTTGGAGAAAAGAGCCCAGTCCATAACATGAAATCAGCCAACAAAGCATTTTTGCTATGATTACTCCAAACCCCAAAGCAATAGGCCAGTGCATTTTTTTTTAAAGTTTCTTTGTTATTTATTTATTTTTAAACTTCACTGGAAATCATCACAGTCCACAGAAAGCAAGATACTGGTAACACATCCGTAATGAATCATTTAAATAGCTTTTTTAAAAAAGAACAATAAAGGCCACATGCCAGATTATTTGCCATGCAATAATTATATATGAAATAAACTATTTTCTGATAGAGGATAAGAAAATTGAGTTGTGTCTGTTTTTTTCTAATACAGCAGAAATTGTGTGACTACAGAGTTTACTGTGTTGAAAAAAATTGTTTGGAAACAAAAGAAAAACATTGGTGAAAACACGTATTTATTCTGCATGCAACTGACCATTTTGTTACTGATATTAATTTAATATTTCCGTGCCTTGTGAATGTATGTTTTAGACTTAAAGGCAGAGCATTTATGCCTTTCTCAGAACTTAGCAGAGTATTTCAAAAAATTTCAATACTCTAAAATTTTACTAACTCTAATCCTTTTTAATATAATTTCATATTATTTTATAGACTATAATTAAGTGAATCTGTGCAACCCCACATTCACAGAATGTTCTCGAATGTCATTCGTTGTTCTCCTGTGCCTTTCTTGCCACACTTTCTCTTTCTCTTTCTCCAATACCTTTGTCATGACTTTCTCTTTCCTCATCTTCTCTTTTTCCAGCGTCCATACTTCTTTCTTTCACAGAATTATCTTCCCACTTGTTGATACCATTTACCTCACCATACCATTTTCCCTACATTTCAATCATTGTTTCCTAATTTCCTACTTTTTCCTCTTTTTTATGCTATTTTCCACTGTTTTCCAAGCTTTGATTACATCTGTAGACTACAATGTTTTTTAAAATCAAGCATTATTTAATGAGCAACAACAGGAAATTTAGACCAGCTCAACTGTCTCATTCTTCTTTCATTTAGGGATTAGCTTTTGCTGAATTACAATCCACTCTAAACATCAGTGGTTTACTAGAATGTCCTCTGATATTGCAGATAAGTTTTTTGGTTAACTAAGAGCTCAGTCATCTTGGCATAAGGAGACAGTTCTTCCACAGGCCTTGACTCTACCTGGTCTTGGCTCCTTACTCAGGTTTGTGTTCAGGTATCAACCACAGGTTCTTATTCTATCACTTTCTGCCCAGAAGTTACTTTTATGTAGTCTAAAAATATGCCATGTATATATTTTCTTTCAAAAATAACTACATATGACAATTTTCCCAAATATTTTGGCTAGTCATTTCCCAAATATTTTGGTTAGTCATTTTCCCAAACATTTATAAAAATTTCATACTCATTATTCAGCCTTTTATTTGGTTTCTCACGTCTAGCCACACTACTCCAAAAGAAATGCTCCTGCTAAATATAGGTTTCTGCTACAGCAGCAACCCACTTCCAGGTATTAATTTCTGTATTAGTTAGTTTTCTCTCTGTAACAAACCATTTCAAAATTCTGTCGCTTTAGACACATCCTTTATTACACATGCAATTTTGGGTTGACTTGGGCCAGGTAATCAAGGCTGAGACTAATTTGGAGGTTCTTCTTCAAGCTATGAACCTGTCTAGGTTTGGCTCTTACCTGAGTTTAGGCTCAAGTCTACCCCAAATATGCTTAATCTGGGGATCACACTGGATTGGTGTAGCATCTTGGTGAAAATTTTAAAAAGACAAAGGCATCAAAAGTCAAGTGGAAAGACACAAGAGTTCTTACAGTCTAGTATCTTAACTAGCTCCCTTTTGCCATAAACTATAGGTGACCACCAGACTCTTAGGTCGACTTGTGCTAAAGGACCCACAGACAGGTAGGTTATCATTTTGGTAGGGTTAACAGATAATGATCATTAATTAGAAGCAGAGCTGTTACTATAGACTGAAGGCAGAAATAACTATGTTTGGTATCATTTTGGTCCACTTGGGTGTCCTTGATACTCAATAGTTCGAATGTAATGATAGAAGACAAGTGCAGTAATCCTGGCCTGAGAACGGTCTGACGTGAAGTCAGGGTCACGTCACCAGTTGGGTCACATCACCAGTTAAGTCACTGGCACCAGCAAAGCATCATGGCTATTGCAGCCTCAACCTCCTGGGCTCAAAGATATGCTACTGCCTTAGCCACTTGAGTAGCTATGACCACAGGGGCATGCCACTATGGCTGGCTACTATTTTTTTTTTTTTTAGATAAGACGTCTTCCCCTTTTACCAAGACTGATCTTGAATTCCTGACCTCAAAGGATCCTCCTGCCTTGGCCTCTAAAACTGCTGGCAATACAGGTATTAGCCAGCATGCCCACCCTGTAAATTTGTATTTTTAAGCTTAAATTATAATGTTTCTTTCTGTGTACCCAAGTAGATGATTTTCTCCTTTTCAAAACCAGTTCCCATACATCTGCAAAAGATAAGTTCATGGAGATGTTTGTTTAGTACACCTAAAACTGTATGTTAATTTTATCTAACAAAGATCCCATATAGTGCAAGGAACAGAATCTGCTATTGGAGATATATCTTAGTTGTTTTTGTGGAGCTACAGTCAACATACATCCAACTATCAGCTTTGATGCCATGTTTGGTTTGGGGTGAAGTTGTTTGCTGATATTGGAGATATAAATTCAACCATTTATTGCAATTTTAAAAATTAGAAAAATCAAATAAACTATTATTAATACATTTACCATTTATTGAGTACAGTGACACAAGCACTGTGCCAACTCTGTTCTGTATATTATATCCTTTTTCGCAATATTGTACAAAGCATTCCACCTCTGTCTCCGTGGGTCTCCAAGGATGGCACTGATTTCTGCCATTTGTCTAGATTGTGACATTGAGTTTCATTTACTCTCTTTGTTGCAAAAGAGAAAATTTTAGAGAATTCCATTTAGTCTGTAAGAGATTTTTTTCCTTTGAAAATGATACGGTTATGGAAAATATTTAATTGAAGTGGTCAAAATCATAAATTCTCTAACAGTAAGATGAATCTTTGAAAAAAGTAAAGGTTTTCTGTGTTTTTCTTTAACACAAAGAGATGTTATTAAATATTTTAACAGAATATGATTTTAATAGTTTTGAATAATAGTTTTGAATAAGGTTTGTTTGTAGATCCACAAATTTAATAAAATGAATTCATCAATTAATACATGAATATGCCAAAATTATTTAATTTTAAATTGCATAACACTGTTTGCATTCTAAACAAGTTATAACTTGGGAATGACATGGTATCACTATTTATAGATTCCCATACTACTTCTTCTCTAGGGTTTCTCAATTTCTATCGACATAAAATAATTTAGAAGTAATTACAGCGCTCAGAAAATGCATTATGTTTGCAAAATTACTGTGTTTCAAGCTATGATTTAAATTTCTTGCAGAACTATCTACCTTGATAAATTTTTCAAGGACAGTCCCTGACAGAAAGATTTAAAGTTTAATTTATCTTCTTTAAAGATGATAAACTGTCTTTCCTAAATCACAGAGTCTCTGACTGCTAAGTATCCACTCACAACCCTATACATACAAGTTTTCTCATCAACTAATCAGACAACTGTATCAACCTTGTGAAACATGAATTTTGAGATCAAATTATGTGTCATTTACTATTTGCTGTTTGTATACCAAAATAGAGAAATTACTTTGGTAAAAATAATGGCCTCCAGCTCCATCCATGTCCCTGCAAAGGACATGTTCTCATTTTTCCTTTTCCTTTTTTTTTTTTTTGGGAGACAGAGTCTCACTCTGTTGCCCAGGCTGGAGTGGAATGGCACAATCTCATCTCACTGCAACTTCCACCTCTTGAGTTCAAGTGATTCTCCTGCCTCAGCCTCCCAAGTAGCTGTGACTACAGGAGCCCACCAGCATGCCCAGCTAATTTTTTGTATTTTTAGTAGAGATGGAGTTTCATCATGTTGGTCAGTCTGGTCTTGAACTCCCGACCTCTGGTGATCCACCCTCAACCTTCCAAAGTGTTGGGATTACAGGCGTGAGCCACTGTGCCCAACCTATGATCTCATTCTTTAGCAAACTAATACAGGAACATAAAACCAAATACCACATGTTCTCATAAGTGGGAGCTAAATAATGAGAATCTATGGACGCACAGAAGGGAAGAATACACATTGGGGCCTTTCGGAGGGTGGAGGGTAGGAGCAGGGAGAGGATCAGGTAAAACAACTAATGGGCACTAGACTTAATACCTGGATGAAGAAACAATCTGTACAGCAAACCACCATGATACAAGTTTACCTATGTAACTGACTTGCAGTCGTACTCCTGAACTTAAAATAAAAGGTTAAAAAAACAAAGAATAACAAAAAATAAAAATAGAGACATTAAATAGTTACTGATATATTTAATGTTTATTTAGTTCGTTATGTCCCAGGCCCTGTGTCAAATGTTTTTGCATTATGCCACTTACTAGCAAGCCTATGGCCTGCAATAGATACCTTATGTATCTCTGTTTTACAAGTGAACATACTGAGGCTCAAGGAAGCCAAGTAGAATTCCCAGGTTTCTAGACATAGGGAATGGCAAAGCTAGGATTCAGACATAGGGCTGTCTAATGCCGGAGTCAATGATAAAAACAGAAGCAAAAAACCACAATACCCGCACGATTTTCTATCTTCAATACAACCTGCATATTTGACAGTTCCCACCACTCCCACCCCAGTGGCTACATTATTATCAATTTCTCTATGTTCTCTTAGACATGGTTTGACTAAACATTGAATTTAGTTTCCAGAAATTTTTAGCCCTACTACTTGGTACTGATCAAACCTATGAGTCAAAAATACCAGCTCTGAGCAATTAATATCATTGTTCATGAAATCACATGTAGCTGTGGCCTTGACAAATTTTGTGGCAATGAAAAACATTCTGTATAGGAAAGTTCCTTGCTTTGCCCATTGACATGTAAAGGAGATACACTGCACACTAATCATGATGTCACTGTTTGATCCTGATCTGAGCACTGCTATTAGGCTGATTAAAAACAAAATTAGTATCCCAAATTTTCCCTGTTGTTTTCCTTTTTATTATAACTTAGATAGATTACCTAAGTGTATGGTTTGATTAATACTTTCTATTTATATTACCTAAAATTTTTTGATAAATGACAAAGTACTAAATTTCACTCAAATTTTCAGATGATTCACAAAACTTCGTAAGTGATGTGACTATTGATGAATTAAGTTTATTTTTCCCCCATATTAAGTTTACTATTTGTTTTCCATGCTGAGAACAGTTGGATAAATTGAATCAAAGTTATTGAACTTTGGTCAATAACACTCTTGCCTTAATGAAGAGCAGTGTTACAATGAGTGATAAAAATGGACTGAGGCTAACTATAATGGAATTAAACTTTCGTTTTGACCTACAAAAAAAGTTTTTAAAAAACCACACAACAGCTATACCACTTACTGCTTACTAAGGATGTGTGATGTTCTTGATGAAATTATTCCAGAATACAAATTTCTGTTTATGTAACTTAAATATTCTGTACAATCATCCTACTTATCAAGTGGTACAGAATATTAGATGAAATCAATAATCATATAGCATGTGTGAAAATAACAGCTTCTGAAGTTTTATTTCTGTATATATTTAGTTTTTACTTAAATATAACATTGAATGATTTAAGGGTTATTTTTCTCTAACAAGTTCAATTAATGTATAATGATAATGAAAGATTAGCTGATGTGACTATGACGATACTTGGAAATATGCTATCTAGAAATCCAACTATGAAATCTAAAATCTGCTCCTTAATTTTTTTAATGCTACTGCTGTTATTATTAATGATTTATTATTTTAATAATAAAATATACCTCTAGTCTTCCCAAACAAAATAAAGTTGTATTCTGCATACACTAAGAATTTCAAGCCATAATGTGTTTTCAGTTTTCTCAATATGAATGTATTTACCCTCTTATCTCACAGACATAATCTTTTTAAACTTTTAAATTTCAAGTGTTATATCCTCTCCAGCAAAAAAAAAATATATATATATATATATATAACTATTCCTGATTATATTACTGATTTGTTTAATCTGTTCATAAAGACCTATGAGAAACCTCATAGGTCTTAGCATGGCATCCTCATTAACTCAATTTCCTCTTCCTGTTCCGCTTCTTTTCTCGTGCTATTTCCCTGCATTTGTCATGTCTCTGTACTCAATGTCTGGCCCTCCCACCTCCAGAGAGGTAAATTGATGGTTATAATATACTGTGATGTCTCATTATATACCCAGAGATTTTAATGGGAAAATAAAGGAAGAAACAAAGATTTCCAGAGAGATTGGTAATTATACTGACTCAGTCTTTAAGTCCAAATGGGAGTAGTAGATTAATAAAAAAGAAAATGTATGTAAAGTTCAGAGCACAGGAAATGCATTATGGGCAGGTCAGCAGAAAATTTATTTCTGTACTTCATCATTTACAATAGACCAAATGGTGCACAAAGATATAAAATGCAGAAGTGTACACATGAGGACTAGCAAGACTCTTCTTTTCAGAGTAATGAGGCCAACTCTTGCTGTCCTCTCCCCCAAAACAAAAGATAAAGCAGTATGAATGATGGCAAGCCTGAAGATCTGTGAGGTGACTAGTGTGATAGATGTGATTAATGCACCTTTGAGAAAAATGAATGTGACATTGGTAGAGGAAAAATGTAATCACTGAGAAGCCAGAGACATAATTCTATACCACACATGATACGAGAACAGGTACTCTGAGAAACTGTCATAAAATGGATCTCATCTCGCTACTCTGTATTCACATGGAAACAGGAAATGCTATACTTATTATTAGAAACAAGCCCCCAAACAAGGCTACATAGAAAATCCATTGTTGCCTGGCACGGTGGCTCAATTGATCAAAGCCAACATCAAATGTCATAAGTGATGTAGATGGTATGTACCATTGTTGCGGTGTGATGAAAATGGCATGCCACCCTATGGTCTTCCTCCCCAAAATTTATAATCTGAGCCTACTTATGGAGAAAACATCAGACAACTTCTAATATTAGGAGATTCTTCAAAATATCTGACCATCACTCTCTCAAATTATCAAGGTCATCACGAATAGGAAATGCCTGAGAAATGGCAATGCCCAAAAGGAGCTGAAGAAGATACGACAATTAAATGCCACATGGTACCTGGTGAAGAACCTGAAACAGGAAAAAAAAAATCCTTTCTTGTGTTTTTATATTTTCAAACATTACAAAATAAATAAATATAAAAGGAAAACTATACTCATTATATGTATATTAATTTTCTACGTGATGAAGTAAGTTCCCCTATTTTCTGCTTCCTGATCCTCCTGTCATAATTCTGTAACTTGGTATTTTAATTTCATCTTTTGGGATAATCGGTTGGTTGGAATCAAATGCATTAGGAACCTATGCTGTATTTCAAGCTTGCCAAGGTTCTCTTGCTTTGCAGCCAGAATATTATCTATTCCTTCATATTTTTCCTAAAGAATAAAGCATTTATAATGTGCAATTTGTATCAAAAATTGTTGGACAAAAAAAATCTACAAAAATACTAGTGTGCCATAACATAAAATCACCCAGATTTGCATTCAAGTGAAATTCAAAAGAGGAAAATGACAACAGTGTACATAAAAAAGTTATGCCGTGTTTGCATGTGTGGTAATGGGACATCATTTAAGGAAAAGTCAGCATATGCCAAAGTCCTTTTATTAATGTTACACTAAACCCTGTTTTTACCCCATCCTAAATAATCTGGAGATGTGATTTTAAATCTCTTAAATTTAAAAATTGCTATTATGTTTTCTATTGTATATTTTGTACCTAATAGAATACTTGACATATGCATCCAAGGACTATTTGCTGAATAACCAAAAGGATATCAAAGCAAAAAGAGAACACAATATTGTCCCGTTGAATATATAGTCATTGCTTGCATCTATAATGCGTTGTATTTTATAACTTTTAACTTTCATTTCTATTTGAGAGAGATAAGTGAATGGTTAATATTTTTGCTCTGTATGCATTATTACTAAGGCTCAAAGAAAGGAAGTAACTTATGAAACAGATGAAAGTGGACCTTAACTTTCGCGGGGCGTGGTGGCTCACACCTGTAATCCTAGAACTTTGGGAGGCCGAGGTGGGCATATCACCTGAGGTGGGGAGTTTGAGACCAGCCTGGCCAACATGGCGAAACCCCCATCTCTACTAAAAATATAAAAATTAGCCAGGTGTGGTGGCACATGGCTGTAATCTCAGCTACTTGGGAGGCTGAGGTAGTAGAATCTCTTGAACCCAGGAGGTGGAGGTTGCAGTGAGCCGAGATCATTGCCATTACACTCCAGCCTGGGCAACAAGAGTAAAACTCCTTCTCTAAATAAATAAATATATAAATAATAAAAAGAAAGAAACAAAGAAAGTGGACCTTACGTAATTTCAAGATTCTGGATTCTAAATCTACCTTTTCAACATTCATGACAAAGGTTGACAAACTTCTTCTGAAACAGTCTGGTTGGTTACTTTCAGCTTTGAGGCCCACCTGATCTCTGTTGCAAAGATATTCAACTCTGCCCTTTTAGCAGGAAAGCCGCCATAATCAATATGTAAATAGGAATCGCTGTGTTCCAAGAAAATTGCATTTAAAAACCAAAAACAGTTGTAGTGTGCTGACCCATGACCTACATTGTGCCTGTCTCTAAGGACATGGAATGTATTTAATCTTTCACATATATATGAGAGAAAATGCCTCTCTTTTTTCAACTTTATATTAAGGTATAATTGAGAAATAAAAAAAGTATATATTCATAGCGTACAGCATAATGTTTTGACATACATGTACATCATGAAATTATTACCACAATCAAGCTAATTAACACATCCATCACCTCACACAGTAATTTTGTGTGTGCATATGTAGCAAGAACACTTAAGATCTACTCTCTTAGCAAATTTCAAGTACGTAATACATGTTGTACTTAATATTTCCAGAACTTACTTATCTTATAACTACACGTTCATACCCTTTGACCAAAGTTAATCACCCCTTTCTACCTCTTACCCCTATTTCCTGTTAACCACTTTTCTACTCTCTGTTTCTATGAGTTCAGCTCTTTTAGTTCCACCTGTAAGTGGGATCATACAATAGTTGGCTTTCTGAGTCTGGCTTATCTGACTTAGTATAATTCTTCTAGGTTCATCCATATTGTTACAAATGACAGGATTTCCTTTTTTTTAAATTAAGTTTTAAAATTTTAGTGTTTATTTTTGTTTTGTTTTTATTGATGTATCACAATTGGACGTATTTTGGGGGTAATGCAATATTTTGATATGTGTATACAATGTAAATTATCAAACCTGGGTAATTGGAATATCTGGGACCTCAAATATTTGTGTTTCTTTGTATTGGAAACATAACAATTCTCTTCTACCTATTTCGTAATGTACAATAAATTCTTGTTAACTGTAATTTCCTCACGGTACAATGGAATAGTAGAACTGAGTCCTATCTAATTGTATCTTTGTATGCATAATCAAATTATTTTCCACCTCTCTCCCTCCTTTCCTTCACAACCTTTAGGAAACACCATGGTACTCTCCAGCTGCATGAGATCTACTTTTTTAGCTCCCACATATGAGTGAGAACATGCAATATTTTTCTTTCTGTGCCTGATTTATTTCATTTAACATAATGACCTCCAGCTCCTTCCAAGTTCCAGCAAATGACCAGATTTCATTATTTTTATGGCAGAATAGTATTTCACTGTGTATATATACCACATTTTCTTTATCTGTTCATCCAGTGATGAACACTTAGACTGATCATATATCTTGGCTCTTGTGAATAGTGCTGCAATAAGCATAGGAGTGCAGATGATCCTTTGATATGCTGACATTCTTTCCTTGGAAATATACCCAGCAGTGAGATTGCTGGATCATATCGATGTTCTCATTTTATTTTATTTTATTTTTTTGAGGAAACTCCATAGTGCTTTCCATAATTGTTGTACTACATGGCATTTCCACCAACAGTGTATAAAGTTCCCCCATCCAGGACATTGTAAGCACGTATTTTTTGACTTTTTGATGACAGCTATTCTAACTGGGGTCAGGTGATATCTCATTGTGGTTTTAATTTGCATTTTTCTGATGATCAGTGATGTTGAGCAACTTTTCAAATACCTGTTTGAATTTGTATGTTTTCTTTTGAGAAATGCCTATTCAGAAATTTTGCCCACATTACAAATCAGATTATTTGTGTTTTTATTTTTTTTGATGTTGTGTTGTTTGCATTCCTAATGTATCCTAGATGTGAATCCCTTGTCTGATAAATAATTTGCAAATATTTTCTGCCATCTTGTAGACGTTTTGTTCATTTTGTTGATTGTTCCTTTGTTGTATAGAAGCTTTTAAGTTTGATACAATCTCATTTGTCTAGTTTTCTTTTGGTGTACTTAGCTCTTGTGGTCTTACCCCAAAAATCTTTCCCCTAATCAGTGCCCTGTAGTGTTTCCCCAATGTTTTCTTCTAGGAGTTTCATAATTTCAGGTTTTGTATTTAAGTCTTTAATTCATTTTGAGTTGATATTTGTATATGTTAAAATGTGGGGATCTGGTTTTATTCTTCTCCATGTGGATATCCAGGTTTCCCAGCACCATTTAAAAGAGACTGCACTTTCTGCAGTGTTTAATTTTGATACCTGTGTCAAAAATGAGTTGGCTGTAAGTGTGTGGATATATTTCTGGTTTCTCTATTCTGTTCCATTGTTGTTGCTGCTGTTGTTGTATGCCAACATTATGTTTGTTGGTTATTACAGCTTTGCAGTATACTTTGAAATCAGGTAGTGTGATGCCTCCAACTTTGTTCTATTTCCTCAGGATTCTTTGTCTAGTCAGATGTTTATGTGATTTCCACAAATTTTAGATTTTTTTTTCTATTTCTTTGAAGATGTCATTTATATTTTGATAGGGGTTTCATTTAAGCTGTAAATCACGTTGGGTACATAGACACATTAACAATACTATTTCTTTTGATTCATGAGAAAGGAGAATGTTTCTAGTTTTGTGTCCTCTTCAGTTTCTTTCATTAGTGTTTTACAGTTATCCCTGTAGAGACATTTATCTTTTCTGTGGTTAAATGTATCCCTAAGTATTCTGTTATTTTGTAGTTTGTAAATCAGATTGCTTTATTCATTTAATTTTCAGATCGATTACTGTCAGTGTATGGAAATGCTGATTTTTGTATGTGGATTTTACCAAATTTTTAAATTAGTTCTAATAATTGTTTGCTGGTGTGTTTGGGTTTCTTTAAATATAAGATTATGTTGTCTGCCAACAAGGAAAATTTGACATTTTCCTTTCCGATTTGGATGACCTTTATTTCTTTCTCTTGCTGAATTGCTCTTCCGAGGACTTTCAGATATGGAACAATACAAAAATACCCGTTTTCACCCTTTTATTTCTTCTTTTTAAAAGCTGAACAGTATTCCATAGTGTGTGTGTGTTTTTATATATATACACACACACATATATCTGTGTGTGTGTGTGTGTTTATATATATATATATCTTTATCCATTCATCTCTTGAAAGGCACATAGGCTATTTCCCTATCTTAGTTATTGTAAATTAATGCTGTAATGAACATGAAATTTCAGGTATCTTTTTAAATGCTGATTTCATTTCCTTTGACTATTTATCCAGAAGTTAGATTGCTGCATTTCATATGGAAAGTCTATTTTTACTTTTTTTTTTTTTTTTTTTTTTTTTTTTGAGACGGAGTCTCGCTCTGTCGCCCAGGCTGGAGTGCAGTGGCCGGATCTCAGCTCACTGCAAGCTCCGCCTCCCGGGTTTACGCCATTCTCCTGCCTCAGCCTCCCGAGTAGCTGGGACTACAGGCGCCCGCCACCTCGCCCCTATTTTTACTTTTTTGAGGAGACTTCATACTATTTTCTTTAATAGCTATACCAGTTTACATCTCACCACAACGTACTAGTTGATTGTTCCACATCCTCACCTACATGTGCTATGTCTTGACTTCTTAATAACAGCCATACTAACAACTGTGAGTTGATATCACATTGTGGTTTGAATTGTAGTGCTATGATAATCAGTGAAGTTTAGCACCTTTTCATATACATGTTTTCCATTTGTATTGGACCCTTATTGTACACGATACACAAAATTCCACTTAAGATGGCTTAAAAATGTAAATATAAGACCAGAAATCATAAAATTCCGTGACATTGGTTTTGGCAATTTTTTTTGACGTGATACCAAAGCATAGTCTACAAAGCAAAAATAAACAAGTGGGACCACATCAAACTAAAAAGTTTCTGCCGAGCAAAATAAGTAATTTACAAAATAAAAAGGTAACCTATTAATTGGGAGGAAATAATTGCAAATCATATATGTAAGGAGGAGATAACATCAAAAATGTAGAAGGAACTCAACTCAATAGCAAAAAATAAAAACCTGATTATAAAATGTGCAAAGGACCTAGACAGATATTTTTCAAAGGCAAAGGAAATACTTCTTGATTGAAAAGATTAAACACCATCTTAGAGGTTAACATCTTTTGAGAACAACAACAAGATAAGCAAGTTAGTGCAGAAGAAGCTTTTCTTGAATATGATGTATAGTTTATATTTGTTGTTATTGTTACTTTTATAGTGTGGTGTCTACTTTGTCTTTTCTGAGAGGAATGAGTGGTTTGACGTTCACAAAGTTTTCTGAAGCCTGCTCAATGTATGCTGAGTTTATGAGAAATTGAAGATACTCTGAGGAAATATGCGGACATCGCACACTGATTATATTGTGGTGTGCTGACAACAGGATTCATTCATTTGGGGACTGGTAAGTAGCTTCCTGCTGTTCTCACCTCCTGTTAGAAGATGTGTGCTAACATTATAAAGGTAAAAATCAGTTGATACAGCAACTTTAGAGTATGCCCGCAGATTTTTTCAACCTATGCTTCTGCTTCTCTAGATCTTCAATGTCTTACGTCTTTTATTTGCTCTTCTTTCAGTTTGTTACATCTGCTCTCCCACCATAATAAATTGATGTTCTGATTCTTTTATTTGAGTATTTGACTCAGATTGATTTTACAAAATTCAGCCAAACACTAATATATTATACCTGTATTGATGTTGTGGTACTTACTAACTGTTTTCAGCATTTTATGTGGTAAACTTCATATTTCTTTATGAATTATTAAAATAAATGTGTTTGTTCACTTATGAATTACTTTTGAGGCAAGCATTATTTATGCACCAAAAGTTGGAAGTCTAAGAAAGGACTTAGTCAAACTTAGAGTCTGCAAAATATATCATGAAAAAGATGTTTCATGATTATGTAGCGGTTTCATGAGATACCATGTGTTTGTAGAATTTAAAGGTGTTTAGAAACTCATACTGCTTGAATGATCTTAGTTGTTCCTTTGCATGGTATCATGGAAAACTTGTTAACTTGCTTTTGTTCCCCAGAGTGTATCTTTCACTGATTTTATGCCATCAAAATTATGCTTATTCTCATGTGGCTATCACTGGCTAATTCTGGATTTGATTGAAGCAGATCCTTTTAGAAGCTACAACATGGTGAAAAATGACCGTTTTGTATATTGACAAGCTCTTTCAAAGTTTCTTCTAGTTTGAATGCACAATAAAGAACACATTTGCATATGTGTATGATTAAAGGGTTAAAATAGTGTACAATAAAGAAACTGTATTTACGTATTTTATATATTCTGCAACTACAGTTACTATGTGACTTACATGTATAGTATAACACTGGGTGTTTTTTATTAAATGGGAATTCAGCCAAGTTAAACAGTGTAATAAGTTTGTTCTAGTATGGAAATCAATTCCTAAATGAAAATTATAACAATTTCCCTGGTAACAGTAGCTGGTGCCAGCAGACACATTTAGCCAGCAACTACTACATGGAAATATGCATTCTTCATTACAATTTCTGATTGTAATGGTACTTTTGTTGTTGTTATTATTGTTTAATGGCTCAGTGTCCCTGGTATTTTGGTATAATAGCTGGGTCTTTTGAATATAGAAAATGGGGATCAAAAAATATTTTTTATATCTCTTCAAGATATCCTTTAAAGTTAGGTGTCTTTGGGGAGTTTCTTTTGAAAAACCATAGCAAATAAATGTTTTATTACTAAAAAATAACCAAAAAACAAGTATAACCTATGAAGAAAACAATTTTCTTTTTCAGCATCCTTTCTGAAAAGCACAAATGCTTCATCTACTCTGTGTGAAACATGGTATGATATTCTTAGGACTGTGTAACTGACACTGTGATAGAAAAATAGGCCTTTGATTTGATGAATCCAAAGAATACCTGAGTATACCAGAATTCAACCTGAAAAACACGGTCATGTAGGAAATTTAAGATGGGTCTCTCATTTTCTTCTTTTCAGAGGATTTGTTTAATTACAGTTCATCTTTCCTCTTCTAATCTATAGACATTTAATTTCTATTTATCTACAAATATTTCTTTACCATATACAGGCATACCTCAGAGATATTACAGGTTCTGTTACAGACCACCGCAGTAAGGCCAATATCACAAAATAAATCACACATTTTTTGATTTCTCAATGCATATAAAAGTTATATTTACATAATACTGTAGTTTATTAAGTGTGCATTAGCATCATGACAAAATACCATGTACATACCTTAATTAAAAATACTTATTACTAGAAAAATGCTAACAATCCTCTCAGGCTTCATTGTCTCCATGATGATGGCTGCTGACTGCTTAGGTTGGTGGTTGCTAACGGTTAGGAGGGCAGTGGCAATTTCTTAAAATAAGAGAACAATGGAAAGTGCTACTTCAGTGAAGAGATGAATAATAAGGAGGAGACTTATTGCTTATCTGAAGAAAGTTTTAGTGGTATGAATAGAAGACTAAACCAGCCAAAGTATTTCCTCAAACCAAAAACAATGAAGTTTGCCACATCAACTGGTTTTCCTGTCACAAAAGATTTCTTTATAGCATGTGAGGCTGTTTGATAGCATTTTACTCACAGCAGAACCTCTTTCAAAATAAAAGTCAGTTCTCTCAAACCCTACCACTGCTTTATCAACTAAGTTTATGTAATATTATAAATTCTTTGTTGTCATTTCAACAATGTTCACCACATCTTTACCAGAATTAGATACAATTTCAAGAAACCATCTATGGGAAGCAATTCCTCTCCACTGAGATTACAGTAATTCAGTCACATCTTCATGCTCCACTTTTAACTCTAGTCGTCTTGTTATCTTCACCATATCTGTAGTTCTTTCTTACACTAAAATCTTGTACCCCTCGAAGTCATTCGTGAAGGTTGAAATCAATTTCTTCCTAATTCCTATTTATGTTCATATTTTTACCTCCTCCCATCATTCACAAATGTTCTTAATGGCATCTGGAAAAGTAAATCCTTTCAATCCTTTCCAGATTGTTTTCAATTTACATTTCCCAGATCCATTAAAGGAATTACTAACTATGGCAGTTATGACATATATGTATGTGTACATATATATATGCTAACAACATAATATATATATAATTATTAATTATATACATAATTAATAATATGTGAAGTTTAAAATTACTCCTTGGTCCCTGGTGTGCAGAATGGATGTTGTGTTGGCAGGCATACAAACATTAATTCCCGTGTATATCCTTATCAGAACTTGAGTAACTAGGAGAATTGTGAATGAGCAGTAATATGTTGAAAGGAATCATTTTTCTGAGCAGTAGGTCTCAACAGTGGGCTCATGATTCAGTAAGCCATGCTGTACACATATGTGCTATCATCCGTGCTTTGTTGTTCCATTTACAGTGCACAGGCAGAGTAGATTTAGCATAATTCTTAATGGTCCTAAGATTTTCAGAACAGTAAATGAGCATTAGCTTCAACTTTAAGTCACCCGCTGCATTAACTCCTAACAAGAGCAAACCTATCTGTACTTTGAAGCTTTGAATCCAGGCATTGACTTCTCTCTAGCTATGAAAGTCCTAGGTAGCATCTTCTTCAAAAATAAGGTTGTTTCAACTCTACATTAAAAATCTGTTGTTTACCGTGACCACCTTCATCAATGATTGTAGCTAAATTATGAATAACTTGCAGTTTCTACTTTAGCACCTGCTGCTCTACCTTAAGCTTTTATGTTATAGAGACGGCTTATTTCCTTAAAGCTTATAAACTCACCTCTGCTAGCTTCGAGCTTTCTTCTGCAGCTTCATCAGCTCTCTCAGACTTCAGAGAATTGAAGAGAATTAGGGCCTTCCTCTGGATTAGGTTTTAGTTTGAGGAAATACTGTAGCTGCTTTGATCTTCTATTCATACCACTAAAACATTCTCCATATCAGCAATAAGACTCTCTCTTATCATTCATTTGTTCACTGAAGTAGCACTTTCCATTTTTTCCCCAAGAACTTTGCCTTTATATTCACGGCTTGGTTAATTGGCAAAATAGGCCTAGCGTTTGGCCTTTCTCAGCCTTTGATATGCCTTCTACATAAAACGTAAGCCTTTCTAGCTTTTGATTTGAAGTGAGAGATGTGAAACTCTTTCTTTCACTTGAACACTTAGAGGCCATTGTGGGGCTATTAATTGGTGTAATTTCAATATTACTTCATTTCTGGGAATAGGCAGTCTTGAGAGGGAGAAAGATGGGAGAATGGCCTATAAATCAAAGAGTCAAAACACACACAGTTGTTAAGTCCTCAGTCTTATGTGGGTGTGGTTTGTGGTGCCCCAAAGCAATTACAATCGTAACATCAAAGATCATTCTTTACAGATCACCATACCAAACAGAATACTAATTTTAAAAGCTTGAAATATTATGATAATTAACAAAATATGACAAAGAGACATGAGGTGTTCAAAAATGGCACTGACAGACTTGCATAATGCAGAGTTGCAACAAACCAATTTATAAAAAATACGTATCAGTGAAGCACCATAAAGCAAAGTGCAATAAAAAGGTGCACCTGTATTCAGCTTACTTTAATAATTACATTTTTCTAGGTAGTATGTCAGATTGAGTCTTCCTGCATTTATCTCATATTTTCTAGGCGTTTCAGAACTACTTTTTCTCCTAGTTTTTGCTGTGTTACACTTTGCTTTACTACTCTAATTTTAAAACTCTTAAATTTTTCAGCAATATTTTCCAGTTAACCTCATGTCCATTATTTCCCCTGTAAGCCTGTCTAAAATTCAGTTTGAACTATGTCTGAAGATATGCTGCTGCTAAGCTGAAGCACAGCGTAAACTTTTCTTGCTCAAGAGAACGTGCAGCCTGGAGGTTTGCTCTACAAACCCCATAAAACACTGATACTGCTTAGAACACACATAGATCCAAGGGCCATCAAAGTGCTTTTATTTTTTATTCCTCTTTCCTCATGTCCACTTGGAGAAATGATGGTTTTGCCCTGTCTATATACTACCAATTACATGAAGTAATTGCTTCATATCAGTCATCATTTCTAAGTCTGATTCCAGTTTTCTGTGTAATTAAAAGCCATTATTTGAGGATTTTTGTCCTTCCAGTTTCTAAAAATGTAATTTCTTGTGTATTCTTTATAACTATTCTAAATTTAAAAATAAAGATAATGGACATTTAAAAAGGTTATTATAGCATTCATTTAAGTTATATGCATTAAAACGAACATAAATACATAGATGCATATGTGAATAAATATTTGTATATACATATGTCTATACAAATGTTTGTATATATGTGTGTGTTTATATATTTGAAATATATGTATGTATTTCAAGTATATATACATTTCAAAACTGCAACTGTCAAAACTGCAAAAATAACTTTGGTTATGCCTTTAAGAACAGGTTTTTTTTTTTTTTTTTTTTTTTTTTTTTTTTTTGCGAAAGTGAAATAAGGACATTTTAAAATTCTTGCTCTGTTAGAAAATTATGACAACACATCCCCGTAATGAACCGAATAGTCAGTACCATACTAACACCTTCAGCATGTAAAACCCAATCCCCGGTAAAAGAATTAAGCATATATCAATTTTCAAAATCTGTTAAACTAGTATCTTTCCACACATTAAAATTTTTCATTTTAACTACAAACTAATGAGCTCTGGCTATGAATGAAATATCCTGGTACTTAATGTACATCTGACGTCATGTATATGCAGGCCTCAAATCCTTCTATTTAAATAATCATCTGAAGAAATAGTGTGCCAGACAAGTAGAAAAACCAGGAACAGGAAGTCCCAAATATCATAAAAACTTGTAGTTTTATAAGATATTCTAACAGCATATCCCCATAAGTTTGGGTGCTTGCTTACTTCAAACAAAACAATAGGCGTTCCCTCCTTTGAGGCTTTTCATACTATGACTCATAGTCATTTTGTGTTGAAATAGTGTGTTTAAAGTTTGTGTTTAAATTCACTAAAGCACAAAAACAAAAATTGCTTTTAAGAAACCACAGAATAGGGTATATATTTTAAAATTTCATCAGAAAGAAAATGTCACTGGACTTTTTTTGTTTATTGTATTGTTATCAATATATTATCAGCAGTTTATGTATAATGTGTATCCCCAATTAAAAATTTAGGAAACTAACTGAAACTCAACTTGACTCTTAAACTTTCTTTAACTTTGAAGCATATTCACATATTCCCATTATTCCAATGAGGATAGATTCATATTAACATTCTAGCCCATTTTAGTCGTTGTAATGAGCCTAAAATAGCTGCCAGCTTGCAGTGCTGGAATTAATGATAATTAAATGTAACACAAAATGTATTTCCATATTTTGTATTGCTCAAATGATTTCATCTCAGATGTAGTATGATTCTTTTTAGAGATGACTACTTCTATTTAATCTCTTTTCCAATTTTAATTTGAATTTCATATTGTTCCTGACTGTTTAATGAATATTTTGGGAGATGGCCATAGTGTTGTTAATTATACTGAAGACTGAGTGTAATTAATTCTTTTGGACCCAAAGTCAGCTAGTTAATCGATTTCTGATGAAACTGGAGATTAAACACAGATAGTTCACCTCTTCCTTCATTCATTTTAATTCTTTTCTCTTTCAATTCAATCAGATTACTTTGGGAAGTCATTGCCGGCAAGTCAATTGTGGAACTGTTTTGGACATTACCCAAGTGTTAATAAATGGGTGATCTTTTCAGTCAAGTTACCTTGATATTGATTTCTGAAAATGAGGAAATTTTAGTTTTAGTTATTGAGAAGTAAAAACTACCATTATCATTTATAATTCATATTTAAGTAGTTTATAATTGTCTATTAACAATAGGCTCATGTAATCACACATAAGAAAGCTGTTGGCATGGCATTCCTGATAATCCTTAAAAAGTAGAGAAAAAGGTTTACTGTATTTTCAAATGCATTTACTACTATATAGCATATCCTATAATTGAGTTCGAAACTCATGAGCACAAACCAGTTTCTTAAACAGTTTTATGCTTATAGCATTGTTGAAAAATGCTGTAGTGTGTATGGCAGTTTATTATTTTCAGTGATATACATAATGACATGTTAAATTATAACACCAAAAAAGGCCTTAAAAGTAAAAATAGGCCATGAGAAATAATAGTAAATAATGAATTAATATCATTTTTTTTAGTCAAGGAACAAAACATAAAAAAGATTCTTCACATTTTTCTTATTTCTAGAGATAACTTTTAAGTGTGCTGTGCAATATTTTAACAATGATATTCTCAGATAATTTTGAACAAAGCGCTGAGTTTGGTGCATTATTATTTTACAGTCAATCAATTAATGTTAGTTAAGCTTGTGCAGGTAAAAGTCAAAGCTCTTGCTAATATATTTTCTGTACTCTGGAAAAGGGATTACTCTGTGTACTTCTGTTAACTTTATGATTTGGGATTGTTCCTAAGAATTCTGGGAAAACCCCAATAACTTTATAATTTAATATTGATTGTACAGATACTGCTTTAGTCTGTTTTTGCATCTATGACGGAATACCACAGACTAGACAATTTGTAAAGAAACTTATATTTCACAGTTCTGGAAGCTGGGAAGTTCAAGATCAAGGTGCCAGCCAGTTTGGTGTCTGTTGAGAGCCAGCTCTACTTCCAAGATGGCACCCTGAATGCTGCATTCTCTGGAGAAGAGAAACCCTGTTCCTCACTTGACAGAAGACCCTAAAGGGCAAGCCCCTCCTGCAGGCTCTATTCGTAGCAGCATTGATTCATTCATCAAGGCAGGCCACTCATGACCTAAACACCTCCCATTAGGCTCACCCTCCCAACACTCTTGCATTGACAACTAAGTTTAGAAATGGGCTGGGCGCGGTGGCTCACACCTGTAATCCCAGCACTTTGGGAGGCCAAGGCGGGCAGATCAGGAGGTCAGGAGATCCAGACCATCTTAGCTAACATGGTGAAACCACGTCTCTACTAAAAGAATACAAAAAATTAGCCGGGCATGGTGGCGGGTGCCTGTAGTCCCAGCTACTCGGGAGGCTGAGGCAGGAGAACGGTGTGAACCCAGGAGGCGGAGCTTGCAGTGAGCCCAGATCGCACCACTGCACTCCAGCCTGGGTGGCAAGCGAGACTCCGTCTCAAAAAAATTAAAAATAAAAATAAAAATAAATGAATTTAGAAGGAAGCAAAAACATTGAAACCATAGTGGATAAAATCCTTCCTAATCTGACCAATGAATGTGTAATTGTACTGTTGGAATTCACTGATGAAGATACCACATTGGCAAGTCTGTAACTCATGCACTGCATAATGACATTTTGGTCAATGATGGACAGATATTTAACAGTGGCTCCATAAGATTATAATGGAGATGAACATTTTCCATCACCTAGAATTTACCATACTGTAACTTTAATATTATTTAAGTGTTTTCTTCTTCTACTTATAAAACATGATAAGTATAAAACAACCTCAGGTAGGTCCCTCAGGAGGTATCCCAGAAGAAGGCATTGTTTTCATAGGATCACAGTTCCATGCATGTTATTACCAATGAAGACCTTCCAGTGGGACAAGATACGAAGGTGGAAGACACTGAAATTGATGATGTTGACACTGTGTAGGCTTAGGCTAATATACGGCTATGTGTCTTAGGTTTCAACAAAAAAAGTTTAAAAAGTTAAAAAAATTTACGAAAGGAAAAATCTTATATAATAAGAAAAAAATTTAAAAGTATTTCATATAACTGTAAAATGTCTTCGTGTTTTAAACTTATTTAAAAGGATTAGAAAAATTTAAAGATGTTAAAAAGTTTGTAAAGTAAAAAATGTTATAGTAAGCCATGTTTAATTTATTGCTGAAGAAATAAAAAGTTTCAATAAATTTAGTGTAGCCCAGTGTACAATGTTTATAAAGCATACAGTACTGGTACAGTAATGTCCTACACCTTCACAGTCACTTCGCACTCACCCAGAGCAACTTCCATTTCTGCAAGATTCATTCATGGTAAGTGTCCTATAAGGTGTACTTTAAAAAAAATCTTTATACTACATTTTTACTGTTTCTTTTATCTGTTTAAATATGTTCAGATACAAAAATACTTATCATTTTGTTACCATTTCCTGCAGTACTCATTATAGTAACATGCTGTATAGGTGTGTAGTGTAGGAGCAATAGTCTAGACCATATACCTTAGGGAAAATAGTAGGTTGTAAATCTATATTTGTGTAAGTACCTTCTGCGATGTTCACACAATGACAAAATTGCCTCACAATGCATTTCTCAGAATGTATTCTCATCATTAAGCAAGGAATAATTGTAGTTATATTTCAAGAAACTACTTCAATATGTGTAAGATAGATCATCGGGCAGTTTTTCTCTTGAATAAAATCCTTGTAGTTTGAATTTTCACAGCTGCTTATGAATGAGGAAGCATCCCAATACTCAGCAGATGACCAGGCAAGGACGTCTTTCTATTTTTACAACAAAGTGAACCATATTCTAGATATCAAAGAATTTGAGGAAAAGTCAAAATGTGTGATGTAAATTTTATTGTGTAATGTCATATTCAAAAAGAAAACCAACATTAATCTTCTCGTTATAATTAAAAAAGTTTAAATGGTATTTGATTTGCTTGAGTACAATCAAATGGTTTAAAGTACAAATCTAACTTGCCCTTTGCTTTCTTATGTGCAATATTATAACATGACTAAATTAGTCATAATTATGTTCTTGCTTTCTTTAGGTGATTATAACTTGGTTTTCTGAGATAGTCCATATTAACTTATTTTCTGACTTAGAAGTATTTACAACCCTACCAGTCACATACCGTTTTAGTCATTGAAATTTGAATTTGTCAACACAGAGCACCAGTTTTGCCGGAAGTCTATTATTTGATATTAGTATCTCAGACGTTTCACAAAATTTCTACATTTCTTGCAAAAATATTAGGAGAAAAGTATTTGTAATAATTCTAAAAGCAGAAACAAATTTAACCAGGAAAAAACATATAGAGTAATAAAACATGAATTTGAGCAGACCTGATAACTATAATAACCATGGGTGGGAAAAAAATGAACATTGAAGCTACCAGTTGACTTATCTAAGATAATTTTCTGTGCAATTTAATGATATTATAGTATATTCTCTAGCAGATCAACCTCAAAACCATTTACATTCCATTGTGTCTTTCCAGCCTAATGTTCTGCAGTTTTTCACAAGCCTCAATACCACTTGGCAGTTTCTAAAGGACACGTAATATCCTCAAATAAATTTTTCCTTGTATATTCTCTTCACACCTGGTCCATCCTGAGATCCCCAAAACCTTACTTGTGTTTGTCACTTCTTGGTCATTTACTCTGTGAAAACTCGGACTTCTACAAACAGACAAAATCCTTTCTTCCTCAGGGATCCCACAGTAACTTGGAAAAATCTCTATACATCCAATATCATGTTGTGTTATGATGGTGAGCTTTTACAATGGTTATTTCAGGATTCCATGAATTTTTTAAAGTGGTGATACTGGCTTATTCATCTTTGTCACCACTAACCTATTACATTGCTGATTAGTTATAATTCATGGTGTGCTTGTTGAATGAGAAGACTCCTCAAAAGTAAGTTTGAGTTTATCATCTTAAAAAATGACCATGTTATTTGTACGATGATTTCATATTTATTTACTGCTAATTCTGTGAAAAGCTTAATAGAATTTCACTGTACTATGTACCTTGGGGAAGCCAATACTCTGGAATCTTATTATATTTACATCTCTGTATAGGGTTATATTGTTTCTAACTTGGTTCAAGTCATCAGACTGACTTACAAAAGCATCTATCACAGAAGATGACCACGATACACACAAGGCAAAAGGTTTCCATTCACTTAGGCTGCTTTTACAGCAAACTGTTTATGGCGGTTCTCTTGTAATCATAGCAAGGACATAGCAACTTTAATTAAGGACATTACTAAGATGTATTGACCCACCTGTGCTAATGTTGGAATTTAAAGGTCAAGAAGCTACAACATTGACCCAAAATTTTAAGTTTATGGATTTGCTGCCAGACATAGGGCCATTTTACAAAGACAGCTCTAATTCCCCAAATTTTCCAAGTACAGTCACTCTAAATTGTCTCTCTCTTTCCAAGATAAAGATAACAATGTTTCATTTTGTGTTGCTGTTTTATGAGATTGGAAGACACAAAAATTATCACTGAGTGGATTCATATATTTTTAGACACAGGAAGGAAATACATTATGAAACTAATGTTGATATTTTATAAACTTTACAAAAAAGCTCCCAGAAACTGATCATCGTCAATATTCAATACAAGTAGTGTGTGTATTCAAGTAGATATATGCCTATGTGTCATAAGGCATGTCGATCCTTACATGTGGTTGACTTAGTGTTCCCAAGTGGCTAAATTGACTCATATTCCATCTGTTTTGAAACAAAAGGATTTGAACTTTAATTTTGTGAATATATCAAGGAAGAGATATGAGCTTAAGGATATTAAAGATACTCATTTTTTATGAGTAAAGAGTAACACATGACAGGCACAAATTATGTGTTGCATTATAAATACTTAATAATACTGCTTAAGAAGAATGATAGATACAGGATGTAGAATTTTATTGTTGTTGTTGTTTGTTCTATGTCAGGATTCCTCCTTTTGCTTTATTGTTCTGTCTTCTTCAGTGTAAATCTTTATCACTTTTACTACAGACATTTAGTTCGCTTACATTTTCAATTCCTGGCCTCTACCTAAAAAGCTTAATTTTGGATATTATTTTACATGTATGGGATGACATAATCACAATAATTAATACATTAATTGTTGATTGTTATTCTCATGTTTTAAATGGAGAGCAGAAAAATGAACACAGTATAGTGCTAAAAGTGTATACAGTGCATTCTTGTCTTCACAGTTGAGGTCAGGAGTTCGAGACCAGTCTGACCAACATGGTAAAACCCTATCTCTACTAAAAATACAAAAATTGGCTGGGTGTGGTGGCGGGTGCCTGTAATCCCAGCTACTCAGGAGGCTGAGGCAGGAGAAATGCTTGAACCTGGGCGACAGAGGCTGCAGTGAGCTGAGTTCACTCCACTGCACTCCAGCCTGGGTGATAGAGCGAGTGAGATTCAGTCTCAAAAAACAAAAAAAAAAAGAAAGAAAAAAAGTTAGTTTGGTCCTAATATGTTCCAGATACATTAAAAGAAGAACCAATCTCTTAAGTAGTTCACATTCTAGTGTAAAAAATAAACAACTGCATAAATCCTTTTAATATTATACATATTGTATATACTGTACTGCTGGGCTAAAAATGTAAGGCACAATAAGTGCTTTTAAAATGTTTTCTTAACTTAATTCAGACTTGGAAGTCAGGAATTATATAGAATGTAATTAAAGGGTCACTTAAGTAGAAACATTCATTTATCATCTACTCTATGTCAAATTGTTTGATATGTATAGGGAATAATTAGTTGAATAAAACCATCTTCCAGATGAGTACATCTATGAGAGAGGTGTACACATTAACAAATATTTTCCATTTAAGGCCTTGAGTTTTTGCTAGCATTTGACACTCAGTTCTGAAAAAAACAGAAGGGGTAGGCATTCAACCAAACTTGCAAAAGGTCTCTTGAAGGTTATGATACCTGAATTAAAGCTTAAGGCAATTATGCAATTCACATACAAATAAAGTATACTACATTTCAGGTGTTGGATAATTCACTGCTTATTGAGGATACTTTCAGACAATTTATAGATAAGGTGGATGGCTTTTGAGCTAGTTCTTCAATTCTCAAGGAGTTCCAACACTTAGTGCTGTCACTTTTATCTGAGGAAGAATATTTAATGATAATCTTCCAAGAAATAAAATTCAGAACTAAATGCAAAAATAAATAATTTCTCCACTTTGTCAGATTTTCATGCTCTCCATAAGAAAAAACAAAAAGCAATCATGTATAGGAGCCATTGTATACGTGGATGAAGCTAAATGATTATGGACAATTTTGCAGAAATAATGAATAACAGTTGTTAAATAAAGTGGGATTATAAAATTTGTATTAAATAACACCTGCCCATTGCACTATAAATCATGAATAACTGGTAGATTGTATTTTGCTTAATTTATGTCAATCAACCTCACCGAGCACTAGGAATTAAATGCATGTGTGACTGTGTGTGTGTGTGCGCACACGCACACAATCACAATATTCTCATCCTAATGTTTAATATATTTTAGTGAAATATGACAATTTGAAAGGTAATTTTAATAAATTGGTAGTAAAATAAAACTAAGAAGAGTAAAATTAAAAATCTAAAATTAAAGAAACTTAGTAGAATTAGAGCCATCTGTACTGAATAGTAAATAAATACTTTGTTCTTTCTACAGTTGTATTTACTGATATGGTATATAGCTATTGACTGTGTAAGAAATAACCCAAGAAAAGACTTAGAGATAGAAAGTAAAAGTTCTGATAAAAAACAATGAGTAGAATATTTTGTCTGAAATATAGTTACTGTAGACCTGTAAAGAATTATTTGGTAGAAAAGTGACACAACTTAAGTAAATATAATATTTGAGGTTCATTAGGTGAAATATGTGGGAGGAAACTAATGCAATACACCAGATTATAGAGAAATAAGAATTAAATTTGAAAATAGTTATGGAAAAACAAACTGAAAAGTACTTTGCCAATATAAACCACTTGATCCAGTACAAACATTTTCTCTGTAGTTCAGGGACTATATTTTTTTCATTATCACACTTCCAGCCCACAATATCTTGTATAGTCCATGGTAAGTACTCAAAATGTTCATGAAATGAACTAATTTCATAAATGAATTAATGTTCATAAATTAAATAATTATGGAGCAAATACTGTATATAAAAAATAAATCAATGGTCATCTGTTTAACAGAAGAAATGTGATGTACATAATGAAATTGAAGACAGAATACATGGGCTAGAGCTAAATAGGAGAAAAAAAGAGATTAAATAATTTCATGAAAAAGCCTGCATTACTGAAAGAGATTTGACTAATAGGCTGAGATAATTGATCTTTTTGATACCATATCTTCACCAAGTCTGTGACTCATCCACATTGATACCCCAAATCAGGAATTTAAGACTATAGGGATAGTAAAATGTTCATCAAAGACAAAAGCTATTATGAATTCTTGTAATGTTCTATAAAGACATAGTCATAATGAAACTTTTCAAATTTAATGACCTTTGTTTCTGGTGTCTTTTTATAGGTAATGTATATCAGGACCCATCTTCTTTTCTTATTTTCGGACATGAATACACAGCCCTGCTCACTCTAAACATAAGCAATTTTCCTCAGCGTTCAGCTTTCATGATGCCTCATTTTGATAATAACCAGCCTTTCCAGACTCCGCTGCACAGGAACACTATATTCTTAAGTTCTTATCCTTTCTAAAACCATAATTATCTATATAACTCCTATTACCTTAAAGACTTTATGATTATACTTATTTAGTTATGTCATACAACATCTAAGTAACAATTATAGCAATAGCTTTCTTGTGAAACCTTTAGTGGAGATGAGATTAACGGCAGAAGAGAAGTTTCTGTTGCTTTCTTATTTTGTTTTGCTTTACATGTTTGGTTTGTTTTTAACAAACTACGAAATCATACATATGTGTACATATAGAGTATGTCTCTGTGTGTGTATATATAGTATATATGTGTATATATAGTATATATAGTATATATGTGTATATAGTATATATATGTGTCTATATTGTACATATGTGTGTATATATATAGTGTATATACGTGTGTATATATGTGTGTGTATACACATATAGTGTATATATACGTGTGTATACACATATAGTGTATATATAGTGTATATATATAGTGTGTGTGTATATATGTGTATATACACATATAGTGTATATATAGTGTGTATACACACACACACACACACAAAATAACCTCACAGAAATATAAAAAGTGGGACTTGGCTGTGACTATTCATTTCCACTGCCTGGATTTAGGATATATCACTTTTATTAGCTTCTTCCAGATAGGATTTACCATTTCTAAAAGAAACATTTACTTTGAAATTGGAATTATCTTTTGCAAAAGCAACCCAACTTTCATTTTATTCTGAAAATATTGCTAAAACTAAAATAATGCCTTTGGGTTATTTCCATTCTGCCATTTTCTTCCCTTTCTTCCCTTCATCTTTCTTTTTTTCCTCAAATAACAAGTACGTATCTAACAATAGTTGTATAAAAAAATAAAAAAACAAGTTTTCTACAGGTCATCTAGTAACATGCAAGAACTCTTATTAAACTTAACCCTATTAGTGTATGCTAGGTAACCCATTTATTCAGTTATTATGAAGATATGTTATTTTACGTGTTTACTTAACATTTGGATATGGTGAGTAAAGTTTATTTGTAAAAGTATCCAGATTCTAAAAATGTTCATGCAATATAATTTTCTATTCAATATTTTGATATTATAGGGACATTATAAGAGCCCATATGAAATAGACATATTTTCTGAATCATGCTATAGTTTTAGCCATGTTCAAAACTGAAAAAAGAACATATTAGAAACATCCTATTTTTAATTTTTAAGCATTTAAAAGATACTCCCTACCATATTAAGTATTTAAGTAAACTAGGATTACTTTTTAAAAAAATATTTAATATTTGTCAATTAAGCATTTATTAATTTTCCCACTGGTGCCTAGGAAAACAGTTTGACTAAAAATTTAAGATAAAAAATTTCAAGGAAGAAAAGAGTTAAAATATTTTATATATTTGAAACTATAGGATAATCAGTAGTGACTCAGGAAAAAAAAAAAAAAAAAAGCTTTGGTAACAAGTGTATGAAAATGCTGAACTGTTAGTTTTTCCAACCCCAGCTTCTCACTTACTGGTTGGTGTTCTTAACACACATTCAAACGTCCACAATCACCTCATGAAATCGTGCTTATAAACTCAAAAGAAAACCCTTAATATTTGCTAGCGTGAAGAAAACTGCAACTCGTTAAATTTCATGTTTTTTGATACATGTGTTCTGTATTCTGTTCTTTTTGGGTGGCTGATAGCACTATTTGAAGGATATATGTTTTTAACTGCCATCACAGCAGTCAGCATTATGTTCTTCATGGGAGACATAATGCTTTTATAAAACAGTTTAACTGCAGTCTGCTGTGTTGAACTTCATGTCCTTTTTAGTTTGCTTAGTGTACAGTATCACTTTGGAGACTTTCCACAAGAAACATCTACATCATTTTCTCTAAAGTATGACAGTGCTGATTTCAACATTAATTATATTTTCTCTCAAGTTAGATGCTCTTAAAGATATCTTGTGTAGCTATCATTTGACATCAGTGATATTTAAAATCATAGAAAATGTTAAAATTCTAACCCGATAGGAAGAATCTAGTAATTTTGCATGTAAATAACAAGTGACAATTAGGATGATTCAGTGATGTTTATGGTTACAATTTAATTGTAATAATCTACTATGTCATGCAGAACTCATTTCAAGATATCAATTATATTATTTGTAAAAGAAAATTGTTTGAGATTCAAAGACTTTTACATCTGCGGTTTTAATGAATGTCTTGCTTTATACATTGCACAGTTGTATCTGAAAAAGAGAACAAAATATATCAGAGTCATGTTAGTAAGTGACAGAGCAGCAGCATTTGGCAAATTGTGTCTAAAAGATTAAGAATAAATGTTTTGCTATGCAATAAAAGTCCATGTGTGTCCAAGAATAGTTAAATTAGGAATTAATAAGGTAATATTAAATACAGTTTACTGACCCTAAATCTCAAATAAAACTCATATCCAGAAAAAGAAATTATCTGGCATGTAAATTTTAAAAAGCAGTAATTACATTATGTTATAAAGCACAGGTCTCCCCACCTACTTTCAAAATTTTAGGCACCTGGATAATAGTTCTACTTTGCCTTTCCAACAAAATTTTCTAGCATAAGTTTGATTTAACCATGGAGCTATAACATTGCCATAATTAATAACAGTTTATTTCTTTAACCTTTCTACTTTTATTTTCTATTTCAGTATTAGGTGTGTGTATGAGTGCGAACATCTTGTAATGGAATATGGCTCTACAATGATAAATGGATTGGGTATGGCCAAAATAACTTAAAAATAAGCATATTAAAAAAGTATTAAACATGTTGTCAGCAAATGTGATGTAGCTTTATATTGAATGTTAATTTATTACCTGGATAGGTATCCATTCAAATCACCTCATCAGTATGTTGCTTCAAAAGTGTGAGGCTTACTTTTCTTAGCCAGGTGATTACTCCGTCACAGTGAGGGGCGTATTGTAATGGCTGTAGTGATTTCATTTGCTTTTTCAAAAACATGCTCAGTGCACCAAGCCCTAGTGTTTCCTTATTACATTTTAAATCATGCAGCTACCAGTAGTTTTATCGAGTTTGAAGTGTGTCTTCTGTGAATACAAATGCCATGAGACCAATAATTTTGTTATTTGAAACTAGGAATTTTATTTCAGAAGAAGAATAAGTGGAGATAAAAATATAGCCTTGTTATTTTGATTTGTTCCCAACTACACTGATAATAAAGTAAAAATAACTTTATAATAAAAGACTCAAAATTGACTTATTAACAGTGTTCAGTCAGAATCCTGTTTTGATAAATCTTGGTAAAATATAGTAATGTTTAGTTGGTATGATGTATGCATAATGTCCAGAGCTTATTCTGAATTTGAAGATTTAAACCCAAGTTTTACATGTAGAGATAAATATTAAAATACAATGGAATAAAAACTATGATTGAACTTTTTCACTAAGGCACGAGTATACTAGAATATCACACCATAACTTTTTAAACGAAGGATTAACCTTCCATGAGAACTATTCTATGGAAAGAAAGAAAAGAATAAAAATTTTAGAAGCATACAATGTTACCTAAAGTCTTGTTTTAACTCACATTATCAGTAACTCAGCAGCCCTTTCTGTCATGGCTAATGTATCTAGTATTTTATGAAATTGGACAAGGAGCACGATTTGTTGAACTAGAACTCAATATGTCTCACACTATTGAAATAGTACAGTAGTGCACTCATAGAAACATCACTACTATCATTATACATTATGACATTTTAGACAAGGAAAAATACTGCTTTTGTCTCCACAGGTGCAAAGTGCTTTCATTGCAAAAGAAAGGAACTACTGTAGAAGCGTATTTTTGCCAATACATTGTTACTTTGTTGTACTAACAGTTTCAATTACAGTTTAAGATAAAAAGCAAGTGCCTATCTTTTCTCACAGTAAAATGAATTGTCTTTTAGGAAAGGATTGTGAAACAGAAGCCATTTCCATTTTTTGTTTGCTTTTTTCTCTGTTGTTTCTAACAATAAGAAAACATGATAAAAATGTAACTATACCATTCTTACCTCCTTGAAATAATACATAACAAAACTGTGTGCTATTTAATAAAAGTATTCAAATATTTATGTGTCTTAGACATTATTCTTCCGCATCGTAACATTAAATAGAGCATAGAGACAGGGTCTTGCTCTGGTGCCCATTCTGGAGTGCAGTGGTGCAATCACAGCTCACCATAGCCTTGAACTCCTGGCTCAAGTGATTCTCTTGCCTCAGCCTACCAAGCAGATAGAGAGAAGAAAAAAAAAATCCATTGAAGTTATTGCATGCAAATTCATTTTTACTAACAGTGTAATCTATTATTAAATATTCCTAAGGCAACCTACACTTTCTCTTCCTGTCCTAAATGCCTCCATTTTCCAGAGTCTCTGTCCTACTTACTTAAGTAGTAATCTGTAGTCACCATGTACTGCTGTGAGATACTGATGAGAGATGGGACTAGCTGGATTTCCTAGACCTACTAAGAATTCCTAAGCCTGGCTGGGGAAGGTGACTGCACCCACCTTTAAACACCTGGCTTGTAACTCAGCTCACACCCGACCAATCAGGTAGGAAAGAGGGCTCACTAAAATGTAAATTAGGCTAAAAGCAGGACAGAAAGAAACAGTCAAATCTTATATCATCTGAGAGCACAGGGGGAGGGACAATGTTTGGGATATAAACTCCAGGCATTCAAGCAGGGAGTGGGCAACCCGCTTTGGTTCCCCTCCCATTGTATGGGAGCTCCGTTTTCACTCTGTTAAATCTTGCAGCTGCACACTCTTCTGGTCCCTGTGTGTTCTGGCTTGAGCTGTGCTTTCCTCCCCCGTCCACCACTGCTGATTGACGCCGTCAAAGACCGCCGCTGACTTCCACCCCTCCAGATGCAGCAGGGTATCTGCTGAGCTTCTGATCCAGGGAGGCACCCATTGCCTCTCCCTATGGGGCTAGAGGCCCAGCATTGTTCCTGCGCGGCTAAGTGCCTGGGTTCGTGCTAATGAACTGAACACTAGTTGCTAGGTTTCACGGTTCTCTTCAGTGACCCACAGCTTCTAGTACAGCTGTAACACTCACCGCATGACACAAGTTTCCATTCCTTGGAATCTGTGAGACCAAGAATCCCACGGTTCTTGACTATTAATTTGCAGAAGAAAAGAATCTTGCATCTATACTTCTAATGACAGCTTTTATTCACTTGGAGATTTCATTTTGTTTCATCAGCAAGCACTGTTCTTCAGTATGTTAACACAGATGTTACAACCATCTATTTATGATGGAAAGTGTGGTATTAATGTTGTACCATTGTAAGTTATTGATAACTAGATTAGTAGTAAAAGATGATTTTTCATTTAACATATGATAGGACACATACAATTAACTACAATAAAGAGAATTATTTGTGTTGTCAGTAGATGTAGACTAAAATTATAGGAGGAAGTGTCATTTTCAGAAAAACAATATTTTTCTTTCTACCAAATAAGTAACTCACAAACAAAAATGCTACAGGTTTCAGTAACAGCAGATGATCTACATGAAACTACAGATTTCAGTAACACTAGCTGTCTTTGAATAAATGTATCTGTTTGGCTGAGCATGGTGGCTCACACCTGTAATCCCAGCACTTCGGGAGGCCAAGGCAGGTGGACCACTGAGACGAGGAGTTTGAGAACAGCCTGGCTAACGTGATGAAACCCCGTCTCTACTACAACTACAAAAATTAGCCGGGAGTGGTGGCAGGTTAGATGTAGAGTGTGAGAGAAAAAAAATTGTAAAAGATGATTTTAAAAGTTTTGACTGGTACAAGGAAAAAAATTGAGTTGACCGTTACAGAGGAAGAGTACAAGGAGAGAAGCAACTTTGGGAGAAAAAGATAACCAGTTTTGCGACATAACAATTTTTAAATAATTATTATCACTCCAAATGGATTTGTATATCAGGATCTCAGAAGTTCTACAGGAATAATCCCTGTTGTATTTAAATAATGGGGAAGGAATCAGCTTTTATTTGTATTCAAAATAATGAGACTAGATGAGCTGACCAAAACAGGAAGTGCACTGAGAAAATAAAGGAGCTTCAAGGACTAAGGGCTAAGAGTTCAGCATTTAAAGGTTGAGATGAGGATTAATCAGCAAAAGGGACTCAGTGGGAGCAGCCAAGGGAGGAGAGACTATGTTTATCAAGGAGAAAGGGGAGCTCCGTAAAATCTACCACCACTGATTGTTAAAGATGATAATATCTGATAAGCTACTTACCGTTACATTTGTTGTCTTTGATAAGAATCTTTGCAGTGAGGTAACAAAGACTACTTTGATAGAAACTTACCAGAGAATGTGAAGAGAAATCCTAGAGACACAGAGTAGAGATCATGCCATAATTTTTGCTTGATCATAATTTTTGCTTGATTGGAAGAGGAGAAAACGGTAGTTGCTAGAGGGGAAAAATGGAGTGAAGGCAAATGGTGTGATTTTATATTAATGGGCATGGTCTGGTGGAGGAAAGAACTGATGACACAGTATAGAGAGACTAACTACTAGAACAGTTTTGTTGAGTAAGTAAGAAGAGATAATTCTCAATAAGTACAACTACTATTTAGAAATAAAATCACCGCTAAAATCCACTATTTTTAATTATATTGTTACTGAAAATGAACATAACCTTTGAAGAACTATCAAGATGAATTATTTTTTAAACTTGTTTTCATATTTCCTATAAGTGGCTTCTGAATACACATACACAATTAGAACTGCATAGAACTCAAAATTAATATCGATATTGTTATACAAAATTATACATTACATAATGATATTATTTTATTTTGTAAATTAAATGGCAAAAATATATGGGAAAAAGCCATTTAATACATGCTACTTTTCTGTCATTTTTTCTATCATATTTGTATGATGAATACATTTGGATAAACCAAGGCTCTATATTTTTTGACTCTAGTGATCTTCCACTAGTGAGTTAAAAATGTTTGTTTCCTTTGAAAACATTTAATCTAGTCAAGTTCTAAATTAGAGACGTGTGATTTTAAAATAAATAAATATTTGAGAGAAATTATTTCTCAACTACTTGGAAATAGCATAGAAAGAAACTCTGCATCTGATAAATCAGTAAATTTATACAGTAGCTAAAATAAGCCGCCCTCCTTCATAAAACAGCAAAATGTTCAAAGGAGAGGTCAGATTTTAATTTGAATATGTACTTACCCAAACATGTTCGGAAAAGTCTGAATAAAGCTGAATTTTCCTGTAAGAAACCTGAATATGTTCTTGAGTATTAGGCATAATGGAGCTATGAATTAAGAAATGGTTTCTTTTAAGGATTAACAGTTTGTACAACTGACATTTATGACTGAAGGGGTTATTTGGGCTTTGTTCGATTGTTTCTTATCAGGATTATGCAAATAATAAAAAGATCTCAGATATTATTTCTCATGAAGTAATAATCAACCTCAGTCATAATACAAAAGAAAACACAGCATTTTCTCTCCATCAATTATCTGAACTTTTAAGGCATGGTTATTTTTAAAATGCAGATTTAAGTTTAATCAAGGCATGGTTTAAAAAAGTCTGTTATACTCTTGAGTGGAAACATATTTCATAAATAACATAAACCATTTATCTATCTAATTAGATTTGAAAGGAATGTTTTCTAATTTAATTGTTTTCAAATTACATTAAAATGCATATTAAAATCAATACAATTTTTACATGTAGCAATGCACTTAAAATCAAAGTGGCTATTATTACAGAGGACAATAACACCACACCATTGCCATTATTCAATCAACAGATAACATTTGATTAAATGAATGAAAACATTTTGGTGAGAAAAGGCTCTGAAATTAATCTTTTAAATATTTAAAAATGTGGAGTTCCTAGAAACACTTGATGCATCTTTAAGAGGTAGAGAGGAAAAAAGCACCAAGCTTGAAACTTCTCTTAGAGATGTTTTTCAGTAGTTTGGCAGATATAGGGAAAACTGGATAAAATATTTTTCTTCTGCTAATGAATAATTTGCAATGAGTTAAGAATATTGAATGAAAATAAAAGTATGAATGACTTACCTCTCTGAAGTATATTATGAATTGTTGAGTAAAAATGTAGGGTTAAAAGGTCTATGCAGTATGTTCTCATTGTTGAATATACATAGTATATATTTATGTATAGCTAACTTGAAAGATTGATGGCAGTTCACAGTATCATTGTTGACAGGTGGCAAGCTTTTCAATGCTTTATTTTCTTCCATTTCTGTAACTTGCTTAACAATATATGTACGTATTTTATTTAGGTAATAATAAAAAATTGATTTCATATTCTTTTATTTAGAAGTGTCTAAGTTACTAAGTGTTCTCAACTTTCCTTACATAAGAGAGATTGTAGTGATAATTTACAAGATGGTAAAGAAAATAATTTGAAGTAACACCCAAATATATCACATTATTAATATTGCTGAATTGATCATATAGTCTGTGACTGTGAGACTGAATGTAGTTTTCGTTGTTTATTTAAAGTGTGTTAAAAATATAATTTTGGGCCAGGCGCAGTGGCTCACACCTGTAATCCCAGCACTTTGGGAGGCTGAGGCAGGCAGATCAAAAGGTCAGGAGATCGAGACAATCCTGGCTAACATGGTAAAACCTCGTCTCTACTAAAACTACAAAAAATTGCCACACATGGTGGCGGGCACCTGTAGTCCCAGCTGCTGGAAGGCTGAGGCAGGAGAATGGTGTGAACCCGGGAGGCAGAGCTTGCAGTGAGCAGAGATCGCACCACTGCGCTCCAGCCTGGGTGACAGAGCGAGACTCTGTCTCAAAAAAAAAAAAAAAGTTTGTGTGTATATATATATATGTGTGTGTGTATATATATATATATAATTTTGACATGAGTATTATTTCAGAAATATATGAAAATGTGATTGCTATTTTTTAACAATAAAAAAATTTTGAAGCATATTTTAAAAATATGAATCATATAGAACTTTATATAGTCTTTATTATTAATAATAGTTTAAAAAACATGAGAAAATTAAAAATTGGGTTAAGCCTAATTGGCAATATGAATCTACATATATCAGATCAAATAGGTTTTCAAATCATTTGATAATTATAGATTACATTTTATACTTATTTTTGTTATTTATAGATTAGAGAAAAATTAGATATAAATGAGATAGAACGTTATCAAGAAAAGTTTTCAGTTTACAGTAATTTAAGACTTTTGACAAATTGGAAGTATAATTATTCAGATAAGTTGATCAATTTGGATGTCTGTTATATCTATGGCTCTTACTGAAGACAGATGACAGTGAAACTAGACAATCCTGATAACAATAGATTACATTAGAAGTGAAATTTGACCTAAGGGAGAGAAAATCCGTAAGTCTGTATTTTGCCTTTTAAGTAACTTTGCTTCAGGAGTGGCTGCAATTAGTGAACTCATATTATCCCTTGAAGGACATTTGGATATGAACTATGTTATAATGGTAACTCTCAGTGCAGTGACAGAATAACAAACACACATGGATAAAATCATCAGGTTCATAAGGCACAAGACAATGCAGACCTTATGTCAATAGAAATACCTAAGCAAAGCAATCCCCCTTATAAAGGAAGCCATGAAATACACAAGAAATAAGTGGTAGCTTTTTACCTGTACAGTAACAAAAACAAAACAAAGTAGAGAGAAACAATGAGCCAAAATAATGGTAAAATACTCTGTATAGCTTTTTTTTTAAAAAAAAAAAAAAAAAAAAAAAAGACTGAATCTTCCTGTGTCACCCAGGCTGGAGTGCAGTGGTGGGATCTTGGCTCACTGGAAACTCTGCCTCCCAGGTTCACGCCATTCTCCTGCCTCAGCCTCCCGAGTAGCTGGGACTACAGGTGCCCGCCACCTCGCCCGGCTAATTTTTTGTATTTTTAGTAGAGACAGGGTTTTACCATATTAGCGAGGATGGTCTCAATGTCCTGACCTCGTGATCCACCCACTTCGGCCTCCCAAAGTGCTCAGATTACAGGCGTGAGCCACCATGCCTGACCAAAATACTCTGTAAAAAGCAACAGAAATCTGCTTCTGGAGTGGAAACAAAAAAGGATATTAATTACAGGCTCATGTTTTGATATGTTATGGATCCACTGTACTACTTAGTAATATTTTCCCTTTGGGCAAGTTATTGGATCCTGTATACCTCTGCCTGCTTCAAAATATTTTTTTAATTAATTTAGCAAAGGTAGAAAACATGACTTTATCATAAATCTAATGAAGATTTGACTTGAATTCACATCCTTGCATGGCCCCTTCCCAGGCCCCAGGAAGAGTTCTAACAATGCATTTACATGGTATTACATGATTTTTAATAGTTTGTAAAAGGAAAAACACTTTAATGGCAAGAAGCTAAGACTACTTTTGAATTCTAATTGGCTGTCCTTTATACTTCCTCAATTGTTAGTTGTCAGTGAGGATTTCTGAGGATCCAGGTAATGGGAAATGGAAGTGGGGAGACATTTGGTTTGGTATTCATATGATTATGGGGGGCTCATGATAATTTGCTTATATAGAGAAATTGTATTTAGTGGTTGCAGTGTAGGAAAGGCTGCTACAAGGTATTATGACAACTCACCCATAATGATACAAAGTGTTGGCAGAATATGTAACATGCCCAGGTAAGGTAATTCTGAATATATTACCCTAATCAATAGCCGGTGAATTATGAAGTTTTCACAGTCTGACCGATGGAAATGGGCACTATTCTTGGCCTGGTGAGAACACCGGGTACTGTTCTATAGTTTTTTGAGTACCTATTTCCCTTGTCTCAAACAGTCTTCTTATGCCTATGTGCACATCACTATACTGCTGGATTCTCCCGGAGGATCCTGTGCAACTCTCTCCTCTCTTCTGGGAGCTCCGACAACCTTTGTTTCCCAGCCTCTCAGCTCTGGCATCTTGATTAAGGGCGTTTGCTGTGCTCTGCGTCATTCAGACACATAGGTATAACTGCCTACTCCAAAATTTTCCCTATAACTGTATTATTCAAGGTTCGCCAAAGAAATAGAGCCAATAGAAGGTAGATGATAGATAGATAGATAGATAGATAGATAGATAGATAGATAGATAGATAATTTATTATAAGAGATTGACTCGTCCACTTATGGAGGCTGAGAAGTCCCATGATCTCCTGCTCTCTGTAAACTGGAGGACAAGGAAAGCTGGTACAATTCCCATCTAAGTCTGAAGGCCTGAGAACCAGGAACACCAGTGGCTGAGGTCAAAAGAGATAAATGTCCCAGCTCAAGCAGAGAGAGCACATTCCCCCTTCCTTTGCCTTTTTTGTTCTATCAGGCCCTCAATTAATTGGATGATGTCTGCCAATCCACCACTCATTCTGTTGATTCCAATGCATATCCTTTTCAGAAACACCCTCAAAGACACACCTAGAATAATACTGACATGTAAAATGAACCATCTCAGAAACCCATCAAGCAGGAGTCTCATAAGTCTATGAGACAGTTTAGATATTTATCCCTGCACTAATCTCGTGTTGCAATACAATGCCCAATGCTGGAAGTGGGGTCTGATGGGAGGTATTTGAATCATGTGGGTGTATCTCTTATGGCTTGGTGATGTCTTTGCAACAGTAATGAGTTCTCGTAAGATCTGGTCATTTAAAAGTGTGTGACACCTCCCTCCGACTTTCTCTCTCTTACTCCTGCTCTCACCATGTGGCATACCTGCTCCCACTTCACCTTCCCCTATGATTGAAAGCTCCCTAAGGCTTCAGAAGCCTAGCAGATAGCAGCACCATGCTTCCTATAAAGCCTGCAAAACTGTGAGCCAATTTAACTTCCTTTCTTTATAAATTGCCAAGTCTCAGGTATTACTCTAGAACAATGCAAGAATGGGCTAATACAGTATATATATGTACATATGTACATATAAGTTCATCATAAATTTTGCTGATATAAAGTATCCATAGTACACAATTTAAAAACAATAGTGAAATATAAAATATTCTTTATCATATCGCCTACATACCCAGTTGTTTCCCCGGGAATATGCTAATTGAACAGAATCCTTTTATCTATAGCCAACTTGTGGCTGAAATTAGCCATGATTTGACGAAATTAGACAGCGAATAAATGCATAACTACTTTCTGATTCATCAAAGAAGTTATGTCACTCATGAATGAGTATTGTTCTCACATAAATATTGTCTGGTATTCATTTTCCTTAGAGAAAATCATGAAAATAGCACAATGAAGACATTCAACTAGCTTATCAATGATGGGAGTGGCATCTTTGCTGAGCTGGATAGAAGCATTGGAATACTGAAAAAATAATTGTCAACATTTTTCTGCTATTCACAGTATAATAGCTATAGACATGATGCAGCTTTAAGTTTAATTAGCATTATTATCATTTTCCATTATTTTCTTATTTCCAGAAAATTAAAAATCAAGTTTTGGTATTTGTAGTATTTTTTTAAATTCTGTGGCTTAAATGCATCCACAATGACCTATTTTGAGTACTATGGAGTTGGAGAGCAAGCCTCAGCAGCACACTATAACGTACTACTCACACTGTATTAGTCCATTCTCATGGTGCTATAAATAACTGCCCGAGACAGGGTAATTTATAAAGTAAAGAGGTTTTATTGACTTACAGTTCTTCACCACTAGTGAGGCTTCAGGAAACTTACAATCATAGCTGAAGTGAAAGCAAACGCATCCTTCCTCATACAGCTGCAGGGGAAATAAGTGCCGAGCAAAGGGTGAAAAGCCGCTTATAAAACCATCAGATCTCATGAGAACTCACTATCATGAGAACATCATGAGGGTAACTGCCCCCATGATTCAATTACCTCCCACCAGGTTCCTCCCACAACATGTAGGGATTATGGGAACCACAGTTCAAGATGAGATTTGGGTGGGGACACAAACAATATCATTCACCATACGAAAAAATAGGCATGAACCCTAATAGCATTGATAAAAGTAAAATGAATTAAAATAGCTAACAGGCAATGAGCTTTGAATTTTTATTTTGACTATAATTTATTTACTTGCAAAATCATCTAATTTAATTTTTAATTGTGACAGAATTTAAGAACTAGACTGTCAAATTTTTGAAAATTAAGAATACTTTCTTGCAAGAAATAATACAAGAGTTCAGCACACCACTGGCATGCCATATTTAAGTAATCCAAAATAAGTATTTTAACTTTTGTTTTTCAGACATTGTTTCCTCTCTCTCTTCCTGTATCAGTGAATTGTTCCTTCAGGCTTTTATTTACTCAGGTCATACACATGTTAAAAAAATTATTGAGCTCCTTCATCCTCTCACATCGCTTATTCAAACCACCAACACATGCTGTTGTCTCTGTTTTTGAAATATTTACCCGAGGGGAATATTTCCTCTCATATCCTCCATCACCACACTGAAGACGTCACAGGCAATCCTCATTTAACAAATTCTCAAGTGGGCTTCATGCGCCCCTCCTTAATCTACTACACACACTTGTCTCTCCCCTCATTTGAGACTTTCCAATGTCTTCTCACTTTATTCAAAGAAAAGATAAAATTCATATAACATTGTGCAAGGTAACACTTGATCTTGGCCTCAGTTACCTGTAGAACTTTTCTTACACAACTTCTTCCCAACATCATTAACCACATTCCACAGAATTGTTTTCTTGATGTTCCTTAAAGATAGAAGGGACAGTTCTACCTCAAAGTTTTTACAGGTGTTGTTCTCTTAGCTACAAATGCTTTCTTTTCCCCAAGTCACCACATAGTTCACACTGATAGGTCCTTTGGATTTGTACTACTTTATTTTATTTATTTTATGTATTTATTTTATTTATTGCACTTTATTACAAAATCTTTCATATAACCATATAAAATACTCAAGTGTTATTTTTTCTTTTATATTTCATTTTATATATATATATCATTTCTGATATTTCATGCTTTTAACTCAGATTTGTCTCTCTGTTCAGCAAAATGGACAAGCTTCAAGAAAATAAGAGCTTTTCGTTTGTCCACTTCTGTAACTGTGTACACTAGAATATCTGACAGTAGTACGTACTGCATAATTATTTAATAAATAAATGAGATTGTAATTAAACTTGCTTTGAGTATGATAAACATAAGATATAACTATTTTCCTTCAGTTTCTCCTTTCCAAAATGAATATTTCAGTTAATTTAGAACTTTTTGGATAGGGTAATATTTCCAATGTATATACTCAATGCACAAAGCTGGATTATGGAATATCACATTGAGCTACTGGCTGGCTAATTTTCTGCAGGGCATATGGTGTTCGTTCTTATTTTTGTGGAAACAAATCCAAATACATTAGCAATGGGATATTCACAAATTTGATTAATTAGATTCATAACTTTTTTTAGGATTAATTCACTGTAAGAAAAAAATTGAAATAAGTAGCAAAGTTAATCTTTTCCCAATTATTTTTCTAGTTACAGATTATCACTAAATTGTCTCAACATTGGGCAAACAGGAAAACACAGAACAAAGGACTTTAGAATAATCAAGCTCTATAAAACTGTTTATTGACTGCATTGAGGAGAAAAATGAGAAAGAATAAGACACATTTACTGAAGTCAGATATTATGCCAATCTCTTAGATATCTCTGTATTGTTGACGCCTAGCTGATCCTATGATGACAGCAACATATGTGAAAAATATTTTAACTATAATATAGAAAATAGAATTAATTATACAAACAATCCTAGAAACATACATAAAAGAATGCAATTTAATTCACGGTAACTAGAGAATTTCCAACTTTTTAGCTTTTAATATTCACGCTCATCTTAAAACATTCGTTTCCTCTAGACAGAGCAAAGAAACAGTATTTTTCAATTAATTGCATTTTTTTTACACTTTTACTGATAGACAAATTGATTCTGTCTGTACACTCTATTAGATTTGGGCATGAGCAACAACAACAAATGATTCAGTGAATGAGGTGAGCGGTCTGAAACACAGCTTTAATTAATTCCATTAAATTGCACTTCAAATGCAATGCACCTGGAATAAGTAGTCCTCCAAACATTTTCAATAAAGGTTGTTTATCAAAGTAATTATGTTTCCCTTGAGTAGTTTCTTAGTATATTCCTTTTCAGTATGTGAAAATTAAGATAAAATAAACAGGCTTTATCTTTCAAACCTGAAAACTCTTCATTACTATCTTGAAACCCCACCAATAATTAAACCATATAATTAAATTAATGCATTTAACTATTGAATATACTCTCCTATTTTTCAGGATATAATTATTTCCATGTGGCAATTTATTAATGTCATGTGTGTTTAACCTGATTTTAATTCACGATACCATAACAGATGCTTAAATGTATTCTTGATGGCATTCAATACTTAGAAATCACCATGAACTATTTAAAATTAATGATTTTCTCATTTTTATGAACTATACCTTAATGTAAGAAACATATGTATATTTTAAATCACTTTATCCTTTGAATTCAGGTTCTACTACCCTTTGGCAATAGAAGCTATGGTGTTGTCTATATTTCCCAAAGTTCATTATTGGCTTGTGTTGTAAACTAGCTAATGCAAACTCCCCTCCACTAATCCCCAGAGCATGTGAATCCAATCTTATAAAGCAAAAGGGATTTGGAGAACGTGATTCACCTGAATTCTCCAGGTGAATCTGATGTAATCGCAGATTTCCTTGTTAGAGGAAGGAAGGCGATCACAAGTGCGGAAGTTAACCTCATTAGAGAAGCAAGGCAAAGAAGGGAGGGAGAAATTTGAAGAAGCTACACACCTGACTTTGAAAACAGAAGAAGGTGCCATAAATTAAGGAATTCAAGGAATACAGCTCTAGAATCTGAAAAGGGCAGGAAAACAGATTCCAACCTATAGCCTCCAGGAGTACAGCCTTGTCTTCACCTTGATTTCGACTCTGACCTCCAGAAACGTAAGTTGACAAATTTCTGTTGTTTTAAACCACTAAGCTTGTAGTAATTTGGTAAGCAGCAATGGAAAAAACAAAAATACAGCTGGTGTTTACAGATCATTACAGGTAATCTTTTTTATTAAAATTTATTTAAAATGTTGCTATATGTGTATATTCAGATGAATCTTTTAGAAAATAATAGAGAAAGATTCAATGTACACTTAACCCAGTTTATCTCAATGCTAACACCTTGGAAAACAATAGTATACTATGACAACCAGGATATTGATATTGATACAGTTAAGAATATTGCTTCACCAAAAGGACCTCTCCCTCATACTGCCTGATATGATTTGGCTCTGTGTCCCCACTCAAATCTCATCTTGGATTGTAATCCCCATATGTTGAGGGAGGGACCTGGTGGAAGGTGATAGAATTATGGGGATGGTTTTCCTTATCCTGGTCTCCTGATAGTGAGTTCTCATGAGATGTGATGGTTTAAAAGTGTGGCACTTATTCTTTGCTCTCTCTCTCTATCCCCTGACACCGTGTAAGATGTGCCTTGCTTCTCCTTTGTTTTCTGCCACAATTGTAAGTTTCCTGAGGATCCCCAAGTCATATGAAACTCTGAGTCAATTAAAATTCTTTCCTTTATAAATTATCCCATCTCAGTTAGTTCTTTATAGCAGAGTGAAAATGGACTAATACACTACCCTTGTATAACTACACTTATTTTCCTATTCTGCCCAACCTATACTTAACTTCTGGCAATCCATAGTATTTATCCCACTTCTATAATTTTATAATTTGTAGACTATTATATAAACAAAATCATTTGGTATGTAACACTTCAGGATTTTTTTTTCCATTCATAATTTTCACTCAGCCATTGCTGGATTGTGGTGTAGTTAAATGTTTAGTTTTGTAGAAAACTGCCAGTTTTACAGAGTGGCTGTACTATTTTATATTGTCACCCACAATGTATGAGACATACAGTTACTCCACATCTTTGCCAGCATTTGATTATTCTTATTTGCCATCTGTATATCATCTTCAAAGAAATATCTCTGCCTATGTTTTGCTCATTCTCCAATTAGATTTTTGTTTGTTTTTCTGTTAAGTTTCAGATACTGACTCTTTATCAGATATATGGATTTAAATTGCTTTATTCAACTCTGTGTCTTATCTTTCCATCCTTTGTAACAGTATTTTTAGTTCAAAATATTTAATTATAATTAGGAGTCAAATTTATCAAGTTCTTTATGGATTATGCCTTTGGTGTCAAGTCTAAAATTTTTTACCTGTCCCAGTATCATGAAGGTTATTTTTTTCTAAAAATATTATAGTTTTATATTTTCCACTTAAATTCACTATAAATTTTAATTAGTTATTTTATGAGTTGTATATGTTCAAGGGTTTTTTTTTTTTTTTGTAACATTTATTAAATTCTAACTTTATTCCATTGAATTGCTTTTGTGCCTTTGTGAAACAAATCTAGGTCTTATTTTTCTGTGGGTATTAATATGATCTCTATGCTAATCCATTGATTACAGCGTGTATTTCTCTGTTGATACTACTAGGTCTTGATTACTGTGATTACCGTAGCTATGTAACAAGTTATGAAATTAAAAAGACAATCCTCCCAATTTATTCTTCTTCAAATTGTTTTCACTATTTAGTTTTAGCATTTTCTTATAAGTTTTATAATAAGTTTGTCTATATCTACAAAAAAACTTTTGAAAAAGCAAAGGAACGTGAAACCCCAAAAACCTTTCTAGAATTTTATGGAATTGTGATAAACCCACACAGCAGCTTGAGGACATATGACATATTTTTTTCTTTGAGTGTTCCAATCAATTATCATAGTATGACTTTCTATTCACTTACATATTTTTTAGTCCATCCATATTTTTAGATAATTAGCATAGAAGTCATATACCTTTTGTTAGATTTACACCTACTTATTTCATTTATGAGTGTTTTTAGTGGCATTGTAATTTAAATATCAATTTACAGATCCATTGCTAGTGTTTAAAAATAAAATAGATTTTTGTTCTTTTTTATCTAGTATCCTGTGATTTTTATAAATTCATTAATTTCAGGTTTTGTAGATTTCTCAGACCATTCTTTATAGACAATCAGGTTATCTCCAAATACAGACAATTCGATTTTCTCCCTTCTGATCTGTATATAATTCCTTTAATTTTCTTATCTATTGCATTGGCTAGAATCTCCAACATCATGTTGGACAGGAGCCTTTAGAGCATAAATGTTTACCTTATTTCTGACTTTAAAAACAGAGCAATCACTCTTTCAACATTACCTATGGTATTAGCTACAGTTATTTTGTAGATGCTCTTTTTTCAAGTTTAGAAAGTTCCTCTTCTATTCCTTTTAAAAGCTTTATCATGAAAGGATGTTAGATTTTGTTAAATGCTTGTTCTGCACTGATAAATATGATATTGCTATTTTTATACCCCGGCCTGTTATTGAGGTGTTTTACACTGATTGTTTTTTGAATATTGAATCATTCTTGTATACTGGGAATAAACACCACTTTATCATGGTGTTTAATTTATTTATACATTACTCATTCTATTTTATAGTATTTTGTATGCTACTGGTATCAATATGTTAACAATGGATACTGGTCTTTACTTTTACTTATTTTGAACTCTCTTCATCTGATTTTGGCATCAAAGTAATACTAGCTTTATTAAAAATGACTGAGAAGTGGTCCATATTTATACTGTTGTTTTTTCTGACAGAGATTATGTAGAAGTTGTATTAATTCATATCTAAATGTTGGTAAAATTCTGCAGTGAAACCATTTGGCCTGGAAATTTGTTAATTTTTAATAACAAATTTAAATTTCTGAATATTTATAGGTCTATTCAAATTATATATCTATAATTGGGTAAGGTTTTTTGAGAAGCTGGCATATTTCATCTATGATATGAAATTGAAGAGTGAAGTATTGTTACTGAAACAGCAGTGGTTCGGTTTAGGTCCCGTTATCTACCACATTGAAGGACAATCACTGAGATGATGAGTATTGCCAAACAAGAACAAGAACGCTTTAATCGGGTGCTGTAGCCAAGGAGATGGGAACTGGGTCTCAAATCTATCTCCCTGACTGACTAAAATTAGGGATTTATATAGTAGGTAAGAAATCCAACAATGTGTGAAAAACAGGAACTACGGAGAGACAAGGAAGCAATTATAATGAGTGAGGGATCCCACTTCTCACTGTCCAGATGTGGTGATGCAGTGAGTTTCAGTTATTTGATTGATTGTTTTTTTGTTTTTGTTTTTGTTTTTTGACGGAGTTTTGCTCTTGTTGCCTAGGCTGGAGTGCAATGGTACAATCTCGGCTCACTGCAACCTCTGCCTCCCGGGTCAAGCAATTCTCCTGACTCAGCCTCCCAAGTAGCTGAGATTACAGGCATGGGCCACCACATCCAGCCAATTTTTGTATTTTCAATAGAGACGGGGTGTCTCCATGTTGGTCAGGCTGGTCTCGAACTCCCAACCTCAGGTGATCCACCTGTCTCAGCCTCCCAAAGTGCTGTGATTACAGGCGTGAGCCACCGTACCCAGTCTATCTGAGAATTTCTTAATTTGCTTTTCTTTGCTGAAGGGTATTTTCTTTGGATATGAGGTTTTCGTTGATACTTCTTTTATTTTGACACTTGTAATCTATTGTGCCATTCTTTCTGGTTTCATGGTTTCTAAGGAAAAATCCACTATCACTTAAATTGTTTTTTCCCTACAGGTTAGGTATCATCTGTCTCCAGTTGCTTTCAAGATGTTTCTTGGTCTTCTTTTTGTTTGTTTTTGTTTTGTTTTTGCTTTTTGACACAGGGTCTTGCTCTGTTGCCCAGAATAGAGTGCAGTGACATGATCATAGCTCACTGTGGTCTCAAACTCCTGGGTTCAAAGGATCCTCCCTCCTCAGTCTTCTGAGTAACTGAGATTACTGATGCATGCAAACACACCTGGCTAATGTTTCTTTGTTTGTTTGTTTCTTCTCTTTTTTTTGTACAGATAAAGTCTCACTATGTTGTTCAGGTTGGTCTCAAACACATTGGCTCAAGCAATCCTCTCACCTTGGCCTCCCAATGTGCTGGGATCATAAGCATGAGCCACCATATCTGGCCATTTTTGTCTTTAGTTTTTAGAACTATGACTATTAATGTAGTTTGGTATGCTTTCTTTTAGATTTACCCCATTTGAACTTGTTCACCTTCCTTGATTATCAGATTTATGTCTTTGCCAAATTTGGGGATTCTTTAGCAATTATGGTTTCAGTTTTTTTTTTTTTTTTCCAGCCATGCCCTCTTTGTCTTCCCTTTCCATAATTCCAGTGACATAAATTTAAGATTTTTGTTATGTAGTCCCACAGATCCTTGAAGGTCTGTTGTTTTCATTGTTTCATCCCCATTCTATTTTCTCTCTGCTGTTCAGGTTGTGTCATTTTCATTGTTCTGGCTTCATGTTCATTGATTTCTGTTTCCTTTATATGCTATATGCTGCCTTTGTGTTCACCCATTAAATTTTCATTACTACACATTTTAATCATAAAATGTTATGTTCTTTTATATCTTCTATTTCTGTCCTGATATTCAATATTTTTCATATGTTTTAAGCATGCTTATCATTGCTCATTGAATCATTTCTATGATGGCTATTTAAAAATCTTTGTTACATAATTCTAACATTTGTCTTGTCAGTGTGGGCATCTATTGATTTCCTTTTTTCATTCAATTTGTGTTTGTTTCTTGATATAATGAATGATTTTTCAACTGAAATTTGATCATTCTGGATATTATGCTAGGCGTCTCTGAATTATACACATGCGGTTGTTTTAGTTGACTTAACACCCAAAATGTACATATACACCCCTAATGTACAGAATATGTATGTGGAAAACTATAAAATAGCAATGAAATAAGTTAAAGCAGGTCTAAATGAATGGAAGGCTATTCTGTGCTCATAGATTAAGAGAATCAATGTTATGAAAACATCAGTTTTTCCAAATTAATGTATAAATTTAGTGAAATCCTAATCAGAATCCTAAGCAAATCAGTTTGTAAATGTCGACAAATTGTTCATAAAGTTCAATTGAAAAGGTTAAATATCTAGAATATGAAGCACAATAATGAAAAAAAGCAAATTCAGGGGATACGTACAACCCAATTTTAAGACTTAGTCTAAAACTAATCATGATAGCATTGGTGAGAAATTAGACAAATAGGCCAAATGAACAGGACAGATAGCTCAGGATTAGACCCACACAAATGACAAGTATAAGCAGTAGATCTTTGATAAGATAGCAAATGTAATCCAAAGGAGAAGGGATAATCCTTTTAATAAATGGTGCTGAAACAATTGGACAACCATTGAAAAAAAATATATAAGGATCTATTTACAGACCTCATGTCATAAACAAAACTCACCTAAAAATAGACTGTAGACCTAAATGTAAAATATAAAACTATACAAATTATTCAGAAAACAAAACATTTTTACTGTATCTTTAGTGATATTTTTCTCTAATTTTAACTTCACTTTGTCATTGTATATTAAAATTTATGAATTTGGAGAGGAATCATTTGGAGAAATTTAAGAGAAGCTGAAGGCTTTTTGCCCATTTGACATACTATGTTTTTGAAAATGTGTAAGTAGGAGTAATGCCTATTCAATTGTCTTATACTGGCTTTTATTCGTAAGGCAGAGCTGATATCAGAGTTAAGAAGTGTGTTTATTTAGAAAGTATTTTTCTTCATTTGATATTTAAATTTGGCAATAATGTTTGACCTATATCAGTCATGGGAAGTTAATCAAATCTTCAGTAAGTATCAAGAAAATATTTAGATTATAAATATATTTCTTTCAATTTATTTCGAATGATTTTATAACTGATAGCACTTACATTCCTATGATTTTAGTACAGTGTTTTAAAATTAAAATCCATTACCTTTAAAACACTAAAAGTATTTTTTAAAATCTATATTTTTGGCTAGTTTAGGGATTTCAACTTGTAAAACTGTTTTTCTCAACTCAAGTTAAAGTGGCAGCAGGGGGTAAAACAGAAACAAAAAAACTTCTGATTCAGCATTCTTTTGTTCAATATAAAACAAAGATCCTTGGGGTAAAGTATTATTGCCTGCTGAAGAAGAACTATATTAAATACTAGCTACTCAATTATATGTTGATATTGAAACTGGCTTTGAAGAGTGAAGTGGAATGGCACTTTTAGGCTCTGACATTCTAAGGCATGAATCAAATCAATGCTGAGCAACGAAGTATGTAAGTCACTGACAGATCTGATCCCCACAAGTGTGAAGACTGAAAGGTGTTTAGTGATTTGATTATAAAAAAGACTTTGAAAACCAGGTCAAAAATGAAGGCAGAAAGGAAATGGGAAATGGGATGCATAAAATAAAAGACCGTGTAAGAAATTACACAGGGAATATTGATTTTGTTTTCAGAGCTACACTTAGGTATTGCCAATTTGAGATAGGCACTGTGCTCCACTCAGTGATTGGTTTAAAGATACAACAATACGTTTTTGTTTTAAATGTTGATTATACATGGAGGAGCTAAATAAATAATGATTTTTCAGCAAAAGCCACTAACTTCTGATAATCTAACATAAAATGTCCCTTGAATCTTTGTTTTTGACTAGCCATTTTGTGAAGAGAATCAAGTAACTTCCAAACTGCATTGCTTCGAAATGCAGTATTTATTCAATGAAACTATTTAATTCAGAGCTTATTTTGAAGTAATTGTATAAATGGTATAATTAAAAGTAACTGTAGTTATACAGTGAGATTTAGTTTACTAAATTGGTATGTTATCAAAGGGTCAATCCATAAATATGATTTTATTTAGATTCTATTGGTCATTTTTTAAATTACCAACTTAAGCAAAATCTAAAAGTAGTTAAAAATCATTCCTACTGCATATGTGTGTAATTTGACTAATTTTAATATTCTGTAGTTTATGGCTCTTTAATTTTTAACAAGATAGCTTTAAAATGTGAATTATAGAGCATAATAATTATAATAGAACTACTAACTTCTAGTTTCTGCTAATAGTTAAGATTATACTTCAAAAATATAATTTAGTGAATTTTTGCTGCATGATAAGTCAGAAATAGAAGGAAAGTGACTAGTAAAAATAAGGATTGCTATAAGGACTAAACAAATATGGGTGTGTGTGTGTGTGTGTGTGTGTGAATTCCTAAAATATTACCTGGTTGCTAAGAAATACAAACTAAATGTAAGTTTTTAATAATATATGTTATTATTATTAATTGATATGTCCCTACCTTAATAATTTTGAATTGTATTATGTTTATGACATTATAAATTTAATTCTTGTTTTGACATTTTGTTTAATGCCTATCTCTCTCCCTTCCTCTCTCTCCAAATATATGTGGGTAATTTATTATGTTGAGTTATTAGTTCCTCATAAAGTAGACATGAGTAAGATGTCTTTTATGTCTGGAGAAGTAGGCATTTTGCCCACACACATGCATGATAACTGCCTGAACATGAAAGTGTAAGGTCATGAATCTCCCCATTAGTATTCTGATACCAATTCATTGGGTGTAAACATGCATCACTACAGAAATGACATAATATGATGATAATGGTGGCAGATGTTATTACTATTTCTATATCTATGTCATTGTCTGATTTTAGATCCCTTATTATATTCATTATATTCATATTTTACTAATATTCTATTCCTCATTTTCTTTATTAAAATACTTTATTTCTTAGAGTAGTTTTAACTTTATCCAGCAATTGAAGAGCAACTAGAAAGAATACTTAAATACCTTTCTTCCTCCCATTTTCCTACAGACAGTTTCCTCTACTGTTAATAATGGCAGACCCTCTGGAGGGGCCACTGCCATGACGCCAGCTGCAGTGGGGGAGGCATGGCCAGGACTATGTACTCCACAGAGCCAATGTGAGCTAGGACAGGCAGAAACCCCGCCCACTTCCAAGTTGGAAGGGTGGGAGCCTCACCCTCCCAAGAGGGGCTCCAGCCTCCTGGCCATGGCTGCAGACCTGGGCTTCTCTGCATTCCTGGAGGCCCGGGAAGCTCCCCTACCCCCACAGGCTGGGAAGTGCCTGCTCCCCTTACCTGGCCTCTCCCTGCTCCCAGCACCTGCCCTGATTTTTTAGCGAAGTTGTGATGGAGTCCCAGCGCTGTCACAACCCAGCCAGCTGTGCCTGCACTTGGGGCAGCGTTGACACACCAGCACTCTGCTGCCTGGGCACCCTCAGGCTATGGGCGCCTAGGAGCATGGGAGGGAGGCCAAGGCGGGCTGAGGGTTGCTCAACATGAGCCTGCAGGCAACCCTCAGCATAAACAGCCTGGATGCTGTGGGCACCATGGGCAGCCAGTTAATGGCGGTGGGAGGCAGACAGTCTCGTGGGTGGAAACGGGTCGGTCCCCATTGGAAACTCCACCTTCATGCCAGGGAGGTCTGCGGACCTGGGGCTGGGCTGCCAGTTCCACGAACCAGAGTGAGAACTTATGGTGATTTTTCTGAGCCTACCCATAGCTGCCCATGCTGCCCATGGACCAGTCAGCAGGCACTTCCTCCCCTCTGAAGCCCAGAAAAACCCTGAACTCCGCCAGAGTTGGGCAGATGTTGGGAAAACCTGTCTGCGCACCTCTTTGCCTCGCTCACCCTCCATTTGTCCACGTACCTCATTCTTACTGGATGCAAGACAAGAACTCAGGACCCGCCAAATGACAGGGCTGAAGGAGCTGTAAAACGAACAAGGCTTAAACACACCCTTTGCTCCCCACGTTGTGGGCGACGAAAAAGAAGAGAGAAGAGCTGTGTTTCTTAGGGGATCCCAGACCTAGGAGTTCCCCAAACCCAGGCCTGCGACACTCTCTTTGGAGCTCTCCAGTTATGGCATCTCCAAGCTTCCGGGAACCACCGTGTTTCCCAGTGCCAGCCATGGAAGCTTCTTATGGTGCGCCTGCTCCAGCCGCAGTCACACAGGTAGCTGGTGCCCGTGTCAGGGCCTGGAGCTGCCTGCCCTGCTGCAGCTGGCATGCCTGTCTGTAGACAGGCCAGGCCCCATGCTCACTCACTCACACACCCCTCACTGCTCCATGCCTGGCTCACTCTTGGCAGGCATTGGATCCAGGCTGGTAGTATAGCCTGCCAGGCTGAGTGGTCAGAACGAGCCCAGTAGACCCAAGCAAAACTCGGGAAAAGGTACCACTGGCCGCAGAGGTTTCCAGCTGGAAAAGTAACACCCAAGGATCCTGTGACATCTCCATCTTGCGTTCGTTTGTTTCATTTGTTACAACTGATGGGCTAATATTGATAAATAATTTTTAACTAAAGTCTATAGTTCACAAGAGGCTTCCCTCTTTGAGTTGTACAGTCCTGTGGGTTTTGGTGAATATGAAATGTCATGTATCCACCATTACACTATCATACAGAATAGTTTCATCACCCTAACATCCTCTTGGCTTCACCTATTTCTCCCTCTTTCATCCTCCTGCAGCCTCTGGCGACCACTGATCTTATTGTCTCTATAAGGTTTTCCAGAAAGTCAGAGAGTTGTAATTATACTGTATATATAGCCTCTTCTAACTGGCTTCTTTCACTTAGCAATATGCACTTAAGTTTCCTCCATATCTTGTTATGGTTTGATAGGTCACTTCTTATCAGGAAAAACAGTCCACTGCATGGATCAACCAGAGTTGTTTTTTGTTTGTTTGTTTGTTTGAAACGGAAGCAAATGAAATCCAATGACAAAAAGATAGTCTTCTTAACAAACAGGGAGAAATTTCAATAATGAAAATAGTTCAATATTGACAGTTGGTAAAAACGACAAATCTGGGTAGTTAGTATGTCCATCACTTCAAGGCTTTATTATGTTTATGGTGATAACTTTCACACTATCTTGAATTATATAATGCCTTGTTATTAGCTATAGTCACCTTACTGTGGAATAGAACACAAGAAGTTCTTATTCCTATCTAACTGTAACTTTGTACCCTTAACAAATTTCTGTCCATCTTCCCCTTCCCTTTCTCTCCCCACCCTCTGCTAACCACTATTCTATTGTCTGCTTCTATGAGAGTCCACATATGAGAGAGATCATGTGATATTTTTCTTTCTATGCCTGGCTTATGTCACTTAACATAATGTCCTGGGTTTATGCGTGTTACAAATGACAGAATTTTATTTATTTATTTTTATTTATTTATTATTTATTATTATTTTGAGACGGAGACTTGCTCTGTCGCCAGGCTGCAGTGCAGTGGTGCGATCTCGGCTCACTGCAGTCTCCATCTCCCGGGTCTGAGCCACAGAATTTTATTATTTTTATAGCTGTAGGTATCCAATTATCTTATAAACTACATTTTCTTCATCCATTTAGCCATTAATGGACACTTGAGCTGATTACATCTCTTGGCTATTGTGAATAGCATTTTTTCACATACTTATTGGCCATTTGTGTATTTTTTTAGGAAATGTGTATTCAGATTCTTTACTCATTTTTTGTCATATTTGTTTTATTGCTGTTGTTTGTATTCCTAGTATATTCTAGATATTAACCCATTGTGAAACAAATAGTGTACAAATTTTTTTCCTATTCTTCAGGTTCTCTTCCTTCTATTGATTTTTTCCTCTGCTATACAGATGTGTTTACCTTCAGATGGTCCCATTTGTCAATTTTTGCTTCTGTTACCTGCGTTTTTGAAGTTTTAGCCATAAATTCTTTGCCCAGACCAATATCCTGAAACACCTCCCCTATTATCTCCTAGTAGATTTAGTTTGTGGTATGATATTTAAAACTTTAAAGATTTTCTCTTGCTTTTTATATGGTGAATGATAGGGGTTTAATTTTTTTTCCTAAGCATGTGGATATTCAGTTTTCCCAGCACCATTTTTGTATGTATGTATGTATTTAATTTTAGTTTTTGAGACAGAGTCTCAGTCTGTCACCCAGGCTGGAGTGCAGTGGTGCAGTCTTGGCTCACTGAAACTCCCCCACCCCCAACATCCTGGGTTCAAGTGATTCTTCTGGCCTAGCCTCCCAAGTAGCTGAGATTACTGGTACTCACCACCACACCCAGCTAATTTTTGTATTTTTAGTAGAGATGGGTTTCACCATGTTGGCCAGTCAAGTCTTAAACTTCTGACCTCAAGTGATCAGCCCACCTTGGCCTCCCAGAGTGTTGGGATTACAGGCATGAGCTACCATGCTCAGCCCCAGCACCATTTATTAAAGAAACTGTCTTTGTCTGCAATTCACTCTGGGTGGTTAAGCCTTCTTTGTGCTCCCAGAGTTTCCCATATAATGTGACTAGAGTCACCTTCCCATCAAAATTCCCAGACTGGTGGAAAGATGGAATATCTACCTCCAACTCCCTCCTCTGAGCTCAGAGATTCTGGGTCTAGGAAGATGCCCTGTGAGTGTTATGATGCCAACGGTAGGAAGTAGCAACTGAAGCTGAAATGACCATTCCTCTTACCTGTTGTGGTTCCTCTCAGTCTTGCAAGAACAGGGCATTTCTTTATTTCCTCTACAAGTTCTGTTGAACTGAAGGAAATATTCTTGTTCTTGAATAGTTTCTAGCTCTATTTTTGTAGTAGAAGTGATGCCCAAAGATGTCATCATGCTTTTGGAGAAAGGTGCAAAACAAATTCAATAAAGAAAAAATTAGGAAAAGAATTGTTATACTTGATAACAAAAGCAATATCAGTAAAAGGCAAAATTTGTAAGTTGCATTTTAAAATTTTAAAAAATAAAACTTGTTCTGTGAAAATCACCATTAAAAGAGTGAAAATCCAAGCTACTGACTGGGAGAAAATGTTTGCTAAGTATATATTTGTGAAAGGACTAGTATTTAGATTGTATAAAGAACTCTTCTATTTTAACAGTAAGTAAATAGTCTAATTAGAAAATGGGCAAGCAACATAAACAGACATTTCGATGAAGAACACTTGCAGATGGTAAGCACTTTAAAATGTGTTCAATATCACTACCAATTAGGGATATGCAAATTAAAACCATCATGAGATATCATTACATCCTTATCAGAACAGATAAAATCTTAAAGCAATGATAGCCTCAGATGCTGTTGAGGATGAAGAGAAACTGGATTACTCATACATTGCTAACAGGAACATAAAATGGTAAAGCCATTTGGCAAACTTTGACTGTTTCTGTAAAACAAAATACACATTTTTCATATGATCTAGCAGTTTGCTCCAGATAAATTCAAACTTACCTTCACATAAAATTCTGTATAAAAATGTTTAAAGCAGTACATTTACTCATTGTATTAGTTTCTTGTTGATGCTGTAACAAATTACCAAAGACCTAGTAGCCTAAAACAACGGAAATTTACTCCATCATACTTCTGGAAGCCAGAGTCCGTTACCAGCGTCCCTTGGTTCAAATCAAGGTGACATCAGTCCCTCTCACACCTCTAGGGGAGAGTGCTCTTCGTCTCTGCCAGCTTCCACTGGGCTGCCAGCACTTCTTGGCTTGCCTCTGTCTCACTGAACCTCTGCCTTGCTCTGTGATAATATTGCCTTCCCCTCTTCTGTCTGCGTATAAATCTCCCTTGGCCTGGCTCTTAGACCCTTCTGATCACATTTATGTCGCACCCAGATAATCCAGAATAATCTCTAACATCTCAAAATTCTTAATTTAATCATGTCTTCAAAACCAAGGTTGTGCTATATAATGTAACATTCACAGATTTACAGACTTGTGAAGTGTCCATCTTGGGGGACTATCAGAGAAGTGTCCGTCTTGGGGGACCATCATTCAGCCTACCACATTCATAATAGTCCAAAACTTCAAACAAAACATATGACCTTCAGTGAATGAACGGTTAAGCAGACTACAGCTGCATACCAGGGAATACTACTGAGCAATAAAAATGAATTAATTGTTGATATATATAATGACTTGGATGGATCTACAGAAAATTATGCTCTGTGAAGGAAAAAGGAAAGCCAAGCCCAATAGGTTACATAATCCATGTTTCTATTTATATAACATTTTAGAAATAAAACCTTAGTAATGAAGAACAGTGTTGTCATTGCCAGGACTTAGGGACAAGCAACCAGTGGTGAGTAAAGGAGAGAAGAAGGTGTACCTATAAAATGATAACATGATCGATACTGCAGTGATAGAACTTCTCTGTGCCTTGATGTGGTGGTTGACTCACAAATCTACACGTGGCAAAAGTGCATACAATTAAATATACACACACAACAAATGTATATATGTACTATGTATATTTAATATATAGTAAACTTAAATTTATATTTATACTAAATTGTACTATATATTTAATACATGTAACATATAGTACAATTGTACTATATACTTGATACATATAACAAATATATATGTATGTATGTGTGTATATATAAATATATAATATATATTTTATATATATAATATATATATAAAAAACTGAGTATATACAAAACATATACAAAACTGAGTAACCTTGGAAGATTGTATCAATGTCAAAGCTCTAGCTAGCTGTGATATTTTGAAGATGCTACCTCTCGGAGAAAATGGAAAATGGATAAGTGATAGGTGAGATTTTTCTGTATACTTTCCTAAGACAGCAGTTAAATCTAAAATTATCTCAATAATTTTAAATAAAGTAAAACATGCATAAAATACTCAATATATATTTATTTTCTTCATCAAGAGATAATTTAAATTTAACAATACCTTTAAAGACACGTTGCTGGAACTGACTATAAGTGAAACTTTGAAGATGGATTTTGATATTACCGGATTAGTTGTTTCATTTTCAATAAATAAATTCCTGTGGTTACTATAAAATTACTCTAAAATTGAACCTCCATTTCCATCAACAGGCCAATATCTTGAGTATTATTAAAGTATTATTAAAACAAAACACAATATTTTATGTACATTGTATTACCTTTGAGTAGTGATGTCACGGGCATAATATAAATTAGATTAGCAAGCAAGAAGCTAACAAAATTGTCACATTAAAAAATTTAAATTTATACATATGGTGTTTTTTCAAAGTATATATGCATTGAATATTGAAAATAAAAACTTACAAAAGTTGCAAAAGTAGGAGAAATTCCCTGTTAATAGTTTATACACATGAATTCAATATACATGTAGTAGTTAGAAATCTTTTTCCTATTATTTTTGTTCTAGCAATATTTATTGAAATATAATATGTCTATTGGATTTCAAAAGGCTCCCCAGTAGAGTCTGGGATAGGGAAACAGTGTTCATATTAATAGATAGCTACACAACCAACAATTCTGTAGGTACTAAATCCATTTTTTTCTAGCAAGTCTCTTCTCTTTTCAATCATTCTTTTTCTGTCTCCCTGAATAGCACCCTCCATCCTATCCAGTACTCTCATTAAATAGGACATGTTTTCACTGGTACATATAGAAACACTGTTACGGGAACAGTGAGAACAAAGGGCCAGGCTACAGAGTTTCTGACAGTGTTCACAGACCAACAACTCTGTGCATGCATTTGGAATTTGAGAGGCAAAGACCCAGAAACATGTAGCATAATCTTTAGTAATGCGTTTTATGTGTGAGAGCTGTTCTATTGGACCTTCTGACCATCCTTTACAGAGCGCTTCTCAACTCACCTATTTTATCATTTTTTTTTTCTTTAGGGTGTAGAGACATTGCTGTGATGTTAGAAGTTCATTTCCAGTAAAATCTAGAGAGAGATACAACCAAAAAAATAGATCTTCTTACATGGTTTAACTCTACTCCATATAATTGAAACCAGAAATATCTGCCATACTTGTGGTGGAAAAAAAAAAATCACTTAGGTATAGACATTCTTCTATCCAAGCTTCTTGACTTATGATTAGTACTGTACTGTTGATTAATAAAAGGCAAGTGAAATGGGAAACTTAGACATAGGACCATGACACTCTGTGTGTGGGACCCTGAAGTAAATTCCAAAAGATCATTTCAATGCACTAGTCACTACCTGCCTCATGATCCAATCGTGCTACCAGCCCTTAAGCTCTGGGTCCAGATTTTCTTTTGCTGTCCTAGACACTTCTTCACTGAATTCTGAGGGATACTCTTGTCTTTTTCTCTCTTTTTCTTTTTGCATGTTTGGCAACTACTATATTTTCCTATAACTGGAGTCTTTTGTCTTTAATGGTTGAAAACATTCCTAAAAGTGGTTTCTTGGAAGTATCCTTCCTTCTGTTATTTTGTTCCTTTTTATTTTATATATTTATCTCTATGTTTTTATTGTGATCTATTATAAATGGAGAAATTTATGTATAACTGCAGATTGTCATCTTGAAACTAGATATTCTAGTGTTTCTTTTTACTTATTTGCTCTTGAGTGAGTCAAAGAGTTACATAATAATAATTACTTCTATTGTTATAATTGCTATTTGTTGGATGCTGATTAATATCAAACTTTATGGTCAAAACACTGCATGATACAGATTTTATTTCTCACAAGAGTTCCATTATTATTATTATTCCCATTTGGTAGATGATAAAACTAAAGCACAAAGATATGCTGCTTCCCAAGTTGCAGAGCAATAAATTGCACATCTAAATTATAACACTATACAAAATTACTTGAGAGTCCCTGATCTTAGCCATTATACTGTAATGTTTCACTATATACACTTTATATATGGCTTTTTATTAATATTATACACATATAATTGTCAACCATTAAAATTATCATGTCTGCATAAAAATCTGAATAATTTACAAAATATATTGAAAAAGTTACAAAGGGAAACATATTCCAGCTTCATTGTGTCTATAGTGCCTGTTAATTGTCCTTTCTGTTTGTTTGCCATTGAGGTTCAGTAAATTAACACAGCAAATAATAATTGGCTCATTATGATGTAAATAACTATAATAGGGAAAGCCTTATAATTATTTATAATAAATTACTTTTCTATTGCCAGTTTTAAATTAGCAACTGTGTTTAATTACTGAATGACACCTATTCCATAATGCAAATTCATGCACACAGAACAGATTATTGTATGACCTTTATGTAATAGTTATTTTCCTTAACATTGTTAAATTTCCCATTTCTTCATCTTCTATGTAATCATTTCCCTTATCTTGGTTTCCGTTCTCTTGTTTATTTAATTTCTATCACCACTGCCAGAAATTTTAAAGGTCATACTTACAGATGATATAAGAAATTGAGCAATCGATATAATTTGAAACATTAATAGAATCAACTCTAATTCTTACTGTCAGCCTCAGTACTGATGATCCTATATTCATTGAGGCATTTAATTATTCAAAAACATTAATGGAGCACCAGCAGTATGTGTAAAAAATAGTTATAATTATTGTGCTAAATGAAAATGTGAACATGATGTGGTCTCTATGGTAACATATAATCTAAAGAAACCCTTGTGAAAAAGTAATTGCAGTATCAGGTAAAATGAAATATATGTATTATTCTATTACAGTTAATGTGTAGTGGGACAGAAATGAAAAATGTATATACTCTGATTGGAGAAAATATGAAACATCAACAGAAATGTCACGATTATATGAGAAGACATCTTGTAATTGAGAAAGGGATATTTATGGCGGTAATACCAAGAACACAGCGAGCATGTGAATATGAAAGCACAGTATGTCATGTTCATTTCAGCTTGAAGAGTAGATGAGAAAAAATATACTAAAGATAAATTTGGATAATATTTTCATCCTAATTTAGATTTTAAAAGTTTAGATCCCCTTTATTACTTTGGCATTTGTTGGTAGAACATTGAGAACTAAAATAATTTTAAGGAAGAATTAAGTTATAGCCTGTCATATACATTTTAACAGAAACTTGCAGTTTGATTCACAGTGGGCAGTGGATACAAAACTTTCGAATGGAGAAATATTTAATTGGGAAGAAAAATAAGCTGAGAAAAAATAGGATTTTTGAGATTTGTGTATATTCATTGCTGTACGATGGGCTATGCTGTCAGTCTGGCTTCATTTGCTTGTCAATCACTGTGTGAAAGGTATAACTCTCAGAGGTTTACATTGACTAACCCTTGTGTGCTCGAAACAACTCTGTATGGCCAAAAGCGCAAATGTAAGCATGGAAAGGTTAAACGATTACCTAGTTATATTACTAGGAAATGACATATCTTGCTTAAAATTCAAGAAATCGGGCTTTAGAATCTGTGACCTTAAACACTATAGTATGTGGCAATGTGCTATGTGCTCTGTAATTAATCATAATAATCTCTGTTAGATAAAATCAGAATACACAGGTGAGCTTTAGGTAAAACTAGCTTTATACCAACATAAGTTTGGTATGATAACTTCTAATTTTTATTTATAAAGGTGAGTCTTTATAATTATAGAATATTTAAAATATCTAGAAAAGTAAAAGGGAATATATACAAGTTAATTATTCCTGGAATATAAATGATAAAATAAATCCTGATGGTTGCTGCATTAAATTTTACATTTTCTGTATATATATATATATATGTACTGTACATATATATACACACACACACGCACACATTTCTGTACATATATATATATTTTCTGTACATATATATATATACACACACACACGCACACACACCCCTAAGCACATAAGCACATCCATGTTTTGCAAAATGGAACCAATATATGTGTCTATATGGCTTTGTGTTTTCTTTTTATATCTAACAGTATCATATTACCTTTTTCGATCCTTTTCTTTTAAAATCTCATTGTGAGGTCGGTACCATTTCTCTCCCGCCTTTTCTCTTTCCTTTCCCTTTCTCTCTCTCCCTTCCTTCCTTCTTTCCTTTCCATAAATACTTACTGAATGCCTACACTGTTTTCACACAAATTTGCGGCAGAGCTACATACGGGAACAAAACTAAAGAAAAACAAAACTTCGTTTTCTGTCTGCCTAATATTTTCATTCCATGACAATATATAAATAAATAAAGCATGTAGATTATTATAAATTTGAATCAGAATAAATAAAAAATAAACAAGGTAATAAGATAAATTAATTTCTAATCCAGCTTATAAGATAAAATAATACTCTTGCAGAATGGCTTTCGGCATTGTTAGTAAATTGATAGATGTCCCAGACATTTACTTCAGCTATTGGGACAGTTTTATTATTCTCCTCCTAATTCTTGAATGGATTCAACTGTAGATCATAATTTAGTTAATACAAAAGTAAGATCAGTTGTAGGAAAATAATATTTTATTAATATCTAAAAGAGCATTTGATTAAACCATGTCGATATTTCTCTTCCTTTGTTAATAACTGCAGATCATGAACACGCCTCATGGCCCTTTATATTTTCAAAGAGCTAGGAAATTTATTATTTCTTTAGTTTTCATATTACTAATGGGAAGTAAGTATTATTATTTTCATTACATTATAAAAATCTGAGATTTTAAGAAGTTATTGACTTATCAAACTCATAGCTAATTATGTACATTAAGTTATTTTTGTTTCTTTCTCCGCTGTGTGTCTGCCTAGCTGGAGGAAAAGTTTCTATGCTAGTTCTTCCCACTCAGAGTACCAGTGTCTCACCTTTTTATTGCTAAGTCATCTGTTTTCTTGGATACAAAAGAGTACCTGGGAAGCTTTTTTGTTAAACAGAAATACATACATATTTTTCAATGTGATTATCAATTTATCCAAATATTTATTCTACTTCAAATGGCATTCCGAGCCAAACTCTTAACTAAATTCTACAACAATCTTATGATATTGTTATGCTCCTTCTTCAAATAAGATTTCTGGGGCTTAAATTCAGGTAACTTGCTTATTATCTTACAGTTTATTAACAGAGTCAGAACTCAAACTTTGGGTTCTCTAATCACAGGGCCTGAGTCCTTAATATCTCCTGCTGCATTAACAGAGTAATAACTCAAACTTTGGTTTCCACAGGGTCTAAGTCCTTAATATCTCCTGTTGTTGTTTATCTTTTTAGCCTCCTGTTTGATAAATTTGGTCAAGTAGTTTAACAATTTGTGTTCATTATCTCTTCTTGTTAAATGAGCATAGTGTTCGCCAACTGGCTTATTCAAGGGAAAGGTAGTTCTAATGACCATTTGTAAATGATAAACAAACAAAAATAAACTATGAACAAAATTTGTAACTTCAATCACTATGGTAGTAAAAAATGTTCTTATTAAAATGGAAATGCACTTACTAGTTCAAAATATTTTTCAGCAAAGGCCAGAATAACTCTAGTAGATGACGACTACTGCTTGCAGCATTGCCAAACATTGATAGGCAGTTGACCTTGAAATCCTTTAATGACTTGAATATTAAGTTTTTCTCTTTTCTCAACGTAGCTGTCAGCAATTCAGTGTAACTTCGTTTCTGTCCTAATAATTGATTTAGCATACTTAAAAAGACGATGCATTCATACCTAAATATTGATAGTGCTTCAGTGTAACTTTCAAGGAGATAAAATATATTCAACTTATCTAAAATCTAAATATATTTATCGTAGTGAAAATCTATTCCTTCATTCTTTTACTTCTGCATGCTACTATTATATAAAATATTTTATAGGCTTTTTAAAACTTATATATAGCCAACATTAGAAATATAGGGAGAAGATGAGTTCTGTGTGTAGTTAAGTGACTAATTCGAAGTCATATATTTAAGGCAAAAGAAACACAGGTCTCATAAATTCCTATTCATCTACTCTTTCAGATTCAGCTTTCCAGGTCTTAAATATATATGTAGTCTTTTATTTTACCTTTAAGGGTCATAGCATTTTACTTTCTCAAGATCTACTAAAAATGGCTTCATTCAAAGGTGAATATAATACTATTTTTACTATTTTCATTGAGGATTTCAACAATGCAGCAGTCATAAACACAGAACATCAACGTGGTGCTTTAGATGCTTTTCCCTCTCCTCTCAGGTGTTAGTACCATGCTCCTCGTGTTTAAAGGATACAAAGGGCCAGACTTTATCCCCATGTCCACACAGCCACAGCAGCATTTGTCATAGCTCCCATCGAAATGTCCTATCAGGGAAGGCATTGGCAGGGTGTTAAAATATAGCAGCGTATGTCAAGAGTTTTATCATTTATAATGACATATGATAGATCTTTATGGCACATTTATAACAGTCAGGTTATTTTTGACAACATACTTGAAAAGTGAGTTTCTATCCTTAAACTCATATAAAAGGTATCAGCAAAGTCTCTGATCTCTGGCATATAGAGTATGAATTTTTAAACAGTAACTTTCCATGGAAAACAACATTCAGGCAAAGAGGGGATGCAGTTCCTGGTAGGAAAGATTCTAGCAAGATGATCACTAGTGAACTGGAATTTCATTCCTTTTATAGAGTTTGTTCCATAACGAAATTGGAAGTTGTCTCTTTAGGTTCCACTTTGCCATAAACCTCTGACAAAACAGAGACACCATGGATCCTAGGCCTCCAGTTGCAATAATCAGGCTTCTAATTCCTTAACTCACTCGGCTGACCACTTGCCAGCCTCAGCTGCTCTGCACCCTTGCCCCTTCCCATGCACATACCGTGCATCAATGCTATAAACTGTCTGGCTAGTGAATAACTCTGGCCCTAGAAACCCAGCAAATTTCACTGCCATTCCTGGAGTTTCAATTACAACCTCTCCAATGATGTCTGAATTCTACTGATAGAAAGGAAGCCTCTCAATTATATTCCTTCTTTGGAAACTCTTCCTCAGTACTAGAGCCGTCATTATTGTTCTCTTAACACAGATATGTTGTAGGTGGAGGTAAATAATTCTTGGTAGACTATCCCTATTCAATTTGCTGCTTGGTTTCTGTCTCCTTTTTGGATCTTAATGCAATAAATAAATAATAACTGATAGAATTTATTAACTTTTTTCATATTCAAGAACTCTGTTAAATGCGTTATCCAAATTATCTCTACTACTACTATATCCATATTGATATATATAGCCAGAAAGGAAACTGGAGAATTTCAGCTTTTTACCAAAGTGATGGATGTGGGGTTGTAGAATGGACAACAAAGCTGAGTGACCATGCTCATAATATTATGCACACATATCAACTGCAAGAAATGTTATGGAACTGACTTTTTTGAAGTCACAATATTATGTTTCTCTGTTGTTTTTATACCTATAGTCATCACTTAGCATTGGTGTTCATGTTTAACATGTAAAAAGAGACCTACACCAGAAATCTTTTTATTTATTTATTTTTTATTATACTTTAAGTTCTGGGCTACATGTGCAGAGCGTGCAGTTTCGTTACATAGGTATACATATGGCATGGTGATTTGCTACACCCAACAACCCGTCACCTACATTAAGTATTTCTCCTAATGCGGTCCCTCCCCTAGCCCTGCAACCCCTGACAGGCCCCAGTTGTTTCCCTCCCTATGTCCATGTGATCTTTAAAGGAATTCTACAATATGAAAAAATAAACTAGCAATATATACATTTAACTTTTTCTATTCTTGAGGCTACAAATAGTAATAATTATTATTATTTTCTTCATTAGTTGTGAATTGACTAGACTGTGAAAATATTCATGCAATAATATATATTTTCTAGAGTGAACTTTGTATGAAATGTACAAATCTGTGATTCAGAAATGCCCTAATGAAAGCTCTGAAATGTCCTAATACAAACATGACAGCATATTTTTATATTTACTGTTGTCACAGTTTGATAAGAGTATTTACTTTATCAGATGAATGGCCTCTGACACTACTTTTGACTAATTTTATTAGTCATAAGATATCCACTTTTTGTTAGACATAGCACATATCCAAACCATTAAAAGAGATAAACAGAGAATAAAACAAAACAAAGCAAATAAAATCCCAAGTCTATCATTTTGGGAGAAGGTAGGAAAATAAAAATTAAACATCAAATGGAAGGATTTAGAAAGAGCATACAAATATTGCAAAGACAAATTGAAAAGATGAGTTAAAATCATACTTATTCCATCATGTGAGGTTAATTCCTCTCCTGTGCTTATCTTTATGTGTGACTCTGTCAAACAGTATATCTCCTTTAATTTACAAATTTTAATTAGCAAAATGGATCTATTTATAGTCAATTTAAAATGATTTTAACTTATCTTTTCAAGTTATCTTGGGTAAAAGAAAAGAGCTGTGGTTGGGTAATAGGGGCGTGTGAGTAGGTTCCTAGAGGAAACATCCAACTGTTCTAATAAAGAGATAAAGGAGGGGTACATCTGTCTACATCACAGCTCAGCAGTTAGCCCATGAGAATCTCTGCCTTTTATCTGTATTTCTTACACAGAAGATTTGAGCTGAAATGAGTGTCACTAATGGATGGATAATTAAAGCCAGACACATTTTGAATACACCATGGGTATTTGTTTGCTATTTATCAGTGCTTTTTTTTTTTTTCTTATCTATTTTATGTCATAAGTTCCACTTGCTTTACCTAAGTCTAGAATGTCTCATAAGATAATTTGCTTCTAATTTTCTTCTATATTTTAGGCATAATTCAAAATCCTTGAATGCTAAAACAAATGCATGTTAAATCAATATAAAAGTAATGTTTCACCAAAAAAGAGAAACAAATCATAAACTTCTATTCACTTAAAAACATAACTGTAAATATTAATATATAAAATCAAAGTTACAGAATTATAACGAGCTGCCAACAATTTTATAATCATAGGGAAAGATTTTTTAAAACTTTGTGTGTATTTGACAAACAGAATAAATAAAATCAATGTAAGGATATAGAAAGTTAAATAGAAAAATTTGCAACTTTTATCTAAGGGACATATGTAGAATTTTATCTTAAATTATGGAAATATTATACTTCTTCACATATATAACATTGATAAACATAAATCATGTAAAAACTCTCAAAGCAAGTCTCAACAAAAACAACATAACTGATAACATACAGTCCAAATTCTCTCACACTGCACAGTTACATTTAAAATAAATTCTAATAATGATTTTAGAAAGAAAACATTTGGAAATATAAAACATATCACCTTTCAAGATCTCATAATTCAAACAAAACATCAAATAGAAAAGTTTTATGAAAAATTATATGTTCTTAAGTGGAAACCTAAAGGTAAAGGTAAAGAAATAAGATCTAGACTAAAAGAAAATATTTAAATAGTAATAGCTTATAGCTAGCCAGTCAAATACTAATCTGATCAGAATATTTCCTGCCAAACATAAACAATTTACCAAAATATCAATACAGAAGTCATCCATTATCATAATGGATCAAGCCAGTCACCAAAACACTATGCAGTCACAACACTGATCAAGCATGCCTCTACCCTGTCTGATGCGTTCTATTGTTTTCCTTTACTTGTGACAACTCTATCCCTGCTACATTCCTTATGCCCCCCTGAATTAAAAAAAAGAAAAGAAAAAAAAGATTAAAATGATAAATCCTTTGCCTCCTCACAGCATGCAATGGAATACATTCTCCAACTTTCTGGACCTTCCTGAAAAGCAACTAAGACATTTCCAAGTTTATTAAACACCAAGACAACATGGTTTCATTTAACACTTTCCTTTGCTTCAGCAAATTATAAACTTGACATTGACTACAGATGTGTTCTCAATGGTCTTTAAAGACCAAAAGCAAAAATTATGGAGTTCCAAAGACCTGGCCAAAAACTTTACTGCCACAGAGCAGCACACTAATTTTTGGAGTGGTGTGAAAATCAGGAACCCGTTGAACCTCCGCCTGCTTGACACAATTCTTCCATAGCTATAAAATAGGTTTTTCCCTTTCTGCATAAAATAGGATCCTGGAAGAGAAAAATAAAAATAGAGAGAAAGTAATTTGATTACCTATAGGCAAGAAATTTTCTGTAATTTAAACAGATTTTAGACCTGAGCCCAAACAAGTTCAAAAAGGAGAAAAAGGAAAATGTAAATTACATTAAGGAAATTTGTGGTGAATTCCAAACATCATATCTAAAATTTTCAGAGAGAAAGAACGATGACCTACAAAGACACAAACATGAGCTTGATACCACATTTTTCAAAAGCAATGTTGGATAAAAGTACAAATAGAGAAGTGTCAGGTTGTTTTTTAAAAAGTTTTAGGTTCTGGAATTGAATATTTAGCCAAACTGTCATTCAAATAGAAGGGCATGTTAAAAATATTTCCTACTATATTAAAAGTGTCAAAAATACTTCCCCACAATCACATTGAAAACATGACATGTTTAAGGAAGAGGACATTTAAACTCAGAACATGCCTATAGATATTTATCAAACAAAAATTATAACTATTGGTAAGTATTTTGTCATCTTTAAAAGAATAAAGTGAAAAAAAGGGGAAATATAGCTGTAGCAATTCAGAATTAAAGGAAATTTAATATTTAGATGAAGTCTATACAACAATGGAATTGTCGTGGGAGAACAAGAGACCTGAAGATGTGCTAAAGTTATTTCCTTATTAGGGAAGGGATATAGACATCGTTTAAAATATAATAAAAAGTTAATCAGAAACATTAAAAGCAGATCAAACTGAAATGTTACATTTAGTTCTAAAAAAGAGATCCAAATTGATAATTTTGAAAAATTAAATGGTTTAAACTCACCAGTTAAAAGATACCTCTGACAGTAAGGATACTGAATACTTTCCTGCAGTAATAACTAAATCCAATGGGTAAATCATTTTGTATCTCAGAATGCAAAGACAGGTTACGGTAATAAGTTATTTAAAGACAAGAATCTCTCTTGGGGAACGAGAGACTAATATTCACCTTCCTTCCTGTAGACTGCACCAAATGCCAAATCTAGGTGTAGATGGACAGAGGACTAGGTCTGCCGTATACAGAAAACCTTTGATGAAGTAAGGAAAAAACAAGGAGCTTTTATTAGCTGCACTGATATTCTTCCGTGTATCTCTGGAAGCCCCATCGGTAGAGACAGTCCCCCTACCTGCCAATAGTTCCCCAAAAGTCTTTGGCAAAATGCAGAGCAGCATGGAATACTTGTGGCTGGTCTGTAAAGAGAGGTACTCAGGTTTGTATTGTTTAGGAGACAAATTGTAAGAGACATTAACAGATGTAGACATTAACAGAAAATAAATCTAAAGAATGAATTTATAATTTACTTAAAGTTATGCTATGAACATTAAGCCCAGTGTCTACAAGCAAAGCTATGATTTAGGGAATTACAGAGTTGAAGATTTCAATGGTTTTTTTGAGAACAAAATGTTTTACAAACAGACTGTAGAAACGTCACTAGAATGTGGCAGTTGCTGAATAAAATATTTGAATTTCAGAAGCTTGGATACTGAAAGGAGGCCTTTACCAACTGATTTTTGGAAATATCAATCTTCACTGGATATTAAACTCTCATTACTGAACTCTGTACCAGTGAGAAAACTGTGCCGATGAGGTGCTGCCATTAATCACTTAAATTAATTTCAAACCGTTAGTTAATTATTACCACGGCTATAGAAAAATCAGTCTTTTCTTAGGAGTGTAGAAATGTTTTTCCTAAATTCCTTAATCAAAATTCTCACTGAGAGTAGGGGCAAGAAATACTGAAAAAATATCATTTGGAGGACATACAAAGCCAGAGTAGAACTAAAACTAAAGCTACAACCCAGCCTTAACTGGCACAAATCCTGATTTAGTGGAAATTGTCAAGCCCTTACTCTAGATATCTCTGAAAAAAAAAATGCCTTCATTGAAGAAAAAGTACTATTTATGTAGTGACTATATTAATATCAAATAAAATATAGACTCCAGATTATAAAATATAAAGGATATGGACTCTAACTTTAAATTGAAGCAAATTTAAATAATTTTATTAATAACCCTACATAATAAAATTTATAATTTATGTGTACTTAACATATAATCTTAATTAATAACAGTCAAGAAAAGAGAAAATCAAGGAGAATAAATGTTATATGAAAACACAGTTAAAAGTTTTAACCTGAAGAAATGATCCAGAAATCTTCATGTAAGAAATTGAGAATACATGTTTGTAGTACACAGGGAAAGTTGCAAAATAAAATATAAATTTAAGAACTGATTTATACAAAATAAAATTTAAGTTGCATTATTAAAGAATTATAACATATCTAAAACTTACGAGATGCCACAAAATCATACTTCAAGAGCAATTTCTAGCCTTAGATTATTGTATTACAAAAAAATTATGAAAATAATAATTTAAGTACTCCTTTTTAGAGATAAGAAAATGTACAACAAAGAAATTCCATATATTCTAGAATAAGAGATAATTAGTTTGACAGAAGATAATGAAATAAAAAACAAATGTCAATGGAGAATATCAGGAAAACAAAATGTCGGTTATTTGAAAATATTAACAAAATAGACAAACATTTGGAAATACTGATGGAGAGTCAAGAAAAGACAAAAGATACAAATAAACAATGTTATGAATGAAATGAGAACATAATTACAAAATTACAGTTAAAGTAGAAGATACAAAGTTAAGAGACTATTATGAATAACTACATTAACAAATTGAAAACCAAAACACGAAATATTATGTTTCTGTGTAAGGTATTACATACACACACACACACACACACACACACACGCATATATATACACATATATGCACACATACACATATTTAACCAGAACTGACTTCAGAAAATATTTAAAAACAGTAATACAGTTACTAAAATAAATTAAAGCATTGATTAAATATCTTATCCTTCAAATTTGAAAGACTGAAATAATCTTATAATTTCCATAAAGTTAAAATTAAATCTCTATTTTCTTCATTCTTGACAAATGATAAAGAATACGTATTTCATTCCAAAAGAACAGCATAATCATGTTAGCGAATGCAGGAAAATGCATTGTTAAAACAGAAATTCTCTAGGTGGGCGATAATATTTGTAAGTGTAGATGCAAAATCCTAGACAAAATATGAGCAAATCAAATCCAATAGGCTGGCACTTCCTTGTGCCAGCCACTGTGCTGTGGTCTGCAGGTGCAGAGGTGAGCCCTACCTGCTGGCAGAGGGTGGTACCTGTATTATTAATTCATGCACATTTAACTTACTTAGGACCAAAGGGTAAGTGCCGAGATGGCAGAACTGGCAATAGCAAATCAAACCAAGTCTATGAAAGACATATATCAAAATGAAATTTATGTTAGGGATACAAGAGTGGTTTGATATTTAAAAATTTATAAATGGAATTCATAACCTTACCAAAGAGAAAACCGATATGATATGTTAGTTTCATGTGTTTGATATGGATGCAACAGAAAACAGATGCCACATACACAATTGTATAATTTGAAGAGGTGTACTTAAAAAGAAGTAAAAACAAAGATGAGTGGGCTATATGGAAATAAGAAGGGGTAGGGAAAGAACTCAGAGCTAACAGAATCAAATACATTTTACAATAGTATCAGATAACACTAATATCTGGGACTAAATGTAAATAAATAAAACTAAATGTGTGTTAATACAGCTCTTTAAAAAGAGGTAACAACCCTGAGTTTTTACTCAAACCTTGATAAGATTATTTTTCAGTTTATATGCAAAACAGCCATCAGGAACTAAAAACCTCTAATGAATAGACTATAACATATGCTAGAAGGTAGATTGGCTGGCAAGATATACAGAAATTATGAATCGAGAACAATAAAGACATGTGGTACCATCCCAAGGACAATGTGCCTAACTCGAGTTTCATGAAAATGCTCACCAAAAGACATCAACTGTATAGGAAAATTGGTCTAAATAACTAGGTCATTTTGGCTTATGATTGTCAGATTTTGCCAGCTACCCAGTAATATGTAATGGGCTAATGAAGAAGAAGGTAATGGCTGCGCGATGGAGGTTATCCAGCACGGCCACCAGAAAATAGACTTAACCTCATCAAGGCTGATCTGGCTCATGATCTGGCTCAGACCCCTGCTGAGCTCCCATCTGGAAAACAGTGGTAACAATTGTTGAGCTCTCCAAATGGCAGTATTCCTAAAGGAATAGCCAAGCACCTGGTGCTATGTGGATCATCATGGATCCTTTACAACAGGAGCAGGGATTTTCTTCTTCAATGGAATACATGCTTAGTCTTTATATTCATTGTTTTTGTTTGCACCACCTTTGAAAATAAAAATATATTACATGAAAAATACATTACATACCCTTATGATATTCCACACAGCACTGCTTCTAACTAGAAACTCATTTCACAGCAAAAGTGGCAAGGAATGTTCTCACACTTATGCGATGCCCTGGTCTTATTATGTATTATGTCATCCTGAAGCATCTGTTCTGACTAAAGGTGGGATGGCTTATTCCAAATTTGATTATGGTACTAGCTATGTGACAACACCTTGTGGGGTTGAGGTGCTTTCGTACACGTTGTTAGGAAAGCCCATATGTGGCTAGAATTCATGTGTCCAGAAAGCAAGAAGTGACATGAGAGTGGCTTTCTTACTATTTACCCTAATACACTTTAAAATTTTGGCTTTTAGGTGTATATCTCAGTGTTCAAAGAAATACAGTGTTCAGATATAACAAATTTCCATTCTATCAGAAGCTGAGATTTTCCTCATGCTACTGTAGCTCTTTGTGTGCCAACCAACCAGAGAAATTATTGCTGGCTGGGTTGACTAATCCAATTTATCTAGGGAAAACAGAATACTACCACCCAGTGTGGGCAGGGAGGAGTTCATCTGAAAGCAGAGAATTATCTGTGAGTATTCCTACATCTAATGATGAAAGTTAATGTAAACGTATAGCAACTCAATACAGGGGGGCCTACTAGTTAATTGCACAGAAGATTAATTGTTTATACACCTGGGTACAGGTTACAGTCTGTCAGGCAAATAAATAAAATGCCTTTTATTTCTTTCCATATCCTGATTACTCTGACTAGGACTTCCAGTGCTATGTTGAATAGGAGTGGTGAAAGTGGGCATCTTTGTTTTGCTCCAATTCTCAGGGGAAATGCTTTCAGCCTTTGCCCATTCAGTATGAGGTTAGTTGTGGGTTTGTTATAGATGTCTCATTATTTTTGGATATGTTCCTCCAAGAGACTTGATAGAAGAGAAGGAATTATTATTTTCCAGAGACAACTGCAGGCAAGAATTTGATCAGATAGCATAAATGAAATTCAAATTATTTTACAGATGAGCTACTGACTTCTCTGCTTTTGCAGACTGAAAATGTTGGTGAAGAAATGTTCTTGAGCAAGTTATAATTTTAGATGAGCTCTTGAGAACCATTCGATCTGGTGATGCATAGGGATACTTCACTAATCTTTACTCCCCAGTCATTTGAATAATCACTTAAGCTTCTAATTTCCTGTATTAAAGGAAATGTTGATATCTACATCTGGTTATTTAAATATCTGGAGTGACTTCTGATTTTCTTATATAACACACATTAATAGAAACCCCTATTACTATATGCACAATTAAAATAGCATTAACTATGCTATTTTATGTGCAACAAATCCCACAGAAATACAAGGTTCCTAGGAGATTACTGCAGACATATCAGTGTGCACAAACTAAAAAAATTAGAGAAAATGGATAAATTCCTGGAAAAACACAACCTTCCAAGATTGAACTAGGAATAAACAAAAATTCTGAATAGACCAGTAATAAATAATAAAATTAAATCTACAATAAAAACCTTCTAACTAAAAAAGTCCTGGACCAAAGGGGTTCACAGCTGAATTCTACCAGATGTACAAAGAAGAGGTGATACCAATCCTACCTAAAATATTCCCCAAAATTAAAGAGACTTCTCCCTAAATCATTTTATGAAATCAGTTTCATAGTGATACCAAAGTTGAGCAAAGACACAACAAAAAATATGACTACAGTGCAATATCCTGAAGAACAGAGATGTAAAATCCTCTAAAAATTACTAACAAACTGAATCCACCAGCATATCAGAAAGTTAATTCACCACAGTCAAGTAGGCTTTATTTTTGGGATGCAAGGATGGTTTAACATATGCAAGTCATAAATGTAATTCACCACATAAACAGAACTAAAAACAACCATATAATCATCTCAATAGGTGCTAAAATTATTTGATAATATTTAACATTTTTCATGACAAAAACCCTCAACAAACTAGACATTGAAAGAACATACCTCAAAATAATAAGAAATGTCTGTAACAGCCCTCAGCCAACATCATCCTGCATGAGCAAAAGCTGGAAGTAGTCCCCCAGAGAACTGGAACAAGGAAAGGAGGCCCACTCTCACCACTCTTACTCAATATAGTATAGAAGTCCTAGCCAGAGTAATCAGGCAAGAGAAAGAAATAAAAGGCATCCAAATAGGAAAGTAGAAGTCAAAGTATTTCTCTTCTCTAATAATATGATTTGATACTTAGAAAACCCTACTCTACCAAAAGTCACCTAGACTTGATAAACAGCTTCAGAAAATGTTTAGCAGAGAAAATCAACATACAAAAATCAGCAGCATTTCTATTCATGAATAAAGTTCAAGCTGAGAACCAAATCAAGAATCCAATTCCATTTAAAACAGCCACATACAAAAAAATAAAATGCCTAGGAATACATCTAACTGAGGAAGTAAAAGACTCCGAGGAAAACTACAAAACACTACTGAAATAAATCAGAGGTGACAAACAAATGGAAAAGACTTCCATGCTCATGGATTGAAATAATTAATATAATTAAAATGTCCATATCACCCAAAGCAATCTACAAATTATCTGCTATTCCTATCAGATTACTAACATCATTTCTCTCAGAATTTTTTTAAAAAAAACTATTCTAAAATTTATGTAAAACAAAGCATAACAAAACAGACAAACAAAAAACTCCAAATAGCCAAGGCAACCCTAAGCAAAAAGAATATAGCTGGAGGTATCACATTACCCAGCTTCAAACTATACTCCAAGTAAACAGTAATCAAAACAGCATGGGACTGATACAAAAAAAAAAATACATATATATAGGCCAATGGAACAGAATAGAGAACCCTGAAGTAAAGCTGCACACTTAACAACCAACTGATCTTTGACAAAGTCAACAAAAATAAATAATGAGTAAAGAGTAACTTATTTGACAAGTGGTGCTGGGAAAACATGCTAGCCATGTGCAGAAGAAAGAATTTGGACTTCTACACTCATCATACCAAAAGCTAATTCAAGATGGATTAAAGACTTAAATATAAGACCCCAAATTCTAAAAATCCTGGAAGCAACCCTAGAAAATAAATACCCTTCTAGACATTGGCCTAGGAAAGAATTTATGACTAAGTTCTCAAAAGCAAATGGAACAAAAAAAATTACAAATGGGACCCAATTAAATTAAAGAATTTATCCACAGGGAAAGAAACTATCAACAGAGTGAACAGACTATACAAAATGGTGCATAATATTTGTACACTATGGATCCAACAAAGTACTAATATTCAGAATATATAAGGAACTTCTACAAATAACCCCATTAAAAGTGGGCAAAAAACATTAACAGACACATCTCAGAAGAAGATGTATAAACAGCCAAGGAATATATTTTTAAAATACTCAAGATAGCTAATCATTAGAGAAATGCAAATCAAAACCACAGTGAGAAAGCATCTTACACCAGTAAGTATGTCTGTTATTAAAAAGTCAGAAAATAACAGGTGTTGGCAACATCTCGGAGAAAAGGGAAGGCATGCACACTCTTGGTGGAATACAAATTAACTCAGGCCCTGAGGAAAGCAGTTAGCATATTTCTCAAAATAAGAAAAATAGAATTACCGTTTGATCCAGCAATCGCATTGCTGGGCATATTCCCAAAGGAAGATAAACCAATCAAATAAAAGGACACATGCACTCATATGTTTATTGCAGTACTATTCACAATAGCAAAGACGTGGAATTAAGCCAGGTGCTCATCAATGACGAATTCTATAAAGAAAATGTAGTAAATATACACCATGGAATACTACACAGCCATAAAAGGAGCAAAATCACATCCTTTGTAGCAACATGAATGCAGCTGGAGGACATTATACTAAATGGATTAACACAGCAACAGAAAACCAAATACCACATATTCTCAGTGGTAAGTAGGAGTTAAACATTAGGTACACAAGGACTCAAAGATGGGAACAATAAACACTGAGGATTTCAAAAGCGGGGAGGAAGTCGGGTGAGGGGGGAAGTCTTGAAAAACTATCAGATACAATGTCCACTACTTGGGTGACAGGATCGTTAGAAGGCCAAACCTCAACATCACATGATATATTCTTGTAACAAACCTGCAAATGTACCCCTGAGTCTAAAATTAAAAAAAAAATAAAATGACATTAAGAATTACATCAATGATTAGATTATACCTTTATACTACTAGACTATGTCTTGCCTTGTCTTTCTATTACTATATACATTCTTTCAAATGTATATAGTAATTTACATTTGTATAAATGTATACAGCATCTTTCAAACTAGAAATTAAAGCTAGATTGCGTATTACAAATATGTGAATATGTTTTTACAGAATAGAATGTACTCTAAATCATTTGATAATTCTGCTAGTAATGAAACTTGTTTAGGTATGTTTGCATTATATAGATAGATGGATGAATAGAGAGAGAGATAGCGAGATAGATGATAGATAGATAGATATATTTGATATATTTAAACCACAAAAGGTGAGACATTCTATAAACTATGAAAAACTAAGACTAAGATTAATTAAGGAAATAATTTTACACTGTTAATAACAGGTAACCCTGCTCACTAACCAACAAATAGGTTTCTGTTACAGGGATATATCAGTGGTAGAAAAATCCATTCCCCTACCCCCTTAAAAAACGGTAAAATTCTGCGAATGAATAGAGTAGTGTCAATTTGGTAACTCTTTGAAGGCTGTTTTAGGAGAATCAGAATTATGCAGATTCTGTAATGAAAGCCTACAGTCACTTTCTGGCTTCATTTAAAATTATTCCACTGAAATTATTACCTTTGCAGTTAATGTGGCTGAAAATTAAAGACTGTAACTCAGCTAATCCAAAATCCACTGTATAGGAAGCATCTTGTCAGATCAAAATTGTAAGCAGAGCTCACTTTCAAATGAGCTTTCCTCATTAATCTAAGTAAAACTGATGGGGTGGTTTAGAGCTGAAGAACTGACAGAGTATTTCACCTGTGTTAGAAATTCAGCGTGGTGCCATAGCCCGTTCGAAAGAAGAGATACTTCAATTGACTAGCACTTAGGCTCATAGTTTAAGCCCCAATCATCTCTGTATTAGTTATTTTGCACACCACATAAACTCTTGTGCTCACTACTAACAAAATACAATGTGTGCTGGTTTTCCTCAGAGCTCCAGCACATTTCAGATCCCTTAGCAAAAATTTGTCCAAATGAGGTATATGTCATTTGAATTTCTGAGGCCGGTTTAAATTTGTTTCTTATAAGAATAAAAACTTTATCTTTAAAAGCTCAAATGGTAACAACACCTGCTAGTGTTAAATATTTACTTGTATGTGAAAATTATAATGCAAGAAGTTCTGAAAGGTTTTATTATTTCAAGTTTTACATTCATGTTAGGCTCTTCTGTTTATAAAAATAATGCAAGTTTCTCTTGATCATACAGATTTTCTTACATGTGAATTGCCTAGTTTTAAGAGATTAGTTTACACAAAACAGTAGGTTAATATTTTTAATCCACAATTCTAATACAGCCTTCATACTTCCTACAAAATGAAATTAATAAAGTGCAAACTATTTAAAGCGTGTCAATGGCTTGCAGCGTTGACTGAAAGGTTTTTTGATTGTCAAACATAGCTCTTCAGATGTACCTCAACTTCATTGTCTAGTTTGTTTTTCTACCATTTCCCATACTTGAGTGCTATTAAGGACTTGATTCCTTGTAGTTTATTCACATGTCTGCTGTTTTATTCGCAATTATGGGAAGCAGAAAATATTGAGAAGAAAGAGAAAAAGAAACTAAAGTCAAGACTGATATATAGTAATGTGTGTATACATATGTATGTGTATGTATATTTGAATATATAATAGGTAATATATCAAGTAATATAAAGTATGTTTATATTACCTGGTAAATTATATACTGATATAATTATACATTTATATACATATATAAAATTATATTTATATATCACATTACATAAAGTATGTTTGTATATTAAGACAAACATATACATGTATATCTACTAAATATTTGAATACTAAATATTTGAAGAATATTTCTTAAGCATTTTATTATTTATTCCTAACTCAATTCTCTTGTGATCATGTAAAATACTTTATATTATATCAGTCCTTTTAGGATTTATTGAGATTCTCTCCTGTAAATTGTCTCATGGGTGCTTGAAAAGAATGTACTCATCTCTGGTTGGACGGAGTGTTTCATAGACATCAGTTGAAGTTGAGTGTTTTTCAAGTCTCCTATACACTTGCTAATTTTCTATCTGGTTATTCTGTAAATTATTGACATTAGCGTATTGAAATCTCTAAGTAGAATTGTGAAATTGTCTAAGTATCTTTTCAATTTTGAGTTTTAATTTCATATATTTTACAGCTCTGTTATTTGATGCTTGTGTATTTATAATTTGTTTGCCTAATATATTTATTCTTTTATCACTAGAAATGCTCTCTTGTTTCTGGTAATATTTTTGTCCTACAGTCTATTTTGCTTTGTGTTATTTTAGCTCTCCAGAGCCAAGATTCTTGTTTGCATGGTGTATTTTCATCTTTTTTTCCTTTTTTTACTTTTAGCCTATTTGTAACTCTGAATTTTTGCATCAGGTACACAGTATGTAGTGTGTTGTGGTGTGTTAGGATTCTCCAGAGAAGATAATCAACTGTATAGATGACAGATACATACACAGATAAATAGATAGACATTTATTTTGTGAATTGGCTTAAATAATTATGGTGGGTGAGAAATGCTACAAACTGCAGTCTGCAGGCTGGAGAACCAAGAAAGCAGGTAGTATAATGCAGCTTGAGTCCCAAAGCATGAGAACCAGGAGAATAGAGTCTAAGGGCAAGAGAAAATGGATGTCCTTGTTCGAAAAGAGAATGAACTTGCTCTTCCTTGACATTTTTGTTGCTTTCATGCCCTCAACAAAGCTGATGATGCTGCCCACGTTGGTGAGGGCCTATCTTCTTTACTCAGGCTGCCCATTCAAATACTAATCTCTTCTGGAAATGTCCTGACAAACAAACCCAAACATGATATTTTACCAGCCATCTGGACATCCCTTAGCCCGGTCAAGTTGGCACATACAATTGACCATCACAAGTGAAAACTTAATTTTTCATCCCGTCATAGACAATACGTGAAAGGAAATGAATAGGGAGGAAACTAATGTATGGGCAATCCTTAATTCTCATGGAAGCCTAGAAAAAAAGCGGAACCTAGCAACAAAGTGAAGAAGAAAGATACAAAGCCCCAAGAAGCATGTCAAAAGTCTAGGAAATAGTGAGAAACACCAGGCTAGGGAAATACTTTGTATCAAAAATAATGGCAACTAATCTAGTCTGTCACTGATGGACATTTGGGTTGATTTAGATTGCTTGGACACAGGAAGGGGAGCCTCACACACCAGGTCCTATTGTAGGGAGGGGGTAGGGGGAACGGATAGCATTAGGAGATATACTTAATGCAAATGATGAGTTAATGGGTGCAGCACACCAACATGGCACATGTATATATATGTAACAAACCTGCACGTTGTGCACATGTACCCTAGAACTTGAAGTATAGTGAAAAAAAAACATAATAATAATAATAATGGCAACTACATTTTAGAGCTTACATTAAATGTGAAGTTGTTCTTTGATAGCATAAGATTACATTCCAATTATACCCATACATATTAATAAAGCTATTCTACACAATTATATCTTGGAGGTCTTATTAAAAACAGAATCACATGAATGTGTAACAAAAGTAGCTGGTGAGAGAAAATATATGGACCAAGACCCCAGAATAACAAAATAACAGGTAAAAAAGGAGGAGTAGCCATAGCCTTGCCTGCTTTAGGAGAAAGTTTAATTGAAAACTTACCTCCCATTTATTCCCACAAAACATGTCTTTGGTTACCTAAACTCTTCATAGATTATAAAGTAGTGATTCAGGATGACTTCTTAGTATATTCTAGGAAAGGCGCTAAAAAGGCCTGATGCTTGCCTAAGATTCAGTGAGCCCTAAGGGAGACACTGTACTAAAATACTTTCCCTCATTCTATGGAATGACTGTGTTTCTGATTAGACGTCATGTATTGATGATTCAATAGTTTGTCTTTTTTTGTTTTTGTTTTTGTTTTTTGGTGGGGGCACTATCCCAGGAAATCGAATATTTGCTTTCATATTACTCTAATTCTAGACGTTCTAAAATGCTACACATATGGTTTCAGGGGTTTAAAAATATGAATATTTTTCTTCAATGCTACATCTGGCCTTGGATCTTCAATGTTTAAGTAAAATTTGTTTGATTTAGCACATTTTCTATTGTTAAAATGACTATGTTTTCAATACAAATAATTTGACGGTATGACCAGGGAATTCTAAATTCTAGTATGGCAAAATTTAAACCTCCTGTTTTTACATACTTTCATTATAAAGACATACTCATGTTAAAGAATAATCTTTTTCTTCAGCTGTGGAAATGTTACATTGGAAATAATAAGGTTTAATTGGGCATAACATTATTTATTTTGACATGAAAACAAAGTTAAGGACAGAAAATAGAATAGTCAACAAAAACATTAAGTCAAATATCTAGTGCCGGAAGCTCTCTTGGTCCTTCAGAACATTGGCCTACAACAGATTGGCTAATTACACATAGCTGATAAAAAGCCCTTCTGTTATGAAATCATGAACTCAGTAATTTTTGCTTGTGTTTGTTTTTCTATTTGAAACGTGGAGCTTTGTTATAAAAACTGACACAATTTCCTTCAGCAACTGATTCATTCTCTGAGAGTCTGATAGGTGACATTTAGACCTTGAGAATAATTTCAGATTTATATATATATATGTGCTTGTATATTAGTTCATTAGTTTAATTAATAGTTCAAAAGCTTAAACATGTTTCACAAATTCTTCACATATTTTTATCTGTTATCGTCTCAGGAACTAAATTCCTTCACTGAGCAAAAGAAATTTTTTTTTTAATTATGGTGATAATAATGTCAGCCTTTAAATATTTTCATGAATTCTTTATTTTACTTGCCAGAAAACTCTCCATGAAATGTGTATTTCTAAATTGCCAGCATTTCTTTATCATAAACTGAATTCAGAATTTAAAAATCGGCTATTGCTATGAAATACTATATTCTATTTTTTTAGGGTTTGTGTTTCTAAGTGAGGAGGGCCATTAAAGGAGTTCAATTAATTAGCCCCTCTCAGAGGTCAACAGAAATAAAAGTAGAATAATTTGGTTAAATTAAATGTATTTTAATATTTGCAAGGCTCCTTTAGCACATTTTACTTGAGTTATTTCATAGTGCTTAGTGAGCATTTTCCCCATAGTGTTCCATTTAATTTTTACCATAATCCTGCAAGATATTTCCTAACGTTGCATTTTAGAGATGTGAAAAAATGAGAAATATTATGTAGCTTGCTTCAGGACTACAGGTCAGTATTCAATTTAGGTCTATATGGCTCTATATCATAAATGTGTGTATGTGTATATATGTTTATGCACATATTTATGTGTGTGTGTGTGTGTGTGTGTACTTGATGAATTTGCTATATGATCAAGGAGGATTTATATCTATCTCCTATCTGCTGTTATGGACAATTTTCCACATGTGCAATTTTTTAAAATAAGTATACTTTTTATATTGAAAACATTTTATTGACAAGTAAATATGGTATATATTCAAGGTATACAACATGACATATGTATACACTATGTAATTATTACCACAATCAGATTAACAAGAACACCCACCACCACCCATGCTTGTGCTGGCTTTGACAGTCCATGTACACTGCCACCCATGCTATACATTAGAGCTCTTGAATCTGTTCATATTATACCTTTGACCTTTGACCAACATACTCTATTTCCACCACATTGTATTATTAGTTATTTTTTAAGAACTGCCTTTGGGCAGTTCTTTGCCCAGAGCAATTTATTCAGCTTGATGTAGTATAAGTATCTCTTGGAGAACATCTCTAAGAGGATGGAGATGATTTATTGTCTAGGTCAACATCACAGTTTCCTCCATAAGCTAGTGCAGCAACACAGTAATCCTTTACTATTTGCATAGCCTGTAAAACTCACCTGTTAACATAAAGTTTATCTCAAACTACCCTTGAGTTTTAATTAGCAGTTAAGAAACAGTTTTGTTCTTCTTACAAAACTTCCTCATCAAAATTAGAGTAACATGTCTTTGGTTTATTTTAAGTGTTCACTTACAACCTTGGTTATCAACAAATGTTGATATATTCTCACAATCTTGTTCTGCTTTTCTTTATAAATATTCTGTATTTACTGTATCTGGTACTTTTTTTTGACGTCTTCACCAATGCTTCTTTATTTTATTTATTTATTTATTTATTTACTTTTTTTTTTTTTTTCCAAATCTGGATTACCAAGTATTTCCTCTTGGTAAAGCCATTCCTGTTTCTCCTGGTTCATGCTCATTTTAGTGCATTGTTTGATTGATTTTGTTTTGCCTTTTTTTTATTTGTGTCAACTTAGTGATTGATTTCCCTTCTTCATTAATTTATTCATGCAGCCACTAAACATTAATTTTATGTTAGGTGCAAAATATCCAAAACTGAAAAAAAAATCAACCCTTGACAGATTCATAGGAGAGGAGGAAGATATAGAAATGAAATAAAAAGCTTTAATACAATGTAATTGTGTTCTATTTGAGGTACTTATACATATGTTAAAAGAAAAAAATAAGACAAATTTAACAGAGTTTCAGCAAAGAATGATTCATGAATCAGGCAGCCTCCTGAAGCAAAATAGCTTCAGAAAAACTCCATGTTTGCCACGTGGTACAGTATTTATGTACAGAAAACTAAAAGCGAGGTACAGAAACCAATGTATTGGTTACAGCTGGTTGTTTGCCTTGTTAGAACATGGTTTGAACAGTTGGTGACCTGTGATTGGCTAAAACTCTGTGTTTGATACAAGAGTAGGTTGCAGTCTGTGTACACCTGCAGTTAGGTTACAGTTCACTGTGTACTACAAAGAAACCTGAAGACCAGACTTAATATACATAAGGAGGTAACTTTAGGCTTAACTTAACAGGTGGTAGAGAACCATAAACCGTAGAACATCTAATCCTACCTTGAGGATTCAGGAAGAACCTCATCAAGGAGAGGACACTTGCTGAGTTGTGAAATGTCTAGTTTTTTTTTTTTTTTTGTTATTGTTTGTTTGTTTGTTTGTTTGAGACAGTGTCTCACTTTGTCACCCAGGCTGGAGTGCAGTGGCACGATCTCAGCGCACTGCAATCTCTGCCTCCCGGATTCTCACCATTCTCCCTCCTCAGCCTCCCAAGTAACTAGGACTACAGGGGCCCACCACCACGCTTGGCTAATTTTTTTGAATTTTTAGTAGAGACGGGGTTTCACCATGTTAGCCAGGATGGTCTCGATCTCCTGACCTTGTGATCCACCCACCTCAGCCTCCCAAAGTGCTGGGATTATAGGCATGAACCACCACACTTGGCCAAAATGTCTAGTTTTTAAGCCAGGATATGGTAATACAGTGTATTTTAGGAAGAATAAAAATTTCCTCCAAATCTTGACTACAGTGAACAAGAGCATGGTGACCTCTGGAAAGTACTTGGTGAACGGAGAAGTTCATGTGCAAATGTGGCCACTGAGTAGTCTGGATGGGTGGATAGGGTCTGATGAGAATTCTACCCAGAGCTGCCCTCTGTTGTGTGCCCCCCAATTCCTCCTGAGGATAAAAGGTAAACCTTGTCAATTTAAATTTGCATTGTTTCAAAGTCCGGCCAATTTATTCATTAAAATTCTATTAGTTTTCTCAACTGCTCCCACATTTTTAGGTGAAGAAAACAGTCCAGAGATTGCCATACATTTTACAAATTTGTTTCACTACCTAAATAGTGAAATGTTATCTTTAGACACTGATGATAATGTCACAGAGAATCAAAAGTATCTCATTAATTTCAGTTTAATTATCTTGAATGAAGAGACAGGCTTCTATATAATTTGAAATTAATTATCCTACAATATTCATGCACATTTACATTGAAAGTTGAAACAGATCTATTACTGAGCAAGGAAAATTGCTAAAAGTTTAGGAGGGAGAATATTCAAGGTCAATACTTTTAGATCATTTTCTAGTTTCCAAAAGGATCAACTCTTAAAAGATATTTTAATATATTTTGCAGCATTTCCTATATATATACACACATACACTTATATATACATATATATAGTGTTTAGATGTCTCTTAATGTATTTATAACTAGTTTTCAGATATTTTAGCCACTACACAGACATTTCAATTTTTACAAAAATAAATGCAAATCTAGCAACTATTGATATAGAAAATTTATGGATATAGTCACTTTTACATCAATAAAACTCATCATGCTCCTCTAATTCATCTTCTTCTAACTCATCTCTGTCACTGTTGATCAATTCCAGGAGAGGAACATAGGGTTATTTATGTGAGTGAATGGTTCATAGATACAATAAAGGAAAGTAGGTAGTTTTGTAAATTATATATTTTTTTTAAAGAACCAGACAAAGGTCCATTAATTTATTTGTAACTGTGTGATATTTCATCTAAGCAATTTTTGGACCTTTTAGGTTAACAATTTTTTTTTTCTCTTTGGGCATGACAACATCAAGCGTTTTCACATTTCTTAAAGAATTAGTAACTGTTTTCAGGTATGAAAACAGCATCTGACTATTCCATGTGATCTGATGGAAGATGACATGATCTCTAGGCAGTCGTTGTCGTTTTCAATTCCAGGAAGGGCTGGCATGCTGCCCAAGATAAAAGCCAAAAATCCCGTAGTCTTATCCTTAAAGCTATGGGACAGAGCTTGACTGTTCCAATGTGGACTTTTCCTTTTAAGCAAACTTTCACCTGAGCTTGGTAGTACTCCTCCCTTTCCAGGGCACAACTTTTACGTTCTAGATTCTCTACAATTCTCTGTGTCTCTAATTGCCTCTTTCACTTGTGGTGTCTCCAGTTTCTGATTCCCTTTGCAGCTTGTCTGGATTTAGACTATGCATGAGCAGGAACAGCAGACTCACCCCATCTGGAGGGATTCAGGCACTTCACTTTTATTGTTGTACCTTCTGGAAACCTCACTATCTTTTGTATCTCATCCAGATTCCTGAAATCTTGTTGAATGCATTTGTAAATATTATTTTTCTGCTATTCATGGCTATTACAAGCCTACTTTATCAGGACAGCAAGAGTACTATGCTACCCTTGACACCTGCTCCTATCTCAGCTCAGAAACCACAGAAGACATGGCCACAAGCAAAATATCAAACTGACTGAAACTATTCATATTTTTCCTCTAAGTCTTAACCTTTTAATTAAATTACCACAAGCATTTTTAATTTTTTTTATTAAAGATCAAAGATCAATCTGAAAATAATAACATTTTACTTTTAATTTCTCATGTATGTTTAATTCAGAGTTACCTGCTTTACATAGTCCAAGTATGACAGAAATTTATGGATTTTTTTTCTGTTTTATTTACCTTCTAAGAAATTACTTTGTTTACCTCTAACCAAAGGAAGTATTAGGTCTCAACTTAATACACTTCATTTCCAGGCAGAGAGCTATTATCTTAAGCAGAGAAACATTCTGGGTCCCTATTTTTTTAATTATTTGAACTATATTCATTAGACATGATTTAAATAAATTCTATTCAGATAGAAGAGGATAGTGTAGGAGCCAGCATAAGTATTATATTTTAATATAGTTTAAAATATGGTGTCAGTTAATGTTACATACGTATAAACTAGTGATAATATTATGATAACTTGTTTTTTTTTTTTTTAAATAAGCTGCCAGCCCTGGAATCAGGATTCATCATCTTGTTTTGATATAATTAGATTTAATGAATAGTCTGTGCCATTCACCAGCTGCACACACCTAGGGGAGTCACTCAGCATTGTTGTGGTTTGTTTAATGATCCACAAAATGGATAAAATAGCAGTACTCAATTGACAAGGTTGCTCCAAGGACAAAATATTAGTAAACATATGCAAAGATCTCAGAAGAGTTCTTACCACTCAGCATGTGCCAAAGAAACCATCATCACCATCATCACCATCATCAACATCATCATCATCATCATCATCATTAGTGCCTACATGATTCCAATCAGTTAAGATTTTTTCATTGTAAGAAGATAGCATCTTTCTGAGTCTAGATCACTGCTCAGTTATTTGCTTTCTGAGTTTAATTAATATATAAAAGACCTAAGTAACTTAAGAGTCACAGCTTTATTTTTCTTTTACTGCTTTTCAAACAATGAGGATCATAAAGTAAATATTTCCAATTACAGCGGCTCTTGCCCAGAAGATATCAAAACTGACATCATATTTCTTCACAACAGGTCTAATAAACTGAAACTGATAAGGACCACAGACTTTCAGTGACCTCGGGATGTCAGACTCTTGCTGTGCTTAATGAAGGCACTTTCCTATCCAGTGAGCAATAGGACTTGTTTAAACCAACTGTGTACACACTGGATTCATTCTGTCTTATCCCAAGTGCTATTATTCAATGCTTAATTAGCCTAGCCATCATGAATTTCTCCTTTTTAGCACTTAAAAACTCCTAAATTTTCCCTGTAGTAATTACTCAATTAATTCATTATCTTTCTTGTTTTCTTAAAGCTTTCATTTTAAAAAAGTTTTACTCTTTGAAGACAAATTTTAAAAGTTGTCTATAGACCATTACTTTTTTTTTCTTTTTGATGGAGTGTTAAGCATGGTAAAGAAATTGCCTACCTTAGGGAATGGAATTTATAAGCAGTAAAGTATCAGGAATGATGCGGGCAACAACAAGGGGAAGTTTTAAATGGACTGAAATTTAGCAACCTGTGCCTCAGAGTATATTCTTAGTGGCTGGCTTTCCTTCTTTCTTTTTTCTTCCTTGCTTTCTTTCTTTTTTCTTTCTTTCGTTCTTTCTTTCTTTCTTTCATTCTTTCTTTCTTTCTTTCTTAATAGCAACATAAAGTAAAAAGTGTGCTATAATCAGTTGAATCTAAATCAGGGACAGGAACGAGGATTGCTAATGTAAAAATACATTTTGTGAAAATACTTCATAGGTAGAATATTCGCTGTTTTTAATAATTTGCCTAGTGTTAAAATTATTACCAATTAAATATTCAAACAATATTTACACAAACGAATAAACAAAAAATATGCCAATATGACAAATAAGATATTTCAAATTGTTTAAACCTAATGGCAGTGAAGCTCTTCATAAGTCCTGGTCTTCAGTTGTCATAAATATTAGATTATCTTAAATGTTTTAAATCTTTTAAATTTAGACACAAACACAATGATCATAACTAGCCTCCTGCCAAACCTAGCATTAATAACAAGGTCTATTAAACACACTCATTCTGAATGTCACCAATATGTTATTACCATGCTTTTCCCTTTTACTTTAATTGTTTAGCTTTGTTTATGTTCAGTTTCAATTTCAATCTCTACAATTTTGTAAATATCAGCATCCATTCAATTTATTTTGTTTGATCAGAAGTCTTATGGATTCTTTATGTCCTGAATTGAAATGACTCTGTTCTTTTAGATAATTTATGATCTGTCTAGATTTAGGGAAAATCACAAGCCTATGCTTTTAGGACAACTCAGTAATAAGCTATTTTTCTAAATCTCAATATCTAGTTAAAAGAATTATCCTTTTTAAACAGGTGTGAATTATCTAACTGCCTAAATATATAATTGCACTGGTTAATCTTATTTTCTTTCTTTATATTGAATGTTATATGTCTTTATTTTTAGTCTATTTAATGTGTATTAGCAGAATTATTACCCTGTATGAGGCAGATGGATAATGTGTCTTTAAAAACTTTTCTTATCCCACTGAAAGGATAACACTGACATGCTGATTACCGCTTCCTCTGCAAGCTGTCCCTTGAATGAGGAAATACTTTTCTCTAGTAGGGGACAGAAGTGTAAAGGAAAAATGAGGTGACGTTAATCTCTCCCAAAGTCACTGTGAGGGCTAAATAGGAACAGCACAGTCTTCTGTCACTGAAATTTTCCTTATGTTATCAGGGTATCCTAATTGAAGTGAAGATCTCATATCCATGGGTACCATGACTTGGATGACCTAACAAAAACTCTTGTTTCCTAAGCATTCAATCCAGAGCAAATCTCTGCTTCCTTGACCCCTCCCCGCAAATCACCTAACATAGGCCCAAGTAAGCTTCTCTAGTACCATCTCAGGCAATCTCTTTTGCTGCAGCAAGAAATAAACCCAATTTCATTCAGTTTTTTTGTTCAGACATTTTTATCTATGATGGTCTTTGATGGCCATTGACAGAATTCAATAGCTACTTCCAAATGTTAGCTTAGCTGAGTTGATCTCAGTCCTGTAAATCGCTTAAGTGTCAGAGAATCACCTGTATGTGAAGAATTTAACAAGATCAGTCCCGGATTACAATCAGTATTTCAATTTTCATAGTTCTTTTGGATTCCTTCAGACTACTCTAGACTCACTTCAAGCAACTGTATCTCAAAGAAGGAACTGTTTTATATATTTTATTACTAAAACATACTGTTTAACCCTCAAAACATTCTATCTAAATGTCTTTAGTAACTTATCCAATTAGCCTGAAGTCAATTTTTTTTTTCAGGGAAAAAAAACGTGCAGTAAGGTTTTGAAGACATGTTTATAGTTATAAATTGTAACAGCGTTTACTTTAGACCATCCTCAAGGTTAGAGAAACGTGAACAGAACTGTCAGAAGAGTCCTACATGTGTATTTATTTGAAAGTCAGTCCTATGCATTGTAATGTTCTTGTTCAGTCAATTGCTACCTTACTCTTTTTTTTTTTTAATTTAAGATACACATAAATTCTACAAGATGAGCCTTTTCACTCTTGTAAGGTAAAATAACTGAGGTAGAGACATTAAGATACCAGCCAACACCCAACATCTTGCAACTAGGGGAACTGGGTTGCAAAATAAGATAACTATTTCCAAACATTGTACTTCATTTTCTAACCATTTCTAAGTAAAGGATTCATAAGGACATTGCTAAGAAAAATAACCCTGACTTTTCAAAAAAGTTTATATGCAATAATATGAGGACAAGTTATTACCATGAAATGAAGAACACACTTTGAAAATGGTGTAATGTTGGGTAATTTTTAGCTATTTTTTTCTATCTTGTTATGGATTATGCACAAATAATAATTAAAATAATGAGAATATATTAATACTTTAAATATCATAATTCACTAAAATACTAAAAGATATTCGCTGTATATTCTTCAGTTATCAAGTATTAAATTTAATATACCCCATCATTTCAGATCAAGGATGATGACAAATCATTGCATAGTTGAACATAGATGCAGATGATTGTGGAACAATAGAGAATATAAGCCAGGTATCATGCAAGAAACGTAAAGAGTAGAAGGAAATCCTAGACCTAGTTCGTTAATTTGGAAAATTAAAAAGGCATATGATAAAAAGAAATATATTAAATCATCTGTATATTACCAGAGCTATGATTATACAAAAAGAAAAGGAAAAAAAAAATCTGTTTATAAAAGCAGAAGCAGTACAGATAAATAAAAATATATTTGTGTATTTATTTCTATTCTATAAACTGGATAATGTACATAACTCTATCATGTATATTAGGGTAATTAAGCTCATGAAATCATTTAAATGAAAGTGGATTTTCAAATATTAGACTAGAAAATAATTAAAAATGTGTACTTAGCCCTATAAGTTTTGAGTTCTAGTTGATGAAACAGAAATACTTTTAAAATTTATGAAGTATCCACATTAATATGAAATAACATTTATTTTATCTTACTGGAATTCTAAACTTCTAAGAGTCTTAAGCATGATTTTTCTTTCTAATGCAATGAGCTCTTTTAATTACAATCATAGTATACATAAGAATACTAACATATATGGCATTTCCCCAGGTTACTCTGCTTATAACTTTAAAATTTAGCTGCTGCCAAAAAAAAAAACACCTTCAGTTCAATTTAAATTTCTCTTGTGACAGCTTTTATGTGCTCACCACTGCTTTCTTATGGCAATCATAATTCTCAATGTGAAGCAATGCACTGTTCTGCTTTCCTCAAACAAAAGGGAAACTCATCATGTGTTTTATTTTAAGAAGGGCATCATACTTCTCAGGCATTTATTGTCTGTATGTCCTCAAGTTTTGTGACATAAAAAGCTATACACACAAACACATCCATATATGTATAGAAATACAATTAGAAACATACCAATTTTTTTCTAGCCAGTAGAAATACCTTTGGACATCTTGAACTTAAAAAAAAAAAAAAACTACATTGCAAACTCCCCATTTCCTCTGGGGTTCTTAGCTCATTTTCTCTGATAAAACCATGGGCATGGACAATTAAGAAATTAAGATGTGACCAATTGTACAATAACATCCTGAAAATTGTACAGTAATCCATCTGACCCTTAGAAACTTGTGTGCAAGTGTGTTTATCTTTGTAGATAGATCTTGATTAAATTACCTGGCTCAAAGCTTAACATATACTAAATTGCCACTTATGCATTATTGTCACATGTTCTTCAGAAATGGCTTTACAAATTTATATCATTAAAAGCCTAGATTTACAGTGCCTTCTTCACACATCCATGTCTAATATGGATCATGTTGAATATCTTTGGATATATTAATTTTGCAATTTAATTTCAGAAAAAAGTGGTATAACAACATTGTTAGGATTTCTATTTTTCTAATTGCAAAATATTTTTAATTTTCATGAATGTGTTGGTAATTTGCATACTATTCCTATAGAATTGTATACAGTTTATTTTGTAATTTAGTATTGCTTTGTAAAAATATTTACATTATATATCATTTTGTTACATATATTGTGAGTATGTTTTCCTAATCCATCATGCATCACATACTTTGTTTTCCATATAAATTGTCATATATGTTTACTAACTAAATCATTATTAATCATACCTGTCAACATTTTTCAATGCTTTCTTGTGTTTTGTCATGTTTAGGAACATTCTCCGCACAATTCACAATACTGTCTGACAGATGTTAGTATACCTGTCAGTGTTCTCGGTTGTAGATGACTGAAATCCATTCTAATTGACCTAAACCGGATAATAGATTATATTGTATAAATCATATAACTAATGGAAGGTTGAAGAAACAGGCTCAGAACAGGGCAGCCCCATGGAAACCACGTTCCAGAATGGCAGTAAAATCCCCCCACAGGAACAGTCGGCTGAGATAGTGCTGTTGCCACAGCGGCACTTCTTCCACTAGGGCCTAGGATATTTGATGGTTAATTTCTGTACCTCTGTGATGAATACATACTTGTTTGTTTCTCACTGTTTTTACTTCTTGCTTCTGTTTCAAATTTCTCCCTGAAGCCATCTGTTTTAGTTTCCTTGGGCTACCCATAACAGATTAACATAAAACAAATGTCTAAAAGAACAGAAATTTATTCTCCCACAGTTGTAGAAGCCAGAAGCTCAAACTCGGGTGTCCGCAGGATTGCATTTTACCTCCAGGATTCTAGAGGACAATTCTTTCTTATCTCTTCCAGTTCCTGGTAACTCCAGATGTTTCTTGGAGATACAGCTGGCTATTTAAAGTTAATTTTAATGTTTAATTAAACATTAAAATAATTAAAAAGTCAGTCCTTCCATTGCATTAGCCGTATTTGAAATACTCAAAGGCATATGTGGCTACAGGCTACTATACTGGACTGTGCAAGGGTAGAACACATGTTACCACAAAATGGTCTCTTGCACAGTATTGTTCTAGAATATTCCCTGGACAAAAAAGGTTTTACCTGATGAGCATTAAACAACAAAGAGCCTTACAATCACCTATGACTTGTATAGTAAAGCCAACGCTTATTTGTTGTCATCATCAGGAAAGTTGATTCCATATTTGAATATGGTTTCACTGCTTGTCATGCCTTGGCCAATACCACGAATCATGAATGAACTGATGGCCTCCTCCACTCTCATGGCTATTCACCCCAAACAAAAGAACTTATTTCATTCATGTTGCCTCATATAGCAAAATCCCCTTCTATTTTAAGGCTGAATAATATTTCATGGTCATATACATATATGCACACACAGAGTCATGGATTGCTTAACAGGGAAATGTACCTTAAAGCAATTTTATCATTGTTCGAACATCGTGGAGTGTCCTTATCCAAACCTAAATGGTATTGAATGGATAGTGTTATATATACAGCCATGCACTGGGTAGTTTGGGTACATAGTGCATGGCTGTATATATAACACTATCCATTCATCTTTCAGCAGGACTTTTTTTCTGGTCACAACCCTGCTGACCAAAACAGGATCTGGTCCAGAGAGCACGAAGTGAAAAAACTGATAGGAACTGGCAGATGTCAACAAAAGCAGTCTCTAACTACTCATTGCAATTTAATTGTCGTGGTACTGGTGGGAGTGTCTTATGCTAATGAGCAATGTGAGCAGCCTGGCAACACAACCCAGAAGTTACCACCTCTTTCCATGGCAGCAACCTAAAAGTTACTGCCCCTTCCTTAGAAAGTTCTAAACAACCTGCCCCTCAGTTTGCATTGGCTCACCCCTCAATTTGCATGCAATTGAATGTGGGTCTACTTGAGTATAAGCACAGTTGCCAAGAGACCAAATGTTGCTGGCTCTGATTGCACTGCCTATGATTTAGCCCTGCTCTGCAAGGAGCAGTACCATTCAATAAATGATTGCTAACACTGGTAGCTCATCCTTGAGTTCTTTCCTGAGTTAAGCAAAAAATCCTCCTTGGCTAAGCCCCAATTTGGGGCCTTGCCTGTCCTACAACAGTATAACGTACTACACACTTAGATAATATGACATAGACTGTATCTCCTAGGCTACAAATCTGTATAGCTTATTATTATACTGAATACTGTAGGTAATTTTAACACAATGGCATCTGTGCATCTAAACATACCAAAACAAAGAAAAATCACACTAAAAACACAGTATTGTAATTTTATTGGACCACATTTATATATGTGGTTTTTTGTTGACTGATGCAATACACAGTGCATGACTATGTATGTAACACTATCCATTCACCATTCAATGATCAATTAGGTTGTTTCTATACTTTATTGCGATTAACACTACAAGGAAATACATTTGGTTAAACCTATAGGGCATTATGCTAAGTAAGAGAAGCCATACACAAAAGGACAAATACTGCATAACCCCATCTATGTGGAACTTATGGAAACAGAGAGTAGAAAGGTGATTACCAGAGGTTAGGGAACATGGGGAATGGGGAGGTCCTGGTGAAAAAGAATAAATTTGCAATTATAAGATGAATACTTTATGGAGATTTAATATACAGCACAGTGACTATAGTTAGTGTATTCTTGAAATTTGTTAAGAGAGTAGATCTTAAGTGTTTTCACAACACACACACTCACAAAGGTAATATGTGAGATGATGGTTATGTTAATTAACTTGATTGCCGGAAACATTTCACACCATATAGACATCAAAACATTACACTGTATAACTTGAATACATTCAATTATTATTTGTCAATTATACTTTAACAAAGCAAAAAACAAATTCATTCAGAACGAAATTATAAGGCAATAGTCTCACATGGAAGACTCTCTTGTTAATATGCCTACAACAACATAGAATCACTTGGTCTTTTAGAAGGAGAAACAGACTATTAAAATCTCAATTATACTTCTAAGTGTTTGCTACTTACAGGCTGGTGTACATGTTCTGATTCACAGCTAATCTGTTTGTTATTTTTCCCAGAGTCAATGAACATGGTTTCTGCAGCCAAGGAGAGGAGCTGCATTTCAGATAAATACAGCCAAATACTTTTTTACAAAGATATGTTTCCCAAGCCTATAGTTCTACACTACTAACCTAGTGATTGCAGTAAGTAAAAAAATTATCTGGAAAACAATGTAGTTAAGTCTAAATTGAAGCTGGAACACTCCCCAGACAAATAAGTTTCCTTTGGACATCATACAAATGATTGCTTTTTTTTTCCATTTTATTAATTAGTTTCGTTTTCCATTTCCAAGGATATAAGAATAGTTTTGTATTTCATAGTAATTTACTCTTTACCACTTAAGCATATTCAAGGATGTTTCAGATGTGACTCAATTACACTTAACATATTCCTGTTGTTTTCTGTGTTAATTTTCCTTTCAGGTGAGGGTTTAGATATAGTAGATAATTTTCCTAAATTTATTCTTTATTATTCTCTAATCATATTTTTAAATTTACTAATTGAATTTAAGCATAAATGACTAGATTAACAACATTTGCGAATTTAAATTTATATCTCACCCCATGCAAGAATTTTGTTTCTACCCACGATGCTTTATTAAATGCAAGATTCTGATGATTAAGCCTGTATTCTAGTAATGTAGGGAAGAGACCGGATTTGTTGACGGATGGTTTCCCTTCAACATATTTCAGTGACTTTTCTTTCCTATAGTAATTCTTCAATTTCCTAAGGAAACTGTATTACCTGTGGAAAAACTCCTGTTTCTCCAAATCTACTGTTTATATGGAAGTCTTACTTCTAAGAGTTCTACCTTGTAGAGCTATATTTATGGCCTTAACTTGAGGCAAACTGTAGAAACCATTTGTTGTGGGTTAGGTAACATGTGGAGAAATTATTTTGTTGGGTTTTTCATCCTTTGCATTTTAGTTTACACATATTAATTGTACATATTTATAGTGTACAGAGTGATATTTTGATAAATGTATATGAAGTGTAATGATCAAATCAGAGTAATTAGGATAAACATCACCTCAAACATGTATCATTTCTTCATGTTTGAAATATTCCAAATCTTCTCTTCTAGTTTTTTTAATATACACTATAAATTATTATTAACTGTACTCACCCTATAGTGCTATAGAACACTAGAACTTATTCCTCCTGTCTAGCTGTGACTCTGTATCCATTAATCAGCCTTTCTCTATCTTTAATAACCTTATCAAACTATGATTACCATAATTCTACTCTATACTTCTATAAGCTCATTTTTAACTCCCACATATGAGAAAACATGCAGTATTTATCTTTCTGTGCCTCACTTATCTCACCTAACATAATACCTTCCAGGTTTATCTGTGAATGGTAGAATGACAGAATTTTTTTTTTTTTTTTTTTGAGACGGAGTCTCGCTCTGCCGCCCAGGCTGGAGTGCAGTGGCCGGATCTCAGCTCACTGCAAGCTCCGCCTCCCGGGTTCACGCCATTCTCCTGCCTCAGCCTCCCGAGTAGCTGGGACTACAGGCGCCCGCCACCGCGCCCGGCTATTTTTTTGTATTTTTTAGTAGAGACGGGGTTTCACCGTGTTAGCCAGGATGGTCTCGATCTCCTGACCTCGTGATCCGCCCGTCTCGGCCTCCCAAAGTGCTGGGATTACAGGCTTGAGCCACCGCGCCCGGCCAGAATGACAGAATTTTATTTGTTATGACTGAATATTATTGTATTGTGTACATATGCCACAATTTCCTCATCTGTTCTTCTTTTAAATGATTTAGCTTGATTGCATATCTTGGCTATCATGAATAGTGCTGCAATAAACATGGAGATACAGATATGTCTTCAATAATTGATTTATTTTCTTTGGGTAAATACCTGGTAATGGGATTGCTATGTCATATGGTGGTTCTATTTTTAGTTTTTTGAGAAACTTCCATACTATTTTCCGTAATTACTGAACTAATTTGCATTTCCACTAACAGTGTAGAAAACACAAGAGTTCCTTTTTCTCCACATCCTTGCCAGCATGTTACTTTTTCTTTCTTTCTTTTTTTTTTTTTTTTTTTTTTTTTTGAGGCGGAGTATCAGGTCTTGCTCTGTTGCCCAGGCTGGAGTACAGTGGCGCAATCTCAGCTCACTGCACTGCAACCTCTGCCTCTCAGGTTCAGGCAATTCTCCTGCCTCAGCCTCCCAAGTAGCTGGGACTACAGGCGTGTGCAACCATGCCCGGCTACTTTTTTGTATTTTTAGTAGAGATGGGGTTTCACCATGTTAGGCAAAGTGCTGGGATTACAAGCATGAGGCACTGCACCCGGCTGCATTTTTTCTTTTTATAATAGCCATTCTATTATTTGCATTTCCCTGATCATTAGTGATGTTGAGCAGTTTTATGTATATCTGTTGGCCATTTTTATATCTTATTTAAGAAACATCTGTTCAGATATTTTTGCCCAATTTATAAATTATATATATATAGAGAGAGAGATGTTTATATCTAGAGGTACCTATAGATATAGATTTGTAATTAAGTATCTTGTATATTTTGGATATGCAAATTCCTTACAAAATAAATAGTTTGCAAATATTTTTTTCTTTCTATAGGTTATCTCGTCACTTTGTTGATTGTTTTCTTTTTCTATGCAGAAGCTTTTTCTTTTCCTTTTTATTTATTTATTTATTTTTTATTATTATTATACTTTAAGTTCTAGGGTACATGTGCATAACGTGCAGGTTTGTTACATATGTATACTTGTGTCATGTTGCTGTGCTGCACCCATCAACTCGTCACCACCCATCAACTCGTCATTTACATCAGGTATAACTCCCAATGCAATCCCTCCCCCCTCCCCCCTCCCCATGATAGGCCCCGGTGTGTGATGTTCCCCTTCCCGAGTCCAAGTGATCTCATTGTTCAGTTCCCACCTATGAGTGAGAACATGCGGTGTTTGGTTTTCTGTTGTTGTGATAGTTTGCTAAGAATGATGGTTTCCAGCTGCATCCATGTCCCTACAAAGGACACAAACTCATCCTTTTTTATAGCTGCATAGTATTCCATGGTGTATATGTGCCACATTTTTTTAATCCAGTCTATCACTGATGGACATTTGGGTTGATTCCAAGTCTTTGCTATTGTGAATAGTGCCGCAATAAACATACGTGTGCATGTGTCTTTATAGCAGCATGATTTATAATCCTTTGGGCATATACCCAGTAATGACAAGAACCACATGATTATCTCAATAGATGCAGAAAAGGCTTTTGACAAAATTCAACAGCCTTTCATGCTAAAAACGCTCAATAAATTCGGTATTGATGGAACGTACCTCAAAATAATAAGAGCTATTTATGACAAACCCACAGCCAATATCATACTGAATGGGCAAAAACTGGAAAAATTCCCTTTGAAAACTGGCACAAGACAGGGATGCCCTCTCTCACCACTCCTATTCAACATAGTGTTGGAAGTTCTGGCTAGGGCAATCAGGCAAGAGAAAGAAATCAAGGGTATTCAGTTAGGAAAAGAAGAAGTCAAATTGTCTCTCTTTGCAGATGACATGATTGTATATTTAGAAAACCCCATTGTCTCAGCCCAAAATCTCCTTAAGCTGATAAGCAACTTCAGCAAAGTCTCAGGATACAAAATTAATGTGCAAAAATCACAAACTTTGTCTTTTTCTAAGTATGGTAACAAGCTAGATAGCTCATAGTGTTCTCCTTTAAGGCTCTGGCCCTCATTTTGTAGATTCTTTCACATTATTTCTTTTTGGAATATTAAATTTACTATTTTTCTGCAATGGAATGTTCCTTAGCTCAGTTTAATTATGCTGTGAATCTGACCTCCTTTGCTTTATATATTCCACAGATTCCTCACAGTCTGGGCCTGTCAATGACTCTGTTGAGTTTTTCAATATCTACATGCATTCTTTTGTTGTTGCTTTACAATTCTTCTGTTAATTATTTCATTTTTTTTCTTCAAAGAATAGAGAAAATGTGTCCTTTGGCTCCTGCCATTAAAGTAGAATTCCAAAAACAAAATAAAACAAAAAAGGTAGTTCTATTGGATATTTTTCTCTAATGAATTCCATAAATTAATACTAGAATAAAAACTATATATTTTTTGTTTCAGTAACAGTCTCTTTCTATTTAACATCAACAAATCTACTTTAGGAAATAAATATGATGTGATTTTTTTTTTAATTTTCTGGAACCTCAGCACATTGTGAAGATTTAAAAGCTAATCTATACTACTGAAGAAAAAAGCAATTCAAGTCTCAAATACCATCAAATCCGTAATATGCATCAGCATAAAAGTAAATTTGGATGGGTTTTTAATCTTTTATTATTCTATCATGAAAGGAAATGCCTCTGAAAATAATTTCAAACAAAAATAATTTAAATGTAACCTATTAAATGTATTAATAATCCCAGAGGTGGAAAATAGTTGCCATCTTCTATAGTAAGAGCTGTGTTTCACGTTGCAAATATTTCACCTCAATTCACTCAAATTGTGTCTGCTTTAAAGTACCAACATTTTAGAGTAGAGAAGGAGCAATACTGGACAAACTGTAATGAGTTTGTTCTAAAGATACTTAATTTATCTAATAAAAGAAGAGGCTGCAATGCTAATATACCCTCAATAGATCCTCATTGGTTAATAGATGCATATAATTTACATAAAGGCAAAACAATGAAAATGAAATTCCTATGAAATATACACTAAATACATTTTAGTGAGGTATATTTGTAAGAAAACACGCAAACCAACTATAATACATACATAATGAAAATATAGTTATGTAATATGTAGTTTGTTTTCTTACAAGCTATTCTGTCATCTGTATCTATCTGTATCTATCTATCTATATCTATCTATCTATCTCTGTGTGTGTATGTGTGTGTGCATTTTTGCAAACTAGAGTGGGTACATCACCAGAAGAAAAATAAAATAAAATATATGATTTAAAAGACTTAATATGGCTTAATTATTAATTGTAAGTGTGATGGGCATTTTAATATTAAATCAAATGATGAATATCTCTTTCTTAAATATATCACAATAGAACAAGAAGATAGTATGTGCTTTCATCATAAATTTGTAACAATATTTTCCTTGATAGTACTTTGTAATGTCCTGATTTTATGCCCATTAAATACTTAAAGATGAAAAGGAATTTATATACTATGACCAAAATCACTTACGGACACAATATGCCCATTCACTACTTAATTTGCCTATGAACAAATCAAAAATGTGAGGCAAATATTTTGTTAGAACATTTGTTAGATGATATTTAGTGTAGTGCCATATAAAATAATAAATTTGACTTAACTTGAAGTGTTGCTTGAAGGATACCTTTAAAAAATTGAAAAACTACTTGCTTCAAGTGATGGAATATTAAATAAGTACTGATCTGTTTCCAAAGTGCAGATTTAATTGATATATGTGGTGGGCCTTAGACTACATACTTTTAGTATCTGATTCATAACCAAGCAGACTTCACTTATAAGCATCATTGGAATAGTACATAAAAATATCTGTCTGAAGAAAAATTTGTGAACTACATTATACTGATATGTTTATTTATTTTTCTATTGAAAGAAACAAGAAAGCAGGTGGAAATAAACTCAATTTACAATTAAGGTTGAGTATAGTGAAATGCATTTTGCAAAGAAAGATGCATATTAAATTTAATTTTTTGTAAAGGGGTATAGAAGAAACATTTTGGTTTTCTCAGTAGAAACAGTTTCTCTCCACTTTGAGTTAAATAAAAGTAGCTACTGTTTCCCACCAGGTGCCCATCTATGTTCAGATATCCTAACAGGGACTAATGAAGTAATATCACTTCTTAAAACAGAAGCTTTGTATGAAATGCATGGAGACACACTGATAGTAATTTGGATATCCTCCAGTAAAAGATAAAAGCAAGATTTCATTCTAATAAAAAATGATTAGAAAATATAGGACTACATAAGTTGCAAACAAATGGAAAGTTAAACAATGCCCCAAAAACGTAAACTATTACAAAATTATTTACTGTGCCATGCACACCTAAAGGAAAAGTCCCAGATATTTACCACAATATATAGACTTAAGGCTATTTATGATAGCAGTTAACAGATACTATGAAAACAAGTTGTATAAATTATGAAATATTAACATAGTATTACCTTTATCATCATTTGGTTATGCTTATTTGAACTACACATAAAGTCATAAGATAATTGGAAGTTTTCCATAAATACTATTTATATTATGCATTTAGATTCCAGTAATTGAATGTTTTCAATGGGATGTATAATTGGCATATTAAGGAAAATAAATATCACCTGTAAACAAATTAAACTACCAGATGTTGCTTCTTATGTGTTTTATGGAAAGTTAATGAATTATTTTTCTTCCTTACATAAGCAACAGTCTCTTTAAAATACATAGTACTACTGTGTTACCAGAAAAGGATGTGTTACTTTGCTCCTTCATTCTTTGCTCATTCATCGTAAACAATATTGATTATTCACCATGAATCAGTTCCTGTGTCTATTACTGGAGTGAAAAGAGTTGAAATAGCACAACCACAACCATCAAAACAAAGGCACAATTTTATGCTAAATGTAGCTTCTGATAGACATATAATATTAAAATCTTGAAATTATCTTTTGCCTCAAAAAATCATACACACACACAAACACACACACATTTGCTTGTGAATGAATTACATGGAGTATTAATTTGTTTGAGTTTGAAATTCAAAGTAAAGTAAGGGAAATCTGAAAAAGGAACTGCTCTCTACACATACATAAACACACATGAGAATTCTAACTAAATAAAGAATAAAATAAAACCATGCCTATTGCCAAAGGGATGCAATTAGTTTGGGGAAATATGATGAAGCAATGAACTGAAGGCCTCCTATTGAGTTGCAGAATGGCAAGCTGATTCTGGGACACTTTCTTACAGATATAACCAGAGTACAGGAAACCCTCACAATCAAGAGGTAGGTTAAAGAATGAAAGACTAACATAAAAAGAAAATTAAAGAGGGAAAGAACAAAGAGAATTGAAACAGACAAATGATCATGCCACCGCACTCCTGCCTGGGCTGCAGTGAGACCCTGTCTCAAACAACAACCACAAGAACAAAAGGGAGGAAGAAATGGAAGAGAATTTTTAGAACTGAAGAAAGGCACAATTCCAAAGATCCAAAAGGCACAAGTTGTTCAAATTAAGACAGATAAGATGTACAACTAGACACGTTTTATTTATATGGAAAACACTGAAGGCAAAGTCTTCAAAGCCTGAAAGCCACCAGAGGGAAAATATAGAACAATTACAAAGCCAAGGCAATCAGAAAAATAGATTTCTCAACAGGAAACATTAAAAGTAATGTTTTCAAACTGCTGAGATAAATTAAATGTCTTCTCTGAATTTGGTGCACTGAAAAACTGTTGTCCAGGTTAAAGGACAAATATGCATAGAAACAGAGAGTGAGTTTAATCCTAATAGATTCACGCTAAAATAATAAGGGATATCATGCAGAACATTTGAGAAAAATTGAGAAGAAAATTATGAACACCAAGCAGGAAAACAATTCCAAAGTAATTAAAATTGTGAATTTAAAGATACCCATGATATGATTTGTTTAAATTTAAATAAAAAGGACTGGGCACAGTGGCTCATGCTTGTAATCCCAAGACTTTGGAAGACTGAGACAGGGGAATCTCTTGAAGGTAGAAATTCAAGATCAGCCTAGGCAAGATAGCAAGACCTCATTTACAAAAAAAAAAAAAAAAAAGGAAGGAAGGGAAGGAAGGAAGGAAGGAGAAAGAAAAAGAAAGAGAAGGAAAGAAAGAAAGGAAAAAGAGAAAGAAAGAAAGAAAGAAAGAAAGAAAGAAAGAAAGAAAGAAAGAAAGAAAGAAAGAAAGAAAGAAAGAAAGAAAAGGAAGGAAGGAGGAAAGGAGAAGGGAAGAGGAGAAGAAAAGAGAGAGAGAGAAAGGAAGGAAGGAAAGAAAAGAAAGAAAGAAAAAGAAAGAAAAGAAAAGAAAGAAGGAAGGAAGGAAGGAAGGAAGGAAGGAAGGAAGGAAGGAAGGGAGGGAGGGAGGGAGGGAGGGAGGGAGACAGAGAAAGAAAGGCGATCATGGTTGTGCTTGCCTATAGTCCCTGCTTCTCTGGAGGATGAGGCAGGAGGATACTTGAACCCAGGAGTGTGAGGCTACAATAAGGTATGTCACACCACTGCACTCAGCCTGGGAAAGAGAAAAAGACCATGTCTCAAGATAAAAATATGACTAGCAAATGACTAGCAGTTTACATTGGAAACTGAGTTGCATTGGAATCACCTTACAGTTTATAAAAAGATCTTGTGAACAAGAATTGGTTTTAACCTCTGGACTGAGCTTATTTCAAGTGATATTATTTTCTTTTTAGTCTGTCCAGAAAGATTATCAAAGAGTGGGAAAGTTTAAATATTTTATCTAGTAGAATTACCATACCTTAACATTATGTAAAACTTTGGAATGCCTTGAAGATGTAAGAGGAAATGCAAGATCCAAATAGAAATTAAAGTTATTATCCTTTCTTAATCTGTTTTGATGTAAGATTATTCAGTGAGTCTGTGCACAGAGTAACCTTTCAGTAAATCTTAGCTATTAATATTGTTAGACTTTGTGTCCCCACCTAAATCTCATCTTGAATTGTAATCTCCATAATCCCCACATGTCAAGGGAGAGAACAGATGGAGGTAATTGAATCGTGGGGGCAGTTTACTCCAGGTTGTTCTCGTGATAGTGAGTGAGTTCTCATGAGATCTGATTGTTTTATAAGGGGCTCTTCCTCTTTCTCTCAGCGCTTCTCCCTCCTGCTGCCTTGTTTGCTTCCCCTTCACCATCTGCCATGATTGTAAGTTTCCTGAGGCCTTCCCAGCCATACAGAACTGTGAGTCTATTAAACCTCTTTCCTTTATAAATTACGCAGCCTTGGGTGGTTCTTTATAGCAGTATGAAAACAGACTAATACAGCTATCATGGTCATCATCCTCATCTTATTCATCAGTAAGCTTGTTTTCTCTTCGATAACACGGATAGGCAGGGAATCAAGAGTAAAACCAATGCTAACATGGATCAAAGGCTATGGGATTATATAGAACAGATGGATAAGTAATTAAACCTCAAGGTCACAGGAAAACCTTTAAGGAGAAAGTCAGTATGACAAGACATGAAGTGAAGGAGTGGGATACATTTCTAGTTGTTGGTACAACTGCATCATGGTTTCTTAATGTAGTTCTGGAGTTTCTTATATAATATTTTTAGTTGAGGGCAAACTATTGCACAAGTGTTTGGCTGTATGTAGTAATATGTATCTGTGTATTGTACACACATGGAAACACACATATTTTGTTTTGTTTTACATCTTAATCACAAAAATGAATAAAGCTGTATCATGTAGAGCAGAGCAGAAATAACTCACTTGCCTTTTGAGATAATTAATTTCAGTTTATTTATTTAATGAAACATAAACCCTTATAGGTGTAAAATATTTTTGAAATTTCTGTGTGATAAACATTTTTTAAAAGCAGAGAAAGTGTTTATAGGCATCATAGCACTATTTTCTGCTAGTAATGAATCCTATTACATTTAGGACTATGTTATGTCAGTTAATGCATTTTCTGTGCAATGATGCAGTTCCACCCACTACATCTATCAGCAAAATGAATCATCTTTCAAGGACTCTGCATGAATATTAAATAAATCCGTAGAAAATATTAAGAATCAAAATGTGTGAAATAAATTTGTATTAACTGTAGTTTGATTAATACTGCTGTTCACCATTTTTATTTTGACAGCTACATTTTCTTACACTATAATATAAAAATGCACATCTTTTCTAAATATGCTTATTTCTGTTCCAATCAAGCCTAATTTATCAAATGAAATCACCAAGTAGGCTATTTGGACACTTACAGAGGAAAACAGGAAATATGATAGGACTTATATAATCCTTCCCCATTTGTTAGACATCATTATTTGAATTCCTCATAAGTTTAAACAGAGTTTGCTTGTATGTTGTTGGCACTCATTCCAATTAAGATTTATTTTCTGCATAGAAATTTCTTTTTACTATTACTATTACATTAACTGCTGATGTCAAAATGCCATTTTCATTTATCTCATAAATATAGAGACAATAAAGAAGTGTGGGAAAAGTGTCATTTTCAATACAAGAATCTCTAGGTGAAATTGTCCCACAGATATGTTCCCCAAGTCATTTTTTTTATCCTATTGTTTTCTCCAAACTTCTTTTGATGAACAATTGACCTCACAATCCCAAACACCCAAAACGCAGTCTGGAGCAGATCTTCCCCTGAATCGTTTTGTCTCATGTGCCAATTACAAGTTTCCTGTAATGATTTTAAGCATTTTGTAAAGTATTTCTCGTAATAACTAACATTGAAATAGCCTAGTCATAGTGAAAACATTAGCTTTTATGGCTACAAAACTTGTCAGCAAAGTTTACTGAAATAATTTTTAAAATGTATTACACGATATTTCATCTATATCTCAGGACTTGGTTTATATTCTGATTTATTTCAAAAGGAAAAATTGTACTAACAAAACAAATCAGTATTTGTTATGATGATATATAACTGAATCAAGGTTAAAAAAAAAAACATTTACTCAATGATAACTCTCCTGAAAGAATTTTCATGCACCTACACTCTGTACCCTCACACAAACCTATCAAGTGGATGCAATTATCTTTCTGATATTACAGATGAGAAAATGCACAGAGAAAGCCAAGTTACACAAGTTTACATAAATAATAAGTGTACCAGGGTGGGGAGTAGGAAGAGGGGTTAGATTCATTTCTACACAGCTGGGCAGTATTGTTTTTCTAACCATCAATGTCTCTTGAGTTCTATCAAGCAACTTTAAGAAATCACAAGAGATTTTCTTGCTATGATTCAGTGGCATTTTTCTTTTATCAAAATGTTTGCATTACAGATAAAGAAAATAAACTAGCCATCTATAATTGTAACAATACTTAATTTTTGTAAAGAGTGTAAAACAGAAGATCATTTAAGCAAAAAGCAGTTGGAAAGATTAGTACATATAAGTAACCATGTAAACATATGTATTTTTTGGTACTTAACATAACTTTTCTGCTTGGAAATATGTATTGGTTGCTTGGAGTGAACAATAGTTATCAAATATTGTTTGTGCCTAGTGATCCCTGATCTCCTTTGCAGCTGCCTAAATAACAGTTAGCTCATTATCACCTCCGTGCTGGAACTCAGTATCAAATTCTCTCAAAAATCATTAGAGACTAGGTTTGAGAAAACAGAGGACTCCTTCTGATTAATTACATTTCAGTTGTTTCCATTTTCTATATTTTCAGCAAGGTCTAGGCAATGATACTAATTTTTTATATACATTTAAACTTTATTTTCTATTAATGAAAATTGTCATATGTGTTTAAATATGATTGTCTTAGAAATGTCAGTACTGGAAAATATTTTTTTTCAGATAGTAATATCAGTAAAACATATAAGTATTTGGCATCTAATAAAAATACTCAGGGTAATGTTTCTCTTACAAGCTTTCACAGGCATATATATGGATGATGTAAACTTGTAATAATTACGAGATAGCATATTAAAATCATTATATATAGAAAATGAAACATAAAGTTGCAAAAGTTAGTAAACTTGCACATTCCAAATGGTTCTCTTATACAAATTTTGTCAAAATTCTATATAAATTTTTTAAAACCTTTATATAAAACTTTCTGAGCATATATCTATAAACTGTCTGGGCCTATTCCTGGACTCTTTTCATTAGGAATGGGAAATACACGGTCAATCTGGTCCACAACCTGGTTTTGTGAAACTTACAAAGTAAAAACACTTTTTACAGTTTTAAAGGTTGTATAAAACAAAACAAATTACAACGATAAAAAAAAATAAGAGTAGAATGTTCCATAAAAATTCTGTGTTGTCACAAAACCAAAAGTGCTTACGCATTTTGTGTCATACAGAAACTGTTGCCCATGTTGTGCTATATTTTTTTGACAAGATCTACATGTATATTTTCTTCATGACTACTGTAGCATTATAGTACATCTTGAAGTCTGATAGTGTAAGTTCTCAGACTTCGTTTCCCTTCAAAATTATTTGGCTAGTCTAGGTTTTTTTCTATACCATGTATATTTTATTGTCTGCTTGTGCACTAATATTTTTTAAGTCAGCTATAACTTTGAATACCCTTGAGCTTAATCTATTGCTTAATTTGCAGAAAATGTTTATCTTAACAGTATTGAGTCACCTGTACCAATAACATTTTATAACTCTTCCTTAATTTACATCGTATTTAATTTATCTCAGCAGCATTTTATAATTGTTCTGGGTAGAAGTCTTGCACAGGTTTTGTTAAATGCATGTCTAGAGTTTAAGATAATGTATTTTAATAGATTTTTTTTAGAGCAATTACTCTGGGCTCACAGCAAAATTGAGGCGGAAAGTAGAGAGTTTCTATATACCCCTTGTGCCCATACATGCATAGCCTCCCTCTTTACAAACATTCCCATTGAAGCAGTATTTTTGTTACAATCAATAAACCTTCAATTATACATTATTATCACCTAGAGTCTGTCATTTATATTAAGGTTTACCCTAGGTGTCATACATTCCATAGGTGTTCAGTATTTACACATTATACAACTGTCTTCAAGATTAATATTTTATTAAAATCAATAATATGAAGTTGATCAAGCAACAAATTACATTTTTCAACAATTTTAGCTATTGCATAAAGTTTTATAGAAAATGCATTGTTTAATGAGTTAATAGAGTTTGTGTTTTAACTAAATTACTTTCCAGATACAAATGTTGCTTTTTGACAGGGCTAATTAAGATTTTATAGAATTTAAAAGCAAAAGAAGCTGAAGGTGTTAGATGAATAGTGTTTAGAAGGTTGAAAAAATGTATTAATGATTGCTGCAAATTGTGTTATCGTTCATAAGTTTACACAGAGTACAGATGCATGTACATACATATACTCCTATTACATTAATCTAAATACAAGGTAGAAATAAATGGACTAAACTGAAGAGTTTGATACATTTCAGAAAAGATGTAGTTAAGTGGAAAGCATATGAATGTGCAGCTTCCATTAAAATCTGGCAAATTAATGATTAACTGTTTTTCTATGAATCTGAAAAGATGTTAAGGAAATTATAAAGCATCAAATTGTTATTTTTTACTTGAGATTTAATGTTTATCTTTTGGAATTAAAAGTTGAGAATTATCCATGTCTTCTTGAAATCATGCAAAATACGCATCTAAAACTCAAAGAGAAATGGATGATTGAGAATGTTACCCAAGTAATCCCTCAATAGTGTAATCTCTTAATAATGAGAGATTACTTGAGTAACATTCTCAATCATCCATGATTGAGAAATGCTGAAAACACAGAAATGGTATTGTCTAGCATGTTTTCCACAAATCTGAACTATTTTACTTTTGAGAAGAATGTGGCAAAAAACATCATCTTAATTTTCCCGATTCTACAATATATATAAATTCCAACATCCCAGTCCAGGCCAAGATATTGTCTCTGGTGTCATTTTTTGTTTTTAAACAGGAAATAAGAGAGTATGACAAGAGTTGCAGAAGTCTTACGAGATCTTTTCTAAAGAAGATTTCTCTGCAGCAGTATTTTGAGTTGCCTCATTTCCTGGTGCCCAGAATTGTTACAACTAACTTTGTGGCTGCAGGTGATGTCTAAGAAAAATGGATTTTAGAAAACAAGAATATAGTAGATAGTAATCTGGAAATTGATTTACTTAAATTATCCAAGTATGCAGAACCCTTGGGAAGTGTTTTTGAATGCCCAAGGTTAACACTTCAGTTTGAAAGATCCTCCTCCATTATATGCAAGCAGATAAACTTGAGACCAGATGCATTCCATTCATGCTGCACTTAATGATAAGATCCTAAAAAGACCTTTCACGGTTGTATATTCATTAAGGAGGCTTTAAACCCAATAATGCTATAGAGTATGTGAAGGAGTGTTGTTTAACAAAAAAAAAAAAGAAAGAAAGAAAGAAAGGCAAAGCATCTGGATGATTTAGCAAATGGGTGTAACTCTGAAAATCATCTACTACTGTATTTGGAAGTAGAAACAGTGATATGGTTTAGCTATATCCCCACCCAAATCTCATCTTGAATTGTAGTTCCCGTAATCCCCACATGCGGTGGGAGGGACCTGGTGGGAGGTAATTGAATCATGCGGGCATTACCCCCATGCTGCTGTTCTCATGATAGTGAGTGTGTTCTCACAAGACCTGATTGTTTTATGAAAGCTTCTCCCCATTTTGCTCAGCACTTCTCCTTCCTGACATCATGTAAAGAAGGAAGAACATGTTTGCTTCCCCTTCTGCCATGATTGTGAGTTTCCTGAGGTCTCCCCAGCCATGCTGAACTGTGAGTCAATAAAACATCTTTCCTTTATAAATTACTGAGTCTCAGGTATGTCTTTATTAGCAGAGTGAGAAAAAACAAACAGGAAATCATGCAATACTCTCTCAGAAACAAAAAAGAAATGTGGTCTCTTTAAAAACAAAACAAAACAAACATGCTAAAACTTTGGTACTTTATATTCCTGAAAATAGTCACAGAACGAATTATAAATAATGAAATAAAATTAATGGAAAGACTAACGTTTGACTTAAAGTACAATTGAACATTCAGATTCAAAGAATTGGCTACTTTCTGGGAAAATCACTAAAAATAATAGAAACATTTCTTAAAAGAAAGGGAAGAAATGGAAATACACTACCTATGCTTCCTAAGAGTAAAACACAATGATTTTCCGAAATGAGCAGAGCAAAGGTATAACTCAGACTCCTCTGTCAATGGGAAGATATTCATGAAGTTTCAGTTCATAAAACAAAAGCAAACAAAACTTAGGAAACAGTGTCAAAGAGTCAAGGATGCAAGCCTTTTTTTTATGGAAAACAAAAGTAATTGTTCAGTAGCTTAGGTGATTAAGGGTTGAGAGTTAACTTCTGAATTGAACATTCACGAGATCTTTAGTGATTTATACCATTAGTGAAATTAATGATAAGAGACTACTAAGGACAAAGGTGTCAGTGATTTTTAAAAAATACTCAGGGAGGGCCGGGTACAGTGGCTCACACCTGTAACCCCAACACTTTGGGAGGCTGAGGCGGGTGGATCACGAGGTCAAGAGATCGAGAACATCCTGGGCAACATGGTGAAACCCCATCTTTACTAAAATTACAAAAATTAGTTGGGCGTGGTGCTGTGCGTCTATAGTCCCAGCTGCTCAGGAGGCTGAGGCAGGAGAATCGCTCGAACCCGGGAGGCAGAGGTTGCAGTGAGCCGAGATCGCGCCACTGCACTCCAGCCTGGTGACAGAGTGAGACTCCATCAAAAAACAAACAAACAAACAAACAAACAAAAACAAAACAAAACACTCATGGAGGGAGTGATGGAAGCAGCCAGTGTAGTCGCCTCTTCGTGAAGGCTTAATTTACAGAGGAGAGACATATAGGGCATAGTAGAGAGAGTAATGAGGTCCACATAAGCAGGCTGTTTGAATTTTGTGTGTATGTTTATTAAATGTGATTTATGTGTGCATACCATTCGTAGGAAAGATATACTTTTTTCAGAAGCTAATTTTAAAAACACATAGCTGTTCTATTTCCATTAAACAGAGGTTGTGTTGGGGAAGGGAGGTTGACTGTTTAACACTGGACACTAGTAGAAGGATTGCCCTTATTCTAGAGGAGATTCTACTTGTCCATTAGAGCCTGACACAAACAGGACAGCAAAGATCTAGGTTAAGATAATCTTTAAAGGATTTTAACGTAAAACTGAGAGAAATTATTTCTGATTGTTTAAATTGTTGGTGGTGGAAGTAGAAATTGAGTTCATCTGCTTAACATGATGGCTACATAGCAGTGTCATCGGTTTAAGAGAGAGAGAGAGACAGAATATCATTCGAAATATCCACTATGGAAAGTATAAGAAAAACAAACAAACAACAACAAAAAAAGGAAAGGATTTCTAGGCTAGCGAGGGGTCAGAGGAGTTAGAATGAAGGTACTTATAAGGGGACCAAATCTGCCGTAATGTATTATCCACTAGCCTTGATTGGTCCTGGAATTATTATGGAAAAGTTGGCAGCATGGATTGGACAGGTTAAGCAGTTTCTAGTCTGAGAGAGTAGAGGGTGACCACAGAGTTAAATCGAAACAGAAGTTTACGCAGCCTGTATGATATGTGGTAAAGAGAAAATCAGAACCTCGCAGTCTGGCTGAGGCCAGGAACATGCATAGGAGTAACTCACTGAGTAAACCGGAACTGTGAGCAGAATTCAGATTAATTACACAAAGAGGAACAGTTCAAGTGCTTAGGATTTGGCGAAGTATCATGGAAGAATTTGGGTAATATGGATAAGAGTTGAAAGTCACTGAGGAAATATTATCAATAAACTCAGAACAAGGGTATTGAATAGACTATCAACATGCATACAGAGTTTACCTAGAGTGATGGACCCTGATTTTCAGGGGTAAATTCCTATCATCCCTGTTCAATTGAAGTGCATTTTAATGCCATATTTTGATGTAAAAAAAACTTGAAATTAAAATTCTGGAGAAAGTACTTTACACCTCTCCCAGTTCTGATCTGGTAAATGCATAAAAAATTGGGGGCGGGGAGGGGAGTTACTTCTATTTGTTTATTTGTTTGTTTTCCCTCTTCCTAAATTTGAGGTAGCTTCTCAGAAGAAATAAAATTAGATTTATACAATCAGTCTAGAAATCACGTTCTGAGAGGGAAAATGTTAGCGGAGCAAAGAAGGGTACATATGCAGCCGCAAAAGAGGAGCCATCCTAGTAACCAAAGCCAGCATGAAATCCAGCCCTGTGATCACTGGTAATTACTAGCTGTTTACAAAAATAGATATCAAGATCCTTTCATGCATTAAGTACTTTGCTAGATGCTAAGAATGTGGTATAAAAAGGACCAAAAAAATAAAAATGAAGAATGTTATTTTCCTAACAGAGCATAGGATCTAGTAGAGAAAGTAGCTAATTAAATAGGCAATAACCTGGGCCAGGCGTGGTGGCTCACGCCTGTAATCCCACCACTTTGGGAGACTTAGGTGGGTGGATCACCTGAGGTCAGGAGTTCGAGACCAGCCTGGCCAACATCATGAAACCCCATCTCTACTAAAAATACCAAAATTGACCAAGTGTGGTGCTGTGCGCCTGTAATCCCAGCTACTAGGGAGGCTGAGGCAGGAAAATCGTTTGAACCTGGGAGGCGGACATTGCATTGAGCCGGGATTGCACCACCGCACTCCAACCTGGGTGACAGAGTGAGGCTTTCTCTCAAAAATAAATAAATAAATGAAATATAAATATATACATGCATAAATAAATAGGCAATAATCTGGAATGAGAATGGGAGGAATTCACCTAATGTACAGTTCAGGAAAGACCTCTTTGTGAAATGACATGTAAGGATGTATGTCAAGGGTGAGATAATTAAGGGTCATAATGGTCTGCATGAGTGTGATAAAAATCAGATTGTCTAGAAAGAGAATTACACTTGGATCAAGTGTGGTTTAAAAGGGAGTGTGGTCTGTTGCTTCACACAAGTTACTGGAAAGGCATTAGTACTTGGGCGTCATGTGCCAAAGCAAACTGCAAGACATGCAGACAGGTAGATGGCTCAAAATATGTAGGGATTTGTTGATCATATTAGGGAGTTTCGCTTTAGTGAGAAACCATTAAAAGACTTAATACCTGAAATATAAGAAGCATATCATATGTAAAGTGATGCCATAGTTAGGTTTCTATATTTTCAAAGATAACACTAGAAACATTGATTGATTAAAATAATAATTAAGTCTTTGAGAAACTTATATCTTATATAAAATATGTGCCATAAATAATCAGATGACAACATAGCAATTGTTATACATGTAAGTCTGTTAGTTGTCTTCTTTCAACTTAGTGAGATGGGTTGATCTGTTAGGAGCCTGAAGAATCTGTCCACAGCAGAAGTAATTTTGATCCACGTGAGTGTAGTAGCAACAGGAAAGAAGAAAAGTGGACAGTTAGAGATATTGGGAAATAAAATGGGACAGGACTTACATTTAATTCAGTTTTGGATTGGGGTAAAGGGAGCAGTCAAGAACAGTTTCTGAATTTACTTTGTGCAAATAAGTGTACATAGACTGTCACACACTGAGACAGGGCAAACTTAGAGATACGAGGTTTGAAGAGCAATGCAGAGAGTTTTGTTTTACGCATTAAGCTTGACGATCCTGGAAGATATTCAAATGAGAAGTACAAGGATGTTTAAGGATGTAATAGGCTAAATGTATTGGAAGAAAAGTTGATTATAGAACCTGGGGAAATATGTAGTGATAGCACCCCTGAATGCCAGCGCAGGACTGAGACGCAATTTATCATCAGGTAAATGGGTTGGCACTGCACTCAAAAACCAGAAATAAATGCTCATATATATTTTTGAATCAAGAAATGAAATAAAGAGCAGTAAATGACAACAGCACTAAGAATATGTTATTGTATATAGGAATAAGGTCAGAAGCTAAGGGAAATAGTTACAGGTGTAGAAATCAAATATAAAACAGAATGAGGAAACTATTTTAAGATTTACCTATAAACAGACACAAGAGGGGCATGCTTTTGTTCTTACTAGCTGTTGACAGGTGGGTCACATGCTAAACAGCTGATTTTATCATACTGGGCTGGGTGTTAAATGGACTAGAAGATCATTTAGGGAGTTGAAGAAGGAAGCTGTTGTATTATTTCAACCATGCAACCATAAAAATATGGAACATGATGATCACAATGGGAATAAAAATGAATCAATTTTTAAAAACTTATATATAAGAATTAACAGATATATTAACCACCAAACTAATATGAACAATAAAGATGAAAGATAAATCAGAAAATACATTAAAATTTAGAAATGGGTGCCTTTAGAAAAGCTTGGTATTGATGAGATAGAAAAGGAATTTAGGAGAGAAATATTGTCAGCTTTTTGAACTTGGGCTGGTTTACACCTTTGTTATTAGAGGCACAGATCCTTCATCTAGAAAAATGAAAGTTGAAGTCATTCTTTCCAATGAGTCTTGTGAAGCGAAGGTGTGATATAAATAAGGTAAAGTGTATCAGGGCAGAAGCCATATAGACTTGATTCACCTTAACAACCTACATCCCAGAACACTTTTAGCACACTCTAAGTATTTGATAAGTAAGTATTAAGTGAGGGAATAAGTAAATATAGAGACATGAATGTTCAATGTTACAGAAAAATCTTGAGTACAAACAGGAGAAAGCCCATTATACTGTACACCAATAGACATCAAATTTGCTTCTTATAAAACACCTTCTTGCATGTTCAGTGTGTTTCCACATTATTTCTTTAAAAGGAAATTAGAACAGAAGAAAAAAAAATTATTATTAGTTGAAAATATTTTCTCAAAACATGGACACTCTCATTACTTTATAGCATAGTTTTCTATACAGCATTAACAATTGATGTATTTCTGAAATGAAGCACTTCAATTTGTAATTTTTTATTCATCAACACTCCTAGTGAGAAATTCAGAAAAAAATGCTGACATAAAAATGATAATAAACTTCATTTGCAGTTATACACTTCTATTGGCAAAGTAAAAAACAAATCCTCTAGCAAATTGTATTTTATCTGGATATTTTGCATAAGTTTAAAAACTCATTTTGGTTTCTCACTATGATACAATTTGTCCATTTCATTTTGCTCTAATTAATATGTATCATAGTTAATTAAAAAGGTATTCAAGAATAGGTGGACTTCCTTTCTGACGTGAGTTCGTGTGTCCATCCTGATACTTCCAAAAATGATTTTGCAGTAGCTTTATTCCTACACCATATTTTCATTCCTAAAATCTCCCAAGTATCCTGTAGTATTTATTTTTCTAGTGCAGTGATTTAACTCAAACTTAGATGCAATTAAAACTTTTACTCTCATGATTTAGACTGAAGTTGACAATGTCAGCACCATAAAACCCTTGTCTTCTAGCCACTATCATGCATCAGTGAAGGCCGCTTCTAAAGGCAGTGGCATGTTTTATATAGATTTGTGGTATAATTAATATATTTCTCCTATATAGAGATAATGGAATATTTAGCGTCGATTTTTAATCTATTTATCACTTAGAAAAAAATAAATCTATGCCACAGGTTTGAAGCAAATTCTCCCCTACTCACCCCTCCTTTCACATCCATTGAACTGTAGCTATGTTAAAATGCCGTGGCACCCAAAACATTCTAACTTGCTTCCTTGCCTTTGCTCACACTACCACTTTTTCCTTTTTTATTTAAAGCTTTTATGTTATTTTATTTTTATTCCAACAAGCTTTTGCTATTTTGCACAGGCTGGTTTCGAACTCTTGGGATCAAGTGATCCTTCCACCTCAACCTTACCAGTAGCCTGGGATTACAGTTGCGTACCACTATGCCCTGCCTATCACTCTTTCTTGACCCTTAGACCACTCTTCGCCTTAGTGATCAGTCAGCTCTAAAAGCACGACTCCACTAACATTTCTTGATTTCCTTTAGTAGAATTGACTGTACACTTTTTGATATCCTATCCTGTATGTGAGTCTATAATGATAAGTGTAACACTTTATTGGTTTCAGTTCTATTTAGCTCTATTTACCTAAAAGTCACACGATGGAAGGAACTGTGTCTTTTCTATCTTTCTATGGTAGTATATGTCTCAGGGCAGATTACTTGGTACACAGTAAGTGTTAAATTAAGGAAGGAAGCAAAGAAGAAAATAAGGCAGAGAGGGAGGAAAGGGGAGAGGAAGAAAGGAAGCCATCATATTTTTATTCACCGATCTCCGGAAAGTATCAGATTGAAAACATTATATTATTACATGCACGTTTACGATACATTTTCAAGCAATATTCTAGGATTTTCATCTCTCAGTATTGAGATCTTAAGCTATTATGAACAGTGCCAGAATAGGGGGTATTTTCATAAGGTGATTTCAATGGCAGAAGATTAAGAAGCCGTCTGTCTGGTTAGTATCACAAAAGAACTAGTAGAAGAGAGATTATCAGTAAGAAAATAGAGATCGGAATATAGAGATCAGAAAGAAAATAGAGATTATCAGTGAGAAAAATAGTTTTTGAAGTGATCCCAAGATGTCATTTCTGAATGTGTTAGGCTAATGACTTTTGAGTCTCTTTCATTTAGGAAAGTAGTGAATATATTTCAGAACAAAAGTTAAGAACATGGGCTCCAGATTTAACACTGTCCACAGTTGATTAATCTCATTAGCTTATTTGTTTGTTAGTGTGAATGTAGCTAATTTAGTTCTGGTTGTCTGTTCCTAGTCGTGTTTATCCCTGGTTGAAATTGCATCCCTTCTTTGGGTCATCGCACTTCTCAAGTTAGAGAAATGCAGCGCTGGGGGAATCGTGCAATGTCTCCTAAAGCTCTTGCCAGGAGGTGGCTCAGGGATTCTCCCTGTCATACCATTCAGCGAAGGTAATCATATGGCAGATACTGACATGTGATTGTATGTGGCAATGGAACACAACCCTCCTGTCAAATAAAAATTTTAAGAGGGTTTATAAAAGAATGCAAATATATTTCGAGCAGCATTTCCAAAGAATTACCTGGGAATGTGAAATCAATAATGTGGAAAGACAGATAATAATTTCTGAAATTATATTCCAACTGACAAGCTGAAAGATTATGGGATCCATAACCAGAGGAAGGAATAAACATGAAAGCAGAAGTCCTTTAATTGTAACAGAAGATAAGGCAGAATGTCTGGGCTCAAATGTACGTAGATGGATAGATTTGTCGGTTGAAAGTTGAATTAGGTCTCACCCACTGACTTTATTTTCTTAGTGAAGAATAAGGCATGGTTATCAACTGCAAATTGGTAGTCAGCAAGAGAAGTTAGGGAGAAAGATTATAAGAGAGTCATCTCTGTGATAAGAAAGCAAAATTTCCAGAAAAAGAAGGATGAACAGATAATTCAGTTTTTCTAAAGTTTTAGCCATAAACATAAATATATACACACACATACATGTATGCATACACACAGAAATATATAATAAATATTCTAATAAATATATTTGATATATGTGTATATATATACACACGTATATATGTATATGTGTATACGTATATACATACATAATATATATGTATATGTATGTATATATGTATGTATTATGTTTGTATATATGTATGTTATTTTGTGTGTGTGTGTATATATGTATGTTGGTGGAGAGATGAATTAGGTGCTGCTTATTGACTCTATTTTCATATATATATATAAAAAATACATATATAAAAGAAAATTTCCTTTTTTTTTTCCTGAGGCAGAGTCTCGCTCTGTTGCCCAGACTGAAGTTTAGTGGCACAATCTCGGCTCACTGCCACCTCTGCCTCCCAGGTTCAAGTGGTTCTCCTGCCTCAGCCTCCCGAGTAGCTGAGATTATAGGTGCTGGCCACACCTGGCTAATTTTTGTATTTTTAGTAGAGATGGGTTTTCATTATATTTGCCAGGATGGTCTTGAACTCCTGACCTCAGGTGATCCACCCGTCCCAGCCTCCCAATGTGCTAGCATTACAGACTTGAGCCACCATGCCCAGACAGAAATTTATATTTTTTATATATATATAAAATTTTTATAGGAAAATTTATACACGGAAAATTTATTATATATAAGAAAATATAAGAAGAATAGAGTCATATTGTATATATCTGCATATATAAAATATATCAAATATATTTTTGATATATATAGAAATATACATATATACAGAGAAATATATCAAATATATCACAATTCCATATGTGATAAGAAACTAAGTTAGGTTTGAACCTTTATTGGAGTTATATGAGTAGAAATAAGGATGTTATGAATACAGTAGACAATTGTTGCTTTCACAAAAATTTTCTGAGATTTCTATAGCATTTTCTACAAAATGCTTTCTAAAAGACCTTAAAAATAATATGGCCTAAAAAGCTCTTTTGATGTATGTGTTTCGATAGATCATCTAGTGGGTGAATTGTATATAAAATCTATAAGTGATTGGTCCATTAATTCCATATTAACTTCACACAAGAGGAATGAAAACTGCCTCTGGAATAGCTTAAATTGAAATCCTATCTAAACATATTACTGAATCTATATACTATTAATGAGAGATATGAGTATGAAATAGAAGTCAAAGAGTTTTATCCACCGTATCTCATTTAGAGCTCACACCAATACTACAAAACAGGTTTGAGCATTATTTCATTTGTAATGTGAAGAAGCTGAGACCAGGGAAGTTAAATGTCCAAAGTCAAAATTTTTGCAGTTTGGTTCCAGAGGCCATTTTTTAATATTCCTTTTTATATATAGTACATCAAAAGACCCCATAGTTATAGCTTTATATTCAAGATGAATAAACCATAGGAGAATAAAACCATCAGGCTACTCCAACTGGAAGTATAGCTGTACATATGCTAAGAAAGCAGTTTTACCCTTGATAAGATACTGTGTTCAATCCAAACTTTGATATGTTGGGTCTGAAATAGGTTTATGGGTGAACCTTTGCAAAACTGAGTATCTGTTCATCCTCATAAAAACTCCACTGTTGATTATAATAGATTTTAAATTCTTGAAACATTGAAATAAATTAAACACAAATTCCTACTTGGAAAGACTTGAGAATTAAAACTATGTTCAGTAGTATTCTCTCTTTTAATTATGTATAAGGTTAAAATTATGTGTATGCACAATTCACTGTGTATAGTATCCTTTCACCCTTGCCTGTGTTTCAAGAGTAACTATCAATGATTAAGAGAACTTGATATTCTTTATATAAAATATATGTTATCCATAATAATAACTTAATATGTACTTGCTATTAAATATACAGAAGACTGCTGTGAATCTTCAGAGTACTGGCAAAACCAATTAAGACTTCAAAAAATATAAAATAAATTATGCTTACATTTGAAATACTATCTTACTAGCATATTTTCCTCAAACTGCTGTAATACACATAAAACTTCTAGGAAAGAAACCTTTTCAAACCGAATGTTATGGGCTGGTGTCTTTGTTTATTAAATTAGTGAATTAAATTTTGATGATTTGAAGTATTATAAGACAGACTTACAGTTACTAATTAAACTCACTGAACTTTCTGTGTTGTAACTTGACATACCCAACCTTCTAACATGAAAAGGGTAGAAATAAGAATAGCATTAATTTCATAAAAGGTGTGTAGGCATATCTTAGCCAAATTATAGATGCACTAATTCTAACAGGATTTTTGTCTTTTCATTCTAATTGCCTGGCAAGGTCTATAGAAATGGAGTAGGAATCTATTTCTGGGTGCTCATTATAAGTAAATGCAGTCAAGCATCATCGTATCCTATGAATCTGGACTTAAAATGACACCTCTGGAAGCACCGTAGACATGATATGTTAAAGTATCTAAAGGTAATCATTAAAACAGAAGACGAAAAACCCTGAGAAGAGTAAGAGAAATATCTACATCAAATTAATTATATTTTACTGAAGAATATAATAGACCAGTATTTAAAATGGATTTTATTTCCTACTTGGCATGCAAACTTGCAGTTATAAAACCAGGCAGAAATACATAGTTGACAGAGATAGATGTGCATAAATAATTGCCTAAAGTGAATAAGGTAGAATAATAATGGAGCAGTCTGAATTGTTGTAGAGTACAAAGTTTAGGCCTTCCTAATATTTCATGTATTCATACAATTATTTCTACTGACACCCAAAAACATCCTTGTTTAGTGAACAACAAATGGGAGTTTCTTGAAGTATTTATAAAACACAAGCTTTATCTGTTTAAAGCTTCTACAGGTCAAACAGCAGTATCAGCTAATTTTCATTACATACAATAAAAAGTATTACATGTAGACATTAATGTTGTAGGATTTAGCTAGCTGCTTCTCGGAATATGAGCTTTTAATTTTAATGCAGCATTCCACTGCCTTTTCAAAGTCTTATTGGACCCGATTCGAGATTTAAGAAAGATGGATCAAATTATTTCATTATAGCTCCAGGAAAAGAAAATCAAAGTCATTCGTTTTAATTTTTCTCTATGCATTAGTATTGAAGATTAAATGAAGGCATTGATTATCAGTTAATATCGATTGAGTCATATTCCAGAGTTACCTGTTTAAAGCTAAAATTAAAATGTAAATGAACTTTCCCCCCTTAACTTCATGGCTATATAGCAGGCCTTTTAGCTAATGTTATATTAATGTTATGTATTGTAATGTATAGCAATATGCTATTAAGTCTTTACATTATAGTCTCAGAATTATAAGAATTGTCTATAAATACATGTATGTAGTTTATTCTGCATCATGTGTTCATGTGTCATGAACACACAGAAGACTAGCCTAGAATTTGCACTGTCTGGATTAGAATAATAATAAATTATCTCAGTGAACAAGGTTCTATGGAATGCTTAATTTACACAAAATGTGCCCCTGTGTTAAACTTGTTAGACTTGTGATCATGTCCTCTGGCTTATGATTAATTACTCAACTTGCTGACTGTAGTTCAGCAGTAAATCTTGGTCCTTAGATCTGAACGTTGACAGTGAAACAAATAGAGGTAAACTGGAGCGTGTGAGAACTCTGCGTAGCTAAAAAGAGATCTGAAGAGCTAAACATGTCAAGCGTGCTTTATACATCTGTGGCTTTTGTTGTTGGGCAGGAGGTTAAGAGGATTCTTTTTGATGGAACATTACATTTGTTCATACAAGACTGCTGCTACTACGAGTGTGCTTCAGAGGGTTGGAGAACTTTGTAAATTAGAGTCTGATGCCTTCTCACTACTTGTGAGGAAGGGGCACGAGACCCGTGTGGACTTTGAAGCCCCCATTTCTACTTCAACGAGAGAAGCACATGCATTTATCTATTTCCTGCAGATTTATTTCAAAGAAAATGTTCCAAGCTTTTGTTTAACCTCTGACTTAATAGATTTGCTACCAACTCTTTTATTTAAAAAATCACACCATATAAAGACAACATTTAATTAATTTTCTCTGCTATAGTATAATCTGTGAAACCATAGCTAACTAGCACATCATAACCCTACAATTATGCTCAGCTTTCCCTGCTTCTGTTTGTTTTTCAGTGATAAACTGTTGTAGCAGAGCAGCCAGCTCAAGCTGCCTAACTCCCCTGTAACCCTAGCTCTGTACTTATGTGGCGCTGTCCTGACAGGCACTTTTCCCACCTGTCAGTCACTGGATATTTACTCATTCAGCCATTCACAGTTACTGCGGTCTGAGGACTAAGGAGACTTCGGGGATACAGCTGTTCAAAAGTACACTCAGTTTCTGGGCACATTTCATTAATTCATTCACACTATGCTATTTCATGATGTAGCCACTGTGCCCTGCCCACTGTTAACCTCTATATGGAATCTATCACTTTCCAATGTACAATTTTATTGTGCCAAAATGTTTTCACCTTATCTGGCCATGTAGTGAACATTTTCCCCAAATCAATACTGGCTGTATCCAGTATTGATTACCTATATTATATTAAGTGTTAATTTAAATTCTGCCCTGATTTTTCTGTCTGCCTTTTAGGAAAATGTCAACTCGAAGTTTGTAATTTCATTGGCTGTTTTCTTCTGCATATCCAGGGATACAGATAAATTTAAAATTAACCAAACAAACAAACAAAATCAACCTGTGGAGAACAGACCATTTCTCCACATTTAACTTTCTAGGAACAACAAGGAATCTTTATTCCTTTAGTTTTCCTTCTTGATCAGGGTTTCTACATTCTTTCTCTGTATTGTGGCCATTGGGATCAGTGATTAATTAGAAGGTTTACCTAATATTTTGATTGATTTTTCTCCAAAATGCACTCTATTTTATCTTGTTTTTCAAGATCCAATATTGCAGTGCAAGATCAAAAGTTACAGAGTTATAAGACACAACTAAGTATTTCACAGCACAACATAGACTTGGACACATATGTTGCACAGTTATGACTAGTACCTTCTGAATTTGTGCAGGGAATAACTTTTTTTTTTTTTGAGACAGAATTTCCGTCTTGTTGCCCAGGCTGGAATGCAATGGCAGATTTTGGCTCACTGCAATCTCCGCCTCCCAGGTTCAAGCAATTCTCCTGCCTCAGCCTCCCGAGTAGCTGGGATTACAGGCATGTGACTCCACGCCCAGCTAGTTTTGTATTTTTAGTAGAGACGGATTTTCTTCATGTTGGTCAGGCTGGTCTTGAACTCCTGACCTCAGGTGATCCGCCCGCCTCGACCTCCGAAAGTGCTGGGATTACAGAAGTGAGCCACCATGCCCGGCAGGAATAACTTTTGTTACCATTAGTGTCACCTCTACCTCACTCCAGAGTCCACAAAATTTAAAATTCTGGTTGAAAAAATAAAAAGACTTTTTCCCTTATAATTTTAATTTCTAATTGTTTCTTTCTGATATGTAACAAAACAAGAATATTCAGTATATTAAGGAAATGAATATTTCGTAGGAAATAATGTCTGACTCTTACAAGCATACCACACACTTACAAGTATACTACAGTCTCAGTTCCTGGAGAGATTATTCTAACATTTTAACAACAATTTACTGGATTCTTAATGAACTTGCATGATATATCCTATGATAAGAGTTTTTTATATAGTTAAAAATTATTGAAAAAACATAATGAATTTATCATGCATATGTAAGTGGCATGCCAATATAATGTTTGAAAATAAAATACTTCTAGCTTTGGTTATAATCTAGATATTCATTATTTACATAATTCATACAAGTAATTTATACTCTCTAAAATATTTGTTAAAAGATTTTAAGATCAGTTTATAGCAAAAACAATTATCATTTTATTGCCTAATTTCATTTGGCACAATTCAGTAAGGTAAAAAATAATGGAAGGCTTGAATTGACAACTTCATTTGGTACCTTGTTAAGAAGTTTTTTATTAAATAAGATAACATGCTGTATTTGTGTGATTTTTCTCACGGATTTTTGTGTCTTATTTCAGAATAACAATTATGCACACAATGATGCCCATCTTAGAATGGACACATTTTCCCCTGTAGTTTTCCTTCATGTAAAGATCATAGAGTTAAAAACAAATACATATAATAAAGCTAAGTCTCAATGACTATTTTAGGAATAGTTATAGGCCAAAAAAATAAAACAGAGACAAAAACATAGTTTGTTTTGTCTGAGATGAAAATGTGTAATTTTGAACATGATGATACTTTCCTTCCCTTGGGAAGTACATCTATCTTCACAGTAATCAAAATAAAGACCTCAGTCATTGTAAAAGGAACAGTACTAAGTGAATACAATATCTCCATATTTCACTTTAAAAAATAAAATAAGGATGACAATTAGCCAGTAAAGTTTATGTCCTTTTTTACTCAAAGTCTTTTTGAGATCTATACTAATTTTCTGTATTCTATTATGTTCTCTGTAATAAAATACAAGCCCATACCTTCAGAAGCCTTTTAATAGATTCAGAGATAGTATCAAGAAGTAACTAAAATGCATGCACAAGGGAAGTTTTCTGAATCAATAAAGAAGTATCGCTTTTTTAAACTTTCTTAAAATAAAAAATAATATGTTGTCCTTAATTGAAAGCTAAGAATCAGTTTTTGGTTTTTGTAGTTTTTTAAAATAACATTGTTATTTTTTAATTTTTGTGGGTACATAATAGGTGTATGTATTTATAGGGTACCTGAGATATTTTGTCACAGGGACACAATGCATAATAATCACATCAAAGTATATGGGAAACCCCTTACCTCAAGCATTTATCCTTTGTGTTAAAAATAATCCCATTATACTCTTTTGGTTATTTTAAAATGTACAATACATTATTGTACACTGTAGTCACCCTGCTGCATTATCATATACTAGATCTTATTAGTCTATCTAACTATATTTTAGGCCCATTAAACATCTCCACTTCCCCATCCACTACCCCTTTCCCCTTCCCACCCTGCCCTCCCCCTCTGCAGCACTACCCTTTCCAGCCTCAGGTAGCCATCATTCTACTCTCTATCTACACAAGCTCAATTGTATTTATTTGTTAGATCCCACAAATAAGTGAGAACATGCAAAGTTTGTTTTCCTGTGCCCAGTTTATTTCACTTAACATAATAACATCGAGTTCCATTCATGTTCTTGCAAATGAGAGGATCTCATTCTTTATTATGGCTGAATAGTACTCTGCTGTGTAAATGTACCACATTTTCTTTATTCATTCATCTGGTGATGAACATTTAGGTTGCTTCCAGTCTTGGACATTGTGAATAGAGCTGCAATAAACTTGGGAGTGCAGATATTTCTTCCACATACTAGTTCCCCTTCTTTGGAGTATATACCTACCATTGGGATTGCTGAATCACATGGTAATTCTATTTATAGATTTTTAAGGAACCTGCAAACTGCTCTCCATAGTGATTGTACTAATTTACATTCCCACCAATAGTGTACGAGAGTTCCCTTCTCTCCACATCCTTGCCAGCATTTGATATTGCCTGTTTTTGGACAAAAGCCATTTAAGTGGGATAAGATGACATCTTATCATTCTTTTGATTTTTATTTATCTGATGATCAGTAGTGTTGAGCATCTTTTCATATTCCTGTTTGCCATTTGTATATCTTCTTTTGAGGAATGTCTATTCAGATCATTAGACAATATTTAATCAGATTATTAGATTTTCTCCTACTGAGTTGAGTATCTTATAGGTTCTGGTTATTAATCCCTTGTCAGATGGATAGTTTGCAGATATTTTCACCCATTCTGTGAATTGTCTCTTCACTTTGTCAATTGTTTCCTGTGCTGTGCAGAAGCCTTCTGACTGGATGTGATCACATTTGTCCATTATTGCTTTGGTTGTCTGTGCTCGTAGGGTATTGCTCAATAAATTTTGCCCAGACAAATATTTTGGAGATTTTCCCCAATGTTTTCTTGCAGTAGTTTTGTGGTTTTAGTTTTAAGTCTCTTAAGTAGTTTTTAAGTCTTTTAAGTAGTTGTGAGGTCTTAGATTTAAGTATTGAATCCATTTTGATTGTTGTATATGGCAAGAAATACAAGACTAGTTTCATTCTTCCGCATATAGATATTCAGTTTTCCCAGCAATATTTATTGAAGAGACTGTCTTTTCCCCAATGTATGCTCTTGACACCTTTGTCAAAAATGAGTTAACTGTAGATGTATGCATTTGTTTTGGGGTTTTCTTCTTTTATTTTTTATTTTTCCATTGGTAGATGGGTTTTTTTTAATGCCACTATCATGCTGTCTTGATTACTGTAGCTCTGTAGTATAATTAAAAGTGAGGTAAGGCCGGGCGCGGTGGCTCAAGTGCTGTAATCCCAGCACTTTGGGAGGCCAAGACGGGCGGATCACGAGGTCAGGAGATCGAGACCATCCTGGCTAACACGGTGAAACCCCGTCTCTACTAAAAAATACAAAAAACTAGCCGGACAAGGTGGCGGGCGCCTGTGGTCCCACCTACTCGGGAGGCTGAGGCAGGAGAATGGCGTAAACCTGGGAGGCGGAGCTTGCAGTGAGCTGAGATCCGGCCACTGCACTCCAGCCTGGGCGACAGAGCGAGACTCCGTCTCCAAAAAAAAAAAAAAAAAAAAAAAAAAAGTGAGGTAAATCGATTCCTCCAGTTTCATTCCTTTGGCTCTGGACAGTTTTGGGTTTTCTGGGCCTCTTGTGGTTTTATATACATTTTAGGATTTTTTTTCTATTTCTGTGGAGAATATTATTGATACTTTGATATGGATTGCATTGATTCTGTAGTTTTCATTACTGGGTAAAATGGACATTGAAATAATATTGATTATTCCAGTCCATTGCATTGATTCTGTAGTTTTCATTACTGGGTAAAATGGACATTGAAATAATATTGATTATTCCAGTCTATTAATATAGAATATATTTCCATCCTTTGAGTCCTCTTCAATTTCATGCATCAGTACTTTATGCTTTTCATTGTAGATATCATTCACTTCCTTGGTGAAGTCTATTCCTAGGCTTTTATTTTATTTGTAGCTGTTGTAAATGGGGCTACTTTCTTGATTCCTTTTTCAAATTTTGCACTGTTGGTAAATAGAAATGCTATTGATTTTTGAACATTGATTTTGTATTCTGCAAATTTACTGAATTTTCTTATCAATTCTAATAGTTTTTGATAGAGTCTTTAGGTTTTCCAAATATAAGATTACATCATCTGCAAATAAGGGCAACTTGACTTCTTTTCCAATCTGGATGTCTTTTATTTCTTTAGTTTTTCTGATTGCTTGTGCTAGGATTTCCAGAGTTATGTTGAATAACAGTGGTGAAAGTGGACAGCTGCATCTTAATCCAGATCTTAGAGGAAAGGCTTTCAGTTTTTACCCTTTCAGTATGATACTAATTGTAGGTCTGTTGTATATGGCTTTTAGTGTGTTGATACATACTCTTTCTATATTCAGTTTTGTGAGAGTTCTTAATCAAAAAGGGATGTTGGAATTTATCAGATGTGTGTTCCACATCAGTTGAAATGATCATATGGATTTTGTCCTTCATTATGCTGATGTGATGTATCACTGATTTGCATGTGTTAAGCAATCCTTAACACCTAGGATAAATCCCATTTGATCATAATAGATGATCTTTTTAGTGTGTTGTTGAATTATCTTTGATAGTATTTTGTTGAGGAATTTGCATTGATGTAGTTTTCTCCTTTGGTTGTTTCTTTGTCCAGTTTTTGTATTAGGGTAATGTTGACATTGTAGAATGAGATTTGAAGTATTATCTTCTCTATTTTTCAGAATACTTAGAGTAGAACTGGTATTAATACTTCTTTAAATGTTTTATATATTTCAGCAGCAAAGCCATCAGGTCCCAGGCTTTTTTGTGTTTGTTTTTTGTTTAGTTTTTGTTTTTGTTTTGTTTGTTTGTTTTTTGGGTTTTTGTTGTTGTTGTTTTCTTTTTTCTTTTTTAATGGGAAACTATTTATTACAGCTTTGATCTCGATATTGTTTTGTTCAGGTGTTTTATTTCTTCCTAGTTCAATCTTCATGTATTGTATGGACCAGAAATGTATCCATTTCTTTTAGGATTTTGAATTTTTTGGCATATAATTGCTAATTGTAGCCACTAATGATCTTTTGAATTTCCACTGTGTCAGTTGTAATGTCTCCTTTTTCATCTCTGATTTTATTTATTTAGGTCTTGTCTCTTTTTTTCCTCAGTTAATCTATCTAAAGATTGGTCAATTTTGTTTACCTTTTCAAAAAACTAACTCTTCATATTGTTGATCTTTTGTATTATTTTCTTTGTTTGAATTTCACTTACTTCTGCCCTAATCTTTATTTATTTTTCTACTAATTTTGGATTTCATTTGCTTTTGCTCTTACACTTCATTAAGTTCATCATTAGTATATTATTTGTTGGAAGTTTCTCCTCTTTTTGAATGTGGCACATATAGCCATAAACTTCCCTCCTAGTACTGCTTTCACTGTATCCCATATGTTTTGGTATGTTGGTTTTTCATTCTCACTTGTTTCAAGACATTTTTCAATTTTGTTCTTAATTTCATTATTTACCCACTTGTCATTCAGGAACATACTGTTAAATTTCCATGTGTTAGTATAGTTTCCAAATTTTCTCTTGTTATTAATTTCTACTTTCACTCCATTGTGGTCAGAGAATATACTTGATATTATTTCACTTTTTTGAACATTTTAAGGCTTGTTTTGTGACCTAACATGTTGTTTATCTTTGAAAATTATTCAGGTGCTGAGGAAAAGAATGTGTATTTTGCAGCCTTTGTACAAAATGGTCTGGAAATACCTATTAGATCTCTTTGTTTTATATTGGATATTGAGTCCAATGTTTATTGTTGATTTTCTATCTGGATGATCTCTTCATTGCTAAAAGTGAGGGTGTGAAGTCTCCCATTATTATTGTATTGGGGTCCATCTCTCTTTTTGGCTCTGATAATATTTGCTTTATATTAATATATCCAGGTGCTCTAGTGTTGGGTGTATATATATTTAAAATTGTTATATCCTCTTGCTGAATTGACCTCTTTAACATTATATAGTGACTTGATTTGTCTCTTTTTATAGTTTTTGTCTTGAAATCTATTTTGTCTGTTATAACTGTAGGTACTCCTGTCCCTTTTTGCTTTCCATTGACATGGAATATATTTTTCCATCCCTTTATTTTTAGTCTGTGTGTGTCTTTATAGGTAAAGTATGTTTCTTGTAGGCAAAAGATCATTTGGTCTTTTTTGTTTGTTTGTTTTGTTTTATTTTATTTTAATCCATTCAGCCACTCTGTCTTTTTATTGGACAGTTTAGTTCATTTATATTCAGTGTTATTCTTGATAAATATTAACTTATTCCGGCCATTTTGTTGTTTTCTGGTCTTCTCTTCCTTCTTTGCTTTCTTCCTGCCTTCCTTTTAGTGAAGATGATTTTCTTAGGTGCATATTTTAATTAATTAATTTATTTATTTATTTTTGTTTATCTGTTGCATGTATTTTGACTTTCGGTTACTATGAGGCTTGCAAATCTCTTATAACTCATTATTTTAAACTAATTATAACTTAACACTTATGGCACAAAGAAACAAGCAAACTAACAAAGAGAAAACTAATAAAAACTCTATACTTTACTTCATCCCCGTACTTTTCAACATTTTGGTTGTTTCCATTTTTATTTTATTATACTATGTCTTTAAAAGTTGTTACAGGTATCATTTTGATAGGCTCATCTTTTAGACTTTCTACTCAAGACAGGCGTAGTTTACATATCATAATTATAGTGTTGTAATATTCTGTGTTTTTCTGTGTATTTACTGTTAACAATGAGTTTTGTACCTGCGGATGATTTCTTTTTTTTTTTTTTTTTAATTTTTATTTTTTGAGACAGAGTTTCACTCTTGTTTCCCAGGCTGGAGTGCAATGGGGTGGTCTTGGCTCACTGCAACCTCCGCCTCCTGGGTTCAAGCGATTCTTCTGCCTCAGCATCCCAAGTAGCCGGGATTTCACGTGCCCACCATCATGCCTAGCTAATTTTTGTACTTTTAGTAGAGACAGATTTCACCATGTTGGCCAGGCTGGTTGCGAACTCCTCACCTCAGGTGATCCACCCACCTCGGCCTCCCAAATTGCTGGGATTACAGGCATGAGGCACTGCACCTGGCCAGATGATTTCTTGTTGCTCACCAAAGTCATTTTCTTTCAGCTTGAAGAACTTCATTTAGCACTTCTTGTATGACAGGTCTAATGGTGATGAAATCTTTCAGCTTTTGTTTGTCTGGGAAAGTTTTTATTTCTCTTTAATGTTTGAAGGATATTTTCATTGGATATACTATTTTAGGGTAAATTGTTTTCTCATTCAGTCCTTTAAATATTTCATGCCATTCATTCCTAGTCTGTAAGGTTACCACTGGGAAATGTGTTTCCAGATGTGTTGAAGCTCCTTGATACATTATTTCTTTATTTTCTTTTACTGCTTCTAGGATCCTTTATTTGTTCTTGACCTTTGGGAGTTTGATAGTTAAATATCTTGAGATTGTCTGGGTTATATCTGCTTGGTTTTTTGTACGCTTCTTGTATTAGTATATGAACACCTTTTTCTAGTTTGGAGAAATTATTTGTTAATATTCCTCTGAAAAAACTGTCTACCTCAAACTTTCCCTCTATCTTCTCTTTAAGATCAATAACTCTTAGATTTGTTATTTTGAGGCTATATTCTAGGTCTTGTAGGTGTGCTTTATTCTTTTTTATTCTTTTTCTTTTTTTCTCTGCTCACTGTGATTTCAACCATCCTATCTTCAAGTTCACTAGTTCTCTCTCCTGCTTGATCAAATATGCTGCTTATAGACTCTGACATATTTTTCAGTATGTCCATTGCTTTTGTTGGCTCCAGAATTTATGCTTGATTCTTATTAATTATTTCAATCTCTTGGTTAAGCTTATCTGATAAGATTCAGAACTCCTTCTCTGTGTTATCTTGGATTTTGTTGAGCTTCTTCAAAATAGCTATTCTGAATTCTCTGAGAGGTCACATATTTCTCCTGGTTGGTCACTGGTGCCTTATTAGGTTTGTTTGCTGAGGTCATATTTTCCTGTATGGTCTTCGTGCTTGATTTGTTGGAGTCTAGGCATGCAAAAGTCTGTTGGAGTCTAGGCATTTAAAAGTTAGGTATTTATTGTAATCTTTGCCATTTGGGCTTGCTTGTATCCATCCTTCTTGGGAAGGTTTCACAGACATTCAAAAGGACTTGGGTGTTCCACTCTAGGTATTTAGCCACTGCAGCCATATGTGCTTTAGATAGCACCCCAAGCCCAGTAATTCTGTGACTCTTGCAGACTCATAGAGGTACTGCCGTGGTGGTCTTGGGTAAGATCTGGAAGACTACCCTAGATTACCAGGCAGAGACTCTTGTTCTCTTCTCTTACTTTCCCCCAAACAAATGAAGTCCCTCTGTGTGTCCTGAGCTACCTGGAGTTGAAAGATGGGTGACACAGGCACCCCGTGGCCACCACCACTGAAATTGCACTGAGTCAGACCAGAAGAGCAGGGAGTCTCACCGAAGGTCATAGTGACCACTGACTGGATACTGCTTGTATCCACCCACAAATTTGTTCTAGAAAATGCAGTTAAACATGCAACTCTTGAACATTATAGCCATATGATATATCATTTTCTCTGTCCATCCTTCTATATATCTAGTTGTATATTTATCTCTCTAGCTCTATATCTAATTGTTTCTTTCTGTGCCTTCTCCTTAAAAAATGAGCATGAATTATATGTTGATTTATATTTACACATTATTTGCATATCTATGCACATGTGCATGTATATATAATCTCCATTTTCTGAGACATGCATAAGCTATAATGTATACCCTTTTTTTTTGTAGAAATCCAGGCAAAGAATACATCATATTTTAGAGTTAAAGTTAATAGCATAAAGAGAAGGAACTTATATACAATTCAAATTTCTGTATCCTGTACAACTAGTGGATCAGCAACTTGGGATGAGATTAAACATGTGTTAATAAGCTGCTTAAGAAATTCCAATGTACACTGAAGTTTAATAATAACTAATACTGAGAAGGCATGCACTGCTAATCCTTCAGGTAATTGAATATGTGTGTGTGCACACACAAATAAAATGTATATACAACTCTGAGATCCGCTTCTTCAAATCTAAAATTTGAGAAAAAAATTCTGACACCCAAAAGAGTGTCAAAACTGTTACGGGGGTGATGTGATAAAATATGGCGAATATAGAGTTCCAAACACCACTTCCATGCTGAAGCAAATATTAAGCTAACACACACTGAGAGAATCAATATTTGTGGAACTCTGGGATCTAATAAAAACTTTATAGCCACCATAAGAGTACTTAACGAAGAGAAAGGCCAATACATTTCAGTAAGAAAGATTTGCGGCTTTTTCCCTACCCTTGTTATCATCCTTCATTACCTAATTCTGCAGTGGTCATGCTGCCAGGAGAGGGGGGATATATGGACCTTAGTCTCAAAAAATGATGGCTGTTCCTTGTTACATGCCTGAAAGATCTCCTGAGGGACTTCGAGGCCACAGCTCGCCTTGGTGTTTCCCACCCCAGGATAGAGCAAGATCATGGTTCAGGGTCTGTTGAAGGCATTTAAATGTATGTAACACCCATAGATATCAGGAAGAAAATATGTGTTTATTATATATCTAATAAAGCTTTAATAACCATAATGTATTTTTAAAATTTTAAAACTCAAGAACAAAAATACAAACATTGGGACCTAATTAACCTAAAGAGCTTTTGCACAGCAAAAGAAACTTTCAACACAGTAAACAGACAACCTACAGAATGGGCAAAATGCTCACTAACTACCCATCCAACGAGGATGTGTAGTTATCCAGATTCTACCATGAATTGAAGAAGCTGAACAAACAAAACAACAAATAACTCCATTAAAATATAGGCAAAAGTCATGACAAGCCACTTCTCAAAAGAAGACATACAAGCAACCAACAAACGTATGAAAAATGCTCCACATCACTAATCATCAGAGAAACGCAAATCAAAACCACCATAAGATACCATCTCACACCTCAGAGTAGCTATAATTAAAAATTTAAAAACCAACAGATGCTGATAAGGCTGAAGAGAAAAGCGTTGTTGGTGGGAAGGTTAATTAGTTCAGCCACGGTGAAAAGCAATTTGTAGATTTCTCAAAAAACTTAAAACAGGACTACCATTTGACCCTGCAATCCCATTACTGGTTACACATCCTAAATAAAACAAATTGTTCTACCAAAAAGATACATGCACTCTTATGCTCATTGCAGTGCTATTCACAATAGCAAAGATCAAAGGAATAAACCTATATGTCCATCAACAGTGTATTAGATAAAGAAAATATTGTACATATACACCATGAAATATTATGTAGCCATAAAAACAAATATATATCCTTTGTAGCAACAGGGATGCAACTGGAGACCGTTATCCTAAGTGAATTAATATAATAGCAGAAAACCAAATACCACATATTCTTTCTTCAGAGTGGGAGCTAAATTTTGAATATTCTTGGGCATAATGATGACAACAATAGAAAATGGGGACTACTAGAAGCAGGAGTGATGGAGTGGGACAAGGGTTGAAAAACTAACTATTGGTTACCATGCTCAATGCTTGAGGGATGGGATCATTTTTACTCCAAACTTCAGCATCATGCAGTGTACCCAGGTAACAAACCTGAACAAATATTCCCTGAATATAAAATAAAAGTTGGAAAAAATTTATATGGGTAAAGTACTTGAATAGACATTTCTACAAAAAAAAAAAATACCAATAGCCAATAAGCACATGAAAGATGCTGAATACCATTACTCATTAAGAAAACGCAAATCAAAACCACAATTAGATACCTTTTTATACTCACTAGTGTTGGTATAACCAAATAATTGGAAAATAACAAGTGTTGGCAAAGATGCCAAAAAAATAAGGTAAAATCTTAATGCACTGGTGGTAGGAGTGCAAAATGGTAGAGCCACTGTGGGAAAAGTTTGGCAGTTTCTGAAAAAGTTAAACATCACATTAACACATGATCTAGCAATTCCACTCCTACATATATACCCAAAATAATTGAAAAAGGCACTCAAAGAAAAGGGCACTCACCACTGTAAATCTACTCTCCTTTTCTCCACCTTTTGATGCTTTTTATTTCTTGTTTTATTTTGTTTTTTGAAGGAAATAATTATACACAAACCACTCTTGAAGTGAAGGGCTACATTCACTGACCTTGATGGCGAGTGGTTATGTAAGTTATTCGGAGTTCTGTAAGGAAGATTTATCTCCATTTCTACTTTTATTGTTTATTCAATTGTTATATAGTATGGATTCATGTATACTTATTTCATACTTTGTGTTAAATCCAATATTAATTTTTGCTTTTGGCTTTTGCTGAAATAGTTTCAGTTTTGAACATTAGGAGCCCTTTCTGTTGGCATCCTTGACCTACCCTATCAATGTATTTTTCTTGTTTCTCGGGATTTTTTTTTTAGCATGTTCTTTCTTTCTGGCACCACAAAATGCTCTTGATTCACTTTCTATGTTTCTTCTCTCTGTCCTAGAGTCAGCTACTTCTCTACAGTGTCCTGACTCCTTTTATTGAAGAATGGTACTGAAAATTGAGATCCCAGTGCTAGGTGTGCTCTTGGCTTCTTAGCCATCTGCACCCAATGAAGTTAAGTCTGTGCTCATACTGATGTCTCTACCTAATTCATTACCAAGTGGATTACTGCAACCTCCTTCTCTTGGTTGTCTGTATACTACCACTTCAGCAATAAGACCTTTCAATTAATTTGGGAATTTTTAACAAGAAACACGGGCATGGTTTCTGTATACTCAAGAAGTTTAAGTGGAAAAGTCCATGCTCTCAGTGGGTCTCTTCGTGATGCTGAATCAACAGGCAGAGAATGGGGTTACTGTTGATTTTAATTGCAAAGAATAAATTCTGTTGATTATATACAATCGGGACAAGTAGGACAATGTCAGAAACTAGGGCACTTGTCTCTTAGTGTCCCCATTTATGATAATGCTAATCACTAGGAAACAGCAAATACCCAATCAATATGGGATCCTAATACTATGGTTCCCTTTGGAATGATGGCTTTGATCTCCTCACTACATCAGTCTCCACCTAGAAGAGGTTCTGTGGGGAATAAGGGGAACACAAAATGCATTTTAGAACAAAGCTCTGATGATAATCCCAGCTCTTCTGGTCAGTTATGGAGCCATTATGTTTCACATCTACATTTCATATTAATTGTTTACTTTCCTCCTTTCCCTGGAGGGAAAACACTCTTGCTAAAACACTCTTACTAAAGAGTGTTAGTGCTGTGTAATATTGCATATAGTTTCCATATTGGGATTTGACTGAGTTGGCATTAGTGTGTGAAGATAACTGAAATAGTTTTGTATCTTTGTGTTCAGTATTACGTACACTTATTCTAATTTTAGTAAACCATTATGAAAATTCTGCTTACCAGATTCCTTTCACTTTTCTCTTTCTAGGAGGATGACTTCTAGGATTTCCATCACCTAGGTTCCCAGATTCCCCTTGGCATCCAGTTGCTGTAGAACTTAGGCAATAGGGGGCAACAGCAAGAGGCAAGAGGGCAAAAGCAGAGGGTGCAGTGTTGGCCTCTTGTTTCCGCTGTGTCTTGCTGTGGACTTGCAGGGAATGCACTCCTTTTGAGTGACAGCTCCTACTGAAAAACTCCTCCTCAACATCTCAAACTCTGGCTGAGCTCCAGGAACACTATTGTCTTTTCTTGCTCCTTCAGTTCCAGGGATGATAACTGCTTCCCTCTGTTGTTAGGTCATGACTCCTTCGCCATCTCTCATTATTTTTCCCCTTACCCTGTACATAAATATGTAAGTAGTCCACTCAGCTGAGCATACTTAAATGTGCTTTCTCTTTCCTGCCGATAATATGCAGCACACACACACACATTCAACAGACCCAGTTATCATTTTTTATTGTTTTAAGTGGTATCAATTTCTAAACATATTAGAATTATCTTTTTTAAAAACATGTAACATATATTACATGTATTTCTCTAACAGAGCTAATATACAATAATTGTTTATTAAATGGGTAATCATTTTACCTCTGTTATAGACATTTGGGAAAACAATTTAATTTTGTATGTAATCATTAGGTAAGATAGGTAGGCATCTTATTATCATCAATTTTATTATTTTTATTTTATGTTTAATAGGTCATGGTAGAAGTTTGTTTCCAGCAACTTTGCTAATAGGGAGAAAATAATCTCCTTTTCATAATAACCAAGGCCTTTGCTGGTCTATGAATTTATGCTCCCCAGTAACTTCTTCAACAATTACTATGAAGTCGTTTAAAACTGTAGGAAATTTTTAAACTCTTATGGAAAGATGAACACATAATTTTATAAAACAGAATTTATGCCACACTTTCACATTATTCTCTGAAGCACCAAATAACCTGTAAAGTAACATCCTGGAAATTGTTAACTATGACATTTCCCCATAAGATTCTCAGCCTTTTGGATAAACCTCTACCTCTTCTCATCTCTTTAGACAATTAGTAGTGACCTTTTTTAAAAGAACCTATGACAACTTTTATATTAGTTTAAAATTCTGGTGACATACAATTTTAGACCTTTCAATTTTCTCTTTTCTTTGGAAGGCTACATTTGTGGCAATATAAAAATAACCTTCTGAACATATTAGAACTGACATTATTTTGTTAGAAATGTTGTCAGTTTTTTAAATTATTTTGTTGGATGAAACTTTGCAGACTATGGACAATGATCTCCTCAACAGTAACTAAGCAGACATGATAGAAAACAAATGTGAGAAAAATAGTGTAAGTAAATAGTGAAAAGGAAGCCAAAAGCAGTACTGTATGAATATTTAGTGAGCTTAATATTTTGCAGACAATAGTTTTAATAAAGAATGTACATATAGAAAATAAGTGTAAGAACATTTGAGAAAAACATGAATTCAAGTGGGTGTTTATATGGAATATTTAGTGATTTGAAAGAAAAAATATATCAAATATGGGATCATGGCTTTTAGAAGAACAATAACATTATTTGTGGAAAATATTTCTAGGAAACAATTCACTAATTGTAATTTAGCGGATTTACAAGATAGTATGTATTGTCTGTTGATTGCAAATTGGTTGAACATTTAAATTAATGTAAGTGGTTTTTAATCACCGACAGGATTTGGTATAGTTGATCATGTCCTGCTGCTAGAAAAAGTCTCTTTACTTGGTTGGATGCCGCTTTCTTCTGGCTTCTCGCTGACACCACTGGACTCTCAGACTCTGGTCTATTCTTCCTTATACCACAGACTTTTTTAAATTTGAAGGGCTATAGGGCATTGTCTTTAGAATTATTTTCTATCTATGCTCAATCTTAAAGGAATCTTTTATTGTCTCATATTTCTAAATGCTTTCTAAAATCCAACTTCTTCTAAATTTGTATCTCCAGTCCAGACCTGTTCTCCAATTCCACACTCTTATATCCAAATGCCTGCATGACATATTCACTAGGATATAGGCATCTCAAACTAAATACACCCAAAATAAGATCTTCATCTGCACCTCTTAGAAAAAAATCAAACTTGAAATAAAACAAAAACAAAACCATCCCCTCTCTCCTCTTCCCTCAGGTTTCTTCATCTCAGTCAGTATCTCCTCCATTTCTTCCAATTTCTCAGTAGAAGCATATTTTTAAAAATCACCTTTTACTTCTCCCCCTTACACAACACATCTACTCTATCAGAAACCCATCTTTTAAGAATATATCCAAAATCAGAACACTTTTTATCACTTTAACCACTATCAATGTAGCACAAATCACTGCAATTTATCTTTGTACTTTTTGAAATAGTCTTATTTTCCAATAATTTCTCTGCTTCTACCCTTGTTCATTGGTTTATTTTCTAAGAGCAGTCAGAGCTATACAGTCAATTTCAATTTCAGATCATGCCAACTCCATGCTAACATCCCACTGTATTCAGAGTAAAACCAAAGTACTTTTGATATCTTAAAAGATATTTATTATTGTAGGGTGGGGCTGGGGGAAAATTATGCTCCCACTCCAATCTCCAGTTTTGAAGACTGAGTATGTATCCTGGAGTTGGGTGGAGCCCACCGCAGCTCATGGAGGCCAGCCTGCCTCTGTAGACTCCTTCTCTATGGACGGGGCATAGCTAAACAAAAAGCAGCAGAAACCTCGGCAGAGGTAAATCCCCCTGTCTGATAGCTTTGAAGAGAGCAGTGGATCTCCCAGCAGGGAGGTTGAAATCTGAGAATGGGCAGACTGCCTGCTTAAGTGGGTCCCTGACCCCTGAGTAGTCTAACTGGGAGACATCCCCCACTAGGTGCAGACCGACAACTCACACCTCACATGGTGGGGTGCACCCGAGACAAAGCTTCCAGAGCAAGAATCAGACAGCAACACTCACTGTTCAGCAATATTCTATCTTCTGCAGCCTCCACTGCTGACACCCAGGCAAACAGGGTCTGGAGTGGACCTCAAGCAAACTCCAACAGACCTACAGCTGAGGGTCCTGACTGTTAGAAGGAAAACTAACAAACAGAAAGGACACCCACACGAAAACCCCATCAGTACGTCACCATCATCAAAGACCAAAGGCAGATAAAACCACAAAGATGGGGAACAAGCAGTGCAGAAAAGCTGGACATTCAAAAAATCAGAGCGCATCTCCCCCTCCAAAGGAACACAACTCATCACCAGCAACAGAACAAAGCTGGACGGAGAATGATTTTGACGAGTTGAGAGAAGAAGGCTTCAGTCGATCAAACTTCTCAGAGCTAAAGGAGGAACTACGTAACCAGCGCAAAGAAACTAAAAACCTTGAAAAAAGAATAAATGAATGGATAACTAGAATAATCAATGCAGAGAAGACCTTAAAAGAACTGATAGAGATGAAAACCATAACACGAGAAATACGTGACAAATGCACAAGCTTTGGTAACCGAGTATCCTGTCTGTCCAGAACATTTTTTCCAAAGATAACAGTTTTACGTCCTTATTCACCCTTGCTCTTTGTTCAAATATTATATTTTCACTAAGGCATCCATATAATTTATGAAACACACATTTAGAATTACAACCCTTTTATGTATGACTCACTATTCCTTTTTATTGCTTTATGTTATCCACAGCATATGTTTAGTATACCGTTTATTGTACTTGATTTTATTTTTCTTACCATTTTGCTTCACTAGAATATAATGTCTATGAGGGTGAAAATGTGTGAGTGCTTTGTTCAGTTCTGATGCACCAGCAGCTCACAGATTATTACATAAAATATGTGATAAATACCGGAGTAAAAAGAGTGACTGGGTGATTTTTAAAATAATTCTGTTAACTGTGAGTAAAGGTGAAATAAACATGAAAGTACAGATATCTTCTTGACATACTAATTTCATTTCTGTTGAACACATAGCCAGTAGTAGGATTGTTAGCTTATATGGAAGTTTTATTTTTAACTTTTTGAAGAACATTCCTACTGTTATTCATAATTGCTGCACTAATATACATTGCCACCAATAGTGTGTAAGAGTCCTGTTTTCCCCACATGATCATCAACACTTGTTATCTTTTGTCTTTTTGATAATGGCCATTCCGACTGATACAAAATGACATCTCATCATGCTTTTGATTTGCATTTCCCAAATGATTAGAGAGGTTGAGCATTTTTATATACCCATTCTCCGGTTGTACTTCTTGTACATCTTCCTTTAAGAACTCTCCATTCAGTTCCTTTGACCAATTTGTAATTGGGATAACTGTTCTTTTGCATTGAGTTGAGTTCCTTATATATTTTGAATATTAACCCATTATCAGATGTATAGTTTGGAAATACCTTCTCCCATCTATAAGTTTTCTTTTCATCCCGTTGATTTCTTTGCTGTGCAGAAGCTTTTGAGTTTGATAAAATCCCATTTGTCTATTTTTATGTTTGCTGCATTTCCTTTTGGAGTCGTATCCAAAAAACCATTGCCTAGATCAGTGTCCTGGAGAATTTCCCTATGGTTTTGTGTGGTGATTTCATTGTTTCAGGTCTTACATTTAAGTATTTAATCCATTTAAAGTTGACTTTGTATATGGTGTGAGATAAGGGTCTATTTTTATTTCTATATGTGTGAATATCCAGTTTTCTTTGCACCATTTCTTAAATAAACTGTTCTGTTCTCATTAGGGTTTATTGGCACCTTTGGTGAAACTAATTTGGCTGTAATTGCTTGAAATTATTTATGGGTTTTCTATTTTGTTTCATGTCTATTTTTATTCCAATACCTTTTTTGGTTACTAGAATTCAAGTAACATGATGCGTCTGGTTCTATTCTTTTTGGTCAGGGTTACTTTGGCAGTTCAGGGTCTTTTGTGGTTCCATATCAATTTTAGGATTTTTTCTATTTATGTGAGTAATGTCATTGGTAATTTGATAGGTATTGCACTGAAACACCATATTAATTTGAGTATTATGAACACTTCATTTTTAATAAAAATATGTACTTAATATGTAAGAACATTTGTAGTTTTCTTTGCAATATTCTGTAGAAATGAACAGATACCTCTGGCCAGGGCAGTACAGGAATCTAGATTTCATCCATAGCCTCAGGAAAAGGGCACCTGAGGTTGACCATTATGTCAGTTACTGGGTTGTCTCTGAAGCCTAGAGATAGGTGGCTAAAATGTTTTACTACTCAAAATTAGTAGAATGTTCCCCTTTGTCTTTAAGAGCAGCATTTCAGTGAAAGCTTGCTGCTAAATAAACATTATAATTTAAATATGACCATGCTATTTTGCCATTGAGAGTCATACATCCCAGTATATTGAGACTTACATTGGATATTTACCATGAAGGGAAATAAAATCAATATAACGTACGTGTGTGTGTGTGTGTGTGTGTGTGTGTGTGTGTGTGTGTGTGTGTTGTTTTTTGACCAGGACAATACAATTTTCTGAGGAGTCATTAGGTAAAGAACAATCTGAGGCATCATGAAAAACCTCCTAAAACAAAACTCCAAAATTATGAAACTAAATACAAAATTATTAGAGGTTGAAGTTAGCATTAGCTTATACCCTTTAACTAAATATTACTTATGCAGTGTTTAACAGATCATTGCTTTATTTTATACAGGAATAAATATATTTTAACTTCTCAAAAAGTATAAATGGATGTTAATTGAATAAATATTGGGGTTTTAATTTTGCTTATACATTAATTTTATTGTTTTCGCCAAACCTGAACAACATTACAAATGTCTTAGCCTAAGACAGCCCATGTAAAACTGTTCTCTCTTCAAAAGTGACTATCACCAAAAATTTATGTAAAAGTGGTTCTTCACAATGAGCTTTGAACAGTTTCTCCATCACAAAATTAGTGTTCAATAAAGTACATTAAATGAGTGTGAAAATATAAGTTAATGATTATAGATGGAAAAATATTACCTTTTAATTAAAAAAAAAACTCAGACTCTGGCTTCTGCATTTTTCCTTAGCCTCATTCACAAGTAAGAACACTGGGCAAAAGTAATGACTTAAACTGACTGTTCATTATGAACATCTCATTTACAGAACTGTACTGATAACTCCCATCTTGTGATTATGTTGTGGAAGGGCAAAATTGTCCCTGGAATTAATGATAAATGCATCAGGACCTTTATCCAGCACACTGTTTGAGATGATTAAATTCATGGTATGTTTGCTTAATCTATTTTCCCTTTCCATACACTATGCTCTTTGCCTGAGGCAAACCCATCTAATAATTTTCAATTGAACAAAACCATAACTCATGACCCAATAAATTATTAAGGAACCCTGCCTTGCATCTGATTCATCATTCATCTTACCACAATGGCAGAAGCCTGCTGAATTTCCTAACAGTTTCTTACCGTGATGAATAGTTCCATTTAAATGTAGGAATACTTTCATGTATGTTTACACATGTATATTTTTACAAAATTACCTTTTAAGCTAAAACTTGTCACTAAAATTTGTTTTAATATTGGTGTTTGTAAAAGTTTTCTCATCTGTTTACATCACTTGAAATTTGCTTCCGAACCCAGACAGTCCTCCAGAAGTAACCATTATATTTTCCCTGAGGATAGATTTTTTAAATCAACGATAGAGTATAGAATATTAAAATATTGCTTCTTATTTTCTCATTTTCTTATTTCTTATAAGCTAATATTCTAAACTGGCCTCTAGAATTCTACGGAGGGAACATTGTTTAAAAGTGTATGTTACATAGTAGGAGTGGAGTAAACTTGGAAGGGTATTGTTTAAAATATTTCAAAACAGAGAGATGACTGCAGTAGTGTCAGTAGTGAGCAATAAGCTTCACCTTTGACCTGCCACTCTGTAGCCAGTCATGAAATATATATTGAATCACATTTTTAAAGCCTAGATATTATGCTTAATAACTGAGTTGTCAGATGTGATATCTGAGAATACAATTCATCATAGTAACCGTTTGAACAATAAATAGGATTTTCCATAGGCTATTACCTATGTTATCACATAAAAAGTGTCATTGTTATGATAAAAACTGAATATTTGACAATATCAGAAAATATAATCTGTCTCCTTATTTAGCTGTATTTTAAACCGGTGAGAGTACAGAATGTGCAACTCACCAAATCTCTGAACAGTCTGCATCTTTATGATTTATTATTTTTCTTTTTAAATTGAAAACTGGTAATATGGAAGCTGCAAAAATAATTGAAGAAGGAGAAAGAAAGAAGGACATCCACATCCCCATGATTCTTCCTCAGTGTCTGATTTCATTTTGGATATTACTCACTGTTCAGTGATGACCACAAAGACTGAAGTGTCGATTTATTTCTTATAAAAGTGTGCAACAACATTACCTAAAAAAATTAAAGTTATTATTTGGAATTGATACAGGTTTTATTTCTGATTCCCTGTTACTTCTCTTAAGGACTGTCAAGAACAAATTCCTGTTCCCTTTTTGTTGAAAAGAAGATTTGTAAGAAGTTTTAAAAACTACAATTTGAATCAATTGTTCAATTTTCTCCCCTTTATTCCTGATGGCACAGTCGAGCCGGATGTCTTTTTGTGGGTCAGAGGAGCAAAAAGCAAACAGAAGCAATAATTGTGTGTTCATGCCTGAGAGTTTCCTGAACCCAATTACTTAATCAAAGGCAACTTGCACCTGCGGTTACACAACAGCAGGAATAACAAGTTGCTGCAGGGATATTGGACTGTGTCTAGAAAATTTCAAAGACTTACACTTCTAGTCTGCCCTCCTACCTTTTTGAAGTTTGATTCCCTCGTTTGGTAGATAAATACTTGAACAAGACCTTCAGAATAAAATAAGAAATATAAATAAAACACCCAAAGACAAGAAAGCCCCCTACCAAAACAAATGGTAGAACTTCATATGTAGCAAGTTTATAAGAACCAAGGATCATTTTTTGGTATTCTCATAATCATGACATGACCACGAAATACTTTAAAAGCTGCCACCCATTTGGCTGCTGCAGACAGATCATCATTTTGTTTCAATGAAAATAACAGCTGAAGGGCTCAATTCTGAAACAAGTGGAGAAGTGCTCAAGCAGTATTTAAACCCCTAAGAATCCTTTCTCCTCCTAAAACCATCAACTTTTATAAACAGTATCTCACCATACCACAAAAGGTGATCAAATATATTTTGTACAAGAAACTTATAGAATTTGGTAATAGAGTTTATTTAAACTGGAAAAAGGTTGTACTGCAGTGCCTTTATATCATATAGGTCTTTTGAGTAGCAGATAAGAAGGTATTTATTTTAAATGACATATTGTCTGTTTTATTGACTGTATTTTGAATCAATGTGTACATAAAGATGAGAAGCAGTGAGTAAATATGATAACTCAATCATGGAAGTAATCAGTGCTGTGTGAGTTGGTACAGATAAATATGATTTAAAAATCATGTGCTACAGAAACGAATTGGTAGTTTGTAACGATCTAAGGCAGGGGCCTCTCCCCTCACTCATTCCTGGGGTTAATCATTGCCCCAGTGAAAACTACCTTGGTTCCTGTGAGCATGTACGTATGTGTTTGGTGGTGTTTCATTTCTATTGAAGGTAATTCTTAAAGTCGTCACTATTTATTCCATTTTCTCTATTAAATTATTCTCAGATAAACTTTTGTTGTATCAAAAAATTCTGATTTCTAGAATTGCTATTAACTGTTGTTAACAAATACCCAAACAGAGAGACTCAAGCAATGGTTTAGGTAAAATTGTTCATGCACAAATTGAATTAAAAATAAAAGCTTTTCAAAACTGGACTGAACTGCACCATTTGCTATTTTGTGACCTTGCTTTCATTAGCCAGGTATTGGACTGTACAAATATATAGCTGAGATTTTTTGAAGATATCCGATGCATCAATGAAAAAAGATTTATCTGCCGGTTTCTTGTTCATCATGAAAATTTACAGCAAAGAAAACAGATTGATTCCATTTGTTCTTGTCACCACATGCAGCTCTTATCATTGAAGCATGAAGAAAGAAAATGTATTGGTTTAGACAGAGAAATAATTAGGTAGACATTATGAACATTTGTAGTTTATCTGACATAAACCAACCCAGATGGTACAGATGAGGTCTTCAGTTTATCCGCTCCCCCACCCCAGTCATCTGGTCATCAGTTTACATGTATTGGTCATGCATTGATTCATTATAAACACTCTAAACTTGGCAGCATATAGTAACAATCATTTATTCTCACTCACACTTATGCCTGTCTGGTCGTGGCGGCTGATGTAGAATGGGTGAGGCTGGATGATATGGTTCAAGCTACAGGCCTCACTGGACTCACTGGACTCACTGCCCACTGCATGTTGCCTCCTGCCGGGTTAAATATGTTCTGTGTGATCCCACTGTGGGGTACAAGCTAATGGAGAAGAAACTACCTAGAGAAAGCTTTTATTGTGGTGTTGGAAGAAGCTCAAAAGGCAACTGGAAGCACACAATTCCTCTGAAGGCTGAAGTTGGGAAACAACACGCTGCCACTTACCCCATTTCCATTTTCCAAGGCAAGGTCTTGGCCTGTTCCTATATGAAAGGGGTACGTTCATGCTTCTACTTGACAGAGACTGTAACTGCAAAGTCACGTGGCACAGGGCCAAGGTACAGGGAGGGATGATGAACGGGGGCTAATAGTTCAGTCTACCACCATGTGCTCTCTTGCAAAATAAATAATCTAATCTCCCTCTCAAGACTCCCAAGTATCTAAACTATCATAACCCTATGCTTCGAATTTAGAAAGCTGCAGCGCACCTCAGTGTATCAGCCTCTGTTGAATCTGGAGAGTTAGATCCTAAACAGCAAAGGTAATATCCTGTCTAAAACAAACATGTAGTGAGAGATTAGAGTCAATCTACTATAAGTAAAATGGAAAAAAATAAAAGGTGGATAACAGTCACTGGGTTATAACAACTCTGAGATCGCACTGGACAAATACTGCTTGATCCCCTACTTTTAGTTTTCTCTATTTTCTTCTTTCCAGATTATTTCAGGAGGCAGTTTTAACAGATACGTCACCACAACATAGCATGTATTACCCTGTTTGCAGCTTCCCATAATAATTTTTCAAAATGATTCTCATTTTCTCTATTATTTATCTTGCTATATTTCACCTACCTCCAAGTCAGTTACCACATGCTTACATACTTTGTTATAGAAGCACTCAGTGTTTAAGGGCTATTTCTGTATCGGTTAGTTATTGCTGTATAATAATCCATTTTAAAGTGCAGTGGTGCGAAGCAATGCTCACATATTCTTTTGCGTATGTGTTTGCTGGACATCAAGTGACTGGTGGCGAGCTGTCTGGGTGACTCTACTTAAAGCTAAAGCTCTGGCTGGCCATGGCTCCTTTCTGTGTATTGACCTTAGGCCTGTTTGTTTTTCCGTTTCTGGGCTAGCTGGGGAGACCAGAAACTATCCGTGGGTGGTGTTCTTCTCATGTTTTAAGAAACAGAAAAGAACAAATAGAAACATACTATCATAGAGTTAAAAATGATGACAAATTACCCCCCTGACCCGCGCATCAAAATATGTCATGTGTATCTCCACCCTTGGATATGAGCTGGCCGTGCAATGAGTAGCACGCTTTACTTGCAATGGTAAATCCCCTGAGGCACAGAGAGCATTAAAAGTGTTTGATTGCTAGCTGCTGCTGTCTAGCCTCAGAAAAATTTATGAGCAAGGCCAAACTAGGCATCTAGACAATGAGAGACCACAAAGAAGAAGTAATAAACTGACCCAGCTGAACCAGCAGCCTGCTAAACGACAGACAGCAACTTCCAACCCTCACTTATCTTAGAGGCACAAGCAACCAAGCTGACTAAACCAGAGCAATCACAGATTATTTATCTAAATGAATGTTTTTTGTGGGTTGCTCTTGTTAGCTACTAACTTCTGGTATAGATTGTTACAAGGGAAAACAGCTACCTGGTACAGTAACTGATCCCTAGAAATGGGTCTTTACAAACTTAAAACATATGGCATTGACTTTGGAACTGGGTGACAGAGAATGAAAAGCCACCAGGGACTCTGTTGGAAAAAAGGCTAGAGAAACAGTGCAGAAATTATTTTATTTATGTATATATGTATTTATGTATGCATGTATGTATGTATTTGTTTTTGAGACGGAGTCTCGCTCTGTCACCAGGCCGGAGTGCAATGGTGTGATCTTGGCTCACTGCAACCTCTGCCTCCCGGGTTCAAGTGATTCTCCTGCCTCAGCCTCCCGAGTAGCTGGGATTACAGGCACCTGCCACCACATCCAGCTATTGCTTTTGTATTGTTGGTAGAGATGGAATTTCACCATGTTGGCCAGGATGGTCTCGAACTCTTGACCTCGTGATCCACCCGCCTTGGCCTCCCAAAGTGCTGGGATTACAGGCGTGAGCCACTGTGCCTGGCAGAAATTATTATTGGAGGGTGGAAAAATTGGTTGTTTATTTATGTGGTTGTGAAACAACTGGCAGAACTGTAACTGTGTCAGATAGAAAATGTACCTAATAAACATGAATTGTCCAAAGATACCTCTAGACAGAATATTGAAAGTGTCAGCTGGATGTTTCCAGCTGCATATGATAAAGAACTCCAGGAGAGAGATGAGCTATAGATGAAACTGTTATGATTGCAATAGTAAGTTAAAGCCATAAATTATTGGGTTGGAAAATAAACTCTGATCCCTAGTCTCTGAGAGAGTAAAATGTTCTTGAATCAAAAGAAGACCTAAAGCCATAGTTAATATCAAAGGTGCGGTTATAGCACTTCTTATTAATAACTTCAAAAGATTTAATACAATGCCTACTAAACCTTCTCAACTAGAAGAATTGGTTTCACAAAAGTCAAAACACACCAAGTAGAGAGAGGGTTGTCACAGAAAGAAAAGTAAGTTTTTTCCCCCCCAATGGAATAGAATATAAACTGATCCAAAATATCCCCACAAAAGTTCTTAAGGGAAATACGGTGTTTTAAACTAAAAGAAAATGAAATTGCTTAAATTTCAAAATGCCCCCTTTTTTGGTGGTTTTATAACTTTATTTGACAAGTAACAATTAGCTATCATCCACATTGACTGTTAGATTTTTGAAAATGGTAACAGGTACATAGGCAACCAAAGTATAGAGCTTGTTTGATGAATCTTTATCCTCATTACATTTTCTGGACAATTGCACATGGATACAATATGAGACATGCCTTTGGTGTTGCCAAATTTTTACAAGCAGCAAATATGTTGAGAAAGTTATTTGGCTACAAATGTTGGCAATTTCCTAAGAAAAAAGTGGGATATCTCAGGAGACAGAGTAAAGATTCCATATAATGTAGGCAGGAAACAGAGAGCAATGGAGTAGGGACCTATTCCCAGAGACAACTAGGTACAATTTAAGCAATGGGCACGACTGCTTATTTAGGGGATCCTGGCACCATGTACCCAGTGGAATTTTAAAAATCGTATGGGCCAGTGACTGATGAGCATTTATTAGAGTTATCCATATACTGTGAGCATTTATTACATTGAATTTTTAAAATCTTATGGACCAGTGGTCAACGAGCATTTATTACAGTTATCCAAATGTGGGCATTTACTACAGTTATCTATAAATTGTCTCATCATCATATTCCAAGTGTGAAAAGGATATTATTTCTTCCTTAGTTCAGAGGCCTACAGATGAAGAGATGCCATACCTGAAAGGCTTTTCCCACAAGAGTCACATTTTCATCTGGACCTGATATAGATGATGCAATGAAATTATGATCCTGGAATTTAACGTTATAATTGAATGACAGTTTAGAGAGTCTTCGAATGGAAGTGATTATGTTTTGCACATAAGAGGAATGTGAAAATTATACAGCAGGGTAAAGATTAAAGATTGAGGTAGATTGCAATAACTTTGTTAACTACCCTAAAAACTTTCTCTTCTATCAAGAAATGGGTCTATTTCATGACCCTTAAATCTGGGTTGGCCATATAACCTTACTTGACTAATAGGATATTACTATCTTCATAGAATACATATCTAAAATTTTTATTTATATTTGCCCTGTTATCACTAAACTAACTTTGTATACAACAGAAAAAAAAAGACAACTTTCACTTTTTTATACACTGTAAATTATGTGGCAGTTTGTGGACAAATAGCCTAGGGAAAAGCTGAAGGAATAGTTTCATTGATCCACAGGGCATTGTTTCAATTATAATAGTCATTACCAGCACTGCAAGGACACACCCTAACGCAGTCGCTGATCTCACCAGCACTGCATGAATGCACACATCTATATGAAGACAACTAAACTGAAAGTTAAAAAGTTAATTCTAAAATGTCCCATGTCATTGTAAAACGTTACTACTATCAATGAAACGAAAATTTTTGTTTGAATTGGTTTTGTTTCATTTTTAATTGGTAGATAATATTTAATATATTATGTACCACTTTAATGTACACATACATTGTGCAATGGTTAAATATAAGTAATTAAAAACAGCTTTACCTCACATAGTTATGTCATGGTGGGAGCATTTAACATCCACTGTCTTTACATTCTTCAAGAATACAACATATCATAATAAACTATAGTCACCATGCTGTACAATTAACATTTTAGTATGCTTAGTAGTTTGTTTCATGATGTTCAGAAATGAGAAAACACGGATGTTTCACTTCCTTCTTTGATTACTGTCTTTTATTATTTTTCAGTTGAAATAATTAGAAATCAAGCCAAGTTTTTTCCTTCACTCTAAATATATTTATTTATATATATGTGCACAGTAAATATATATATAGATTTATACATATATATTTATTTATACATATATGTGCTTTGAGTAATGGCCCACAAATCTGATAATTTTACTCTTAAAGAAAATATACATGATCTGTCTTTCATGATATAATATGATGTATTAAATATTTAAATTTAAATTTAACTCTAGCATGCTACAAATTACATTATAAATTAATATGTAATATTCTGCTGAAAGAAAATTATTATGGATTTAATAAACACTTATCAAGCACCTGATAAGTATAGAGTATGCTACTATAAATGCTACCCACAGAAAATAACTAAAAAGCACTTCTTTCAATTGAAAGAATCCACTTGGGACATTTACGCATATTGATAAAAAACAAAACAACTCTTCAATAGAATTTAAAAACATGTACTTCTTGTGTCTTCAGTCTAGTAATTTGGTTTAATTCTGAGCCTATAAGCCATTCAGAGTTACCCTAGAGAGGAACTAAACACTAAATTAGTTTCAAAAGCAACTCTGAATAAGCCTTTCAAAATTAAATTTAGCTGCATAAATCTTCAGAACTCTAATATATTACAAATCCCTTAACTCATACTAAGAGTTTAAGAGAAATGTATTGACTAGCATTTAAGTAAAATTTGGTATGGATTTACCTCACTATAATGACTTTTCTGTTAAGCCTAGAAAACAGGGGCAAACTGAGTTATTATTCTTAACATTTCACTCTCTCCTTCTTATGTCTATCTGTTCTCTTTGATATTTGACCTTGTATCTTCCTCCACTACACATGGAAAGTTTGTCCTCATCCCATTGACATTGGCAGCCAGAGGACTCTCTTATGCCAAAGGAATGAGGGCAGAAATTTCAAGGTGCCTATTCTCAAAAGAAGTTTTAGGAAGCATAACCAGTTTTTGCTAACTCTAGTATTATGTGGAGACCTCTGGTCTCAGATCCAAAAGACACAAGGATCTGCCCTTAATCAAACCCAAGTATGTAGCATAAAGTTGAGTCTTCTCATTTGTCCCCACAGGAGTCAATCAATCAATCAATCAATCAATCAGTTCACACAATGCTTGTTACTGACAGATAATGACATTTGGCATTGCTTAATATATTGCATTGAAGAAATAGTTCATATTCCTCTTGGATATTCTGAAATTCCATTGAATAATGAATATAAATATGGTTAGGGTTTTTTTAAATGATGAAAAAAACTTTTTTCTGCTTTCCTTCCTCCCTTCTTCATTCCTTCCCTCTTTCTTTCGTTTGGAACTACCCCCTCCCTGCCTTCTCAATCTCCGCCTTTTTCTTCTATTTTATTAAGCTTTAAAAGAATAAGAAGTTAATGCAACACATAATATGTGTAGGCTGTGTGGTGAAATTCAAATTTTCCATGTGACCATCTTTGATTATTAATCAAAAGTACACCCTGGCTTATGTAACTATTAACACTGTATTTACAGCCTACCCTTTGCATTATCTTGATTATTAAATGTTCTCATTTTTTTGTTCATCTCCCTCAAATTGCAAGATATGTTCTCCCCTCCTTTTGCAAATGGATAGACCATTTCATACCATATGAAATTAACGAAGTCTGACATATAGCACAGCGATGTTCTTCTAGCTCCTTTATCTCCTTTATTTTTATTTATTTATTTATTTATTTGTTTATTTATTTGTTTATTTATTTATTTATTTTTGAGACAGAGTTTTACCCTGTCGCCCAGGCTGGAGTACAGTGATGCCATCTCAGCTCAATGCAACCTCCACCTCCTGGGTTCAAGCGATTCTCCTGTCTCAGCCCCCACAGTAGCTGGGACTACAGGCCCAAGGCAGCACCCCAGGCTAATTGTTGTATCTTTAGTAGAGATGGGGTTTCGCCGTGTTCGCCAGGCTGGTCTTGAACGCCTGGCCCTTAGTGATCAGCCTGCCTCAGCCTTCCAAATGCTGATGGCAAGCGTGAGTCACTGTGCCCGGCCTTGCTCCTCAAATATTCTTCGAAGCCACCCAGAGAAGCTGAGGCAGGAATTTCTCCTAAAATCTGCCCATCAATATATCTTAATGAACTTTACGTGTACTATTTCAGCAGAGGTGCTGGTAGTTGGAGAATTCCAATGTGAGCTAGGAAGCGAAGGGCCGAAGTAAAACATAGACACTCCCAAACTTTAGACAGACTACATCCTTCTTGGATTGATTTTGCTTTTTTCTCCTTATCCTCCTGATACTTTGTGCCTGAAGCCACGACATCATGAAATTGTAAATAAAACTTGTGGCCATTACACTTTTAATTGTGGCAGCAACATATTAAGATCTTCCAAGTATATTCACGTGGAAGGAGGACAGCTGTGCGCTTTGGGAGAGGAGCCGCTGGGGGGCGATTTCTGTGCCTCTAGAGGGAGTCTGGGACTAAAAGGGAAGTGGACGGTTTGTATTCTTTGTTGTTTTCATTTATTTTTCTTTCATCAATTTTGCTAAAAGCACATCTTGATTACATGTAGCCAAAGGGATAATGTAAAGATAGAAAATGTGGTTCTTTTTACCTAGATAAAATATTGTACAAGTCATTTTTTCTATTAAGACAAAAATAAGACCAGCCAAGGTACCCTCTTATATGGAACATGTATTTAATCATTAATATAATATTTCTCCAAATGGCATATCATTTAATAAGCAACATAACATTATTATATGACTCATGTTTTTTCTTCATATTAGCATAAAATTCAAGATACTGATTTAAAACAGGAAATAATAGGATGAAATGTTCTTTGTAGATGGTCTCAAGTTGACGCCATCAAAATCTGCTGTGGAAACATGGACATTAACAAGGATGCCAGGAATCAGCGAATACAGGCAATGGGTAACCTTCAGGGAGGGAAAGTCAAAACCTTAGGAATTAATAATAAATAGTAAAAAAAGAAGTCTATAACTATAGTTTTATTTATATGCTTTTAGATTTCTAAGACAACTCATCCCTCCAAAAATAAAGTATATCCAAACATGTATTTCATGAATTTGATCTTTTATTGTTCCATGCTACAACCATTTTGCCCATGGTTATTGTGTATGTGGCAAAAATTCTGGAATATTTAATGTCAGTCTTCACCTATGTCTCCCCAAAACACATTTGACGCTGTTTTAATAAGCACTTAGCCCTCAGGCAGCTTTCATCTTCCATGTGAAATACAAATTTTCACCTGTTACCAAATTAATGTAGACCAGAGATTAAAAAATGTAAAAAAAAAGAATCACAGTGTAATGGATACTTGCATTTTCAATTTAAATGAAAAGATATTTTATGCTTTGATAAATTTATTTGAGTTTCGTTCTGTGCATATGAATTTTCTGTTATTTTTCTTCTGTGTCCTCATATTAAAATATATTTTAATCTACTTTCATTCTATTATAAATAAAATATCCAAATTCCCTATATCATGGCCTGAGTAGTTGGTAGAGTGGTATTTTAAACTACTGGTAGGCCAGCTGCAAGTGATGAAGGATGCACATAGAGTGTTGTCAGCGGAAACGGTAGAGGACACCACAATGAAAGGATTGAGCAAACTCAGAAACAATGTGAGAATGTCGAGTCTTCTGGAGGTAGTGGAGAATCCACAGAAATAGTGACCTGGTAGGTATATTGAAAAGAAAGAATGCAGAAATTAGAAGTCCTGTGGCAGGGAGATAAGACCAAGGATATGCGGAGCAAAAGTAAAGGGAGGGATGGATTATTGTGGAAAAAAACTCACTTATTTTAAAGTTATTTTCATGAAGTGACGGAAGCCTGATGGATTGGCCTGACTTAAAAAACTGGCAGATGATACATGGTTATCTTGACTCTAAACTTCATCTTAGTCATTTTTTAATTTCCCTCAGGATCTGACCAAAGTGCTTTCCAAATAAAAGGGGCACAGTAACGACTGGTGAAGGGGTGAATGTGTGGATGATAAGATGGTGCTCACTGAACCAGATTACTGTGAGGGCCCTCTTCTGTCCCAGAATATACTGTAAAGCTCTAGCTACTTTGGCAGGTTTTCCCATAATATCTGAGGAGTGCTGGGTGCTGCAAAAAGTTCTCTGATTTGTGCAATGTGCAGTTTTACACAGCTAAAGTCATATGAATTCCCCCTTTTATCTGAAAATTTAAATTTTTTGTCAGGATCAAATCACCTTGGTGCTGTCTGTTGAGGCTTATTATTTTCATGTTTTTGTTTTCCTTTGGACATATGCTTTTTTATGTCTCTGAAACAAAGAAACCTGAGATGCTGAAAATTAATAACCATGTAAACCCTTTATTATCAAATAAAAGACAAAAATGTTATTTTAACTAATGTCAAGACAACATTTGCATATATATACTTGTTTTCTTAGCCTCTTTTACTTACAACCTACATATTGTTAAAGTAATTATTCAGAGCAAATGTCTATGTTTCTACAAATGAATACATGAGCAATTAGTTAAAATGTATTATGTGGCAAGAAATACAGTATTCTTCATGTTACTTTCTAATATTTTTTCTGAATAGGAATTGAAACTATTTCAATGTTAATAAAATCATATTGAATACAAAGCATTCATAATAAATAGTCCATAACTTCTGTAATGCAATTACAATTTAGTTGAATATAAGTTACTGTTTGAAATTGAATAAAACAAGCTCATTAACCATTTGTTTGTTCTGACCAGTATTTGGACTATATTTAAATTATCATAACATATAAAGCATTTTATCATGCCTATTATCTAAGTTGATATCTTCACCCACACTTAAATTTTTTATATATTATTTTCATGAATTTTTTAAAAAAATATACCCATTGCTTGGAAAAAAGAAATTTGCATTCTCTCTTCTTTTTTTTTTTTTTTTTTTTTTTGAGACGGAGTCTCGCTCGGTAGCCCGGGCTGGAGTGCAGTGGCCGGATCTCAGCTCACTGCAAGCTCCGCCTCCCAGGTTTACGCCATTCTCCTGCCTCAGCCTCCCGAGTAGCTGGGACTACAGGCGCCCGCCACCTCACCCGGCTAGTTTTTTGTATTTTTTAGTAGAGACGGGGTTTCACGGTGTTCGCCAGGATGGTCTCGATCTCCTGACCTCGTGATCCGCCCGTCTCGGCCTCCCAAAGTGCTGGGATTACAGGCTTGAGCCACCGCGCCCGGCCCCTCTCTTCTCTTACAAATCACATTTAGAACTTAAACTCAGTGTTTATTATTTACTATATTTTGATGAGCCTTTTAAAGAAAATGTTAGGTTGAATTTCAGAAAGATTTCATACCACTATTGGTTTCTTCTACTTTGTATGCAATGCTCAGTGTACTCAGACATATAATGTGAACGATGTGGCATATGCATATAAATATATAATATTTATGCATTTTAAATCTTTCTTTAAAACAAGAGAGATGATCATTTTCAAAGTATATTAGTCTCATTTATCTCCATGATGCCATTAATGTTGTAAAATGTTGCAGCAACATTACTAACTCCTGAAGGCCTGCATCAGCCTTTAGCTACTCAGCTGCATTATTAGACTGTCAACATAATTCAGACATCTCATACAGAAACAGCCAACCCGCTGGCTCTAGTGCTTTGTAAATGTATTTGCTTGATGTAGTAGCTCTGAACATATTGAGGACTTTCCTGTTTCTATGCAAACGGCACTTGCGGAATCATCTCTATTGCTGCTTCAGAAATGCGCTGAAGATTTACAGCTTTGTTGTTCTGTGTTATACAATTTGGTCTATCTCAATTCCTGTTCACTGATAAACATATGAAAAGGGAAAATGCAACTTCTAAAATTAGGAGGAAAATTAGTGTTTGTACTGATCGCCATTCCAAATTGACGTATTTTCATTTACGTTTCCAATTAAGGGTTTAAAGCCTCCAAATGTATGGATAAAATTACACTGTTAGGAAATTCATCAAAATATTTGTGCTTTTGTTTTTCAATTAGTGAGCGTAAGCACTGTTAGCTCAGTTTTATACATAAAAATAGCATAAGAACAAAAATTAGCAATTTCCCTTTAAAACTGAACTCAAACATGGACACATATTTGAAAACTTAGAACTAAATTTGACACCAAAAGAGAAAAACAAGTGAAAATTTGTTTGAGGAGCTATCCCTACGACATGGGAAATCACAGGGGATGAACAATGAATGCACAAAGTTTAAAAAGGTCAAATAGAAAACCTATCATTCTCTGTTCTATCTTCAACATTGCCCACTTCCTTTATCTACAGATGCAATACTAATTTGGGTTAACTCAGAATTTGCAAATTAACATTTATTTATTTTGAATTATTTTGTCATTTTTAACAGAACAAAGATAATCAAAATGTGCGTTCTTAGAGCAACTAAGTCAGATGAAGATTTGATGTTCTGTTACCAACTAAAATGAGCTTCCAGGCAATGTGACTAGTCAAGATAGCCATGAGGAGGTAATGTGACATTATGTATTACACGTGACAGTGATTCTGGCATCTCCTTTAAAAAAAAAATCTGCTCTGTGTATCATTCATTTTAATAACAGCAGACTCTCTCTTGCTGTGAGCTTTATTTACCGATTGGCTCAATGTAATCTAGAAAAACTCTACTAATGATCAAATACTGTGTTAGGCACACAGGAATCAACAATATAAGGGCAGGGAACACTCGGCCTCACAGAAGAGACAAGCTCCTAGGAAAGTCGGGTATTCCAGTTCACAGCTGCAACATGCGGTGAACTGTATATTGAGATGCAGCATGTTCAATGAAAATGTTAACAAAATGGTCTCTGATTTGAAACTGGCAATGATTTTGTCTGCTTGCAGGAGTTAGGGATGATCTCAAAGCAATAAAGTTTGTTAGTGTTTGGGAGATAAATCCGGGTTGACCAGGTTGCTCACGTGGGCGAAAGGGTTTTCCAGTTAGAAAGAAGTAGCAAGTTATGTTGAGGATATTGATTTGCAGTAATAGGGATAAAATAATCCTAGAAATTAATGAATCCTATTCTATTCTATTACCGGTGAGAAAGCTGAGGCCCATTCAAACTTAGTGACTTGCCTGGATTCAGTAAGTTAATTATTAGTATAAACAACCTTAAAAAGCGTCCTGGGTCACCAGATAAGGCTCTGTCCAATGTCCTTACTGCGTCTCTGCTGTTATTGACCTGCTATTCTTCCTCTGGTCATGTACTGCTATGCCTTTCCAGTCTCCGATCTCCTCTCAGAGTCCTGCTGATTTATGTGCTCTTGCTATGATTTCCTAAGCTGTCAGTTCTCTGAACCTAGCTCTCTGTTCTCCATCTTTCCAGATGTTGCTTGAAGCCAATCCGAAGGCATTCATGGACAGATCTTCCTCAGTGGTTTATACACAGTCTATATATTGTGTTTTAACTAAAATATTTTTTGCATGTCAAAAGCAGGAGATACACACAATACATATTTAGAAGCAGGCAAAAAGAAAAAGAAAAGAACTCATAGCCTTACTACCCAAAGAGTATCTCTGTTAACATGTTGGTGTAGTACATCCTTCCAAATATTTCTCTTCTGCAGTTTTAAATTATATATCTGAGGTACTAATGTCCACTTTTCCATTTCCTTGAATGTTATTCTTTAAATATTTATTTCATATTCAAACTCCCCTTTGTTTCTGAAATTTCTCTGGTAGTTGATTTTTTCCTGCCCAGATGCTGTCTATGACATCTTTTTGCATCGGGTTAACATTATACTTAAATCTCCTTTAATCTAGGGCAGTTTATTACGTTTTTCTGTCATTGACTTACTGAAAGCATCAGGCTTATTGTACTCCACATTATTCCAACGTCTCAATTTTCCAAACTAGTTATTTGAAGTAATGCTTCATGGAGTTCCCAGTAATGCCTGGGACCATAAGCACGAGCTACCATGCTCAGGGCAGCACAGCCTCGGGCTGCAGGACTACAGGTCAGCAGAGAGACTGCTCTCCCTCTGTCTCTCCTCCTGTGACCATGTCCACTTCATATCGATGGGAGACATTCAAGAGCAGTGAGTAGAAATGTGGACCGTCATTCATTTATCCTCTAAATTCAGTATTTTCTGTACAATGGACATTAGTTCTAAAAAAAAAAAACATAGATTCAGATTTTTGGCTAAAATGCATTTTATAGGTTGCATACTTTGTAGTGTCTACATCACATAATACTTAATCATCCTAGCTACCATATCATACTGTTGCTAGGGTTTATCAATGGCTTAGGCACTGATATTGAATAGTTTATTTTCTCTCTTTCTGAGTAACAAGTCATACATGTAATATTTATTTGGCATTATATAAATAACTAATACCTTATCAACCATTCCCTTAATGGTAATGAAAACACGAATACCTAAAAGAAATATATATTTATACACATATATGTATATATACACACACACATATATACACTTATGAGTTATAAACTTACGATTTTCAAATTATTTCATTTCCATATGGACTGATAACATTTAGTTATCCTAACATAACAGACTCACTGATAAATATTTAATTTTCTGTATTAATTACCATATTTTCAAGAAAAAAACAGATTTAATACCCATATGTCTAATGCTGACATATGGGTTTCATCTAGCTCTCTCTTTTGTGAGCAGTATTAGGAACAAATGGATCTTTTAATGATTGAATGAATATTTATCCAACAAATTATTCTTTGACAAGTTTGAAAGGTAGAATTGCATTGAAGTAGACTTCCATATCCTGTTTATACAGTCCTTCCAAATTATTAAAAGGTTACCCCTTTTTAAGCAGAATATAATATCATAGGTTCATCGTGTGTCTTCCTCTTTTCACTCCTGAAACCATTCTTTCAGGAACCCAAATTCTTTTTAATATAGAATGGTTATTAGAAACCTCAACTGATGCTAAGTTTACACATTATTACTGAGGGAAAATTATTTCTAAGCCATTTCATTACAGCTTAAAAAGGTTCATATATGTAGTAGTCTGTTCTCATGCTGCTAATAAAGACATACCTGAGACTGGGTAATTTATAAAGGAAAGAGGTTTAATTGACTCACAGTTCCACATGGCTAGGGAGGCCTCACAATCATGGTGGAAGGCAAAGGAGGAGCAAAGTCACATCTTACATGGCAGCAGGCAAGAGAGCATGTTCAGGGGAACTCTCATTTATAAAACCATCAGATCTTGTGAGACTTATTCACTACCTTGAGAATGCCATTAGGGAAACCACACTCATGATTCAGTTATCTCCATCTGGCTCCACCCTTGACACATGGAGATTATTACAAATCAAGGTGAGGTTTGGGAGGAGAAACAGCCAAAGCATATCAACATACATACATGTATTTACAATGTTTATACTTAAACAGAAAAATATTTAAAATAAATATATATAATTATTCATATGTATTTTATATATTACATATAATATATAATAAAAAATATTTTTATGTTAAAGCCTTATATATGCATGTATTTTAAATCCATAAGTTCATATTGCTATTTCTGATTTAATTTTAATACTATGGCACTATTTTATTTGTTTTGTATTTTTCCATGTTCTCATAAACTGAAAATATTCATTTGTATCATTAACATAATTACTTACCTTTTTATACAATGTATAACAATTATTTTTTAAAAATCAACTGTATTACTAAAAATAAATACAGAGGCTTTGGGAGGCTGAGGCAGGCGCATCACCTTAGGCCAGGAGTTCGAGACCAGTCTGGACAACTTGGTGAAACCCCATCTACTAAAAATACAAAAAATTACCCTGGCATGGTATCAGGCACCTGTAATCTCAGCTACTGGGGAGACTGAGGAAGGAGAATTGCTTGAACCCAGGAGACTGATGCTGCAGTAATCCAAAATCGCACCATTGCATTCCAGCCTGGACAAGAGTGAAACTCCATCTCAAAAAAACAAAACAAAACAAAAACAAACATAAATACAATGGGATAATAATAAGTAGTGGAAACTAATACAGTATTATCTTGTACTTTTTTCTCATTCAAATGCATTCAATTTAAAATGCAATGTTCAAGTACAGGCAACACCCTATTATTATTTAAATCACTTGACATAAATGATTTCTTTCTATGTTAATATTGTGAAATTGGTAGGAGCCTTGGGTGGTTTGTTTATATTTGCATGCATTTGCAGGGCTTTTATAAATTTTTGTTGTTATGATTTTTAAATCAGGAGATTTACTTATTCAGAAGCAAAAATCATGTTGAAATTTTGTCTTCCATTCACCCTTGACCTTGTGACCACGCAACTTTTTATCTAGTGAAGGTAAGCAATGGTATCCGTTTCTTGCGTATAGATTAAGGATCATTGTATTTTCTGTGCAAATAAAATATAATATTAATTCGTTTTGACTAGAACCTCCGCTGCATCTGATTTTATCCTTTATTTGTAAGTAAATATATTGATATATTAAATACATTATTCTAAACACTGATTACCAGAAAAAAGTAAAAGGAACTATTTTAAGAGCCCTTTTTGTATTTCTATAATAATTTTAATAAATTTTCAGTTTTTCTTAAATTATAGTCACTTCTGTTTGTCTTTCCATTAGACTGTGAATTGCTGCACACAGATTATATTTTATCAGCATTTTAATTGCTTTATTTTTTTCTTATTTTATTATTCTTAAACTTTCCTTTATTTTTATTTTGATCCATAATAAATGTTTAGTCATTCCTTGTTGAGTGAGATTGTAAATAAAGTTTATTTCCCTAGAACTCATGTTATTCTTCAAGGATTCTAAAACATGTCAATTTTTCCAGGTATACAGAGAGCGAAATTCAATGTTATTACACCAGATTTGACTTCAAGGGGAGTGGAGTCCTTCTCGCTCCGTCTACCTGTTTTATGCTAACTGCAGTTTGTTCTTGTTGGTGTTGAAGGGGGTTCTGTCAGGAATGGATTTGGGAGTCTTATTGATGCCCCTGATCCATTCAGAGAACCCTAGGGTTCCAGGTTCAACCAGTGTACTTATTTACCTCCACCTGTCTGTAGACTCCAGGAAGCACAGACAAAATCTTCTTCAACTTCTCAGGAGTCACCTGTATTTTTAGATTCATCACAGACGAGAAAGTAACTCTTTTAACATATCTTACAAATAGTTTGTAGTAACCATTTTATCTGTAATTTGGAGATTATTACAGTGCTTGCAGCACTTGTTTTAAATAAATGTGTTAGTTCTTTTCCTTAATCTTCATAATAGCCCTACAAGGAAATTCATATCCTTTTCTTTTTATAAATGAGGAAGCTATATCTTAAATGTTAGGAAATTTTCTAAAGAGTTTCTAGTTAATAATATTTTCAAAAGGACCACAGTTCTGAAAGAAATCTGTGTGACAGTATTGTCTGAACTTTGACCACTACAACTCGTTCCCTAACAGTATAAAGTATTTGAAAATTAAGTACATCTACATGTCCCATAGGAGTTTTGATGTCATTCTGTCATCTTAGTTTTGAGCTTACAGTTCCCTAGAAAACATTTAATTTAGAAAATCCTAGATATTTATACTTTTGCTTGGCTTATGAATGAACATAGCTGCTCCAAGCAACATGGGAGCCTGGAACAAAAGACAGAATCAGTAACACTGATCTTGCATTTATTTAAAATGTCATATTTTGTTTATCATGACTTTTATATTAATTATAAATTGTTAAAATACATTGCAGTAAATTATTTTTTATTACTGTTTGATGCCTTCCTTAATTTTGTGCCCAAGGCGAATACCTCATTCATCTCATCTTAGCCCCAGTGCTGCAGCAATAAGAAAGGTGTTTGTTATTAGAGAGCCATGTAAAAATAAACCAATCAATCTTTATGAAGCCAAAATATGATAAGCATTTTAGGAGATAATAAAAAGCAGAGTTATGATCTTTGACTTTAGAAGCTTTCAATGCTGTTTTGTCCATAAACTATTAATATGCAAATGTACAGTATGGAAGAGCTTATGATAGACGTAAAATAAAGATAATGTGATTTACAGCTCAGACTATACCAGGGTCTGAATGTGTCAGAGGAGTTAGAAAGGTTGTTATCCTGTAGATGGTGCTTAATTTGGAACTTTAAGAATTTATAAGATGCAGAGGAGACCATGAGGACACGGAACTCCAGGGAAATGTTTTCAGACATTGTTAAAGGTCAGTGATTTATAGAGTCTAGGAGGAAGGAGGGGATATATGGCAATAATGTGATTTGATCAAAAAGTTTAGGCAGTAAATTAGTACAAGAGAATTTGTAAGATTTAAATGTGAAGAGTTTGTAAGAACACCAAATTCAAGACAAATCTTTTAAAAATGAGTATAAAAGGAGGGAATCATATCCCAAAGGGAGTTTCTGTCCAAGATTTTTTCTGATAAACAGGAAGAGTTGAAAAGAGTAGCCTGATAGGAAACTATATCTGCATATTGGAGTCAGAAATGAAGTAGTAAGGCCCTAGCAACAACATGAAATATAACATCTTAACTTCCATAAGGTGACAAAAATAAGTTTATTCACGTAAAAATAATGATGGCAGAGCTAGCAATTACTGAGCATATCCTATGTCAGGCACTACTCTGAAGGTTATAAAATGCTGGATACAAATGGTGATAGTTATTGAAGACTTCAGAAGGAAAGTTCTCAATTATTTACCATTATGAATAAAGTTACTTGTATTAATTTTAGACACTTTATTATATTTAAAAAGTTTTTCTGTGTCATATCAAATGATTTTGTTCAGAATTTATTGAGTTGTTCATATGCTTTTTCTTCTTCCAACTAATATGAAAATTTACTTTGGTTGGTATTTAAATGCTAAAGCAATTCCTAAGACAAACAGTACAAGGTTATGATGCATTATCTCTTGTTTATTGTAGTGGGTTTAATTGATTGACATTTTCATTTAAGAATTTTATATCTATATTATAATAATTGACCTGTAAATTTGCCATCACTCCCCATTTGATATCTTTGTCAGGTTTTAATATAATAGTTATCCTGAATCCATAAAATGACTTGCAAAGCTTTTCCTCCCTTCTCTTTTCTGGAAGAGTTTAGGTAACATTGAGTGTATAACTTCCTTAACTGTTTGGAAGAATACAAAAGGAAATCTATTTACATCCGTGTGGAGCCTTGTGGTTTGTTCCTTTTTAGTCATTTTGGGTATTTTTGAAAAGACTCAATTACATATTCAATGTCTTTAGAATATCTAGGTGCATTTTAACCCATGTTAGATACTTGAAAAGACTCACAGACTGCGCAGCAATTTAAAGGCAAAGAATAAGATACAATAAGATAAAGAGATGCAGGCACACATTGCAATTCTAAGAGATACACACTTACGGGCTACCACAGACCCCCTGTTCCTGAGTACCATGCTGTGTCCTAAACTGAACCTCCACTATTCGGGCGAGGAATCTTAGCATGGAGAGCTCACCAGAGGCGCTCTCAGGATCTCTTTATATAAAGTCAGTCTTGTCACACTGGTTAGGCCATTTCAAACATAAGGAAAAGACTGACATTGGGAGTCACACAGGGAGTTTTGTACTTTTTAACAGCACATTACAAATTCCACTTCTGGATGAGAGCCAAAAGCTAGACATTGGGCATTCCCAGAGATAGAGCGAGTTTGTTCATGGCAGCTGTAAAGCAAAGCTATATCTAAAAGTATTCAGATTTTCCAAGAAATTTCTCACATGAGTTTTGGTAACTTTTGTATTCAGAATGTTTCCACATCATCTAAATTTTCAGTTAATGGCATAAAGTAAGAAATAGTCTCTTCTCTTTTCAATATAATTAAGGTCTCAGGTGACCCCTCATTTTATTCTTCGTATTGCTATTTTGTATTTCTTCTTGCTTTAGTCTTTCTAGGGATTTATAGTTTGACTAGCATTTTCAATGAATCAAACGTTTGATTTTTAAAATTTTCTTGATTGCCTTTATTGAGTTTCTCTGTCATTTATTCCATAGAGACACACACACACACACACACACACACCCCCTAGACTTCCAACCAGAAAATTGCTTATGCTCTCTTACCCTTAACTAAACAGTGAAGCGTAGAAAAAGTATTGCAAATAATAGTAAAAGGTAAAAATAATTTTCACAGGATGTTGTATTTTACCATTTAGGATCCTATGTCGGGGAGAAGACAGGCTAATGACCAATTAGTTAATAACAGACACATGATCTAATATCAAAGATGAACATTTGCTTGATGAAACACTCATCCAGTGTGTGTGCATGTGTGTGTGTGTGTGTGTGTATGTGTGCGTGTGTGTGTATTAGGCTAAGATTCGTTCAAATCATTTTTTTTTCTTAATTGCTTTTGCTTGTTTTATTAGTTATGAAAAGATGTCTCTCACAATGAGTATAGATATTTTTAGTTTGACCTTAACTTTTTTTTGTTTGTTTGTGTGTTTTTGTTTTTGAGACAGAGTCTCGCTCTGTCGCCCAGGTTGGAGTACATTGGCGCCATCTCGGCTCACTGCAAGCTCCGCCTCCCGGGTTCCCGCCATTCTCCTGCCTCAGCCTCCCGAGTGGCTGGGACTACAGGCGCCGCCACCTTGCCGGGCTAGTTTTTTTGTTTGTTTGTTTTTTAGTAGAGACGGGGTTTCACCGTGTTAGCCAGGATGGTCTCGATCTCCTGACCTCGTGATCCGCCCGTCTCGGCCTCCCAAAGTGCTGGGATTACAGGCTTGAGCCACCGCGCCCGGCCGACCTTCACTTTTTAAACATCTGCTCTGACGAGTTCAGTCTTCTCAACAGAATGATTAATTTCTCTGCATTTAACAGAATCACTGATTTATGAGTTTATATATATATACCATGTATTTTCCTATACAGTTTCACAGAACTGTATTATTCTTTCCTTTGAAACAATTGAAGACTAGTATTAGTTTATTTTCCTAGAATTCAACTTAGTATTAATTCATTATTTTACTATTTACATTTGGTTACCCTAAAAGGACGAGAGGAAAATGTATGAAGCCAGTGCTTAGTGTTCACACTGGAGTCATAAGATGTAAGTAAAATGTAGCAAGTATGTTCAGGTGCAGCCTTCTCTAGTGTGGTGATATGTGTGCACAGATGTTAATATAATTTTGTATATATAGTTACAAGCAAAGATGGGAGAAGGACAGCTTGTGAATTAGATTGTGTATCAATGCTATCTGGGCTTGGTGCTAGGATGTTATGTTGGATCTGGGTAAGTAGATACATATCAAATGTCCCAAAGTGCAGGGAGGACAGGGTTGTATGGACTGGAAATCAAGGTGGCCCCCAATGTTGTTCAACCTGAATTATCTTGCACTCGCTACCGAAGTCACTACTTTACTACAAATAACAAATATGACAAAAGCAGGAGAAAAGGGCTTGAATTTCAGTATGTTATTTTAAATAATCAAAGATGAAGATGAAGCATATAATGCCAACCAATGATAATAAAAATGGGCTAGTACATTAAAATGTGTAGTTGGAAGGACTGTTCTTACACATATCTTTTCAGATGGAATCTTTTTCAGGTGTTCATATTTGGGAAAGACAAATAAAATAACCTTTATTTTGAGATATTGGTCTGGGCATCAAGTTAACATGCAGGATGTGATTGACTTAATGAGAAAAACTAGAAATATTATGATCTCCTATAAGAAAAGATTGGGTGTAGATGGACAGGATGTATTTAATCAATAGACCCTAATAAATAATTAAAATAATTTGGGACAAAATTTTTCTTTCAGTTACCTTTAAAATTCTGTGAAGAAGAAATTACAAATATTCTCTGTTTAAATACTTTTATTATTTTGTCTCCATTCCAAGCATAACTTGTAACTTTGTTAAATTTCTTGTGACTTTTTTCTTTCTAATCAGAACCTTTCAAGGAAAAGTTCTACATTTTGACATTCCCTGTTGCATAGCCTTTCCTGAATTGGTATTTTCTTTGATTTAGCCTCATTAAGGCTACAGAAATATTAAGGTCACATTTTTATTTATAAATGGTATTTGAAAAGTCAGTGCAATTGTCCATATTGTGAAATGAATTGCGCGGGGACCTCTGCATGTACTGAGGTAGGATTAGTTGGAGAAAAATCTTTCATCGAGCAAACGTCCATCTTTGATATTAGGTCAGGTGTCTGCATTATGAACTCCAAATCAGTCATCAGCCTGTCTTCTCTCCCTGACACAGGATCCTAAATGGTAAACTGTTATTTCCTGTGACAGATTATTTTTGCCCTTTCATTTTTTTCAGCACTTTTTCTATACTTCACTGTTCAGTAGAGGATAAGGAAGTAGTTTTCTAGCTGGACATAGAACACTCATCTTAATTGCCAAGGTCACACAAAATAATTACATTTGACGATTACTGGCACCATATTGATGTTTCAAGTTAAAAACTACGTTTTCTTGGCACTATTCTCTCCCTTCTTCTTTACTCTCTCACTTTTATAACACTCCTTTTAACTGTCCTGTTTTTCATCAAAGAGAGGGTACACAGCATTCCAACTCATGAAATGGCCGACAGTAAATCATATTCTAATGGATATAGCTTGACTTTTCCCTAGCGTAATTTAAACCATTACTCTATTTATCCTGCAGTTCTTGTAATTTTGTTTGCTTTTCTCCCAACTTTATCGAGGTATGATTGACAAATGAATATTTTACATATTCAAAGTGTACAGTGTGATAATTCGATATGCCTATACATTGTGCAATAAAGACCACCGTCAAAATAACACATCCATCACCATATATAGTTACTCTGTGTGTGTGTGTGTGTGTGTTTGTGAAGATAAATCCTATATTCTCAAGAATTTTTAAACTTTAGCTCTACTGCTCCAACTATGAAACATTAGTTCTACTGCTCCAACTATGTTTGGTTGAAAATATTGTGTTCTAAAATAATTAGTAATCATAGAGTAAACACTACAGTATATGCCCTTCTTCAAAGGAGAATAAGGTTTTAAAAAAATGTAGACCAAAAGCTAAGTGACCGTAAGTAACTTCCTGTCTTAGTCCATTGTATGTTGCTGTAACAGAGTAACAGAGTGGGAAATTTGTAAAAAAAATAAATTTGTTTTTTGACAGTTCTGGTGGCTGGGAAGTTCCAGGTTGGTGAGCCCGTACTTGGCAGGGTCTTCTTGGTGCATCATCACATGGCAGCAGGAAGGAGGGCGAGAGACTGAGTGCGTGTGTTTGCGCATAGAAGAGAGAGAAAGAGACCCAAACTTGCTTTTATAACCATTCCCACTGGCAATAAGAAACTCATTCTCATAACAAGGACATTAATTCTTTCACTTCATGATGGCACAGCCCTCGTGACCTAATTGCCTCTTAAAATTCCCACCTCTCAACACTGTTACCTTGGGTAGTGAGGTTTCTGACACATGCTTTTTGGTGAACACATTCAAACCATAGCACCCCACCCCCACCCCATTGCAGTCTGGCAGAGGAAGAGCTATGCCCTTTGCTAGATGTAAATAGCATTAATCCTAGTCCTTTGTTCTCATGTTCTCTACTATTCTTTTGCTTGGATTTAAAAATGGGCTCTCTGGTCGTGTGAGAATGTGCAAGTTGCTTAATAGGGTATATGAAAATTTCACAGAGTATAAAATCATAGAGGTTTAGTGTTTACAGTTATTTTCTTCCTGTAAACATAAAATTTGCTTCTGGAAATTTGTAAATTTATGGTTAAATCACCTTTATCCAACAAGGTTCAAGAGGATCTGATCCTTATTACAGTGCTTATACGTTTGCCCCTACTATTACGTTTTAGCCTTTAGTGATCTCATTTGAAAGCCTGGGCTGCTAACCAGGACACTTCTTTCTTTGTAGGTCTGGCTTTAATTTCTTTTTTCTTTTTCTTTTCTCAGCACTGTGAGACTAGAAAGTTTTGCCTGGGTTTTGGCCTTTTATAGGATGTTTTCTTCTTGGTTTCTTTTTTCACACAAATAAGGATCAGCAGATGTTTGAGACAAAATATGATGGTAAATACCGGGCTTAAGTCTCTGTGGTTCTCTGATACCCATTATCTTGGGTACTCAATTTTTGCCATCCTTAGTAACTCTGGACAGCATTGACCCATTTTTGTAAGGCTGCTGAAAGCATAACCCTGGGCCCAGGGCTGTGGGCGCGTTATCAATTGTCTCAAATGAACTATTAGTGGAAAATGATGGCCTTGCCTGAATTCATTTGCTTTCTTCCAAGGATCTTGACCACTTCATCCTGGCTAACTCAATTGGTCTGTAGTTCATTCAAAGAGCTATTGTATTTTTCTCTCAGATTATTACAGCTTATGTCATCAGAAGAGTTTGATTAAAAACTACCCATTATAGCCCAGAGCAGATATATAGCAGTATAACAGATGATAGAATTTACTTTTCTCATTTTCTAGGAAACCTAGAGACCCAAAGCCATACAAGCTTATTAGTGCCACAGTCAGAAATGGGATTCTTGAGAGAAGGTAAAAATAATGGTGCACTGATTCTTGAATGTGACAACAGCTAAAAAAAGGGAAATCTGCTTTCCTAACTTCCTATATTGCTATGCTAGTTTCCATTGCATGAACTTAATGAATATATTAGAAATGGGAAGATGTGGTATAATCCATCAGACCATTAAAGAATCACTACTTAAGATAGATCAAAAAATTCTCTACCATTTTCATTTATGAGGAACACCTTCTGCTTTTGAGTCAAAGAACAAGAGAAAAATTATTTCAATTATAAGCCTTTTTGTAGAATTTTCTCCAGATACCTGATTTTAACTTTTTATTTTTATGCTAGTATTTAACGTTAACTAATTAGATACAAATTTATTTTATGTATTAAAATATTAAAAATGTATAATAATCACTGGTAAATATTTTCAAAATATTCAATACATGTTAACCACCATTTCTATCCACTCTAATTTTTTTTCTTATTTGCAAATATATTTCTATTTTCTCAGATTCTCTTATTCACAAAACCACTTCCAATTCCTTTCTGGATTGGGTTTTTTAAACACATTGCAGTTAGTTTATGAGTTGAGTTTCTACATACCACAAATATAAAGATGTTTAGTAATTTTAAAAATAAAATACAAAACAAATTTATTTCATTATATTAAATTTATATTAAATTGCCTTATACTTTCACCTTGTACTGAAAATCCTATTTGATTTTAGATGAGTTATAGGTTGTGATTTAAGCTGAATTTTTGCCATTTTTTAAAGTGTTCAAAGTATTTATTAACCCTTTTAGGAGAATTCTGCTGTTGGCAATATGGCTGTAAGTTATTTAAATGCTATTGAATTGAAAGAAAGAAACACAGGTTCAAAATAAATAAATACCTATATATAACTGGAACTATGACTAATAAGTAATTACTGTAAAACTGCAACTGAAACAAATCTAGCAAAATTTTCCAATGTTTACTTCAACTATACTAATCTATATGTTAAATCACTTTGTGGATAATTAACAGAAATGTTTTAAATAATAATTTTGTTAAGTTGTAATTATGGTAATCATAGAGTTGTATCTTCTGTCCAATACCATAATTTATTCAATAATATTTTTATTATATATTAGGTTTCTACTTGCAAGCTTCTGGGTTTGGAAGGATTATATAAACTTTGAATTATTTAAAGTTGCTTTGGTAATAAAATAGAGTTGATTTATTTTAGGAAATGTAGTAAAGCAATCTGTATACATATATACACACATATATATCAGTGTTAAAATAATTCACAAATAGATATTTGAAAGTATTTTTAAAACATTTTATAGAATTTTAAAAATTGAGAAAATTATATAATAAGTGATTATATATCATATCTGTTTATACAGACACACACATAAATATACATCTTGGATGCTAAAACTTTTGAAAGTAAGGCCCAAAATCATGAGGTCATGACCCTTCATTCCTTAGTCTTTCAGCATCCATTACTAAGAATACAGGATGCTTCTCTGTAATTATCATTATTTCCAAGAAAAGTAGTTATTTCAATAATATAATTTTATATAGTATACAGTTTATTTTATCCAATTGGTCCTAAATTTTCATCTTTTTTTCAAATCAAGATTAAATCAAGGCTATTGTCTTTCATTACAGAATTATCCACATACTTTTTTTTATGACATTAACTTTTAAAGATATGTTAATCTTTTCTTTTTGTAGGCCCAAATCTGGGTTTTGATTTTTGTTTCTTGTTTTTCTTTTTTTGCTTCCTCATAAAAAGATCCAGGCTAGTCATTTACTAGTGTTGCTTCATATGTTGTTTTTAATTAATCAGTAATCCATCATGTGAATTTGAGACTGAATGTCTAATTCCATAACTTCCTTTCTCCCAGCGATGAACCTTGCCTGAGTTACTCATTGGGAGTTGAAATATGGAAATTTTTAAATTTTGTCATTCTTCCACGTTTTGCTCTCTTTACGGAACTTTTTCATTTGATCCCCACTTCTTGCATCGTCAGTCTTTCTCTTACATACACATACACACAGAAACACAAATACAATTAATATTCACAATGTACTTTATCTGCCCTGAATTGGAATCATTAGTTTTGCCAAGGAATCCTGGTTTCTTTTAGTGGCATCTTATACTTAGAAACAAAGACCCAGATGCTGTGTGTGCTTATGGCCAATGCAGCATGTCTGCTTCTAGCCATTTTTGATGTCAAATTACCAATATATTTTAAATTTTCACAATTTAAATGTTGTGTCCTTTCATTCCCCATGCCATATTTGTATCTTTCTTTTTATACAGTCAAGATGTTTGTGTGATCATATCATTCCCTCTGTTCTATTCCATGATGTAATTAAATAATTTTGAAATTACTACACCATCATATGTTTATACATTTAACTTTTTTTTGTACAGATCAGGTCAAGATTTCTCTCTTTTTTTTTTTTTTTTTTTTTTCTGAGACAGAGTCTCAGTCTGTCATGCGGTCTGGAGTGCAGTGGTGCAATTTGACTCACTGCAACCTCTGCCTCCTGGGTTCAAGTGATCCTCCTGCCTCAGACTCTTGAGTAGCTGGGATTACAGATGCCTGCCACTACGTCCAGCTAATTATTTTGTATTTTTAGCAGAAGCAGAGTTTCACCATGTTGGCCAGGCTGGTTTCGAATACCTGACCTCGTGATTCGCCTGCCTCGGCCTCCCAAGTGTTGGGATTACAGGCATGAGCCACCGCACCCGGCCAAGATTTCTTCAGCATGTTGCACTAGGAGTTTAGAGTCAAAGTACTATATATAGTTAGTTTATTTCTTGGTGTTTGATGAGGTTTTCAGAATTATGCATAATTTCATTTATTTATATCTATATTTACATTTAAATGTCAAAGCCTATTATTTTTAATCAATCATTTTTTTAAATATGTAAAAATTGTTTAAAATTAAAATATGTAAAAATGTATACCCAGGAACTCCTGTTCCCATTAAGTGAGCTCCTGACATTATTACTATTTCAAAGGGTAACCATTTTCTTTAAAACCTAGCTTAGCCTTTTATTGTTTCTTCTTTAAAATAAAATAATTAATTAATAAAATAATCAACAGGTAACATAATAAATGTAAACATTCGAATCTCATTTCTCTCACTTGAAAATATGTAATTGAAATAACTGCATAACAGTTCATTAATATTATCTTTTTCTTTTTTCCTTCACTCTTCTTTTCTTTTTGCTTGTTTTTTGGCTACACAGTAGTTCTTTTAGTGGACATATCACCCACTGACTTAAATTAACTAGTCCCTTATTAATCAGCGTTTTTTATTGCTTTTTTTGTTACATATGTTATGAATATATTATTTTAAAGCAGAAGAGCTTTGTCTTTGGGGCATCATACTTTTTGTTTCCGATCAATATATTTTATTATTTCAACATGTTTGTTTTTTAAAGGCCATGCTAATTTCATTGTAGCCCTAAAAACTACTTTGTATGCGTTGACTCCTATTAGAATTGTTAAGACTCAGTTTATGGCCAAGAATGTAGTCCATCTCAATGAATGTTCTGCATGTTCTAGGAAATAACATGCATTCTACTGGTATTGTATACAGAAGTGATCCCCAACCTTTTTGGCACCAGGGACCGGTTTTGTGGAACACAATTTTTCCACGAACTGGGGTAGGAGGCGTGGTTCCAGGATGATTCAAGCACATTATATTTATTGTGCACTTTTTTTTTTTATCATCATTACATTGTATTATGTAATGAAATAATTATACAACTCACCATAATGTAGAATCACTGGGAGCCCTGAGCTTGTTTTCCTGCAACTATGTGCTTCTATCTGGGGATGATGGAGACAGTGACAGATCATCAGGCATTAGATTCTCATAAGGAGTGTGCAACCTAGATCCCTTACATGTGCAGTTCACAGTAAGGTTCATGCTCCTATGGGAATCTAATGCTGCCACTGATTGGACAGGAGGTGGAACTCAGGCAGTAATGCCAGCAATGAGGAGCAGCTGTAAATATAAAAGAAGCTTTGCTCGCTTGCCCACTGCTCATCTCCTGCTGTGCAGCACAATTCCTAACAGACCACAGACCAGCACCAGTCCATGGCTCAGGTGTTGGGGACCCCTGGTTTAGAGCATCTGGTCAATGCCACGTTGGTCAAGATGTTTGGTAGCTGTGATAGTTAATTTTATGTGTCAACTTGAGTGGTTAAGGAATAATCAGATAGATGTAAAATCATTATCTCTTAGTGTATCTGTAGTGGACTTTCCAGAATAGATGAGTGTTTAGATCTGTAGACTGAGTAAAAATGATCTGGCCTCACCATTGTGCACAAGAGTCATCTCATCGATTGAGGGCTCAGACAGAAAAATAAAAGGCAGAAGAGGAACACATCCTTTCTCTGTTCTGGAGCTGGGACATCCTCTTCCCCTGACTTGGACATGAAAATTCCAAGTTCTAAAACTTTCAGCCATGAAGGCTTATCCAGCAGCTTCCCAGTTTCTTAGGTCTTTGGCCCCCAGTTGAGAGCTACACCATTGATTTCCCCAGTTCTCAGGACTTGGCACTCAGACTCAATTACACCACTAGCTTGCCTAGTTCTTCAGCTTTCAGACAACATATTGTGGGACTTCTTGGCTCCCATAATTGTATGAGAAAATTTACATAATAAATCCCCTGTTATATATCTCTCTTTAAAATCGTTTCTGTTTTTTTGGAGAACACTGACTAGTACAATAACATTTCTAAAGTATTCTATTTTATTACTGTTTTTCTATTGACCTTACCTGCCAATTATTGAGAGAGACGTTAAAATGTTTGATTATATATGTGTATGTCTTTTTTCCTGTAATTTTATGTCTTTATTTTATATAATTTGTAACTCCATCATTAGATACATAAATGTCTATCTGGTTTAATGTACTATTGATGAATGAACCCCATTATTATCATGAAATATTAACTTTACATATAGCAACATTCTTTGCTCTGAAGTCAACTTTGGTAATAATTGCCACTTGAATTTTTCCAGTTTCATTAGTGTTAGAATGCCGTATATTTTTATAACCTTTATATTTCAATTGTTTTGCATCTTTATATTTGAATGAGCTTCTTATAGGCTACATAAAGTTAGGTCTCGTTTCTGTGATTGTAAGTATGTCTCTGTGTTTTCAACTGTAGACCTTCAATGTGCCAAGCAATATGCTTTATGGTGGGTGAACAAAACTATAATCAGACTGTATTCTCAAGGAGCTAGCATTGAGTTAAAGAAGTTCATATATACCCAACTAACTACATACAATGTGAAAAGGCAGAGCAGGTAATCTAAACAGAATATTCTGAATTCTCAGAAGGTGCAGTAATATTAAACCAACCCACATTATATGTTATTCTGAGCATTTAAACAATTATACAAGTTGTTCAATAAACTTGCTATTAACGATATTTAAATTAAGGTAAATAATTTAAAATATAATAATCTATTATGTAAAACCATAACACAAGTTAATATTTTGCCATTCATCATTTTCTCAGTCCAATAGGTGAAGGCCAGAGAAACCAAATACCAAACAAAATGAAAACCACTTTTACTGCAGAAAATAACTGAACCTGCAAATAAGCAACAGTCTCCCATGCTGAGACATTCTTGGGTTCAATTGGGGAAAAATGAAAAGCTGCGGGGAACGATATATGAAAAGCAATTGGAAAACCAGGTGAACTGGATAAGAAAAAATAACATCCTACTACATATCAAATGTGCATCAGTGAAAAACAGTGGTTACGGAAAAACACAGCAGTAATTCCAGACATCATAAAAACCCTCGAAATGGTTATTTAAAAAAAAATAAAACTCCTATGGCAAATATCCATTATGACTTTTTGAAGAATAATTCGATAATGACATAGTTTTAAACATTAGTTGGTAGAAGTTGAGATTCCATTTTAATTACTGATTTCTACTTTGTGTCCTGGACCTTAGGTCAATTTCACAAACAGATGATTCTTAGTTTCTGACTCAGTACATATTTATTAAAAATAGTTAGCTTCATAAAACGATAGCTATTATTAACATGTCCAGATATTTTTTAAAATGCCCACTCTACACTAAGTATGCTTAACAAAATTCTGCTATTGATCAAACAAGAAATGTACCAGGGCAGATTTCAAGGGAAAGGTGGCCTTGTTCATTAAATTAGAGATGATGATGATAAAAGTTCCCTTCTGGAATCCCAAAACCAGGTTTGATTTATTCTCTTAACTTGCACCATAATCTAGAAATGAAATATCCAGTTGTCCCAGGCATGGAGCCATGGCATAACTTAAATAATTTTGTGGATCCTCACTACACCTATTATATGAGATGACTTCAGAAATTCTTGGAAAATGGAATTCAATAATAAAGGTAAAAAAGCAACAAAAAGCTATTTCTTAATATAAGCTCCATCAAGTTCAAGACACTTTTGAAAGCAATGATACTAGCCATTTAGTCCAGCCCTAAAAAGTGAGGGTTCTGAAAATTTAACCATGTCAGTGCAGTCTTTTTCATATTATTAACTGAAAAAAAATTGGTGCCTTTTAAAGATTTATTTAAGACTATGAAACAAAAAGAAGTCAGAAGAAGTCAAATCAGGACTGTAAGATGGATGTCTAATGATTTCCCATTAAAAATCTTGCAAAATTCCCCTGGATTAATGAGAGGAATGAGCAGAATCATTGTCCTGGTAGAGAAGGATTATCTGGCGAAGCTTTCATGGATGTTTTTCTATTTAAAGTTTGACTAACTTTCTCAAAACACTCTCATAATAAGCAGTTGTTTATCATTGCCGAAAATCAACAAGCAACACGCCTTGAACATCCCAATGAAGGGTTGCCATGACCTCTGTTCTAGACCAGCCCACGTGTACTGTGACTGCACCCTTCTACCTCTCTGTAATCATTGCTTTGATTTTGTTCTGTCCTCACAATTGTGCTGGTAAAGCTATGTTCCATGTCCTGTTACAATTCTTCAAATAAATGTTTCAGTATATTGATCTCACTTATTTAAAATTTCTGTTGAAAACTGCTCTTTTCTGCAACTGATCTAAGTGCAATGGATTTGGCAACTATTGAGTGAACAGTTTGCTCATGGTCCGGGTGCGGTGGCTCACGCCTGTAATCCCAGCATTTTGGGATCTGAGGCAGGTGGATCACCTGAGGTCAGGAGCTCAAGACCAACCTGACCAACACGGTGAAACCCCGTCTCTACTAAAAATACAAAAATTAGCCGGGCATAGTGGCGGGCGCCTGTAGTCCCAGCTACTTGGGAGGCCGAAGCAGAATAATCTCTTGGACCCAGGAGGCCTTGGGAGGCCGAGGCAGGTGGATCACAAGGTCAAGAGATCAAAACCATCCTGGCCAACATGGTGAAACCCTCTCTCTACTGAAAAGACAAAAATTAGCCTGGGGTGGTGGCGCACACGTGTAATTCCAGCTACTCGTGAGGCTGAGGCCAGAGAATAGCTTGAACCCCGGGCGGCGGAGGTTGCAGTGAGCCGAGATCGCACCACTGCACTCCAGCCTGGGCGACGAAGGCGAAACTCTGCCTCAAAAAAGAGAAAAAAATTAAATTAAAATTTTAGTAATTAACCCTAACTAGAAATTATACCTTAGCCTTACTGTAAACTTTGCCAAGCCAATTAGTCATATTTATAATCGTTATATCTTTTTTCCAAAAATCGACAGAATTTATTGAAGACATTTGAGTTGGTGAAGATCGGCACTTTTGCTGCCAGGTTGTAGCTGAGGCAATCTCAGCCAGCATTCTGCCACGTGCATGCAAATTTATTAGAAAGAGAAACCATTATTAAAGCTGACACAAATGATGTCTTAAATCTATTTTAAATTTGACTAATTTCCAGCTCAGTGGTGAGTTTCACATGCTCACCATTCAGCCACTTGCAATGAGACACTTCGACAATGGCTAAATGGGGGACCGTATCAAAAAAATAGCCACTACGATATCAGAGAACCAGCTAGCATCCCAACCCCAATCCTCCCCACCGCCCTTTTTTTGGAGATAGAGTCTCACTCTGTTGCCCAGGCTGGTGTGCAGTGGCGCCATCTCGGCTCACTGCAAACTCCACGCCATTCTCCTGCCTCAGTCTCTCGAGGAGCTGGGACTATAGGCGCCCGCCACCACGCCCGGCTAATTTTTGTATTTTTAGCAGAGACGGCGGTTTTGCCATGTTTGCCAGGCTGGTTTCGAACTCCTGACCTCAGGTGATCCACCTGCCTCGGCCTCCCAAAGTTCTGGGATTAGAGGTGTGAGCCACCGCACCCAGCCCAGAACCCACTTCTTCAAGTCCCTGGTGGCTTCTGTTCATGCAAGTGTGCAGAAAAACCTCTAAATGGCTTTTAGTAAATCCTCATTTCTTGATCCCTTCAATTTTACTAATAAGAGCCTATTTCTAATAGTAGTTATGCTTATTATAAGAAATGGTAATATACAATGTGCTAATTACTAAAACTTTTGGCTACTGAATTAGAGGGTTTGAGAAAAGACTTACCCTGGTGGTCTTCAGAGAATGGCCCTTACTGATACGTTTACTGTCAAAGCGCAATGTTTACGCTTTTAATAGCACCTTAGTTGACCACTCCTAAATTCGATTTTAAACTGCTGTCATATATATCTATCTATATAATTGTTTATGTTTGTGTATATTTAAATAAATGTCATTGACATTAACACAGATAGTTTTCAGTAAAGGTATAGAAGATAAGTAAAATACAAATAATTTAATAACAATAAAATGCGTAAAAATAAAGTTTATGAAAACAATGATTGGATACTAAGAAAACAGAATATAGAGACCTAACTTATATAAATGTACACAAGCATAAAAACTTAATGTTTTACTTATAACTAAAGAATGTAAGAATGGTAATAAATGCTTTAAAATTAGAAATATTTCTTAAATCTGATTATGGTTAATAATAAATATAATCTGGGGCCTCAAATACTGGAAACCAAAAAAATAAAATTCAATGTAGCCTAAAGATAAGACCAAAGAAAGAGAAATTCAAGTATCTCAAAAATAAATAACAGCATAAAAATTGCTATCTTGATGGCAGTCTTCCCTTTATTTTATAAACTGTGTTACTTTGTTCAGCTATAAGTCATCCACTTAAAGCAGATAAAAAAAATAAAATTATAAACAGTTCACCTGGGAGGAAAAATGTGTGATGGATCTATCCTTTGCCCATACACACTAAGCACCATTTAATTGAGTACAGATAAAATAATACCAGCACCAACTACATCACACAGAAATAATGCACCTGAAACATTACACTGTAAATGATGAGTTGAGACATCACTGTTAACATCTCATTTTTAAAGAAAGCCTCTGATATATTTATCAACACTTTTGGGAAAGCATCATCAATTTTTTTCTTGTTTTTCACATTTTACACTTTATGTAAACACTTTATGAAATATATCTTAACATCACCAAGGAAATGGAATATGAGAGAAAACTGAAACAAAATAAGCATTTAGAAAGAAATTAGGCTTTATACACATAAGTCATAGCTATTTATATCAGTGACTCCATAAATTGGATCAAAGATTCATTATTCATTTTAACTGAGTCATCCATATTCTATTAGGTCTAATTAAGAAGTATTCTGGCAATAAACAAAAAAAATCAATAAATTGTTCAATCATTTTTAAAATTCATGTAGATCCTGAAAAAAGATTTGTCCAGAAAAATAATGACAATAGCAATAATAAAAATATAACTCTAGATTTCACCCATTAGACTTTGAGTAAGTATAATACAGGAAAAATAAAAATGCGTAATAAAGAGACTAGACATACATTATCAAGATATTCCATACAAATGCAACGTCGTTAATTGAATATTGACTTTACCTGTTTCAGAAATGAAACATGAGGAAACTCTAAACATTCATGACTACTTTAGACCATTCCCTCATGACTACCCTAGGCCATATACATATACCTGAGTTATAAATGGTTATGAAGTGTTTAACCTTGTTACTAGCTCTTTATAACAAACAGCTTTTAGAAAGTAGTACATGGGTAAGCAATTCTTGCCATGGTGAAATCTGATTGAATAACCAAGCAGTTGTACTATCCTGGTTCTGCTTCATAACAAAATCAAAAAGCTGCATACATCTATAATAGGCATGGATTGTTAACATTGTATGATTTCCTTCATTAAGTCTACTTTTAGTATTCATAGAATTTTAATCCTTGCCACAATAAAGCCATGAAGGAAAAACATCACGTTAATTGTGGCAGGAATGTGTCAAATGTCATTAAATATCACCAATATGATAGATCTACTTATGGTCTTTTTGTTAACATTACAAATTGACATTCTCGTAGCTACATGTGGAAAGGGACCTTTGAAAGAGATAATCCCTTAAGTCTTGTGGGTTAATTTTTGTGGCTTTTGTTTAATTTTGAAAGGTTATACATACACTGACCTCTTTTGATGGTTAATAGGCTTTAATAACAAAAAAAACAATGATTTAAAATGAATCTGTCTTTGGCAGTGAACGAATAGCAACATATTTTGAAGTAGAATTGTGTCCTTTTTCATAAGATATTTGGGAATACTTTTCCTGCAATAACAATATTTTTCACATATAGATCTATCAAAGCTATCTGTCTAACTTGAGTTCATTTGCTAAAGAAAGCTATCTCTTATCCTGATTTTAAATTTTCCACATGGTTATTAATTTATTTTAGGCTCTGTATTGATTTTAAAAAGGCAGTACAATTTATATAGACCTTTATATTCTTTTAAAATGAGACAAATCTATTTGATAATAGACTCATTTTTTGATCTCAGATAAATAAATCTGGTGTTATTCTTACCCCAGTAGTAAGCTTATGCACACAGTGAGTCCATGTCATATGCAAAGTAGATAAGCAAGTGTTTCCTTTGTTACTGGAGATTCAAGGTTCACTTTTGTGCAGTAAAAACAAAAGTAAGCTACAGTCTGCGTCATGTTAATGTAAAGTGTTTGACATTTTATTAGAAGACTTTGATAAAACAATTAAAATGTCTATTGACAGATAAATGGATAAAGAAAATATGATATATATATATATTAGGTTGTATATATTTCTCTCTATATATATAATGGAATGATTCAACATTTTAAAAGAAGGAGCTCCTGCCATTCATGACAACATGGATAAATCTGGAGGACATAATAATAAGTAAAATAAGCCAGGCACAGAAAATAAAATACCATATGACCTCACTTACAGGTTGAATATTTTTCTAAAAAAGTCAAATGCATAGAAATGGAGAATAGAATAGTTTCAGTACCAGGGGTGGGTATGGGGAAGAAATGGGTATAATTATTTCAAAGGTACAATCTTGCAGTTAGGAAGGATTAATAAGTCCAGAGATCTAATATACAGTATGAGGAATATAGTTAATAATAATATATTGTATGCTGAAAATTAGATAGTACATTAAAATGTTGGTGCTCTGATCACACACCCACCAAAAAATTAATTAAAGAGGCAGCTATGGAAGGTGGTGGATAGGTTAATCTACATAATTGTAATAATTACTTCAAAACATCATGTTTTATACCACAAATATATATGCTGTATATATAAATATATCAATGTGTGCATGTAGGCATACATGTCATATAAGTGGATTGTGTGTATATAAAGCACCATGATATATATGGAATGTAAACGATTGAATTGATGGGAACAGAGAGCAGTGTGGTTTTCACCACGGGCTGCAGGATGGGTGAGTGGGGAGACGTTGGTCTCAGCATACAAAGTTTCAGTTAGACATGAAAGACAAGTCTTTAAGATCTATTGCACAGCGTGATGATTGTAGTTAATAATAGTGAATTATATATTTCAGAATTGCTAAGAAAGTAAATTTCAAGTGATCTAACTACAAAAATTGTATTTGAGATGATGAATATATTGATTTAATTATTCCACATTGTCTACATATACCGTAATGTCACTTTGTACCACGCAAATATATACAATTATAATTTGTTAACTTACAATAAAAATATGAAATGATATAAATTAACTCTATAAGGTATATTATTTGTGTTGTGAGTTAATAAATCATTAATAACTATTTTCAGAATGACAAATATAATAATATGTTGTAAAAAAGATAAATAAGTGAAATTATGAGGTTAATAAAAGTTTAAATTGAAAAGACAGGAATTCCTGTGGAATTATGGTGAGCACCTAAATCTAAATCTCTTCATAAGTCCTCCAATAAATATGTGGATCAAGAAGGGACAGTAAGATATGCATAACTCACAATGACCAATGATGGTGCTACTAGGAGATATAAAATACCATAAACTTAACATTACTTGTCAATAAGGAGATGAGGGCATTTCTGAAAAGTCCTGGAAAAAGCTGATATGAGATTTATTTTCTCTACATGAACATTCAGTCAATGTTTTGACACCATTTAGCAAAGTCCAGGACTCAATCCAGAGATTGGGAAATATTTTTTGTAAAGGCCAGACAGTTAATATTTTAAGATTTAAACAAAGTGACCTGTGGCCTGCCTGTAATCTCAGCTACTTGGGAGGCTGAGACTAGAGGACCCTTAAGCCCGGGAAAGGGAGACCAGCCTGGGTAAGACAGTGAGAACTCTGTCTCAAAAAGATAAACTAAACTGAAATAAAATAAAATAAAATAGAATAGAATAGAATAGAATAGAATAAAATAAAATAAAATAAAATAAATAAAATAAAATAAAATAAAATAAAATAAAATAAAATAAATCTCCAACACACACAAAAACTCAACCGAGTTTCACAATCCTGACAGTGTCTATGGCAGCTACTCCCCTATGCCACTGTAAGTTGAAAGCAACCGTAGACACTATGTAAAGGAATCAGTATGATCTCTTTCCAATAAAACTTTATTTACAAAAACAGGCCAAGGTATGGGATATGGCCAGCAAGCCTAAGTTTGCAGATCCTTGTATTCATCGTGCCAGGTACTCAGATAACATTAGACAGCTGTTCAGTGTTTCAGCTTTGGTTATGATACCAAGCTACTCAGATTATTTCACTCATTTACTATCAAGACCAGCTCCCTAATTTGTGGGGCCCACTGAAAAAATGAGAATCTAGGACTCTTTCTTCAACAATTATTAAGGATATCAAGCCAGCAATAGCAGAGCCTTACACCAACCGTGGGACACTTCTGAATGTGGGGCCCTATGCCCCTCCCACAGCGCATGCACATGAGGCTGGCCCTGCCTACCTTTACCCTTGTTTCGTGCTCCTGCTACTGCAAGTTTTGTGGCTTCTCTTTTCTTTGTTGGGAAAATCCATTCACTAAGCTCTCAGGGTGTTCCTCCTGTATCTTTTTTTTTTTTTTTTTTTTTTGAGGCGGAGTCTTGCTCTGCCGCCCAGGCTGGGGTGCAGTGGCCGGATCTCAGCTCACTGCAAGCTCCACCTCCCGGGTTCACGCCATTCTCCTGCCTCAGCCTCCCGAGTAGCTGGGACCACAGGCGCCGCCACCGCGCCCGGCTAGTTTTTTTTTGTATTTTTTTAGTAGAGACGGGGTTTCACCGTGTTAGTCAGGATGGTCTCGATCTCCTGACCTCGTGATCCGCCCATCTCGGCCTCCCAAAGTGCTGGGATTACAGGCCTGAGCCACCGCGCCCGGCCACCTCCTGTATCTATTTTAAACATTGGATTTGTCATCACTCTACACATCATATTTCTCTCATAGTATCTTTACCTAATTTTTTTCAGAATATTTATCTATTGCTAATTTTCTATTTTCCAAGGCTATGAAAGATCTCTTCCCTTCCTCTGCTTTGTACCGTTCCCTTTGCAACAGCGGGAGAGACTCCCGCCCAAAATGCGGTGCCGAAGTTGAGGCTGAGGACACTCCCCGCATTAAGAAAACAGGAGAGAAAATGTATTATTCAGACAAGGACGCACAAGGAGCATCCTGGTGGACATGAGTAGGTGTGAGTTTGCTTGAGCAAAGCAGAGGAAGTGGGATTGGGCCTTTATAACACGGCAAATGAATGAGAATGGCAAAAAGTTCCCAGGCAGGGGAAGCTTAAATTTCTCACGTGTAACGAACAAGAATGTGAATTCATCAGTTGTATCAGCCTGTCCAGAAGTGCCACCAAGAGTGAGAGGAGAATGAGATATAACAAGAATTGGGAAATCCAATATGAAAATGAGATAGGACAATTTCTTACACCCTGGTTTCCCCCTGCCCTTCAACTTTCATCATCTGTTTTCGTTATATTTGGATAATCATGGGAGAGGAACGACCATTTAAAAAAAAATCTATGTTTTAAATCAGAGTGTTAATTGTGATAATATTCTTGTAATCACCTCACAAAACATTTAGAAGTCATGTCATTTTATACAATGATCACACACACACATAAACTAGGTTCTAGGAGGTTTATTTTTAAAACCTGATGACTCCATTATATTACTTTTTAAGGTACTATAAAGTGTTCAAAACACATTGTAAAAATTCAGAAAAATAAGACTACATGACGTGGTTGTAGTAAAATCTGACTATTTATGAAATATCTACCTATGCATAGATATGCAAATATAGATCTACGCTTATTTGCATTTTTTAGTTTGGGAAATTATTTTGTTTTTACTCAAATTAGAAATTATTTTGTTGATTGAAGCAGCCTCTAATATCAGTAGCTGAGGCAATTAAAAGCAAAATGTGGACCATTAGAAATGTTGCTAATATAATATAATGAAGTCATATATTATTTATATGATATTTGAATGTAGCATATTACATTGCATTGTGTCACCTTATAAATAGTGTCAGATACCATTTATTCACTATGCACTTGTTAGTAATAAACCAGACCTGAAGAAACACCACTAATAAATGGAAAGGATGGCACAATCAATGTGTTTTCTGAGCTTTGAAGAGGCTTCAGGATGATTTATATGATAGTATTACATGGGGTAGTCTAAATTTGAGAATACAAAGCAAAATATCACATTTAAACTATTAAATAAAATGGAAAATAAATGTTTCCTGTTATAATTAAAAGTACAGTGGAAAATCCCTAAGGGTTTCTTTGCATATAAAATTTAAAGGAGTTTTGGCTAAATTTTTTGAATGTATAGGTATCTAATGGCTTTATTTTTTTCCTTCATTTTTAAAATTATTTTACAACATTTTGAAAAATATCCATCAATATGAATTATATAGACATGTTCTTTATTATTTCTCCTTTATGAAGTGGGAGAAAGTTTGTATTGCAAGTTTCATTTGTTGATCTATGATAAAGCTAATTATGGCTGCCTTTGTTTTTTTTTACTTATAAAAAAATACACAATACCTGTATATGCTGCATATGTTACTCATTAATCTCCCTAAATTAGATAATAATGGCCTTTTCTGGATCTCGTCAGTAATAATCTTAATGTTAAATATTCTTTTCATTTTTTTATTATAATCACTGCTTTGCCATATTTTATATTATTTAAAATATATATTTACCATTTGTATTGTTCATACTGCTACATATACAATTTGGGAATATGTGTTTTTTGGAGTGTATACTCAGAAGTGGAATTTCTGTATCATATGCCAATTTTTTTTAATTTTATTTATTTATTTTTATTTATTTATTTATTATTATAATACTTTAAGTTCTAGGGTACATGTACATAACGTGCAGGTTTGTTACATATGTATACTTGTGCCATGTTGGTGTGCTGCACCCATCAACTCGTCAGCACCCATCAACTCGTCATTTACATCAGGTATAACTCCCAATGCAATCCCTCCCCCCTACCCCTCCCCATGACAGGCCCCGGTGTGTGATGTTCCCCTTCCCGCGTCCAGGTGATCTCATTGTTCAGTTCCCACCTATGGTGAGAACATGCAGTGTTTGGTTTCTGTTCTTGTGATAGTTTGCTAGAATGATGGTTTCCAGCTGCATCCATGTCCCTACAAAGGACACCGTACATCCTTTTTCATGGCTGCATATGCTATTCCATGGTGTATATGTGCACATTTTTGTGTCGGTCATACTGATGGACATTGGGTTGATTCCAAGTCTTTGCTATTGTGAATAGTGCATAATAAACATCGTGTGCATGTGTCTTTATAGCAGCATGATTTATAATCCTTTGGTATATACCCAGCAATGGGATGGCTGGGTCATATGGTTACATCTAGTTCTAGATCCTTGAGGAATCGCCATGCTGTTTTCACAATGGTTGAACTAGTTTACAATCCCACCAACAGTGTAAAGTGTTCCTATTTCTCACATCTCTCCAGCACCTGTTGTTTCCTGACTTTTAATAGCCAGTCACCATTCTAGCTTTGGTGTGAGATGGTATCATTGTAAGTTTGATTTGCATTTTCTCTGATGGCCAGTGATGATGAGCATTTTTTCATGTGTCTGTTGGCTGTATGAATGTCTTCTTTTTGAAATGTCTGTTCATATCCTTTGCCCACTTTTGATGGGGTTGTTTGTTTTCTTGTAAATTTGTTTGAGTTCTTTGTAGGTTCTGGATATTAGCCCTTTGTGTCAGATAGGTAGATTGCAAAAATTTTCTCCATTCCTTGGGTTGCCTGTTCACTCTGATGGTAGTTTCTTTTGCTGTGCAGAAGCTCTTTAGTTTAATTAGATCCCATTTGTCAATTTTGGCTTTTTCTACCGTTGCTTTTGGTGTTTTAGACATGAACTCCTTGCCATGCCTATGTGTCCTGAATGGTACTACCTAGGTTTTTCCTCGAGAGTTTTTATGATATTAGGTCTAACATTTAAGTCTCTAATCCATCTTGAATTAATTTTTGTATAAGGAATAAGGAAAAGTCAGTTTCAGCTTTCTACTTATGGCTAGCCAATTTCCCAGCACCATTTTATTAATGGGGAATCCTTTCCCCATTTCTTGTTTCTCTCAGGTTTGTCAAGATCAGATGGCTGTAGATGTGTGGTAGTATTTCTGAGGACTCTGTTCTGTTCCATTAGTCCTATATCTCTGTTTGGTACCAGTACCATGCTGTTTCAGTTACTGTAGCTTTGTGAGTATGGTTTGAGAAGTCAGGTGGCGTGATGCCTCCAACTTTGTTCTTTGACTTAGGATTGTCTTGGAGAATCGGGCTCTTTTTTGGTTCCATATGAACTTTAAAGCAGTTTTCCAATTCTGTGTGGAAAGAAACTCATTGGTAGCTTGATGAGGATGGCGTGAATCTATAAATAACCTTGGGCAGTATGGCCATTTTCACAATATTGATTGTTCCTATCCATGAGCATGGTATGTTCTTCCATTTGTTTGTGTCTCTTTTATTTCACTGAGCAGTGGTTGTAGTTCTACTTGAAGAGATCCTTCGTCCCTTGTAAGTTGGATTCCTAGGTATTTTATTCTCTTTGAAGCAATTGTGAATGGGGAGGTTTACTCATGATTTGACTCTCTGTTTTGTCTGTTATTGGTGTATAGAATGCTTTTGATTTTTGCACATTAATTTTGTATCCTGAGACTTTGGTGAAGTTGCTTATGAGCTTAAAGAGATTTTTGGGCTACAGAGATAGTGGGGTTTTCTAAATATACAATCATGTCATCTGCAAAGAGGACAATTTGACTTCTTCTTTCTAACTGAATACCCTTGATTTCTTTCTCTTGCCTGGTGCCTAGCCAGAACTTCAACTACTATGTTGAATAGGAGTGGTGAGAGGGCATCCCTGTCTGCAATGCCAGTTTTCCAAAGGGAATTTTTCCAGTTTGCCCATTCAGTATGATATTGGCTGTGGGTCTATCATAAATAACACTTATTATTTTGAGGTACATACCATCAATACCAAATTTATTGGCGTTTTAGCATGAAGGGCTGTTGAATTTTGTCAAAGCCTTTTCTGCATCTATTGAGATAATCATGGTTCTTGTCTTTGGTTCTGTTTATATGCTGGATTATGTTTATTGATTTGCGAATGTTAGACCAGCCTTGCATCCCAGGGATGAAGCCCATGATCATAATTGGATAAGCTTTTGATGTGTTGCTGAATCCGGTTTTGCCAGTATTTTATTGAGGATTTTTTGCATCGATCTTCATCCAGGGATATTGGTCTAAATTCTCTTTATTTAATGTCTGCAGGCTTTGGTATCAGGATGATGTTGGCCTCATAAATGAGTTAGGGAGGATTCTCTCTTTTTCTATTGATTGGAATAGTTTCAGAAGGAATGGTACCAACTCCTCCTTGTACCTCTGGTAGAATTCAGCTGTGAATCCATCTGGTCCTGGACTTTTTTGGTTGGTAGGCTATTAGTATTGCCTCCAATTTCAGAGCCTGCTATTGGTCTATTCAGAGTTCCAACTTCTTCTAGTTTTAGTCTTGGAGAGTGTAAGTGTCAGAAAATTATCCATTCTTCTAGATTTTCTAGTTTATTTGCGTAGAAAGAGGTGTTTATAGCATTCTCTGATGGTAGTTTGTATTTCTGTGGGGTCGGTGGTGATATCCCTTTATCATTTTTTATTGTCTATTTGATTCTTCTCTCTTTTCTTCTTTATTAGTGCTTGCTAGCGGTCTATATCAATTTTGTTGATCTTTTCAAAAAAACCAGCTCTGGTTCATTGATTTTTTTGGAGGATTTTTTGTCTCTATCTCCTTCAGTTCTGCTCTGATCTTGGTTATTTCTTACCTTCTGCTAGCTTTTGAATGTGTTTGCTCTTGCTTCTCTGGTTCTTTAATTGTGATGTTAGAGTGTCCATTTTAGATCTTCGCGCTCTTGTGGGCATTTAGTGCTATAAATTTCCCTCTACGCACTGCTTCAAATGTGTCCCAGGGTCTGGTATGTTGTATCTTTGTTCTCGTGGTTTCAAAAACATCTTGCTATGTCTGCCTTCATTTTGGTATGTACCCAGTAGTCATTCGAGGAGCAGGTTGTTCAGTTTCCTTGTAGTTGAGCGGTTTGATTGAGTTTCTTAGTCCTGAGTTCTAGTTTGATTGCACTTGTGGTCTGAGAGACAGTTTGTTATAATTTCTGTTCTTGTACATTTGCTGAGGGGTGCTTTACTTCCAATTATGTGGTCAATTTTGGAATAAATGTGATGTGGTGCTGAAAGAATGTATATTCTGTTGATTTGGGGTGGAGAGTTCTATAGATGTCTATTAGGTCTGCTTGCTGCGAGATGAGTTCAATTCCTGGATATCCTTGTTCACTTTCTGTCTGGATTGATCTGTCTAATGTTGACAGTGGAGTGTTGATCTCCCATTATTATTGCACAGTCTAAGTCTCTTTGTAAGTCTCTAAGGACTTGCTTTATGAATCTGGGTGCTCCTGTGTTAAGGATTGCATATATATTTAGGATAGTTAGCTCTTCCTGTTAGTTGATCCCGCTACCATTATGTAATGGCCTTCTTTGTCTCTTTTGATCTTTGATGGTTTAGAGTCCTGTTTTATCAGAGACTAAGTTGCAACCCCTGCTTTTTTGTTCTCCCATTTGCTTGATAAATCTTCCTCCATCCTTTATTTTGAACTATGTATGTCTCTGCATGAGATGGGTCTCTGAATACAGCAGACTGATGGGTCTTGACTCTTTATCAGTTTGCCAGTCTGTGTCTTTTAATTGGACCATTTAGTCCATTTACATTTAAAGAGTTAAGATTGTTATGTGTGAACAGTCCTGCCATTATGATATTAACTGGTTATTTTGCTCGTTAGTTGATGGAACAATTTTACTAGCCTTGATGGTCTTTACATTTTGGCATGTTTTTGCAATGGCTGGTACGGTTGTTCCTTTCCATGTTTAGTGCTTCCTTCCACGGTCTGCTTGTAAAGGCAGGCCTAAGTGTGACAAAATCTCTAAGCATTTGCTTATCTGTAAGGATTTTATTTCTCCTTCACTTATGGAAACTTAGTTTGGCTGGATATGAAATTCTGGGTTGAAAATTCTTTTTTCTTTAGAATGTTGAATATTGGCCTCCACTCTCTTCTGGCTTGTAAGAGTTCTGCCGAGAGAGATCTGCTGTTAGTCTGATGGGCTTCCTTTGTGGATAACTTGACCTTTCTCGGGCTGCCCCTGGTTTTCCTTCATTTCAACTTTGGTGAATCTGGCAATTATGTGTCTTGGGTTGCTCTTCTCGAGGAGTATCTTTGTGGCGTTCTCTGTATTTCCTGGATTTGAATGTTGGCCTGCCCTACTGGGTTGAGAAGTTCTCCTGGATGATATCCTGAAGAGTGTTTTTCCAGCAGTTCCATTTCCCCCTCACTTTCAGGCACCCCAATCGGGCGTAGATTTGGTCTTTTTACATAATCCCATACTTCTTGCAGGCTGTTCATTTCTTTTTCTTCTTTGTTCTTTTGGTTTCTCTTCTCCCACTTCATTTCATTCATTTGATCCTCAATGCAGCTGATACTCTTTCTTCCAGTTGGTCAGTGGGTTACTGAAGCTTGTGCATTTGTCACGTATTTCGTGTCATGGTTTTCATCTCTTTCATTTGGATTTATGACCTTCTGCATTAGTACTCTGTATCATTCTTCACTTTTTCAAGATTTTTAGTTTCTTGCACTGGGTATGTAATTCCTCCTTTAGCTCTGAAGTTTGATGGACTGAAGCCTTCTTCTCTCATCTCGTCAAGTCATTCTCCATCCAGCTTTGATCCGTTGCTGGCGATGAGCTGCGCTCCTTTGCCAGGGAGATCGCTCTTATTTTTGAATTCCAGCTTTTCTGCCTGCTTTTCCCACATCTTTGTGGTTTTCTCTGCCTCTGATCTTTGATGATGGTGGCCGATACTGATGGGGTTTTGGTGTAGGTGTCCTTCCTGTTTGATAGTTTTCCTTCTAACAGTCAGGACCCTCAGCTGAGTCTGTTGGAGATTGCTTGAGGTCCACTCCAGGCCCTGTTTGCCTGGTATCAGCAGCAGGGCTGCAGAAGATAAATATTTCTGAACAGCAGGGTGTACCTGTCTGATTCTTGCTGGAAGCTTCCTCTCAGAAATTTATACTCCACCCTGTGAGGTGTGGGGTGTCAGACTGCCCCTAGTGGGATGTCTCCCAGAGTTAGGCCTCAGGGGTCAGGGACCCACTTGATGAGCAGTCTGTGCTAGGATACCAACCTCCGTGTTGGGAGATCCACTGCTCTCTTGAAAGCCATCAGATAGAGTGGTTTCGTCTGCAGAGGTTTCTGCTGCTTTGTTGTTGTTTAGCTGTGCCCTGTCCCTAGGGTGGAGTCACAGAGACAGGCAGGTTTCCTTGAGCTGCTGTGAGCTCCCGCAGTTCGGCTTCCCAGCGGCTGTTTACCTACCGCCAAGCCTCAGCAATGGGCACCTCTCCCCAGCCTGCGCTGCTGCTGCGGTTAGATGCAGACTGCTGTGCTAGCAATGAGGGAGGCTCGGTAGGCGTCAGGACCCTCCGGCCAGGTGTGGGATGTAATCTCCTGGTGTGCCTGTTTGCTAAAGCAGTATTGGGGTGGGAGTTACCTGATTTTCCAGGTGTTGTGTCTCCAGTTCCCCTGGCTGGGAAAGGATTCCCTTCCCCCTTGCTTCCCAGGTGAGCCGTGCCCGCCAGCCCTGCTTCAGCTCTCGCTGGTCGGGCTGCAGCAGCTGACCAGCACTGATTGTCCGGCACTCCCTAGTGAGATGAAACCAGTACCTCAGTTGAAAATGCAGAAATCACCGGTCTTCTGTGTCGCTCACGCTGGGAGTTGGAGACTGGAGCTGTTCCTATTTGGCCAATTTGCTCCGCCCCCCCATATGCCTAATTTTTGAGGAACTGCCATATTGTTCTCTGTAAAGGCTGCACTGTTTTACAGAGACTTAAAGAGATATTTGTACACCAATATTCATGGTAGCATTATTTGCAATATTCAAAATGAGGAAGCAGTCCAAATATCCATGTACAGATGAATGGATAAGCAAAAGGTGGTGTATACACATCATGGAATATGATTCAACCTTAACAAAGAATAAAATTCTGACATATTCTACAACATAGATGAACAATGAAGACATTATACTAAGTTAAATAAGCCAGGCACAAAAGAGTAAATATTATTTGATTCCAAATATATGAGGCACCGAGAATAGACAAGTCCATTGTGACAGAAAGTAGAATAGTGATTTCTAGGGTCTAAGCCTGTGGGATTGGGATTATAGAGAATTACTGTTTATTGAGTATGGATTATCAGTTTGGCATGAAGAAAAAGTGTTGGAGATGGAAAGTGGTCGTGGTTGAAAAGCAATGAATGAAGTTCATTAATGAACAATAGTACAAAGTAATGTCAATGGCATCTAAAGCAGATAGAGGGTTTCACTTAACTCCATGTGTTATGGAAAAGAGAAACATTTGATAAAGTGAGAGTATTAGAAGGCACTGAGAATAGAAGACAGGATTATTAGTACACCAGCAAAGGGAAACTCTGCCTCTTTCTTTGTTACAGGCAGAAATACAGACAGATAGGTAGATAATAGATGGATTTATATAGATATATACCCACACATAATTATATCACATATTACATGTTATATATAATTTTCTATACACATATACAGAGATAATGTGTGTGTGTGTTTATTTACTTTTATTTTATTTTTATTTTTTAATTTTTTTGAGGCAAGGTCTCGCTCTGTCACCCAGGCTGGGTGCAGTGGCATGATCACAGATCACTGCAGCCTCGATCTCCCAGGCTCAAGTGATCCTCCCACCTCAGCCCGGGTGACAGTCATTGTCAGGAGAGCCTATTTTTTCTATTAAAAGTGCAAAAAAGACACAGTTGAGAAAAAAATAAATTACACAAATTTTATTATTTACAGTTTTTCCTTTTATGCTGTTTTCAAAAGCTGATTGCATATCTACACAAAAATAGCACTCTTAAAATAGATAAACTATTGCTGTATTTCCTAAAAGTGTGTTAAACAGTCATTTTCCTTTAATGAGGAATACATGCTCATATTATCTTCAACAGGAATTACTTTCCCCCAAAGTACAAATGTTGTCCAGCACAAAGACTTTCTAAACTTCAAAGGCTTCTCATATTTGGACAGAAATCTCACTATATTTCGGTTGCATCCAGACATCCAAGACTTTAACCTCCCAGGACAATGAGTAATAGAAGAAGAGAATCTATTCCTTCGGTTACCTCATGGCAGCATTAAATTAATACTCTCTATTAAAGTGGCAGCAAATGATTTATGAGCATGCCTCCTCTCTGGAGTGATGTGCAATTGCATGGATGATAGGCTCATGGAAACCACTGTGGATGTAATATCTCTGTAATGCTATGATGTTGATGACTTGAGGGAATACATTATTAAGGAAATATTGTGCTGATTACTTGCTTCTGTAATATATCATCAATCTGATGTCACTACTAAGATGTATAAGTATAATTTATAATTCACAAAGTGAAAAGTGACAGCAAGACTTCCCTTCTAAGTAATCTTTAAAGTATTCAGTTTTGAAAACTTTATTCTAAGTACTTAGGAGAAAGTTTGGTGAGTTAAGATTATTTAAAGATGAAGGTGATATATTGAAATCAGACAGGTACAATGAATACATTTGGTGGAATCTCTGCTGGTTTTCATTATGAAGAGATACAAAGGAACCGCCCTGCCCAAAATTTTTGGTTTACTCAAGGATCCCATCTAAAATAGGATAATTTATGACATACGATAAGCACCTTAACTTTAAAAGCATTTTGGCATCTTTTAACTTCTATTTTGCACATAGTACTTAATAAGGTTGTTGAGGAAGGATTTCTATGTTTTTTTAAAATAATTAAGCAGCCAGATATTAAAATCTAATCATCTCATATAACATTCAGTAGCACAGTGGAGGGTGCTATCAACATTAGGTTGATATCCAAGACTCTAACCTCTCTTTTGCCAATAACAAATCACAATTTTAATCAACTTGGCTTTCTTGACTTTAGTTTTCTCATCTGTAAAATAATTTGATTTAAAAATACAATCTTCATGGTCATACCTTAATTTGATTCAAAGAAATTCCTTTAGCACAAAAGAGCAATTATTCGAACACATTACATTTTTAAAAATAGGGAAAGAAAAACCCTCTAAGTACTTAATGTTTGAAAATAAATAATTTCTTATCAATGTGTAAATAAAAACTGCTTTCCATTTTCTTATTTTCACAGATATTTAAACAGTGTGTTTACTAATACATTCCAAATAATACGATTAGTTTACCGTTGGATTAAGAGCTAACACCAAAAGGACCCTTAGAAATGCATTTCTTCAGGCAAATAATCTCCAATGCAATTGGCTCCATAAATATAACCTCAATTATGCCTGGCACAGTGGCTCACACCTGTAGTTCCAGCACTTTAGGAGACTGAGGCCGGAGGATTGTTTGAGCTCAAGACCAGCCTGAGAAATATGGCAAACCCTGTCTTTAAAAAACAAAACAAAAAGCAAAAAAAAAAAAAAAAAAAAAGCTGGACATGGTGGCGCGCACCACTACTTGGGGGGCTGAAGCGGGATGATAGCTTGAGCCCAGAAGTTTGAGGCTGCAGTGAGCCGAGATCCTACCACTGCGCTTCAGTCTGGGAGAAAGAGCAACACCATGTCTCTAAATAAATAAATAATTAAAATACCCTCTAGTAATTTAAATTCCATCAACTCTCCAGAAGAAGTCTGGATGGTCTTGCAAATATTGAACAAAGAACTCTTCTTGTTGAAAACCTTAGCTATATAACATTACTAAATATTTTCACAAATGAAGTAAATAGTGTTCACTCTAAGAATGTCCTTTTTTTCTAATATGCAAAATTTTATTAAGGTATGATACTGACAAAACTTTTTGCCCATTGATAAGGTAGTGTGATGTTTATTGATGTATGAGGTAGGTATTGTCAACACACACATTAGAAATGCTCTGTGAATTTGGCTTGTTTTAAGTTTTCAAAGTTTATCAATTGCTATAAGCATTGAATAAAACTCTTCTCATTATCAGATTGCTGAGTATGTGTCTTAAGCAACATTGTGCAAGTTTCTTAAATAACAAAAATAATTTGGATCCAGACAAAGAAGTTGAACTGCAATAGCAAACCCCTGTTGTGGTTGGCTCCAGGGAATGTATTGAATCTTTTGATAAAATGAGCTTCGTGTCTCTTGAAAATGTTTCTGTGTTTGCTGTTTGAGACTTGTCTTTATATTTGAGAATTGACCCAATATGCTGTTGTTATTAAATAATTAGCAGAGATACTGCAATGGAACGGGACGATTCCTATACTCAGGTTTCATCTATTAGGAAAGCACAACCTTTTAAAGGCAATTCATTAAACTGAATGGAGTGAGACAATACCAATATTTTAAAAAGACAACAAGTCAGACTATGGCACAGAGTGAAAGTAACTCATTTTAACTTCTTTAACTACTTTTTAAACTGCTATTCACTCTACGGCTGTTGTAAACCCCTGCACACAATACTTCTATTCCATGAACACTTGGATTGTCTGTAGTTTCTCTAATGTTTGTTGTACTTTAAAACTGTAGACTTCAAATGTAGTACTCACAGGTTCAAACTCTAAGCAAACTGTTTCTTTGTATGCTATCTTGCAAGAAATAGAAAACTGGAGTTCATTAACTATTGATTCACTCTTATCCTTCATATTTTCTCCAAATTCATGATTCCATTATCATACATTAATATATATGGACAAAAAATAAGAAACTTGGTATCTTTCACGTGATCTGAATGAAAAGAAATTATTTTAACAAATACCCCAAAATACACATAAATTTTTTTCTATTATTACTATACTTTAAATTCTAGGGTACATGTGCACAACGTGCAGGTTTGTTACATATGTATACATGTGCCATGTTGGTGTGCTGCATCCATTAACAAATTATTTAAATTAGGTATATCTCCTAATGCTATCCCTCCCCCCTGCCCCCACCCCATGACAGCCCCAATGTGTGATGTTCCCCTTCCTGTGTCCAAGTGTTTTCATTGTTCAGTTCCCACCTATGAGTGAGAACATGTGGTGTTTGGTTTTCTGTTCTTGTGGTAGTTTGCTGAGAATGATGGTTTCCAGCTTCATCCATGTCCCTACAAAGGACATGAACTCATCCTTTTTTATGGCTGCATAGTATTCCATGGTGTATATGTGCCACATTTTCTTAATCCAGTCTATCATTGATGGGCATTTGGGTTGGTTCCAAGTCTTTGCTATTGTGAAGAGTGCCGCAATAAACATCCGCATGCATGTTTCTTTATAGCAGCATGATTTATAATCCTTTGGGTACATATCCAGTAATGGGATGGCTGGGTCAAATGGTATTTCTAGTTGTAGATCCTTGAGGAATCGCCACACTGTCTTCCACAATAGTTGAACTAGTTTCCAGTCTCACAAACAGTGTAAAAGTGTTCCTATTTCGCCACATCCTCTCCAGCACCTGTTGTTTCCTGACTTTTTAATGATCGTCATTCTAACTAGTGTGAGATGGTATCTCATTGTGGTTTTGATTTGCATTTCTCTGATGGCCAAAAGAGGTATTTGGAAAACAACTAAATGTTTTCCATTATTGCAATCATTTTCATGTTGGTATCCCTAATTCCAATGTCTTTACTATTAAATGGGAGAAATTAGTAGTCCTCTTTGTTTCTTTTGTTGGTGTCAGTTGCCTATCTTAATTTTAAGTATTGCAAGACAGCATCTAAAAGTAATCTATGGCAACAAATATAAAATAGAGGGAAAAAAAAATGAACACTTGCAAACACCAAAGAGTCAAATTCCCAGAAACTTAGAGGAAGTGAGCATGTACTATGTTGATGCCGCTGACTTGGGCAATAACAATTATTTAGAAAACAAGTTAATGCTGATATAGACAAACCTTCTTTCTTCTTACCCCAGTCGCTTACCAGGACTCTGGGTTAGATGAATAGCTTCTCTATTGTTTCTGATTTTTGAGGCAACCACACAATTAAAATTTCTACATCTTACCTATAATTTTTTCTGCTTTAATCTTCATTCCAACATTACAATTCTCAAAAAGTTGGAAGAAAGTAACTAAGATCACTGTAATTTCCCTCTCTCACTCTAAATATGTATTATATTTATTTATTTATTACTTGTTATATATATTGCATTATTAAGAGAAATTAATATATGACATGGATAATGAGAGACACAAATAAATAAGGATAGAAGAAACAAAGCTGAGATGCTCATAGCTTGGGATGTAAATTAAATCCAGATGGAATATGTAGAGCATCTGTGTGTGGAACACAAGAAGCATTGATAAGAAAAGCAAATGGAAACCCATAGTCATGAGTCTTGTGAGCCACCAGATACTCATGTGTCTTCAATGGACTAACCATTGGTGACCCCCATTTTCAAGGTTCTATATGACCTGGCCCTGAGACTCACAGATAAAATCTGTGGCTGCTTAGCTGGTTATGAGCTCATTATATGGGTAGGGTCAAGAATATTCAACCATGCAGATAGAGCATGAGTCAGCCACAAGCACCTTTTATCTGCTGAGACTTCACCCTGGTCTTCATAATCACACTGCAAGAGAGGAAGACTGATGGAGAGGAAGAGAGAGGGACAAAAGGAGAGGGGAAGAAGGGAGAGAATGGTGAATATTGGAGAACTCAGGAAATGTGCCCCTTACATCTACCTTGTGTGCTCTTTTATCTTATCCCTTTCCTTTCGTTTCTGACTAAATACTTTAAATTGATGCACTAAGCCCTGTGATTCCAGCACCTTAATGTGATCTGAGCCCTTCTCTTCTGTGACTCCCTGCAGGCTAGCAGTGTACTTAGAAATCACCATTGTATGGAAATAATTTCCCATGTTGTCTGCAACTGGTCGTTGCCTACCCCTGCCCCTTTCAAAATAAATAGTAATTATTATGAAAAGGGAGAAAGTAAAATAAAATAAAACTGCCCCATATGAATACATCTATCAGATACATGATTTTTCTCCTCTCTGTATTTCATCAATGGAGAAGATTAGCACAATTTGAATAGCTGTGTAGAATCTGGATATTTCATGAGGAATTCCAATTATAAAACATTCTAAAATTTGTTAATCTCAGAAAAGAATCTATCATTTTAAGAAATGCGCTAAAAGGACCAATCATAAGCAAAGAGCTCTGTTATTTAGTAAGTAGAAACTGTGGATAGGGGCTTTTCTTTGTCCTTGCCAGCATGAAAAAAGCAAAAGGCAAAACAGGAACAGTAAAACTATTTTACAAATATGGCAGAAAAGTGGAAATGTAACATTAATCTGGAGGCTCAGAAAAAAGAGTCTACCTGTGAAAATGGTTAAAACAGAAATTAGGAAATATCAGAGAATTATGTGGCATACCTTAAGGAGATTTAAGAAGATATGATAATTCAAAGGAAAAAAATGTGGTTTGAGACCATAAAGTCAAACAAAAGATATTATAAATGAAAACTGGAGAATGAGCTCTCTCTTTAATGTTGAAGCAAGAATTTTAAAAACAAACAAACAAGCAAGGAAGCTAAAACTATAAATGAACAGAATTCAACAATGTATGAACAAAATCATATATTTTGACTAAGTGTGTTTTATTCCACCAATGCAAAATTGTTGCAGTTTAATAATTTAAAGAAGAAAAATGTAAGATCATCTCTATAAATGAAAAACAAACAAAGAAACAAAAAACCTAAGACCCATTTCAGTTTTAAAAGAAAAAAAAAAGGAAAAAAACTTTCGGTAAAGGAAATTTCCTCAATCTGGTGAAGACCATTTACCAAAAAACCTACAGGGACTATTCTACCTAATGGTCAAATACTAAATACTTTATCCTGAACATCTGAAAGAAGGCAAAGACATCCTACATTCATCACTGCTATTCAATTTTGCAGTGGATTCTAGACAGAGAAATAAGACAAATAAAATAAAGGCAAGGCATCCAGACTGGAAAGAAAGAAGTAAAACATTTGAAGTTAGCATGTCCTCATGGAAAAAAAAACTGTTTGAATTTACAAAAGAAATATGAGAACTAAGTGGGTTTAGCAATGTTAAAATATAGAAAATCAATATAAAAAGATCAAGGGCATTTCTGTGTACTTGTAACAAAATTATGAAAATTGAAATTAAAATATACCATTTAAAATGTTGAATATCTACATCTGATAAAATATATAAAAGACCTATTCACCAAAAACTATAGAATAAATCTACTCGTATAAGGACAACTGGTATTTTATTAAGAAGCCAAGACAATTGAGTGGTGAGACCATAGCATTTTTATAATAGTGCTAGAACCATCAGAATATCTATATGAAAAAAGGATGAAATTTTATCATTTTATCCATACCTTCTATTCCATAGAATAACTAACTTAAAATGGATCATAGGCCTAATGGAAAACCTAAAAATATAACATTTCTTAAAATGGTTAAAAAATATGTGATTTTGTCTTAGGAAAATTGTATTTTTCTTTAAAAATAATTGAACACCATTACCTCTATCTAATTCTAAAGTATTTTAATTACCTGAATAGTAAAACCATACCAACTAAGCAGTTGCTCCTCATTTATTTGCTCCTCCCACCAACCACTGGTAACAACTAATCTGTATTTTGTCTTCATAGATTTTTCTATTTTGTATATTTTTTATAAATGGCATCATATAATATGTGGCTTTTGGTATAAAGCCTCTTTCACATGCCTTAATATTATCAAGGTTCATCCAGGTTGCATTATGTATCAGTATTTGATTTGTTTATATAGTTGAAAATATTCAAGTTATATAAACTATATATTCAACTTATATAAATTTTCAACTATTCAAATATTCAACTTACATAAACTTCAAATCTTCAACTTATATAAACTATATAAACATATTTTCAACTATATAAATAAATCATAGTATGTATAATTATAATTATATAATATAAATAATATATTAACTAGTTTAATATGTAATATTAACTGTATATTATTACATAGTGATATTAACTATATATTATTATATAATATAATTACAAATAAAACATGTAATAGTTATATTAACTTTATATCATTATATACCATCATTGTAATATATAGTATATAATTATATATATTACATATATTAGTTATATTAATATTTATTAGTATATATAAAAGTATTATTATATATAATATGTAATATAACTAAATGTACAATATATAATTATATATTATAGTTGCATATATATAATTAAATATATTTTTTATATTCTAAAATTTTATAAGTATTATATATGTCATTATATATATAATTGTGTTTTTTCATCATCTGCATATACCACAGTTTATTTATCTGTTCTCCTACTAAAGACCATCATCATAGCTTCCAACTTTCGGCAATTATGAATAAAGTTGCTACAAATTTCCTTGTACACGTTTTTGTATCCATTTAAATTTTCAAACCCTTCGTGTTGGAAGGAACACAATTGCTAAATTCTATGGTGAGAGTATGTTGCCAAGTTGTCCTCCAAAATGGCTGTAGCATTTTTTATTCCCACCAGCAGTAAAGCAGATGGTGCGTTGTTCCACATTTTCACCAGCATTTGGCAATATTAGTGTTTAGGTTTTTGTCTAATAGGTATGTGGTGTTATCTTATTGTTGTTTTAATTTGCATTTCCCTTGGAAATGCTATTTTTAGCACATATGAGACTCCATCAAACTCTTTTCCACAGCGGCTGCAGCATTTTCCATTTCAACAGCAATGCACAAGAGTTTACATTTCTCCACGATCTCTGTAACACTAATTTTCCAATGTTTTATCATAACCGTCCTGGTAAGTGTCAAGTCGTACCAGATAGCGGGTTTGTTTTACAGTTCCTGATTGTCTAATGATGTTGAGAATCCTTACATGTACTTGTTGGCCATTCATACATGTTTTGAAGAAATGTCTAAGTCCTTTGACCATTTTATAAATTTGCTTGTTGTCTTTCTTGTTGTTGAGTTGTAAGTGTTTTTTTATATATTCTGCAGAGTTCAACCGTATCAGACCTTAATTTGCAAATATTGTCTCCAAATTAGTTGGCTACATTTTTACCCTCTTGACAATGCCCTTTGATGTACAATGCTCATAATTTAGATGAGATCCAATTAATCTATTGTATCTTTTATCTATAATGACTTAGTTTTCATATCAAAGACTTCATTGTCAAAACCAAGGTCATGGAAACTTAATCCTGTGTGCAAGCATGTGGGCTAGGAACACGGAGATGCGTAAAATGTCTGGCCATTAGACCCTGAGTCCTTGACTACAACTCACTTGAAATAGTGCGCTGCGTTAGCTGTGCATTGACACTGATGTTGGGAGGGCAGTTTTCTCTCCCAGACCTGTCAGACAAAATCTTTGTAATTGCCTATGGTCAGGCTTGCAAAATCATATATAGAGTTCTGGTCAAGAGTTAAGCTGAACTCCTAAGATCTGAGCAAACCTCTTATCAAAGAACATGTTTTGGTGCAAATAAGCACATAAAAAATGCGCAATGTCATTAGCCACTGGGAAAATGCAAATTAAAACCACACTGAGATCCCACTATACGCCTAATCGAATAGCTAAAATTAGAGTGACTAAAAAGATTGACCATACCAATTACTGGCCAGGATGTGGTGGAAGTATAAATTTCATACACTGTTGGTGCAAATGTAAATGGTGTAATTGCATTAGAAAAGAGTTTGGAAGCTTGTCAAGAAAGTTAAACAATTATTAACACTTATCATATGACCCAGTCTTTCCACTTCCAGAGACTTACCCAAGAGAAAATAAATCATATGTCCATACAAAGTTATGTACAAAAATCTTCATAGCAGTTTTGTTTGTAATATCAAAATCTAAATATAACTCAATATATATCATTTACAGAATAAACAAATTGTGGTGTATACAAATAATAGATTACAACTCATAAAACAGGAATTATTGAATCACATAAAAACAGACAAAAATTGGGTATACCATGTGATTCTAGCTTCCAGTAATTAAAGGGAAATTTTTGAAAATGTCACTATAGTATTGTGACAAATATCAGATCAGTGGATGTCTAGGAAGGAAATTTAGGGAGAGATGGAGACAAAAGATTACAATAGACCACATGAAAACTTTTGGATGTGATGGATATGTTCAGTTTCTTAATCGTGCTTATGAATTTAAACATGTTTGCATGTATACATATATTGTGTATGTATACATAAATATGCATACACACGTGTATGTATGCTAATCATACCTCAGTCAAGCTGTTTAAAAACATACATTGAGGCCAGGCCCGGAGGCTCATGCCTGTAATCTCAGCACTTTGAGAGGCCGAGTCGGGTGGACCACTTGAGGTCAGGAGTTCAAGACCAGCCTGGCCAACACGGTGAAACCCCGTCTCTACTGAAAAATACAAAAATTAGCCGGGCATTGTGACGTGCACCTGTAATCCCAGCTACTCAGGAGGCTGAGGCAGGCGAATCACTTGAACCCGGGAGGCAGAGGTTGCAGTGAGCCAAGATCATGCCATTGCACTCCAGCCTGGGCAACAGAATGAGATACTGTCTCAAAAAAAAGAAAACACACACACACACACACACACACACACACACACACACACAGATATTCACCTCCTTCATACTGTCATTCAGGTAAAGTGGAAAGCCCAACATCACTGTTTCAACTTTTGCTGGTGCATAGAGTTTATTTTTATCACTGTCTTTCAGACAGTGAAAACTGGGTGAAATTCTAATTATCTAGCTCTCTGGTTTCATGTGTACCACTTTTATGTGTAAAATCATCAGAAAACCACAAAAAATAATACCTTCCTCCACGGTCCACTTGTCATAGTGACCCCCTTACGGTGCTATAGATGTGGGTTGAGACATAGGATTCAATAAAATAGGTATAATTGCTATAACACTCTAAACTACCTATATGTGCTTCTCTTCTTCAGAACTAACTTAAAAATAGCCTGCCTTGTGTTACTATTTCCTGTGTTCACAGCATTTTCATGATGGGCAGCTTGGGGGGCATAGTACTTGAGAGCCTGTGACCAAGTGTTCAGTCTCTACCAGGGATAAGTATCAAACCAGAAGTTATTTTTCAATCAGAGAATATATATTTTCACATGGTTGTGTGCATTTGCAGATATTGGTATGTTTATGTGCAGGAAAAGGTACACCATGCCTGGTGGGGTTTGTATGCAGGGCTTTGCTAGTCTATCCAGATTGTTTCTATAAACAATGTGAGAATTTGATTTCCTTCAGAGACTCCAAAATGTCAGTGGGCAGATGTCTACATGCACAGTCCTCAGCAAAACCCTGGACAGTGAATCTTCACAGGACCTCCCCGGGTAGAAACACTGCAGACATGTAAGGAAGCATCTTACTACTTGAAAAACAGCATACATTGTGTGACCCTTTCAAACAGGAGCGAAAGTAACAGGAATTGTATGCATGAATTTCTCTAGGCTCCATCTGATTCATCCTTTCTCCTTATTGATCCTGCCGCATGTTCTATCTGTGTCACTGTAGAAAGTTTCAGTTGTGAGTACAACCATATGGTGAGTATTGAGTCCTTTTACTGAAGCATTAAACATGTGGGTGGTCTTCGGACTCTTGAGCTAGCAAGTCAACGTAAAAGAATAATCTAAGAAAATGGGCCAAAGCCTCCATATGGAATTATATGTGCTGAAGATCCTTCTTTCAATCACTGTTTTATCTGATGGGTGCCATGACCCAGCTGGCACATAAGCCTGTATGGAGGGCAGGAACCTCTGTGGAGCCTTCTTGGGCTTTGAACTCCAAATAAACTCTATCAGTAAAGGAAAGGAAACTTTGCATCCAAATATGATGCATAATTCTAAGAAGACCACCAAAAAAAATGACTTCAGCTTTCAGATGTCTCCCAAACAGCTTCCATCATCTCTGTCATTTTGCAGCATCAGTGTGGGTTTTTCCAAGTACACAACAAGAAGGCTCTGTGAATCCCACACCTGCATGTGAAAGTCTGGTGGTAACTCCATTCACAGAACAATGACCTTTCTTTCTTCATCTTCCAAATCTCACGTATGTTCCTTGTGTTAGAAAATTGTAACCTGGAACATGTAGGGAAGGACATTCTGAGAAATTACATCTCTAGCTTATCCTCTGAAATACAGAGAAAATCTTAGAAGGGTGGCAGAGATGATGCCAAGTTGCCATGGATAATCCAGCATAGATAAAATAAAACTATAGTGAAATTCAGTTGTTCGTTTAATATGCGTTTTATATTATTCTCTCTTATAACCGTTTTAGTTATTAATTTCTAAGAGTATAAATTTCAATTATGAGAAAGATTTATAAATTCAATTATGTGTGAATAGTATAAAATGTAATAGTCTAATATTTTCTCTTTCCAAAGTAAAAAGCTAAGACAATATCAGCTCTAATTAAGAAATGGGTGGATATTTCTCCATGCTAATATTTGTATGCAGTATGTTGATTTTACCCTATTAGGAAAATGGTAGACTTCTACATAAGAGAAGAAGAGACTGAATTAGGTACCTTAGACGAGTGGTCAAACAGAAAATCTCTCAGCATTTTGGTCCAAGAATGTGCATATGGAAGAAAAAGGAATATTTTGACTCCAACTTACAAGAAAAGTAGATATGTCTGTCTAAAGAGACAGAAAAAGGGAAGGCATCTATAATTGTTCTCAGATTTATTACGTCATACTCCCTTAGCTATTGTTGTGAATAGAAATATTTTTCTACAGAGTTTAAAATTAGGAGGTTGAAATTTTTTAAGTTTTCTCTTCAATCAGATTGACAGAACAGTAATCCTGTCATTAGCTAATAGCATCTAGAATGAAGAGAAAGCATTAAAAATAAAGAATGCTGTATACTATTAATACTGCATCATAAATTAATTTCAGAAAAAATAAAATCAAGTAAAAAATTATCTAAACACTACATATGTATTATGAATAAACTTTACTGCAAGAAATCAACACAACATATTATTTAGGATACATATGTTAGTTAAAACATCATACATGGAGGGTATTATAAAATTGAAGTCAAGGTAGGGTGTGTCACTGTTTGGGGGCAGGAATTGGAATTGGGAAGAGGAACACAGGAGCAAGGATTGTGGCAGCAGTGTTATGGTATGAACATTAATTTCTGGATGAAATGTGTGCACTTTATTATTAATATCTTTAAAGTTACTGAGATATTACAATTATTCTTTGATATGTATAAATCTTACATAACTAAAATTGTTAAAATGTTTACAATCTTCAACAAATTAACTGATGTACAGTATCTACCAAAGTTGATGTTTAAATGTGGCATAAATGTAACTAGATACTTTTGAAAAAGGTAAATATGAAGCATAATTATTTTACATTAAATATAAAACAATTTTTAAAACCAACTAGGAAAATATTAACTGATCTTAAACAATAAAGCTCAAATAGATTTTATGTATATTTGTATACACGTATTTATACATGTATGTAGGCAGTCATAGGTACATATTTTTCTCTATGTCTTTAAAGAGGAATGTATCTTTGTAACGAAATAACAACTTATTTTAACTCTTACAAGTTGTAAACTGGTGGTAAAATGAAGTCATAAATCAATGTGGGTGATACGGTTTGGATTTGTCTTCCTGCCCAAATCTCGTGTCGAATTGGAGGAGGAGCCCAGTGATTGGATCATGGAGGTGTTTCCCCCATGCTGTTCTCGTGATAGGGAGTGGGTTCTCATGCGATATAATAGTTTAAAATGTGTGACATTTTCCCCTTTGCTCTTTCTCTCTCGCCTCCATAGGAAGGTACTTGCTTCCCTTCTCCTTCTGCCTTTATGGTAAGTTTCTTTTCTTTCTTTTCTTTTTTTTTTTTTTTTATACTTTATGTTCTAGGGTACACATGCACAACGTGCAGGTTTGTTACATATGTATACATGTGCCAAGTTGGTGTGCTGCACCCATTGACTCTTAAGGCTTCCCAGCTTTCCTGTTAAGCCTGAGGAACTGTCAGTCAATTAAACCTCTTTTTTTTTTTTTCATAAATTACCCAGTCTCAGAGAGTTATTTACAGCAGTGTGAAAACAGACTAATACAGTGGGTTTGAGATTCTTTTTACTATTTTCTGACTAACTCAAGTATCTATTTTTATGAATAACCTCTTCGTAGACAGTAGTTCTCTGTTATTTTGGTCAGTCAATTTGCTTACAACACTATAGATTTATCGTAAACCCTTAATGTGTTTGGAAAATACCCTCTAATTATTTTTTTATTCCTAAGAAGTGTTGTGACTATTCTTTGCTATTTATCTGTAGATTTAAAAATAAGCTTTAAAATATTCATCATAATTTTACTAAAATTGTATTAAATATGTAGGTAAATTGGGAAAGATTTATTTTATTTATGATATGGTATTTCTGTTTAGATTTGTGTACACCTTCTTAAATATTAAGTTTCATTTAATATATTATAAAAAGTTCTTATTGTTTTCCAAAAGTTCTGGCAAACTGATCACTACAATATTTCTTGATACCTTATATTTGTTATTGTCACTTTTTCTTACTGTTGATGTTATATCTCTGTTCAAATGTTTTTCTAAGTGTCTTTTCCTATTGCATAGAATGGAAATTTATATCAGTATATTGAACTCACATCCAATAATTTCTAAAAGTTTTTTTACATTTTGGGTGAAAAAGGTCTACAATTTGTGACTAAACACAATTTTCATTTTTCCATCCCAATGAATAAATCACTTAAACCACTTTAATTGTATTATTGGACTGACCAGAAACTTCAGTGCAGTGTGGAATAGAGTTAGTGGTGGTGGGCATCCTTTTCTTTGTCCTGTATAATTGCTTCTAGCATTTCTCTATGAAGAATGAAAACATTTCTATTATATTTTTTGCTAAGAGTTTGACCAGAGTTAGATCTTTACTAAATCTCTTCAAATGATTACAAACTTTGGTTAATTTAATATGTTAATGTGGTAAATGATATTTACAGTTCTTCAAATAGGAAGGCACTTTGCATTAGCAAGATAAAGAGAGCTTAGATAACATATACTTTCTTACTTAAATAGTGTGAAATTTGTTTTGCTGATGTTGTGATTACAGTTTTTACATCGGTGTTTTAGATGAGAATGCCTGTATTTTTTGTTTGTTTGCTTGTTTTTTATGTCAATGTATCAGTATCCTATTACAATGAATTGGAACATATTTTTTCTCTTTCAATTTTCAGGAAGGTTTTGGTAGCATTCACCTGAATAGACATCCGGGCCTGCTTTTTACAGAATTTTTAAAACTCTAAAGATTCAGTTTTAATTATTTTTGCTGGACTTATTCAGGCTTCTTCTCTCCCTCACTCAGTTGTTATAGGTTAATTTTTCTAATTTATGTGTTTACCACAACTTCCTGATGTAGTAACAAAGTTATTCAGTGTTTCTTTTTCAAGCCTTTTAAAACCTGGCATATGTTGTGATGCTCCCACTTTAGTTTTAGTATTTTTATCTAAAATATTTTTTAATCAACAACTTCAGAATACCAAGGTTTGGTGATGTGAATCGCCTTATTGCACAGTGATTTGTTATTGTATATTCATTTTAAGATTTATGCTTAGCTAATTTAACTTTTAGCCTTTAAATATTTTATAAACATTTTAGGCTATAATATATCTGTGTTCCACATTGTATATAGAGAATCTTTTCTGTTATGTTTCACTTGTAAATGAATGAAAATATGAAAATTTACGTTTTTATAACTCTTCAACTTATAATAGATTTAGAATGTTTTAAATGTACCAAGTGCAAGGGGTTTCCTGTGTTTCAGTTCATATTGATCATTTGCATTAGTGTTCTATTTAGCGATTGTAGGCTTTATGATGCATCTTTGTAAATATATTTTTCATATATGAGAACATGTGATTTGAAGGTTCAGATTCACATTATATATGTAAAAGTCTATACAAGTGTAAATCAAGGTTAATTCAAATACTAATATTATTTTTGTATATCAAAATTAAGAAAAACACTTGTAATATCTCATAGTGTTGGTGGATTTAGTTACATTAGTCTGAAATTTTCCAACACTTTCAATAATTGCTTTAGCTATTTTAGGTTCTACATTTTTAAAATTTTCTTTATGAATTTAAAACTTTACTAAAATGCACTTATCTTCTTTACTCAAAATTCTGCTTTTGTTTCTTAAAATTTATGATTTCTAATATTAATATAAATGTACAAAATCTGCTTTTTTAAAATGTTTTTCTTCCTTGTTTCTTTATATTTTAGGTGTGTCTCTTGTAAACAGCACAAATTGGATTTTGGCTGCTGCTTCTTTTTTTTTTCTCAACAGAGTTTTGCCATGTTGCCCAGACTGGAGTGCAGTGGCCATTCACAGGTACAATCAAAGCACATACAGTTTCAAACTCCTGGGCTTTAGTGATCCTGCCACCTCAGTCTCCTGTGTACCTGGGACTGCAGGTGCATGCTACTGCGTCCAGCTCTGGATTTTGTTTTTTATTCAATCTGATTTACTTAGTGATTTTATGTTTATATTTATTAGTTACTACTTTTTCTACCAGCTTACTTGTTGCATCCTATTTTTTCTGTTTTTCCTGGACTTATTTTTTTTCTTTCCTGAGTTATATCTTATATTGGAAGGCGTGAATTTGTTTCTTTGGTTTTCTTTCTATTTTTCTTGCAAACTTTTGAGTCGCTGTAATGTATTTCTACCCATTGTTGGTTGCTCTTCAATTTTTACAAGCGTATTTACCTTACCAATTTGTATAAATTGAACCCACCTTGGGCGCTCCCCCCAGGCTAAGATAGACTAGAGCCTTAGCTCACATCACCCTTTTCTGACTTGCCTGGTTTCTCTCCTCATTTGGTTATACTGTCGTCAGTACCTCCTCATCAGACAGTCTTGGTAGTATTGTAGTTACAGGCACTGTTTCTTTGCAGTTATCTGCTGTTTTCCCAGTTTCTGTTTAACAGTCCTTCTGTAAGCTCAGACATCTCTTCTGAGGTGGTTTTTCTTCTTTCATAGATTCCAAGATGCGTAGTTTGGGTTAGGTCTTACATTTGCAACTCGGGGCCCTCTCTTCTTAAGAAATTGGGGTTATCCTAGGTAGTCACAGAGGCAGTTCATGGACAGGTGGGTTCAATCCCTACTCCAAGGATGCACTTATGTCCCCTGTGTAGGAAACAGATGCTGTAATAACAGGCTGTAAACTGTAGCTTTTCGTTTTTCTATAAGACCCTCATTGAGCATAAGACCCTCATTGTTTCTTTCACTCTTTAAGAAATTCTCATGTTTTAAATTTTCTCCTTTTACATTTCATTTAACTTTGCTAGGTGGTTCGAATGATGCATAGGGATTGTGGCCATAAACAGAAACTTATATCACCTTTATAAGTAGTTCAGTACAGCCTTATAATATACTTTTATTATTTGCAGATACCATAATAAACTAGTGCTTATTATTTTCAACATAGAAGCAATATCATTTTGGTTAAAAAATGAGCAGCATACAAGAGAATTAGTAAATCCAGAAAAATCTGAAAAGAAGAGACTTGAGGAATATTTTCATCTCACTCACACAAGAAATATTTATCTCCATAAATGGCTCATAACACCTATGTTCTGTTTGCTTTCCAAGTTAATGTGGAAAAAATAAAGAAATTATCATACATTATGGAATCTTCTAATAAGACTTCAATTTTATTACGATGAGGTTTCATGCTTAGTGGTTACTTCAGCAAATAAGACTTCTTTTCTAGCTTTTGAAAATCATATATTGGTAAAATTTTAAAGTGTGTATAAGTTTGATATAAAAATAAATTTAGGCTTTATAAATCCAATTATAAAATGTATTTTTACATGTGCACTGGAAAAATCAGCCTTAAGACTTTGAAAAACATATTGTGCAGACTTTCTCATTCGAGGCTGTATGTCTATTCTGCGGTATCTAAGTAGAGAAGTGTTTTCAGTGTAAAACACAAGTGACCGCATGCCTTTCATAAGTTTAGGAAAGGTTGGGATTCATCCTGTATTATAGTTAAAATGATAACCAAACTTCTTGGAAATCACATGGCCCTAAAATAAATTTACCTATTATATAACAAATGTATATTACGATAATATGCTTTAAACAATAGTATTTCCAGTACACTTTTGTTCTTTCAGATGAGATTGGCAGGCACTGCTTACAGCTGTAGATCCATTCTTTCTCATTTTTCTTATTTTTACAATGGACAAGCAACCATCAGGTGCCAGCTCTGACTCACGGAAAATTCAGAAAAATCCAATAGGGCAGATTATCCATGTAGCTTAACTTTACTAGTGGTACACATGGGATGGAGTGAGGGAACTTCCCTCTATTCTATACTCTAAGATATCCTATAAGCCCTTTCTCATGTCTTCAGTCTTGTGTACACTTCCGAGACCAACTGCTATTGTATATGGGTGGACCTATCTGAGGGTAGTAGCTGCGTTGTTTCCACGCAAAGAACTGTACTAATCAGCCCACCCTGTGCTGGTCTTGAGGGAGCTTGTAGTTTTTGAGGACATCTACCACCTGGGCAAGTAGAGATGTAAATGTGAGGGTGGCTGGAGATCTTTCTCCCATGCCAGGCACCTTGCGATGACTGTATTTAATTACTGATTCTTTTTAGATTTGTCCGCAGTTATCGGGTTTGTTTCTCCTCTTTCATGTCTCATTTTCTGCGTGTGTGTGTGTGTGAGATCATATTCACTTATAAATTGGCACCACCTGCATCATACCAGGTGTCCTCTACAAAACCACTTTACAGCCTCCTCTGAGATCTCAATGCCAGCCTCAAATCTGGCTGCCCTTCTATATTTGGGCTTCAATTGTACCTCCCTAATTACATGCAGAGTCCTTGATTGTTACAACAGACACCCATACTCCTACGGACGTCTTCTCCTTAAGTACATATCCTCCGGTCATTCCTGTTAAGGAACAATATTAATAGTGACAGAGGCTTTAGATACTTCCTATAATAGATATATTTTTTGGATTAGAAAAGTCCACACGAATGCATTCTATTATAAAATGTATTGCATTTTCTGAAACAAAATCAATTTTATTTTGTTTGTACTTATTTTTGTCCACTATCAGTTACTTTCAATTTATTCATCCAACAGTAATTCTGAAGCACAGTCTTTCTAAAAAGTGTCGTGTAGAGACATCTAGTGGTCTTTTTGAAAGTTGCAATTTTACTGTGTAGGTAAATTCATAAGTGCTGTACCACTGTATATCAATATTAAGAGAGGAAAAACAAGTCTTTTATTCGCTTAATGAATAAAACAACTGTGTTCATAATGTCAAAGAAAAGAGTCAGTTTCAATCACTAAAACATAAAATATACTAAAAGTTGCTTATTGGAAATACAGGGTTTTTTAAAAATTATATTTCTATGTATTTCCAAATCATTGTTTAAGCGTCTTTTTATCTGACCTGGAACATGTCTATGCTAGGAGCATAAAATGTTTTCAAATGGGGGATATTAGATAGCAATTACAGCTATTATTGAAACGGGAAATATTCCTTGCCCCCCTCGCAGGGCATGCGATAGCGGTGTGGCTCGCTGCTGCAGTGCCCCCCTGCTCAAACCTCTAGGGGAGCACACAGACGGGCAGGCTGTGGGGCTGGGAACTCACGGCAGTGTCTAGGGGTGAGAGTTTACAGCTGAAGCCTCAGTGGGCGTGTGTTACAGGGTGCTCGTTTAGTTTGCTGTCTCTAGGCGGCTTGTGTTAACCAGCTCAATTAGATCCCCTTCCTTATCACAAGGACAGAGGGATTTCTGTATCCTGGGCTTTTTTTTTTTTTTTTTTTTTTTACCTTGGTGTACCAAAAGAATCAGGTCGTATGTGGGCTTGGAGATGACTGCAAAGTTTTATTGAGTGGAAGTAGCTCTCAGCCAATGGGGGAGCCAGAAGGGAAGAAGATCTCAGCCAATGGGGGAACCAGAGGGGAGAAGGTTTTCCTCTGGAGTTGGGCTACTAGGTACCTCTGGCTCTCCTTCCTCTACCCCAGCCAAACTCCGCCTCCTCCTGCCAGTCAGTGGCCTGCCAGTGCCGCGCTCTTCCGTCAGTGCGCTCTGCCGTCGGTGTGCTCTTCCGCCCCTGTGCTCCCTCAGCGTCCTCTCGCAATGCATCCTCTTGTGTCTTCTTCCGCTGATGTCTTCCTCTTGACATATGGCTGCCTGTGTATCTGCTCGCTAGGGTCTCAGCTTTTATAGGCCCAGGATAGGGACATGGTGGGTCAGGGTGGTCTTGGAAAATGCAACATTTGGGCACAAAGGCAGGAGTGCCTGTCCTCACATTAGGTCTGTGGGGGTGGAGCTTTAGGCAGGGACCCTCCTTTCTCTTCCAAGCACTTCCCTGCCCCTCTTGGGTATCATTGAAAGGGACCGGACTCTTCCCTTCCCAGCTCTCCTGTATCATTGTAATTATCTACTGCAACTTGATACATGTTCTTAATACATCCAATAAACATTAAGACATTCATTTAATATTTTGAGTGAATTAATTTATGCCAAATTGAATTTATATAGTAACCAAAAGTGGACATTTTAAATCTTTCAAATAAATATTTTGTGATGCAAAAAAAAAAAAAAAAAGAGAATATACTGAGGTAAATTTAAATGCAATTTCTATACTGTTTTAAGGAATGGAGGCAAAACTAAACTTCCGTGAAAAGGCATGAAATAACTTATTATTTTTCCAATTATATAAATCATTCTTTAATATGCCATTTTACCATTGTGACTTTACAAATTATTGAGAAAAGGATGTGCCAAAAACAGTCTAAATACCAGTTTCAAATGTAATTAATAAAAAAGCAAAACAACCTATTTCATAATAATGTACTAATTAGTAGTAGATTGTGTTTAAATATACTATTATTACAATACTACTTTTATCAATACTCAGTATTATTGGAAAGGTAACTTCAATTAATTATACATTAATAAATGGCAACCCTATGAGGTGGATTTTAACTTTATACAAGGCTTAGTAGAGCTCAGTGAAGTTAAATTACTAACTGAAAGTCACAGTAAGTTCCGAAATAAAACTTAAACTTTAATTATTGCCAAGTTTTAGCCATACTAATTTTATTAAGCATTCTATCATTATTAAAACTACAATTTATATTTTAAAGTAAAAGTTATACATTGTTGGCATAGTAATAATTTATATGTTGTCATTTTATTTGAAATTAATTTTTGGCTAGCACTTTCAATTTATCAGTGGCTCATTTTGTAAATTTTAAAGCAAATGAAAAAAATTTGAAACTCACATGATTAAAAATGAAGATTGCCAAATGTATGTTTTTCTCGCTAATAGGCTGATGTAACTAAGAGGCAGATTGAGAAAAAGCTACCTAACTTTTAGTCTATTGTATTCTTCAGTTTTAATAAAATAAAAACAGGAAAGAAAAAGATGTCAAGTGCCTTCTCCATCTTCAATCCCCTAAATTATAGATGTGGATATGAAAAAGTAGAGAACTGGGACATCATGCCTGCTCTCCCTCTGGAGTCTCATAGTAAGTCACACAGAAAAATATATCCCTGCCCATCTTTTTACCTACAGTTATCTACCTAGATGGAGAATATAAAAGGTAAGGAACAAAGAGTGGGAGAAAGAGAAAAATCTGCTTGCAGTGACTCTCTATGAAAAACATTTTATGTAGCAGCATAAATAACAACTCTGCTAGAAATGCAGTGAACATTACAGTTTTCTCCAGCTGAGTAAGTAAGAGTGAGAAATACACTTTGCTGTACGCATGGAATAAACAGTAAGCTTTACTAAATGAGAAATTTTACATAAAATTAGAGGTGAAAAAAGTAGATATGGAAGTCAGACAAAGAATAATTAACATCTAAATAATTGTCTTAGATTCTTCCCCAGAAGAGCTAAGTAAATATATGATAGAATAGCTAAAGGAAAAAAATCTATGTATAAAGACGGATGTTCATATGTGCAGAGGCATAGCTTGGTGCGTTTAAATGGTCAAATGCTGTTAGGTTCTTTCATTATATCTTAAGTGAACTGTTTAGTATATTAATCAACCAGCATTCCTCATTATTTAATATGTGCTAATGGAGCAAATGAAGTTTGTTTTACATTAATATAAGTGATATCTTATCCAAAACATAGCAAAAGAATTTGAAATTTGAACAGTTATAAAGCACAAGTTCATAACACATCTGAGTATATTTTAAAATAGATGTCTCTTCACAGGCACTTGACTGTCATATTTTGAACATGCAGTGTGATATGTGTCAAAAATTAAGTAATGGTTACAGAAGTGTTAAATTATAAAAGTCCATTTCTTTTGAAATCAGATTTTGGTTGACTTGCTATTAATAATAAAGTTAGAAAATATTTCTGCCTTAAAAACATTTACAAGAATTTTTTGATGAGTATGTGATATCAAATACTTGAAATAGTTTTAGATTTATTAAATATTACCACATATGACAATTGCATTAATTTCCATGTTTTAAAACATTAAATACAATTATTTGATGCTAAAATATTGATTATTTCGAGTTTACATTATGCATAATATAAAAGTAACAATATTAAAAGGAATTAGGATGGAATGGACTAGATATACATGATGATATATATATGGTATCAGAATAAATGAGTACAGTAAGAACATCTTATCAAATGGCTGTAAAATTAAATTTTAATTTCAATTAATTGTTTAGAGAATTTTAGATAGCAATAATTTTTCAAACAGCTAGAATTATTTGTTTGTACAAAGATATCTATATGCTTATGGATTCTAAATAAAAAATAAATGCATTCATCAACATTCATTACGCCATTAGTTATTGAGTTTTTCCACATGTCAATCACTATTCTAGGCACTGGGGATATAGCAGTGAACACAATAGACAAAAATCTCCTGGTGGCCTAGAGTTTGGATTCTATCAGAGAGATTCTTACAGAGTGTTCCAGCCTCTAATCGGAATCTGACACACTGTTGATACTCATTAAAAACTGACTGACTGATTGATGATTGACAACTGCATGAATGAACAAATGAAAGAGCAAAAGAATATCTCTGTCAGGGATCATATCTAATTCTGTACTCATTGATATCTAGCCTTTACCTCTTTCTTGCTTTTTGACATCCCTTTTTATTAATATCCTATCACTCCAACCTGTCTAGTGTCCTCTAGTGTATTGTTATACATGAAACAAATCAATAATGCCATTCTAGAAAATAATAACAGCAATAATACTAATGGCCAGCATTTGAGTCATTTCCCTTTGCCATGCAGTACTAAGTTCATTGTGTGCATAATCACATTTCACCATCATAATGTCCTTACTGATCTCTTCATCTTAGAAGTGGGAGTTCTGAGGTACAGTGAGTTGTGAACTTTCCAAAATCTACATAATTACTATGTGGCAGAGGAAGCATTTAAACCCAGTTTGGCCTTATATTAAACCCACTGTTCAGGAAATTCAATCCTAAAAGATTCTTTAACACTTCATATGTCTTATAATTTTGTTATACCCAATGTGGTTACCAAAAATTATAATTATGAATTTTTTGACATAAAATTATATATTTGAAATTCATCATTTTACTTAGGATATATCTCATAAATATAATTTAACATTTACAATTATGTCACGTATTTGTCCATAAATTCCCATGAATGTTCAATCCAATAAGCTCAAATATATCTAAAAATTATATTCAATCTAATTCATATTTTAGTAGATTTTTATCCTTCCATTTTATCCTTTAAAATATTTCAAATGATGTAGTATTAATCTATTTCTTTCCATTTTTAGATGGTTTGAGGTTGTATGTTCATATCAGTCATAGAAAATTATTCATAACATGATGACTCTACTTAATATGCTATAAAATATATTAAGGAGGTAAAAAATTTGCTTAAATGGATGTAAGACAATAATTTCATTTTACCAGATTTGCTCAGTGTTTAAACAAATTTCGTATAAAACACTTCATTTTATTTTTAGGTACATAGAACAGTTCCTAAAACAAAAAGTTAAATTGCTCCAACCATCCAAAAGGGAAAAGAATTTATTTTTATGTTGTGTAATAGAGGAAAAATAATATCATAAATAACAAGTTATATCACATATAAATGATAAAAATGAATAAATTGGATAATTATTTTATTAACTCAATTTAATTCTGACTTGGGAAGATGAAGACAAATACAATTGTATTTATGTGCTAAAATATGTTGTTCTTTATATAATAGGTTATTAATTATATTTCTGAGAAACATTTTTTGTTTTCCAGCGACATGGTAAACTGTTTCCTTATACCAGGAAAGTATGACAACAAAACGATGTCACTTGTCTGTAGAACAGTAAATAATTAGGTCCAGAGTGTGGCAATTTAGAATATTTCATATAGAGGTATCAGAAATATAAATGCTTTGTTAAAATGAAATGTTATTTCTTTACAATTTAGGATTTTATGTCTACTAAAAGTTTGCTGAATTGTCATTTTGTGATGTTTGGCTGCAGTTCTAACTTTAACAAATGGACACTCTGGATCCCCATTAACATAAATATTTTTCCCGGATTTTGTTTATGTATTTATGTTGTGACCATGCGACATATAAGCACTAGATCAGGACTATGAACTAATGAATTATTTTATTGCATCTCATTGACAACATGTATTTTCATTTTTAAGGTTAATTTTAAGAATTACTATTCTTTAATTATAGAATTAGACAGTAGTCTTATGTGTGGGCGAAGTATTTTATTAGCAACTTAGTAATAAAAATACATAATTATGTCCTGAGATAATTTTTGGTAGGATCAAGAAAGATATTCTGAATACAAGATGGCATATTTGACAAGTATGTCATGCAAGTGAGCAGAAGTGCTGGCCGTAGAAAATAGTACTGACTTTGGAATTCTCTATGTCCTAGTGTTTAAAACCACAAGCTCTAAAGGCAGAAGGTTAGGGCTCCAATCTTGAATCAAACATCCAGTAGCCATTTAATCTTGAGCAACGTATACCAAAATGAGCAAGATAAAACTTCATAGTCGTTGCACTCAATTTAACTTAATAGAATATTGCACCCATCCAACTAGAACAATTTCTTATAAAAATCAATGATGACTAGTATAGGAACCACAGCTGAAAACAAACAGAGTGAAAGAGCAGAACAGACACAACTGAAAACTAACCCGGGTAGATCTAGCCGAGTACATCTGGAACACTGAAGAAGTTGTTAAAAATAGAGAACGGAAATATGACATCTGGCTTTCATAGTACTAGATGAAAAAATGGAACAAATGCATTAAAATTATTATTAAATTAAAAAAAAAAAAAAAACAGGAAAAGAACAAGGTACCAAGTCAGAAGTGGCCCTCCTGCTTTATACCTATTCATCAAGATTGTATTGGCTCTTCTTGGCTTTTGCCTTATCATTAGTATTTTAGAATCAGCTTCTACATTGTCCCCCAAAAAATTGTTTGGATTTCAAGTGAGATTGCGTTATGGTATAAATCAATTTGGAGATAATTGATACATTTACAATGATCCCAATTTACAACATTTGAATCTTGGAATACGTGAAGATGATATATTCCTATATGAATTTAATTCATACTTAAAGGTTTATACTGTCAGTAGATAGCCCTTGCATATTTTTTGTTTTCTTAGAATTTGATGCTTTGATGAAATTTTAAAGAATTTAAAATTGCTCTAATTTTCTCTAATAGAGTAAGCAACTATGTAATCATTTTACCCAGTGAACTTGATAAAATTGCTTATGATTTATTAAAAATTAGAGGTTTTAATACGTTGTACATACACAATCATATCTCTGTAAATAATAACATTTTTCTTTTGAGCTATGATGCATCTATACTTTTATATATTTTTGCATATTTTTCTTTACATTCTCTCAAAATTTTCCAATTACTTGTTTTTTGTTTGCTTGTTTTTGTTATTTCATCTCTTTGGCTTACTTGTTTGGCTGTTTGTTTTATTTTTTTTAATTTGGTGGAAAATAATGGAAGTCTAAAGCCTCTTTATTTTACTTTTTAACTTGAAAAATAATTTGGTGAGTAAAAAATTTTATGTTGCAAGGTTTTTGTTATTGTTAGCACTTTAAGGAAGTTATTTCATTGTCTTTTAGTAACTTTGTCTTCTTTTAAGTACTCTACTATCAGTCTTGTTTTACTGCCTTTGAAGTTAATATGTCTTTTTTTTAATGCTTTTAAGGTTATCGTTGGTTTTTAACAGTTTCACAATGAGGTGCCTCAATTATCTTTGTACTTTTTCTAAGTGGGATTCTCTGAGATTCTTGTTGTCATCAGATTTGAAAAAATATCTGTCAATATCTTTTCAAGTGTTGCTTCTGAACTCTTTCTCCTTTCCTTTAGAGATGCTGATCAAAATGATGATAGAACTTTCCTTTCACTCCTGCCTTTCTCTTATTCTCTCTATCTATATATATCAATAAATAATATGTATATATGTATGTGTGTGTGTGTATACACACACAAATTCATATATATAAAAGAGAGAGGGCAAGGGAGGGAGAGAAATATTAAGAAGTAGAAGGTCTAGACTTAGACCTTCTTATGCATTATCTCATTTAGACTTAAAACAAACCTGCAAAATACGTATTATTAACCATTTTCGACAGACGAAGAAATTTAGAGGTTGTTAAAACCTCCTAGGCTTTTCTAATTATTACTGAGGAATCTGGGATTCAAACTAATACTTGTTGACCATTCCAGGGGCTATTCTGAACACAAGAGGAAGTCAAAATATACAAAAGCAAGTATCAAATATTATTGATAGAATGTTTTGTGAGTTATAAAGAGAATATAAACATATGTGTATTCAAACACAAATAAATTGTGTGTGTATATTCAAGTTTTAAAAGGTAGTTTCAGCTTTACGTAATAGTATTACAACTTAATAAATCAGTAAAAATTATTAACACACCAAACTTTATTGTAGACTTTCACAAATTTATTAAACTCTATTGAGGGGAAAGAGGAAAGGTTCTAAAGGTCCTTAATTTCACAGAGAGCATTAGGATTAGATCTGTGCCATAGCTGATGTATAGGCTTCACTTTAGTTTGCCTGCCAGATAGGAGGGGAAAGCACAGAGGGGAATGACAGCCAACAATATTGTATTCATACTGATCCTGGCTATTGTATTTCCCAATGCAGCTCTCATTTGCTGAGTTGAAAATTATCTAATAATTTAGATAATTAGCTTGCATTTCAGATGAACCCAGTGTCCCTTGATGAGACTTTTATTATTTTTGCTGTGACAGTGATTATGATAATGTTTAACATTTGTTTTTCTCCAACTAGGTCACAAATACTCAGCAGCTGACTTTTAAAAGTGATGAGTATTTTACATAGACGATTCAGGCAAGTGCTGGTTCTTGAATCTCAGATTTGGGCCTTAGATATGTCTCCTTCATGAACCAAAGACCTCGAGACACTAAATAGACTCATGAGATATTCCAAGCTGCATCTAGCTGGTAGATGTTAGAGAAAGCCTGTAGTCTTCTCTATGGGCTTCGCAGGGATTCACTATCCTAAACAATTATGATTTTATTTTTAGTATTTGGTGAAGTAACAAGAGCAAAAGATTAATATATATTCAATCTCTACAGTATCTTAACAAGGCAATTAAACCAGGTATGCTTATTTTTAAAATACTATGTGTGCACATGTGTGTTTTACAGTAAAACTCTGGAACCAATCTCTCTACTGACTGCCCAATCCTGTGGCTTAAAGAGAAGTTCAACAATGCAACAAATATACATATGAAATTTACTCTTTGCTTGTCATGCAGTTTTCTATGTTCTTGGGAATTATTCATCAGTAAAACTGATAATGATTTCTAAGAAAAACACAGAGTTGAGAATTACCGCTTCCTTCAACTCCAGAATTGCAGTTGTGGGTGGTCTCACCCCTGCTAGCATCAAGTGTGGCTTTATATTTAGCATGTCCTTGGCGGGGCAGCTCCACAGTTTGTGTTTGTCCCATGGTCACCACTTTGTGTTATAAGGTTTAAGCCATTTAAATTTAGGTTTATCCTTTCGACAAGATAGTGATAAATCAATTACAAAAGTATATCGAGAGGAGAAACCACCATAAGAAACCATTTGATCCCTTGATTTTCACATATGACATAATAATAGGACAACTCAACTAACACTGATGACCATTTTCCATAATGTCTGAAGTCCAAAGAAGTTGGTCTCATGAGTTTTCTATGTTATCGTTACTTCCAATACTGCATATAATTTTTTTATGAAATGCTTGAAGATTGTATGTGTTCTAAAGTATATTGATTCAGACAGAATTAACATGATAATGAGCAGAAAGACAATTGATGGTTTTCTGTATTTCTTGTGACAAGATCCTGCCTGAACTGTAGTAGTTAGGAAACTCTCCTTTAATTTTGAAAAATTAGAAAGAATTTAAAAAATGTCAAATATGCAATGCCTGGCTCTTTAGATGCTAAGAAAAAATAAGATTATAATTAGCATGCTCCTTATTTGATATTTTTGTAAACTTTGGAAAGAGTTTATTCTCAGAACTTTTAAATTGATAAAATAACAGTTTGCCAATATTTTTGTTATGGCTGCAGCAACTGTTGGAAATTTAATTCGCATGGTGGTACATTAATTCCTTTTATAATTTGTAAATGCACTGGCAAGCTTATTATTTATTTTAATGCCATTATTCCCAAAACAACAAGCTGTAAGCAAATTCTTTGCTGAGTCTTGGCAATCTTGCCAATACAAGAAATTGGTTATTGGGGTGACTTTTTCTTAGCCAAGAGTCGAGCACTTTGTTTTCAGTGGGCCATCCTTCCTTGAAACACTTGTGAGTAAAGAATACAATTTTTTAGAAAAAGATTGAAAAAAAATTTTGGGGCTGGGCACGGTGGCTCACGTCTGTAATCCCAGCACTTTGGGAGGCCAAGGCGGGTGGATCACGAGGTCAGGAGATCGAGACCATCCTGGCTAACACGGTGAAACCCCGTCTCTACTAAAAATACAGAAAACTAGCCAGAGGAGGTGGTGGCACCTGTAGTCCCAGCTACTCCAGAGGCTGAGGCAGGAGAATGGTGGGAACCCGGGAGGCGGAGCTTGCAGTGAGCCGAGATCCTGCCACTGCACTCCAGCCTGGGCAACAGAGCGAGACTCCGTCTCAGAAAAAAAAAAAATGTGCTTGTTCTAGAAAGGAATCAGATGTGACTTACTGGAGTATAAATAGATTTATAAAGTGTCCTTCCCTAGATTTCTTAATGCCTTCATATATAGTTACTTGTAGCCAGAATTGTTTTATTTGTCACGTGTATATACATATATGTGTATATCTTATTGCAATAATAATAAAAGTAGTTAAAAATACTTTTTTTTTTCTGGAACATTTCTGGAATCATTCTGGAACTGGTACAATGAAGCAGAGTATCTATTTTCTTTACTACATTCATATTATATGGTTACATAAAGTTCAAGAAACTGGTCATCAAAAGTCATTGGGGAGTAAGACCACGAATAGCATGCTAAGAATAATTAAGAAACTCGTAAGGAAAATTTAAAACTATGATTGTGAATCCAGTGTAATTATATGTTTTAGGACATATATATGCAAATATATTTAAATGCAAAGAGTGAGACTGTATGTAAACTGTACTATTTGTGCGATGGTGATGTGCCAGTTCATTAATTGTAACAAATGTATCACTCTGGTGCAAAGTGTTGGTAATGGGGGAAGCTATGCATGTGTTCAGAAAGAAGGTGTATGGGAAATCTCTGTACCTTCCTCTCAATTTTGCTGTGAACCTAAAACTTCTCTAAAAAAATAACGTCTGTAAATAGGTATGTAGGTATATGTATATAAATACACACATATATAATATATGCACATATATATTTATACTATATATTATATTGTATACATATATATTTTATATATATAATGTGTGTACACACACACACGCATCACATATCCTTATAAAAAGTTAAGAAATGTGTCGCTTGCGATGCTCCTTTTATAAAACTAAAAATGTACCCCTCTGCAACTCAGCAGAAAAATGTCTACAAATATGTATGTAGGTATATGTATATATACAAACATATATATCTTATATATATACATATATAATATATACACACATATATTCATACATATATATTTTAGGTATGCATATATTATATATAATGTGTATAATGTCTGTATGTATGTAGGTAGGTAAGTATATATATACACACACATATATTTTATATATGTATACATATATAATATATACACATATGTATTTATACATATATGTATACATATCTATTATATATATATAAAATATGTGTACACACACACGCATCACATATCCTTATAAAAAGTTAAGAAATGTGTCATTTGCAATGCTCCTTTTATAAAAGTAAAAATGTACCCCTCTGCAACTCAGCAGAAAACTTTCATGGTCAGGAAACTCAGGATTTTTCAAAACAAGTAACTAAAGCTAGGTAGATATCTAGACTTTAATATTAAAAATTCCACTTCCAGAAATAAACGTCCGGGTATTTTCAAAAACTTTCATTTTGAGAACAAATGAAATATACTTAAAATAAAATATCAATTTGAAGGTATCTAAGAGCCAACAAGGCAGGGAGAGTTTACAGGACTAACATCAAAAGAGAGGAGATGTCAAGAAAGTTGTTCTGAACATTTCTTGGCCTTTTTCCTCTCCGGGGCATTACAGATCAAAAATAATTAACTAAAGAAGTGAGCAAAAATTCATAATATTCCATTTTGTTATGAATAAATCAAACAAGAATGCATAAGATGGATCATTGCTCCTTGAAAAACATTGAAATGCTGAATGAGCAATGCATTTTTTTAAAAATTAACAAACATTTATTAACCACCTACTGTTTGCTAGGATCTGTTCTGGATATTATAGATGTATCAGTTAACTAAGCAGCCAAGAACCTAAGAATTCATGGAATTTAATATTGTGACTTATAGAAAGAGCCAAGAAATAAAATAATAAAGCAAAACATAAATGATGGTAGAAAACACGTTGGGAGTTAGAAGGCATAGAAGGAGAATATGCATTGCAAGCAGCTCTAATTTTAAGTGGCTGTGTTAGGAAAGATGTGAAAGTAACGTGTGAGCAGAGATCTGAAGAATGTGAGAGAGTGAGACTTGAGGCTATCAGAGGAGAGAACAATCCAGTCAGAGGTAATAGCAATGCACACACCCTCAAACTGCAGTGTGTCCTTGGAATTTAGGTTACTGGGAGACCAGTGCAAGTGAGGGAAGTAAGTAAGAAGGGATTATTAGGAAAAAAATACTGGGAATGAATTACAAGGTCTTTTTAGTTGTTATAGATCATTGGCTTCGAATTTGAGTGAGATAGGAGCCACTGAGTGTTGTTAGGAGGGGAAATGACTGACTATATGTGACAGGGCAGAGGGGATATGTTGAATACAGACTGAAAGAGGGCACAAGCAAGGACAAGGACTTAATTTTTCAGCGAAGAGATGATGGTGTCTCGGCCCAGGACATAAACATTTTCTCATTAAAAGTGAATAGAGATAGGATATACTTTGAGGGTAGAGCATATAGAATTTTCTGATTGAGAGAAGTGCAGTTTGGGAAAAACAGGAATATGAAGATAATTTTAACTTTTTGCCCCAATGAACTGAAACAATGATATTGCCAGTATATGTGATGGAGAGAGAGCACAGTTCTCAAGTAGTTCAGACAGGATCTAAACTTTTAACATGTAAAGATGTGATGCCTAGTCAGTATCTCGGTAAATTAGTCAAGTAGGCAGTTGCTTATAGGAGTTGGTAAATCAGAGGAAAGTTTGTAGATACAGATATAAATTTTGGAGTCACTGGCATAGGCATGTTATACAAACATATTACACTGAATGCAATCACCAAAGGAGTCAATATAGGAAAGAAAAAATAAGCCTGAGTCATCCATCTCAATTTTAAAATGTTGGAGACTGCGAAGAAGCTGCCAACAATAGAGGAAATATTAAAAAGAAACTATGGTGAGATGGATCTTTTTAAAAACTCAAAACTATTTTAAGCTTAAGGGTACATGTGCAGGTTTGTTATATAGGTAAACTCATGTCACGGGGGTTTGTTGTACAGACAGTTTCACCACCAAGCCACTAAATAACCCAATAGTTATTTTTTCTGATCCACTCCCTCCTCCCACCTTCACCCTCAGGTAGACTCTGGTGTCTGTTGTTCTTCTCCGTGTCCAAGTGTTCTTATCATTTAGCTCCCACTTATGAGAACATGCGGTATTTGGTTTTCTGTTCCTGCGTTAGTTTACTAAGGATAATGGCCTCTGGGTGCACACATATTCCTGCAAAGGACATTATCTCATTTGATAGCTGCAGAGTCTTCCGTGGTGTTTATGTACCGCATTTTCTTTATTCAGCCTACCATAGATGAGCATTTAGGTTGACTCCATATCTTTGCTATTGTGAATAGTGCTGCAGTGAACATATGCATGCATGTGTCTTTATGATAGAATGATTTATATTCCTTTGGGTATATACCCAGTAATGAGATGGTGGGGTCAAATGGTAGTTCTATTTTAAGTTCTTTGAGGAATCATCCTGCTGCTTTCCACAATGGTTGAAGTAATTTACACTCCCACCAGCAGTGAATAAGCTGAACTGGATTCTCTACTCCAGATAGTCGGAGAAGCTCTGTTTTAGTGGACTGTCTCCTTGTAGGTCTTTAATCATTTTTCCTTCAGGCTTATGGGGATTCACCACCATCCTTTTCTAATCCAGAGATTAGACATCACACTTTGTTTCCCGACATGATCATCTTAGAAATAGCACCTTTTGAAAAAAGAAGCAAGTGAATCATCCATTTCTTCCTTAGGCCTAAACAAACAATTTAATTCTTATTTTAATGTGAAACTTGTTATTGCTTTTAGCTGAACAAATATACAATTCTTAGAAGAAGAAGCTCACATATATTTTAGAAGGTGAAGCTCACATATATTTTATTTTCAAGTGAAATAAGCCCATTTCCATCCTGCCTGGCTCACAGAGCTCGTGAGACAAAAAGAAACCTGCTTCCATGTAAGGAATTGAAAACTGCAGCAAAATGTACACTGTTTTCACTGAAATCCAAAACTTGTCTAGTGGCAGATCAATCTTCCTCATCTGGAGTCCATTCATAATGAGATTTTACCTCACAACATTTTTTGTCTTCTCACAGTGTCAGTTTCTGAGGCCAAGCAGAAGCGTCCCTGAACAGGTCTGTCATCTGGTTTCACACTTGTGTTGAAAAGTAGGAATATGTTTTTCAGTTTAGTCCTGAAATTCTTTTAAGTGGTTTCGTTTTCAGCAAGATTTGAAATTTCCTGATACCCTCTTCACTCTGAAGCCTATATGAGAATGAAAGTATTTCAAAATTTCCTGTTGAAACGTGGTCCTTCCAAAGATTGGATTTCCTTCTACATCCATGTGAAGTTCAAACTTTTTCTCTTGTGTCATTGAGAGACTACCCATCTGGTTGATTTGATGAGCCATTTTTGCTAAGTGGGCTACATTCAAAAGCTGCCTTCAATCTTCCAAGCAAACAAAATACGTGTTTTACTCTTTTCCTGGACGTGTTCCAGCAATTCACCTTTCCCTTCAAATATCCTGGTGAGAAATCTTCCTCTGCTAAGCCTCTCATTTATTCAATGTAGCAGAAGAATTATGCATTCTGTGTTATGATTTCCACATAATTGTTTGACAGACTCAATTGAACAGCCCTTGACTGTTTCATAACATCATCCCAAACTATTTTTTTAAATTTCATACCCAAGAATTTTTGACAAGAGCATCTTTCTGCAAAGAAAACATTCTGTTTCAGAAAATCAGGACTCTCATTTTACTTTTTCATCCAGAGAGGTGAAGCTTGTTACAGAAACAAACATTGATGGGCACCATGAATGCAGATGCCAATGCAATTTTTCCAAGATACATCTTTTGTGTGTAGATAAAAAAATAAAACATAAATCATACCTACCCCTCTCATTGTTTGGGGCAGTTCATTACAATGGAAAAAATATGTTGAATTTCACCATTGTTGGCAAATTTTACAAACACTACAATGTGATATTTATTGATAAAATCATTTGGATTTTTAAGTTAAGTATATTAATTACTCTTTTTTTTTAGTTGGTCACACTGAACTCCCTCAGCATTGTCCATGTGCTAAATACATTTATGGTACTGTTTGAGATTGGGAACTTTTCATGTTCTCACACTGCATTTTGTCCTAATATTTTATCCAGTCTAATTTATATGTGAATTTCTTTACCAGTTGCATTTTGTTTTGTTCCTCTGCTAATAAATAAATTACTTGCTCCCTAACCATTTTCGTAGGAGGTAACTTTTTTGGTTTAACAAAATCTTTAAGATCCTAACAGTCACTCAAAATAATCAGTGCCTTGATTGTTAGTAGACTTGGGTTATGAATGAGGATTTCTTGGTTTTGCAGGAGCCCAGGGTGCCTTTGTACACTTTTTCACAGATGGCTCACACTGGGACAGGGCAATGTGAGTTTCTGTCCCATATAAACCCCACTGGTAAGTGGCCCTTTTTGTAAACCTGGCTTTCGTGGTTCTACTCATGAAAGGAAGTGCAGCAGATGGATTGAAATTCTGCGTCAATAACCCCAGTAGAGTTGTCCATTGGCTGAGGCCTGTAATCCTCCTCTTGTGTGTCACATCTTGCCCCAATAACACGCATTTGCACAACACAGCTCCTAAGAAAATATGAGGAGAAATATAACAAGTAAATGAGAAAACGTTAAGAAAATGTTAAACGTTGACCATGTGATTCACCTCTGACCTGTATGATCCAGGTCTGCAAGTGGCACAGTAACAACAAATCAGCCATGGAGAGGCAGCTGAATTACAGCACAGAAAAGGGCCTTTTTTGGTTTGTAAATTCCCCTCCTATTTTGTTTTACACTGGAAGGCTTTGCCTTGTAAACCAAAGGTGTGTCAAGGGAGCTTGGGAGAATAATTCAGGAAGAGACCAATATTGTCAGCCTATTAATCTGCCTCTTAATCTTTCCTCTGAACAAAGCACCACTCACTACCAATCAACGGGCAACTCTCTTTCTTTCCAAAAAAACTAAGTTTGAATTTAAGCAAGCAAACATGTTTGGAATGCACACTGCCATGGAGTAGTGAGAGACCTGTAACAAAATAGCTAACAGTGTATCACCCTGAGCATCATGAAACAAGCAAAGTAAAAACAAAGAGCATTTTTAAAAATCGTAATTTCTTCCAGAAACCCTTAGAGAATGTGGAACCCTAAGGGTTGAACAGAAACCCAATTGAAACACTTTCGCTTAGAGGGAAAAACAGAGTGCATTCTATCTTATTTTTCTAGGTGATGTGTATGTGTAAGTTTTCTGGGGATGAAAGCTGGGGATGTCAATGACACATTTAGTTGAATTGTTCAGGAGTAAAAAGAGGGGAAGGGTGCACCAAAAGGAATATAAGATGTACATGACACATTTTTTTTTTTTTTTTTTTTTTTTTGCAAATCACTATGAATTAAGGTTGTTTAAATTATTTCAAAGACAGTATAAACAGATTTATTAAGATAGTAGTTCCCCACTCCAGCCTGGGGCACAGAGCAAGACTCCGTCTCAAAAAAAAAAAAAAAAAAAAAAAAAAAAAAGGATAGTAGTTCCCAAGGTAAACAGCACCGTGTTGTGCAAAAATTATTCTCAATGAGTGTTATAGCACTTCATATTATCTGTTGTCTGAAAATGAAGTCCATTAGGGCTGCTCAGTGTGCATGTGTGTGAAAGTGTGTATGGGTATATGCGTGTATTTAAACAGTAATTTGTATTACTCAACCATAAAATTTAAATAAACATGTGGAAAGCAAATGCACCCAGAAACCCAGAAAGGCACCAGGAAATCCAGATTTTCTGGTTTTTCTAATCAGTTTAAGAACGTGTCACAGTTCTTAGCATATCCACCAGATGGCGAGCTTCCACCATTAATCAGTCCACCGTTTCGGATACCTAGCATTTGCAGTGGATTAATAAGAATCTGTGAACAGCAGTCATCTTTGGAAGAACATATTATTAATTTAATCACATATTGAAACAAGTAAAATCACTTATAAATATCTTTGATGTTTTACAAAAATAGCTTTTTGTCTAATTCGTAATTTATCTCGACTTTAGCCAATAAATAAATAAGAACAATTGAAAAGTAAATCTCTCCAAAACATTACCTTAATCTCATCATAATTCTCCATATTTTAGATCACCAGTCTACACTATTTTAATTTACAGAAAACAAACTAACAAACAAGCAAAAACTGGCTCAATTGTTTCAATGCTTTTTTAGTACTTCAGTTTTAAATAGGGCTTTCAGAATTTCAAAACACTTTCCCCTACATTTGTCCCCTTATAATGTTCTCTCAGAAGTAAATATTGTTTGAGATAAAAAGGTACCCAGGGGAGTTTACATCCCTTGCTTGTAGTAATAAATTTGATTTCAGAATTAGAATCTAGAGTACCCAGTCTTAGAACTATGATGCTTCCTTTCAGTTATTTTAGATTTTTTTCATGAAATGTTTGTAAGTTAAAAAAAAATCCAAAATGTAGATAATAATTCATCACCAGTACTTAGATTTATCGAGGGAAATCATAACAAAATGCCAAATCACAATTTATCAAATCATAACAGTTGCTGTGTTTTTTCAGTTTTCACATTAATATTACAGAAGAAATTCAATTATTTCTTCTAAAACCAGGCCTTCCTCCCATCCCAGAGGTAATATTATGAAGGAAATCACCATTCTAAACTGAGTACTTAGTTCTCATGTGCGACTTTTATAATATTGCTAATATATTTCAGCATTTAATTAATCATGTGGATTGTATCATAGTGCTTGACTGTCTGTGAGGTTCTGCAATATGCATTTACAGTCATGAGCCACATAATGTTGCAGTCAATGACTAATTGTTGATGGTCCCTTAAAGTCCTATGCCCTAGTGACCTCTCGATGACCCTGACCCTGTGTAGGCCTAGGCCAGTGAGTACATTTGTGTCCTAGTTAAAAAAAAATGTTAAAAAAGTAAAAACACAAAAACAAATTAGAAAGAGGAAAAGTATGTAGAATAAAGATGCTCAGAAAGAAAATATTTTTATGTAGCTACACAATGTGTTAATGTGTTATTACAAAAGAGTCAAAAGTTTAAAAAATTTAAAAAGTTTATAAAGTAAATAAGTTACAGTAAGCTAAAGTTAAGGTATTATTGAAGAAAGAAAAACATTTAAATAAATTTGGTGTAACCTTAGTATACACTGTTTCTAAAGCCTGTATGTGTAAAGTGATGTCCTAGACCTTCACATTCTTCGCGACTTATACACTGCATCACCTAGAGCAACTTCCAGGCCTGCAAGCTCCACTCAGGAGTGGTCTAGACAGGTGTATCCTTCCTTTAATCTTTTATGCTGCAGTTTTACTCGTTGTTTTCAATGTTCCTTATATGTAGATGCACAAACACCGTCATGTTACAATTGCTTACATTACTCAGCAAAGTAACTTGCTGTGCAGGTTTGTAGCCTAGGTTTGTGTAAGTACACTCTTATATGTTCATGCAGTGATGAAATCACCTAAGAAAACATTTCTAAGACGGTATCCATATTTATTAACCAGGCATAACTGTATTTCCACAAGATAGTTTATGATTTTTTTCAAGTTGATACATATACCTCTGTTTCCTTATTTTAGATAATTATAGAATTTCCTTTCACAACTATTACACCACTATAGATAGTCTTGTTAATGTTTTTTGACTTGATTCCTATTTTATAGAAATGTTATAGTTGATACTGTTGTGAATATTTGCTTAGGAACAGATGTAAGAGTTTTGTGGGGGTTTTGTTGAGTAAATATATAGAAGTAGAATTGTTGATTACAAGGATAAGTGCATTTTCTACTTTAATGTATATTCCAAATTTACTTCTAAGGCACATGAATTTTATTAGACTTCCTATCTCTTGGTTATAAGAAGTTCTAAAATTTTGTCCATAATGTTGTTTGTAGCCATTAATTTCTTGTTTCAAACCAAATAAATACAGTCAGAAGTCCAACACATAAAATAGTGTTGTTGGTTGAATTCTGCCACTTTGGAAAGGATATGTTTAAATCCTAACCTCCAGTAACACAGAATATGGGTTTATTTGGAAATAGGATCTTTAGAGAGGTAATCAAGTTAAAAGTAGGTCATTAGAATGAAGCCTAATCCCATATGACTGGTGTCCTCAAAAGAAAAGGGAAATCTGGACATAGAGATAAACATTCCCAGAGGGAAGATGATGTAAAGCGACACAGGAGAATGCCATATGGAGATGAAGGAAAGGAACACCGGAAACGCTGGCATCACACCAAAAACTGGAAGAGATTCCCCTATAGGTTTCCGAGAGAGCATGGCCCACCGACAGCCAAAATCCACACCTTGATTTAGGACTTCGAGCCTCCAGAAGTGTGAGACAATATCTTTGTGTTGTTCAAAGTCAGTACGTTTGTGGCACATTGTTACTACAGGTCCAGAAAACGAAAAGAACACTGCAGGTTTATGGCTTCTTATGTGCACACACTTCCCACTGGCCATGCTGTGTAACATGAATCTATACACTGATGTGAAGGGATTTGGAAAACATGAAGTCCAAAGTCGACTGACTTTAAAAATAGGGAGAGTATCTGGGTCTAATTAATGACTTGACCCCACCGTGTGAGGATGGAAGGATTGAGCCATGCATCTGCAAGGAACCCCAGAGGTTGTTGGGAAACCAGCAGCCAGGAGCGAAGAGAAGACAGGAACACATTCTCTCTCACAGCCTTCCGAAGGAAATTATCCCTGCCAGCATCTTGATTTCAGACTCCCAGCCTTCAAAACTGTGAGAGATTCAATTTAGCTTATCCTAAAACACCTGATTTGTGGTTGTATTCATGGCAGCCTTAGGAAACTAACAGACCATATAAAAGTGGATCCGTATCCATTGTGATATATGTACAATGGAATACTACTCAGCCATACGAAGAATGAAATCTTGTCTTTTGCAGCAACATGGATGGGACTAGAGGCCATTATCTTAAGTGAAATAACTCAGAAACAGAAAGTCAAATACTGCATGATCTTAAGTGTAGTTGGGAGCTGTCTAATGTGCACACACAGACTTAAAGAGTGGAAATACAGACAACAGAAACTCAGATGAGTGAGATGGTGAGGTGGGGGTGAGGGATGAGAAATTACTTAGTGAGCACAATGTACACTATTCAGGTGATGCTTACACTAAAAGCTCAGGCTTCAACACTACACAATGTATCCAGGTAGCAAAACGGCACTTGTACCCTCTCTATCTATAAAAATATATATTTTATATATATAAAGTGGATCTGTTTTCATCTAAGCCAGTTCTGGAGCTCAGCAGACAAAATTATTTTTCCTCCTTCCTACCTCACATACAACCTCTTTTTGTTCCTGAATTTCTCAGACATATATTTGAGAAACACTGTAGTAAAATGTATCTTTAAAGATTGGCCGGGCGCGGTGGCTCAAGCCTGTAATCCCAGCACTTTGGGAGGCCGAGACGGGCGGATCACGAGGTCAGGAGATCGAGACCATCCTGGCGAACACGGTGAAACCCCGTCTCTACTAAAAAATACAAAAAACTAGCCGGGCGAGGCGGCGGGCGCCTGTAGTCCCAGCTACTCGGGAGGCTGAGGCAGGAGAATGCCCTAAACTCGGGGGGCGGAGCTTGCAGTGAGCTGAGATCCGGCCACTGCACTCCAGCCCGGGCGACAGAGCCAAACTCCGTCTCAAAAAAAAAAAAAAAAAAAAGAAACCTTCCGTTTTTAAAATTTCTACCCTCAATAACATCATGTAACAAAGAATAACACAGAAGCTTTCTGGAATCTGTTGTACAGATTTATGGTGTTATTCTAACTAGATTAGCCAAAATACTGTGCAAGAAGAGTGTGTATATTTATAAAAATATGTGTACATTTGCCAATTGAACCATGCTCTATTATGGTGGAAAAAGGGGTTATTCAGATGATATTTTTATACAGTTTTAAACTTTATCTATCCTTGGGTGAATCACTCTCCTGAAATCACACAACCTCCTACCCTTCACCGCCCCACAATTACCATTTGTTGGTTGATACAGAATATCTTCTGTCCTGGTCTCCGTTGTATTCATATTAAGACTGGGTATTTCAGCCTAAAGAACGTCAACCCAAGAACTCTGTGTGATTTGGAGAAGATTTTAACATCTGAAAAGGAAGATAAAAACAGCCTCAGGTTAAATGGCTTAATAGATGTTTAACCCCAAAGAAACACAATGAAACATAAAGAATGTCAACCCAAGAGCCAGACTCTATGCAATTTAGGAAAAATTACTTTTTCATTCACAATTGTACCATCTGAAAATGGAGATAAAGACTACTGCTTAAGTTAAATGGCTTAATATATGTTTAACCCCAAAGAAACATACGAGACACATATCGTCTGATGAATATTAGCTATATTTATGCTATGTAAGTGTTAAATGTATGTGGTATTGCTTAGTAGTTTTAAATGTATATATAGGATCAAAGTATATGTGTATTTATCTACTAATTTTTATGCATCAGTATATGAGAACTAAATTTAGCATGATTCTCTATTTCCACAAAGTTATTTAGTATTTTTAAATCCTGTAAAAATTTTAATTTACAGTAAATTTGTGATGGAAGTGCAAATTAGGTAAAATATATCATTTGGTATTAAAGATTGTATTTTAGTCCTCTTTTTCTAAACACACTGGTGAAACGGTTAGAAGCTTAGGGAGATAGGATTAATCAAGAGATTCAAGTATATATTTTCCAATGGGAGAAAGTTTTCATTCATTCAGGCTACTATAACAAGCTACAATAGACGGGTAGATCTTTTTCATTCATCAATGTATAGACCAATCTATAATTTCTCTTAATTCTAGAGCAAATATGAATGTTTAGATTGAAGTTACATGAATAATTTCTAAGTATGGGCCAGGTGCAGTGGCTCACATCTATAATTCCAGCACTTTGGGAGGCCGAGGCGGCGGATCACCTAGGCACAGGAGTTCAAGATCAGCCTGGCCAATATGGTGAAACCCCAATTCTACTAAAAAAAATACAAAGAAAAAAAAATTAGTGGACATGGTGGCACACGCCTGTAGTCCCAGCTACTCAGAAGTCTAAGGCATGAGAACTGCTTGAACCAAGGAGGTAGAGGCTGAAGAGAACTGAGATTGTGCCACTGCACTCCAGCCTGGGCAACAGAGTAAGACATGGTCTCGAAAAAAAAAAAAGGAAAAGAAAAAAACGTCTAGGTATGTATTTATTCAATCTTCTTTCAAAATACTAAATAATATCAAATTCCTCTTTTCAGAAGTGTTCATTTTAATGATGGCTAATACAATATTAAACCTCCATATTTAACATAGTTTTCCAAAATAAGATTCAAGCACTAAAATGTTCTATAGCAAAGAGTTACATTGATATAATCAGTTGAATGGTCATTAACCCTGACATCTAGTTTAGTTCCAGTGGTAGCAGTTTTATCATGCTAACATGGGGTCACTATTTTCCTGTTATGGTCCTTAACTGAAAAGTAATTTATTTCCTCATATTTCTTGTCATAAGTGGTATCATTTGTATTGCAGCATGACCTAAGCCAGGCAGGTTTTCAGTTTGTTTTACTAATAAGACATATTGCTGACATGTTCTCAGATCTTGTCTGACAAATGAGCTTAGTGAGAGTAGTAGCAAAACAAAGACGTGATACTGTTTTTCGTGCTTATTAGCTTCCAAACATCTCAGAATACAGACATAAAGTGAACTGCAAACTGCTCAACATATCTCTAATTGTTTTTGTGATGCTATTCCAGTATATTAGTAGAAACTGCAGCAATGGCTGTCTTTGGCCACCCTGAGAGCAGTTGTTTAAGGCTGGAAACCACAGAATCAATAACTACTAGACTTTCTATTTAATTAAAGACAAGAGGGAGAAATAGTACCTCCTTTAAAAAAATTGCCTTATATTTCTTATTTTCTTTCAATAAAAATCAACCTCTTGGACCAGCGGAAGGTCAAGGCCTGCCCAACATGATCAAAATTAGAAAGTTTTCACTCATCCTTCTAAACTAAAAGAAAAGACAAAAAAGATGCTTCATATCTATTTAAGGATTAAAAGTGAAAACTCAGAAGGCTATACATAATCTGAGAAAAGATGGCCCTCTACTGAGAGCAGGTTGGAAATATATACTCCGAATACTTGACTTTTGCTCTTTAAGACTGTCTGAAGTAAGAATGAGTGTAGATACCTAAAGCAAGCTTATAGCAATTAAGAAAATTAACTAAATATTAAAATCTGAAATACTTCTGACTCGTTTTAAAAAATAGGACTAATTTAATTTCATTGGAAAGTAGGTATTACTCTTTAGGGCATTTTAAAAATTGCTTCCACTAAGCTGTTGTGTTGCATGAAAATAATGCTTGAATTAGCTTAATATTTGAAGAATATTTGAATTTAAAACTACTTATCATTTTACTTGAAAAAAATGTAATATATTCATTTGAAATTGCTTTTATATAGTGAAATGTCATCTTAAAACTAACAAATAGATGTAAATTAAAACTAACACTCATAAGAAAACTAAAATACTATGTAAGTATTACTATACCTGTCCACCAAAATATTTATCTACATTGTTTATAGTTTTATTTCTTTAATACTCAAATTCTTTAGAAGGTCATCACAAATATATTTTATTAAAATCTGAAATTATTGTTTTATGCCTTTAAAATCATTTGAATCATTTTATTATTTTAATATAAGATTCAGATTTAGTATGTCCTTACTTTTCTTATTTTATACTACATGGACCAACATTTTAAAGTATGATAGTGTATTCTCACATTACATATTCTATAGTTAAAGATTACTCTAAAAAAAAAATCTCTTGATGGTATTAGCACCATGGCCAATTGTCTCAATATCATGCAAGGATGCTTTAGGAATGTTAGTTAACTATTCGTGCCCACATATTTTGAGAACACAGAACAAGTGTAATTGCTGGGTTCTAAGCATTTCCTTTGCTGGACAACCCTTTACAGCCTAGATCGTGTCAATTTTTTTAAAGGATTGTGTAAGTGATTGTTTTAGGAATTTTGTTTTTCTTACCAATTACTATAAATATTCAAAGTACAACTTCAGCACTCCATTTTTAGATGTAAACTTGTTAAGTTTTGGAAAGAAGATATAAAAATAAGTAAGTCATTAGAGTTGTCTGACAACTAAAGAATTTACCATTTAAGTTGGGTCCTTTTGCATACTTAACGAATGGAGGATGCACTTTCAAAAAATACTCAGTTTGACCAGGTGCGACAGCTCACGCCTGTAATCCCAGCACTTCAAGAGGCCAAGGTGGGTGGATCACGAGGTCAAGAGATCAAGACCATCCTGGCTAACACGGTGAAACCCCGTTTCTACTAAAAATACAAAAAATTAGCCGGGCGTGGTGGCAGGCGCTTGTAGTCCCAGCTACTTGGGAGGCTGAGGCGGGAGAATGGCGTGAACCTGGGAGAAGCTTGCAGTGAGCCGAGATCACGCCACCGCACTCCAGCCTGGGCCACAGAGCGAGACTCCATCTCAAAAAAAATAAAAATAAAAAATAAAAAATACTCAGTTTGACTCTATTTTCTGCTCAGTCAAGGGGCCCAGTTTTCCAGTATTACTGCTTATGCATGGTAATGAACTAAGGTTTCTATTTAAATAGAATTATGTATTTCAAAGTCCAAGTAACCAATACAAGTGATAGAAGAAGTCATTTCAAATTATTATAAATCAGTCTTAAGTATTTCCCAATTAACATACTTATAAATTGCTTTAATAAGAGTAGCCCCTGGCTGCTTAAATTCCTTTTGTTATTTGTTTAAGATCAGGAAAACTTTCTTTAGTTAGGGTTGTTATATTTTGAGGATATGACGCTTCACAGGTTCTAGGTGGTCAGAATATGGGGAAAACATTTTTCCCTTTATTATTTTTTCTTTTTCTTTTTTCTTTTTTTTTTCTGTGTTGGAATCTCGCTCTTGTCACCCAGGCTGGAGGGCAATGACACAATCTTGGCTAACTGCAACCTCACCTTCCCAGGTTCAAGTGATTCTCTTGCCTCAGCCTCCCGAGTAGCTGGGATTATAGGCATTCACCGCCATGCCCGGCTAATTTTTTTTTTTTTTTAGTAGAGACGGGGTTTCACCATGTTGAACAGGCTGGTCTCAAACTCCAGACCTCAAGTGATCCACCCGGCTCGGCCTCCCAAAGTGCTGGGGTTACAGGTGTGAGCCACCAAGTCCGGCCTTGTTTTTCTTTCTCTTTGCAACTTATCCAAAAAGTCAAGCAGTCAAGAAATAAAGTATCTGCCTTCTGTAAGGAGAATTAAGTAGGACTAAAGGTTCCCCATGCATGAAATGATTCTGCAGCTGTTTTACCTATTATTTCCCTTTTTTCTGGCTTTTCTCTCTTGTCCTAAATAGAGACTGAATTTGGAAACCTTGACAGTACTTGAGGAAACATCTGGATTTGTGACCCATAGACCTCTGCTCTTTGACGTGGGAAAAATACCTCTCTTTTTCTGTCTTGTTTCTGCCCCTGACATTCATGTGTGCCTTTAAACCCTTTAAAACTTTCTTCTTAACTTTTTTTTTTTGAGATGGAGTATAGCTCTTGTTGCCCAGGCTGGAGTGCAACGGCGTGACCTCGGCTCACTGCAACCTCCGCCTCCTGGGTTCAAGAGATTCTCCTGACCCAGCCTCCTGAGTAGTTGGGATTACAGGCACCCACCACCACACCCAGCTAATTTATTGTATTTTCAGTAGAGATGGGGTTTCACCATGTTGGTCAGACGGCTCTTGCACTCCTGACCTCAGGTGCTCCACCCTTCTCGGCCTCCCAAAGTGCTGGGATTACAGGCAGACGTGAGCCACTGCACCCTGCCTTACCATTTTATTTTACGGATGTGTTTGACTCTTAATGTGGAGTGGGTGGTATTATTAGTATGTTTTAAAGTTAATATATACAACCAAAATATCTTTTAGACAAAATTACTCTCGGAAGCTTATTACATCGCCCAAACTGCACAGCATAAAATACATCAGCTGTCAATAATTCCAAATATTGTACCACCAGGTTTTTCATCAGAATCAGTTATTATTTCCTTAGTAGCCCCCACATGATGCAGTCAGTTTAGGTTTAAATGATATATTGTACCTGTATTTTGCACAGTATATACAGACAGCATGCAACACTCATATTATCAGAAGCAGAAAGGAAAGAAAAGGAAATCTTCCGAGGTACAAGGTATTCATTTATCCATTTCACTCTCATTTTGGATCATGATGAACTAACATAACTCAACTTATTTAAATCTCTCCTTCACACACACATAAAGTGTATTTCTGTTAAGCAAAATGTGTATTTACACACATATACACACAGTCTCAACTTGGGATAATTCAGTTTCAGTACAAAAGCGATTTACATAGTACAAAAGCAATTCACATTCAATACAAACTATACTTCAAATACTCATTCAACCACTCTTTTTTTACTGTCAGTACAGTCGTCCATAAGTTACATGAGATTTTTAATACGTTATTACAGAGTAGGCTTTTGCCCAACTGTGGGCTAATGTCAGTGTTCTGAGCATGTTTAAGATAGGCTACACTAAGATATGATAAGTAGGTTAGGTTTATTAAACGCATTTTGAACTTAGGATATTTTCAGCTTATGAGGGTAGGTTTATCAGCATATAAATCCACCGAAAGCTGAGAGACATCTGTGTGTGTGTGTGTGTGTGTGTGTGTGTGTGTGTGGTGTCTACACTGTCTGCTCCAAATTTTTTACCACTGTACACACTTTACACACTTCCAGGACACACACTCTCAGCCTTGTCAGAATCAACCTAGTGTCTTTGCTTCTATCAAGTTTATGTTGGCTACAATTTCAATAAATTCTGTAGGTTACTTCATTGTGATTACTAGCTAATGTTGCTGTTTACATAGAAACTTATGAATGTGTAGGAAATCTCTTTCAGATATATTCCACCTAAACTACTATATTTCCTTTACTGTTTCTGAGGGTGGAAACTAGGATTTTCTTATTGGAGCTATTCTGGAGATCCACAGATTATACAGATTTTGCTGCACTTATGTCCAGTGTTCCTTTTCTCTCACATTCTGTTGTTTCTGGAAGCTCTGATAAATTTTCAATGGAGAAGGTAACTTGATTTTTATTTTATTTTATTTTATTTTGAGGCAGAGTCTTGCTCTGTCGCCCAGGCTGGAGTGCAGTGTCATGATCTAGACTCACTGCAACCTCTGTCTCCCAGGTTCAAGTGATTCTCCTCAACTGAGGAGCTGGGATTACAGGTGCTCACCACCACACCAGGCTTTCTTTTTTTTTTTTTTTTTTTTTTTTGTATTTTTAGTAGAGACTAGGTTTCACCATGTTGGCTAGGCGCTGGTCTTGAGCTTCTGATCTCTGATCTCAGGTGATCCACCCACCTCAGCCTCCCAAAGTTCTGGGATGGCAGGCATGAGCCACCATGCCCAGCCTCCTCTCTCTTTCTTAAAAAATATTTTTAATTGACAAAGAAAAATCATATATCTTGTGGGAAGTCAGGGACCTCGAATGGAGGGACCATTGGAGCCATGGCAGAGGAACATAAATTGTGAAGATTTCACGGACATTTATCAGTTCCCAAAACTAATACTTTTATAATTTCTTACATCTGTCTTTACTGCAGTCTCTGAACATAAACTGTGAAGATTTCATGGACATTTATCAGTTCCCAAATAATACTCTTATAATTTTTTATGCCTGTCTTTTCTTTAATCTCTTAATCCTGTTATCTTCTTAAGCTGAGAATATACGTCACCTCAGGACCACTATTGTACAAATTGATTGTAAAACATGTGTGTTTGAACAATATGAAATCAGTTCACCTTGAAAAATAACAGAATAACAGTGATTTTCAGGGAACAAGGGAAGACGACCATAGGGTCTGACTGCCTGAAGGGTTGGGCAGAATAGAACCATATTTTTTTCTTGCAGAGAGCCTATAAATAGACGTGCAAGTAGGGAAGATGCTGCTGAATTATTTTCCTAGCAAGGAATATTAATAATTAAGACCTTGGGAAAGGAATGCATTCCTGGGGGAGGTTTATAAACAGCAGCTCTGGGAGTGTCTGTCTTTTTTTTTTTTTGAGGTGAAGTCTCACTGCTCCCAGGCTGGAGTGCAGTGGCACGATCTTGGCTCACTGCAAGCTCTGCCTCCCGGGTTCACGCCATTCTCCTGCCTCAGCCTCCCAAGTAGCTGGGACTACAGTCTCCCACCACCATGCCTGGCTAATTTTTTGTATTTTTAGTAGAGACAGGGTTTCACCATGTTAGCCAGGATGGTCTCAATCTCCTGACCTCATGATCCACCCGCCTCAGCCTCCCAAAGTGCTGGGATTACAGGTGTGAGCCACCGTGCCCAGACTGCAAGTGTCTGTCTTCTGCGGTTGAGATAAGGACTGAAATATGCCCTGGTCTCCTGCAGTACCCTCAGGCTTCTTAGGGTGGGGAGGAAACCCCACCCTGGTAAATTTGAGGTCAGATCGGTTCTCTGCTCTCAAACCCTGTTTTCTGTTGTTTAAGATGTTTATCAAGACAATACATGCACAGCTGAACACAGACCCTTTTCAGGAGTTTTTGCTTTGCCCTTTGCCTTGTGATCTTTATTGGCCTCAGAAGCATGTGATCTTTGTGACCTACTCCCTGTTCATACATCCCCCCTCCTTTTGAGGTCTTTAATAAAAACCTGCTGGTTTTGCAGCTCAGGTGGGCATCACGGTCCTGCCAATATGTGATGTCATCCCCGGAGGCCTAGCTGTAAAATTCTTCTCTTGGTACTCTTTCTCTTTATTTCTCAGCCAGTCGACACTTAGGGAAAATAGAAAGAACCTACACTGAAATATTGGGGGCAGGTTCCCCTGATACATATACATTTATTGTGTACAATGTGATGTTTTGAAATATGTTTATAATGTGGAATGACTAAATTCAGCTAACAGATGCATTATATGGCACATTATTGAAGTGTATTCTTGAAAACATGTATGTTTTATGAAGCATCTTTAGTGAAAATTATAGTGCAAGAAAAGTGTGTCTGGATGTGCACATGTGTATGTCTTTATGTTGAAGAAGATTCAGTTTTTTGACTAAGATAAGAGTCAGAAAATACTTTACTTTTTAAATTCAGGTGGTATTAGTGATTATGTTCTTAGAGACGAAGAAAACCGTATCTTTTGTCACAAAATAATAGCTCTCTCATAATGTATGTCTTGTGATGTATTTGCATTGAAATTTATGTATGAGAAGCTTACTACAAATACTTGACTTTTTACCAGTAATGAAAGTATTAATAGAATTCTAAATCTTTCTAATTATCTTTTTTTCTTATTTTCAAGTAAATTAATTCTTGAATGCAGACCATTCTTATAGCTTCCTCACCTGCTTGGATCTCTGTATCTGTACTCACTTTTATTGTCAACCAATAAAGAACATTACCAAAGAGAAAAATAACTGGGGCTTCCCTTAAACCAAGTAATTTATAGTAAGACTTGATGTAATTTCTGTCTTAGAAATTCATATTTCAAATTTCATAATACATTTTGGGTGCAATCTTAATATGGAAATGCGATAAACTCAGCCTATGCATTTATTAAAATTAAATCATTCAAAAACTGTGCATAATAGGATGATTACTTTCAACAATAGAACAAATTATATTCCAAAATATTAAGATTAACATTATAATGTTTTATTTCTGTTAAAACTTTGTGCCAAAAACATTACAGACAAATTATCTTGATTTTCTAATTTAGTTACCATGAATCCTTTGGAAATGTATTATTTTCTCTACCTTAGAAATGAGGAAACCAAGTTTCAGAGGTCACACTACTAGTTGCAGCTATTATATGGTTTAATGATACAACCTCTGAGTGTATATTATTTCAATATATGCCATAAGTATATTTAAGTGACCTTGAGATTTTACATATTAAACAGTTTTTTAAGTTATTAAGTATACAAACTGCTGCAACTACTGCCACTGTTACTAATCTGTGGATTGATTGACAATGGTGATTCTGATTCCTCACTATGCTCCCCAAAGTGTACACTACCTTGAAAGCATTTGGCTCATTGTGGGATGAATTGTGGAATGGAAGGCCTGAAGACTGCAAGCATTAAGCATTAACAGCCTGGGAGTGATTCAAGAGGTACTCACTCACTAAACACATTTGCGGATTCTATTTGACAGTGGATTCTGTTTATGTTTGCTATTTGTAGATAAATGTTCTTGTTTCAAGGTGGGGAATCACAAACTGTATTGATGCTCTAATGCAGCCTTAATTTTGTCCTAGGAAAATGCACAGAAAATAAATTTACATTTTATTTTGACAGATCTGTTTGCCCCCAAAAGACTCGCCAGGGATTGCCTACAGACCTCTGAGTGCCACCAACTGAAGAGCTGCCTTGCCAGATTATGTCTCACAAATCGTAAGTGTTCTTTTATTATTATTATTATTATTATACTTTAAGTTCTAGGGTACATGTGCATAACGTGCAGGTTTGTTGCATATATATACCTGTGCCATGTTGGCATGCTGAACCCATCAACTCGTCAGCACCCATCAACTCGTCATTTACATCAGGTATAACTCCCAATGCAATCCCTCCCCCCTCCCCCCTCCCCATGATAGGCCCCAGTGTGTGATGTTCCCCTTCCCAAGTCCAAGTGATCTAATTGTTCAGTTCCCACCTATGAGTGAGAACATGCGGTGTTTGGTTTTCTGTTCTTGTGATAGTTTGCTGAGAATGATGCTTTCCAGCTGCATCCATGTCCCTACAAAGGATACAAACTCATCCTTTTTTATGGCTGCATAGTATTCCATGGTGTATATGTGCCACATTTTCTTAATTCAGTCTGTCACTGATGGACATTTGGGTTGATTCCAAGTCTTTGCTATTGTGAATAGTGCCGCAATAAACATACGTGTGCATGTGTCTTTATAGCAGCATGATTTATAATCCTTTGGGTATATCCCCAGTAATGGGATGGCTGGGTCATATGGTACTTCTGGTTCTAGATCCTTGAGGAATCGCCATACTGTTTTCCATAATGGTTGAACTAGTTTACAATCCCACCAACAGTGTAAAAGTGTTCCTATTTCTCCACATCCTCTCCAGCACCTGTTGTTTCCTGACTTTTTAATGATTGCCATTCTAACTGGTGTGAGATGGTATCTCATTGTGGTTTTGATTTGCATTTCTCTGATGGCCAGTGATGATGAACATTTTTTCATGTGTCTGTTAGCTGTATGAATGTCTTCTTTTGAGAAGTGTCTGTTCATATCCTTTGCCCACTTTTTGATGGGGTTGTTTGTTTTTTTCTTGTAAATTTGTTTGAGTTCTTTGTAGGTTCTGGATATTAGCCCTTTATCAGATGAGTAGATTGCAAAAATTTTCTCCCATTCTGTAGGTTGCCTGTTCACTCTGATGGTAGTTTCTTTTGCTGTGCAGAAGCTCTTTAGTTTAATTAGATCCCATTTGTCAATTTTGGCTTTTGTTGCCGTTGCTTTTGGTGTTTTAGACATGAAGTCCTTGCCCATGCCTATGTCCTGAATGGTATTACCTAGGTTTTCTTCTAGGATTTTTATGGTATTAGGTCTAACATTTAAGTCTCTAATCCATCTTGAATTAATTTTCATATAAGGAGTAAGGAAAGGATCCAGTTTCAGCTTTCTACTTATGGCTAGCCAATTGTCCCAGCACCATTTATTAAATAGGGAATCCTTTCCCCATTTCTTGTTTTTCTGAGGTTTGTCAAAGATCAGATGGCTGTAGATGTGTGGTATTGTTTCTGAGGACTCTGTTCTGTTCCATTGGTCTATATCTCTATTTTGGTACCAGTACCATGCTGTTTTGGTTACTGTAGCCTTGTAGTATAGTTTGAAGTCAGGTAGCATGATGCCTCCAGGTTTGTTCTTTTGACTTAGGATTGTCTTGGCAATGCGGGCTCTTTTTTGGTTCCATATGAACTTTATAGCAGTTTTTTCCAATTCTGTGAAGAAACTCATTGGTAGCTTGATGGGGATGGCATTGAATCTATAAATAACCTTGGGCAGTATGGCCATTTTCACGATATTGATTCTTCCTATCCATGAGCATGGCATGTTCTTCCATTTGTTTGTGTCCTCTTTTATTTCACTGAGCAGTGGTTTGTAGTTCTCCTTGAAGAGGTCCTTTACATCCTTTGTAAGCTGGATTCCTAGGTATTTTATTCTCTTTGAAGCAATTGTGAATGGAAGTTCATTCATGATTTGGCTCTCTGTCTGTTACTGGTGTATAAGAATGCTTGTGATTTGTTCTTAATTGAAATTATGAGTTGAGTTTCAAAAGGTGAGAAAGGTTTAGTGTTTGGGGTTGATGCATCAATACATACTATGTGTCTTAGTTACCCACTAATCCCCAGAAATTGCAAGTAGACTATCTATACTCAGGAGATGTCTATGTAAAGTAATCTCTCCTCACTTGTTGGTTTATTGCTCCTTAATTTCAGTATAAACTTTATTTCTGGTGATCAGAGTCACACTACCTGGGAAAATAAGGGACTCTTTGTTCTTCACTAAATTAATTGGCTAGGCTTTTATCCTAGCCTTAACTCCTGAATTTATTTAAAACAAAACACTCGAAATGTGCATCACTCGACAACTAAGCAAATTTTCCAAACATACTCTTATACTGTATTCATGAAAGAGAGAGACTCAAAAGATTGTTTTTCTAAATACATGCACCACTTGTGCAAAGGTTCCCTTCTTAACACAGGCGGCCTTCTTAATGTCCTGACTATCGCCAAGTTGTACAAAAGTCTTCCTACTTGAGAGTGACATTTGGGGGTGTACAAAGTGGAGGGCAATTTGATAAATTCGCCACTTTTTGTTTTGATTTTTTGTTGTCTCTTAATTCTGTGAGTTTAAAAGCCAATTTTTTACAGAGTAGAGATACTGATGTCTCTAAGGAGAAACGTAAGAGATGTATTCCCTCCCTCCCTCCCTCCTTTCCTGCCTGCCTATCTGTCTGTCTGTCTGCCTTCCGAGATGGAGGCTGTCTCTGTCACCCAGGCTGGTGTGCAGTGGCATGATTTCAGCTCACTGAAGTCTCTGCCTCCTGGGTTCTAGTGATTCTCTTGCCTCAGCCTCCTGAGTGCTGGGACTACAGGCGCACCCGACCACACCAGGCTAATATTTGTACTTGGGGTAAAGACGGGATTTCACCATGTTGGCCAGGTTGGTCTCAAACTTCTGACCTCAGGTTATCCACCCACCTCGACCTCCCAAAGTGCTGGGATTACAGGCGTAAGCCATCGCGCCCCACTCTTAATATCTTTCTTAATGTCATATGAGCCACTGTGTCCCACCCTTAATATGTTTCTTAATATCATGCTGATCTTGGCCTATGAAGCTCTTGATTTCTATCTAGACAAAACTTAAGTTTATTTAAAATTATTCTTCAAAGAGTACACCAGGAAAATAAATAGCCACATCATTTTTGTCCTTTTTCTAATCAAATGGAGCTGAGTTACTTCATCAATTGTTTTTATTGAATGTGCAATTTGTGAGAGCATAGCCTAAATGACATGGTTCCTTTCAAATGGCCATAATCTACTGCACTATAAATCTTAGCAAATGAACACCAATGCATATTTAACTCCTTGATGTATAGAGAAATTAAAGTCCCCAAAGTTATGTCTCCCTCCTCTTTTATATAGAGAAATTAGTCTCAGTAAACATTATTATCTAAATAATATATTGCCATCACATGAGCTTTTGTTCCCAAACTGCAAATCCGTTCATGTACAAGGTCAATTAGACCACATAGACGTGAAGCTTAACTTGTAGTGAGCTGGGACTTACACACAAAGAGTGAAATAACTTCTTTAATTATCTTACAAGAGCTCACTACTATGTTCCAGGCTGACCACTTTAATGACTGTGAGCGTGATAAGTTGAAGACAGAAGCTAATGATAAGAAAACAGAGTAATTTCCATGATAGGTTTATTTGATAGCTCCCATTAAGTCTATGCTCCCAGAAAATTCTGCTTATTATTTAGCAATTCATTTTCCTTTTGAAGGTTGAATGCAGGGAAAAGAAACTATGTCCTTCTATTCCATGGACATCTGATATACGAAATGAACCAAATGCACAGCGTTGCACGTACACATAACTGTCTCTGTATAACAGAAAGGGAGGAGAAAGGAAGACAATGGGAGAAATGGCGCTGCCCTGAGTCAGGAGTCAGATCTCTTGCCATACAGCTGCAGTTATTTGATCATTTGCAAGTCAACGTTTCTCAATTGTTTAGTCATTTGTAAGATAAAAAGACTGGTTGGATTTCAGAGAATTTGAAATCTTCCTTTCAGGTTTAACAAGTAATAAATGATGCTCTTCAGTGTAAAAATAATGCCAAGACATTGTTTGACTTTAAATTAAATTCAAACAAGATACCTTGCCACAGTTATAAGCTGAAATAAGTCTTTTATAATAAAGCGCATTTCCTCTTCTAAAGAAGAAAATCTCGAAGTCCTGTCTTTGAGATTAAAATTCCTGAACAATTTTCTAGAATAAATTTGAAAAGATTAAAACTGACGAATTCTGTACGCAATCCAAATGTCACAAAGTACTATGATTCACTCAAGGGGAAAGGATTATTACTTTTGAGTGTTATCCCTTGTTTCCATTTCACATTGTATTGAGTTGAATTATAGTGACTGAAATTGGCATAAAAATAGCATAAGTAATGTCAACCATTGGCAAAAATTACATAAGGAAATTATTAGAAGTCATATCGTATTCCCAATTCTCCAAGCATGGATTCGTACAATTATGCAATATTTGCTTCCCAAAACAAGCACATTTTTAAGGCCATTGTGAAATCCAACAGAAAACAGAACTGGTGATGATTTCTTTTCACCTCAAGGGTTTCTTCTAATTTAGTAACTCTCTCTCTCTCTCTCTCTTTCTCTCTTTATCTCTCTCTCTCTATCTGTCTCTCTCCCCGTCGCTGTCTCATCTGATCTATGTCCATTGGGAAAATTTTCTCTACTTTCCCGTTGATGAGCTCCCAGAAGAAGGTCCTAGTCCTAGGAAAAGTGCAGTTTGACAGGTCATTTCAATTTCGTGGCAGTATACTGCAGTACCCAAAGTTGCTGTGCAGCTAAGCCATGTCCTGCAAACAGATTTTTGTAGTCACAAATTAAAAATTAATACCCATAAGGCTCATTGCCTGCTGTTGCCCAATGAAGTCTGAACTTCAGAGAGAAGGATGGATGTTGTTATTAAACCCTAAAACAACACTCTCTGAAACTATGATTTGAACCAGACCTTCGATGTATTGAATAGTCAATGTCTATGAACTCTTATTAAATACTCTACATAATCTTTTGTAGTCCAAGAGATTTGGGAAAGTATAAATTGTTATGTACATACTATAGGCCAAACACTGCAAATTAAATAGGTTACCTAGTTATTATTTCAAATATGCAAGGAAGAAAATATTTTCTCAACTTTAAAAATGAGGTCACTGAAGATCACAGAAAATAATTAAGATGTTTAGAATCTCGAAGCAGTGGAAGAATTACTGTGTACACTTCCACATACCACATGGAATCAAAATATTAAAAAGAAGCCAGTCGTGGTGGCTCCTGCCTGTAATCCCAGCTATTTGATAGGCTGAGGCAGAAGGATTACTTTAAGCCAGGAATCTGAGATCAGCCTGTGCAACACAGCAAGACTTCATCCCTAAAAATATTTAAAATAATTAACCCATAAAATAAGTATAGGAAGCACTAATTACGTTTGATGTCCCATTAGGAACACATATTTTTATAACACTGAATTTTTTTTTTAATCCCCCTCATTGCTTTGATTGTCCTGTTACCTGAAGCCTGCCACATGTACTTAGACTCCCAATTAGTCTGCAGCACAAGGAGGTCAAAAAGGTTGACTAGTGAGTGGGTAAGCTTCAAATCCGAGAGTGTAAAGCCAGTGCCCGCTCCTCTATGCCCTGACATATTATGTTTGTTAGCCTGAAAATTCTACCCTGTTGTCTTCCTTGTCTTATAATTTCCAATAGTGTGGAAACTAAATTTATTTTAAATCCCTAAAATAGAATACACTGGTTTTTACATTGACTATTTACCAGTTCTATTAAAAATGTACTTCATTATAATGTCCTCTAACTTTAAAATGTTTTAATAAGTAACCTATATTTATTTTTGCCCTTGGCAACTGAGATTTTCCAAATGTTTGCCTTTTGCTTTGCACCTAAAGAAAAGTTTAGAGTCAGATTTATCCTGCCCAATTTAAATTCATTCCAAAATAAGCACTGTTTTCTTAATGCTTGCTATCTCATGGCAAATCCATGCACTTCCAAACCCTGTACTCTGTATTTTTGGGGTAGCTTCAGAAACAGAATATCATTTTTACCTTATTTTAAATTATTTATTTTGTAACGTATGATGTTTTGAATTAATACAGTTTCAAAGTATCTAGGCGTGATGGCTCACGTCTGTAATCCCAGCACTTTGGGAGGCCGAGGCGGGCAGATTACCTGAGGTCAGGAGTACGAGACCAGCTTGGCCAACATGGTGAAACCCCATCTCTACTAAAAATACAAAAATTAGCTGGGCATAGTGGCACAGGCCTGTAATCCCAGCTACTTAGGAAGCTGAGGCAGGAGAATTGCTTGAGCACGGGAGGTGCAGGTTGCAGTGAGCCGAGATCATGCCCCTGCACTCCAGCCTGGCCAACAGAATGACACTCTTTAAAAACACACACACACACACATACACACACACATATATATATATATTCAACATTAGCTAAATGTGTTTGTAGAAACGTATTTAGTTGACTTTTTTAGTTAGGGAGAATGGATTAAATTTTACTACATAACCATTAAAAGAATTATTTACCCCAATTTAATAACTAACAGACTAAAGAAGCTCAAATGTTTTATGAGAAGATAAGACGATCGGCTTGTAATGCTTAAAGTTTTGTCCCAATTCTCAATTTTACTAAATATGTTAAAATAAAATTTATGTATTCATATTTCTGTCATTTAAGAAATTAAAAATAAGATATTATATATTATCTCTTACTCTGGATATCACTGTCTTTTCTACATGAAACTATTAGTTATTAAAATTTATAGGATTACTCTTAAGATAATTTTACCTATTCTGTTAGATTGTTGTAAGGTTCAAAATCAATCAGACATGTAAAGTACAGAGCCTGACACACACACACTTCCTCAATAAGACTGTTTCCTTCACTTGAATGGAAACGAAGTTACATTACATAAACTTAACACAAACATTTTTTAAAGTCCCATGATATATTGCAAAGCAAACATTACAGTACTTACAATTTAAAAATAGAGTCAGTGAAAGATGTTCCAAGATTTGGAAGTCACAGTAAAGGTCACATAATCCATACTCAAATCTTGGGTGCCAAAATTACTCCTACAGAAATTTGATGAATGATTACTCAGCCTCTCTACACTTAGAATGACGAATTGGGAAGAAGAACAGAATATTCTATGTGGTTTGCTAACCTTGAACTGTGACTGGTATTTTCCGGTTGTCTTCACTGACAGGTGAACTGAATGTTGTGTGAGTTGAACCGGTTTGATATTTCTTTTTGCTGTCACCTGCCAGATGGCATTGGGATGGACCTTCCCATGTAAATATCTGATGAAACATCGTGGGGTGTTTTTGCATTGCATGGTAGATTTGAATGGTCTTTTGGCCATTGTCTCTCATTATTATACAGGCATGTGAATTAGCCAAGGCGACACACTATTATTATCTCTATTTTGTATATTGATTCATCATTTGTGTCAATTCAGGTCATTAAAATTAGACATGGGCTGGGCACGGTGGCTCACACCTGTAATCCCAACACCTTGGGAGGTCAAAGTGGGTGGATCACCTGAGGTCAGGAGTTTGAAACCAGCCTGGCCAACATGGTGAAACCCTGTCTCTACTAAAAATACAAAAATTAGCCAGGCTTGGTGGCGGGTATCTGTAATCCCAGCTACTCGGGAGGCTGAGGCAGGAGAATTGCTTGAACTTGGGAGGCAGAGGTTGCAGTGAGCTGAGACTGCACCATTGCACTCCAGCCTGGGGAACAAGAGTGAGACTCCACCTCAAAAAATGAAAAATTAAAAAAAAATAAAAGAATAAAAGTAAAATAAACTTAGACATGTAAAAGATGTATTAGAGGAAAGACTTGTGAAGTTAGAAAGGTGGGCCGCACCAGGAGTGACAGGAAGAGTTTTCATTCTGCAATGCCGACCTGAGAAGTGTACAAGGAGGGAGAGAACATGAAGTTTTGTCTGATGAACTCAGCCAGACGGTTGAGGCTCTCAAGCAAAGTTCACGTTAGAGGAATTCTTCAATCTAATAGGACTGCCATGCTTAGCCAATAGCTGGGAGAGGTCCAGGTAGAATGTGGCTTTGGACTAAATACCATAGCAAGTGCCAAGGCCCAATGAATGCAGGCTCTCATCTGACTGTGCTCTTTGCCGAGGTGCTCATGTAGACAGATCTGAGTGGGGCACTTCTATGGCTGCCACACTAGCATAGGTTATCATGTATAAGGAGGAACAAGATAGGAACAGAGAACTTGATAATCAGGGATCATTTTTGGCCAGTTATTGCATGGCGCAATCAGAGCTAAAACAAATCTGCATGCATAAGGAAATACAGGGGCAAAATCCATAGTGGTGATTATCTCCTTACTTTTGCATGTTCTTAAGAAGTTTTCTCTTCTTCTCCCACCCTGGTGGTAGAGTAGTTACTTTTAGAAGGGGATTAAGTCACTATTTTCGGTGGCCAGGTGCGGTGGCTCACCCCTGTACTCCCAACACTTTGGGAGGCTGAGGCGGGCAGATCACAAGGTCAGAAGTTCGTGACCAGCCTGACCAACATGGTGAAACCCCGTCTCTACTAAAAATACAAAAATTAGCCAGGCGTGGTGGTGCATGCCTATAATCCCAGCTACTCAGGAGGCCGAGGCAGGAGAATCGCTTGAACCCGGGAGATGGGGGTTGCAGTGAGCCGAGATAGTGCCACTGCACTCCAATCTGGCAAGAGAGTGAGACTCCGTCTCAAAAAAAGAAAATAAAAAAGGACACTATTTGCTGTTCCAAATGTTCTTTTCTGGTGCCTATTCATCATCTGTGTATACACATTTTTTCTTAGTAGTATATAGATCCTCAGGGAACATGAATAACAACTACTAGAGAAGTGGCAGATGTGGAAATCCTAGCTGTTACTCTGTGATACGTTTTATGCAAAAACATATGCACACTGTATATTTTTATAAATCATTCAATGATGAATTAGATAAATCCTGTAATTTTGAATGTGGCGTAAACTGATGTTCCCCTTCTCAGGATCCAACTGATGGCTTCTGTTTTGCTGTTATTCTGTGAATGATGAGAGTGGGACTAGGGGCTACAGACAGCAAGACAGACCCAGAAGCAGGATGTGATACACAGGCAATAAAGCAGTGAACAAAGACTACAATAATCCTCTTGCTTATATATTTATTTAAGTGGGTTGACAAACAATATACCATTGTTATTTATATAATTAATAAAATATGGTAGACAGGGATACAAATAACGATAGCGATAAATGACAATATTGATGACTTATTATCTCCCAAGCACAGCTCTAACTGCCTTAAATGCATTCAATCAGCATACACTTAGGAGGTATGTAATATAATGATTCCCACTTTAAGGATTAAAAACTGAAGGAATGATTAAGTAACAACAAAATTCTCAAAGTAATACTTAATATAGCCATAATTAGGGTCCATAGAGAGTAACAATTTTGAACTTGCTTCCAAAAACTGATCAGTTGGAGCACGAGTTTCTCACTCTCCCAGTCTTTGGGGTACCCCAGAAGAACAAGAATCTAATTGAATGAATAGTATCTAGAATATAAAGCACTGTTGATTCCTTTTTGTTGATCTTTGCACTCATCTGTGTTGTTACTATGAGCTCAATTTCTAGATGCTACATCAATAGATTTGCTGCTTCAAAGATTCTCTAAACATGTATGTAATAAAACAAAATTATGATTATTTGGAAAATGTATTATGTGTCAATTGCCTTCTGATTAAAAAATAAAAGAATAAATAAGAGTCTCATATGGAAACAATGATTAATTAGGTAAATATCTTTTCGTATAGCAACCTCACCCAAAAAAGATAGACAATATTATGAACGCATTCTCAAGATATCAAGAAATCCCCAGTTTTTCTAGAATAAGTGGCCAAACTTATTTTTGAACCTTTAGTTTTTAAATAAATACCTATGAAACATTTTAGTATTCTAAAAAGTACTCATTTAAAAGTAATGAGAGCTTAGTGTCTGTTATAGCGGTAATGTTTTATTCTTATTTATTTATTTATTTATTTATTTATTTTTTGAGACAGAGTCTCGCTCTGTCGCCCAGGCTGGAGTGCGGTGGCCGGATCTCGGCTCACTGCAAGCTCCGCCTCCCGGGTTCACGCCATTCTCCTGCCTCAGCCTCCCGAGTAGCTGGGACTACAGGCGCCGCCACCTCGCCCGGCTAATTTTTTGTATTTTTAGTAGAGATGGGGTTTCACCGTGTTAGCCAGGATGGTCTCGATCTCCTGACCTCGTGATCCGCCCGCCTTGGCCTCCCAAATGTTTTATTCTTAATTTTGCCGTTTTAAGATGCTTACAGGGAGTCATAAACTGTTAACTACATTTTTTATCATTTTGTCTTAGGAAATTTATTTGTATTTCAGAAATATGATCTCAAATATACTTTTATCATGTTTCTCATGTTTTAAAATAAATTGTATTGTGTATATTTGAGGTTTACAACATGATTTTATGAAATACGTATATATAATAAAATCGTTACTATAGTGAAGCAGATTAACATATCTATCATCTCAAAAGACTACTTTGTGTGTATGTGACAAGAGCAGCTAAAATCTACTTATTTAGCAAAAGTTCCCAATACAATACAATTTTATTAGCTTTGTTATTGTTAAAAGATGATACAATATTTGGAATCTTTTAAAAGTATATAGTTTAGTGATTGAACAAATATATACATATAAAGTAGGAAGCAAAATTAGTAAAGTGTTCACAATTATAGAATCAAGGTAGTGGATAAGCAGATGTTCATTTTACTATGCTTTCAATTTTTCTCTCTATATTAAAATTTTAAAATAGTTATAAAAGTATTTTATTTAATGATATAATGAGATACTGCTTCCACATGAGTGCTTGGAAGGTAGGAGCCAGGTTTTTTCTCTCTGTTTCATCTCCCACATCCAGCAGAGTGCTGAGTTCATAGCCTTTCATGTGCAGCCACCAAAAAAAAAAAAAAAAAAAAAACAGATACACGTAAGATTAAACTAAGAATAAACATTTTAAAATAAGAATATAGAATACAGTTCTATTTAAAGAGTGCTGACTTCATACTGCTTAACCTGAATGATTAAACTTCATTATTCCATAAGTCCTCTGGGAAAGATGTTGTAAATCTGTACATTTTTCATATGCAGAAATTAAGAATTAGTTAAATAACTTCTCAAGCCAATCAAGTAGTACGTTGAATAAGTCAATGAAAATTCTAGAGGGGTAACCTTCTTCTTCTTCTTCTTTTTTTTTTTTTTTTTTTTTGAGATGAAGTTTCACTCTTGTTGCCCAGGCTGGAGCACAGTGGTGTGATCTTGGCTCACTGCAACCTTTGCCTCCCTCATTCAAGCGATTCTCCCGCCTCAGCCTCCCGAGTAGCTGGAATTACAGGCACCTGCCACCATGCCTGGCTAATTTTTATGTTTTTAGTAGAGACAGGGTTTCACTATGTTGGCCAGGATGGTCTCAAACTCATCACCTCAGGTGATCCGTCTGCCTCGGCCTCTCAAAGTGCTGTGATTACAGGCGTGAGTTACCATGCTGCATTTTGTATTAGAGAATAAGTAAAAGAACACAATGATGACAGAAACTGATAATGAAACTGATGAAATGGTAGCAGCTAAAATAGAGTACATGGGAGAATCAAATCATTCTTTCAAAGCTACCATTACTTACCATTCTCAAATAATCTAAATGCAAGTGTAAGATCTTGTTGTTTTAGTGAAAAACAAAAAACAAAAACCATGCTTTACTGATGAGGGAGCTGCAGTTGCAGTTCAAGGAGAGTTTAAATTGCTGCTCCCAGTGGAGGTCAAGCGACTTCTAAATGTAGGGCTCTTTTTGCCTTGTTCTCTACTATCAACTTTATTCTGTGGAACGTGGTTACCTCTGAAAATACATATTTTCTTTTTGACACTTTTTTTTTTGCTTCATTTATAGGTACTTAATTCCAAACAGACTATTAACAGACTTTTTCTATGCAAATGAATAAGCCCTAGTGTTTAATGTCAGCTGGCCAATCAATCAAGGTAGTCTCATTATTTCCCATAGTCTGAAGATATACTAAGTGCATCCTCGTGTTTGACAAATACCTGAAGGTAAAGCCTGGAACCAAGTGAATACAGAGGAGATGTAAACCAATAATTATTTTTGTACTATTATGTGACTTGTCTATTTTTCCATTAACAGAGTTGATGTGTGGGGGGAGGGGTCTTGTTATAAGGCAGTAGATAAACATTACACTGACTGACATGTCATTACCACACATGAACATTCAAGAGTAACTGTTTGGAAATGCAATTAGACTCCTTGTTGCATTATCAGTATAAAGCTTGTGAATTACTTAAAACTACTGATAAAAACATAATTGTCACAATTATTAATCATTATTTCTATGTATTAAAGTTTTGACTTTTATATTCAAATCAGCATTTATAAATATCAACTGAAATTGAGAATATTATTAAAAAGTAGATCTATATTGTGTTGTGGATTTCATACATCTAGTCATTTATCATTTACTTATTGTTTGCTAATTTTTGCTAGGTGCCAGCATTGTATTGTGAATCGACAGAGAGAGAAGAATTCAATGTAAGATGTTGCTGATACACATATTCATGCATCTGTAATTTATTTTAAAGACCAGAGTCATCAACAAATATCATAAATGCCACAAAGGGTGCAGCCTGGTGGCAGATTTTATGCTTCATTCCCTAGATTGCATGTAGTCCTTAAGCATCTGTGTAGTATCAAACTTCCCCGAGCTTTTTAGGTAGCCTATACTCCCTAAAGTGATAACACTGCAAAACACAATCTACATTGCCTCCTCTCTATATTTTAGTATAGAATGATCAGAATCTTAACAGAAAAAACACCACTGTGGGGCTCAGTCACGTCTTTGCAAGTGAGGCAGTTGTCTCAGGTGGTCTTCCTTATTCATTTTAGTGCTGCTCACATGTCAGCTAGGGTTTTCTCAGAATCAGTTTATCTCTGGTTGCTGTTACCTACGATCAAACAGTTATTTGAAAGCGAAGGAAGTCAGCGTGATGAAATATCTTGCTGGATACACCAATGAGTTGAAGTGAGAAAAAACACATCTGGGTAATACACTCACAGTTTCTCCTTTTACAGAAGACAAGCAGGAAATTAGGAAACATTCTTTTCTTCTTTCCAGTGTCTTACAAGGAGACACATAAGCAAATATTTGTGAAGAATTTAAAAATATATATTTTATAAATATGGTTGTATTTATATACATGGACATTTTTTAAATGATCCATTCAAGTGTTTTGTGGTTCCAGAAATTAGTCAATTTGAGAAAATGTGAAGAATAGGAGCATATAGTTAGGAACTTGCAGGAGATAGCATTTTCTGACTTACAAGGGCTGTAAGAGTTGGCTGGCTCTGGATCATCGTCCAGGTACAGTTTTAAAAAGATACAACAATCTTCACTTAGGTCAGTCAACTGAAATGAGATTTACCTGTCATCAAGTACCCGACATAGAGGATGAACACAATGGTGAAAAAATCCGGGTCAAGTAGTACTGAAATGCCAGATGAATAGCATATCGCGTATTGCATATTCAGTAGAAAAGTATGGGATGGTAGATCAGCGTTGAGAATCTTGTTCGTAGGCCTAGGATGAAGAGTGAGTCAATCCTGAAAGGATGTCGGAGACCAAACCTGTGTGCCAGCCTCACACCTGCTACATAGGGATTGGATGATTCAGGATAGGGATGCTAGAGGCTACCAGTCACTAGTCAGTCATCAGATCCTCTTCTTTTCACACTGAGTACTAGTTAATCCAACAAAAATGAATTAAGTTATTATTAAATGCCTTATCTGGCTAATATCAATGGAGAATATGGTAACTAATTATAGCCTCCAGTGGACCCACCTGTTTAAACTACAAAAGGTTGGGCCAGTAGTAGGAAAAATGACTTCTTAAAGCAACTTACTATTGGGTTCTGTTCAATAAAAGAAGCATTTTCACAAGTCCCCAGAGCCAATTTCATTGATGATTAAATGATCAATGGCTAATTCAGCATTCATTGATCAGGCCCTATTTCACTAGGCCTATCAGCAGAATTTGTCATTACTGATGTCTCCCTCTTCATTGGCATACTTTCTTCTCTTGGTGTCTAGAATTCTAAATTCTCTCTCCACTCTGGTACCTCTTCTTTGTTTTTAGTCTCATTTGCTGATGTATCACTTTGTACATGACCTCTTTATTGCCAGCCTGTGCCAGAATTCAATCCTTGGTCCTTTTCTCATTGGGGCCTTTATCCAGTTATTCAGTTATTCGATGTTCTCATTCAGCCTCATGGCTTCACACCGACATGTGCGTGATTCATACCTATAAATATCCACTCTACCTTTTAAACTCCAGACTGGCATACCCAACTGCACATGCATCCTCTCTACCTTAAAAAGGGTAATGGACGTTAAAAACTCAAAGTGTTCAAAACTCAGTGGAACCTTTCCCAGCACATCTTTCCGTTTCTTCAGTCTAAAATCCTTAGAGTTATTATTGGCTTACACTTTTATTTCCTAATCTACACACATGTTACTTCCATAAAATTCTATTGGCTATAACTATATAAAGAATCTGATCTCTTCTTTCCACATGAACTGCTATAACCTTGGTCCAACCTAATATCAGCTCTCAACACTCAAAAAGTTTATATCAGAATATTATTTAGAAATTTATGAACACTATAATTATTTTTTCATTTGCACAATTATAACATTTGGGTTTTTTCTGACATAATTGGTACCTCTGAAAGTCCAGAGATATATATATATATGTGTGTGTGTGTGTGTATTATTTATATGTATATACACACATAACAACACATACCCACTGACATACATATGCACACATATACATACAAATTGAATACATACTTATATTTATTAAATAATTAATAAATGGGTATTATTAGTCTCATCATAGTTAAGTTATAAAATTTAGGTCCAAAAACTTAATTAGTAGAACTGGGGAGAGAATCATCAGAAATTCTCGTACAAATGATAACCATAAAATTTGAGATGAACTAAGTATGGATAACAATTGTAATTTTCAGTCTCAAACCCACTGTGGTAAGCAGAATAATGGCCCCCTAAAGATGCCCGTGTTCTAATCCCTAGAACCTGCAAATACACCACATTACATGGTAAAGAGGAATTATGGTTGCAGATGGAATTAGGATGCAAATCCGCTGACCTTAAAACAAGGAAATTTTTCTGGATTATCTGGGTGAGTCCAAGTGTAATCTCAAAGGTCATTTAAAGTGGAAGAAATAGGCAGGAAAAAAGGTCAGAGACAGACAGAAGTTTGAAGACACTAAACTTCTGACTTTGAAGTTGTAATCAGAGGGCATCAGCCAAAGAATGTAGGTAGCCTCTAAGAGCTAGAAAAGGCAAGAAAAACAGATTCTCTTCTAGAGCCTCAGGGAATAAACATAGTTTGGCTGTCTCCTTCCTTTCTAGCCCTAGGAGACCCAGTTCAGACTTTTGACAAAATGACAAGACCAGAGATATTTGTTTTTTGAAACCAGCAACTTTGTGATACTTTATTATAGCACTAATAGAAAACTAATTGACTCATTCAAATATTAAAATCATATGTGTTTTTCTCTACAACTCAGTTTTTTTCTACCTGCCTAGAAATATAGAGATACACTTTAAATCAGAATGTTTGCTTTCGCTTTGACTTTGATGACTGATCTTACTTTGTAGCTATTTCCTGACACTTAGGCGTTTATTCTTCCTGCTCTGCTATTTTGTTCACTTTACTGTCCAACATGCTGCTTCCTGCTCACTGCATCTCCAGCGTTCTGACTTCATCTCTCTTTGATTCCACAGCTTCAGCATTAATCTTTGCTGATGCTGCTGGTGCTTTGTCACTGATATCTCTCACTTGATGTACCTCCCACTGGCAGGCTTCTCAAACAACATTTATCAATGCTGCCTGATACAAAGTGAAAATCAGTATCCAGAGTCATGTAGAAATTTAGCCACCTTTTTACAAAGGAAAATTATTTTAATACCTATAAGAAATATAGAGACTGTGAAATGTATGAGGATAATTTAAGAAATACAACATTGATTATACTGATTAAATGAAAGGGAAATGTATTTGTGCTTTGGTTTAATATACGATGGCTTTTAGACATTATTTTTTGATGTGTCACTTTACTCACTTTTACTCCTAAGTAACTCAATTTTTTGCAGCTTTGCAATTTCTAAGAGATATTTCCCTGTTTCTCTTATCCCAGTTCCTGCTTCCTGGTGCTGCTATAAAATTACATCACCACAAATTAGAGTACATAATCTTAATACTCAAACATAGATATAATTGTGGATATATCATCACAATTTTAAAAAAAGAATGCATTGTTTCTAGAAATACAGTACATTACATAAAACTCAAGCAATAGAAACTAAAAAGCTAGAAGTAAATAAATCAAAACATCAAAATCAATGTTTAATAATAATAAATGTATATTTTAAAAATACATCTTAATCTTATAGAAGATTAAATGATCAAATTATAATATCAAAATTAAACTATTGTATTTATATATACAAAGCATATATATGTTTATATATAAAGTTTAAAGCATGATATTCAATTTATATTTATATTTAAAATAAAGTATTTCTTAAAACCTAAAGGAATTTCTGAACTTCCAGATAACTCTTTTATGATACAAGAAATTTTTGTTTCTAAATTTTTCTTCTGATTAAAAGAAAGAGTAAGCAAAAATATTAGGAGGTTAGAGTACTATGGATATTATAAATGCCTACATCGATTTTAAAAGTACTACAAGTAGATCTCTAGCCATACGTGATGATAAATATGCACTCCTACTCACCATTCCCCATCTACTTACGTGCAGGTTGAGTTAGCATTATTCATACCTCGTCAAGCTTTATAATATTTATAATCTGTCACAATAATTCCCTTAATTACTTATTCTTATTTCCCCAAGAATAGATTCAATGCTCATTATATTTTATCTATACCACTTCTTTATATTCAATTATTATTTTTTTGTTGATGAGTAAAACTTATTATCAGTAAGGCATTTTTTAAAAGAAAATATTTTACTATATTTCAAAGTGTTCAGGCAAGTGGCAGTAACAACTCCTTGCTTTGACATTCGAGGGAAAACTGGCTGACTTTAACATTATTGGGTCATATTCTCTCCCTTTAGAACTTTAATATTCTCTTCTCTCAATTTGCATTGGGATTACTGTGGCTAGTCTGATTCCTGCAAATAATTTGAGGGTAGATGAATTTCTCTCTTTTGTGGATGACTTGTTTTTGCTTTTTGAATTCTTGAAGATTTGCTTGTTTTTGCTTTTTAAATCTATGAGGGTAAATAACTTTAAATATATTTCAATGTATCTGCTGTTTTATATCAAATTTTCATGGAATATGAAATGCACATATTATTTCAAATTCAGTTGTTTCTGCATTCCAGGAATTTTTATGTGAATTACATATTTGAATTTATTCTATCTTTAATTTTATTCAGAAATGAACCATAAAATGTTTATTTTCAAAATTTAAAATATTTTATATATAAGATCAGTTGACAGTTGTGATATTTGTCATTTTCTCTTGCATTCACTTATTTCAAGATATTTGATTTTTGGTCATGTGATTTTCATCTGTCTTATTTATTCTTTCTCATTATAATGCATTTCTTAGATCTTCAATTTTGTGTTCCTCATTCTCAAATTCTGCCCTCAATTCTAGAGGTTTCTTGTTTATTATCTTAAAAAATCATTTGAAGTTTAACATTAAAAATGAGTTTATCTAGCACCATAATGTCAATATTAAAGAGTTGAATGTGAGGTCTAGTCAGTCTTTCTGCATTCATAAAAAATGCCAACCTAAGAATGAAACATACAATCCATGAGGGACTATAAGAGTTCCTGAGTGTTTGACATATTTGGAGGAGTGGGAACAAAAGAAGTAGCAATATGTGTAAGAGAGAAGAAAACAAGATATATATTTATAGCTTGTAATTATGTTTTCTAATATTTTATTTGAAACACGTAAGATTTTGACATAATTTTTAAGGTAAATATATTTCTCCTCTTACCCACTCGGTGACTTGGTTTACTTTCTTTATAATCAGTTTATTGACCTCTTTCCACCAATCCAGGAATCAAAGACTGTCACTCATTTATTCATTCATTTATTAAATTAAAATATATACATATATGATAAATATAAATATACATGACAAATATAAGATAATATAACTCTTTGGATGGTATTAGTGACAAATGCAGGCTAAAACCTTACCTTTTTGGTATTATATTCTAACTGGAAGAATCAGTCAAAAAACAATACACAAAACAATAAACTGAATACAATATTAGAATGATATGCACGTTAGGGAAATATTAAAAAACAAGAAAAATAGAAAATGTAGAAAAGACATGAGGGATCTGAAGTACCAGAGTTAAGAATATGGAAAATTTTTAGTATTAAGTATGATAGTCAAAATAGTCATCATTGGGAAAGTGAGATTTGCACATGTACATTAAAGCAAAGAGAACATGATTAAACCAGAGGAAATGCCTTCTAGAAAGGAGGAAAAACTTAAAAAATTGGAGCAAAATTCCTAAGCACAGCAGCTGAATACTATTTTAAGGAAGAAAAAAGCTGCCATTATAACCAAATGTAGTAACAAGAGAGAAATGGAAGAGGTAAGGGAAGTAGCTAGAGTGTAGACAGATCATGATGGATATTATAGGTCAATGTAAGGATAGGAATTTGCACTGAGTGAACTAAGGAACTGTCCCACGGTTTGAAATGAGGAGTAATATGATCTTATTCCCTTTTTGAAAATACCAAAGGAGGAGAAGAGTAGAAGCAGATTAGGAGGCTACTGTAAAAGCCAGGAAAGAAAAAGATGTATAACTGAATGTAATAAAAACACCGAAGGTTATAAGATAGGATGCAGCTGGAGAAGCGATCGATGTGTATTGCTAGCAATGAATTAATCAAAAATTACATTTAAAAACTCAAATTTATAATAGTATTAACAGACATCAAATAATAGAAATAAATCTGACGAAAGATGTTTGGGAAGTCTACACTGAAGAATTACAGCACATTATTGCGTGAAAGAAAGCAAGGAGAACTACATGAATAGAGATGTTCTATGTGCATGTACTAGAAGATGCAATAATGTAACTTTGTCAGTTCTCTTTTAGTAGATTAACAGTTTCAATACAACCCCAAAGAAATTGACAGCTGATTCCAAAGTTTATATGGAAATGCAAAGAAACAATGATAGTCACAGCAATCTTGAAAGAGCAAAAACCCTGGATTACCCACACTACCAGGTAGCAAGACTCATAGTAAATATCGACGGATAGACTGATGCAGCAAACAGAATCCAAAAATAGATCCGCATTCAGTTGTCTAGCTTACTAGAGACAGGAATTCATCAAAGAGTGGGCAAAATGTAGTCTTTTCAATAAAATATCGTATATAAATTTATTTCCAATAAAATAAAATAATAGAAAAACATCAGACCCATACTACACTGTAAACACAATAAATCCATATGAACTGTCAATCTAATTTAAAATATAAAACAAACATATCGGAGAAAACATAGTCAATTCTTTAAAATAATTTGATCTTGGCAAAGATTTCTAAAACTGTGCACAAATGCACTAACCATGATGAAAACCAATGCTGAAGTGAATTATATTAAGAATTCCTGCTCCCTGAATAGCACAGTAAGTACATGAAAATGCAAGCTACAAAAAGGAATAAGATAGAGTCAATCCTCACTGTTCACAGATTTTATATTTGTGAATCTGCCTACCTATTAAAATTGATTTGTAACCCCCCAAATCAATACTAGCTATGCTTCTGTGTTCATTTGAGCATGCGTACAGAACAGCGAGGAATTTACACCTCCCAGTGCATGCATTCCATGCTGAGTTGCTTTTTTTTTTTTGAGTCTTACTCTGTTGCCCAGGCTGGAGTGCAATCTCCACTCACTGCAACCTCTGCCTCCCAGGTTCCTCCCAAGCGATTTTTCTGCCTCAGCCTCCCAAGTAGCTGGGATTACAGGCACCCACCACCACGCCCAGCTATTTTTTGTATTTTTAGTACAGATGTGGATCCACCGTGTTGCCCAGGCTAGTCTCGAACTCCTGACCTCAAATGATCTGCCTGCCTTGGCCTCCCATAGAGAACTGCCTTCTTGTTCCAGTTCTCATGCAGTAAGGACATGTCCTGTTTGTAGTCTACTTAGCATCATAGTTTGAACATTTTTGTGCTTTCTGTTAGTGACTTTGTGTGTAAAACGGCCCCAAATGCAATGCTGGTGTGTCGTCGAGTGTTCCTAGCTGTGAGAAGGCTGTGATGTGCCTTATAGAAGAAATGCATGTTAGACAAGCTTCATTCAAGCATGAGTTACAGTGCTTTAGGCCATGAGTTTGATGTTCGTGGATCAACAATATGTATTACATAAATTATCTTTAAACAGAAACCACATAAAACAAGGCTATGTACTAATTTGTTGAGAAAAAATATTGTGAGAAAAGTCTAGAGGAAACTTACTACCATAGTTATTCTAGGAGCAATGGCTCCTTATTCACCAAGTCAGTATTCATTAATTTCTCACTAACCCACTAATTCAGTTTCAGTGTCTACTTTATATAACACAACTGCAAAGTCTAATAAGAATGGGCTCTCTCTCTCTCTAATCTATATATATGTATCTATATTGATATCAGTATCTGTCCTTTGTCTTTTTTTTTTTTTTTTTTTTTTGCAAACATAAGAGCATTTAACTCAGATAAAGAATTACTGGAAACATAGAACTGTATTTAGTAGCTCATACATGCAATGTATTTTATTCTTATCAGGAGAGTACAAATTCTGCACAAAACTTACTGTTTCTATTTCATTTCTTGATATATGCATATTATTTTTTATTATACTTAAGTTTTGGGATACATGTGCAGAACGTGCATGTTTGTTACATAGGTATACATGTGCCATCGTGGTTTGCTGCACCCATCAACCCATCATCTACATTAGGTATTTCTCCTAATGCTACCCCTCCCCTAGCCCCACATCCCCTGACAGACCCCGGTTGTGTGATGTTCCCCTCCCTGTGCCCATATGTTCTCATTGTTCAACTCCCACTTATGAGTGAGAATATGTGGTGTTTGGTTTTCTGTTGCTGTGTTAGTTTGCTCAGAATGATGGTTTCCAGCTCCATCCATGTTCCTGCAAAGTGCTTTGTCTTTTTATAAGAGCAGTAGTTCCATTCATGAGGGCTCTGCCTTCATGACCAAATCACCCCGCTAAAGGCTGATTTTCATATCATCACATTAATAAAGAGATCTCAACATAAGATTTTTAATGGGACACAAATATTCTGACAGAGATGAATTATTTATGGTAATTATGGTGTTGAAGTAACCAGAGATAAAAAGCACTAAGGGTTTTGGGTTTTTTTTTGTTTTTTGTTTTGTTTTGTTTTGTTTTTTTGAGGCAGAGTTTCACTCTTTTTGCCCAGGCTGGAGTGCAGTGGCACAATCTCGGCTCACTGCAAGCTCTGCCTCCCGGGTTCAAGTGATTCTTCTGCCTCAGCCTCCTGAATAGCTGAGTCTGACCACTGGGGCGCCTTACCACACGCAGCCAATTTTTGTATTTTTACTAGAGGCATTAAGTTGATGAGTTATAATGGTCCTAAAGCAGGTGGCGGTGACAAGGCTCTCAGTGTTTGTGGATGGAGAGCAGAGGTGGAGATCTTGCCTGGATCACATACAATTTCTGGATGATGAAGGTGGATGGAAATAGGGAGGGGCCATATTGTCACATTCTCAAATTACAGTGTTAAAAATTGTATCTATACTAGTTTAACGGGATCAAACTGTTAAAATGCATACACTAGCAGGGATAATCTCTTGGTGTTCCATTTGGACCATTTATACCCCAGTACAGATAGTAATTTTCTCCATGAAAAAATTTAGATTGGTACTTTTCTTAGAAGATCGTCAGGCATGTAGTTGATGATCAAAACATTCGTATTCAGGAAATAAATGCCTATATAGGAAAAGATGTGAGTTTATGAAGGAGGAAAAGGTGGAGGAAGAGGGGAGAGAGAGAGAGAGAGAGAGAAAGGAGAGGGAGGAAGACTGAGATTCAGGAAGGATAAAAAACTATTGGGAGGTATAGCAGAAAGGATGCGTTGACAAGAATATGACCTCAGAAAAGTAACTTTCTAATGCTTGATCTTGGCATGAGTACTGGAGAGCACTTGCTGATTTTGGCAAGAGGATGAATGAGGGAATGGAGGGACAGCAGAGAAAGGACGCGGGCAGCAGACTACCTCAGGCTACCACTGCACAGGGAATACGCTTACCTTAAAAAGCATCAGGATAAGAAGTATGAGTCTTCCTTTTCTGTATCTTTTTTCATTGTACTTTCCAGTAAACATCAGTATTCAATGATAAACAGGACATGTTTTGAACTTCCACCTTTCTTTGAAAAATTATGTGACGATGTAATAAATCTTACTAAAAAAAAGACTTCTCCGATATGGGGCTTCATGTTCTTTTCTGCTTTCAGTTGTATCATTAACTGCTCTTGTCATTACCGTGTCCTTGACTTCCTCTGGTTGATCATTAGTGAAGATATTAAATATGGCCATCATTAACATAAAGTCTTCTTGCTCGGATACTGCCATTTATGGTAATTTATTACATACATTGAACAATTGTAGTTTAGTAACTCCCATGCAAATTCATAAGTACAACAAAATATTCATAAGTGCAACAAAAAATTGCTATTGCTACATAGACAGTAAAATAATAGAAAACATAGGTAAGGTGGCTTATTCTTTTATACAAATTAACATATATTTGAAATCATTTATCATTTTTCTTCTAAATATCAGCACTTTGGTCAAAGTAAATTTACGTTAGTTTTTCAATAAAAAGCTTCAAATCAATGATGTCTTCACCCCAGATTTTTGTGTTACCCTTTCTACCACATGTTGTGGTACCTTGTGTTTGTTTTTCTTTCTGTCCTTGTAATATCTTCTAAAATGTAATGTGTCAACAGCCAAAATGATTTCAAATTTAATGTTCTTTATTATTATTTATGGAATAATGATGCTAAGCATCATGTTTTAAAATATTTGCATTTCAAATATTAAATAAATGATGATGTTCAACCTCATTCTTTTTATATCCTATTGTCATTTCTACAGAAGCAGCACAGCATAGTGGTCGTGTCTGTGGACTGTAGGGTCAGACTACTGGGGTTTGTTCAGCTTTTACTATCTGGCGACCATGTGCAAATTAACTAACCTCTCTGTCTCTGCCCCGTCGTTGGCAACATGAACAATAATAATCAACTCCAGCTCCTAAGATTGTTTTTAGGAGTGAGATAAAATTATAATAGAAAACATGCTAGTTCACAGTAAATGCCTTAAATCAATAAATGTCTATAGATAACGTTTGCAGCAGTCTTTAAATGTTCTAATCCTGTAAACTTATTTGGTTCAATAGTTATTTATCTAAAATTCCAGTCTGTAAAGGTTTCATGATTAATTTCAGGGATCCAATAAATAGTTCAGCTGTTTTTAACATTTAATAAAATCCCTGTATACATAAGTCATCAGTTTGCCATGGTTGCCTGAAAACCAACTATCTCTATTAGCACCATAAAGGTGATAACTCTTGTGATGGAGGAATTGTTTTAGAGGTTGGGCCAAAGTCAGATTGCATTGTGATGAGTTCAGGAGGAAAGTGAGTAAGTAATGACAATGTGCACAAATGTAAAGAATTTTAGTAAAGAATTTTAATGTACAGAAGATTAGAAAGAGCAGCATTTGCAGAGGGAATCACTGTTAAACAACAGGTTTGGGGAGGTGTGGGATGAATATGACTGTATTTCAATGTGGAGTGTTAATAAAGAGTAGAAAGTGAGAAAATTAACAAATAGAGGAAAACAGAAGTAGTTAATGGCTTGAAAGTTAAGAAGAGGTATAAAGAAACGGCATACAAGACAAAGACAAGTGGGAAGTTTGATGATTCAAGGAGAGTAAACTTAATGTTGGATTTTTGGAGCATGCTTCCAGTAGTCAGAAAGACTTGTTACCTAATTATTTCCTTTTTCTTCAAGAATTAGGAGATAAGATTGTTTGTCCTTTATTCAACTAAATCTCATTGTAGTATATGATGCCAGCATCTTCTTTTTTAAAATTTTTACCTGTTTTTTTCTCATCATAAAATGTGGTATTTGCTTATTACAAAAAAAAAAAAAAGGAAAATAAAGAGGCACTTGGGAGCATTCTATGATGAATTAGTTTCCTGTAATATTGCTTCAGAATGTGATGTTATTAATACATGTTATAAAGCCAAATATACGTGTATTTAAAGAGTCTTTAAGAATGTAATTTTTAAATTTCTTCCTATTTCTTCATGTCCTACAACTCTTGGTATTATTCTATTGCTGGCAACTTAGGTCTTTTTCTAATTACTCTCTATTTTACTTAATCACACATTGAATATATGTGTCCATAAATCTTTGCATGTATTTTCCATTATTTTCTTAGAATAAACATTTGAGAATAAACGAAGACATAGTCTTATTTGAAGTTCTTATACTGTCTTTACAACTTACCTTCCTGGGAAGTCAATCTGACTTTATATGCAATACACAATATGGCTCATTTCCATTTTCAGCAAAATTTGTTATAATCTCATAAACAATAATTTGGTTTTTGATTTATTTACAAACACTACTGAATTTATATTCTACCTGTGCATTTTAGTGCTATTAATGAGAATTAAATTGATATGAATATATCATCCTTTGTTTACTACTTATTCTTTTATACTAGTTTCTTAATTCCTTTTATGTATAGAACTCCATACTCTGTACAGTGATTATTTGAATAAAAATTTGCATTTATGAAGCTAATTAAAATTTTATATAATTTTTTATGCCTCTAGAATAAATTTCAAGTTGTAAATTAACAAACTATGTACTATATACATTTTTACAAATGGCTAACCTTTTAAAAAATTCACATTAACTATTTCAAAATTTATCTTTTAATTATTTATATATACTAGAGTCTACTCATCTTTCAATTTTTCATAATTCTGGGAAGAATGTCATTTTTCTCTACTAACATGCTTTGTAATTTCCCCCATTTTAAACAATCCAGTTTCTAAACTTCAGGAAGTTACCTAAGTCCATCATAATTTGACCCCTCCTATATTGGAGTATGAGGTTTCAGGTTCATTTGCTGCTATTCATACCAATTGTGCAATGTAGTCATTGGACAGACTTCTTGCTCTTCCTATATATTTATCTATGAATGGTGAAATGCACTTTCTTTATATTTATCTATGTATGGTAAATGCACTTTCTTCCCACATATTTATCTATGTATGGTGAAATGCACTTTCTTCCCATATTTATCTATGTATGGTGAAATGCACTTTCTTTATATATTTATCTATGTATGGTGAAATGCACTTTCTTCCTATATATTTATCTATGTATGGTGAAATGCACTTTCTTCCTATATATTTATCTGTGTATGGTGAAATGCACTTTCTTCCTATATATTTATCTATGCATGGTGAAATGCACTTTCTTCCTATATATTTATCTACGTATGGTGAAATGCACTTTCTTCTATATATTTATCTATGTACGGTGAAATGCACTTTCTTAACTAGGCTCTTCATAAACTGCCTGTTTCCAAAAACTGACCTCTAATGTTCTTCTCAAGTGTCATTGCTGTGCAGCATTTTAATCACATTAGAATCTCTAGTCACACTGACTCTTCTCTAGCCCTTCAAGAACCCAGAAGAAATATATGTTACTCTTGTCATCCTAAAGAATGTTGTTTATACCACTGGCACACTACATTTCCCATTATATTATGGCTATTTTGTATACAATCTATTAATCTCTTGTAGATTAATAGATTCTACAAAAAATTATCTACTACTATCTAAGAATTGTGATAATTCACTGTTGTGTAAATTTGTATATAGCAGTAGTATTATGCCTAATACATAAATGTATAATCAAACAATATATGTTTAATTGAATTTAATAACATATGAACTACTTCCTTTAAAAAATGTTTGGGGAAAGAAGTTATAATGTAATGTATCTAAATGCTAAAAGGTAGCATGTGAAGGTAAAAGGTATGGGCCCTATCTGAAGAATTAACAGATTAACAAAAGCATATATCCTGCACCAATAACTATCACGGTGTGAAATATACATAATTATAGGAGGAGCTCACTTGATAAATGTTCTATCATAATAACAGTCAGTGGAAATTTTATATGAAAAGTATTTGATATGCCTTTAGTGGGCAAAACATCTTTGCCAATATGAGAGTTGTTGCTTTTGGGCATGAGTTTCAAAATTTATTGATAAAATATACTTTCATTCATTAATCTTAAATACTAAGTGATAGAAAAGGAGGAAAATTCACTTCACAAATGTCGAAGGTAGTATTTAGAACTGAATTCAAATTGCAGGCAGCCTTAGTGAGTTCCATCAATTATAACAAAAATACCACAGTCTGGGTGGCTTAAACAACAAATGTCCATTTTTCCAAACACGTGTTTGTCCAAGATCTGGTGGCTGGTGAGGCCAGTTTTTCTGGAATGCACACTGCCATCTTCTCCTTGTATCTTCATGCGGCTGAGAAAAAAAAAAGCTCTAGTCTCTTTCTTATAAAGACACTAACAGGAGCTCAACCTTCATAACCTCATCTAAACCTGGCCCCAACTGCTAATTCCATCCCATTGAGGATTGAGGTTTCTAAATATGAATTTTGGGAGGATGCAAACTCTGTAGTCCATAACAGAGGGCATTTATCCATGTTGACACCACGTTCCATGCAGGCAGGTTGAATGTGTATAGCTGACTTGACCTGTGTTTTGCAGGCTGGGCAGGATGGCTCATGCCTGTAATCCCAGCACCTTGGGAGGCGAGGCAGGCAGATCACTTCAGGTCAGGAGTTTGAGACCAGCCTGGGCCACATGGCGAAACTCTGTCTCTACTAAATATACAAAAATTAGCTGGATGTGGTGGCACACACCTCTAGTCCCAGCTACTGGGGAGGCTGAGGTGAGAGAATTGCTTGAGTCCTGGAGCAGAGGTTGCGATGAGCAATTTGTTTCAGTTGTAGCTTGTTATTCTTAGATGTATCTCATATTAAAGAATTTCACAATAGGAATATCTTTAAGATAAAACTAGCTTTAAAAATTTAACAGTGTGGAGATTTCTCATACCTAACAAAGAGTAATTGTAGAGAAGTGAGAAAAGGACAGCAAGACAAAAAGTAAGTTTGGCATTCCTCGATATTCCTGGAATGATCTTAAAATATCAATATAGGGCCAGGCGCGGTGGCTCACACCTGTAATCCCAGCACTTTGGGAGGTAGAGGCGGGAGGATTACAAGGTCAGGAGATCGAGACCATCCTGACTAACACGGTGAAACCCCGTCTCTACTAAAAATACGAAAAAACTAGCCGGGCGTAGTGGCGGCGCCTGTAGTCCCAGCTACTCCGGAGGCTGAGGCAGGAGAAGGGCGGGAACCCGGGAGGCGGAGCTTGCAGTGAGCAGAGATCACGCCACCGCACTCCAGCCTGGGGGACAGAGCGAGACTCCGTCTCAAAACAAAACAAAACAAAGCAAAAGCAAAAGCAAAAACAAAACAAGCAAAAAACATCAATATAATATGAGCATATCCACTCCCATTCTAGATTCATAGGTAAACAGGGTACCTTCAGTTTCCATTTCTTCCATAACGAATTTCCACCAACATGGAGTTTGAAAATCTCAACGGTTTCTTATTCTGAGTCAAAGTTTTCTGACTCAGAAATCTGGGTACAGCATAGAACAACAGGGTCGTCTGTGGTGATTCTCACATTGCTGAAACCAAGGTTTTGCCAGGGCTGTGCTCCTGGAGGCTTTGGGGACGAACATGCTGATTCAGGATGCTGACCAAATTTGTGTCTCTGTGGTCGTAGACTTGAGGTCCTCATAGACTTGAGGTCTCCACTTTTATGCTGGTTGTCAGGGGGTCAGTCTTTCCTCCTAGAAACTGCTCACATTTCTTCTTATGCTTTCCATTAGCTCCCTCTATAAACAGTAGGTGACATAAATACATGCTTCAAACCTCTTGGCTTCTTCCCCTTCTGCTGCATCTAACTCCAGCTGGAAAAAGAGTTTTTGTTTTGTTTTGTTTTGTTTGCTTGTAAGAGCTCATGTGATTGGGCCCACTGAGATAATGTAAGGTAAGCTTTAATTGAAGACCCCTAACATTAAATCTAACTGCAAAGTTCCTCTTTTCCCCAGGTTCTATGATGTACTCACAAGTTCTGACTAACAAAATGTGACGCTTTGGAGAGGCCAGTATTCTGACTAGCACATAAATACCTGACGAGCAACTCTTGATTATGGAGACTACAGTGAAAGTACTATTTTCAAGTGGATGAAGGTGTATGAATAGATTTTTAACCATCATGGTAGTTTTTCATAATTTGTAGAATAAGGATGTGCATGGGAAGAGGAGAAAATGATTTGGGGGTTGATGAACAGAAATTCAGAATCACGTGGGTAGACGAAACGTGGATAGACTATGTGGGTGGAGCTAGATAACTTTCTGCACGCCATTGAATTAAATGTTTCACAATATTTCTCTGAATGTGAAAAACGTTACCAATATCACAAAGTAATTAACAAGTTTTAAGGGCTCAGGAAAAAGAAAAAGATCAAAGGAACTTGATATGCTGAAGATAGAGCAAGGCTAGCATTAGGAAAAGAGAGAAGTTGTTTTGTAGTTCTGGGGTTGTCTTATTCAAGCTTGTGTTCCAGCTTAACAAAGCACTTGATTCAGCAGGTTAAACCATTTTTTGGTGCTGCTAATCTGATTTGCTTCTGTGATTTCACTGTTTTTACAAGTTGCAGCATGCTTCACTTTGCATTTTCATTTTATAAGATGACTGCTCTGTGACTTTCATTCTCTTTGCCTTCATTACTTGGTATACTTGCTTGCATAGGAACGATTCCTCCCTTATGTGTAGGCATTTACTATTGAATTATTTGACTCATGTTAGAGTGCTCTTCTTATTTATGATAAGTCCCTCAACATAATGTCCTATCTAGAAGCTGTGAATATGTCACCTAAGGGTGATGGAGATCTCCAAATAGTCACTTTCCAGAGCTGTAACTGGCACTTGTTTTCAATTGGTATGATTATGTCTAAGCCATGCGATTTGAAAGAATGGTACTGACATACACAGACACTTTCCATTGCTTTTATCCTTTTTTTTTCTACCATAGATCTACACATCATTTTTTATGTCTTGAGTGAATATGACAGCTGTGTGATTTCTTTTTCTCTGTGAAGCCAATTAATCTGTCTACACTTCTGGGTTTTTATTTATTTATTTTTTTTACATATGCCTTTTCTTTCTTTTCTTTTCCTTTTTCTTTTCCTAAACAAGTTGTTTACATTCTCAGAATGTTTGTCTTAGATCTTCATTCTTGTCTGCTTTTCAAATTAGTTAGGCTTTTATCCCAGCTTCCTGTTTAGGGTTGACTAATAATCACCTCAACTCTCTAGACTCAGTATGTGATTTAGTCTGTTCTCTTCACACTTGCATTGAAATTATTTGAGGTGCATTCAACAGCACACTTAAAAGAAGCAGACAAAATAATCCCGACAAAGTCTCAACATTGATTTTGTACTCTGTAAAGGTTTACAAGAGCTTAATGTGAATGTTTGGAAACCTAAGGACATCAGACGACTAATTGTTTCAAGTGATACTTTTAAGGAACAGATAAAAACAGACATAAAGAAGGGGATCAGAAGTCATTTGTAAGGATATATGAAATTGACTGATGTTACCATACTGATGTAGATTTCATAGCAACTTGGCTGCAAGACCTCATACTTCATCTCCATTATGAAATTCAGTTACAAAAACTGTTAAGTGAGACGATTTACATTAGCTCACGGGTAGTGGGCTCAGTAAAGGTAAATGTTGGTGCACCTACCTTTGCCTTAGTAATTGGAAAAATGAATTAAATAAAACAACATGTATTCATTTAGTAAAAATGTATTAAGTGTATTTGCTACAAAATACATTTAGGTCAGTTTTCAAGGTTGCAGGTAGTGTGATTGAAGTTTAACCATGAGAAAAATATATAGTTTACATAGATCAGAATATCAAGGTACTTTTTAAAGATATCATTTTAAGAATAAAGAGTTATGGTATATACAAGGAAAACCATGCTTTACTTCCTATAAAATTATTGTGAACTATACTATCAAAAAAGTTGTGTAACATGCAGCACCTAAAATAAAACAAAATCATAGTAAAATAGATTACTCAATGAATTTCAGTTGTATCTTATTATTCTTAGATATATGTCATATTTAATATAGAATTTCATAAAGTAATATCTTTAAGATAATATTAATTTTAAAAAATTGATAGATAATTTGACCCAGCAATCCCACTTCTGAATACCTACTCAAAGGAAAATAAATCATTATGTAAAAAAGACACATATGACCTATCCTCATATACTTGTAGTGTCACTATACACAACAGTGAAGTCGTGGATTCAATGTAAGTGTCCATCAGTGGATAACTGGATAAATCAAATGTGAAATATATGCATCATGGAATACTCCACAGTCACACAAAAGAAGGAGATCATGTCCTTTGCTGCAACCTGGATGGAGCTGAAGGTCAATATTCTAAGTGAAATAACTCAGAAACAGAAAATCAAATACCGCACGTTCTCACCTATAAGTGGGAGTTAAACAATAGGTACAAATGGACATACAGATGAAGGTAATGAGAGTTGAAAATTTACCCATTGGGAAAAATGCTGACTATTCAGATGATGGGTACAACAGAACCCAAACCTCACCATTATGCAACATATCCATGTAACAGCCCCGCACATGTGCCCTGAATCTATATATTAATCTGAATCTATATATTAATAATATTTTAAAGAAATAAAGTAAATATAATTAAAAATAAAAGAGAATATGCATTTCAGAGGATCATTTACTTCTCCTTCATCACACAACAAATTTCTATATAAATTACTGGGCAAACTGAAAACTAAATGAGCCTCAGAAAACTGTGAAAGTTAAAGAGAATAAGAAAGGCTGGCTAGAGACCTTCAGACCTGGTGGGGGCAGGTGGTAATCATGCTGTCTCGTATCTCCCAAAGCTGGAGGAGTCAGCAACCAACCCACAAATGCCAATAGGCACAAACAGAAATGGGGAGGAGGGAGGGAAAGGAAGGGAAGGGAAGGGAAGGAGAGGGGAGGGGAAAGGGGAGAGGAGGGCAAAGGGACAGGAAGGGGAGGGGAGCAGAGGGGAAAGGGAGGGTGGGGAAAAGGGAGGGAAGGAAAAAGGGGGGGAAGGGAAGAGAAGGGAAGAGGTGGGGAGGGGAGGGGAAGGGGAAGGGGAGGGGAGGGAAGGGAAGGGGAGGAAGGGAGAGACAGAGAGAAAGAGAGAGAAAGAAAAAGACAGGAGAGGAGAGGAGGAAAAGCAAGGAAGGAAGAAAGAAAGAACTGATGAGACTAGTAAGACTAAGAAAGGATCTAACATTCTTTTCACTGGAGTCTAAGAAGAGGGAAAAACTGAAGAAATACTCTAATAAATAATGGCTGAAAACCTCACACATTTTAAAGACATAAAATATCAACTCAAGAAATTGCGTAACCCTCAAACAGAGTAAAATTAAAGAAATACACAACAAAACACATTGTAATTAAACTTCTGAAAAAAAGGTACAAAAATAAATACTGTTGAAAGCAAGCAGAGAAAAATCATACATATAAAGAAAAGAAAAAAAGAAATGGCAGAAAATTTGTTATTAGAAACTATGGAGGCCAGGAGGAAGGGCACAGTGTTTTCCAAGTGCTGAAACAGGGATTTGAATCTTGACTCCTATACCTAGCAAACATATTCTTCAGTAAAGAAAAGAGAAATAAAGACTCTCTCAGATGAAGGGAAATTAAGGCAGTTTTTCACCCAGAAATGCACTTTAATAATGGCTAAAGAAAATTGTCTAAACAGGAAAGAAAGATCAGAGGAATCTTGGAATATCAGGAAGAAAAAATAACATATTAAGCAGAAATATAAGTAAATGTTATAGTTTTTTTTTTTTTTAGTTTTCTAAGTTATACTCGATGATTGAAGCAAAATTATAACACTGTCTGACACAGTTCTAAATACATGTAGCTAAAATATTTAATAAAATTGTATTGTTAGCAGGGGATGGTAAAGAGATGTGAAGGAAATTAAGGTTTCGCTACTTTGCTCCAACAGATTAAATTATAGACTAATAGACTGCAATTATACAAAAGCATGAGCCATAAGTGTAGGAATTGAAAATATTGAATTCTATATAAGAAATTTAAGTTTTTTGCTCTTAACTTACTGTGGATGGGAAATAAATCTTTTCATCTTGTGTCCTGGGTGCAGTCTGACTCACTTTAACATAGTCAGTCCAGGGTCTGCAAAAGCCCCAGTTAATACAAATATAATGTATATAGGGAATAAAATATTTGCAAGTCACATATCCAACAGAGAACTAGTATCTAGAATATATAAATAGCTTTCTAAAGTCAATAGTAAACATTTTAAAACTTCTGATTAAAAATGGAAAAACGACATGAACAGACATTTCACCCATTTGTTTAAACCCATGCCAAATAACCACATAAAGTGATGTTCTACATCATTAAGTCATTACCCATCAGGATAATGCAAATTAAAAGTAAATTTGGATGGCTCTGCATACTTACTAGAATGGCTAAAATACAAAATTGTGGCAACAGCAAAGTCTGGCAATGATAAGAAAAACTAGATCACTCATATACTATTGGTGGTAATATTAAATTGTATAGTCACTCTGGAAAGCAATTTGTCCGTTTCTTAAATAACTAAGCATATCACCATTATACAACCCATTAATTAGATCTCTGAGCATTTATCCCAGAGAAATGAAGGTTTATGTTCCTCAAACCCCGAGAAGGAATGTTTATAGCAGTTTTTGTCATAGTAACTAACCATTTGAAAAGCTGAGATGTCCGCCATTAGGTGAATGGTTAAACAAACTCTGGTATATCCATTTAATGAAATACTTCTCAGCAGTGAAAACCAGTGGGCTATTTTTACACACAACAAGTTGGATACATTCTACAGAATTGTGCTGACTTAAAAAGATAATTCAAAAATGTTATATACACTGTGATTCCACTTATTTAACATTCTTGATATAATAAAATTATAGAAATGTAGAAGAGATAAGTGGCTACAAGTGATTAGTAATAGTGTGAGGTGGAAGGGAAGACAAGTGGCCATAGAAGGGAAGTTTGAGGGCTCCTTGTGATGATGAAAGTCTGCTGTATCCTGACTGTATTGATGTCTATATCCTAGTTGTGATATTGTACCCTAGTTTGACAAGATGCTGCTGCTGAGTGAAATAGGATAAAGGGCATAAGGCATCTCCCTATATTATTCCTTACAACTACCTGAGCATCTGCAAATATCACCAAATAAAATTCAAATTAAAAGCTTTTATTAATTTTAAAAAATGATAACAATTCATGTTTATGTCAATTTTACTTTCTAGAGTGACATTTTTATTCATTATATCCACAGACCTTAGATTTAGAGAACACTTAAAACTTTGAAGCAGAGACTGTATAGGAGAAAAAATAAAGTAAACCAATTTGAGAGCTATTTGATAAAATGAGGAGTGAATGTAAGATCACAACAGAAAAAAAATAGCAGTGATAACTCAAACTTATTTACTATTGTTTTACTCTTTATGTAATAACCTATTTCATCTTTGTTATAACTCTAGAAAAACTTAAGCATGGAAAGGGTGAGTTGTCCAAAGCTGCAAATGTGTTTTTGTCTCTAAGCTAAATAATTGAAAACAACAGTCAATTTAAAGTGAATCATTGTCGGGGGCCGGGCGCGGTGGCTCAAGCCTGTAATCCCAGCACTTTGGGAGGCCGAGGCGGGTGGATCACAAGGTCAGGAGATCGAGACTATCCTGGCTAACATGGTGAAACCCCGTCTCTACTAAAAATACAAAAAACTAGCCGGGCGCGGTAGCGGGCGCCTGTAGTCCCAGCTACTTGGGAGGCTGAGGCGGGAGAATGGTGTGAACCCGGGGGGCGGAGCTTGCAGTGAGCCGAGATCGCGCCACTGTACTCCAGCCTGGGAGACACAGTGAGACTCCGTCTCAAAAAAAAAAAAATAAAATAAAAAAAATAAAAAAAAAAAATAAAGTGAATCATTGTCGCTTTGACTAATCTATCCTTACCAAAATTTCATAAACTTCTTTGCCTAGGAAATATTTTGATTCATGAAATGAGCAGATTTTATTATGAAAAATTCACTTATGGTACACAATTTGCAATGAAATAACAATTTCAAAAACACATTTTCATTGGATACTCTAGAACATTACACTGTAGAACCTTCTATAATGAACAAAAGGATTAATCCCTCTGCACTCTCTAGTATATGACCACTGGCTACGCGTGGCTATTGAGCACTTGAAATGTGGTATGACTGAGGAATTGAATGCGTAACTTGACTTGGTTTTAATTAACTTAAATGTAAATATCTACATGTGGCTACTGAACAAAGTGGCTCCAGCATGTGGCGTCCATGACAACAGAGCTCTTGTCCATTCTATTTATTGCTTCAACTCTCACTCCGACTCACCAGACGAGAATAGAGCCTGGAAGTGGACAAGGTCTCAATTCTCATTACATGGATCCAGAAAATTAGTCGTTATGTGTCAAACCCCAAAATATGGAAAAAGAAATCCAAGTAACCAGATTTAGAAATTAAAAGCAATCTCAAAAATATGTAATTAGCATAGATGCATTTTATTAAGAATTTCATATTTCAAGCATGATTGTTATTATATAAAGTATTATATTATATAAAAGTATTAGAGAATTTATATCCTTTCTCTCCTCTACTCAAAGCTCTTCCAGGATACCCTTCTGGTTGGCAAAGTACAACCCCCAAGCCAAAAGTGGCCTATGGCCTGTGTTTGTATATCTCATGAACTAAGAATGTTTTTTACAGACTAAAAGAAGAAAAAGGAGGAGAAGAAGGAAGAGGAGGAGAACTTACAACTTGAATTTACAAATGGAAAGACCATATGTAGCTTCAAATCCTAAAATGTTTACTGGTCAGTTCTTTACAGAGCTGCTGACCTGCAGCGATAAAACCTTAGAGGTTTGCAGCCCTGTGGCAAGAAAAAAAATTGTTTAGTCGTCATGGGAGAGCTTTCATGATTCAAGTTCGTGTTTAAGGACTAAGACTCTGGCATCTGGGAATTTGGACTCAATCTACTATTCCAGTATAAGGGATGATGTGAAGAATTTAAGTCTGTTTCCCTTGCTGCAAATGGAGGCAATGTGGTTCTATTTTACAGAATCACTGTTAGAATTAAAGGGCATATTAAATATAAAATATTTAGCAAAGTATCTGTGCCAACCCCTCATCTTCTACCACCTGCCCTTCTCACCACACACCACCCAGCACTGTACATCTATACATGTCTCTCTTTCTGTGCAGAAAGCACTCTTATGCTTCATGTTGCTGGAAAGGCCTGTGCAGCTCTCCAATTTTGGCTTAAATTACTTTTCCACAGTGTTTATCTTACCTGGCACAGTAATCCTTTCCTTGCGACCGTACCGTAATGTGCCAGTTGGTCACAGAGATGGTTCCATTTTACTGCGGTTGCTTCAGCAAATCTAACCACTTTGCTCTTAACTTCCTGTGGATGGGAAATAACTCTTTACATCTCAGACCTCGTGCTAATCTGACCCACTGTAAACCTAGCGAGCTGCCAATATGTATTCATATTTTTAATGTATTGGGGGAAAGCAATGGCCAATTTTAAATCTCCATTTTTGAAAATTATCCTCTCTTTTTACCAATTGTCACCTTTATTCCACCTTCAATGCTAGCTAAAAGCCACAGACTTAGGATATGATAAGGAGCCCTGGAATTCATTCATTCTCTGTTTTTAGAACATTTTCTTCTCGTTTAGCCACTAAGTTGGTCTTTGTCCCTATGAGAACTTTTTCTTTCTGAAAATAGAATAAAAATTTCCTAAGCTTGGAAATGTTCATCTTCAGAGCTTCACTGCCTAAGACCTATGAAGCTGTCCAATTGCGTTATGCACTGATTTTTTACTTCACTACTTAGGTAATAAAACACAACGGTGTGAACATTAGAGTCTAATAAGGAAACACCTTAGCAGTTGTTAAGAATATGAGTGTTAGCTGCCCTAACAACTCTGATTCATCATTATCAGACCATAAAAAATTCCCAGAGTGAATTATTAAGGTTGTGAAAAATAACTATAAATGACAAAGAGCATGAAAGTAATATATTTAAATGAAAATTTTTATAAATGAGGAATATTATCATGCATGGATTACAGTTTAAAGCCCATTAAAGGTTTTGAGGAGAATATTTTATTTAGAAAGTTGGAATGACAGTCACTGGGTTCAAAAGAACAATAAAAAATATGCAGAGGCCAGAACAGCACGGTATCTTGGGGACTTATCGAGATTTATAGAAAACCAAGATTGTACTATCTGTTAGTGTTCAGAAAACCTTGGGTGATAACTCTCAAGGTTCACTGGGAAAATCCTAGAGGGATTTTGGTGAGTATTCTTTCCCTATTGTGCCTCTTTTCTTCTTCAAGGGCTGTCCATGTCTTTCCAGCAAGGTCCCAGATTCCAGAACCCCGAAGTAGGGGTCCTTCAAGGGAGATAATGAATTCTCCAGAATCTGCTGAAAAAAGAGCACAAAAGGCACCGATTAAAGAGACATGCTGCTCTGTTTATTGACAGTTAGTATGCAAAGTATTTTGTTAACATTTTAATGCGATGCTGAGTAAGCAAGGTCATTTTCTCCTAATGTCCCACCAAGGAAACCATAGAAACTGAGTTACATTAAGGTCTTTTTTTTTTTTTTTGGTCAATTTGCATAACAATGAATCAGCATATATTCTAAAAGTCAAACTGATTGCAAAATGGCAGTTTCACTTACCAACCACATAGCTGATCTATGTTTTCCTGCAGTCTTCCTTTGGAATTAGTGGATAACAGTTACTAATATAGCCAACCATTATTTGACTCACAACAATGACAATTGTATATGGTTCAACCTACATTTTTATTGTAGGTAGCAATAGATATTATAATAATGTCAGATAATCAAATTATAAATTCAACACTGCATAAGTATATTAATCTTTCTCTTAGGTCCCATTTCTAAATGTGCTGATATTACTATAGGAGCTGATTTTTCCCTCATGAACAGTGAAGAAAAATTATAACTCAAAGCACAAAATATGAAAGAACTTATCTAAAACCCCTGATTTATAAAGGATGTAGATATTCTTCGCTAGTTAACAGTAAACCATCTTTCCATACTATTTATAATCTGACTCTTATTGGTCACTTATTTTATGTATGAAATCCCAGTTTTTAATCCAGAGAAAGTCAACAGATCATAGCTTCTATTGTATTCTCCAATCCTGGTAAAAATAAGAGGTACTATTATTATGAAGTATAAGGTGTCACATCAATACAGACTTAGGAATATTAGAGGAAACAATGTTTCTTCTTTTCTGAGGTAACCACTCTTGTTAATTTTGTATTAATACATTTTTTGTACATATCTATGGGGTATAAGTGATATTTTGTTACATTCATAGAAGGCATAATGACCAAGTCAGTGTATTTAAGGTACCCATCACCTACAGCAGTGATTATTTCTATGTGTTGGGAATATTTCAAGTCCTCTCTTCCAGCTATTTTGAAATGTACATAGTTAGCCATTGTCACCCTACTCTTCTATCAAACATTAGAACTTATTCTTTCTATCTATGTACCCATTAATCAACCTATCTTCATCTCACCCCCACACATCCTTTCTAGCCTTGGATAACTATTCATTCTGCTGTCATCATGACATCAACTGTTTAAAACTCCCACATACGAGTGAGAATATGCAATATTTGTCTTTCTGTGCCTGGCTTCTTTCTCTTAACATAATGACCTCTAGTTTCATCCATGTTGTTGCAAATGAGAGGATTTCATTTTTTATGGCTAAATAATATTCTATAGTCTATAGCACATATATAACACATTTTCTTTATCCATTCCTCCACTGATGGGCACCAAGAAAGTATATATGGAAACAGGACATTGTGCTTTCCATGATCCTTTTCTAAACACATAGTGTTTCTAAACATAATCACCAGTTTCTTTCATATTTGATACATAGATTTCCAAGCAGTTAAATAAGTGGCTCTATTCTGTAAAAATGTGTTTGTAAATTTTTCAAAGACCTTCTGCATCATAACTCAGAAAGATAAGCAGCAGGGTTCAACTCTCTCTCCATGAAAAGATGATCTTGGAGTTCCTTCTCCCAGCACTGCTTCCTTGGAAAGGTTGTCTAAGGTGAAGATGTAGTGTTGAAAGTATCACCAGGCAATATTGATTACTGCAACAGCCAGTGCACTGAAGATGTGTTAAGTAGACAGGTAAAGCCCAAAACTATCTTAGCTGGATACTAGTAAGAGATTGTCACAACTCAACAGGTCCTTTGTGGTAGCCTCAAAGACCCAAATCGCACCTAAGCCCCAGATCCAAGAAAGAACAATGGTTTTGGTGAATAAGTGCTGATGGCATCCACCTGGGTATGTCCTCACCTCCCTTCCTCTTCCTGAGGCTATTTTTGAGTGTCCCTCCCACCTTCTCCTCTATTCTTTGCAGTCCTTTGCGTCAGCTCAATGAGGAGAGAGGGATCAATTCTCCAGAACAACCCAAACCATAGCCCAACAAGGAGAGTGATATTGACTTGTAGAGAGACACTCTGTCCTCTGTACTGAACGTTACCAGCACCAATACCTTTAAGGCCCAGATATCTCTAGGTATTGCTCAACCATCTGCCCCCATTTTTCTCCTCTGATGCCCAAGCTGGAGGTTTAGACCCCAGCCTGCAGGCTCAGCCCATGACTTAGCTCCAGCTCTAACTATTTAGTTTTCTGTAGCACATCTACATTTATTTCTTCAGCCCTCAACTTGATCTTTGGAGACTCTGGCCACACTGTAGCCCTAAACAATTCAAAAGTGCATCTACCTAAAGATTCTATTTCTACTGGCACATCTTGCCCTCAATGCCCAAATTCATTTAGGCTCGAAAGCAGGGGAGATCCAGAGTAAGGGTGAGACCTCAGTGCTCCCTTCAAACTAATACTCAGTATTTCCACCAAAAGATGGAACAGCTGACTGATGAGGGACTGGAGCAGAATTGCAACACAGTCATCATGAGTGATGTGTTCCATGCCACCTGCGCCTGGCACATGCCTCACCTACCGTTCCTGTGCTAGGGATGCTCTTCCATATGTCACATTCTTCAGTGGTTCATACATAACCTGGAAGATGAACTCCATTCTGACACTCTAGAACAATCAGATAGGGATTCAGGGCCCTTCTAAGAGTGAATGCTGAGTCACTGACCTGTCCTTTGTGTCTGGCTCCTGAAAACATGTCTGTCATTGTGAACAAGACTAATCAGCTTCACTTCTTCATCAGCACCCATTGGCAGTGTACTTCAGGGTATCAGATTGTGCAAAATGCATCACGTTCTAAAGCCTGATCATAATGAGACTATGATACTGGAGATACTATGCAATTATTATACATAAAAATGTGAGGATTCTTGATTGAGGATTCTTTCCAGGAGGTATGGATATCTACTTCATTGAATGTGGGTCACTACTGGAACATAGACCTGGATGTGGTTTGTAACTCCAACACGTCTTTGGGCTGATTGTACTGGAATATTTTTTTCTCCCAAAGTGTGATCCGCAATCCAGTAACACTGGCATCTCTTGGGATGCTGTTCAAAACACAGAATTCAGCCTCTGTTTCATCACCACTGAGTCAGTATTAGCATTGTAATGAGCTTCTTGGGTGATTATTATTTACATTAAAGTTTGAAAAGACCTGCTGTATCCCATACATCAGGCTAACCTTCCAGGAACCATGAGCCACAGCCCACGCTGTCATAGAAACTCAGTCTACACTGCTTCTTTTCCACAGAAGAGCTACAGCAATTACACAAGCTCAATATTTGTGTGTCTGAAAAAGTTGTAAATCAACAAAAATGACTGAGGCAAGTCTCAATCATTTTTAGAACTTTATTTTGACAGAGTGACGAACACACCTTGGAAAAAAGGACACATGAACACAGGGAACATTTCTGGTCCATGCTTTTCCCAAAGAGGACCTGGGGGCCTCAATATTTAAAGGGAAAATAATGAACAGTAAGGGAAAGAGGAAAAGGAAAAAAGGAAGAGCAGATAAAAGAGGCAAGCAGTTGCATTCTTTTGAGTCTTTAGCTTAGCTTCACTGAATCCGCATTTTTCACATGAAATGAGCTGACAGGCATAATCAATTATGCATTCGAGTGGCGCTCAGTGAATCTGCATTTTTACATAAGATAAAATAATCATAGATTATAAGAAGCAGTCAGATATGCATGTGTCTCAGCTGGACAGACGATGACTTTTAGTTACGTCCTTTGTCCCGTACCTGTGAAGGTAAGCTGTTAATGTACATTGTCGTGGTAAAATTCAACAGAGGCACTTTAGTGTAAAGATCTGGGAGCCCACAAAGAATTTCCTTGGAAGCAAAACGTAAGGGAGGTATTTATGAAAAAAATTTACGGGAAAAATGAGAGGCAGGTTTCTGTTCCCTATTTTCCAGCTTGACTTTTCCTTTTTGCTTAGTGAGTTTTGGGGTTCCTTTCACAGAGTGGATGGTAAATGGATTTAGTTCTATTATGTGAACAGCAACAATACTTCTGGGAGGCCCCCGAGAATTTTCCCTATTTTCTTGAGAAAGACATTCAATCTGAGATGGGAAAATGGGTTGGCCTCTTCATTCTAACACACCCCACCTTTCCTTATGCTAAAGATAGAGCTGAAATAATTATTAAAACATTGCCAGAAGCCCTTATGTTCCAGGAGTGAAGATGGGGAAATGATAAAGAGATAATACAATAAACTTAATAGAAAGGAGATTGTCCTTAATTACAATTTGTGGAATTATCTCAAGTGGTTGGCTGGTATATTTTTTCCACCTTCTAACTGGCATAGCTCTTTACATTTTTTTTTTTTTTTCCGCTCTGTCGCCCAGGCTTGAATGCAGTGGCGCGATCTCGGCTCACTGCAAGCTCCGCCTCCCGGGTTCCTGCCATTCTCCTGCCTCAGCCTCCCGAGTAGCTGGGACTACAGGCGCCACCACCACGCCCGGCTAATTTTTTTGTATTTTTTAGTAGAGACGGGATTTCACCATGTTAGCCAGGATGGTCTCGATCTCCTGACCTCGTGATCCGCCCGTCTCGGCCTCCCAAAGTGCTGGGATTACAGGCTTGAGCCACCGCACCCAGCCCCGCTCTTTACATTTTTTAATACAGTTTTAAAAATTTTCTAAACTAATTTTATTTCAATTAGTATGTTTGTACGTACATGTATGTGTTTGTGTGTATGTAAAATTTGTGTTGTTTGCATTATATATGTGACATTTTTATTACCTATTTAAATCTCTCTGGTCTTACTAAAAAAGTAAAAAGCTTAGGCCAGATTAGTTCTTAATCCTGGCTGCATATTACAAATATATTTTATTTTTTTTTAACTATAGTAATGTCTGTGCCACAAACAAAGCCAGTCAAATTTGAATGTCTATGGGCGGGAAACTGGATAAGAGTCTCATTATTTGTTTTTAACTTTTATTTTAGGCTTAGGGGTGCATGCGAAGCTTTGTTGCATAAGTAAACATGTATCACGGAGGTTTGTCACACATATTATTTTATCACCCAGGTATTCAGCCCAGAACCCAATAGTTATCTTTTCTGCTCCTCTCACTCCTACCACCCTCGCCACCAAGTAGACCTCAGTGTCTCGTATGCTTCTTTGTCTTCGTTAAGTTCTTATCATTTAGCTCCCACGTATAAGTGAGACTTTCCTGGATGATTCCAATGCACAGCCAGATTGAGAACTGCTGAGTCTGATCTATGCAAGTTTTCAAGCTTTGTTTGTTTCTTCAGTTTTTTTTTTTTTTTTGATATTTGCTATGATAATACCTTAATTAGAAAGAGGCATTTCTTTGGTTAAAACCAGGCAGAATTCTATCTTGTTTTCTTTACCATACCCACACTTTACCCCCTACAGGACTTAACCCGCAGGGTTCTACAGAGCTTGTTCAGAAATTCTGCTAGACTACCATGGATATTTTCTAAATTTAAAACTTCCATGATTTCAATCTACGTTAAAACGAAATAAATGATTAGAGAACATGTGAAAGACATATAATATTCTAATCTTAAATTTAAAATGAATTAAGGCAAACTATATCTCTTATACTTATTTCAATTTGTTTGACACAAATATTTTTCCGAATAATTTAAAGATCACAAGGAGTGGCCATCGGTTTTTTTATGTGCGTATGCAAGTTAGGTAGATTTCACTTGTCATTTAAGGGCACTGTAAGAAATATGTTAATACTCTAATGATGATAAATGCTTGGCAATGCCACTAATCTTTTGTTTTCTAATTCAAGTAAAACATCAGGCATAGGTACAACTTTGAGGAAGTCAGGCTGTTTATCACACACATTCCAAAATACCAAGGCACACATTTTTCAACAAGGCGTAGTTCTCTGACTGCATCATTGTTAAATGACCATATTTTCCACTTATCCTCCTTACAGGAGAATATTTTTAAAATCTTTAAAAGTAAATCTGCTAATCTGATTCATTTTCAGAGTTTTCAAACTCAGAGTTGATTAAAGACATGAAAGGTTCTCCAACTAATAAGCTGTGTGATTTATGCACCTAAAAGATGAAAATAAAACCCAAATCCAACAGAAGTGTGATGACTAATTTGCCAGGAAATATTAAACATGATTCATCTTTCAAACATAGGGAAAATAATTATGAAATCAAACTTTTGAAAAAGACATAGGAGCTGATTCAAATGTTATTACTTTTACTTAGTTAATTAATTCAGGTCTCTATCTTCAAAAGAAAAAAAAACATTTTAAGAGTAACACAAGTCGAAATTTTTTGATTGTTACATAAGTTACGATTCCTCAAAGATTTCAAATGCTTGTTTCTAAAAGTTTGCTTTTTGAGGTGGAGTGAGTTTATCAAAGTTTATCTCTAATTCAAATGTATTCCTTCTTTGAAAATTATAACCTCCTACTTAATAAATTGCCTGAATTAATTTAATCTTTTACATTCTAATAAACAGATATACTATATTTAAATCGTTTATTGTTCAATTTAGTATAAGACTACAAGAAACAAATAGATTGCTCTATGTTGCCAACAGGTCATATTTGTTCAGAAAAAGAAATACGTTAAGGTGAGATGATCACTTGAGGTTAGGAGTTCAAGACTAGCCTAGGCAACATAACAAGACCTTATATCTATGTTTGTTTGTTTGTTTGTTTTTAAATTAGGCAGGTGTGGCAGCCTGTTCCTGTAGTCCCAGCTACTCTGGAGGGTGAGACTGGAGGATGACTTGAGCCCAGGAGTTCAAGGCTGCAGTGAGTTCTCATCAGACCACTGCTTCCCAGTCTGGGCAACACGGTAAGACCACATCCCTAAAAAAAATGTGAAAAAAAAAAGAAAGAATAAAAGAAAGATGGATATTATAGCTCTGTTGAATGCATAGTTTATAAATATTTTATTCAATTCTGTTGGCTGTTTAGTTTGCTGACAGTTTATTTTGCTGTGCAGATGATCTTTAGTTTAATTCGATCGCACTTGTCAATTTTTGTTTTTGTTGCAATTGCTTTTTGTGTTTTCGTCATGAAGTCTTTGCCCAAGCTGATGTTCGTAATAGTATGTCCTAGATTTTCTTCTAGGGATTTTAGTTTAAGGTTTTATGTTTAAGTCTTTAACACATCTTGAGTTGATTTTTGTATATCGTGAGAGGTAGGGGTCCAGTTTCAATCTGCTGCATATGGCTAGCCAGTTATCCCAGCATCATTGATTGAATAGGGAGCCTTTTCCTTATTGCTTGTTTTTCTCAGCTTTGTTAAAGATCAGATGGTCGTAGATGTGTAGCTTTATTTCTGAGTTCTCGGACGTGTTCCATTGGTCTATGTATCTGGTTTATATCAGTACCATGATGTTTTGGTTACTGTAGCATTGTAGTATAGTGTGAATCAGATAATATGATGCCTCCAGCTTTGTTCACTTTGTTTAGGATTGTTTTGGCCACTCAGGCTCTTTTGTGGTTCTAAATGAATTTTAGAATTTTTGTTTTTCTAATTCTGTGAAGAATGTTATTGGTAGTTTGATAAGAATAGCCTTAAATCTGTAAATTGCTTTGGGCAGTATGGCCATTTTAGGTCTAATATCAAGAAATCCAAACAAATCAACAAGGAAAAAGCAAACAGATCCATTAAAAAAAATGTGCAAAAGATTTAAATAGACACTTCTCAAAAGGAGACATGCAAACACCTAACAAGCATGTGAGAAAACATTCAATACCACTAATCATTAGGGAAATACAAATCAAGACCACAATGAGATACCATCTCACACCAGCCAGAATGACTAGTATGAAAAAGTAAAAAATATAACAGATGCTGGCGAGGTTGCAGAGAAAAGGGAATGCTTATACACTGCTGGTGGGAATGTAAATTAGTTCAACAACTGTGGAAAGCAATCTGGAGATTTCTCAAAAGATTTAAAATAGAGCTACCATTAGACCCAGCAATCCCATTACTAAGTATGTCCTCAAAAGAATATAAATTGTTTACCACAAAGGCTCTTGCATTCATATGTTCATTGCAGCACTATTCATAATAGCAAAGACATGAAATCAACCTAGAGGCCCATCAGTGGTGGACTGGATAATGAAAATGTGGTACATCCACACCGTGAAAGACTACACAGATATAAGTGAGATCATGACCTTTGCAGCAACGTGGAAGGAGCTGGACCATAATTCTAGGCAAATTAATTCAGGAACGTAAAACCAAATACCACATATTCTCAATAGTGAAAGCTAATTATTGAGTACACATGAACACAAAGATGGGAATAATAGACACTGGGCCTCTTTGTGGGTGAAGGTGGGAGGAAGATGAGGCCTGAAAAACTGCCTATTGGGCATTTTGCTGGTTACTTGGGTGACAAAATTTTCTGTACACCAAACCCCCACTACATACAATTTACCCATGTGATAAACCTACACATGTACCACTTGAACCTAAAACAAAAGTTGGAAAGAAAAAAATAAAAATAAAAATTTATCACTGGCCTAAAAAGTATAAATAAGAATAAGGAAATATGGGAACAAGGGTAATGCACATGGTGTCTGAATTTTCTGATTTGATTGACTTCCCTGCCCCATTTCATGAGCTATTCCTGTAATTCTGTTTTATTAGTATTACACATGTTGCTATGGATGTTAACTTCTTAGGGAATAAAATAATTTTCTGGACTTATTATTTGGATGGTGCTTAGTTTTTAAACAAACTAAAGGTAAAATTATTTTCTTCTTTGGTAGAAAATCATTTCATCAAGACTATAAATGTACAATAGCATCTTTCTGAATTCAATTTCCTATTAAAACTTGGCATAAGTAGAAGACCAAATAATATCATAGCTCTATATCAAATAGTAAACATAGATCACTTTCTGCTCCTCACATAATTAACTGTTACAAATTTGAAAGGTTGCAGATTCATTTAAATATATTCACAAACAAAAGAATGCACACATTCAGTTAATTTACATAATATGATGTGTCCATCCCCTATTCCCTAGAAGTGTTAAACCACTACAAGTGATAATAATCCACAGATAACATATATAACTGTTAATACTAACAAGAGCCTGGTGAAATAACCTTGGATGTTAAGACTGAATAAAAAGACTTTTTTATTCTAGCAAAGTTCTTTGTTCAAGTAAAAGTTATTTGTTCTAATATTACCTCTTTAAAGTATTAGTATCAAAAAATAAATGTGAAATGAGGTAAAGTTATCAAATATTACACATTTCCCTTTATCTCACTTATGCATGCTATAAATTTCTTCTTCCAATTAGTTGTACACATCTTTTACTTCACCATTTAGAAATTTCCCAGGGCGGAGCAAGATGGCCGAATAGGAGCAGCTCCAGTCTTCAACTCCCAGCGCCAGCGACACAGAAGACCGGTGATTTCGGCATTTTCAACTGAGTCTCTGCTGCTGATACCCAGGCAAACAGGGTCTGGAGTGGACCTCAAGCAATCTCCAACAGACCTACAGCTGAGGGTCCTGACTGTTAGAAGGAAAACTATCAAACAGGAAGGACACCTACGCCAAAACCCCATCAGTACATCACCATCATCAAAGACCAGAGGCAGATAAAACCACAAAGATGGGGAAAAAGCAGGGCAGAAAAGCTGGAAATTCAAAAAACAAGAGCGCATCTCCCCCGGCAAAGGAGCGCAGCTCATCGCCAGCAACGGATCAAAGCTGGACGGAGAATGACTTTGACGAGATGAGAGAAGAAGGCTTCAGTCCATCAAATTTCTCAGAGCTAAAGGAGGAATTACGTACCCAGCGCAAAGAAACTAAAAATCTTGAAAAAAAAGTGGAAGAATTGACGGCTAGACTAATTAATGCAGAGAAGGTCATAAACGAAATGAAAGAGATGAAAACCATGACACGAGAAATACGTGACAAATGCACAAGCTTCAGTAACCGACTCGATCAACTGGAAGAAAGAGTATCAGCGATTGAGGATCAAATGAATGAAATGAAGCGAGAAGAGAAACCAAAAGAAAAAAGAAGAAAAAGAAATGAACAAAGCCTGCAAGAAGTATGGGATTATGTAAAAAGACCAAATCTCCGTCTGATTGGGGTGCCTGAAAGTGAGGGGGAAAATGGAACCAAGTTGGAAAACACTCTTCAGGATATCATCCAGGAGAACTTCCCCAACCTAGTAGGGCAGGCCAACATTCAAATCCAGGAAATACAGAGAACGCCACAAAGATACTCCTCGAGAAGAGCAACTCCAAGACACATAATTGCCAGATTCACCAAAGTTGAAATGAAGGAAAAAATCTTAAGGGCAGCCAGAGAGAAAGGTCGGGTTACCCACAAAGGGAAGCCCATCAGACTCACAGCAGATCTCTCGGCAGAAACTCTACAAGCCAGAAGAGAGTGGGGGCCAATATTCAACATTCTTAAAGAAAAGAATTTTAAACCCAGAATTTCATATCCAGCCAAACTAAGTTTCATAAGTGAAGGAGAAATAAAATCCTTTACAGATAAGCAAATGCTTAGAGATTTTGTCACCACTAGGCCTGCCTTACAAGAGACCCTGAAGGAAGTACTAAACATGGAAAGGAACAACCGGTACCAGCCATCTCAAAAACATGCCAAAATGTAAAGACCATCGAGGCTAGGAAGAAACTATATCAACTAATGAGCAAAATAACCAGTTAATATCATAATGGCAGGATCAAGTTCACACATAACAATCTTAACCTTAAATGTAAATGGACTAAATGCTCCAATTAAGAGACACAGACTGGCAAACTGGATAAAGAGTCAAGACCCATCAGTCTGCTGTATTCAGGAGACCCATCTCACACGCAGAGACATACATAGGCTCAAAATAAAGGGATGGAGGAAGATTTACCAAGCAAATGGAGAACAAAAAAAAGCAGGAGTTGCAATACTAGTCTCTGATAAAACAGACTTCAAACCATCAAAAATCAAAAGAGACAAAGAAGGCCATTACATAATGGTAAAGGGATCAATTCAACAGGAAGAGCTAACTATCCTAAATATATATGCACCCAATACAGGAGCACCCAGATTCATAAAGCAAGTCCTTAGAGACTTACAAAGAGACCTAGACTCCCATACAATAATAATGGGAGACTTCAACACTCCACTGTCAACATTAGACAGATCAACGAGACAGAAAGTTAACAAGGATATCCAGGAATTGAACTCATCTCTGCAGCAAGCAGACCTAATAGACATCTATAGAACTCTCCACCCCAAATCAACAGAATATACATTCTTCTCAGCACCACATCGTACTTATTCCAAAATTGACCACGTAATTGGAAGTAAAGCACTCCTCAGCAAATGTACAAGAACAGAAATTATTACAAACTGTCTCTCAGACCACAGTGCAATCAAACTAGAACTCAGGACTAAGAAACTCAATCAAAACCGCTCAACTACATGGAAACTGAACAACCTGCTCCTGAATGACTACTGGGTACATCACGAAATGAAGGCAGAAATAAAGATGTTCTTTGAAACCAATGAGAACAAAGATACAACATACCAGAATCTCTGGGACACATTTAAAGCAGTGTGTAGAGGGAAATTTATAGCACTAAATGCCCACAAGAGAAAGCAGGAAAGATCTAAAATTGACACTCTAACATCGCAATTAAAAGAATTAGAGAAGCAAGAGCAAACACATTCGAAAGCTAGCAGAAGGCTAGAAATAACTAAGATCAGAGCAGAACTGAGGGAGATAGAGACACAAAAAACCCTCCAAAAAATCAATGAATCCAGGAGTTGGTTTTTTGAAAAGATCAACAAAATTGACAGACCACTAGCAAGACTAATAAAGAAGAAAAGAGAGAAGAATCAAATCGACGCAATTAAAAATGATAAAGGGGATATCACCACCGACCCCACAGAAATACAAACTACCATCAGAGAATACTATAAACACCTCTACGCAAATAAACTGGAAAATCTAGAAGAAATGGATAATTTCCTGGACACTTACACTCTTCCAAGACTAAACCAGGAAGAAGTTGAATCCCTGAATAGACCAATAGCAGGCTCTGAAATTGAGGCAACAATTAATAGCCTACCAACCAAAAAAAGTCCAGGACCAGATGGATTCACAGCTGAATTCTACCAGAGGTACAAGGAGGAGTTGGTACCATTCCTTCTGAAACTATTCCAATCAATAGAAAAAGAGGGAATCCTCCCTAACTCATTTTATGAGGCCAACATCATCCTGATACCAAAGCCTGGCAGAGATACAACAAAAAAAGAGAATTTTAGACCAATATCCCTGATGAACATCGATGCAAAAATCCTCAATAAAATCCTGGCAAACCGGATTCAGCAACACATCAAAAAGCTTATCCACCATGATCAAGTGGGCTTCATCCCTGGGATGCAAGGCTGGTTCAACATTCGCAAATCAATAAACATAATCCAGCATATAAACAGAACCAAAGACAAGAACCACATGGTTATCTCAATAGATGCAGAAAAGGCTTTTGACAAAATTCAACAGCCCTTCATGCTAAAAACGCTCAATAAATTCGGTATTGATGGAACGTACCTCAAAATAATAAGAGCTATTTATGACAAACCCACAGCCAATATCATACTGAATGGGCAAAAACTGGAAAAATTCCCTTTGAACACTGGCACAAGACAGGGATGCCCTCTCTCACCACTCCTATTCAACATAGTGTTGGAAGTTCTGGCTAGGGCAATCAGGCAAGAGAAAGAAATCAAGGGTATTCAGTTAGGAAAAGAAGAAGTCAAATTGTCCCTGTTTGCAGATGACATGATTGTATATTTAGAAAACCCCATTGTCTCGGCCCAAAATCTCCTTAAGCTGATAAGCAACTTCAGCAAAGTCTCAGGATACAAAATTAATGTGCAAAAATCACAAGCATTCTTATACACCAGTAACAGAGAAACAGAGAGCCAAATCATGAATGAACTTCCATTCACAATTGCTTCAAAGAGAATAAAATACCTAGGAATCCAACTTACAAGGGATGTAAAGGACCTCTTCAAGGAGAACTACAAACCACTGCTCACTGAAATAAAAGAGGACACAAACAAATGGAAGAACATACCATGCTCATGGATAGGAAGAATCAATATCGTGAAAATGGCCATACTGCCCAAGATAATTTATAGATTCAATGCCATCCCCATCAAGCTACCAATGAGTTTCTTCACAGAATTGGAAAAAACTGCTTTAAAGTTCATATGGAACCAAAAAAGAGCCCGCATCTCCAAGACAATCCTAAGTCAAAAGAACAAAGCTGGAGGCATCACGCTACCTGACTTCAAACTATACTACAAGGCTACAGTAACCAAAACAGCATGGTACTGGTACCAAAACAGAGATATAGACCAATGGAACAGAACAGAGTCCTCAGAAATAATACCACACATCTACAGCCATCTGATCTTTGACAAACCTGAGAGAAACAAGAAATGGGGAAAGGATTCCCTATTTAATAAATGGTGCTGGGAAAATTGGCTAGCCATAAGTAGAAAGCTGAAACTGGATCCTTTCCTTACTCCTTATACGAAAATTAATTCAAGATGGATTAGAGACTTAAATGTTAGACCTAATACCATAAAAATCCTAGAGGAAAACCTAGGTAGTACCATTCAGGACATAGGCATGGGCAAAGACTTCATGTCTAAAACACCAAAAGCAACGGCAGCAAAAGCCAAAATTGACAAATGGGATCTCATTAAACTAAAGAGCTTCTGCACAGCAAAAGAAACTACCATCAGAGTGAACAGGCAACCTACAGAATGGGAGAAAATTTTTGCAATCTACTCATCTGACAAAGGGCTAATATCCAGAACCTACAAAGAACTCAAACAAATTTACAAGAAAAAAACAAACAACCCCATCAAAAAGTGGGCAAAGGATATGAATAGACATTTCTCAAAAGAAGACATTCATACAGCCAACAAACACATGAAAAAATGCTCATCATCACTGGCCATCAGAGAAATGCAAATCAAAACCACAATGAGATACCATCTCACACCAGTTAGAATGGCGATCATTAAAAAGTCAGGAAACAACAGGTGCTGGAGAGGATGTGGAGAAATAGGAACACTTTTACACTGTTGGTGGGATTGTAAACTAGTTCAACCATTATGGAAAACAGTATGGCGATTCCTCAAGGATCTAGAACTAGATGTACCATATGACCCAGCCATCCCATTACTGGGTATATACCCAAAGGATTATAAATTATGCTGCTCTAAAGACACATGCACACGTATGTTTATTGCAGCACTATTCACAATAGCAAAGACTTGGAATCAACCCAAATGTCCACCAGTGACAGATTGGATTAAGAAAATGTGGCACATATACACCATGGAATACTATGCAGCCATCAAAAAGGATGAGTTTGTGTCCTTTGTAGGGACATGGATGCAGCTGGAATCCATCATTCTTAGCAAACTATCACAAGAACAGAAAACCAAACACCGCATGTTCTCACTCATAGGTGGGAACTGAACAATGAGATCACTTGGACTCAGGAAGGGGAACATCACACACCGGGGCCTATCATGGGGAGGGGGGAGGGGGGAGGGATTGCATTGGGAGTTATACCTGATGTAAATGACGAGTTGATGGGTGCAGCACACCAACAAGGCACAAGTATACATATGTAACAAACCTGCACGTTATGCACATGTACCCTACAACTTACAGTATAATAATAAATTAAAAAAAAAATAAATAAAAAAAAAAAAATAAAAAAATAAAAAAAAAAAAAGAAATTTCCCAACGATTTAAGAAAACAATAAAAACAAATGTGTGACTTTTTAATTGAGGTAATGTTGCTGAAATTTGGGGGTCACTTAAAAATAGTTGAATTGAAAAACTCACTTATAGAAATTTTGTTATAATTTGAATGCAACCGTTTCATACAACTTCTTATTTTTCTGAAAAACAGTTTAGCACTTTGATAATAAACATTTATTTTATTCATAATTGCAAAATATAATCATTATTTATTAGAGCAATTACAAGGCATCAAACTGGTCTCAGAATTGGTAAAATATCACACTGTATATGTTCAGTGTATTTCTGCTAAAATATCTCCTTCACAATGTCTTTCTGAATCTTCGTACCCCATTCCATCCTTCTGTGCTATGTGTCTCTTCTATACAGTCTCATTAAAGTCCATCAAGCCTCCACCCAATAGCTGTGTGTTAATTTTTGGCTTAATTCTGTCGTTCCTCACAAAACTGACATCTCTTTGAAGTTCATGTCCATGCCTTTTTCATTCTTTATTTGCAGTGTACAGAAATGTGTCTGTTATATAAAAAGGTATTTGTTGTATGAATGAATTAATAAAATATTCTAATTATTTTAAAATATATGTTCAGTTAGAATATCTGATTTTATACTTATCACGTTACTATTAAGTACTGAAATATAAACCACAGTGTAGTTTTTAATGGAAAGGAACTATGTAAAACTTTACTGGACAAACCACAGATTCCCTTAAGGATTAATATCCATGATAGTCTCAGTAACAAAAAGCAAAAAAAAAACTACTATAAAATGAGCAAAGAAATTAGTAATCAAGCCGCAAAAAAAGTTGTTCAGACAAAAATGAAAATGCTTAAGAAAAATGGAAATTAAAAAGTAATTTAGAGATTTCAATCTCCCTGCAAAAATAACAAAATTAAAAATGTTGTCAATATTACGTCAGCCTAAGTTGGGTAGAAAAGGTACGGGAACGCTCTTCGTACTCTTTTGGTGGCTATAAGATTTGATTAGGATCGCTATAAAAGGCAACTTGCTGTTTTCTATCAAATTGTAAAATACACGTATGCTTCAATTAATAACTAAAATTCAGAGCATCTCTCTGACCAAATGTAAGTCTATCTGTAAGAATAAATATTAGTATAAATATATATAGTAAAACTTTTTTTAAATGAGTTAAATAAATTGCCATCAACGTCATGTCCATTGATAGGTGATACTTAACATAAATCAAAATATATTTCTTTGTATATATAGAAAATTGCATGTTTAAATAAAATATTAGTAATAAAATAGAAAGTTCTTCATGATATATTTTAACTCAAGATTTCAAATCACATATATCACATATACTATAACTCAATTTATGTAAAAAAATATACATTCCCAAATTACTTGTGTGTGTGCATATATATGTCTATTGAGATGTACTGAAAATGTTGGTAGAACACATTGCAAACTATTAAGTGTAATTATTTCTAACAGCGAGGTTGAATTGAGGTGAGTATTAAATATCATTTTGTTTAAAAAAAAATTCCTTAAAAGTCTAAAAAGTAAGTGAAAAAAATAAAAATTCCCAAATTATTACTAAGAAAGAGATCATGTCTTTCAATTTTCAGCAAAGAACAATTAAAAATTTTACCCTATACCTAGACAGAATATATCATTACTTTTTAAAGCCATTGTGGTTTCACAATTCCACACGACAGCCCTGAAATAAGATAGGAAAATGCAATTAAAGCGACCATAAATATTCCTGCTATATTTCAACCCTAGTCTTTGCCATTTGACATACGTAAAGGCATGCATGGGTGGCCATGGTTATTTCCAAACAGGATGTTTATTGCTGACACAGTTTAAGTCAGTATGCCTTATATCTCCTACAGCAATATATTCTGGCATCATTAAGTCAAATGTATTTTATTCCATTCTAACAACACTAAGAAATATTACATATTACCTTTACATGTGCAAATTTTATTTCCCATAATTTCCTTAGTGTTAGCGTTTTCCTTTATTTATGTGATTCATTTAAATACCTTAAATGCAAAACTTCAGGGTGCTAGAAAAATAAGATACCAGTAAAGAATATACATATATATATATTCTATATATACATTAGACATTCTGCAGCAATATTATTTAAATATAATACCTGAGACAAATAGTAGCAAAATTGTATCTCAGTGTGACTCCTCTGTATGTGATGTCCTGAGGTGATACATCTCACTCTCCACATATAAAAATATGTTAAAATGCCTAGATCATTGCAGTCATAAGTCAATATAAAATAATTCAATTCTGATTCTCATTTGACTCATGAAAATCTCAACCAGTGAGTAGATAATAAGGTTTTCTTAAATCCTTGTGTCAATATCAGACGATGACATCTCTCACAGGTTATATGAAGGTGAAAGACCTACTGGGAGATAAAAAGATGAAGATATGATATGGGTCCAAGAGCTTGCAATCTAGGTGGAAATGGAAATAATATACAAATACATCTGTAAAATGTAAATGCAGAAATGAAGTAAAAGGATCATTCAATTTAGTTTGGGAAAAGTCAAGAACAATAAATAGTATAGTTTGAGTAAAGGATACGTTTAAACCAGAAGCACAGTTTGATGCAAAAATCAAAGTAATATTTGGATACAAGTTTAAAAGTTAGATTTTATTTGAACAGCAATAAAGATATAAGTGTACCTGAGTTCAGAAAATTTTATGTCAGAATGCAGGCAATGGAATGCAAAGAAATTGACAGATGAAATAAGGTTTTTTGAATGAGAATTGGCAAAAGTTGAAAACCACATTCACATTTACTGAAATTTCTCATCAATAATCTCTTTGCTATTTATTGTAGAAACTCTGAGGAAAAAGGGGACACAAAAGAAGTGATACAATAGAAAAATATATAAACAAAAGAGGACTAAGCAGAAGAGGTCTAGTTTCTTTATGTTGGGGTTTTTGGAACGGTTTTTGGTTCTTTTCTAATGATGGAATTCTCAAATAATAAAGCTATCTATCAAGATATTCATCTCTCATCGTGCTATTCAGATAAAGACACATGGAATGTAAAATAGAACATTTGATTGTTTTTACTTTGATCCAAGTTACAAAAGAGCTGATAAACTAGTAGCTAAAATCAATGGAAATGAAAAGTAGTTTTATTTTGGAAGGGATAACAGAAAGTTTATTTCTAGCTGGGCAGCAGCAGTCTGTGTGTCAACATTGCTGAACAGATGTAGAGAATTTGTGAGTAGAGATGCTATGGAAGGGTGGTAGTTTGATTGTTTTATTTAAAATTTGTCAAAGAATTATGAGTGTCGCAAGGCTGTGAGATGTTTCTGACAAAGTATAAAATATTTCACTCTGCTTGAGAATGACGTAATGTGAACTGATCGAGTGCTGAATATATATAAAAAAGATTGAACAGAAAACATAGTATATTCAAGTTCAAGCAGAGTATAGCTGCTCAACATCCTTATCTTGTTATTATTTCCATTTTAATTGAATTGGTTGATTATGCTTCATGTTGAATTGCATAGCAGAAATGAGGCAATTTTTGCATGTACGTGGGGAAGCAAACATACTCACTAATGTTACCTGATCAGGAGACATATATAATAATTTGACCCTTTTTTATCATTTTGGTCACATGTTTTTATTTCTTTTTATTTCCCAAGAATCAGAGCTTTGAACAGAAGTATTCACATATGTAACATGTCTTCTACCTTTATATAGTAGAAATACTGTATGCTTCAGCAGCATACAGAAAACCGTTATGTACAGAACACCTGTCTAAGTAATAAAGGAAAGTCGGATTAGAAAAAAAGGGATATTAAGAAGACTGCATAGCCTGAGTCTTAAAACCACCTAATAAACACCGGCTATACTGAAACGTTTGAGGCATGGTTGTTATTCTTATTGGAAGCTTTTTAAAATTCATAAAGATCTGTGCAACCTCAAGTTACTCATGAGGCAAAGAAGCGTCATAACATCAACATTACATGGTTGAGTGAGAATAAAATGAAGTACTGTGTGCATATGGTGTACATTCATTTCTTTCTTCTAATAAGGATATGCTATTGCAATAAAATTCATAATTTTTAAAATTAATGTATCTGACTAACATTTGCTTTGCCCTTCCTGTGGCTCTATTATAGTATCTATTGATATGGATATATTTTTAAAATCCTTGTGTTCATTAAAATGTTTGGGGTATTTTTGCTTGTTTGTTTTCATTCATTCTACATTTCAAATATGTTACAAGGTAGGCATTGACAACACAATGGAAAAAGAGAAAGATTTGGCAAAGAAAGTACCAACTCAGAAATATAAACTAGCTCAACTCCAGGGAGGTAGAAATGGTAAAAAAAAAAAAAAAAAAAAAAAAAGACAGAAAGAAAGAAAAAAAAAAAAAATAGAACAGCCTACAAGGAACAACCACCACCTCACTAGAGATTTGTCATTTAATGAATGAAATCAGAACACAACAGAACACTACCTCCTCTGGTTAGGAGGTAAATCAGGGAGGCTAGACATTTGTCATGTTCCAGTCTTGGAAACTCTCTTTGACTCAGTTTCTTCATCTGTGAAATATGGATACTATTAACTACTTCAAAGAACTGTTTTGTTGAGCTGATATTTGTTGATGTCAAATACTGACCTAAGAAACAGGCACAGTAATGTGTGGGTTGCGACTGCCCTGGACTCTCCTTGACAGCAGAAGACACTGTTTTCTTGTTAATAAACCAGCCATTGCCTCCGGGACTGGAATCATGCCTAGCCCACAATAGGAATTCTATAAGCATTTGTTACATGAATGAAGAGATAAAGAGGAGTGACTGGTAATCTTTTCTCCCTAGGAAGACATTAAAACACCCAAGCAGAGTGAAGGAGCTTTAAAGAAAAAATAGAACTTTCAATATATTCTTGTGGTTATCTCTAGATTCCATAGCCTTAGGAGAAAGAAAACAACAACAAAAACGGCCATCACTTTTTCCATTTATCATTCGTCAGGTTCTCCAACTCAGGTTATCGTGGTGAGTAGAGAAGCAAAGGTGCATTCTGTTTATTAATAAAGATGTACTACTGACTGGCTCTTCTCTCCATTGCAAACAAAAGTGTGACAGATTAAATACACAGTAAAAACTTAAATATTTAGTATAAAGCTTAAAATCTAAATGAATAATGTATTCAAGAAGAACAAAACATCAAATTTATATAAGCAATGTGCTATTGTGTGGACTAGAGATATATATAAATATAAACAGATATATGCATATATTTTATATATGTGAGAAGAGAGATAAAGAAAGATAGAGAGAGAAAGAAGAAGGATACGAAGAAAGGGAAGAGGAGGAGAAAAATAAAAGAAAGAAGAAAGACACAGTCCCATGTCTTCAAGAAATGCATTGCCCATCAGGGAAAGCAGACATGAATAGGCAAGCACAATAAAATATGATTAAAAGCAGAGTTTGCCTAGGGCCTGAGGAAAGGGGAAATTAACACTGCCGTGAGCATTTCATTTGTTAACCCACTTTTAAAGTTTATTTCCTGGTGAGTGATATTAAAAACACCATGCATCCTGGGTACAATTAAATCCAATTTAAAATGTATTAAGTGATACTTTCTGAAAAGTCCTTTACAAATAGCTCAGCTCTAGGGTACGTAATGATCTTTAAGAAACAGCATTTATTCCGGAATTCTTGGCATATCATTAGCATAGACATCTTACACCTATAAGTATAGCACCAGGTATTAAAGGATGTTACCAGCAGTAACCTTTTTAGAAATTTAGAGTGGGGGTACGATCATGTAATCTGGAGGAATTCCAGGAGCTGCATGTTGATCTGGGTGGTGAAGTGTGATATATGAACAGTATTTGTGTGGCCAATATGTTAATGGACATGCAAGGGTTGACCAGATAATCTGAACTGCCCTCACCAGCACCAGGGAAGATGTCTAATACTGATATCCAGGGGGCATCATTGAGATGTGGTTTTTGTGTGATGGTGAATGTTTTTCAAGCTGTTCCCAATTTGAAAACTGCTTTCTGGCCAAAAGAGAGAGTGGGATGTAATTACTTCCAACTATCATCATTTAACACTGATGATCAGAGAGAAAGAACAATAGAGCACAGAACTGAGCAATGCGTAAGTAGAAGCCAGCTTGTTTGTTTCTTGTACTCTGAAAAATAAATGAAGAAGTGAGAAAGAACACACAGAATGATGACAAATGTAATTGATATTTGCATGGATCTGTGCATAGCTGCTAGAAACATGGGAAGATAGTATTTTCTAATAGCTTATGTGGTTTACATCTTTTGTGGTTTGGAAAAGAAGATAGAATAAGGAACCATCCCTGAAATTAATAATCATGACCCTGAACCATGGCCATGGCACTAAGAGTAAAAGCAAGGCTACCTTTTAGCTATCAGAATTCTCTTTATTCCAAAAGTCATGAAGACTAGACTTGGAATGGATTGCAGAAGATTGAAATGGACTGAAATGAGAGAGCAATTACAGAATGTCCTAATTTTCAGTATTTCAAAGGCACTTGAAATAAGTCCAGGAGCCAGTCACATTTTTTATTGAAACAAGATGGACAAGAGTTGAAAAGAGCCAGGCTGACAGAGCACAGCTAGTTGGCTGACTTTCTGAAGAGATGCTACTGGGAGGCTCCAAGATTTTCACTCCAGTAGGTAGCTTTGTAATGTTCTTGCTGTGCCTTCTCCCTTTAATACATTAGCCTTTAGCAGATTCCAGTTATTGTTTTTTCAGCCTTTAATTTGAACTTCTATGTTACTCTAAAATTTGATTATTTTAGATTTTTAATTCAAATTCAAATTCATTTTACTTTCAAATACTGTTTGTATAATAACATACCAATATTACTCAAAATAAAGGGATAAGGGAACAACATTTAAAATATATTATATGTCAATTTCTGAATCATATAAATCTGGATGGTCATGTATCAATCTTAGGAGTATCATATAAGCACCTACTGGAGTATATCCTCAGGATAATCACAAAGTTCTGTACCAAGAGTGCAAACTTCAGACTCTTCCTTTCAAATAAGGATGAAATAAAGATCAAAGAAAATATTTGTCTAACTGAAAATTAGATGATGATGGAAAATATGCTTTTTTAATGTTGATAATCATACTTTCCATAAGTATAATATAGAGTGTTCTTCGATAAAAGATTTTGATTATACAACACATTCAATTACAATATAGCAGACATATGGAAATTTAACATTTTGTAGTGAAAATAAATCTCAACATGTTATCATAAAACATCAGCTCAATGCTCAGTGCTCAAGTAACCACTGCACTAAAAACAAATCTCATCTTCCCTAGAGACAATGCAGTTTTGTCAGTATGTGACACTAACAAGACAGTGTGGTTAATGAGAGAATTAATAGCTTTGAAAACTTTTATACAAGTTTAACAATAGCAGCAGAAACAAATATTTGCTTTACCACGTAATAAATTACACTTCAGACACTTAGTATTTGGAAGATGAGAGTGAGCACTGGGAAGATATTACAAACTTCACAGAATCTGTGCCTTTACTGCCTGCTCCCCACTGCAGAATCCTCTGTTTACGTGGTGGACTTGCAGGAACACTAGCCCCCAGTTTACTCACAGATCATAACAATGAAATCTCTTTCCTGAGGCCCATGACAAACTCTACGGGCAAAGCCACAGCTCCCTCAGGAGAGTCCACAACCAATTCCCAGGTTTTATTAGGACAAGAACAACTACACATTCTCAGCATTCTTTGCTTTTTTTCCCTCTCAGAGTCAGTTAGAAGATGAAGAATAAAACTGAAATGAAATCCCAAACAACTGAAGTAATGAAATCCAAGAGAATGTCTTTGTAACCTAAGGTTAGGCAACAACTTTTCAGACAAATTTCCAGAAACATAACTATTAGTCCCACAATGAATAAATTAAATTACATCAAAATTTATGGTTTTTTTCTGCAAAAAAAATCACATGGAAAAAGAAAACAGATAAGGAGAGGATATTTGCTCTATAAAATGCAACATATATCCTATAAAACACAATATCTAAAAATCCAAGGAGATTACTATCTACATTTTGGAATATATAAGAACTTTTGCAAAAAGTACACACATTCTGACTATGGCATTTCTATCAGAGAAAACTTGAAAGGCCAAAAAATATATGAGAACCTGCTCAAATTAATATTGTATTGAAAGATAAAGTAATATTTATCCCCTTCTTTCTCCGTTCTTCCCTTCCTGTCTTCTTGCTTGCCTTTCTTTCCCTCTTATTTCCTTTCTTTTTCTATTATTGACTTCCTTTCTGTCTTTCTAAAATATTCGATTCGGAAAATATTCCTTGAGATTGAGCAAAGCAGACACCTACACAGTAGGGGAGAAGGGAGAGCAATGGCAGTTCTTTATGGGGTGCAGATCCTGGAAAAGGTAAGAAGGTCATTCATGCAAGTCAGATGTAATGACCACAAGCAGAAACATCAAGCCAGGAAAAGATAAGAAGCACATCTATGTAGAGGGGCCAGAGGCATTGGCCCAGAATGAGGTGTCTGAGGTGGAAATGTATGTGACAGTGATAAAAAGGGAAATATGGTGAGGATAAGGGGAGCAGTTCCTTCACTGTGGGAGAAGAAAGTTACAAAGTTACAACAGAACAAAAGAGGGACACTAGAATAAACACTTGTGCTTTGATTTGGAATTGGAAATATTCTTGTGGACTTGTGATATTTAGATAGACAGGCTGGCAAATAAAGAGATATAAATAGGTGTAAATGTCGCACTCTCTGGTTCTGTCCATGTAGAGGTCCTAAAGAAACAATGCCCCAATACCTATGAGCATATCTACTACTCACGCATTAAATTTAAATGTCATTCTCCCCTTCAGGGGACCAGGGATCCCCAGAGAAATGGCTGATTCCAGAGCCGAAGCAGGGAAAGTTTAAGATAAGCCTAGACCACCTGTTTTTCCAGGAAGACACGTAGTGACAAATAATGCTGGGAAAGGATATATAAAACATACAAATAATACATAATGTATAAAAGGAACACAAAGGCTAGCTTGAAAGGATTCCTACTGTCCAAAAAAGGGGAACTTTGATAGATAACCAATATAGATAATGATAGTGGGAATTGACACCAACATAATTTACTCTACCTGTATTCAACAATATAAGGATTGCACGTACTTTTCTGTTAAACTATACCGAGATAATAAAATGCATACATCTACACATACATAAAATAAGTAAAAAATGAGCAAAATGTTGCCTAATTTTTGAGACTAACAATTTGATATCAATACTCATTTCAAGATCTTCACGTCATTGTGTTTATCAATCCAAAGCTATTTTTTCATAAACTTCCCCTAACCTTAACTATTTCTAGAAATTATAAAATATGTCTTCAAATTGCTGGATTTTGGTCATAAAAGGATATCAGTATCTTCTCCTGACTTTCTCTGTATAATACTAAGACTTTGCCAATGTGTCTTTCTCCCTTTTGTTGAAAGTTTACTAATTTTGGTATTGTTTGATAAATGATTTTCCTCAGTGGTCTGTTGGATAATTATCAGCTCACAATATTAAATAATTAAAAGCCCTCAAATAAAATAGGAATCGCTGAATCCATAATGATCTAAATAAATTACAATGGAAAGTTTTTCTCTACAATACAATTTCAACTAATAAATGCAGATGAAGTAATGGAGAATAGGCCTAGTTAATACAGTAAGAAGATAAAATAAAATAAAAGGTATACATACTGAAAAAAACCACATTTTTTTCTGAATGATAAATTTTGAGGATTTTGTTTTATTTTTTTCTTTTATTTTTTATTCTTTTGACTTTTATTTGAGGAACGGTTGAACATATGCAGGCTTGTTATATGGGTAAATGGCATGTCATTGAAGTTTTGTATAAAAATGATCCCATCACCCAGGTAGTGAGCATTATATCCAATAGGATTTCAACCCTCTCCCCCTCTTATACTCTGCAGTGTCTATGTTCTCATCTTTCTGGCCATGCATGTACAATGTTTAGCTCCCACTTATACGTTAGAATATGCCATATTTTGTTTTCTGTTCCTATATTAAGTTAATTCACCTAGGAGAATGGCCTCCAGCTGCATTCATGTTGTAAAGGACATAATTGGGTTCATTTTTATGGCTGGGTAGTATGGTGTATATGTACCATACACCCATGGCGTGGTACATACACAAAACCATGGAATACGTTTTTCCAAGTGGTTTACTCTCTCTTCTTCTCTTTTAGGAATGCCAAGTCATAAGTTTGATCTCTTAGTATAATATCATATTTCTCAGAAGTTTCGTTAATTTTTCAAGTTATTTTGTGTTTGTTTTGTCTGTCTGCATCGATTCAAAGGAGTGGTTTTCAAGCTCTGGTATTCTTTCCTCAACTTGGCCTCATCTTCTGTTAATACTTCTCATTGAATTATGAAATTCTTGTAGTGAATTTTTCAGCTCTAGAATTTCAATTTTGTTCTTTCTTTAAATGGCTATGTCATCTTTCAACTCTTGGATGGTTTTGCTGGTTTTCTTCTGTTGGAAATCCTGTATCTCATTAGCTTCCTTGCCATTGGAATTCTAACTTTTACGGCTGTCATTTCAATTATTTCAATCTGGTTAAGAATCATTGCTGGGAAGCTAGTATGATCATTTGAACATAAAAAGAATCTCTGGCTTTTAGAATTGCCAGAATTCTTGTGCTGATTCCTTCTCATCTGTGAGGGCTGATGTTCCTTTATCCTTTGAAGTTGCTGTCCTTTAGAAGGAGCTTGTTATTTTTTATGTTCTTTTTTTCTCTAAAGGGTTTGAGTATGGTGTCAGTTGGGTTTAGTCGATTGACTCTGTTTCTTGATGCTTCAGAGGGATAAGTCTCAGCTTAGCACTCCTGGGCTGCATGCTCTAATCCGGGGTTGGTAGCTTTGTCTCTGGCTCCCGGAGGTCAGGCACCAGCTGCACTGGGGACAAAGTGCTCCCAGGCTACAGGCAAAAGTTCTGTGCTAAGGGACACCAGAAAAGCACTCCAGCAAGGCAGCAGAGGCTGCTGCTAAAAGCTCTATTGCAATGATCGCTGCCAAAAGCACTCCAGAAGAGCAGTGAAAGCTGTGCTGTGTGCTGGCTCCCAAGGGTGTGGCCAAGCAGGGATTCTAGAATAGGCTGGTAGACAAGGGGATGTGCGAATCAGACTCACTTTGGTCCTACTGGAAAGACAGCCCTGCTCTCTCTGACAGTTAACAAAGGTTAGAGTCTCTTAGAGGCATATGGAGAGCCTCTGCGGGGTAGGTACCTTGGTCCTTTGCAGCTGTCCCTGTGTCAAATGTCCGTGGGTTCCACGCAGACTCAGGCTCCATCTCTTCTGACTGGGCAATCACCCGTGTCGACTCAAATGTTAATGGGGGTCGTGGGATCTTCTGCAGCTAGGATCCCAGAGGTTCATGGCAAGAGTGTGCCACTCCACAGTTATTTCACTCACCCCTTCCTTAGGGGTTGTTCAGGGCAAGGAACAAGTCCCAGAGCTCAGCAGCTCAGGCAGGGTTCTCAGGTTCCTTCTCCTTCATCCCTGGTGTCTGCGTCATTTCTCCATCCACTCTCAGGACATTCTCTTAGACGATCTGTTCAGAGTGTGCTGGTCTACTCAATATTCTGGTCTCTTGTCCCATATTCAGAATTATTTTTATTCACAAATGATGTGATTGTTGATGTAGAAAATGGCAAAGCAGCAATAAAAGAAAACTTCCAGAACTAATAAGCAGTTATAGAAAATGACAAGATACAAGGTTAATATACAAGTCAAATGCTTTCTTATATTCCAGCAATAAACAATTTGAATTCAAAATAAAAAACAATACCTCCAACCTCTACAATATCATAAAAAGGCGAAATACTTAGGTATACACACATCTGACAAAATACATATGAAAAATTACAAAACTTTGGAAAAATATGAGATCTGAATAAATGAAGATGTATTTTATCTTCGTTGATTAAAAATTTCAAAATTATTAAAATGTAAGTTCTTCTCAATGTTTTATATAAATTGAATCCCAATCAAGATCCCAGCAAATAATTTTGTAGACATTGACAAACTTTTTCTAAAGTATAAATGGGATTGCAGAACACCCAGAATAGCCAATACAATACTGAAGAACAAAGTTAAAGACAGATATCACCTGACTTTAAGACTCATGAAAAGCTACTGAAACAAAGATAGCATATTGCTAGTGAAAGAACAGGCACATAGGTTAATAGAATAGGATATAGAGCCCAGAAATAGCCCAAAACAAATATAGTCAACTTGTTTTAATAAAGGAACAAAGAAAGATCAATGAAGAAAGGAGTCTTTTCAGCAAATGGTGCTGGAACAACTGTATATCCAGATGCAAAACAGTGAATCTAGACACAGACCTTATACTTTTATAAAAATTAATTTAAAATGTATCATAGACCTGAGTATAAAACTCAAAACTAAAAAGCTTTTAGAATAAAGAGTAAAAGAACATCTAGGTAACTTTGTATTTGGCAATTCGATTTTACACCTAACATCAAAAGCAGAAACCATTTTTCAAAATTTCGATAATTTGGACACTATTAAAATGATACACTTCTGCTGTATGAAAAACACATTAAGAGACTCAAATAACAAGACAGAAACTGGGAGAACATATTTGTAAAATAAATATAACGAAAGACTAAGATTCACAATTATAAAACACTCTGAAAATTACACAGAAAAATGAACAACTCAATTTTTTAAAAATTAAGCAAGCAATCTGAAAAAAACACATCACCATAGAATATATGCAGATAGAATATAAGCATATGAAAAGGCTCTCAATTGTATTTTCATTAGAGAATTACAGACTAAAACAACAATGAGATATCATTATGCACCTGTTACAATGGCTAACATTCAAAAATCCTGGCAATATCAACGGCTGGCAAAGGTGCTGTAGCAACAGGAACTCTCATTCATTGCTGTTGAGTATGAAAAATTGTACAGCTCCTTTGGAAGAAATTTTGACATCACAAAGATAAACATAATTTTACAACACTTTACAACAATTGAGCGTCTAGGTATTTATCCAAATGGCTTGAAAACATATGTCCTCACATCAGTTCAAAAAGATTACACAGAAAATGGTGTTTTGAAAAAACACAAATGAACATCTTCTAACCTAAAGAATATTTTTTATTTTACATTTCCCATGATCTTTATATTGTTAGGCTTTGACTTAAAATGGGTGATAGGCAGATATGCCAGCAGGGCCCTTTGAATTTAGTTTAGATTTTTATTTGTTCACTCGTTGAAATATTCTGCATGCTGTTTTCAGAATCTAGAAGGCTATAGCTTTTTGAACAGAAAGGGTACATTAAGTCAGTTTGTACATTTTAAGCAGATGTGAGGAAACTGCCTAAAGAAAGATAACAAGGAAGGGAGGCATGTACCTCTTATTTCTTTTGTTGGCTTTCCTTAGTGTCAGAATCATATTTTATGATAGCAAGTGCACAGATGATTTTCTAAATTGCTTTTATAAGGCTTGAGTCGGAGATAGAGACCTTGTTTATGGAATAAAACTTTGGTTATAAAAGTACTCAAGAAAAGGGACACAGAAAGGTATGAAAATATTAAATTTGAAGGTCTATTCCAGAAACTGAGGGAGAAAGAAAAAGAAAAAGTTGTTACCCTGGGGTCATAACAAGAAAGCATCTCAATAGGCCTGTTCCCAAACTTTGAGGACAAGGATTTCAGAGAACATCAGATATTCTTGTTGCAAAGTGGGCATATGGTCCGGGCATGGTGACTCATGCCTGTAATCTCAGCGCTTTGGGAGGCCAAGGCAGGCAGATCACTTGAGGTCAGGAGTTTGAGAACAGCCTGGCCAACATGGTAAAACCCCATCTCTACTAAAAACACAAAAATTAGCCAGTTGTGGTGGCACGGGCCTGTAATCCCAGCTACTCAGGAGGCTGAGGCAGGACAATCCCTTGAACTTGGGAGCTGCAGGTTGCAGTGAGCCAAGATCGCACCACTGCACTCCAGCCTGGGGGACAGAGTCAGACTGACTCAAAAACCAAAACAAAATAAAACAAAACACAAAGAGCGCATATGAAAACTATGTATTTAAAAAATACAGATAAATATGCTTTTAACATATAAAATTAAAATGTTTAAAAGATGTGGTGCTGAGTGTTCATTAAAGGGGAACATCGAAGAGTCCATTTCTCAATTGTGAGTAGATGTTCCAAGCAAAGCACGTTTGTGATCACCCTCTCAACTCCCTCTCTTCCAACCTCGATGATAACCCAGGTGCTTTGTACTGCAGAAAACTCAGCAATTAAGTTAATTTATGTTCTTTTATTGCCTTTGCAGTTTATGTTATATGGCTTAATTATCTAGAAATTTAGAATATAATGAAATAAAAATTTTCAATAAAGTGCATAGATACATTATGTTTCAATTCCATTCTACAATACCTCATCAGAATTAATTTTATCTATTCTTTTTCAAACTTAGTATCCAGTTTTCTTCTGTATTGGAAATATACACACAACCATTGTTTTAAAATGCAGTCAATATGAGAGTATTTTTCTTGTATTTCCAGGAATAATAGCAAGTTTCATAAAACCTTCAACAAAACACTGTTATGTAACCGTAAAGCTTAGAATTCTATTCAAAGCAAAAAAAGTAAACTGAAAAATAATTCTCAATACCCATTATAATGTTTTTATTATAATTTGTTATTTTTATTATTGTCAGCCTTGTAATTATGTAGTTTTAAAGTGACATTAATTCCAAGTCTAATGCCATATTAATCAGAAGTTACTAAATTGCTGAAGCACACAAAAAAATCTATTTGGCTGCAGAGTTCATTGAAGTATATATTTTTTCCTTATATAAAAATGTCTTAATGGATAGAACATATTCTAATCAAAGTTTTGGGCATTAACTTGTGTTCTTAAAATAAATCTCTGCTATATGAGTCATTAGTATGTTTCCTTTGAGGAAAAATGACTGATTTAAAAACAAAAAAAACATTTCTAAATAGATCATGAAAAAATATAGTTACATAATCTATGACTAAGATTTTTAAGACTAACCATTGTCTTATTTCTATACAATTAGTGCTTTACCTGTGTCTTGACATATAAATCTTTTTTTTTTTTTTCTAAGATGGAATCTTGCTCTGTTGCCCAGGCTGGAGTGCAGTTGTGCCATCTCCGCTTACTGCAACCTGCAACCTTTTCTACCCAGGTTCAAGCAATTCCTCTGCCTCAGCCTCCCAAGTAGCTGGAACTACAGGCGCCCACCACCACACACAGCTAATTTTTGTATTTTTAGTGGAGATGGGGTTTCACAATGTTGGCCAGGCTGGTCTCAAACTTCTGACCTTAAGTGATCTGCCTGCCTTGTCCTCACAATGTGTTAGGATTACAAGCATGAGCCACCGTGCCCGGCTTTGACATATAAATCTTATTCTGCAGATTTGGAATAATATTGAAATATGACTAGTCCTTTTTATTTATTAAAAATATTTAGTATGATAAATGGTAGCCACTTGTAAAGGGCCTAGTGGATACAACTAATTGCCTTAGGAACTCAAAAAAATTGATTCTATGAAGGAGAAAGAAGAGAGAATGAAGGGGAGGGAATTGGAAGGGAGTGAAGGGACGAGATGGGTAAATTAATCAACCCAAAGTTGCGTAGATATTAAGCAGCCAGCTGAAAGGTATGTAGACTGGTGGTGGTTTGGCTATGATCTTGATACAGGGTGATCGAATCAGGAATGCCTAGCGTGTACCACTATACTGTGGCATCATCTATCATACATTCTTCATCGAATGCCATGTTCTTCATTGCATAACGGGTTTCAGTAACCTAAATTAAACCCTACTCTGTTACTTGGGACATTTGTTGATTTCACATCTAATTCTATTCTACTTCTACTTTAAGCATGGTCATTTGCAAAAGTATTAGGCAAAGAAAAAATAAAGCAATGGATTAAGAATGAAAAAAATAGAGCAGTTAGCAAGGGAACAGTATATAGCATTAGATCTTCGCACTTTATGCTTTTCAATAATATTAAAAACAGGTAAATCATATAAATCTAATATAATTGGAATTTAATTCCTCCAACTAAGTTATATACTGTCTATGTATAGAATATATGTAGGAATACTTTTTTAGTATGAAATATGATAATAATTCTGCTCTATTTATTTAATGTAATCCCACTGATACTCATTTTGGTGTTTTCAGTTCCAATGATTTGTGTTCTTTATAAATCCAATTTAAGCAAAGCTTCTTTCTTTATTATCTAACATCAGATTAATTTTACCAAACTTTCACAAACTTTTGAATAACATGCATTGCATTAAAAAAACATATATTAACCTTTACATGTAGCAAATATCTGATATAGTTATTGTGCCAGGCAGAGTTGTATGCATTTACATACACATTTATATTAAATTTTCCCAACCTGGGAGAGAGACTTCATTGTTTTGCCCATTTTGCAAATAAGGAAACTGAGGCATAGAACAGCAAATACCATCTTAAGGGTAACACAGAAAGAAATATTTTAAGATTCCCTTGTTCACCAGGAATATTCACTCTTTGTTAGAAAAACGTTTCATAATCAATTCACCCTTTGTAAGAAAAACGTTTCATAATCATGCCAAGAGCAATGCTAAATTTTGTTACTGTATTAGGCGTATAAATATTATTCATGAGAAAAGTTTTTTATCCCAAGTTAAAGCAGCATAAACTTATTTATTAAAATAAATTATAGACATTTATACATGTTTATAAATAAAAGATGAATATGTGCATATATAATACATATTAACATAAATTGAATACAAATTTTTATTTCAAGTTAGAAATAAAAAATTAGAAGCTGAAAACATTAATATGTGCTTTCTTTTCATTTATGAAAAAATCAATAAACATTAAAGTGAATACATCATAACGGATATTACTTAGGAAGATTGTTAGAAGCCACATTTTTTCTTTGACTATTATTACCTTCAAATATTCCTTTTAAAAAATTTAAATTCTAGTATAGTCTATCAATAGATAATTTACTGAGTGTATCCTGTAATGTGTAGTACAGAAAATAAAGACAATGTAAATTTTACCCCTTTTCAGCATGCAAGATTTAAGCTCATTGTGTGGATGCGGGAAGGAGGATAATAAGGGACTCATAACCAGATACATGACAAAACCAGTGAGACAGAACAAGGGCCACAGGACTGGGAGAGATGTCAAGTGTTCCTGGAACGGTCTTCAGAGGGGAGGTTTTGTTTTTGTTGTTGCTGTTTTAACTGAGTAAGGAATGTGATGAGGAATTGCTGGGAGCATGAAAACACAAATATTTGTGCCACTTGTGTTAACAAGAATTTAGCTCAGTGGACGAGGAGACACAAAGTTAGTATCTAGAATAATAACACAAATGAATTCCAAGATGATGATGATGGTGATTATTATTATTATTTTGAGACAGGATCTCCCTCGGTTGCCCAGGCTGGTGCAGTGGTGCATTCATGGTTCACTGTAGCCTCAGCATCCTGGGCTCAAGCAATCTTCCCGCCTCAGCCTCCCAAGTTGCTGAGACTGCATGCACATGCCACTACACCCAGCCACATTTTGTAGTTTTTTGGTTGATATAGGGTCTCGTTATGTTGCCCAAGCTGGTCTTGAACTCCCAAACTCAAGCAATCCTCCCATCTCAGCTTCCCAAAGTGCTGAGATTACAGGCATGAGACACTGTGCCTGGCCTCCAAGATTAATTTTGAAACATTAAAATAAATTTTAAAAATTCAGTGAATCAAATCAGTGGAAAGTCAGTGGATCCAGGAAATATGTTTAAGATGAAATAATAAACAGCTTCCACAAAAAGTATTCTTTCTTATATTGTTTACCTATGTTTTGCACTCTACTGGTGAAGTGAGATGAAGATCAGTAATATAGCTTTACATTTGCCTTAAAATACAGAGACAAAGAATGCAGAAAGGTTTTCAAAACCTTTATATAAGTTAATCAATGAAATCTATAGATAATACAAAGGGCTAAGTTTGGTGACACCTAGTATAGAAACTGAAAAATATTTTTGCCTCGAACCTCTGTGTTAGTTGTGTGTTCAGGTTGTAAGGAATGGAGATCCAGATTGCCTGAATGAATGGTACTTTTTTTATAATTGGCACATAATAATTGTGTGAAAAGATAATTTTCTTAATGTTATTCTCATGCTCTAAAGGTTTCTGTGTTTTTATTGCATCCCACTCTCCATTGCTTTACAGATCTTTAGCTACAAAACCAGTTTATTTCCATTTTAAGACAGTTTTTTACTCTTCAAAACCATCAGGCCTGCAGTTTTGCCTACTTAGATAGACCCTTCATCTGCCTCCATCAATTGACTGGATTCTCCTTATCTGACTGACTTCAGCTCTAAACTGATGTACCTTCAAGGAACATAGTAGATTTATGGAAGGACAATTTCTTCCATCTTTCCTTCCTATACTTGCTTCCTCATCAGCACTGGAACAGAAGAGTCAAGTAAGGTATTAAATTTTGTTTTGTCTTTGCTGATATAGAAAGAGACCCACAGCACTTGGGAAGGATTTGCTATTATCATTATTGCCGATATATCCCCAACATCCTAGAAGACAAAGTAGGTACTCCATAAATATTTGTTGAGTAAATCAAAATAATAATATAGTCAGTAGTTTAAAATTTCCATTCAGAAAAACTTCTCTCTTCTTTTACCTCCTACCCCACCCCTGCTAGGAAGCCTTTCAGACTTAGATACATGCAATGGAGATAGGAGAGATGAAGGTTGAATTCTTCTTTCATTTCTATTTTTACCTCCTCAGATTCTCACTAGTCGAGAACCTCTCACAACTCCTGGTGTATCAAAATTCACCTACAATTTCAATTTTTAATTAGTTTGCTCAAGTTGCCATAACTGAAAAGTACATAATGGATGGATATCTTAAATAACTGAAATGTATTTCCTCATAGTTCTAAAGGCTGGAAGTCTGAGGTCAAGGTGTTAGCAGATTTGGGTTCTCCTGAGACCTCCTTCCTTGACTTGCAAATGGCCACCATATTACTGGGTCCTCACACGGCCTCTTTTGTGTGTGCACACATCTCTGATGTCTCTTTGTGTGCCCACATTTCCTCTTCTTATACGTATATCATTCAGATTAGATTAGATCGCCTCTAATGGTCTTATTTTAACTTGATTTCCTCTTTAACAATATCTGTCTCCAAACGCAATCACACTCTGATGTCTTGGGGATTAGGACAAGGAGACAGAGTGTTTTTGTGTATGCGGTGGTGGACCACAATTCAATTTACAAAAGCTGAGATTATTCTTCCGTAGCCTATATTTTACTCCAACAAGTTAGACTCTAGGCTTTTGTGTTTTCTTCCTGAAGGTTTATGAAGAAAACTTCCCTTCCTGGACGTCATGAACTTTTCATGGTGATTCCAGCTATAGCACTTACCAGAATTAAACATTATTTATCTCATTACAATTAAACTGCATTATTTCATTATAATGTTTTAAATTATCCTCTGAATTATATAACGATAGTTAGTATTTTTGGAATATTGACATATTCTATGTATAATTTAAAGGTCTTTTCAAGTATTAACACATTCTCTCTTTCTAATAACATTCAGCATTAGAAACTATTATAATAGAGAACCCACAGATGAAAACACTGAGAAATAAAATTAGTAGATTAAACCCCTAGGATTTAATCCCAGGCAGTCTGACTCTCAAGTTTAGGTGCATAATAACTACATTGTACTGCTTTTCTTCTTTAGTATTTATATTGCAAGATTTATGAAGTCAGATACCTGTTGTCATGTAACAGGTTAAGACCACAATCCTTCCATAATAGAGATGAAAATCGTTGACTCTACTCTTGTATTTTCTTGACGAAACTAAACTGAAAAATGTAATTTCCCTCAGATTGTACTTATTCTCTAAATTGCTTACACTTAAACTCTCTTTCCAGAAACTAAGGGATCTTAATTAATCTGACCATTCACCTTGTATTACTAATTTTTGACTCTCTTTTTCTGATTGAGTACCTAAGTGCCAGTGGCACACACACTATTAACTTCTAGAAGGCTGAGATAATGTCAGTCTGAAAGAAGCCTTTCTTTTTCTTACCTGATTTGTGTGTGTGTGTGTGTGTGTGTGTGTGTGTGTGATCTTACTCTAGGACTCTTGACATTCAATAAATAATTATGTAATGAATGAAAGCATTCCAATTCTTCTTCTATGAAATGTGCCCATCATTGTGAATGAGTTTCTTGACAGCATGGACTAAAGCATGGATTTTTAATTTTTTTTAACCCAGAGTGCCTCCTGAGAATACTGTAAGTACACAATATGTATTTTCAAATGAATCCAAACTTGAGTCAAACAGTATGATTAAATCTTGTATACCTATTGTATAAATGTCAAAAAACAGGTATGAAAAAAATTTCTTAGTAGAAAAACATTTTTACTGTCTTTGTGTAAGAAGAGAATGGTTTCTGTTATAATGATGTGTATTAAATATATGTAGCATTTTTATTAAAGAAGTCACCCACTGTATAAATTCTAAATACAAAACAACTTTACTATTTCCCAACATACCCTGTTAAAATCACTTTTCAGTTTCTTTCTGCTCTTGAAAAAAATCTTAGAATAAATCTCGTTGATTTTCCAGGGATTCAAAGATGATAAAAGTCAAACTCTTACAGCTAGCAACACATTTTGATTCATTTACGTGTTACTTCATTTAGGTTTCTTTGCAAATATCAGCTTTCTTGGGCAGAGAAATATTTCCTGACCAGTCTGAGTGCAGTAGCAAGCTCATACCTTCTTTATTCTCTTTCTCTGTTCCATATTTCTTCTTAGTGTCTTCTCTTTTTTATTCAGCTAAAATTCTCAGCCAGAACCTTTTGTGTTTGATTAGGGAACTGGCTGAGGTGCCTGGCTTTGGGGGACACTGGATGACTGGAGGCCACATGGAATTGGCAGTCCACTGGTCCCCCACCAATGTACAGCAGGTGCTGGTGCTGGTACCCACCAGCATAGATTGCAGCCTTGTTAATGGGAACCTAGATAAGTTTCCGGGCAAGGCTGCATTCATCAATGGTTATGGAGGCCAGCCAGTCAAAGTGAAACCTATATCTTTGCACCTTGACATTGGCCACTTGGCTCCCCACTTACACACTGTGTATATCTCTCCCATACCTGAATACATGCTGGAGTTGGATGTTTTACACAACTTGGCAGCTGTGCCGTTTATCACAGATTGAGTGGACCACTTGATGATGGAATTGAGACAATACCACTATGTGGTGAACTTGGCTAATGCATTCTTCTCAATTGACATTGCTCTAGAGAGCCAGGAACAGTTTGTCTGCACGTGGGAAAGATGACAATGGGCATTCACAGTGTTGCCACAGGGCTATGTGCATAGCTCCACCATATGTCATGGTCTCATTGCCATGGATTTAGCCACCTGGAAATCTACAAAGGGGGTGCACCTATTCCATTATAATTATGACATTAAGTTAACCTCTGATTCTCTTGCTGATTTAGAAGCAGTAGCACCCCTCTTGCAACAACATTTGGCAGCATGTGGTTGGGCCATCAACGAATCCAAGGTTCAAGGGCCTGGATTGTCTGCCAAATTACTGAGAGTTATCTGATCGGGTAAGAGGAAAGTCATACCAGAGGCCATCATAGGCAAAATTCAGATATAATCCTGATCCAGCACAGTGAGGCAGCTGCAGACCTTTGTGGGCCTCTTGGTATATTGGCAGGCTGGCTCAGGTGACAAAACTGGTGTACCAGTTGACAAAAAAGGGGGGCTACCAGGGATTGGGTTGATGTGGCTGAGACCACCTTCCTGGCAGCCAAGTAGGCTATTCAGCAGGCACAAACCATACAGTAGTTGACCAGGGATACCAGTTTGAGCTGGATGTGCATGTGGTCGACCAGATGGTTTCAGTTGGAGCCTGTGGCAACACATGGCGTGCCTGAGAACTCCAGTAGGTTTTTGGCTGCAGCTATGGAAGGCAGCTGAGCTCTGGTATTCACTGATAGAGAAGCAGTCAGTAGCTGCATATGCTGCCCTTCAGTCTTATGAGAGTTGACAGGATGGGCTATAGTCATTGGGTGGATGACTTACCCAATAGCAGGATGGGTACATTCATGGGTAAGGACCTCCCAGACTGGGACAGCACAGACATCCACTTTAGCAAAGTGGGGTGCCTACTTAGAACAGTGAAGTATGCTGAGCACAAGTCCCTTAGCAGCAGAATTACAAGACGTCTTGGAACCTGTAGCCCTAATGCAAGATAAGTCCATGGGGCCTGAGGCACCTCTAGACCCTGAGCTATCATCGTTTAAGGAAAGGCGCCCCCCCATCCCTGATGGGGCATGGTATACAGATGGGTCTACCTGGGGTGCTGCTGCTGCCTGGACTGCTGTGACTGTCCAGCCAAGTATTGATATCATATGGTTTAATACTGAGTGTGGACAAAGTAGCCAATGGGCTAAATTCAGAGCAGTGTGAATAGTGATCACCAAGTAGGTGACACCTATGGTTATCTGCATCAATAGCTGGGCAGTTTATCAAGGCTTAACCTTGTAGTTAACTACCTGGAAGTTACAGAATTGGCTAGTTGGTCACTAACCCATGTAGGGATAAGTCATGTGGCAAGACCTATGGGAGGAAGGATGACCTCCTCTGACCCTCTGAACAGCTATGGGAACAAACAGCAATTTGTTCTTGCCTGCCCTGATACCCCTAAAGGTAGGGGAACAAAAAACCTGGCTTTGGCCATGGACCTTCCAAGTCCCACACCCCCCATTGCAGGTGGTTAGCCACTGTAACTCCCTGGGGGGAGGACCTGCAGTATTACTTACATGTCACTCCTTGGATATTAAATGTATGGCCTCCACGATTAACCATTAGTAGAGAAATGGCCAGAAAAGGAACCCTCCTCCGAGGAACATATGTATTGTCTTTGTGTGTCTTGGCACATACACCCACCTTCTATGAAGAACTGGACATGGCTAGAGACTTGGAGTCCCCTGGCTGATGCCTGGAATGCAACATGCCAAGGGCTGAATAGAGAATGCCACAGAACTAATGGCATACCTGCCCCCTGGATGACCCATAGAATTTATGATGGATAGGTCTGGCTGATAGAAATACACCTGGTACCCCCACCACAGGTACCACAATGTATAGAGCAACATTAGGGTAATGTTACTATGGGGTGGTTGACCACCATAGCCTGAAGTTGTTGTTCTCTGTATGGTTGTTATGGCCTATGGTTTCAGTGTTCCACCTCGTGGATGCTTCCCCCCACCAAAAGAACTGCCTCAGCCTAAGGGGCGAGTGTAAGGAAAACGAATGTACTTCTGTCAAACATAGGTTGAAATAGACATTCAGTACATGACACAGCAGGTTTGGAGTGCAGGTGCACAGTCCCATGCATTATGTGACCTGTTTGTGTGAACTCATGCCTGGCTTTCAGCTACTATTGTCTGTAAGGTGCATGAACATATCACCAATACTGTGAGAGGGCATGTGCATAATGGAGCTGGCCACCTTGCAGACAAATGGGGAGAGCCAGGAAATGGTGAGCACAACACCAGGGAACACAGCTGCAAGTTTGGGGATAAACAGGAACCATGAAGCTGTGCTGAAAGGGTCTGTGGCTGGAGCGGGCAGCCAAGAGAGAGTCTCGCAACTGGAGAGAGAAGCCATGTTGCAACTGCCTACGATTCCTCAGGTGTTTTTCCAACTACCTGCCACCTGCCCACCAACTTCCCATGGATCTCAGTGTGGGCTAGAACCTGACAAAGAGTACATATGACAAAGTAGATACTCAATGAATATTTCTTGAGTGGATTGAAATATTAATGGAGTTAGTAGTTTAAAAGTCCTGTTCAGCAAAACTTCTCTCTTTTTCTACCTTCTACCTGACCCTTTTATGGAGTTTTTCAGGCTTAGATGCATGCAGTGGAGATAGGATGGAAGAAGTTGGAATTCTTCTTTTGTTTATATTTTTGCCTCCTCAGATTCTCACTAGTCCAGTACTTCTCACACCTGTTAGTGTATGAGAATTCACAGAACTTTACCCACACTTTCAGTTTCAACTTATCAGCCTTAGGTATTTTATAAAGTGCCTCAGGACCTTGGTTTTAATGGGTATTCAGCAAAAAAAAAGAAAAAAAAAAATCATGTCCATTACCAAGATCCTGAGTCAGACTGAGGGACCCTGCATTAGGGGATGTAAACACTCTTGCAAATCCAGAGCAACTGTAATCTAGAGTTCATTCCCTCAGGAGATGAAGAAATCATAACTGACTGGATCTATCAGTCCTGGATCCCTCTCTGAGGCAACTTACAGTTGTGGATTTCTGACATCCACATTCTAGGTGCTGGCTGTGGACCCCTCTCTTTCAGGCCATAGTTCATCCTCTTTACACAGACTCTGTCTCCACCAGCACCACCTCTCTCACATCAACAGGCATCAAAATCACTTAGAGTGCTTGCGAACCACAAGCTTCTGATTCAATCATCTGAGCTAGGAGTCAATAATTTGCATGAATAATAAGGTCTCAGCGGATGCTGCTGCTGCTGGTTCACAGACCACATTTTGAGAACCATTACTCTGGTGATTTTCTGGGTAGGCGGAAGTCTAACATGAATCTACTTCCTATCACAGGTACATTTTGCCAAAATAAATCTTACAGGTTTTGTACTGCAGTTGGTTTACAACACAGCCATTTTGTCTCTGTTATCAACTAAAAATTCCAGGAAGTAAGTATTTTCCTTGAAGATTCTTTCATCTGATGAAAGGGAAAGGTGCCTTCTTTTCTCCCCATGGCAGTAGGGCTTTAGGAACAGAGAACACATGGAAAAGTTTTTCCAAAGAAATCCTCACTCTAATGTCTACTCTCTTTACTAGGTAATCACTGATGGGGTAAAACCAGCTTTCCAATCTCTAGCTCCTTTGATATCCCAGCCAAAATAGGGAGAGAAAGTATCTCTAGTAAGGCTTCTTTACACTTATCATGAGTCATAACTTTGAAAGAAACATAATAAAATAGTTTTGGGCTTTTAAAATGTCTGAATTGAATATAGACTACACACTTGAAAATATTAAACATATTTCCTATAGTGATCTACAAATTTTTCTTTCTGAGTTGATATAACTTATCTTTTTGTAGCAGAGTAAGATCAAGGATATAAAATATTTTGTTATTACACAACATAGAGTTTCTTATTTGTATTAGAAATATTAAAGAAAATTGTAACTGTAGGGCGAGTTTATTTTAGACATCTTCCCATATGTGCAAATTTTAAAGAGTTTAGTAGGCTCTGAGATAGATCTGTCCCTTTGAGGGTTTCAAGATTTTGCATCAGAAATCTAGTGCAGTAACTGTCAAATCCAGAGCTAAACAACTACTCTAAGACTAGGTAAAAAACAAAACCAAGAAACAAAAAAGCATACTTACATACAAACAGGTACAGAAGACCTAAAACTCTATTTCTTTCATAGGTGTAGCAAATTAATATGAAATTTCTGTATGCATTAGCTTTTCTTTTCGTTTCTACAGAACTTTTTCATTACTCTAAAATGAGGCTACTGGATTTTGTTTCCAGCTCATTTTTCCTGTGCTTTCTCAAAATTTCAAATTTCATATATCATTATATTTCAAAATGATACCTTCCTTTTTAGGCATAAAGAATTAGAGGCTTTCAGACAGGAGCATTCATGTGCTTATTATTTTTCATGCTTAGATTATTCTTAGCAAATAAAACTATTTGCAATCATCTTTCACTTATCTTTAAATTCAGAGATTGACATTATAAATTATAAGTTTAAATATTTTTTCTATTCATTGCTTCTGCAATTTCATAATTCATATTCATGATAAAAACACAGTAAGACAGGACTGAACAAGGAATAAAATAACTCAATAGATTTACTAGCAGAAATTGCATTTTCATAGTTTTGAATGTCTAAGATATTAATAAAAATTAATCTGTTATTCAAGAATAATTAATGTCTGACAAAATTGGAGGAAAGTGACTGTCTCTAGGCTTTGAGGGGATTGACTAGAAAAGGACATGAAGGAAATTTCTGGGATAATGGAAATGTTTTGTATCTTGGTAGAGATGTATGTAGTTTGCCTTATGCTTTTGAAAACCGTCATGGAACTGTATAAAATCTGTAGAGTTTACTGTGAGTACTCATACTTCAGCAAAATAAAAAAAAAAAAAAATATATATATATATATATATATATACACACACAGAAATAATCAATTCTATAAAAATCTATTGCCAACATTTCTATATCACTTTATATTTTTATATACGATGAAGTTAAATAAATCAACTTTTCAACAAACACCTTTATAAGAAGAAATTGATAATGATTGAAGCAATATTTATATGAATAAAAGTTTTAAATAATCTCACTCTGCACTAGCATTATAATTTGAAGAATATTTTAATTAATTTTTTCTAAGGATAATTGCTGAATTTACTTGTCACTAAAACTTATATGCCTGAGGGACTACTTATTCTTTAAGATATAAGAAGAAATCTTTATTTAACTTTCTTAGAATCTATTTCATTTTGACAGTCTCTAGGAAACCAAGAGATCAACACAGGAAATTATTCTAAAGAAAATTTAGAAGAAGAAAAATGTTTTTATTTATCTTGATTTCTCTGTTGGTAAGAGAACCAGATCTCTTAATGTAATTACACTAAGAAATGGATATGTGAGACAGAAATACATGGGAATTATTTCTTCCTAGCATGTCTTGATATTTAACTTCACTACTTGGAATCAAATTCTACATACATACCCCAAAGGAGTAATGTCTATGTGGATTTGAGACGAACAGTATCTGCTAAATGTTATTGTAAAAGCATTTTTAAAGTTTGAATGAGGTATAATTTATATGCAACAAACTACACATATTTAAAATGCACATGATGAGTTGTGACCTTTGTACACTTCCTTGAAACCGTGACTAAAGTCAAAACTGTAAGCAAAGTCTCATTCTCTCCAAAATGTTTCTCTTAGTCTTCTTAATTTTTTCTTTCCACTTTTTTCCTACCTCTCCTCCTCAGGCAAACACAGATTGAGCTTCTTTTACTATAGAATAGTTTGCATTTTTGTGAGTTTTTGTATAAAAAAAATCATACAATATATATTTTTTGGTATGGCTTCTTTCATTTACTGTAATTGTTTATAGATGCTGTTTCATGTATCAGTAGCTTATCCCTTGGTGTCAAGTAGTACCCAGTCATGCGTATATACCTCTATCTGTTTATCCACTCAAATATTCATAGGCATCTAAGTTGTTTCTTCCAAGTTATGGCCATTAAAAATATAGCCAATTTGCATATTCATGGACACATCTTGGTATGGGCATATGCTTTACTTTCTTTTAGGTAAATACTTAGGAATGAAATAGCTGAATCAAATGAAAGGTATATATTTAAATTTTTAGGCTATCACAAACTGTTTTCTGTAGTTTTCATACTATTTTACAGTCCCACTGGTAGTGTATAAGTTGTCCAGCTACCCCAGATTTTCACTCACACTTCATATGGTAAGTCTGCTTTTAATTCAAGCCATTCTAAAAGGTGCGAAGTATCTCATTATGGTTTTTATTGTGTTAATAACTAATGATTGATGACCTTTTCCTGTGTTTATTTGGCATCTATTTATTTGATGAAGTATTTATTCAAATTTGTTTCATCATTTTGTAACTTTGTATTTGACCATGAATTTCCTTAATAATAAGTTTTGTTTCTTAGTTTTAGGTAGGAAGTCTCACGATGCTTCCCAGGCTAGCCTTGAACTCCTGAGCTCAAGTGATCCTCCCAACTTAGCCTCTTGATTAGGTTGGATTACTGTACCCTACTCCTATTGAGTATTTTAAATAAACTTTTAATTTTAGGATAGATTTATATTTGCAGAAAAACTGCAGTCATATCCCAGCACATTAGATATACCTGGCACACAGATTTCCCTATTGTTAACATTACTATGGTGTATTAGTCACATCTGGTGTAACTATATTCATTCTCAATTATAAGCTAAAGTCTATGCTTCATTGTGATTTCCTTGGCTTTTAATACAATGTCTTTTTATCTAAGATACCACATTACATGTAGTTATTGTGTCTCTTTAGGCTACTCTTTGGCTGTGACAGTTTTCTCGATTTTACTTACTTTACTTGATGATCTTGACAGTTAAGTCTGCTTTACTTTGTGAGAAACTTACACTGTTTTCCAAAAACCAATTGCATCATTGTAAACTCCCACAAGTAATGTGAGAGAGTTCTTATTTCCCCACATGTTTGTCAACACTTGTCAGTGACCAACTTTTTATTATAACTATTTTAGTGGCTGTGAGTTGGCATTTCATAGTGAATTTGTTTTGCACTTATCTAATTATTAATGATGTTGAACATATCTTCATAAACTTATTGTACATCTTGGGAAAATCTGTATTCAAATATTTCATGTATTTTTAATTGGGTAGTCTATTTATTATTGAGATATACAATCTCTATAAATATTCTATATACTAGACTCATATGAAATTTGCAAATATTTTCTGCATTGTATGAATTGTCTTTTGACTTCATTGATACTGCTCTTTGAAGAACAATAGTCTTTAATTTATATAAAGCCCAAATGATCTTTTTTTTTTTTTTTTTTTAGTTGCTTGTGCTTTTAGTGTCAGGCCTAAGAAACTAATTACGTAATCCAATGTCATGAGGTTTACACCTATATTTTCTTTAAAGAGTTTTATAGTTTTAGATCTTATATTTTTGTCTTTATCCATTTGAGTTGGTTTTTGTACAGAGCATTAGATAGGAGTCCAACATTGTTACTTTTCTTATGTGGGTTTCCACTTGTCCCAGAATCATTTGCTGGAAAAAACATTCTTCTCCATTGAATTGTCTAGACACCCTTGTCAAAAATAAATTGACTATAAGTATAATAGTATATAAATATAAAAGTGTATTTATTTCTCGTTTCTCAATTCTATTGTCTATATATATCTAATTCTAGTACAATACAACATTGATTACTGAAGATTTGTAGTAAACTTTGAAGTTAAGAAATGTAGTAAGATTTAAAATTAGGAAAAGTGTCCTCAGATTTGATTCTTTCTTATTATTGCTTTGGCTATTCTGAGTTTCTTGCATTTTCATATAAATTTAAGGATCAGCTTGTCAATTTTTGCAAAAATAAAAAAAGGTCAGTTAAGGTTTTGATAGAGATGTTGGTGAATACAAAAACTAATGTGGGGGACATTGTCATATTAGCTATGTTAAATCTTCTAAACCGTAAACACAGAATATCTTTGATATAGATAATTATTCTTTAATATCAGCTCATATATTTAAAATACAATAAAAGATGTTTGTACTACTGTTGTAATGTGTTTATATGGCAATAGTATAGAGTTATCTTCTGGTGACATTGAAAAATTATAAACTTGCCTATAAGATGATAAAATTAATAATAGGTGTAGTAATTGCTGTATTTAAAAAACTTAAATAACATAGCTGAAAATTTATAAAGACAGAGATTTCATAGGAAAAAGGATAAATTGATATATATATACACACACACACACATCAGAATATACTTCTGATTTTTAAAAGTTAAAATAAATACCATAGCTGAAAATTTATAAAGAAAGGTATTTCATAGGAAAAAGGATACACGCACACATCAGAATATAATTCTATCTGTATATGTCTTCAGACTTCAATATTTATTGATTTACTCTTAGATAGGCTCTTGCTCTGTTTCCCAGGCTGGAGTACAGTAAGTAGCATGATCATAGCTCACTGCAGCCTTGAACTCCTAGGCTCAAGCAGTTTCCCTGCTTCTGCTTCCTAAGTAGGTGGGGTTACAGGCTCATGGCATCATGCCTGGCTAAATGTATTTTTTGAGGAGTTGGAGTCTTGCTATGGTGGCCAGGCTGATCCCAAACTCTTGGCCTCAAATGATCCTTCCACCTCAGTCTTCCAAATTGCTAAGATCAGACTCTCATATTAAAGAAATAGCTCTGGAAAAGCAACAAATAAGTTATAACATTTTCACAAATTACAATTTAACTAATCTTTTTCTGGAATCAGAGTATTTTACAAGGGTTCAGTAGAACCCATGCAGAGAGTATGTATTTTCTACAATCTATTTTTCCCTCTGTGTTCAATTGTAATCATTTAAACACTCAGCCAAGAGCCTCCCAAGAATGAAAAAGCAGCTGAAATGTCCTGAGAACAATCGTATCTATATTGCACAGGCCATAATAGGACATAGGCATGAACATGGCTCTAATGTCCTATAACTTCCACCTTGTTAAAGTTATCTGGCAAAATAAAGAAATACCAGCATCAGTTCATAAAGAAGAATGTGCAATGTTTATAAAGAAGAATTGTGTAAATTAACAATGTTAATTTGTAAATAAGCCTGCATTCTTAGTGACAGTGGCATAGCAAAAGGAGTATTACTTTAGCAAAAGTAACAAGAAACTAGATTGGAATCCCTGTTAGTTTATATATTCACGGTGAAACAAAGGTGAGTTTTATTGTAGCACATACTTTTAATATACTGGTCATGGCTGCTAAATTGACTGTGGTGATGTCTAAAGTTTTCAAGTCTCGTGACAGACTGATTCTCGTCTGCTCTGAAGCTGACAGCTGCCATGACCGTTGGCTCTGCAAGTCTTACTGACATTCTGGGTGTTAAGACTGGCAAGCATTACTTGCTATGATTTAAAGGGAAAAGAAATGCTTGTCCTCTGTAAATAAGTATTAGATATTAGATATTGGAAATATACTGTGTTTATTAGTGGATAGAAACACATTGGAATGGTTAAAAGGTTTAATTAATAGTTTATATCTACATACAGTAGTTCAAAATTTGAATTAAATAGCATACGGATTAAGTTTTAGGAAGCAAAATCAGAACAGAAGAAATAAAATGAGAAGAAAAAACAAAATGTGGTTCATCTCAGGAACTCAAAGCTTTTAGTGTGTGTAAGTAATTTATGGCTTTCAAAATTGCAAGATGTTTAAACATGTTTAATAACATCCAGACTAAGACAAAAAGCAAAAAAATGTCAATATAAATTTTTCCAAGCCCATAAATACTAGAGTTGAAAAGTACCTTGATGTAATTTACTTCATCCCTCAACTTTACAGAGGATGAAGCTGAGGACTACAAAAGTAATGTGAGTACCCAATACAGTAGAACTAATAAGAAAGAGTTCTCCTGATTCCCAAGACTGCTGATATTGACAAAAGATAATTCTTATATTTCTTATCCCTCAATATGCTATGATTAATGAATGTTATATTAAGTATAGTATTCTCTTTAGACTTTGTTCTGGACCAAATGCTTGTGTCTCCCTAAAGTTCTTGGTGCTGATGTCCTAACTCCCAATAGGATGGTAGCTGGAGGTGGGGTCTTTGGAAGGTAATTATGTTTAGATGAGGTCATACGGAGAGGACAGCACGATGGGATTAATGCCCTGATAATAAGAGGAAGAGAGACCAATGTTCTCTCTCTCTCTGTGATATGAGGACCCAGTGAGAAGGCAGCCTTTCTTCAAGCCAGTAAGTGTATCTTTACCTCACCTGAAACTGAATCTACCAGCACCGTAATCATGGATTTCTCAGCCCCCATGACTGTGAAAAGTAAATAACTGCTGGGCGCTGTGGTTCACGCCTATAATCCCAGCACTTTGAGAAGCGAAAGCAGGCAGATCACGAGGTCAGGAGTTCAAGAACATCCAGACCAAAATGGTGAAACCTGGTCTCTACTAAAAACACAAAAATTAGCCGGGCGTGGTGGCAGTTGCCTGTAATCCCAGGTACTCAGGAGGTTGAGTCAAGAGAATTGCTTGAACCTGGGAGGCAGAGGTTGCAGTGAGCTGAGACCATGCCATTGCACTCCAGTCTGGGCGACAGAGCGAGACTCCATCTCAAAAACAAATAACTAACTAAATAATAAAATAAATAAATAAATACCTGTTGTTTAAGTCACTCAGTCTGTGATATTTTTTATAGCAGCCTGAGCTAAGCAAACCTAATAGCACTTAACGCTTTTCTAAATTGCAGAATTATATTTCTAAGTATAATTAATTCAGGGGTTACTGAATATAGTGTTCATGATTGAACTGAGAAAACAAGTAATTTAAATCTACTAAAACAATGTTGAAAATGCAATAACTTAAAATATCTTGAACAGAAATCTAACAATATTTCTAAAACACAGTGAGAATAATATCTTACATTGCCATTGGGAAAATTGTCTTCTTTTTCTTTCACAACTCTTTCCTATTCCACTCTTATTATTTCTGAGTCAGAAAGGTGGCAGAAATGTTTATTCAAAATGTAAGTTTTTCATTTTTAAATTTGAATTTTTATATTTTGGTAAAAGCCTGACTTTCCTGCCCAAAATAATTATTTATATAATAATGATATTTACTCCAAGTATTCCAATAACCTTGGTAATTTTAAAAGGCAAAGTTGTATGACTAAATTGACAATAGATTTTTAAGATTTATTAATATATTATAAGAGAAAAGACAAGACCAGTAACAAACATAGAATACCTTCTCAAGAAAGTATTATTGGTATTAAAATAACAAAGAATGGCAATTCTTCACCAAGTTGATAGTTTAAACTGCTTTGAGATGGCATGGGAAGGAAATTATTAAGCTATGATTCAGAGGACATCAGAGACCTTCAGGGCCATGTGACCATAGACTTAAGTTATGACTCATGAGAATATGTACACAATTGTGAATTTGTTGAAATTTTAAAGAACTGCATCTTTAATAAAATTTTAAAGAACTGCATAATGTAATGAAAAATGGTTGTATGGTTTTTATACTGTGAGCCAAAAAGATTAAATTTGGTATTTTGAGATTTATTTCAACACATTGTGCTGTAAATATTGGGTTTTATTACTTTTTTATGATATAAGCCTCAAAGAGGCACTTATCCAAATATATTTTTAGTTTCTCATATATTTAATAAGAACCTATTCAAACGTTTAAAATAATAAATCTGACTCCTGTAAGTGTGAATCATGACATTAAAAACCAATAAAATACAAGAAACAAATGGCACATGAGACCTGCTGTATCACTTCACAAAGAATATAATTCTAAGAAATTATTCAAGTCTCATTTCTAAAATGTGTTCCCTCATTAATTATGAAGTTCTTGATGTATTCGTTTAGGTCTTTCAGATGCAAAAAAATAGCTGACCTGAGAAAATACTTTTCAGCAGAAAGGATAAACTAATATTTTAATAAATATTGGTTTACTTACTAGTCGGTTGTAAAGATTTAATTTAACTTGGCAAGATTACCTTTTCATTGTATTTTGACAATAAAAATGGTGCAACTGAAAACTGAAGTTTTATTTCAACACTACAGACAAATTCAATTTGGCAATTTTCACCAGATGTTTGAGTAGATGCTATAACATACAAGACAGTGTAAGCATTCATAAAATAATATTTATCATGCAAATAAATATAAAAAATCCTCTTTTGCTAGCTAATGTTTGTTATTAAAGTAAATACATTTGGAATAATTTATTTAAATAATCAACAGAATTTATTGTTGAAGAAAATATTCTAATTATCAAGACAATTGTAAATATGTATTCAAGATGTTTGAGATGTTTTAACTTATGTTTTGATACTAAAGAAACTAATTTCATCAAATCTGTCACTACTGGATAAAGGCATTGAGGGCATGTTTTCAAATAAGTGTTCTCCCTAATGTTGTGGTCTGTTTATTCCAATCTATTGAAATATTCTTTCTAATTATGATACTAAGTTTTACATTGTTAGAGAATTTTCCTTGGTATCCTGTATTTAAAAAAACACCACTTCGCTAGTCTTAAAAGTGCAGCTGACTATTTCAGAGTGTAATGGATCCAGTAATAATTATTTTTAGACAAAATTATTATTATTGCTGTTGTGCAAAACCCATTTCTCAGGTACCACATCTGTTTCAGGCCACATTCTAACATTTGTATTTTTTTACCTTGTTTTGGAAACTAGATGGTAATTCCTGACTTATTTTTTGGCTGGAAATTTTGAGTTTGTTTCATGGTTTTGGTCTGTCCATGCATGAATCCAGAGTCTAATTAATCCATTTCTATTTTCTTAAACTCCTTCTGAAAAATTGTAAAATATAACAAAATAAATAAGCAAGTTGCTATTTGTAAAAGTGTTAAGGGTATTTACATGATGCACATCATCTAACAGGCATGTAAAAATCGTATTTAGCAGCAGACTGACAATTTGCTGGGCTGTATTGGTAAGACATCCCTATGTGAGTGAAAACAAAATTTCCTAAAATTCAGCCTGTTTTTTTTATTATCAAGCTAAATAATAATAATTGTGAAAAAGTACAGATTCTGTACTATTTATTTTCCAACTGATATAACCAAAAAATTGCGTCTACTAGGGGAGAGAGTGGTATTAATCTTTATTTGTATCAATAATTGATTTTGTTTGCATCAGTAGTTAATCATAGCAATCAGGTGGGCCAAGTCATTTGTTAAGTAAAATTTTTCATTTCTCAGTGGCATCACTGTATATTATTTATTTATATTTGATTACATTAATTTTGTTTGTCTAATAGCCATATAATGATAACTCAACAATGATAATATGTTCTTTGTATACAACAAAAGACTATTCAGTTCTATTTAGGGAAAACAGGGTAAGGCATTCAGTTTACTGTAAAATCATAACTTTATTATCAAAACAAAGAAAATTTTAAAAAGTGAAGACATAAAAATGACCACAATATGCATATTTTGTTATGAAATTCTGTCCTTTCTTCTATATAATACTATTTCAAAATGTATTTGGTATAATTTTGGAAATAACAAATTTTGAAAAGGGAACAAGTTTGTCTTGAGTTTTGAAGAGAGTGGAGTGTTTAATATATATTTGTGCATCTATAAATAGAAATATTCTAAATTTAAATGTTAAACTGATAGTGAAAACATACTAGAAACATTCCAAGAAAGATTATAAAAAGGATATTATCATACTTCATATTTTTAAAAGTTGTTATTATGACTCTGACCAATAAAATAAATATGAAATGAATGCTGTAATTTGGGAAAAGAAAATTAACTTTTTACTTGAAAACATTTTAAATACAGACTCAAAAATTTTAACGGACTTAATTGATAAATTAATGTACAGAAAGTTCAGTAAATCTTCTAAGTACAAGATAAATGCTAAAGAGTCCTACTTATAATCCTAGATAGAAAGGCTGAATCTTGTAAAGATGTAGTTTTCTAAATTAATTTTAATGTATCACAAGTGTCCAAGTATATGCAATAAACATAAGGGAAAAAAGCTAATATTTGTAATGAAACCCAGAAAGATTTCTGGGATATATCAGAGATGAATTATTAAGTTAAGAATATATTTTTAATAAACTAGAAATGCTCTGTCCTTGACAAATAACAAGACAATAAAATTTTACTACTAACATTATTAAGATAATTATCTTTATTATATCAATTATTACAATATATGGGACTTGGCAAATGAGACTGATCATGGAAATATACTTTAAATAAAATTACTTAGAAGAGCCATGTGTAAATACCCAGTGAGTAGTAGACAGTATAAGAGCAGCAATTACAAATATAGATGTCTACTCTACAGGAACACTTGTTCATACATACACAAGTAGATATTATAGGACTGTTTATAATATTTAAAAGAGTTAACAGCATCTAAGAAACCATTATCCAGTCTTACTAGGGACTATATAAACACACTGTGGTTTATTATTTAGTAAACAATAAACTATGTAACATTAAAAGTAAATGAAATTGTTCTATATGTAATATTGTGCATGAATTTCAGAAATCCAATATTAAATAATGAAAACTGATCTACAACATGATATTTTAATGCAAATGTTGAAACCCACAAAGCAATAATGTATGTTGCATGGATATATATGTTGGTAATAAAAGTTTTTTTAAAAAATCATGTACATGAAATATACCAATTTCAGAAGAGAATTACACATAAGATTTAAAAAGGAGGCATGTTATATCTGGAATAATTTATTTCTTAAAAATAAACTCTGAAACAGAAGTGAAGCTTAATAAGTATGCTTAATTTGGTCATACATGCTTAGATTGTTACCTTTTGAAATGTCTTCAGGAGTGAAAACTTTTATAAATAAACACATTTTTATTTAAAAATTTTCTCACATTGGTTCCAAAAGTAACATTAAAGAAACAAGTTCAGTTTAAATTCAGTTTAACCGAAGCATAAAGTTTAGCAGAAGGCTATTTATTATGTGCCTCATAAAATCAACAAGAAGGCCAGAAGTGTGTTCACAGAATTACAGGAAGCAAGACCAAGAGGTACTCACAGAATGCACTGGATATAACCAGCCTAGAATAGACCCTGCTGTTTCCAGCTCCTCTGTCCATGGGTGTTCCTATTCCTTGCCCATGTCATACCGATCAGGAGGCAGAGCAAGGAATTGTTGCCCATTTTTCACTTCCATAGTGACAGATGAGAGTTTCTCCTACATATCTTTGGAAAGCTTTCTCATGCATTGAAAAGGCAAAATAAAAAATACCCTCAACAATAGACTTGCTCAAGTTAAATAGTAAGAGAAGAGTTAAAAGATTAAGACATAGGGTCACGCCTGTAATCCCAGCACTTTGGGAGGCCGAGGCGGGCGGATCACCTGAGGTCAGGAGTTCGAGACCAGCCTGGCTAATTGCTGAAACCCTATTTCTACTGAAAATACAAAAAATTAGCCAGGCGTGGTGACGCGCGCCTGTAATCCCAGCTGCTCGGGATTTTGAGGCAGGACCGGGAGGCGAAGACTGCAGTGAGCCAAGATCGCGCCATTGCACTCCAGCTTGGGCAACAAGAGCAAAATTCCATCTAAATAAATAAATAAAGACATGCTCGGTAGATATGAACAAAGATTCGGCAGAAATGGCAATGCTAAGATCAATCAGGACATGGCGTGAATACATTGTATGTGTTACTTTGTAGGAGAAGCAACCTAGCACAATAGTTGAAAGGAGCTTCAATTCCCGCATTGAACCCTGACTGCCACTTCTCAGATTATTACCACGGGTGAGTTGCTTACCCTAATTTTGCTTCAGCACTTTTATCTACAAAATGGCATTAAAGATAGTACCTATCTCAGAGTTATTGTAAAGTTTATTTAATAGTAAGAATACATTTTGAACAGTCCTTGGCATCTAATATATACTCCCAAATAATTAATTATTAGATACATTTTTAAAAGTCAAAACTATATTACTGATTAGAATCTTAGGGTATAAAGAAAATGATACAAACGTATCTGGTAGAAGTGCATCTTTACGCCTATTACCTAGAACACAATTTCTCAATAAATACCAAAATCCTTTTAAATTCACCTATGCTTTGTTCAACTTCATAATTAAACTTTTTGGAATTGATCCTTGGAATTTGCTATGAAAAATGAACAATACATATGTTCAAGAACACCTGTTTTTATTATTTATACTTTCAGATTAAAAATAATAGTATGATTTAAAAGGCATAAAACCCAAAAGATATATACAAGGAGACAAATTATAATTTGAAAACTGAAAAGCAGATGGACTAGTTGTAATTTTTCTCAATAAGCCAGAAAAAGCTGGAACCTATGCTTTCAGGAAAGTAACTAAACAAGAAGAAACTTGATTTCCATCCGCTCTGGTTTGGATCTGTGTCCCCCTGCCACAGGTCATGTCGTTTTGTCATCCCCGGTGTTGGAAGCAGGGCCTGGTGGGAGGTGATTGTCGGCGGCAGTTGCTTATGACTGGTGTATCAACACCCCCTTAGTGTTACTCCCGTGATGGCGTTTTCATGAAATCTGGTTGTTTAAAAGTGTGTGGAATCTCTCCCTATTGTCTCTTCCTCCTGCTCTGGTCATGTAAGATGTGCCTGCTTCCCCTTTACCTTCCTCCATGATTGAAAGTTTCCTAAGACCTCCAAAAGCCAAGGAGATGCCAGCACCATGCTTCCTGAACAGCCAGCAGAACCAGGAGCCAATTCAAACTCTTTTCTTTGTAAATCATCTACTCTCACGTATTTCTTTATAGCAATGTGAGAACAGACTATACACCACCTGTGTTCCCATGAAAACCTCCAGAATTGAAGATACCTACGAGGGGAGGGAGAGGGAAAGGATTGAAAATGGAAGGATTAGGGAAAAAAAATCCAAAGAAAAGATAAATTTGCAGATTCATTCCCTCCTTTTGGTTCCTCTTACTGCCTGGAACAAGCTATGCTCTAGAGAAGTTTTTTATTATGTTCTCTGGCTTTAGAGAGAGTAAACACCATTGAAGATATGTGTGTAAGAGTGTGTGTGTGAGTGTATGTGTGTGTGAGAGAGAGAGAGAGAGTGAAAATACAGGAACTAGGTAAAATTTATATGGAAAAGTTATATTCCCATTTCCTGCACATGATTTTTAGAACACTAATGGCCAAATTATGTGTTCTGTAGGAGATAGGAGACTTCTTGGGACTGAAGCGTGCAGATGCAGGAAGACCATAACCTGCACAAGAGAAAATCCCACCAATCACCCTAATGCATTGCTCACAAGTGAATAAGCACCACACATATAGACCAAGTTCCGAGTTAGTTTTAAGATGTCCTCATCTTACATGTGAATAAATAGCCAAAACTCAGGGAATGCTTGACAGAAGTACCTAATGTGAAAGACAACCAAAGTGAAGAAAGATCATAGAAGAAACAGAAAATTGGGAAGACCAGAGCTGGTGCGGATGTGTGTGTGCTCATTAACACAAAGATCAGATAATCAAACCAGACACAGATGAATCCGAGAATTTATTCAATCCTATTTACTAATAATTTCCGACTAACAAGGAGTCTCACAAGCAAGCTAGGAGGCCTAGGACATTGAGTGTGGCTCTATAGGTCCTTTCGCCTCACATTCCACCTGTGCTTTCGGTCCGAGGTTCAAAGATGAGGTCTCTAATCATATGTCCCATCACCTTGGGTGAAAGGCAGCATTCTATTTATGAAATCTTCATTTCCATCTACATAAGCATATAGCTTACATGTCATTTTCCAAGGAGCCTTGTCCTATAAAACCATAAACTCTACATTTGTTTACCATAACCAGTCCAATAAAGGGGCCATCCTGCTAAAACAATTCTATGGATAAAAACTGCACCTCTTCTATTATCAATAACTTGCTGTTTGTTAGAAAGTTTGCAAGAAGATTAGACAAGGCCACTTTTGTTTCCATCCTCTTCCCTCATGTTGTAACGGGAGAAAAATTGATTGCAGGCAAATGATGGCATGATAGACATGTGTGTGTACAACTAAAAACAAATGACTGTGTCATTATGTGATAAACTAATATTTCTGAGATTGAAAAAATTTAGTATTTTTTGAAAAGTGGTTTATTTAGGTGGATTATTATACATAAAATAATGAATATGTCATAAAACTCATAATGAAATTTTTTTCTTAACTTTAAAAAGTTGAATATTCTGTCATCTGTATGTCTTTCTTTTTGTTCTTTGATACATGTATCTCATAAATTAAATGTTTTATATTATGCATAAGGGAATAATAGGTAAAAAAACACAAATCTTTACATAATCTAAGAACAAATGCAGAACATTAATAAAGATATTCAATGCTATATAATCTTAGTATTATGATTACTTAGTCTGATTTTTTAAAAATTTCTAGTTTATATCTTCTTGAAAAGTAATCCATACATGTGTTTTGAGATGTAATGTGTCATCCCTAGCAATAAAATCACTTTTATCCCACATTGCACATACTAAATGAAACTTTCCTTATATTAGCCAGTTGTTTTAATACTTTTTTTTTTCAAATTATTGATTTTAAGTAGGATTGAGAGAGAGAATTATTTAATTATATTCTACACAAAGCCTGATTTCTGCTATGTCCTTTGTCAGATTTCACTTGAAGAAAAGCTAAACTAATGGCAGGTGATCTTTATTCAAGTAACCTTGATAACACTTTTCATCATCATAGCATGCATTCTCTTCCTTTCTGTTGGGATAAGACAATATCTTTTCCTTCATCTTCATTACCCTCTTCTTCGAACAAAAGTAATTTACATGATTCCCTTCAACAATGCATCAGGAATAATGACAAGAAAAACTCAACCATGTAAAGAAAGGGAAAACAGAGCTCTATCTTATCATTATACAGTAATGTTAGCCTCATTCATTGCATTTCATCTCATGGAATTGATTATTCAGTTACGGGCTGAGTGGTCAAAACATTTAGCACTTGCTTGACACACAGAGCTTGGCACGTCACTTGGCACAACATATTAGCTGTTATTAGAAAGTGGTTTTTAAAAAGGACAGCAGTATTAACTACTGATATAGTTAGCAGAGCAAACAAGATTTTAAGAGAAAATTATTTTGAAATCTTTTTGTTTACAATTTGACAGAGATTTCTTGTGGTGATTGCAACTCGTTATGTTCAGAAAGGCTGGTTTGCAGGGGGCGTGTGTTGAGAAGATAATGCCTTTTTATTTTAACCCTGGTTAATTTTATTAAGACCTAGAAGAGCATAGCTAAGTCAAAGGTTATCCTAAACAAATTCCAAATATTTTGACCATTTATTTTTTATTTAAGCAACCCAGAAATTTCCTTCAAAGTGTTAAAATATGAGCCAAGGGAGAAAAATGCAAGCAACTGGCTAAAATGTATTTCCTGTAGTTTTGTGACCAGGGTAGCCAGATGTCAGCCTTTTATAAATTAGTCAGTGAGACATCAACAGGGGAAAGAATGCCAGACCATGTGGGAGAAGGCATGACTTCAGCCATCTTTCTCCATGTTCTATGTGTTGCTAACCCTCCAAGAACAGTGCAAGTAAGTGGCTGGGGAATATATAATACTATTTTATATAGTTCAATGGCAAATGCCAGAAATCCTGGCTTGTAACTTTTTAGATATCTGCCTGCCAGAAACAACTAAAGGTTTCAGGCTTTCTTTGAAAATTTTTAAAAGACAAGAAATCTACATCAGATCTCCATATTCCCACTTGAGTCCAGGAATTCAAGACCATCCTGGGCACCATGGCAAAATCCCATCTCTACAAAGTAAAAAAATAAATACACGAATAAAAAGTCGTCAGGCATGGTGGCATGTGCTGGTAGCCCCAGCTGCTCAGAAGGTTGAGATGGAAAATAACCTCAGTGTGGAAGGTTGAGGCTGCAATGAGCCAAGCGGTGATTGCATCACTGCACTCCAGCCTGAGTGACAGAGTGAGACCCTGTCTCAAATTAAACAAACAAACAAACAAACAATAAATAAATAAATATTTCCAACCAATTTTAAAATGCTTTTTAAAAATACTTCAGCATAAAACGATTAAATGGACAAGAAAGTAACAGAATAGTCCTAATGGTTTTTGTTCATTTTGAAACAAATATTAAAAATTTGTGGTATGTTTTACAATGTTGGGAAAATAGACCAACATTGATAATTGGCCAGTCAGATGGATGATTCCTTCTAGTCAAAATTGTTTTAGTTTTGTTTTGTTTTGATTTATTATTTTAATGCACATTAAAATCTAAGATTCTATATTTGGAAAATTCTTATATTTGAGTTGCTTTGTGTACTTGAAATAATGTGTCAATTGTAATTTTTTAAATATTAGATTTGGGTTTTTTTTCCCACTTGGCAGATTTGCTAAACATCCACAGGATATCAACAAGGCACTATGGGGCTGTTATATGGTGAACAACACCGATATCTCTTCTAGCCTCCTCACTGGAGCTTTAATTCCTGTTTAGGAAACAGTAATCAAAACACAGATATAAAATTCAAAAGTGTAGTAAATTCTACAGAAGAAAATAGAAGTGTTCTAAGAAAGTATAAAAGGGAAGCCCATTTACTTCATAGAACTTGAAGAATTCTTACGATGTAGGCTTTTCTGAGAAAGGGACATTTTAGTTGACATTTGACAAATGATTAAGACAGACTAAAATGGGACAAAAAGCATTCCATGAAATGAAAAAAAAAATTGTGCCTGCTATAGAAAAAAAAAAAAAAAAAGGCTTCCTTTGCTGGAGAACTGGAAGAGGAACATGAGGCTGTAATTTGAGTAAGATCAACAGAATAGTTTACAATGTCAGACAAGCTTCCGGGCTTGTACAGTAATCAAGCATGTCTTACTTTATCCTTAGTGAAATGAGAAATCTTTCTATTGTGCAAAGAAAGACAATGACATGCTCACTTTTAGTTCCTAAATGATTTCTTGAGTTGCTGGATGGAAATTTCATTGGAAGCAGACAAAGGGAGGATGGAGATTCTGTTTTGATTCATTACAATAATTTAAGAAAGATACATTGTTAAGTTAAACTCAGGGAGTGGCAATGAAAGAATAATTCATGCACATTTCAGCTATATCCCTCCTACTCAGGGTTTCTTTAATCATTAAAATATTATAAAATTTACATTTTAAGAATTCATATATATTTTTTCAAATTTTTATTTTATTTTAAGTTCTGGGATACATGTGCAGGACATGCAGATATGTTACTTAAGTAAACGTGTGCCCTGGTGGTTTGCTGAATCTATCAACCCATCACCTAGGTATTAAGCTTCACATGCATTAGCTATTTATCGTGATGCTCTCCATCTCTCTGCACACAAGACAGGCCCCAGTTTGCGTTGTTCCTTTCCCTGTGTCCATGCGTTCTCATTGTTCAGCTCTCACTTACAAGTGTGGACATGCCATGTTTGGTTATCTGTTCCTGTGTTAGTTTGCTGAGGATAATGGCTTCCAGCTCCTCCCATGTCCCTGCAAAGGACATGATTTTGTTCCTTTTTATGGCTGCATAATATTCCATGGTGTATATGTACCACATTTTCTTTATCCAGTCTATCATTGATGGGCATTTGGGTTGATTCCACATCTTTGCTATTGTGAACAGTGCTGCAGCGAACATACACATGCATGTATCTTTATAATAGAATGATTTACATTCCTTCGGGTATATACACAGTAATGGGATTGCTGTGTCAAATGGTATTCCTGGTTCTAGGTCTTTGAGGGATCACCACACTGTCTTCCACAATGGTTAAACTAATTTATATTCCCACCAAAAGTGTAAAATCATTCCTATTTCTCCACAACCTCACCAGCATCTGTTGTTTCTTGACTTTTTAATAATCACCGTTCAAATTGGCATGAGATGGTACCTCACTGTGGTTTTGATTTGCATTTCTCTAATGATCAGTGATGTTCAGCTTTTTTCATATATTTGTTGGCCCCATAAATGTCTTCTTTTGAGAAGTGTCTGTCCATGTCCTTTGCCTGCTTTTTAATGGGGTTTTGTTTTTTTCTTGTAAATTGGTTTAAGTTCCTTGTAGATTATACATATTACACCTTTGTCAGATGGATAGATTGCAAAAGTTTTCTTCCATTCTGTAGGTTGCCTATTCACTCTGATGATAGTTTCTTTTGTCTTGCACAAGCTCTTTAGTTTAATTAGATCCTATTTGTCAATTTTTGCTTTTTTTTTGCAATTGCTTTTGACATTTTCATCATGAAATCTTTACCCATGCCTATGTCCTGAATAGTATTGCCTAGATTTTCTTCTAGGGTTTTTGTAGTTTTGGGTTTTACATTTAAGTCTTTAGTCCATCTTGTGTTAATTTTTGTATGTGGTGTAAGGAAGGGGTCCAGTTTCAATTTTCTGCATATGGTAACCCTTTTTTCCCAGTACCATTTATTAAATAGGGAATCCTTTCCCCATTGCTTGTTTTTGTCAGGTTTGTCAAAGATCAGAGGGCTGTAGATGTGCAGTCTTATTTCTGTGATCCCTATTCTGCTCCATTGGTCTATGTGTCTGTTTTTGTACCAGTATCATGCCGTTTTAGTTATTGTAGCCTTGTAACATAGTTTGAAGTTGGATAGCATAGGACCTTCCAGGAAAAGGAGATGGTATGTTAAAAGCACCAAATCCATCTGACAAAGGTCCTTCACCCACTTTTTAATGGGGTGGTTGTTTTTGCTTATTGAATTGTTTAAGGTTCTTATAGATTCTTGATATTACACCTTTATCAGATGCATAGTTTGCAGATATTTTCTGCCATTCTGGGGTTCTCTGTTTATTTTGTTGCTAGTTTCTTTTGCTGTGCCAATGCTCATTGCTTTATTTAAGTCTAATTTGTAAATTTTTGTTTTTATTGCAATTGATTTTGTGGACTGTGTCATAAATTCTTTGCCAAGGCCTATGTCCACAATGGTATTTTCTAGGTTTACTTCTAGGGTTTTTAAGTTTTAAGGCTTACATTTAAACCATTAATCCATCTTTAGTTAATTTTTGTATATGGTGAAATGTTGGGGTCCAGTTTCATTCTTCTGTCTATCCGAGCATCAATTATTGAATAGAGAGTCTTTTCCCCTTTACTTGTTTTTGTTGCCTTTGTTGAAGTTCAGATGATTGTAAGTGTGTGACTTCATTTCTGGGTTCTCTGTTCTGTTCCATTGTTCTATGTTTCTGTTTGTGTACCAGTGCCATGCTGTTTTGGTTATGGTAGCCTTATTTACTTGCCTTATTGTGTTGGTGAGAAGCTTCAGTTCAATGTTGCATAAACGTATTGAAAGTGGGTACACTCGTCTTATTCCTGATCTTAGGCAGATCTTTCAATATAAGGTGTATAATTAACCATAGACTTTTCACAGATGGCTTTAATCAGAATGAGTGAATTACTTTCTATACCTATGCTTTACCATGAATGTTTACTTTTTTTCACATGTCTATTCTACATGTATTGAAATGTTATATGGTTTTTCTCCTTTATTATTTTAATTTAATGAGTAATAATGATTGATTTGCCAATTTTATATTGTTTGCATTCCTGGATAAATAGCACTTGGTCATAGTGTATAATCCTTTTTATATATTGTTGGATTTGGATGCTAAAACTTTGCTAAGGATTTTTGTATCTGTATTTATGAGGTATATTTTCCCCCTTATGATGTATTTTTCCATTTTATTATCAGAAAAATGCTGGCATTATAATATTTAGTTTCTGGAAGTTTGTGTATTATACATTCAGTTGTCTTTTAAATTCCAAAATACTGTTTATTTATTATTTTTTCTGGAAAAATTTTATTCATTTATTTATTTTAGAGACAGAGTCTGGCTTTGTCACTGAGGCTGGAGTGCAGCAACATGATCACAGTTCACTGCAGTTTGGAGCTCCTGGACTCAAGTGATCGTCCTGCCTTAGCAGCCAAGAAGCTGGGACAACAGGCACTCACCACTATGCCTGGCTATTTTTTTTTAAATTGTTTTTTGTAGAGACAGGCTCTCTCTCTGTCACCCAGGTTGGTCTCAAACACCTGGCCTCAAGTAATCCTCCTGCCTTGGCCTCCCAAATTGCTAGGATTATAGCTGTGAGCCATCACACCTGGCCTTATTTATTTATTAAATATATGATAGAGTTTCCCAGTGAAGTGATGTGGGTGGTGATGTTTCTTTTGGAATATTTGAAATCATGGACTAATTTTATTTAATTAATATAGGTATATTAAAGCTTTCTATTTCTTCTTGAGTAAATTTTGGTAGTTTGTATTTTTTTTTTTAAGCTTTATCCATTTCATGGTAAGTTGCAAGTTTTCTTGAGAGGAAAAATTGAACATTAAGTGTGGTAAATTTTAAAATATTGCAATCAAATAATACATATTTGAAAGTGACAGCATAAAATTATATTAATTACAGCTTTAGCCAATCGTTACTACAACCACCTTATAGACAAGATTTATTAAGATATGAAAACACAGAATGCCTCCATATTCTGATGGCATCCAATATTGAGCAAAGCCCTGGTTCCTTGAACTCTCCCCAGAATTATCTAGCACAAGCCCAAATTACATAATTAACCTTTTCTAACAGTCTCTTATTGTGATGCGTTCTCCTTCACTGCAATGAGTTATCAACCTCACTTCTTCACCTACAGGTATGTTCCTGGCAGTCTTTGAGTGCTGAGCACTGACAAATCCAATTAAACTTTAAACAGAAATCATATTTCTGTTAGCTATGCAAATTATATACTGAAGTGTTTTGGTAATCCCTCTAACCCCATTTCTAATGGCAGTTGGGATGACAGCACTACATCATGTTTGGTAATGAAAAGTAAAATAGGCTAACAATAGCTGTGAAGAGTTCTTTGAGCTCACACAGTGATAAATCTACTTTTAAGTTCTCCCTTAATGTATTTTAGTAAAATTAATTAGTACTGTAGAACATATAAAAGTTTATCTGTGTTCATTTTGTTTACTTCTAAATATTAATAGTCACACTAACATTGATTTATTGTGACTTAGTTTTATAGTACATAATATTTATTATAAATTGATGAGTTTTTGGTATATAAATATGTTTAGCAGGCTATTAGTAGCAAGATGGAATATATCAGATGATTATTGCATTTGCATTAATTTAGAGTTATTAAAAAATGATCTGGCTAACTAGAGTACAGCATATGGGAATCAGATTTTAAAAAATAATATTAACATTCCAAATGTTTTTTATATAGTCTCAAAATTCCACTAGCTTATGGAGGTCAAAGTGGATCATATGTAGATTAAAAGCCTGATAATGGAAGAAATGTATTACATACAAGAAATCATGAAAATGGGCTTCATTAGTAAATGTTTACTCAAGTATAGATTTGTATAATTTTTACATCATGATCAAATGTGGATACTTTGAATGCCATTGTAATTTTCAGTAAATGTTGAATTTTTTTTCCTAAATGTTTGAGTCATACTTTAACTTCAACCTATTTAAGTTTGGAATTTCTTAACATTCTAATAAACTGTTGAATTTTAAACCATTATATTATTTTGCTTCTATTGAACAAAATGTCTTTACCATTTGAGGTCTATTTTAACCTTCACTAATGAAAATAATAATAATCGGTGTTTCCTCCTATGTTAGTCAGCTAAGGCCTACCACAATGCAAAATAGTTGTTCTTTTCATCTATATTTATTTTTTAACCTAATTTATAATTTTATCTAATTATTATATTTTCTGTAATCGAGACAATCATCAAGTCTCTAGACTTTATAGCTCTACCATTATTTTCTCATCATTCAAAGATGAACATTTTCAATGCATATGTCTTCAGATTGGACAGATATGCATACTGACTTAACTTGAAATATAGCACTTACTTTTCGACTTAAATATATTGCAGTCGTTACTTCTTTCATCATTTTACTTTTTCACTTTCTTCCATATTTTTAACTAATTTAAAATATGTTCAATTATTTTATTAGTAATAATCTTTCTATTTTGAGTACTTTAAATCCTCATTTCTTGAGTCAGAAATTTCTTTTGCCTGTATGACGAGAAATTTTATAGAAAACCGTATCATATGCTTTTATAAAAAGAAGTCTATTTAAATATGTTTACAAATTTCATTCAGTATACACTATATTTTTCCAACTCTATTGGAAAAAAATTGCTATTTTAAAAGATAGCAATCTCCAAAACCTGTTGACTTTATATCTGCTGCTAGTTCAGTGAGAGATGGTAGGTAAACAATTGAAATAAATTAAACAATAAATATTTAAAGCCTAACATAAATTTGGAATTATTAAGAAAGCAACTAATACTGATTCTGAAAACAAAACATTAAACAAAAACAAGATGATGTTATTAATGATTTGTCCTAATTCTTTCTTTACTTGTGTCTAACTATTAAAGTTTTCTTTAGTAAAGAACACTACCTTTGAAGAATGCTAGCATGCCAAGCAATAGATTCTCTTTCATTGAATTATAGTAATAAAACATCTCTTGTTGATGGAGTGAAGAAAAGTTATATTTACTTTTTGGAAGAGTGTGTGTGTGTGTGTGTGTAATTTTTCACTAAGCAAAAAGAGGATGAGATAATGTTGTAAACAGGCATGTTTTATTTCCCAGTTATGTTTAGGAATGAATACAGCTAAGCTGCTCTCACAAAGATATACAAAAATGGAGATGCACAATAAAAGTAGAAGTATATTTCTGTCTCATGTCATTGCAGTCAAGTAGATAATAGTCTAGAATAGATAGGCAATTACTCTCCACTGGGTTATCATGGGAGGCACTGTAGTAGCTACTTGCTTTTCTTTAAATATATCTCCAAACACCATGGTCTCTCAAACATAATACTGGGTAAAAGGAAGTTTATACTAAACAGCCATACCAAGTAATTAAATCTGTGTGACACATAGAAACCCTTTTTGTTTCTCTGAATTTAACTCCTAATGGTATGTTTTATCAGAGCATTTTTATTTAGCATTTTTAAAACTTTGTCCACAAAAATTCCATATTTATTTTTACAACCATAATTTAGTGAAGATAAGCAAATGTCTTTCTACTAAACTTTGGGAAGTCTAGCTAAATGGTTCAACTTGAAAATAGTTTACTTAAATTTCCAAACACAGTGTTTGGAATGGAATAAGTAACAACTTGTCAACTGAACAATGACAGTGTAAACCTGAGAATCAGTTATAAAGACTTGGTAACGTATAAGAATCACACTTGTTCTAATGTTATTCTTAGAAGCTATTCATCTGACATTTGCCTAATTTTCACTTGTCCTCTAAAGGGAAAGATCTTATTGGTTACAACAACACATATATCCAATTCAACCGAATGTAATATGCCCTTGTAAATTACTATATTAGCAGTGTAGGTTATGTAACTTCTCCTCTCAGATTATATACTTTGAGTTTACCTCCAAGAACCTACTCTTGGTGTATATACAAATGTATTTTTTGATACTGCACAACTTAGGAACAAATTTGGGATCATAGTGATTTTATTGACAAAAATTATCTCATTAACATGTATTAAATACCATCTATGTGCCAAACATTATATGAGGGACAGAGTGAGGCAGAACTGAAGAAAATATATAGTTCCTGCTCTCAGGGAATTTAAATTTTTAGATGTGAAAATTCAAATTACAACAAATCTGTATAGTATTCTCATTTCCAAGTCTCACTTATAAGATGACACATGAGAAAATACCTGGGAGAGATGAGGACTTGAGATATACTAATATCCTGGGAAGGGGTACGACAGAGAGGAGCAGTTAGAGCTGACATGCTGAGGTTGGCACAGGCTAAGAACACTTGAGGAGAGGCAGAGAGACTGGGATGGCCACAGAAAGCAATGAGAAGAGAAGATGACATCAGAAAGGTGACAGAAACTAAACATATGCCACTGGAAGGTATTTTTCTTTCATTCTAAATAAAATGGGACGCTGTTGGAGAGTTTGGGGAAAATGGAAACTAAAAACGTCACTCTGTTGCTTTGCAACATACAATCACTCTTCAGTGTCAGGTGCGGGATGGGTTCCAGGATCCCCCTGAATACCAAAATCTGCAGATGCTCAAGTCCTTGGTATAAAATGGTGTAGTATTTTCATACAACCTATGCACATCCTCCTCTCTATATTAAATCACCTCTAGACTACCTGAAATACCTAATACAATGTGAATGCTCTGTAAATAGTTGTTATACTGTGTTGTTCAGGGAATAGTGACAAGAAAAAAAAAAGCCTGTGCGTGTTCATTAAAGACTCAACCATCATAGACTTAACTATCGTTTTGATCCACAGTTGGTTCCAACTGTGAATTCAGAACCAACAGAGATGGAGGGTCATCTATACATTGTAACAGAACATGTGGGCAGGCAAGGCAACCAGTTCATAGGTATTATAATAATGTAGAAAAGAAGTGATGATAGACAGACATGACAATAGATAGACAGATAGATTAAAAAGATAGCAGAGAGAGAGAAAGATACAAATATAGATAAGCTTATGTCATTAGAGAGGCCTCTAAGGAAGTGCCAAAATGATTTTCAAATGTTGCCAAATGTTTTTTAAAATATATACTAATCAAATTTCTTTAGTTTTAATCATAACTGGTCAATTTTCTTTTATTTCTTTCATTAGGCATGCAATAATGAAGTTTTAGTTTCAGATTTTCTGTTCTGGAGTTGTTTAATTATGAGAATAGCACTACCCAGTAGAACTTTCTCTGGTGACAGAAATGTCTCCTGCACTTTCCAACATGTGAGCCACTAGGCATGCATGAGCACCAGGAATGAGGCTTGGTGTGAGTGAAAACTAAATTTTTAATTTAATTTAATTTAATCTATAGTAACTTAAATCTAAATACACACATGAGGCTACTTATTGGACAGCATAGTTCTAGAACATAGTGGCAGGTACGGAAAGAGACTGTTATTGGAAGAGTCAGACATTGGAGGAGGAATTCTGAAGTCCTATTCACTTTCTGTTTTTAATTTGAGTAATGATTACAAGAATGTTCATGTTATAATTATTAGTCAAACTACATAGGTATGCTTTATAACTTTTTCTGTGTTTTGGTATTATACACACAAACATACAAACAGCCCAAATTAACAGAGAGAATAGGAGGTAAGGGTGTGAAGACAAGTAATGCACATGACTTTTTGAAGAAACTGAGCCATAAAGCCCAAAGTAATTAGAGCCTGAAATTGAAAGGGATATATCAGTCCATCTGATAGATAGTTACTATTTAATTAGGTTGAAAAATCTAATGCTAATTAATGGATATTTAGTTAGGAAAGATGATTTAGAACTACAGAAATTCAGATTAAGCTATAGAGCAAGATGCATGACTGGGGGAAATTATGTGGCGTGTTCAGTGGTAGATAGGTTTAGAGGTGAGTGAACCCAACAGAAAGTGAATCTCTTATTGCTCGTGACTAATTTCTCTATATTTTCTCTAGGTCCAGTGAGCTACATTCTATTAATCTCGATTTTCTTTTTCAGATGGGAAACCGTGATATCTTGATAAGAGGGAAATTAATGAAGTAGAATAAAACTACAAGCATCACAAAATCTTTCAAAACTGTGAGGAATGCCGGAAAAGGCTTAGGATGACAGAAATGGATTAGGAATTGGCCCATTTAGTTTTAGGGGAAAGTATGAGCAAAGAAAATGATTTAGAATTTGTGTGAAACTAGATGAACAGAATACTTGCACAGAACAGTAACATTAGGCTGCATTTGTCCTGTGTATTAGAAATTTCAAGGAATTCCACATGTATTATTATTTGATTCTTATAGTACATACTTCTTTGAGTAAGGCAATAATTTTATTCCTAATTAATTCAATGATGGTTAAATTGGAAATGATTTAACTTGCCAAGATCAAATACTTGGTGTTAAAGCAAATTACTCATGCCATTCTGCTGATAGAACTGCTTATACCACATTAATTATATAACATCCACTAACTAAAGAAAAATCAAAAGCACCAAAATTGAATTCTTCTTTTATTCTCTTTCTCCTTCTCCTTCTCTTATTCATCTTCTTCCTGCTTTCGGAAACACATAACATGATTTTCACATCAATGTAATCAGAAAGTACTCAGAAAAGTGTGTTTCTAGAGAGAGTTTGGGTATGGCTTTTTTCCCCCCATTATAGTAATCAAAACTGCCTGTAACTATCTTTCTTATATCTAATTACAAACTGTTACATTGGACTGTAGACCTAGGGAACAAGCAATGGAGGAAAGACAAAGAATTAATGTTAACCAGAAATAGAAAAGTATATTAATTTGGTGAAAATGCCATTAAGTAGTAGAAAAGAATAGTAACCTCTGTTATTCAAAGGTTTTCTGCTTATAATTTCGTAGAAAATCTTCAGAAAATTACTTTATATTGTGCCTCCATTTTCTTCCAACTGTTAATTTATTACTTGAATACTCTTCCTTTTTTAGTGACACTTAATGTGTCCCAGATTTGAAGGTACCTGTGTAGACATTCAAACATATATTAAGTTCATATTCACTTTGAGAATAATATCAACTCTTTCTTTCCTGCACATAAAACCAGTTTTTCAATTCTTAGAATATGAAAAGTTGTTTAGAAACTCCTAGAGATAATTTAATTCAATATGCACATTATTGATCGAAGGATCTAAAAGTGATTAATCAGAAAATTTTATATTAAAACTGTAAATAGTCAAGACAACAGTTTTATTTTTTAATTGGATAATAAACTAATAGACTTAGACATTAATTTTTTCAGACTCAAGTGAAACCAAAGAAATGAACAATGCCAGCAACTGCACAATCCTGCTCATAGCACACTCTTGGTTTAGAGTTTATTTCATTTAGTAAAATAATTTTTTTAAAAGTTTCAGCACTTTGGGAGCCTGAAGCAGGCAGATCATCTGAGGTCAGGAGTTTGAGACCAACCTGACCAACATGAAGGAACCCTGTCTCTACTAAAAATACAGAATTAGCTGGCAGTGGTGCCACATGCCTGTAATCCCAGCTACTTGGGAGGCTGAAGCAGGAGAATCACTTGAACCCAGAAGGCGGAGGTTGCAGCGAGCTGAGATTGCACCATTGCACTCCAGCCTGTGCAACAAGAGCGAAACTCTGTCCCAAAATAAATAAATAAAATAAAATAAAAAAGTTTTATTCACATTATACAGTTTCCTTATATTTAAATTCTAAAAATTTATTACTTACTCATGGTAGTTGAAAAATTTTCATTTTACCAGCTAAAAATCACATTTCTATGCACTGATGCCCAATTCGCTTTGCAACAATCGCAAGTGTCTCCATACATTACGCTTAGTGTTGCTGCCAACTCATTGTTTAGTGGAATTAGCTGCAGATCTGAGAATCCATAATGGGATAACACTTATAAGCAACTTGCATTCAAATGTGATATTATTTGAAGTGAAGCAATCAAGTCCCAAATTTGTTTTTCTTTTTCTTCTTGTTTCTATTGTTTGTCTTCCCTTTGGCAAGTAAGAAATAATTTTAATTATAGAAGCAATTACATTACTAAGTCTAATAATCATATTATATTTAAAAAAACAGTTTCAGAAGAGCTGTTATGGCTTACACTGTAAGTTGCCGCTATGCAAGTAAATGACCTAAATGAAAACAGGGAACACTCCTGGATAATAGGCTTTATGAAAATGATTATATGGGTGTGTTTAATCTCTAGATCATATTGGTTGTAATTTTCACTAGAAATGTAAGAAGGTGAGTTTAATTTTTTTAAAAAAAGAACAAGAAAGAATGCCTCACCATGTAAACAACTTATGCCATCTGTAAATCCCTATGATTAATATCTTAATTATTGTTTATGACATAATAACTCAATGATGTGTGAAGGCAATGTTAACTTTAATCAATGAGATGCAAAAGTCAATTTAATTGTCACAAGGCATTTGCTATTACCATCGTGTTGATGTGGTATATTTCCATAATGACTCTTTTAAGCAAAAAAGTACCTTTCTGTTTTAGTTGAATAGAGTGACTTCATTGTGTGAAAATCATGTTATGTGTTTTCAATCTCTACTGGCTTTTAAAGAATATACATTTAGTTTGCACAGGAATGAGTGAGCAATATTTTTGCCTGTGATTGCTTGAAGCACTCCTACAGTAGCCAAGATAGTTAAATATTCTTTTCATTTTTATATTTACTCATTCAACAAGTATGCCTCATTGTGCCAAGTGGAGAGGAAAGAGAAGTGAGAAAGGAAATATGATTGCTGAATTAATAAAACTCATAGTCTATTGGGGGATAGAGATAATTGAAAAAGCCTCATATACATTTTCTAGTTAAAATTGCATTGAGTGCTATGAAGGACAGCAACTAGGGACTGTTAATGCAAAATCAAACTCTGTGAAATACTTAAAGAGGTTTATTCTGAGCCAATATGAGTGACCATGGTGAGGAACAATCTCAAGAGGTCCTGACAAAGTACGTCCAGGTCAGTTGAGTTATAATTTGGTTTTCTCCATTTTAGGGAGATAGAAATTATGGACAAAGATATAAATAAATACATGTAAGTTATATATAGGCTTGGTGGCCTCAAAAGGCAAAACATCTCAAAATGGGGTTAGGGTGGGGTGGGGGAATGTTGGAGGTATTACAGATGGTCATAAGTGAATTCAAAGATTTTCTTGTGGCAATTGGTTGAAAAAGTTAAACTTTGTTAAGGACTTGAAGTCAGTGGAAAGAAATATTTGAGTTGAGATGGGGCGAAATGTGGAAGCCAAGTTCTTTTTGTTGTTGTTGTTATGTAGATGAATCCTCCAGGTGGCAATCTACCAAAAGAATAGATAGTTACTATCTTTTTTTAGACCTTAAAAGATGTCAGACTCTTAGGAGTCAGTCTCTCCTAGATCCTAGAAAGGCTTGGCTGTATTAATGGAGATTCTCTGCAGATGTGAGTTTCCTCCACAAAAGACAGCTTTACAAAACCATTTCAAAATATGTCAAAGAAATATATTTTGGGGTGGTCTGCTATTCGTCTTGTGATGCTACACCAGAGTCAGGTTGGAATTGGTATTTTATTGCCACAAAAAGTCTGTTTTGTCCACGTTTTGACCTCTATTTTAATGTTAATGCTGTTTTAAGTTGTGCGTAAACTTTAAAAAGGGAGGATGTTTGATGCAATGTGCCCAACCTCCATTCCCACGATGGCTACAAATTTTATACTTTTGAAGTTTCTCTGAAGTCCCCTTGGCCCAGAGGCCACAAAGACTGTTAAGTTCTCTTACTTAAGGACTAGTTATTGTTTACCTTGAAAACTTGTGTGGTCCATTCAGATGGTTGTGGGGCTTAATGTAACCAAGTATTTAAACTTTAAAATAAATTTTAGAACTTATTTTTCCCCATTTCTCTCTAGTTTTATAGAGAGAACACTAACTGAGACCCTAACCATAGGGATGTAGTCTGACTAGAGCATTATAGGACATGCATCCTAGCATATTTCAGAAAGGGAGTACCCAAAACAAAAAAGCTTAAATGAAGTTCAAACAATTATCCAAAGATTGGTTCTTCTAAATATTTGGAATGTGTTTATCAGATGTACCATAAATATACAGATATAGGCCAGGTATGGTGGTTTTCACCTGTAATTCCAGCAATTTGAGAGGCTGAGGTGGGAAAATCACTTGAGTTCAGGAGTTTGAGACACTCTGGGCAATGTGGTGAAAACCTGTCTCTAAAAAAATATTTAAAAATTAGCCAGGCATGGTGGTCCACACTTGTAGTCCCAGCTACTTGGGAGGCTGATGTGGGATTGCTGCTTGAACTCAAGAGGTCAAGGCTTCAGTGAGCCACGATTGTGCCACTGCACTGCAGCCTGCGTGACAGAATGAGATCCTATCTCAATAATAATAATAATAATAATAACTGATATAGACAAAGAGGCTCCTTGAAATTTGAGAATGATATATTACATAACCACCTTCATCCAGCAGAGTGCTTCTGACATGAAGAAGAAATTAGAAAAACAAGAAGAGACACTGGGGATGAATCCCTCCCCGATAGTAGACATTGCCTTCAGTGTATACTGTTCTTCGGAAGCTAAGAAGTTAAGGCCAGGCACTATACATTTAGGAATGGTAGGAAAAATCCCACACCAAAGAAAGGATGGAAATCCAGGTAAGGCTTTGGGTTACAGTGTGCGTACTGTAATGAGAAAAATCACTGAAAGTTCATTTGCCCCAAAAAGAAAGGACTCAAGGGCCAGAAAAAGAAGAAGATGCCAGGGAGAAGGCCCACTGGCAGACGGTGGAAGAGGATTGTGATCCCAATAAAGAATGAGAATTCCCAGGGGCTCCCCTAAATCTTTGAAAGCCTATTAAAATGTTCCCACAGGAGCCCTGGGTGCAACTGACCTTACTAACTGCTTAAAGGATGCCCTCTTTTGCATTCAAATTGAGGAAAAGGCCCACATGTTCTTTGCCATTGAATGCCAAGACCCAGACAAAAAGATGACTTTCCAATAGTGTTGCCTCAAGGATTTAAAAATTTACCCATCCTTTATGGTGAAATACTAGAAAAGGACTTAAGGTTAAAAGGAGATAGAGGAGTACTATTACAATACACAGATGACTTGTTCATAGCAAGCTCAAACTAAGACCAATGTCTGTCCAACACTATTTTGGTTTTGAATCATTTAACACAATGTGGATAAAAGGTATCCCTCTTGCACAAGGCTCAAGTCTGTAAGCAGGAAGTGACCTATTTTGGATTACAATTAAAGCAGGGGAAGAGGGGCATATTGCCCTACAGGAACTAGCCAATAGCCACTATGAAAGCCTCCAAGAACAGGAGGCAGCTACAGGGATTTGGGGCATAGTAGGCTTCTGCCATATTTGGATCCCCAACTTTGGACTTATGGCTAAACCCCTCTTATAAGGCCTTAAAAGGGCTGGACTCAGAGGCCCTGCAGTGAACAGCAGAATGCCAACAAGTGTTGGACACTATTAAAGAAATGTTAATGTCAGTCCCAGCTCTGGGACTACCAAATCCTCAGAAGCCATTCAAGTTTATATCTATGAGAAAGAGAACATAGGACTGGAAGTGTTGGTCCAGATGTTGGGAACACCCTATAACCAATGGACCTTTTTTCTAAACAGCTGGATCAAACCTCTAAAAGATGGCCTCCCTGCCTCTGGGCAGTGGCTGCCACCTGTGAGATGCTAAGAGGGGCAGAGATGTTCACCCTGAGGCAGGCTGTCACCTTTTTTTTCCCCACATCAGGTGCTAACCTTGCTGGAGTAGAAGGGAGGCTATTGGCTTACTGCAGGGCAAATGGACAAATACCAGGCCATCCTACTGAATGACTCAAATATCACCTTGCAAACCATCATTGCTCTAAACCCAGTCACCTTGCTCCTGGCCACTATAACCAACCAAGAACTGAAACAATTGCCTGGAAATTCATGATGCATTTTAATATGGTGGGCCAGGCCTGTCAGACCAAACATTGGCCACTCCAGACTAGGAGCTTTACACCAACAGATGCAGTTTCGTGGAAGAATAATGATGCCAAGCTCAGTACGCTGTGGTGACTGCAGATAAGGCAGTGAAGGCCCATGCCCTTTCTGCTGCCATTTCAGCACAGAAAGCTGAACTGAATGCTGTCCAGAGCTTTGGAACTATCCCAGGTAAAACAGGTAAATGTTTTCACTGACTCGAAGTATTCGATTTTGGCAGTGCATGCTCATGGGACTGTGTGGAAGAAAAGAGGCCTCCTGATCTCAGGAAACAAGAACACTAACCATCTGACGGAGATACTCACCTTATGAGATGCAGTCACATTACCAGCTCAGGCTGTTACTGTGCACTGTCCAGGGCATCATAAAGTTGCCTCACAAACATCCAAAGGGAACCAGGTTGAAGCTTTCCCCACCAAGTCTGAAAGAGTCACAGAAGTAGCTAAAGCTTTACTAAAGGAAATAATTACATGGCCTGGGCTTCCTTGTTCTATACAATGTGGCAGTGGCCCTTCTTTTATTTCTGAAATCACACAAAACGTAAGTCAAGCTTTGCAGATCAAATGGAAGTTAAACTTGTGAAGACCACAGGTGACAGTGAGATGGAGAAAATGAACCACACCTTAAAGAAGACAGTGGCAAAACTCTGTCAGGAAACAGATTTAAGCTGGAATAAAGTTTTGCAAATTGTCTTATTCCATGTCAGAGTAGTGCCCTGAAGTGTGCTTGGGTTGATCGTTTTGAAATCATGAAAAATCCTTCTAGACCCCCTTCCTGAAAATTCCACCTGTAGACTGAATACACAAATCTAGAGCTAAACTGTATGTACAATTGGGGCAGATATTACTAACGACACAGCAGTTTTCTTTATCTGGGTCTACACATTCCATGGATGAGTCTCTTCACTCTTTTACTTAGGAGATAAGGTGCTGCTGAAGTCTTGGAAAAACCGAGGACCAGATCAGCAGCTAGCCAAAAAGTGTACAGGACTTCTTGGGGTCCACTGCACTTTTTCCAGGTAACACTCATTCCTCTGTCAAGCTACCTGGGATCAAGCCATTGCTACATCAACTTCAGGCAAAGGCAGGTCCTTCTCCACCTGATGCCTCAGACAACAAGCCTACTTAGTTTTGCAAGCCAAAGAAAGATATGAAGTTATTGGCAAGGAAAAATAATATCCTTCTGTTTGCATGAAGTCCTTAACAAATATTACATTGATCAGTACATTCTTTATCCTTGCTAAAACTAACCTTTTTGGCTAAATGAGTGTATGTGGTAGCTTCTCTCCAAAGTGAAAAAGACGGCTGGTTCTGTGGGGAGCCACCCTTTCTTCCACTTCAGCTGTGCCAGGGTACATGCAAGCTCTTGCTGTTTCCCTTCTGTGATGATAGTACCACCCACCATGAGTCCTCCAACTCTGAGGAAACCTGGAAAAACATTTTTCCTCTGGTTTATAGACAGGTTAATGTTACCCCCATTATAGGATAGTACTTGCTGGCCTAGGATGGCTGACAGCAGTCAGTGTGGCATGTCAAGCACCTGTGTGCATTGAAAAACAATAGTAGCACACCCCATGCTATTGCCCATGATATGGGATGGTGACCTCTTCAACAATGTGGCCAAACCCTTCAACTGACTGATATTATGTGGCTAGGATGTCAGAGTAATATCTGTCTACCTAGAAGGGCCCATTGTTCTCCCTGGGGTGGCTAAGAGCCTACAGCACTCATGATTAGCCCTACTTATCTTACAGCTGGACTGGAATGTGTACCTTGGGGCACCATTACCTGCCAATATGTATTCTGTCCTATCTGGACTCTCTTCCTGCCAACTGGGAAAGTGTTAAGGCCAGATGCCATCATAAAACATGAGCATCCTGGTGGATCCACTCACAAGCTGCCTTTTCCCCCCAGATGGTGATCATAGATGTAGAATTACAAGTAGAGGCCATGGCTAAGCATACAGCCACTGCCTTTAATAGCACGGGAGACTCAAGGCCTGCAGTGGCCTAAGGCTGGTTCTTTTGATTTGGATAAATTAATATATATGTGAAAGTAAGAACTTCATCTCAAGCAAAGGAGTTACTGGTATTTATGGAATAAATATCATTCTTGGAGAAATGTTAAAAACGATTTGGATATTCAGAAGAAAAAAATTAAAAATGTAAGAGGCAATGCAATCATTAAAGGTACTTTTCCTTTCACAGAAACCGCCTCCTCCCTTCTCTGCTCTCCCAGCTCTCTCCACTTCCCCTGAATGTTGTTATTCCTCCCTGCCTCATACTGACTCCTGAATGAATTCCTAGCTCCTGTTTAAGGATGCAGGATTGTGTGCCTGGTAGGCTCTCACAGGGTCCACTTCATGTCTTAGATCAGGTTTCACCTCTAGGAGTCCCTTGTTATTCACATACCACAGAGCAAGAAAGGCAGAAATATTAAAGAAATAGGGTCATGGAATGCTTGAGAGCTTGGATGAAAGACTGTGTCTCCATATGAAGCAGGATGGAGAGTAGTTCCACTATTCACTTGGAGAGAGACAAACAAACGAGGCATACAGCTGATGAATGTCAACAGAGATAGTGAGGAAAAAGTGACATACATTTTTTTCTTTCCTCAATGTGACAAAAACCAGCCCTTCTCACTTGAATTTTCAGCAAAGCTGGTGCCGTTGAGAATCTACTCCAGACACTTGGCTAATTTGGATGGATTTCTTACCAGTTGATGTTACTCATTTAAAGGACACCTTTCCCTGTGCCCCCATAAATTTTCTGAAGATACTCTGCAGTGTGTTTTCAGTTTACAACCATATGTATGGGGATGTGAACTGGCTACTGCATTGTTGTCAGCTAACTTTTCATGGGATCCAGAAGAACACTTCCATCAAGATGTTTGGTGTCAATGAAACCACCTATCTATCATCCTCCACAACTATGAATGATTTCAGGTCATTAGAGACCTATTGAGAAGAGTGGATAACACCAGTACTTTTAGTCTTTCTGGTAGAGTTGAGTTGGGAGATGTTGCAGTGATGTACAGAAGACTGGTGAGTCTTTTGCTGATTACATCAGTGGTTTGATGAGGCTTTCTTAATAAATTATTGCCATAGGTCCAAGAGCAGATCAAAATTTCCTCTTATCCCGATTACTTTTGTTTTGGCTTTCTTGCCAATTATCTAAACTCAAGTAAAGGAAAAGATGGTAGGATGGCAAACATAAACTATCCTCAAATCTTGATAGTATTTATTCATTTGGAGACAATTTAGAAAAGATAAAGAAGAAGAGAAGAGATTAAAGACTGCTGTGTTGGCTGCTGTGTTACAGTTCTTTACTAAAGTGATTATTCCTTATTCTGGCCAACTTAAGAAGGTAGCAAAGTGCTTATAGAAAGAGACTGTATGCTGTTCTTGCAAGTGGCCAGGATGTTGGAAGAAGGGTTGTAGGAAGAGACTCAACAATGCAAGGATTGCCAGGACAAGAGAATTAAGGGAACCTAAAAGGACAAAACACTCAGCTAACAAATACTTGGCAGTGGCTCAACATTAACAGTTTGAGAGACTATTAGAGATGGAAAATGATGGACAAATGTAACAACATATTTTCCTCAGGCTACTTTATCTTTGCCTTTTTCTGGCAGACACTGGTGCTACCTGTTATGCAAATTCCTTGGAAATATCTTGCTTTACAACTAGTAACAGATCAATACAGAGGATGTTGGTATTTTGGGCCAGACTTTTACTTACCCCTTTCCTCCACAATTCCCACACACATAGGTCCCCTTATTGAGGAATGTGTGTTCTTACTTTCCATTGAATCTACTGTAAACCTCCTGGGGAGAGATCTGCCATGCAACTTAAAATCGGCCATGCTTTACACTCTGGATGGAGGGTTTGTGGAGCAGCTTGAGGAAAAGAACATGATTTGTTTAGTATTTGTCATCTGAAATAAACGGGGTATGGCAGAATGGCAGCCTCAAAGCATGCTAAAAAGCACCTTAGGCATCATTTTGGGACTTAGGAAATGATTGTACTGGCTAAATTTGAGATATAGAAGCAATAAAAATAGCCAAAGGAACAAGCCATGGTCACATATATTTTATTAATAAAACTATTTTCTTTGTTGGGAACTCAGTTATAAAGAATAAAATCAGATATAAAAGAATTAGAAAAATAAGAAATATTTAAAAAGGGACACCCACTCTATAATACTCCCCTACTTTAAGTTAAGAAGAAGGTAAATATAATACAAATGGTCAATCACTAAGACACAGTGTTCTTTTGGTGCATCTTCACCAGCTGGAAATCTCCACAGCTAGTGGGGCCCCTGCCTGGGCTTTTGTCAGCCCTGGGAATGTCACAACCTGCTTCTGCCTTGGGCACCTACATCTGGACAAGGGGAAGACGATGGTGCCTGTAGTCTTGGAGATGCTAGCAACTGGTGAGCCCCAAGGGGTGTTATGGCTCTTGCCTGGGAGTCCCAAGGTCTGAGCCCCAAGGACCATTACAGCTCCCTCTCCTTCCCTCCATCCATGGTGCAGCAAATGGGGGGCCATGGGAAGAGTGTGTTACTGCGCATTTGTGTTACAGTTCATGTTCATTCCTACCACCCGCTGTGTGGCAAACAGGGGGCACATTACAGCTCCTTTGTTCCCACCAGCAACACGCTTCAGCAAACAGGGGCATGTCACAGCTCACTGAGTCCCACCACGCTGCTCCAGCCCACAGCTCCTGTGCTGGCCAGGCCCACCATCACCATCACTTCCCATCACATGGGGCATGTGCTTAGAACTGGTGGAGGGTGGAAGGGCTACAGTGTTACAGCTCCTTTCACACCTGGCATTCGGCAGGTCCAAGGTTCTTGTCCCACATCCAATAAAAATGAGATTACACAGACATTGGAGAGTGAGCGGGTGGAGAAGGGGTTTATTGAGCAACAAAACAGCTTTCAACACAAGAGGAGACCCAAAGTGGGTAGCCCTCTGTGTGAGAAGGGGCCCAAAGTCACGTAGTCCCAACGTGTAGCTGAGTCTGGGTTTTTTATAGGCTCAGAATAGGGGAGTGCATACTGATTGGTCCACGGGTGGGCATGGAAAAAGCACCATTCAACTGACTAAAAGGCGTTGAAGAAGTTCTCTCTCTGATCCTGGACTCTGGCAGCTTAGTTTTCAGGCTTTAATCTGTCTTTGGCTTGAAGGTCAGGTTTCACTGGGAACCCACTCTATCTTCCTAGGCTGCTATGGACTATATAGATTTTATACAAAATCTTATCCACTATTCCCTGTAACTCTGTAACTACTCTGACTTTGGTACTGATGTCTTCAAAGATATTCTCTGTAATTAACCTACGTTTGGAAATCTTTATCTCCTTTTCTTTCCTTCTTTCTTTACCCTTCTTCCCTCTCTCCTTCCTGTCCTCCCTCCCTTCCTCCCTTCCTTCCCTCCCTCCATCCCTCCCTCCTTTCTTCCTTCCTGCTTTACTCCCTTCCTTCCTTCCTGCTTTACTCCCTTCCTTCCTTCCTTCCTCCCTCCCTTCTTCCCTCCTTCTTTCTTCCCTCCCTCCCCTCTTCCTTCCTTCCTTCCTTCCCTCCTTCCTTCCTTCCCTCCTCCCTTCCTTCCCTCCTTCCCTTCCTCCTCTCCTCCCTTTCTACCTTTCTCCCTTCCTTCTTTCCTTCCTCCTTTTGTTTCTCTAGCAGATGAGTTCAAATTCTCATTAGTTTTCATTTATGAAGAATTCCACTATTTGTGGGAATTGTTTTGAGATTTGCCCACTATTTTATCTAGTCTTTCAAGTAAAATCTTACAAAAGTTTGTCCTATTAGATAAATTTATTAGAATTCAAAATGTAGCTTCAAATTTGCTGGTAGACTCAGAAACTAAAAAGCAATGCAAAACTGATACTTTGGCTTTATTACAATTATTTGCCACTAAGGGGCATAATGTCCCACTGGACCAATTCCATTATCTGAGACAAAGTATTTATGATATGTGTTGTCAGTTGTAGGACACAGAGTATTACAATCTGGGACTCAGCCCATTTTTCAGATAAAAGGCCTACTACAAAAAATAAAAACACAATTTTCGTGACTACCATACTACTACAGATTGAGGATTCCAGCTTATGCAGGAGAGGCAAAAATCTATGACAGACCAATTATGTGTTAATCCTCCAGAATCCCTAATTTGTTCCCTAGAATATGCATGGGCTTTTGAACAACTAAACTTGGTGATAACCTTTCTCCCAGCTTGGGGACTCCAAATTTTGAAACATGACCTCATATTCCCGTTCATATCACATATTTAATAATGAAGGGGAAATCATCAGTACATATTCAATGGACATTTAGGATACAATTAAGCAATACAATTAACAACTGTATGCTCCTAAATTTGATAAATTAGATGAAATGGTTGGTAGGAATGTAGATTGGTGCCATATTATGGAAAACAGTATGGAGGTTCCTATTAAATTAAAAGTAGAACTTTCATATGATCCAGCAGTCCCTTTTTGGGGCATATACCTAAAGAAATGAAATCACTACCTCATAAAGATAACTTCATTCCCATTTTCATTGCAGCATTATTCACAATAACCAAGGTAGGGATATAAGCCAGGGGTCTCTTGATGAGTGAATGGATAAAAAATGATGAATATGTATATGTGTGTATATACATATAATATATTAGATAGAATATGTATAGTTATATAAAATAAGTCAAATATACAGAAATAGAGAATAAAACTGGTTACCAAGGTCAGGGTGGGGGTGAGGAAATGGGTAGTTGTAGGTCAAAGGATACAAAGTGGTAGACATGTAGGAAGAACAAGTCTAAAAACCAAATGTACAACATGAGAACTATAGTTAACAAAAGTGTATTGTATTCCAGACTTTTCATAACAAGCAGTCTATGTTTGCCCTTGCCACAAGGAGAAAAATGAGTTAGTTACCCATTTTTTGTGAGATGATGGATATATCTATTTATTTCACCATAGTTACCATTTATATCTATATCATCTATATCTATATCTATATATATCTCGTAACATGTTGTATACCTTATATATGCACAATAAAGTTTACGTTTAAAACAAAAACAAAGAACACAGGGACCTTTTCTGTGAAAGACACAAATGACTAAAACTCAAAAAAGGAGAAATAGATAACCTAAATAACCTACACACATTAAAATGATTAAATAAATAACCAAAAGGAATAGCATCCAGGACCAGATGGTTTCACCAGTGGATTTTCCCAAACATTCAAGGAAGAAATGGTACCAATTATCTTCAGTCTTTTCCAGGAAATAGAAGCATTCCATGAGGCCAGCATTAACCTAATATCAACACCAGATAAAGACATTTCAAGAAAGAAAAACCGTTCTATCCACTGTCCATATCTACGAAAATAAGTAAATAAATAAAGGTGAAAAAAACTACACACTAATAACTCTTATGAACATAGTTGCAAAAGTTCTCAACACACTATTAGCAAATGGAATCTAACAATTTACTTAACAATATTGCACAGCCAATTGAGCTTTATTCCAGGTATGCAAGTATGCATGGCAAGTCCGATATTAGTTAATCAATCAATGTAATTTGGTACATTAACAAACTAAAACAGAAATCATAAGATCATATCAATGTGTACAGGAAAAGAACTGACAAAATTTAGCACCCATTTATGATTTAGAAAAAGACCAAAAATTAAAAAAAAATTCTCTCAGAAATCTAGGGCTAGAGGGACCTTGTTCAACTTGATAAAATACCCCATAGCTACCATTGTACCTATGGTGAGAAACTGAATACATTTCTCCTAATATCAGCAATAGTGCAATAATGTCTTCTCTTACTTCTCCTAGTCAATACTACGCTGGAGTATCTAGTTAGTGTATTAAGGTAAGAAAAGAAAACTCAGTTTACATGCTTGGTGTTCTTCCTAAACACCCATGAACTCAGTCTAATTATGAGAAAAACATCAGGCAAATGCTAATAAAGTAATATTCTATAAAACATTTGAAGATTACTCAATACTATTGAGGTAATCAAAAACAATGTCAGAAAAAAGTATAGCCAAGAAGAGCCTAAGTAGACATGACTATTTCATGTAATGTGGTATCTTAGATGATATTCTGGAACAGAGAAAGCATACGAAGAAGAAACTAAGCAAAGCTAAATAAACTATAGCCTTTAGTTAATAATAACATATTCACGTTGACGTCTTAATTGTAATAAAAGTCCCGTATTAATATAAAATGTTAATAATAGAGAACACTGGTGGTGGAGTATACCAGAATTCTATCTTATTTTTCTATAAATCTAAAACTCTTCTAAAATTTTTCAAAAATGAAAATCGAAAAACAAGAGTAATCATGTATAAAAGTAAATCATACTATGTTTTATCCATAATAAGAACTTTAATATTTGACTTATCATCTCTGTATCTCCAAATTTTTGTCCTACTGATTTACCTTTTTTCATTTTGTCCCAACATTTTGGCTTCTATCGTATCTCTAATTTAAACCTATACAAGATCTTTACCTCTTGCTCTTCTCTCTGCCTGAAAAACAAAGACAAACCAAACAAAAATTGTGTATTTAATTTCATGACTTTCTCTCTTCCCTGAGAGCACTTATGAGGTGTCACCTCCTCTTAAAGCTCATCTCTGAAATAAGCTAAATTGCATCTGTGACTTTTTTCTTCTTTTATTTGAATAGATGGAGAAAGAAATCAGAGTTTTCGTAAAACATATCTATTTTAAGTTATTTTCAATAAAATATTATGAGTCATCAACTATTGGAGCTGGAAACGTGTGGTGCCAATCCTACTCCAGATTCCTGGCAGGAGTAGCGAACCAAATTACTTTGTTACGAAATGTTAAAATGAGATGTCTGGAAATTAATAGTGTTTAGGATGACAGGAACATCATGTGCATAGTTTTAACATATTCACCCAGATATTGAAATATCAAATAAATATCTGAGGATACAAATACAGAGACAAAAATTTGGTATCTGAGTCCATCATCATAGAATGGAGTTTAGTTTAAGATTAAATGGAGTACAGTTTAAGATTAAAAAAAAAAAAAAAATCAACCAAGACCAAACTTGAGAAACTCAAACTACCAAAAGTCCTAAAAAGAGGGTGACACCAAACTTATTGAGCTATAGGAACTGAAAAGTCAGAAGGAAAAAGAATAAAACAAGTAACATCACAGAAAGAAGGTTTTCTAGGAGGATGTGGTCGACCCTGGGATATATCAGAGAGGTTAAATTGTAAAGAAGACAGGTCTGAAAAGGAAGTCCTGAGCATGGGCAGGGATGGCTTGAAATTCTTATTCACATTTTAAATCTGCAAGCCTGAGATGGCAAGTGTTTTCCTCCAGTTCCCTTTTTTTTGTTGTTGTTTTTGAGTGTTCAGATTCAGTCCTTTCTTCCTAAGAAATTTTGAGTCACTTTCTCCTATCCACACCTATTGGTCTCAGGATATTTAAGAAAATGATTTTGGGTGTGTACACTATTTCTCAGCCAATCTCTCCTCACGCCAGGTTTTCATAAGTGCTAATCCTGGGAGAGGAAATAAGAAGGCGAATTGTGGTCACTTCTAATTTGTGGCTTTCAATATGACTTTACCATCAATAGAAACTACTGTGAATTCTATTATTATTTTATTCTGTATCTTTTGTCTCAATTTTTTAGAACTTGGGTTGTATGCTGAGGCAGGAGACTTTAATCAACCTAAAACCACACATCGTGTTGTCTCTTTTTTATGTGTTTATTTTCCTACCATATTTAAAAGTTATTATCCGGAAAATCATGAGTAATATGACCCTTACATTACTTCTAGCTCTAATATTACTTGATTATTAATTTCATCCATATAATGTTTATGCATTTCATCTGTAATGGGTTTTTAAAGACGCCTCGATATAGTCTTTCTTAGTCCACTTGTGTTGCGATAAAGGAATACCTGAGACCAGACAATTTAGAAAGAAAAAAGGTGTATTTGGCTCCTGGCTTTGCAGACTTTGCAAGAAGCACAGCACTAGCATCTGCTTCTAGTGAGGACTTTAGGCTGTGTCCACTACGGTGGAAGTCAAAGTGGAGCAAGTATGCAGAATCGTATAACAAGAGAGGAAGCAAGAGAGAGAGAGGGATGGAACAGAGGAAGCTGTCAGGCTGTCTTTAACAGTCAGCTCTTTTGGGAACTAAAGAGCAAGAATTCACTCATTACTTCCAGGACAGCACCAAGCTATTCATGAGAGATCTGATTCCATGACTCAAACACCTTCCACTAGGCCCCGTTTTCAACACAGGGGACAAGATTTCAATATGAGATTTGGAGTGGTCAAATGAATCAATATTCCAAATATAGAATAATTATATCTACAAATGAAACTAATGATTAGAGTGTTTATGTTCAAATTAAACCCTAATCAGCTGTTATTGACTAATTTACTTTACAGTGTAATGACCACTAATATAAGTGGAGCCATTTATTAATGAGATGGCTAGATAACTGATTTGCCCTTCCGTATTCTTTCCCCAATCTTCTGTACTGTGTGCTCCTCTTCCCAGAAGCCTAATGGGTAGAGACTGCATTAATGGGCTCCTGGCTTTCTACTAGTTATTTGGGTTCAGCCAATGGTCAACATAACCAGGAACTGGAGGAGGGAGGGCAGTGCCATTGGAATAATTATTCCTTTTGTTCATTTTTGTAGGATGGCTATACAATGGCTGAATCCCTAAAATGAAGTCACAGTTCCTATATGACTTTCTCCATATAGCCTCTTTCTTGGTTCTAGTAATTTCTTTCCTCCTTCATCTTTTCAGGTTTACTATTCTGCTACCTTTACTAGTTACCTGGCATACTGCACTGGTCACTGTGGATTTTTTTGCACTGTAGTTACCTTCTCCATACCTTACATGAAATGTTGCTTTTAAATACTCTCCTCAAATTCACCAATTTGAGTTTTACCATATTGGAAAATTGCAGGATGTAGTTAAGGGATAAATTTCAAGAGTAAAATTTCAGAAAAGTAATAGATCAACTTACTAAATTGTGACCTTTGCTTTGTTATTTAGTACATATTTATAATAAATTACTATGTATAAAGAATCCATCAGCTGAATGTAAAGACTGTGGAATGTCTACTCTTACAGAAATTCAACTCCAGCTGTACTAACACTTAGCCAAAAGCCCAGTAATATCACCAAGTTTAAATGTTACTCCCTTTATATAGAAAATTAGTAAAAACACAGAATTATTCCTATTTTATGAATAGTAAGTTCTAAATACATTACCAGCTTGTAGTATTAAAATGTTTTTATTTTCTAATAGCTGTATTTAATCATAAACTTCTCTTTTTAGGCTTACTGTGCAATGGCATGGCAAGTTAGGATATATTGACTACAATAGAGAACAGATTCGAATCTATTTAAAATATTATAGAAGTTCATTTTTCTTCATATAGCAGTACTGTAAGGTAAACAAGTTAACAAGGTAGCCTTGTGCCATGTAGTCTATTTTTAACTCATGGCTTCAAAGTTTGTTCCGGAAGTTGTCTCCAATTCAGTCATCCAGAAAGGCAAAGGAGCTTGGAAATTCCATGGGCCATTCATGAAAGTGGCACATAACACTTTTGCTCCTATTACAAAGATAGGCAAGCAGTTGATCATGTGGGCACTCCTAACCTCTAAGGGAACTAGAAAGTGTAGTCTAGCTGTGTGTCTAGGAAGGAGAAGAGAATTTGGAGTTCAGTGACCTAGTAGCCTCTACAGCATTGCATATTGCATAAATCCATACATATATTTGTATGATATTTAAAGATGTATATATATGCAAGTCAAAAGATATATATACACAACATATACATTTATGCTTACATGGGCTAATTTTCATTATGTATACTATGACTGATGTAACGAATCAGAATAGGTGGGGAAATATTTCATTTTTCTGTAATCATTTATCTATTTAAGATCATGCACTGTGTTATTATTAATCCAACTACTAGTGAAAATAGAAGTAATAGGTGTGGTACATCTAGATCTCAGGATTTTTGGAAGGTTTACTGAACTTTTTTTTTCTTTTTGAGACGGAGTCTTGCTCTGTCACCAGGCTGGAGTGCAGTGGTGCAATCTCGGTTCATTGCAACCTCCGCCCCCTGGGTTCAAGCGATTCTTCTGCCTCAGCCTCCCGAGTAGCGGGATTACAGGCACCCACCACCACGCCTGGCTAATTTTTGTAGTTTTAGTAGAGATGGGGTTTCACCATGTTGCCCAGGCTGGTCTCAAACTCCTGACCTCAGGTGATCCTCCAGCCTCGGCCCCCCAAAGTGCTGGGATTATAGGCGTGAGCCACCGCGCCTGGCCTGCTGAACTTTTCTATACCTACTTCGAGTAGAGCTAAGAACATAAAATCAGTTAAACCATATTTCTTAGTCTTCCATATTTAAATAGGTCTGTTCGACTCTAAAATCAGATTCATATTCTGAATGACCTGTATTATGGTCATGCTCTGTCTCACTGGAAAGAACAAACAGTTCCTTAAATATAGAAATGTATTGTGATAATACATCAGAGAAGTAAACCAGCACGTAAGATGACCTTGTAATCAAGTCTCCTGGAGGCCCTGAAATGTCACTTAGAGCAGGAGTCCCCAATCCCTGGGCCATGGACAGATACTGGCCCCTGGCCTGTTAGGAACTGGGCCGCACAGCAGGAGGCAAGTGGTGAATGAGGGAGCATTACTGCCTTAGCTCCACCTCCCGTCAGATCAGCAGCATCATTAGATTCTTACAGGAGCATGGACACTAATGTGAACCCTAATACCTTTACCCCAACACTATCTCCCAACTCCGCTGTCCATGGAACAAATGTTTTCCGTGAAACCAGTCCCCAGTCCCCATGCCCTGGTGCCAAAATGGTTGTGGGCCCCTGACTTAGAGTATGGAAGTGTGGTGCAAAAGACCACCAGAAGAACTTTGCTGGTGACTGTTTGAAAAGTGCGAAGAGACAGTCTCCAGCATGTACGGAAGTTGCTCTCTTTTCTAAGAGGGAAAATGTTGGGTTTTATGCCTCACAGAGTCTGTGTTACACAATAGAAACACACATATTCAATAGATTTGGGGAGAAATCTGTTCATATTTATGAGGGGAGCTGAACACAGGTGCAGCGGGCCACTATATGTAACACCATCCCATGTTCACTTTGGGGTGGGGTTTTAGCATTACAATGAGGTATAATTTGACTTTGTACATCAAAAAGTGACCAAAAAATGAACTACAGGTCACAAAGGCACTTTATGCACAGCCTAGAAGCTGTTGAAACCAATTTAAGGTCTGAAGTTGTTCATCAGAAAAGAACGTTTGCAAGGTCTGTTCTCTGTTTGATCAGAGTTGTAGTGGTCTGTGTTGTAAATCTGATAATTTTGCCTAATAACTCCTCTTCTTAGGGAGTTTCTCAAGAGTGTGTTTGTCCTTGTAGCCATAAGAACTTAGGAAGGTACCATGCCGGCCGAGTCCCGAACCCTTGACCTTTAGGTAATATGTCCTTAACCTTGAGGCTTGTCCTTGTTGATTAAGGGCCATTTCTTTTGATCTTTCAGATCACAGCAGCAGAATCCTATTTCTTCAGGGGCAGGCTTTCACAATCTGATTTTACACGGGAAAATGTTGAAATATTTGGCTGCCAGGAAGGCTCGGGGCTTAGTTAACCAGAATGAAGGGCTCTGGCTTTAACACATTGATTTCTGGATATAGAAGAGTAGCCAGGGTAGCTAGTGGTGACAGACAGATGCACAGGTGCCTCACAAAAGCAGCTGTTTTGCAACCGTCTTGAACTTACTTCCATATGTGAATAGCAGTCTGGCCATATGAGGTGGCACCTGCTGAATGGCAGTCCTGCATTACTGACCTGAGGGTTCTTGAGATGCAGTTTTTCTCTCTTTCTCTTCTCTCTATGTCTACATCTGACAACACTTACTGCAACTTCTCCTTACTTCCTTTTTCCTACTTCGGGGGTATTTTGGACACACATCTTCCATCATCTCAGGTCTCCTTTGCCTTTTATACGTATTTCTGCATTCTTTTTGTCCGAGATCCCTGAAGAGGAGGACCATATTGGTCTAATTAGTCACAATCAATATAGGGTGTGTATTTTAGCAAGAGTTTCATGTCATCTTATCTAAGCTAAAAACAATCGCCCTTTATTTTAAGGACCAATCCCCTAGTTGTCCACTGTGACCCGGGCAGCCAGGTTGCACCACTTAAAGCAAAGCATCCTATGTGTAAATAATCTGTAGTGACCACTCTTTCAGAAGGGGAATGAACACATCAGGCACGGTGAATATCAGAGGTTTCTCTCCAGATCAAACATGCTCCTGTGCTCTCTACAGCTAAAACATCTCTCATTGTTACAATATTATTACTATTTTCCTATGAGATGTCAGCCAGCAAAATAAACAATATTCAGGGATTTCAGCAAAAAGAATTGTATTAAATGTTCTCTGTATTTTTTTTTCCTCAAATTATTCCTGCAACCACATCTGGGCAGAAATGACTTTGGAGAGAAAAAAAATCAAGAATGTCACCTTCACAATACTGAGCATGAAATTCTGTGAACCACTTTTACATTAACTACTCACTTGGGAATCAACTGAAAAAAAAATAATTTACTGTGAATATGACCCATCATCATTGCTTTTCATTCAATAAAGCCAGATTTATCTTTGTCTACAGTATGCAACATTATTGAAAAGCTAACAGACAAGAAGGCATTAAAACAAAGCCCAAAGTGTCAGTGAAATGGATTTACAGTTTATAGCTTCATGCCTACATTTTCAGACTGTCACTAATGGGACAATTACACTCTAATGACCTTTCACAAAGTGGAAGCCAAAAATATAGTTCAGTTTTGTATAAATTAAAACAAATGAAATGGCTTTCAATTTAGCACTGTTGACATCTTTTTCAGAGAACCATTTTTGTAGTAAAAATATTGAGGTTATTTAGGGGAAAAAGTTTAGCAATGTATCATCCGTCAGATTGCAAGAGCCATACGTTTCAGGTAGAGAGATCCATGTCAGGCTGACTTTAAAAAATGTAACTGTACTGTAAAGATCAGAGTGATGAGATTTATCTTCTGTTTCTAATTAATATTTTATCTCTAAAGGCAAATGTCTTTTAATTGATTTACTCATATATGTGTGTGTATGTATTCCTCTTATAAAAAAAACTTTATATCCTTATCTTAAACTTACCAAATATTATTCGTATTAGGTTTTATAAACAAGATACCTAGAATTTATTCATGATCTTCCTAAGAAAAAATAGTTTGAAGTTTTCCAGAAAGAGATTATCGTCTGGGTAGTGCTTCTTGGGACCCAGAAGCCTCTGAGTAATACGGAAGTCACATGACAAATACCTGTCAATTTTTTATCAAAATTTGATTAAACATATAAAACCATAAGGCTTTCATTCTTTACCTTGTACTGACCCTATTAACTATGCATTACATAATTCTTTTTCAGAGATTTGCTACCAGAATCGTTTTCACTTTCCTTAGAAAGTTCTCACTTGGTTTCTTAAATTCCAAGGTGATTGCTTTTCTGATGGCTCCACAAACAGCTCTCTTTTATTCCAAATTTTGATTCTCCTGGAGTGCAGGTTCATGCCTCCCATTCCTCTAGTGCCTCAGGTGTCCGTTTCTTATTCTTGTGTAATGATAATTATATATAAAATACAATTTAACCAACAATTTGTCTCTGTGATTTTCCTCTTTAAAACATTTTTTATAGGATTGACACATATTCTTTCTTTTCTCTAATTTTCTGAGTATCTGTTTCACATAATATTATCCTATACTATACTAAATAATATAATCTTTGTTAAGTTTAATTATGGAAAAGACACACATACAGAAAAAAACAAAACAAAACAAAACAAAAAACCCTGTTCACTTAACAATCAAAGTTATTTACTGCTTTCTTAATGTAGTTTGAACTGGTAAAAAAATAAATAAATAAAAGAATTAAATGAATGTAAGCGACCCAGTAAAAATGTCACCAATGTTTAAAATAATTAATAAATGTTATATGTTTTAGTTCATATATGTACACTACCAAAACCAAGTAATGATCATCTTTAGCTGGAATGCAGAAGCTGCAGTTAAATTTTTATAATAAACTCAGTAGAAAATATTTTGGTGACATATAACAACGGTCAAAAAGACGAGAGCAAAGTGAAGTTGCTATACAATTGGACATAATTGTAACAATAAGAAAGGCAAGAGAGAAAACTGTATTAAGTGTCCTGCTTAACCCTGGGCCATTTACCATATATCAAGAATTTCATCATCCTTGAGTACTTGGAATTGGTCCATCGCAGCAAGGAAAACACAGTGCATTAAGACCAACTGTTGCAGAACTTTCAACTTAGTTCAGCTAAAACTGAACTCTTGCCATATGCCCAAGAAAGATCAGGCTCAGGGACACCTAGAAGGGTGAGGAAAATGGAATGTATTGGGCAAAAAGGAAAAACAACTCCCAGCAAAGTGAGAGAGAATCCTGCTAACAGGTTTCCCACCTCACGGATTCAATCTCAGGTCACCACCCAGGAATGGGAGAGGCCCGGCTCCTCCGTCCTGCAAATGTCGCAAAATTCCTGAGGCTCCACCACATCCTCCCAGTGCATAGGTGGGCATTATTCAGAAATAATCAATCGGGAAAGGGCGGGCTTCATTGGGACCAACAGTCCGGTTTTTCAGCCTTCAGGCTGTTTTAGGCTTGAAGGTGGGGTTTCGCTGGGGACCCTTGCCTGTCTCCTGTCTCTATCACAATGATATCCTAATTTCTTGAGAAATTTTCCATTACAATAATGGAAAGAAAGCAAACTCTGATGTTTTCTATCATGAAAGTTATTTTGTTTTAATACCTCTGTAAGATGATAATAAAGAAATTTTTCTCAATGCCCCAAATAAGAAAGAAGAGATTATAAGAGTTCTACTCTTCTCTTCTACTAAGAAGTAACTTCTACTCTTCTTAGAAGTAAAAGAGAGAAGCAAGTTAATTACAGGAAGAGAAAAAGGTACTAGTCTTTGTCCAAGAGACTAGTCAACTAATCTTTCTTTGTATATTAAACAACAGTTGGGAGCAGGAGTAGCTCTGAGAGGAGTAAGAATGTCTCAGATCTTTTAAACAGTTCCAGGAAAGACATCTAATCAGTAGAGAATGATTATTTCTATGGGATTGTTTGTATCCAATATTATCTAATTGTTACTTTTGTTATTTAGGGTAGAAAAAACATGGATGCTATTGAAAATTCCCCCAGTTGGTATCTGTAAGTTGAATTTCTCAACCTTCCTTTTATTCCCTTGGAAACATGACCTAATAATTAATTTCGGATTTGTCAAGGAAAATGTTGAGTCTTCCTAAAACTTTTGAAAAAAAAAAAAAGTGGCATTTTTGACTGAGATATATCTCCTCCTCTTTGCTATTGGAAACTATGTATTATTGCTATCTATAGTCATCCTACAGTGCTGTGGAACAGCAGAACTTGTTCTTGCTGTCTAGCTGTAATTTTTATCCTTTAACAAACTTAGTTCCTATTCCTAGAGACCCACTGAAACTGCTCTTGCTTTCTTTATCCATTACAACCATATTATAAAATTCAATAAGTAAGTTTTTGGCCTCATATTATTTGAATTCTTGGCATCATACTGATACGGTTTGGCTGTGCCATCACCCAAATTTCATCTTGACTTCCCATGTGTTATTGGAGCGACCCAGTGGGAGATAATTGAATCATGGGAGCAGGAATTTCCTGTGCTGTTTTCATGATAGTGAATAAGTCTCACAAGATCTGATGGTTTTATAAAGGGAAGTTTCCCTGCCCAAGTGCTGTTATTCTCTCTTGTCTGCCACCATGTGAGACATGCCTTTCACTTTCCACCATGATTGTGAGGCCTCCCCAGCCACGTGGAACCGTAAGCCCACTAAACCTCTTTCTTTGTAAATTGCCTAGTATTGGGTATTTATCAGCAGTGTGAAAATGGACTAAAACACATGCCATAAAATTAATAATGTATTTCTTGAAGCACTGTTTATTGGCCTCAATGTCACTATATTCAAGCTCTATCCATGCATCCGGTTTTTGCTGACTTATTTATTTCTAACTCTATCAATGCATCTGGTTTTTGCCGAGTTCTTTTCTACCTGATGGTAAATAATAGAGTTTTCCAAAACTAGATTTTTGCCTTTCTTCTTATGCTTTTCCTCATTATTAGCTTAAATGGCGTCCATATTCCAATTGATATCTCTCTCTGTAACCACAAAATTGACACTACTACTTGTATATATTAAAGGAAATTCAATGCTAACATGTTGAGAACTGAACTCCTGCTTTTGATTATGAAACCTCCTTTAGTTTTCTCCAGTAGAGTAAATTTCAACTTCATCTTCCAAGGCATACGTGTTCCCAAACTGACCATCTTCCTTCACACTTATCTCATTCTCACCCACTGTTACTGGCCTTCCCCACCTTGCCAACATCTAATCTGTAATCCAGCACAAAAATGAATATAACCAAGATATATAAGACCTTCATTTTCCTATTTCTCTACTGCAGTCTGTCTCTATTGAATTAGTTGAAGCCAACCTTATCTGCCTTGGCCTCTATAATAGCAATTTTACTGGTGTTTCCAGTTTCATTCTTATCTCCCTTTTGCTCCTTTGTCTTAAGTCATACTCCCAGAGAAGCCAAAGTCTGGGAGAATGGATTAAGGCAAAACTGTTTTTGTCTAAAAATAGTTTTGGTGTAAAAATTTAATCATATACTCTTCCTTTTAAGACCCCTCAATGGTTTCTTTTTTTCCTTACAATAAAACGCAAAATTGTTGATATGGTGAACAGGATTCTCCATCCTCTGGTCCTGCCCAGGCTCCTTCTCTAATATCCTAACCTACTCATTAGCCACTCTGATGTCCTTTCAGTTTCTTAATTAACAACACCTTTCCATCCTAATGCTTTTTGAGTTTGCTATTTCTTCTTGAACATTAATTTTTTTTATATTCAGGCAAGGTGGACAGAAAAAAAGGAAATTCATTTTTGTAGGTATTCTCTGTCTTCATTCTTCTCAATTCCACCTCTCATCATCCATTTCACTCAATAGGACCTCCTCTAGTTTTCATCTCATTAAGTTTGTCCTGTTAGAATGTCTATTATATTCTGTAATTTCTTTTGCAGTACTCATTATCACTTTTTCTTCTTTTCCTATCTAATTTTGTGGATATTTGACAAAATCTATAGCCTCTTTTAGGTTATTAGCTTCAAACATCAGAGGCTGTGTCTTTTTTATTCATCATGATGTAGTTTTAGCAAGTGATTCAGAACCTTGACTGTAGATGACATTTAGTAACCAAAAATAAGTAAATAGATGGATATGTTTATTGGATCTGTTCTCATCTAACTCAATAGTTACTTAAGACTAGATATGTAAGATTTTTTAAAAATGAGTTAAGTAGGGTAGGTGTTCATGGCAAAGATGGGACTAGAACATATTGGACATGCAATATCACAGCACATGTTTTTCATATGAATGTGAGAAATACTTTCCCCCCAAATGTCTCTCAGTGTATTGTAATAAGATGTCAGCAAGAAAGAACAAGTGAAATATTATAATGTATCATATATATTATATATAATATAACCATGCTCAACATTGTTTCTTTTTCTGCAAAGTTGCTATCATTAGCAAGATATTCTATTGACATTTATCATAATCTTAATAATTATTATTACCCATAGCCACAATACGGAGTGTATATGGTCCTTCAAAACATAAAAGTGTCAAACCAAACTGTTTTCTTTCCTATTAAAATTTCTATTTTTATATGCTTATGTGTTATATTTAATACTAATTATCCAATACATTTAAAAACTGTGCTTCCTAATTTATATACATAAAAATAAATTGTGAAAAAATTGTGATTTAGGAAAACATATATATGTATACATATGCACATATATACAAAAAGGTAGATGTGTCTTGTTAATAAACATAAACAGTATTTTAAATAATTAATAATCAAATGGGTTAAAATTAAAAGATAGAATGTTTTCCTCTATTGTCACAGATGATATCTTTTTGTATCTGGTAATGTCAAGGATATTATAATATTAACATTACACATTCCATTACTTCATTCTTTCATTTATACATTTCCTGTATATTTAATGAATTATTTCTATATATTACAGCCTGGGAACACAGTGAGACAGGCTCCTGTTCTCAGATGTTGACGTTTTAGAAAAAGTATTCTAGATTTTCACATTGGGGTAAGAAATTTCTTAATATATAAAATGAATGCTAAAAGGGGTCGCTAGTAGTTCCTTGCAGCAACAGAGCCTACAAAATGATGTAGAAAATGATTTAAAGATGCTTATTGCAACATTGTATGTGAGAGGAATTTTAAACAAAGAAAAATCAAAATAGTTTGAAAAGAGAATAGATGAAGGACATTTGGTCAACTATTCTTCTAAAATAGCTACATCAGTTAATGGGGCATCAGATCAAATAACAAACACAATGAGGACTACTATGTAGACATTGTGATGTTTATGTACAATGTTGATGTCAATACAAAATGCTTTTGAAATAAAACATAGATGTTTTTAATGCAGAATTAACACAAAAAAATTAAAACCAGGATAAGACTGAAAGGAAACGGGAAGATATCTCTGGATGTTAGAAATTAGTATTTATGGTATTTTATGTATTAAAATAGGGCAAGGTAATACTTCAAAAATTCCTCACCTATGAAAACAATGTTTCTTGCTTTCGTGTTCTATTATAGGAACATAAAACAGTCTTTTTTTAAATACCCAGTATTTTATTTTCATTTATTAAAATCTCATTTGAGATTACAAGGTTTTTATAAGGGCAAGACAAAAAAGTCAGTTCATAAATAAAAATATCAGTGTCTACATATATAGTGTAAAAATTAAAGAATGATACTATCTGATTTTATAAACAAACAAACAAAAATCCACACATCTTCAAAGCATTGGTTTAGCAAGCTACTTGAATAAAGGTCTTTGTTGTGAATATAATTGCTTATTGCAAAACTGAAGTTAGTTACCAGCAATATCAAAGACTTTCACAAAGACAGCATGAAATGTGATATTCTTGAATGACTTTTTCTTCCCTGGAAAAAAAGACTGATAGACAAGTTACTGTGTTTTCTGTCAATCATGGTAATTTTATTTTTCTTGACTTATTTATTTGTTATTAGTCATTACACAATTTATTCTTAAGCAGTGAAATATGTTTTCATCCTTAAGCACAGAAAACTAAGGGAAGTGTATTAGAATTTGCCACCTATTTTGTGTTTACCCTTTTGTTTTTTACTGAAAAACACAAAACTCTTTATAAATCATCAGAGTTGCATAAAGCATCATTTTTATGTATTCTCCTCACGGTACACCCTAAAGCTTGATTAAATACTTATTTACCTATTTTCCTATTTTAAAAAGTGTCTAGACTGAGACAACCTGCATGCCTCCTTGTCCCTGTAACTTCCTGATCTTCACAGTTTGAAACATTAAATTAACCCCAAGGCCCCACAGCTCAACTCAGCCCCAGCATCTGGGCTCTGGCTAGTGCCTGTCCAATACAGCAATCTGGCAGCTCACCATCAAGCGAGTCTGATATCGGTACTATGCTAACCCTAGGCCATGTTTGTACCTGCTGATTTCTTAGATAATTCCTTGTCTTTTTATCTTATCCTTACTCTTTCCTAAAGTTGCAATAACTACAATCTCCTTTGGGTTGTCTTTTGCTTTTGCTGGAAGAAAAATGTAGATGGCTAGATCCCTACCTGGTAAACTCTGATGAATGGCAAAGTATGAAAGTCATTGCCTTTACCTCACTCCATTAATCAAAAAATGCAATAGCCAAAACGATTGCATTTTTTTTTTTTTTTTTTGGTAAAGGAAAGTAAATTTTTTATGGGATTATATTCCTATGATCTCTGATTTCAGAGCCTACATGGCTGGCAATGAGCTGAACAAAAAATGACTTTTTAAAAAGAGATTTTGTTTTTCAAAAATGTTCGTTTGCAAAAACAGATATTCAGTTATTGAAGCAATCATTAAAGTACTCAGTTTGTCCAGGAGCCAACATGAAGAAATAATGATTTAGAATTGTAGCAGAGGTTCTATTTTTTGACAATCTTTATAGTCAGCAAATTTTTTGACAATCTTTATAGTCATCAAAATGTAATATTCCATAAACCAATATTTTAAATGTTCTGCATTTTAACTAAATGAACAGAAACCTATGCAAATGCAACAAAGTTTCAGAATTAAGTATTGACCAATGTTTTCTTACTATGTGTAGATAAACATGGTTTTTGCACAACAGAACCTGAATGATTCCTTTATGATTTTTTAATGAGGATCAAATTAACCAGTTATGAGACTATGCAGCAGTTGTCTACTTCATGTTATCAGTTAAAATGATGACTCTAAAAGAGTGCAATAATAAATCAATATTTTATATGATTTATATGTAATTAATATGATCTATAAGTACTCATTGTCTTTAATATAGTTATATTAAATTGCCTTTCTTGCAGTGATTTTAAAGTTGGTAGTGCAGATCGTAATTAAGTTCTTTTTTTTTCTTTTTCTTTTTCTTTTTCTTTTTTTTTTTTTTTGACAGAGTTTCACTCTTGTTGCCCAGGCTGGAGTGCAATGGTGTGAACTTAGCTCACTGCAACCTCCGTCTCCTGGGTTCAAGTGATTCTCCTGCCTCAGCCTCCTGAGTAGCTGGGATTACAGGCACTCGCCACCACGCCTGGCTAATTTTTGCATTTTTAGTAGAGACAGGTTTTCACCATTTGGCCAGGCTGGTCTTGAGCTCCTGACCTCAGGCAACCTGCCTGCCTCAGCCTCCCAAAGTGTTGGGATTACGAGCCATCGCGCCAGGCCCGTAATGAAGTCCTAAAATAAAATGCTTTAGATTTAAAGTTGTAAACTTTAAAAGATGTACAAAAAAGAGCCACAAAAGAAAACCAAATCTACAAGGGCATGACTATCATGTGATTTTCTCACAATGGATTATCAAAGAAAGCATCTTCATCATACAAGTATACATGTTAATATAACAATATTTTGCACAATAACACTATACAAATATTTACTATTCCTTAAATATAACCCTTTTTATAAGCACTCATTTTTATTTCTTGCTAAACTTCAACTACATTTTTCCTTTTATTTCTGCTGGTTCTAGAGTATTGATTTGTTATTTACCAGTTAGCATGTAAACAAGTATAACTTCATGTTTTAATTTTCATTTTGCTAATGAAATGTATAACTGACACTATAAAGAAAGCATTTGAAATATTAAGGTGCATTAGTTCATTCTCACGCTGCTATAAAGAAATACCAGATACTGGGTATAAGGAAAAGAGGTTTAATTGACTCACAGTTCCACAGGTTATACAGGAGGCATGGCTGGGAAGGCCTCAGAAAACTTTCAATCGTGGCAGAAGGCAAAGGGGAAACTGGCACATCTTACATGGCTCAAGCAGGAGGAAGAGAGAGGAGGAGGAGGTGCTACCCAGTTTTAAACAACCAAATCTTGGGAGAACTCACTATCAACAGAACAGCAAGGGAGAAATGAACGTTTTGTCATATGTTTATTGGCTGTTTGTGTGTCTGGAATTGGTTCCTTCCGGTGGGTTCCTGGTTTGACTGACTTCAAGAATGAAGCCGCCGACCCTTCTGGTGAGTGTTACAGTTCCTAAAGATGGTGTGTCTGGAGTTTGTTCCTTCAGATGTTCAGATGTGTCTGGAGTTTCTTCCTTCTGGTGGGCTCCTGGGCTCACTTGACTTCAGGAGTGAAGCTGTAGACCTTCGCAGTGACTGATATACCTGATAAATGTAGTACTACCCAAAGAGTGAGTAGCAGCAAGATTTATTGTGAAAAGCAAAAGAACAAACCTTCCACAGCATGGAAACGGACCCTACTGATTGCCCTTGCTGGCTGGGGTGGCCAGCTTTTATTCTCTTACTTGGCCCTGCCCACATCCAGCTGATTGATCCATTTTACAGAGCGCTGATTGGTCCATTTTTAGAGTGCTTATTGGTCCGTTTTCACGGAGTGCTGATTGGTGTATTTACAAACCTTTAGCTAGACACAGAGTGCTGATTGGTGTGTTTACAATCCTTTAGCCAGACAGAAAGGTTCTTCAAGTCCCCACCTGACCCGGAAGCCCAGCTAGCTTCACCTCTCTCTTGTATGTCTTCTTTTGAGAAGCGTTTGTTCATGTATCTTGCCAATTTTTTTAATGGGTTGTTTTTTGCTTGTTTATGTATTTAAGTTTCTTATTAATTCTGGACGTTAGATCTTTGTTGGATGCATAGTTTGAGAATATTTTTTCCCGTTTTGTGGGTTGTTTACTCTGTTTATGTTTTCTTTTGCTATGCTGAGGCTCTTTAGTTTAATGAAGTCCCAATTGTCCATTTTTGTTCTTGTTGCCAGTTGCTTTTGGGGACTTAGTAAAAAAATTTTTGCAAAGATCAATGTCAAGAAGAACATTTTCTAGGTTTTCTTCTAGTATTTTTATAATTTGAGGTCTTATATTTAAATCTTTAATTCATCATGAGTGGATTTTTGTGTATGGTGAAAAATAAATTTTATTCTTCTGCATAGGGCTAGCTGGTTATCCCAAGAGCTTTTATTGAATAGTGAGCCCCTTCCCCTTTGCTTTTGTCAGACTTGTTGAAGAGCAGATGGATGTAAGTGTGTGACTTTATTTCTGAGTTTTCTATTCTGTTCCATTGGTCTATGTGTCTGTTTTTGTATTAGTACCATGCTGTTTTGTGTAACATACTATAACCATAAAATATAGTTTGAAATTGGGTAGTGTGATTCCTCTGGCATTGTTCTTTTTGCTTAGAATTGCTTTGACTATTTGGGTTCCTTTTTTAGTTCTCTATGAATTTTGGGATAGTTTTTTCTGATTCTGTGAAGAATGAAAGTGGTAGTATGATAGGAATAGTGTTGAATATGTAGCTTGCTTAGGGCAGTATGACCATTTTAGCAATATTGATGTTTCCAATCCATGAGCATGAAATGTTTTTTTCTATTTATATTTAGACGGAGTTTCATTCTTGTTGCCCAGGGCCATCGTGCGATCTTGGCTCACTGCAGCATCTGCCTCCCGGATTCAAGCAATTCTCCCTCCTCAGTCTCCTGAGTAGCTGGGATTACAGGCATGTGCCACCTCACCCAGCTAATTTTTTATATTTTTAGTAGAGAAGGGGGTTTCTCCATGTACCTCAGGCTGGTCTCGAACTCCCGACCTTAGGTAATCCACCTGCCTCGGCCTTCCAAAATGCTGGGATTACAGGTGTGAACCACCATGCCTGACCTGTTTTTGCTATTTGTTTGTGTCATCCCAGATCTCTCTCAGCAGTGCTTTTAGTTCTCCTTGTAGAAATATTTTGTCTCCTTGATTAGCTGTATTCCTAAGTATATCATTTTTGTGGCTATTGTAAATGGGATTGTGTTCTTGATTCAGTTCTCAGCCTGGACATTATTGGTATATAGAAATGCTACCGATTTTGTACATTGATTCTGTATCATGAAACCTTATTAAAATTATTCACCAGTTCTAGTAGCCTTTTGGCAGAGTCTTTAGGGGTCATAGGTACAAAATTATATTACAGAAACATGACTTTTTAAAATTCCCGTGTCCATAAATTTGCCTGCTGTTATTGAAATTAATGTTCCTGCTTTAGTATAGCCTATAATCTTTGGTATATTATTTACATTTATTATAGCATTGATATTTCACTACTTGTAAATTTTACAGTCATGGGAAATTTCAAACATTAAATCAGGAAGTCGTCTTTTTTTGTTTTATAACGTGAATATGACTAGTTATATCTATAGGAAAAAAACACTCTAATAGCTTCTTCAAAGTAGAAATAAGTTTATCTATAGCTTTAATGATATTTCTCTTCACTCAAAATATTGACAAACACCTTTCTTCTTTTCATAATGTGTGTGCTCTAAATACACCATACACCCACACGCATTTATACACATATTCACACAAATGCTTAGAGTGATGGATGAATAGGTAAGTAGATACATACATACATAGATACAAAGATAGCTAGATAGATGTCAATAGATTTTTCTGTTGTGGGATCTCATTGAGGAATTTTCATAGTTTCCCATCAATCTTATCATTTCATTACATTTTTTAAGCCATGTGCACATGTACTATTTCAAATAAATATAAAATTAGAGTTGTTTATGGTTTCACCTTATAAAATTATTCTACAGGATGGCTAAGGGCAGATATTGTTACAACTTCTCATTGACAAAATTATTAACCATTTTAACATCAGTTAACATGATATTCTATTATATTATGTAGCAACTCATTCATTTTTTATTTCCCATCATAGATAAGTTTATTATCTTATGGTTTAGCTATAATAGCAATTATTTTTTCAGGGATGTACTTCATCTATAATTGATTTTTTAAAGTGTATGGAAGTTTCAAACTAATATCAGAGAGAAAAGATCCATGCATTTTACTAAGTTAAAGAACATGTGGAATGTTAAAACTCGAAGAGATAATTTTTTTAAAGTAATTGCTTAAATAAGTTCTTAACATCTAAAAAGAGAAGAATTAACCAAAAAAAAAAAAAAAAAATAAGTCATTGACAGCAGTGTTTAAAGTTCAGAATGAAATTATTTTATTTTGTGAATTTTACTTATATATGCCATAGTTTTATCATTCAATGAATTGATATTAATCTTCCAGGAGTTTTCAACATATCATTTTATACCCTCTTTAAGAAAGAACACTCCTTTAGTACTTTATTAAATAATATACAACATACTCTCTTTACCTAGAGATAAAAGTTTACTATCTCTGCAATTATTCTTGCTTCTAATTTCCAAATAATTTTCAAAATTACTAATAAGTCCTTGATTTCAAAGGATTTTTCCACTTTCTATCCTCCTATTAAAATGTTATTTGTGTATGTATGCGTGTGAACACACACATAAATTTTCCTAAGGTAAGTATAGAGGATATTAAATTTGTTCTATTTGAGGAATCAGTAAAATGTTTTAATAAAGAATTTCAATGTTCAAGAGTTTTAGATATAGAAATTTCATGATAAATTTATGTCATGTGAAATTTAAGTATATATGACATTTAATTTGTTGTACTCAGAGTTTGAGGTCACAGTTAATTCAGGTAGGAAATGAAAGTATAGGAGACAGCTTAGGAAGTCATTTAATTGAAAACTATTTTTTTTTTACATTAAGAGAAACTTTTTTTCTTTTACTAAATAACATAACTGAGACTTACCTTATACTTTAATTTTTATCCATTTAAAGTTTACCTAATCAAAATAAAAGACGCAAATCATGTGTTACAGAATAGGTGATACTGTAGATGTGTTATTAATTTCAGTTAGGAGGGATTCTAAACTTGAGGTAATTGCACTGACCAAATTTTGTTGGAGGACATTATTTCCATCTTGTGTTGATTCTTCTAAGACTTAGGTGGAAGGATAGTTTAATGCATTCTGTACTAAATGGAAACAGTTTAACCAAAAGCTAATAAAATTTACAATGATGTTAATTGCAAATTCACCTAAGCTTTAATGAATACTAACTCATTAGACCATTGAAAATGCTAACAGAAACTAAGATTTTTTTTACACCCTGCTCCCAGAAAGTAAGATTTTTAAATAAATATTTATTTAGCCTAATAAGTATTTAAAATCCATGTAAATATATTTACAATAATCCTTAAAATGGAGATGAGCTTCTGAAGGGCTATTTTATTATTGAGAGCATACTTAATAACTGCTATTAGGAAATCCTGCTGCCTGTGAAATATTATTCACTATGTCTCATTTAGTACGATCTATTTTAATTATAATTTGGAGAAGCCTAATCAAGCGTTTTCCCTAAATAAACAGAGCACTTAGATTAGACTCCATTTCTCCTTCTGAACAATTTATTATCCTCCCAAAAGCTGCAAATGGATCTTTAACTTTCAAATAGAGTTTATGCAAGAAGGTCGATCTGTATTGATGTAGCCTGCTCTTCCAGACAGTCTACTTATTTAACAGATAGGCTTTCTAAATTAGTGAAAATAGGGTTTAAACATTCTGTGAACTATCTGTAATATCTGTATTATTTACGTGAAATACAGACTATGTGGCATATTACAGGAACAAATCAATTATAGTCAACTGCATTTTAGTTTTCTGGCACTAATTGGATCGAATCCGGGATTTTTGCTTTTCAGACACCTTCCAGACTACAGTCAATAAGACTCTCCCTACTCTGACCTTATTTCTGTATGATATTTTTTCCATGCAGAGTTTGTGGTAACAACTATCTAAAGATTTTAGTATTCTTAACACATTTGCTTCTTGAAATGCAGTTTCCTCCCCCAAAACCTCTTCTCGATCTCCAATATCAGCTAATATTCAGTGTGGGTAATATGGCTTGGCTCTGTGTCTCCACCCAAATCTCATCTTGAATTGCAATACCCATTATCCCCATGTGTCAAGGGTAGGACAAGGTGGAGGTAATTAGGTCAAGGGGCCGGGTTCCCCCATGCTGTTCTTGTGATAATGACTGAATCTTATGAGGTCTGATGATTTACACGCATCTGGCATTTCCCCTGCTTGCACTCACTCCATCCTGCCATGGTGGAAGAAGAGATGCTTTCCACCATGATTGTAAGTTTCCTGAGGCTTCCCCAGCAATATGGAACTGTGAATCAATTAAACCTCTCTCCTGTATAAATTACCCACTCTTGGGTATTTTTTTCATAGCAGTGTGAAAACAAACTAATACAGTAAGTTGGTACCACAGAGAGTGGGGGTTGCTGTAAAGATACCCAAAAAAGTGGAAGCGACTTTGGAACTGGGTAACAGGCAGAGGCTGGAAGAATTTGGAGGACTCAGAACAGACAGGAATATGTGGAAGAGTTTGGAACTCTCTAGAAACTTGTCAAATGGCTTTGACCAAAAGGCTGATGGTGATATGAACAGTAAAGTCCAGGCCAAGTTGGTCTCAGATGGAGATGAAGAACTTGTTAGAAGCTGGAATAAAGGTCACTCTTGCTATGCTTTAGCAAAGAGATTAGCAGCATTTGGACTATGTCCTAGAGATCTGTGGAACTTTGAACTTGAGAGAGATGATTTAGGATATCAGGTGGAAAAAGAAATTTAAGCAGCAAAACGTCAAGAGGAAGTAGAGCAAAAAAGTTTGGAAAATTTGCAGCTTGATGATGTGATAGAAAAGAAATACCTGGACGGGTGCGGTGACTCACGCCTGCAATCTCAGGACCTTGGGAGGCTGAGGCAGGTTGATCACAAGGTCAGGAGACCCAGACCATCCAGGCCAACATGGTGAAACCCCGTCTCTACTAAAAATACAAAAATTAGCCAGGTGTAGTTGCAAACGCCTGTAGTCCCAGCTACTCAGGAGGCTGAGGCAGGAGAATCTCTTGAACCTGGGAGACAGAGGTTGCAGTGAGCTCAGATTGCACCACTACACAACAGCCTGGGTGACAGACAGAGATTCTGTCTCAAAAAAAAAGGAAAAGAAAAGAAAAACCCATTTTCTGGGAAGACATTGAAACCTGCTATAGAAATTTGCATAAATAACAACAAACTGAAAGTTAATCACCAAAACAATGGAAAAAATGTATCCAGGGCATGTCAGAGACCTTCATGGCAGCCTCTCCTGTCACAGGCCTGGGGGCCTAGGAGGGAAAAATGGTTTACTGGGCCAGGCCCAGGCCCCTCCTGTTCTGTGCAGCCTTGGGACATGGTGTCCTGCATCCCAGCTGCTTCAGCTCCAGTCTTGGCTAAAAGGGGCCAAGGTAAGCTCTAGCCATTGTTTCAGAGGGCACAAGCCCAAAACCTTGGTGGCTTACATGTGGCCTTGGGCCTGTGGTGCACAGAAGTCAAGAATTGGACTTTGGGAATCTCTGCCTAGGTTTCAGAAGATTTGTAGGCAGAAGTTTGCTGCAGGGGTGGTGCCCTCATGGAGAATGTCTGCTAGGACAGTGCAGAGGGGAAATGTGGGGTTGAAGCCCCCACACAGAGTCTCCACTAGGGCACTACCTACTGGAGTTGTGAGAAGAGGGCCACTGTTCTCCAAACCCCAGAATGGTAGATCTACCAACATCTTGCAGCATGCACCTGGAAAAGCCATGGACACTTAATGCCAACCCTTGAAAGCAGCCAGGAGGGGGGCTGTACCCTGCACAGCCACGGGGTGGAGCTGCTCAAGACCATGGGAGCCTACCTCTTGCATCAGCGTTACCTAGATGTGAGACATGGAGTCAAAGGAGATCATTTTGGAACTTTAATGTTAAATGACTGCCTTATTAGATTTTGGACTTGTATGGGGCCTGTAGCCCCTTTATTTTGGCCAATTTGTCCCATTTGGAATGGATGTATTTACCCAATTCCTGTACCCCCATTGTATCTAGGAAGTAACAAACTTGCTTCTGATTTTACAGGATCATAGACAGAAGGGATTTGCCTTGTCTCAGATGAGAATTTAGACTTGACTTTTGAGTTAATGCTGGAATGAGTTCAGATTTTGGGGGATTGCTGGAAATGCATAACTGTGTTTTGAAACATGAGATTTTGGAGGGGTCAGGGGCAGAATGATATGGTTTGGGTCTTTGTCCCCACCCAAATCTCACCTTGATTTGTAATCCCCATAATCCCCATGTGTCAAGGGCAGGACCTGGTGGAGGTAATTGGATCATGGGGGCAGCTTCCCTCATGCTGTTTTTGTGATAGAGAAATGCCAGCATCAAAGATCTGATGGTTTTATAAGCATCTGACATTTCCCCTGCTCGCATTCATTCTCTCTCCTGCTGCCCCGTGAAGAGGTACCTTCCACTGTAATTGTAATTTTCCTGAGCTTCCCCAGCAATGTGGAATTGTGAGTCAATTAAACCTCCTTCCTTTATAAATTACCCAGTCTTGGGTATTCCTTTATAGCAATGTGAGAATGGACTAATACTGTGGGACTTGCCTTTTCTTACATATCTAGTTTGGTTTGCTATAATAAATGTAGGAATAATGGTTTAGGAATAACATCTAATTTACATTGTTACATGAAAATGTATTCATGAGGACCCTTTGTAGAGTTCCTAATTTACCCCTCAGCCTTTGCTGCTGGAACTCACTGCTGCCCTTAGATTATGTGTACATTCTCTGCTTCCTCTTATTATCACTCATCAGTTTACTTAAGGTAATAATATTTTTTACTTCAAAATCTGTGTCTTAAAGAGAAAGCTGTTAGCCTGTCCTAAATACTGAGACTTGATCGCACTCTAAAATTACTGTCTGATTCAGGGCCATACCTCTGTGTGTCTGTTCAGAAAATGACTCATGGAATCAGTCTGGAAACTGGCGAGGTCACTTGGTTTTGAAAATGAGAAAATATTCCACGCTGACTCATTTAGGTCATCATAGAATTTTCTTTCTCCATGTGATTGAAGAGCTACCGAACAGCTGTGGAAGAATACAACCAATGTCCTGATTAGTACACGGCACCTACAGAGGGAAAAAAATAGTTTATACCTGAAAACGCTGTTCTGAAAATTGGAGTGGTCTTTGGGAATTCCCAAGGCATAGAAATCACTAGAAACAAGTTGTTCCATGAGTAAACCTTTCACAGTGTTTATGAAAGTGTGGTCAGGGTTTTATTCACCCGAGGGAGGAAATGTATCTTCCATCTTGCAGAAACAGCACTTTCAGATAATTTATATGGCCACCACTTAGAGGAAGCAGACAATAAATTTAGAGGCTGAGAATTCAGGAGATGAGAATATTTAGAAGTACTTCAAGCAGAAAACAAAAATTGGAAAAGGAATGATGAGTCTTTTGAAGATGATTTGCAATGTATCTGTTTATTTTCTTTTTCACCCTTAAGAATAAGAATTTGTTGCAAAAAGCCTACTAGTAAATGTGAAACTGAAGAAATAGAGCATACTTCTGAAAACTCAGAGATTATGGTTTGGAGAAAACTCTGTGGAAAGTGAAATAAAAAACCAGGATCAATCCTCAGATCAAGAACAATACAGGACAATTCCTTGTCCCCACATTCACCATTAGGGATACAAGTAAAAATTTTAGTGTTAGAAATTCAATTTCCAAGTTCAATTTGTTATTCAAAGTGTTATGTATATTGAAATAAAATCCTTCTGTATGCAATATAACAACAGTTCATTCAATGCTGGAGCATTCATTACATTTCAGGGTTCAGTATGAATAGTGCGTGTGATGTGAAAATTTTTGTGTTTAAATTCTGGTGACTATGAGGGTAGCTTTAGAGCTGGAAAACCGGAAAAGACATTTTAAAATAGGTCTTCAATAAAACTTTTTCATAAGTTTTACAAATTCCATTTCAATGTTAACTGAACGGGAGACTATTTGTTTATTACTTTTTAATGTTCCTTTATTGGCAAATGTCATTTACAATGAGAAAATCCAATATTTGCCATATATGAGAGAGATTTTCCATTGATAGTAGCATTCTTTGAAAAGGTCAAGACTGCACTCTTAGTACGCTTTTCTTCCCAATGATGTTACACATTTCATCAGTCACTTGAAGGTTAATCCTTCTGATTATCTTTCAATTCCTTGTTACCACAACTTTTCCTTTATGTATTATTCCATTTTTATTTCTTGGTGGTTTTAATATTATCTCTCTTTCATGAGTATATCTTTCTATATATTAAAGGAAAGATATATATATTAAAGGAAATCTTTCAAATTTCTCAAAATTTTATGTCTAAATTATTTATACCACATGTGTCAAAACTCCAATACTAATTATGTCTATAATGTGACAGTGTACACAGTAGATTTTATTTATATGCCATCATATATTTATAAGACAAAGTCAAAAGTCATATTTGATAATGGTTTTAAATACTTTGATAAAATTAAAAAGGTATAAATAAATTACTCTGCATACTCTAAATTCCAGGGTAATTGTTTATTCGTTTATTTTTACTAGATCTGTTCTATTCAGGAAACAGAAGATAATTTAAAAAATAAGTCCACACTTGTAATGACTGAAGAGTCAAAAACAGTTGATTAAATAATTGTCTTAAGAGCAGTCGTATTTTCTTTTAATCACGCTAAACTACCTATGTCATAATTTGTTTTTAAAAACTTTTTTGCTTTTTTCTTAAAAATACTGAGAAGTGGAACACAGCATTATTCAAATCTGGGAAAATTTGTAATCACTGTTGAATTCTTATATATAAACTATGGTGAAAATAACAGAATATTAATAAAGTTTAGGATTTTAAAATAACTACAAAAATTATCATCCATGTTGTTATGAACTTTCTTTTGTCAGACCTACCCTGAAAAATTGAAAAAAAATTCATAGATACAAAAAGCCAGTTTATAGTTAAATTCATCCAATGTACCCTATCTAATATACTAATATAGATAATCTAACTGCTTTAAAAATATAAGAATTATTTTATATGTCTTTTGGAAAGAAGGTATTTATTTAGAGCCTCTGCCTCCCTTTAATTAATCTAAAATTGAAGAATCCTCTTTTGATATGAAGTATGATAGAGACAAAAATATTTGTTTATATAAGCTAATTTTTAAAATTCTGTTCTTACATTTAGCATATTTTTTGGCTGTTGAGTAAGACAATAGCCAAAATTCATAATTTGTAAGTTTTCTTCATAAAAATGTTTTGAAATAGGTTTAGTAATTTTCTTTCTTAATTTATCTTTGTGAAACTACTAACGAAAAGGTGATGAATTCAAGTCAGAATAATTTTATAAATTGGAGATCCTACTAAAAATCGCAAGAAGTGATTATAATCAATGTCTACTATAGGAAATTTGAGACATTTCTTTCATTATGACTTAGGGTTTCTCCAAAAGCAAATTCCAGACATGGACATGGGTACAATTAAGATATTTGGGATATGATCCCTGAATGCAGCAAGCGGAGAGGTGGGAGAGTGTGACAGAGCAGGAGGGACCCATACATACACAGTAGTTATTTAGCTGGTTATCACCGAGCCACTACTGCTCACTGTAATAAATGTTCCTCCAAATGAACCTCAGAATTGTTTTCCACAGTACAGAAGGCTGCAACTTTATCCACGTCATCTCGTCCCTTGCTGGTTGAGGTTAACCTCAAGGATATTAACTTTCTCTACTTAATCACTGTTGAAAATGCTACTTGTACATCAGAGAAAACTGTGTGGCAGAAAACCTAAGTGATCCAGAAAGTAGCAATGTGGGAGGCAGCCTGTGTGTGCAAAGAAGGTCCCCTCCAGCTGTCCTGAAGTCCAAGCTGACCCACAGGATATAGAACTGGCACAAAAGGAATCTGTTACAGTTAAAATTGGGCTTGACATAATGAAACGATTACTCAGAGAAAAAAAAAAGGTAGGTTTTTATATGTACTTCCTTGGGAATATTTTAAAAATAATTCCTTATTAAAAATGCATACTTTCTACATAACTTGTATACTTATATTTTACTTTTAAAGTTGTACAATATATATTGTGAGCTTTAGAGTGGTTTTTTGAAAAAATTTTGATGATTGCCCTTAATTTCTTAGCATTAATTCTTCATCGTGGATTTTTTTTTCCAAATCCAAAGTTTATCTTCTGATGGTAACAAGGATTTTATCACGTGATTGCCCATTACATACTGCTTCTTTATTTGTTATAACTGGAAAGTTTAATTTTATATTTTCAATAATTACTATGATCAGACTAGTCATTTCTTGTTGTGTTAAAAAAAATGCCCTAAAACATAGCAACTTCAAACATTTGTTATATCAGTTTCTGTGAATCAAGAATGCACATGTGGCTTAGCTGGGTGTCTCTGGCTCAAGAACTTGCAAACTGCTATTCATGGCTCTGGCTTCATCTGAAGTTTCAATTGAGACTCATCTGCTTCCAAGCTCACTCACATGTCTCTTGGCAGGACCTGGTCCCTTGACACATGGGCTGTCCATAGGGTGCCTTAGAACATAGCAGCTGGCTTTTTCAGAGTGAGATCCAATGGAGAACGAGAGAGAAGATGTCTAAGTCAGCAGCCACAGCTGTTTTTGCGAGCTAATCTCTGAAGTGACATTCCATCGCTTCTGTCATATTCTCTTAGAAGTAAAAGTTTGGCCCACACTCAAGGAACGGGAATAACAATAATGTAAAAATACTAAGAGGAGGGGATTACTGTGGGCCACGATAGAGGCTGGCGACCAAGAATTGTAACAATATCAGTCAAATTTTAATTTAATTGCTTACAAATTTATCAGTTTTTCTTGAATTTTTACCTTTTATCTAATCATACTTTCTTAATCTGTTTGTCCTGCTACAACAAAATACTATAAGCTGGATAATTTACAAACAAAAGAAATGTATTTCTGCTCAGTTCTGCAGGTTGGAAATTCTAAGACTCAAACACCTGTGGACTGAGTGGCTGGTGAGAGCCTGGTTCAGAGAATGCTGTCTTATCCTTGTGTCCTCACATAGGAGAAGGGACAAGGAAGGGCTCCATGGTTTCTTTTGTAAAGGCACTGATTTCATTCGTGAGGGAAAAGCCCCATTTCCAAATACCATCACATAGGAAGTTAGGTCTCAACATAGAAGTTTTTAGGGACACAAATATTCTGTCATAGATATTCTATGCTATTTATAGCATATATTTATTACTTCTTGAATATCCTTCTTTAATAACTTAATATCTACAAGTGGCAAAACATTTCATCTTTATATGCCTGCAAATACCTTTCTTAAATCTGTGCTGTTAGTAACAGTTTAGCTAAATTAAAATTATTTTCTCTTGCAAACAGTATTCTATCTATTCCTATGGATAAAACATTTTGATGTCAATCTTTTTATCAGGGATTTTGCTTTTCTCTGATTATTACAAAACATCTTCATTATCCCTGAGACTCTCTACTTCTGTTGTGATATGTTTAGCTTTTCACTTATCAATTAGCTTGCTCACTACTAGAGAGTATAGTTTCAACAAGAAGATTCATAATTGTACATCTTTTTGCAGAATATTTCAGAAATTATTCCTCTTTTTTGTAGAATACTGTTTTTCCTCCACAATCTCTTGCTTTTCAAACTCCACACATTGGCACAAAAAATATTTATTGAGTGCTTATTATGCTACATGCATAGTTTTATGTATCAGGAGTACTGAAGTGACCCCATCACTACACATAAAGATTCTTCCCTTCTCTGTGTTTACATTTTAGTTTAATTTAATTTAGTTTTAATTGAAATGATTCTTTTGATAATATCTTTAAACACCTTAAACACACTTATAATTATTTTAGATTTGTTCTATAAAACTAATCTTTTCTGAATTCACTTCATGTCAATTAAAATGCAGTTTCCACTGGGAGGCCGAGGTGGGTGGATCACAAGGTCAGGAGACCTAGGCCACCCTGGCCTACATGGAAAAACCCTGTCTCTACTAAAAATACAAAAAATTAGCTGGGCCTGGTGGTGCGTGTCTGTAATCCCAGCTGCTGGGGAGGCTGAGGCAGGAGTATCTCTTGAACCAGGGAGTCAGAAGTTGCAGTGAGCGGAGATCGCGCCACTGCACTCCAGCCTGGCTACAGAGTAAGACTCTGTCTCAAAAAAGAAAAAAAGAAAAAAAAAAGAAAAAAAAAAGAAAAAAAATACACTTTCCAGAAAAGCTGATTATTTTTCTGCTGCATTATCTCTGGTCTGTATTTGTAGTTTCTGGAGCAATATCGAACATATTTAGACTCACTACAAATCATTGTTAATGGATGATTGTTGGTTTTGTTGGTTCTCTTCCATATTAAACTCTCTTTTTGTTTGGAAATTTTGGTTGGCAGAATTTGTTTTGACAAACTGAAGATTTTGTTTGTTATTTTTATCTTCATGATGTGCCATTTTCAAATATCCTTTCCTGACTAGTCCTTTTGTACCTCCATTTCGCATCCTGAGCTCCCTTAATATAACATCATCTCTGAGCTTTTGTGCTAAATGATGTAGGCTGTGACAGATCCAGATGCCAGCCACAGGGGGCTTGATTGGGTTTCTGACGGAGAAGACTGAGCTTTTGATTTCTTTACTCGTCACGATCTTGTCTTGTTATGAAACCAAATCTCAAGGGAATGGGTTAGTAGTAGTTTTCCCAGCCCCATTCCAGCCCTTGCTTTCAAGGTTTGAACTAGGTTCTAGTTGTGCTTCCTGAGAGAAGCACAGTTTACTCCATAGGATGTGAACCTCCTCCTGCTGCTGTCTGCATCTTAGCCCAGAGGCCAAGGGTTTCAGCATCCGTCACAGCTCTGCATTTCTTCTCTCTATGTGACACATTCGTATCTCGATTTCTTTCTCCTGAATTTACACATTTTTGGTTTTCTCCTATTTACCTATTTCATTCGTTATTGGAATCCATGTCATAGAAATGGTTTGCCAAATTATGACTCACTATATCGTCATGATGCATTGTGAATGTTCAAGAAATATATATCATGCATAGTGTGTCACAAACTTTAATAACCTTAGACAAGTTACTTCTTTAAGAATAATCCTGCACTGTGCATATATATATATATATATATATATATATAAAATTAGTATTAGTATTTATTTTTGAGACAGAGTCTCTCTCTGTCACCCAGGCTGGGGTGCTGTGGTGTGATCTCAGCTCACTGCAATCTCTGCCTCCTGGGCTCAAGCGATTTTCATGCCTCAGCATCCTGAGTAGCTGGGATTACAGGCATGCGCTACCACGTCAGGTTAATTTTTGTATTTTTAGTAGAGACAAGATTTCACAACATTGGCCAGGCTGGTCTTAAACTCCTGGTCTCAAGTGATCTGTCCACTTTAGCCTTCCAAAATGCTGAGACTATAGGCATGAGTCACCATGCCTGGGTCACTGTTTATACTTTTAAATGGCTGCAGATGACACCAAGAAGCTGCTATGGGTTATGAGCAGATAACTGCTATGACATAAATGTTCTATTGCAAACAGGAGAATGATTTCAAAGACAAAAAAGAGGTGTAAAGAAAATTTAGACCGCCAACATAGGAAATAGCACAGCAGACGATGAAGCTTTCAAGTAAAGTAATGGTCGGGGGATTGATAGAATGTGGATTCAAGAGGTCCAAGACAACTTAGTGAGGAATCTCAAGAGAGTATTCAAGTTAATGAGAATGAAAAGAAGCTTGTTATGTTTGCTTTAGGTTGTGACTAATTGCCTTATGTCAGGCAATTGATGATACAGGTCTGTATATCTGGAAACTGAATAGAAAGAGAAAACTCATGTAAAAATGAGGAAAAATTCAGGAACATTATTTTTAATAATGGAAGCCCCTATAGTAGACCCTTTTTAATGTATTCATAAATAGAGATAGTTATTCAAACTTGCATGTATTAAACATCCACCATCAGCCAGATACCTTATAGGTGTATAAGGTGAATACACCTATATAGCAGTGAATAAAGCTGGCCGAAGTGTCTGTCCTCTTAAGGTTTTCATTTTAGTGGGTAAGGCAGAATATAAACTTATTAACACATTCTTCAAATGCTAAAAAAAAAAAAAACTGCAATTGAGAAAAATAAAGCAAGGAGGATGGATGCCACCTGAGGACTTGAAGTTTTAAACAGAGTGGTCCAGGAAAGGCTCATTGATGAAGTACCATTTGAGACTTCATGAAAATAAGATTCATGGTGATGAAGAATGTCCCTGATAGAACTGGGCTTCTGGCAATAACTAACTGACAGAGATAAAAGAAATAATGAGATTAGGCAAGCAGTGGTGTAAAGGAATAAGAAGAATCAAGGGAAAGGAAGAAATTAGTTTAAAAGGCATCCAATGCTCTACTAAATATAGGAGGGTTTTTTTATAATTAAGATTTAGTTTATTATATTTTAGAGCCCAATTTCGTTGAATTATATATTTGGAGGCTAAATTGTAGTGTGTATGTAATACGATTTTCTAGAAGCAGTGAATAAAAATTGTTTTGAGGTTAGCCAGATATTAAAGTATATTAATAAGCTATAATATTTAAAAAGGTGTAACACTGAAACAAGAAAAAGCACAAATAAATAGATAAACAGAAATTAACTATGTGATAAACAAGGTATTTAAAATGACTTATGAAAAGATAGTTGATAAATGGTATTAACATAATCATTCATTCACTGGAAAAACATAAGAGATCCTATATCACACCATTCACAAAAACTCACAAATGTAATTTCGAATGGTTAAAGAAAACCATACTGAGATAATTTTACAGTAAAAATAATATGAACAATTATTACAATAAATTAATAATCTCCAGAAATTTTGGAGATTAAAGGTAGATGAATAAATGATTGCTGATTCAGCTCACTAGTGAAAGCTGACCAGTCTTATAAGAACAGAAGCAGGTAAGAGATACAGGAAGCTGGTTCAAGTCGCCAGTTCTCAGAATAAACCAGAAATGGTGACATACACCTCTATGGCAGGATATGATGAAGCTGAAATTGAAGAATTTTTTGAAAGTCCATATAAGAAACATGTGAAACATAAAATACATATAAAATCACTAGAACTCTGCCAGGGAAAGTAAACTCTGCTAAGTCATACAGTTATAGCTGCTTTAACCCTGATGGAGATTACAGGATTATTTATTCAGAAATGTGAACCCTGAGGCTCAAAATTCAGGATCACGAGTCATAACAAAGGACTAGATAGAGATAAAATACTGAAAACAGACTTATAAGCTGTGAAGTCCAAATCGACTCCTTGAAGGATGAAGACCCCCAGTCTCAAGGTTACCCTCAGCTCCAGGAACACTGACAGAAGGTTGCCGAATTCCCTGTGGAAAGTCACCAGCCAGAGGGAAAAGCCTCACCAGCGACTGGTATTTGGGGGCCTCCATGAACTCTTTAAGCCCATACATTAAACAAGAATTGAAAAAAGATCCATGAGAAGTACAGTGTCTTGAAATTTCAGGAGACTTGAGATAAAGACTAAATCGTAAAAGCTACCAGATTAAAATACAGCCTGTGCACAAATCATAATTACGGATCAGATAACTTGCTGCTACTCAAGAACACCAATGAAAGCATGAAGCCATTAGAGGAATCCCTTTATAATCTGAGGGGAGATTATTTCACTTCCATATTATATTCCCAAATGACTATTGATATATCAGAATAGAATAAAGACACTTTTAAATTGAGAAGTTCTCAAAAAATTACCTTTTATGACCACATTATCAGAAAGTCAATGGAAGTTGTGTGTGGCAAAATGGAATGAAAGAATACATTAATAAAGAACAAAGACATAATGTGGTAGATTATCTTGCCCTTAGGATTATTCTACCCTTTTTCTTGGAAGGCTGCCTCATAAAACTTGCCTAGGTGAATGGCATCTTAGCAGAAGTGAACAGTGTCACTTTCGGAGGAAGATTATAAGCCACCTTTAGTGCAGTTAATTAGTGCTGAAGTTTATTTGGAATGAAAGATGCAAATTATGCTCTTAAGTAATTCTCATTATTATAAAAATGGTATTTTAAAAAGTCAGAACAAAACATTTTTAAACTATATAATTTCATAACAAAAGTGTTTATTATAGAGGGCACTGAAGATATGGCAGGTAATTAGCCTAATTAGAGATTCTCATATTATTGTGGGTTGGCCTTTCTTCTATCTTCACTAAGTCACTTTTTAAAATGTGGAATTAACATAAAGGTATTTCCATTTTACTTCAGCTTCACAAAAAATGTTTAGCTACAGATTCTTATTATACAGCAGAGGTAATTTTGAAATAAGATTCTTGATTCACACAAGGAAAAATTTTATTTTTGGCTACTTTGGATATGTCTGTGAACTCCAGAAATACATACCTTTTCATTTTTTATTCTGCACATCATTATTTTTTACTTCAAAACTAGTTATTTTATAAGTCAGCCTTAGATACTGCTTTAAGCCAGTGGAAATTAAGCTTTATTCATTCTCCTTACTTATAGAACATTTACTGGACATCAGAAATGGTTTTTATATGTATATTTTATTTCTGGATGTGAGACATGTAGAATTACTTTTGAATTTTCTTTCCTTACAAGTAAAACTGAGACACTTATTCGACTTAAAAAATATTTAAACTGTTATAGAATAATTAGAAGGGGAGAAGAAAATTTACATTGTTTTATTGTGAAGAATGTTGGAAGTCAGATGAAAAGTTTCCTGATGTTATAAGGCTTTTCTATGTAGTTTATATTTCCCTTCAATTACATATGTCATTTCAATTGTATATGTCCTATTTCCTTTTATTAAGTTTTGTTTTGCAAAACTCCATTGCCTTTTTATCCCTACTCTCTCCCACTTGAAGCCACCAGCATTTTTCTGTCCTCAAGTGCAAATCACTTGAATGCCAATCATTTAAAAATATTTTTATCTAAACAATTCTATTTCAGGTTAAAAAGCATCCTGTATTATATAGGCATTTGTCTTTAGTTAGATATCTTATATTTTCAAAAGATATTTTATAAATATATTTTGAAATTTGCTGAATAGTTTTAGAAACAAGTTGAAAAATGGCACTCAAAATAACTTGCTTTTTTTTTTAGAATTGACTTTTTATAACCTGCTACCCATAATGGTTAAGTAGGAAGTGTGAAGTAAATTTCGTTAAAGATTATTCTTCCTAAATGAAAATGAGGGTGAATTTTAACATGTTTGCTATCCTTGAAAGTGGTATAATTTTGCAAATAGAAATGTTTCTCTTTGCTTATAAACATGTTTTCTGAAAGTGCAGCTATAAACATATTTATGTTACACCAATCACACGGTTTCATTGCCAAATAGAGTTAAATAGTGCTATATACTAAAGTTGTAAATATGTTTTGGACAACACCAAAAAATTCTACAATGTTTTGAAAAAAAAGTGTGAATTAACAGCCATTTTAAAAACCTATAAACATATGTAGATAGGTATTACATGTATACATGCACACACACGGACACATACACATATGTGTATGACTCTTCAGAATGCGGTTGATGCAGCTGTGAACCCATAGAATAAGAGGCAGCCCAAGAATGTACCATTTCCTCAATTAGTTTACATGCCTAACCTGCTAGAAAACAACAAGCACTGACGCTGTGCATCATTTAGTACTATGGTGAATAATAGTGGTAAAAGTAGGCATCCTTCTCACGTTCCAGATCATTTGGTGATTAATTGGAGGACTTTTGATCATATGACTTCATGAAATTTTCTAATTTGGGCTTTTTATATTTTTTCTAACATCTAACAGGAAAAATATTCTAAAAATGAAATGGAGGTATAATTGTGTGAGCAAAGTGGACACTAAGCTACAAAATAAACAAAACAACAAACCGAAATATTTGACGACTATGAAACATTCTAGTCAAGTTCTTTATTCACTTAACTACATTCCTAGAGGCTGTATTCTTTACCACAGTTTAGTTTCCAAAGTTATAAAACAAAACAAAACAAATACAATAGTGCACAATTCAAGGATGAGATACAGTTTGAGAAATACGTAATCAAGCAATTTCATTATTGTATGGACATCATAGAGCATACTTACACAAACCTAGATGATGTAGCCTACTACCTAACTGGTCTATTCCTTGTAGGCTGAAAACCTGTATAGAATATTACTTCACTGAATGCTGTAGGTTATTGCAACACAATAGTAAGTATTTGCATATCTAAACATATATAAACCTACAAAAAGTACAGTAAAAGTATGGAATAAAAAATTAAAAAACGATACACCTGGATAGGGCCCTTACCATGAATAAAGACTGCAGGACTGGAAGCTGCTTTGGGTGTCAGTAAGTAAGTGGTGAGTGACTGTGAAGGCCTAGGACATTATAGTACACTACTGTAGACTTTATAAACATTTGATAAGGTTCGGCTGTGTGTCCCATCCAAATTTTATCTCGAATTGTAATCACCACATGTCGAGGGAGGGACCTGGTGGGAAGTGATTGGATTATGACAGTGGTTTCCTTTATGCTGTTCTTTTGATAGTGAGTGAGTTCTCACCAGATCTGATGGTTTTTAAAAGTGTCTGGCAGTTCCCTAGTGCTCCCTCTCTCTCTCCTGCTGCCTTGTGAAGCAGGTGTCTGCTTTCCCTTTGTCTTCTGCCATAATTATAAGTTTCCTAAGGCTTCCCCAGCCATGCAGAACTGTTAGTCAATTATATCTCTTTTGTTTATAAATTACCCAGTCTCATGTAGTATCTTTACAGCAATCTGAGAACGGACTAATACAACCCTGTACACTTAGGCTACACTATACTTATAATAAAATGTTCGTATTTCTCCAATAATAAATTAAGCTTAGCTTACTGGAATGTTTGTGTTTTAAAGCTTTTTCTAACTTTTCTACTCTTTTCTAGTAAGATGACTTAAAACACAAACACTTTGTAGAGCTGTAGAAAAATATTACCTTATGAACAAATGAATATTAAAAAAATATTTTTTGAGTTGAATAAAACTTTGAAGGACAAAGAAAGTGGCAAGTCACAAATAATCTCAGGAGGTAATGGACTGAAAAACAAGAGGCCACGAGCCAAGGCTAAAGCTAAGCTAAGATAAGATAGTGTGCACCAAGGGAGTCCATGAAAAATGTCTTCAGGCAGAGGGTGATTGGTGTACGGAACAACAAGCAATTAGAAACAAGGAGTATCATTAAACAATTTGATCACCGCTCCTCAAATGGATGAATATCACTGGACAGCCGAGGTTTTAGTCCTCAGACTCTCATGTATAAGCAGAAAGGCAAAAAGAAGAGATATATTTAAGTTAAAATAATATAGCACACTCTTCAAATGAGTGATGAATTTATCTTGCAAGAGGGCATGTGAGTTATGGTTCAACACGTAGAGCACAGCAATGATGGAATAATAAAGTATGATTGTGATCAATAATCATTTTAAGATAAAAGCACCAACAAAATGAAGTATGCATAGAGTAGAGCTTGAACAGGATGCCATGAGAAGTACTGTAAGACTTTGGCATCTTGGACAAACCCATTATCTCCCTACAAGACCCAACATTTCACCATTAATTTCCTTTTTTTTTCTTTTTAAAAAATTGGCAAATAAAGTTATATATATTTACTGTGTATAACCTTATTTTGCCATTCCACAATGTGTGTATGTGTGTGTGTGTGTGTATATATATATATATATACACACACATCATTAATTTTAAATTTAAATTAAGATGATTTTATCATAGTCAAAAACTACTTTACACATGATTTCATAGGAACATTATCTTTAAATAATGCTATAAATTCCAGGAAAAGGGTAGAGTTATGAGGAAAACAAATATGAGGAACAAGTTATAAAGGAGTGTTTCTAATTTAAAGCATTAACTATGTGTCAGATATAGAACTTCAGTGGGGGGTCTTGGGTGGCCAGGGAGAATGGAATAAATACCTGAAACATGATTGAAAGACCTACAAGAGACTCAGGATTTCTAGTGACAGCAGTTTCACAATTCTGCATACGGTTGTCTTTGAAAGGAAATTTTTAAGTTTAAAACTTTGTAAGGTTCTCACCGAAATACTGTATTTGTAAAGTGACTCTCTTTCTCCTGATCCTTGTAATTTCAGAATGAGGTGATGGAAAAAATGTGTTAGGTAAGTCAGAAGACAGTGCTTTCTGTGGTTCCTAAGAATCTTGTAATTCACTTTCTTGTGAATCCTGTAAATATCATGGAACACATAGATGCATTCAGAACACCGAAGTGTGGAATTTTAACACATTCGACTCACTCTTCCAGACAACTGGAGTTGCACAGGCATGACTAAGCTTGAGCAACCACATGCCCAGGATAAATTCAGGTGTTGGGTAAGAGGAACTCCAAAGCTGCGATGCGTTTATGAGGTATGATTTGATAGATAGTTCTCCAGAGCTATGAGGAAAAAAGGTTGAGAATTATGAAAATCCATTGTGAGAGAAGTGAGCAGAAGCCACATATAAAATACAAGAGATAGAGTGGTTGAAATGGAGGAAGGGTGATCATGCCTAGGGCTATACTCTGAGCTAATTAAAAGACAATATCATGTCATTTTGATTAAGAGAGTACTACTTTAATTATAACAATCCCAAACCAAGACATGAGGAACATACAGGAAAGACTTCCAAACTATGGGAAATGAAATTCTATTGGATGCCGCTCTTCTAATGAAAAGTTTCTTCAAAAATGTATTTTTCTTAATGTATACTCAGTTATTAAACAGTAATTAGTGCGTACCCACTGTGGACCAGTTTCTCATGTGGGCACTGGGGAAATCATGCCTCACCGATGATCACAAGTGAGTAATGCCAATGGTATCTCCAAGCAGGTTAATGCAGTTTAAAACAGTGCCAAAGAAGCAGTTTAAAGCAGTGGCAATTTCGGTGCCAAAGAACAACTGGTGAGCATTACATTATTTTTTCTGTTTATTGCTACTTTTGCTACTAATTTACTTGGAAGTTTAATTAATTTATTTTCATATTTGGGCATTCTATTTCTAAAAGGAGTAATGGCAAGCTACAGTGAGGAGGCTGGCCATCTGAAAATGAACATCTAAGGCAAGTAAAAATAATTATTTTCAAAAGAGAAACAAAAGTGGAACCCACAGCTTTAGGAATGTCCACATGTGGGTAAGAAGACAGTTGATTCTGTGTCACTTCAGAGAGGAGTCGAAGCAATTCAGGAAGAAGTTACAGGAAAACGTATTTTATGTGAAAGTATTTTCTAACAATTGGTGTTGACTAACAAAGAACATGACCAAAATTATTTGAGTCAAAAGAATTGTATACTGGTGTGCGGGTTGAAGTCTATTTATGTGGAGGCTTTACATTGAAGAGGTTAAGAGTATGTGTTAGAGTCAGACCTTGGTTCAAATGTGAAACTTACTACCTATTAGCTTTCTCATCTTGGGCAATTTACTAGTCTCTCTAAGCCTGAGTTCAATCATTTGTATAGCAAGGACAACAATGTCTGCTTGAGGAATTACGTGGATGGTTAAATAAGATAAGATAGAAAGAGTTTAGATCAGTTTCTGGTTGTGAAAAGATTTGTTATTCTACCGTTTTTAGCATAGAAACACTAATGAGTATACATAAATGAAGGAATTATCTTGATTTCCAATAATTATAGCTCTCATTATTATTCATAATCTATAGCTACATATTTCTTATTTGTTAGTATAATATTAAGGAAATAATCTTTAGATTATCCACTTTAAAATCCTGGAAAGAGATTGATTCCAAATAATGAAATTCATAAAAAACTAAAATATTCAGGTTTATATCTTTCCAAGAATTCCTATACAGAATCTGATTGTTAGGTAATGATGAATTAAGTAATACGTTATATCACAAAAATATCATTTTTGGAATACTGGAAAGATAGATATTAGGTGTAATTCAGGTATAAACCCATAAGACTTAGACAAAATGTAAATTGGATAAATAAAGTGATGTGGAAAAATGTCACAACCATCTATACCATAAGAGGCATACAGTTTAAGTTGACAAATTCACAAGGAAAATATGGCTATCACGGATGGTTCCAAAGTGTCCTGTGGTCATTGGCATACCTTGGAAATATTGAAAACAATGTTAATCTCAAATCATTTAATGAACAGGAGCTCTTTCCTTGTTCTCTGACTGTGGCTGTGTCAGTCACGGTTGATCAGAAGAGCAGAATCACTAAGTCTGATATATAAAGGATTTGTCACATTATTGCACTTCATACAATGGTGAGAGCTGATTAAACAGTCAGTGTTAGAAGACTGTGTTTCTGTATTTATGCTGGGGACTGAGGTCAGGAAGGCAGGCAGTCAAAAAAGAGAGAATACTGGGAAATGGGGGAAAAAAGCAAGCAGGAACCTACAGCAATGAGTTCAGACCCATAAGCGCAGACATCAAATCTCTCCCTGACTCGTTCTCCTAGTGAACCTGGTGGGTATGGATTACTGGAATTATATTAAGTATTGATAAACTAACATGGGGAAAATAACCTATTAATCACGTGAAGCTTTCCTGTTCAAGAACCAGACATGTTTTCTGTTCAACACTACTTTTTGTCTATTAGGAGTGTTTAAATGTTTTCTTCCTATAGATTATGTACATTTCTCATTAATTTTACTACTAGGTATTTAATAATCTTTGTTGCTGTTATAAACGGAGTCATTATCATTATTTTCTCCAACTGGTTATTGTTTATATATAAGAGGACTATTGGTTTCCATACATTAATTTATATCCTGCTATCTCAATATTTTTTCAAGTAAAATATCATATCCATAAGTAGAAATAGATGTACTTTCTCTTCTCAATTTACTATATCTCTAGTTGGTCTGTCTTGTACAATTTCATTGGGTAGTACCTCCAGGGAAAGAAATAGTTCAATTGTACTTTAGAAAATGTAAATAAAATAATGGTTACTTATCTGTGTAGACGGGCACCTACTGAATCTCTATTAACAAAAACTCTGGCTTTAGGACATTATTCAGCATCAATGAAAGAAATAATGTATTTTATCTTCTTTGGTTCCTTAATATGGCATATTATATAAGTAGATTTCCTAAAATTGAATTAGCTTTGCACTTCTGGAATTCATTTGATCTTTTTATTTAGAGGACACATGAATTTTCTTCTTCTCATTTCTAAAGACCAGTTGCTTGTAATTATTGTGTCGAGAACTCTAATATTTCTGAGACATTACCCTATTTGCATGCTTGTAATACATTTGCCTGCCACAGTTTCATGGATGCCAGTAGAAGACACAAGATTCTAGAGTCAGACAAGGAAGAAAATTTATTACAGGAATAGCAGTAGGCAAGCATTCTTAGATGGGTTCCTCCAGCCAGATTTCAGTGGAGTGATACAAAGAGGACTGGTGGCACCTGCACATTCTATGGATTCTGTTACAAAAGGTAAACCCTGAGGAAAAAATGTATAATGAGCAGTGAGTGTGCCTGGCCTGCCCTGAACAGAGACACTGTATCTTACAAGGTCAAATGCCTTATAAACATCCTTGAAAAAAGTGTCTGGATAGTCTGGAGAATTATTTCTTTTCAATAGAGTTTTTGATATATAGATTTCGGTTCTCTTCATTTTTGAATGTTTTATTTCATTTTAATTCTGAATAATAGTAGAGCTTCCTTCATTTTTTGAGTACCCCCTAGGATTTGGTGTATTCTTTTACTTGTCTTCCACTTTAACAATTTTCTTCTCAAATATATTGATTCTTTATTTTTCTTATTTTCACATTCTTGCTTTGTGTTTTTCCTTTCCGGCTTTCTTCATTCTCCTTTATTTAATACATAGTTAATTTTCTTCTCCCTTGAGCACCTTGTAAATTGTCTTCATTTTTGAAATTATATTTTTTTCTTTTGTGCCTGTTAGTTGCCTAATTCATTCCATTCTTATTTCATTTTTCTCTCTTATTTTACATTTCTATTCTCAATTTGAAAATGTCTCATTTCAGGATTCTTTCATATCTTCAACTGATTGTTTAGGATACTTAATTAAGGTATTTAAGTTATGTTATAGTTCTTATCTCTTCTAGTTTTCATGATGGTTGGGAGGAAAGGGTACTTTTAGGAAGTGAAACGCTTTGTCTTCTTTTTATGTTTTCTTCTCATGGTAGATAGAGACTGTTTATGTGTGTCTGTTTTGTGAATTGACAGCACCGGATCCCTTACTCAAGAATACTCTTTTTGAGTTCTGTGCAGTGGCTCATGCCTATAATCCCAACACTTTGTGGGGCTGGAGTGGAAGGATGATTTGAGGCCAGAAGTTTGAGACCAGTCCTGACAACATAACAAGACCCCGTCTCTACAAAATATATGCATATATATTACAAAATTAGCCAGGGGTGGTGGTGGTGCATGCCTGTAGTTCCAGCTACTCAGGAGGCTGAGGCAGGAGGATTATTTGAGTCGAGGAGTCCAGGCTGCAATGAGCCATGATTGCACTGCTATAGTCCAGCTGGGCAACAGAGAGAGACTCTGATACCTTATCTCAAAAGAAGAAAAAAATACTCTTTTGTTGGTGTGCAATATTCAGTTTTCTTAATTATTTGCATTTTATAGAGATTGGGAGGGTGCTCTGTCCTCTTCATTTGTGTGTGTGTGTGTGTGTCTTTTGCATATTCCTGTTTATCTTCTATTTCCCAAGAACTGATGGCTTCATCAGTGTTATGTCTGCCTGTGGGTGTTGGTCACGTGAAGATGACAGACAATGAGCTTGTGTATAACATTCACTTGGCTGTCAACTTCTCGGTGTCATTGCTCAAGAAAAACTGGCAGAATGTCCGGGCCTTATATATCAAGAGCACCATGGGGAAGCCCCAGTGCCTATATTAAGGCACATTTGAATAAATTATATTATCAGTAAAAAAAAAAAAATTCAATTCACATAGAATCATTGAGTTCTGGCCAAACACTCTGAGAAACTGTGAGATGCGAATAAAGCTCATATTTATGTTAAGTTTTAATAAAGGTAAGTAATATGAGAAATATAAATGTATTGTTGTGATATCAGTAAGATTTTACCATCCCTCTTAAACTTTTGCTTTGAATTTTTTAAAAGTAGTGTATTCATTTTGGGGAGTATATTGAGACTGAGAAATTTTGAAACATGTTTTAAGCTCATTTTCTAAATCTTTGCATTGTTTTACCAGAACTAAATTTGTCTTAGAAGATCTTGTGTTAGAATATACCAGTACTAAATCTGTGTTAGAAGATGCTAAATTGGTGTTAGGAGGTTGTTTTACTAGTGCTACATTTGTGTTAGGACACTAAGATTCTGTTAGATTTGTGTTTGTAAAATTTGCCAACTATAACCACTAAGGAAAATACATCAGAATGATTATTGGTTATATTGCCATTTAATTGTTCCTGATAATTGTTTTCACTGAATTTAAATAAATATAAAATTCTTAAGTTTTAAAGGAGGATAAATTGCTATCTGACTTTTCTTAGTAATGTCACAATGAGTAATCTTGACAAGGCATGTTTTAAAATAGTAACTATTCATTAGCACAATTACATAAAGAACTAATATAATAATGTTTAAAGAACTTTTATATTTTTTCAACATTTTTTCCAAGTTGAACTTCTTAATTCTACATTTCTATTCCCACAGTAGTTTTTCATAATAGTTAATGTCTTTAAGTAATATATAATTTTTAAAATCAATGTTATTTCCTGACAATAAAGTTCCTTTCTATGTAATATCTACTGAAAGATTTTCCTTCTTGGTTGACCACTAATTTTATATGAAATAACTGTCATCAGTTATCTAAACCAGTAAATATTTCCAAATATATTGTAAATTTTGAAACATTATTTATTATAAAAATAACTTCAGATATTATATTTAGATTCCAGAGGTTTAAAAGCCGAAAAATACATCTTATTTTAATTTGACAATTACTTTCTCTGTTTGGTTGTGTTTTTTTTAAGACTCAGTCCTAATAATCTTCCTTCCAAAATATCTTCCAAATATAATATTTTATTCATAAGGAACAATTAATGTTTTTCAAATTTTATAAACAAATCCCAAATCCCAAATTTTTACTCCCTGTGGAAGTATTTTCCACTGAAAACATGTCGAGCAATTCTCAGTACATCCAGACACCTCAGTTGCTAAGCAACTGCTAATGAATTTTCCACCAAAAAGGTTTCAGACCAGGTCTTCAAGATATCAAATATTCACACAGCCCTTGATGCCTTTGCAAAATGTCTCTGTATTGTAGCATGAAAAAGTTACTGCAAATAATAAGTAGAAGCTACTGGTTACAGCTATAATGTTGGGGGAGAAGGCAAGCAAAAATCATTTTAGTTTGCTGTTTCTAAGGCTTGGCTTCTTTTATTACATTTTTACCTAAGAAAATGTAGATAATTTAATATCTATAAGTAAAGACTTTATTGTCTTAATTGATGTAAGATAATTTAATTGGAAATAGTTTAAATGTAAACATATTATAAGGCTATTTGAAAATAAGTACAGCATATCTTTTTATACAAAGTGAATTTTTCAATAGAAGTGATTTTTCTTTTCTAATGTTAGTATTTCATACCACAGATAGGTATTTTAAATAGAGATCTGTTCATTATATGTTATCATTACATGCTAATATTACATATTTGCTATTAGCTACTTTTTTTTTTTTTTTTTGAGACAGAGTCTCGCTCTGTCGCCCAGGCTGGAGTGCAGTGGCGCGATCTCGGCTCACTGCAAGCTCCGCCTCCCGGGTTCACGCCATTCTCCTGCCTCAGCCTCCCGAGTAGCTGGGACTACAGGCGCCCACAACCGCGCCCGGCTAATTTTTTGTATTTTTAGTAGAGACGGAGTTTCACTGTGGTCTCGATCTCCTGACCTTGTGATCCGCCCGCCTCGGCCTCCCAAAGTGCTGGGATTACAGGCGTGAGCCACCGCGCCCGGCCTTAGCTACTTTTAAATCAGATATATAAACTTAACATTTAGCATAATAGTTTTTTTAATATGTTAAGTTTTAAATGTTTTGTTTCAATAAATTTTGAACTTTAAGAAAAATGCAATTAATAATATTCTTACTGACTTGCAAGAAGTACTTCTATTGTTTTAGAAATGATTTTCATACATCAATAAAAATGCATCACTGTGTAATGGAAAGAGAAGAAAATTAGTTTTGAAGCTATCATGTAATAGCTGATTGAGTTTTGGACAAATAATATTGCTTATCATCAGTATCCTTATCTGTAATATTTTTTAAATTGGAGTAAGGATAGTATCTCCAAAGGATTTAGCATTATTAAATAATGTTATAATCATAAGAATACTTTAAAAATTATACACTAATATATACACTATGTTTATTTTAAATTGTATAACATGTTGGTTTTTTATTGAATTAGTTACTAAAATACATTATAACGTTGTAGTATTACATTATAAAAGTGATGGACATTGATCAGAAAATATATTAAGCTTCCATATATACTTATGAAAATGTCAAATAATTTTGCAGCTGTATATTCTGGAAAACAGGATCCCTTCAATGCCTAGCTAGCTGAGGGTCTTTAACATAAAGGTATGTTGAATTTTCAAAAGCCTTTTCTGCATCTATTGAGATAAACATGCAGTTTTTGCTTTTAATTCTGTCTATATGATGAATCACATTTATTGATTTATGTATATTGAACCAACCTTGCATCCTAGGGATAAAGCCTACTTGATCATGTTAGGTTAGCTATTTGATGTGCTGCTGGATTTGGTTTGCTAGTATCTTGTTGAGAATTTCTACATCTATTTTCATCAAGGATATTGACCTGAAAGTTTCCTTTTGTATTGTGTCTCTGCCAGGTTTTGGTATCAGGATGATGCTGGCCTCATAGAACGAATTAAGGAAGAATTCATCCTCTTCAATTTTTTGGAAGAGTTTCAGTGGAATGGTATCAGCTCTTCTTCATACATCTCATCGAATTTGACTGTGATTCCATTTGATCCTGGGCTTCTTTTGGCCGGTAAGCTTTTTACTACTGATTCAATTTTGGAACTTATTGGTCTGTTTGGGAATTCGATTACTTCCTGATTTAGTCTTGGCAGGCTCTTTGTGCCCAGAAATTTATCCATTTCTTCTAGTTTTATAGTTTTTGTGCATAGAGGTGTTTGTGGTAGTCTCTGAGGGTTTTTTTTTTTTTTTTCCCCTCTGGGGTCAATGATAATGTTCTCTTTGTCACTTCTAGTTGGGTTTATTTGGACCTTCTCTCTCTCTCTTTTCGAATTAGTCTAGCTAGTGGTCTATTTTATTAATGTTTTAAAAAACTAACGCCTGGATTTATTGATCTTTGTATTTTTTGTTTGTTTGTTTCTCAATGTCCTTCAGTTCAGCTCTGATTTCAGTTATTTCTTGTCTTACGCTAGCTTTGGGGTTAGTTTGCTCTTGTTTCTCTCATTCCTCTAGTTGTGCTGTTAGGCTGTTAATTTGAGACCTTTCCAACATTTTGAAGTAGGTGTTCAGTACTATAAACTTCCCTCTTAACACTGACTTGGTTTGCTCCCAGAGATTCTGGTGTGTTGTATCTTTGTTCTCATTAGTTTCAAAGAATTTCTTGATTCCTGCCTTAATTTAATTATTTTCCCAAAAGCCATTCAGGAACAGGTAGTTCAATTTCCATGTAATTTATGGCTTTGAGAATTTTTTTTAGTATTGACTTCTACTTTTATTGCAGTGTGGTCCAAAAGTGGGGTTGATATGATTTCAGTTATTTTGAATCTGCTGAGGATTATTTTATGTCCAATTGTGTTGTCAATTTTAGAGTATGTGCCATGCGGTGATGTTGTAGAATGTGTATTCTGTTGTCTTGGAGTGGAGAGTTCTGTAGGTCTCTATTAGGTCCATTTGGTCAAGTGTTGATTCAGATCCTGAATACCTTTGTTAATTTTCTGCCTCAATGGTCTGTTTAATACTGTCAGTGGGTTGTTGAAGACTCCCACTATTAATGTGTAGCAATCTAAGTCTCTTTGTAGGCCTCTAAGAACTTATTTTGTGAATCTGGGTTCTCTTATGCTGAGTGCATAAGAGAAGCTAGTTATCATGCAGACTCATTTGTGTGGTTGCTTTATAGTGTCTATTTTTGTGTACTTAAGTATGTTTTTGTAGTGGCTGGTAATGGTCTTTCTTTCCGTTTATAGTGCTCCTATTGGGACCTCTTGTTAGGCAGGTTCGATGATTGCAGATTCCCTCAGCATTTGCTTGTCTGAAAAGGATTCTATTTCTCCTTCACATATGAAGCTTAGTTTGGCTAGAGATTAAATTATTGGCTGGAAATTCATTTGTTTATGAATACTGAATATAGGCCTCCAATCTCTTCTGGCTTGTAGGGTTTCTGCTGAATGGTTTGCTGTTAGCCTGATGGGGTTCCTTTTATAGGTGTAGTCCTGCCTCTTTTATCTAGCATACTTCAACATTTTTTTTCATTCATTTTGACACTGGAAAAATCTTACTATTATATGTCTTGGGGATGATCTTCTTTTCTAGTATCTCTCAGGGGTTTTCTGTATTTCCTGAATTTGAATGTGGGTCTCTCTAGTGAGGTTGAGGAAGATTGTTTTATGGCAATATCCTGAAATATGTTTTCCAAGCTGCCTACATTCCTCCCATCTCTTTCAGGGATGGCAATGAGTCACAGATTTCGTCTCTTTGCATGATCCCATATTTCACAAAAGTTTTGTTTATTCTTCTTTTTTTTTCTGACTTAGGAAAAACAGTCTTCAGGCTCTGGGATTCTTTCCTCGGCTTGGTCTATTCTGTTGTTAATACTTGCAATTGCATTACAAAATGCTTGTAGTATGTTTTTGAGTCCTTTAAGATCAGTTTGGGTCTTTCTTATAATGGCCATTTTATGTATCAGCTCCTATAGTATTTTACTGTAGCCCTTAGATTTCTTGGATTAGCTTTCAACTTTCTTCTGAATCTTATTTTCTTCATTCCTATCCATACTGTGAATTCTATTTCTGCCATTTCAGCCATTTCAGCCTGGTGAAGAACACTTGCTGGGCAACTAGTGCAGTCATTTGGAGGAAAGAAGACACTGCCTTTTTGAGTTTCCAGAGTTCTTGTGCTGGTTCTTTCTCATCTGTGTGAGCTGGTGTTTCCTTTAACTGCAGTGTAGACTGAGTACAGTCAGTAGACTTTCTTTTCTAGATGTGTTCACAGGACTGAGGCTTTGTGAAAGGTCTTTATTTGTAGCTTAATTCTTGTCCTTGGTTTCACAGGAGGTTATATTAGCAAAGCATTTTTGATGTGGAAGTTTTGTGCTGCGATCTGGTAGACGGTGCACATAAAGGCCAGTAGGTAGGCTCTTGCTCAGCCACATGGCTGCACTGTGGGCCCAAGCAGGTGAAAAGCAGGAGGCAGCAGGTGCCCATGGTGGAGACGGACTGGCTTTTTTTCGTTACAACTTGCTGGAAGTGTGGTTAAGGTACTCTGGGTCTTGTCTCCTTCCCCAGTCTGAGGGCAGCAAGGGCAGTACCACAGCAGTGACAATGGCAGAGGGCTTTTGGCTGCTTCTAGGAGCTCCACCTCAGAGATGCGGAACTGATGCTAATGGGCGTGTTAAGCCCATTAGCCAGCGGGTGGGGCCGCTGCACTGCTGGCCTGAGCTGGGGGCTCCACTTGTTGGGCAGTGGGGGGTCAAGGCCTCACAGAGAAAAGAGACTGGGCTCCTCTCCTCCACACGGCGACTGTGGTGTGCTGGAAGGGCGAATGATGCCCTCGGATTCTTTGTTTCTTCCCCAGACAGAGGGCAGCAGGGCAGAACAGCTGCCGTGGCCATGGCAGAGGGGCTGTGTAGTCCTTGCCCAGAGAGACACAGAGCTACTACCAGCAGTGTGCTCAGCTGGGGTTGGGGTCGCTGTTCTGCAGTCTGGAGCCAGGGGCTCTGCCTAGTGAAGGGTGAGGGGTGGGGGTTCGCAGGGAAGCGGGACTGGACTCCTCTCCATATGGTGGCTGCGGTGTGCTGGAGGTCCTAGTGTTGCAGCCAGGCCCTCTGTTCCTTCCCAAGCCTGAGGGCTCTTAAGGGTGTTAGCACTGCAGCTACAATGGTGGAGAGATGGTGGGTCGTCTCTGGGATTTCCTCCTCAGAGAAAGGCACAGCCCCCTCCAGCAGAAGTTCAGGTGGGGCAGGGTCATTGTGCTGCAGTCCCAGGCCAGGAGACCCTGCCCAGTGAGGAGAAGTGGGGATGGGGACCCACATGAGAAACAGTCTGATGCTTTTCTGAGGAACAGCTGTGCTGTGCTGGGGGTCGGTACCAGTCCCTAATCACCAATCACCTGCATCCTCCAGAGCCCGAGGGCAATAGCAGCGAAGGCTACTGGACAGCAAAAATGGTGGCCTGACCCTCCCTCTGGGAGCTCCTTCCCAGGAAAGTGCAGAGCCGTTGCCAGCCGAGAGCTCAGGCAGGGCTGGGCTACACAAGGACCATAGACCAGAGGCCTTGTCCTGTGAAGTGCATGGAGGTGAGGCCTGTGCTCCACTGCTGTTCAGCCCTGTGTATTCGGCCCCTTTCCTGGGGGCATGCAATGCCGCTAATGCTGGGACACCTGGCGCTCCTCTGTGACTCCATGTTGTCTGAGCAGTGGCTCTGCCCATACTCCACGCAGCTCTCCCTGTCAGTCTGGAGGCCCTGATGGGATGGGCTAACAGGGGAACTTCTGAGCACACAGTTGCAAAAGTCCCTGGCAAAAGTGTGGGTCCCCGGGGACTCTCACTCACGCACTGGTTCCCCACAGTTTGGGGGGGATCTCCCCTGGCTCCATGCCATTTCCAGGTGGACAGTCCTCCTGTCTCACTCCTCTCTGTTCTCCGTGGGTCGAGTTGTTTCCTTGATGAATTCCATTGTGTCCACCGGAATGTTTCAGTTAAGCCAGTATTTACTCGCCCTCTCCGTGAGAGCCACGCACACTAGCTGCTTCTAGTCAGCAGCAATCTTGGCTCTGCCCCCTCTTTGTTAATTTTTTGATTGCACTATCGATAACTGAACAAGGAGTATTGAATTTCCAACTATAACTGAGTTTGTTTTTAAATTCAGTTCTTTCAGTTTTACGTTTATGCATTTTGCAATTCTGTTATTTGCTCTAGACATATTTGGAGTTTTATATCTTTACATTAAATTTACCCTTTTACAATTTTAAAATGTGTCAAAATCGATAAAAAAAAAAACTTAAGAGTAGCAATATAGAAAATGACACGTTAAGTACAGAAGAGCCATAAAGTGAATACGTGTTGATTTGCCATAGAAAATAACTAAAACCAGAAAACAATGGAAAGTCATATTTAAAGTTCTTAAAGACAAAAACTTGTCAATGTATATGAAAATACTCTTAAATCCTTCAGAAATCAGGGCTACATAAAGATATTTTCACATAAACATGAGGTGAAAGCATAAATCAGCAGAAGTTTATTTCAAATAATGCTAAATATCCACATAGTTTCAGAAAGGATAAATTTGTGGATAAACATAAAATATTAGATTTTATTTATTTGTCTTTTTTTAGGTAATTGACCTTTTAAAGTAAAAATAAATATTTTTGAGGTAAATAGAATATACTGTAGTAAGATTCTTACACACTGTAAATCTTCATTTAACTCTGTTGATAGATTTTTGGAAACTGCAGTTTCAAGCAAAACAATGTAAAATGAAACTAATTTTACTATAGGTTAACAGATAAAAAACAAGAGTTAAGTTCTTACAGCATTATTTCTGGTCTCTTAAACATTACCAAACTTCTAAATAAAGATAAAACACTTCTAATACTAAACACTAAAATAAATGTAAGCTATGCATGCATTTAGGAAAGATTAATAAAAAGCCAAACGAGGTCATTATTTTCTCAGTTAATTACAGTTCAGGGTTGCAGGTGGTTGGAATCTACTCAGATAGCTTAGGATGCAAGGCAGGAACCAATGCTGGACAGAACACCATTCCATGGCAGGTCACGATTCCCACACACACCCACAGTCACTCCTACTGGGTCAGTAAAGACACATCAGGTCACCTACATTTGCATAACTGTGGGATCTAGGAGGAAACTGTATTTTCTGGACGACACATGGGGAGAACATTTAACTCCAACAGATAGTGGCCCCTGGAGAAAGTTGATTTCTTTACTCATCCACATCATAACAAAACAATGTTGAACAAAATGACGTTATTGAGAACCTCCTATATATGTAAAATGGTCTAATATTAATTCAAAACATATTGTGATAGATGAAGAATATGTACTATAATCCCTAGGGCAACCACTATAAAATAAAAAAGAAGAATTGTAAATAATAAACCAAGAGAGATGCTCAAGTCAAAAACTAAAAAGAATTTTTTAAAATAGCAAAATGATAGATTTAAATACAACCATATATCAGTAATTACCTTATATAAAATTGACTTAAGAAAAATACATGAAAGTATTAGAACACATTAACAGATTAGAGAAAATAAACCTTTGATTATTTCAATGCCTGCATATTAAAATAATCACTAAATATCAACATTTATTAATGTTACAGACTCTTAACAAACTAAGAATGGAAGAAATTTTTTAACCTGATAGAGTATTGGTATGGTTTGATTTTGTCCCCACCCAAATCTCATCTTGAATTCCCACATGCTGTGGGAGGGACCGGTGGGAGGTAATTGAATCATGGGGGTGGGTTTTTCTCATGCTGTTCTCGTGATAGTGAATAAGTCTCATGAGATCTGATGGTTTTACAAAGGGGACGTTTCCCTGTACAAACTCCCTTTTTGCATGCTGTCATCCATGTAAGAGGTTACTAGGTCCTTCTTACTTTCCACCATGATTGTGAGGCCTCCCCAGCTGTGTGGAACTGTAAGTCCACTAAACTACTTTTTCTTCCCAGTTTCAGGTATATCTTTATCAGCAGCATGAAAATGGACTAATACAAGTATATTGGGGGGAGAAACTACATATAACATTTCACTTACTAGAAACCCATTTAGAGCATTCTCCTTAAAGTTAATCATACTAGAAAATGACAGCCATATTCAAAATTTTATAGTGGTCCTTGGAAAAACAAACACTAAACAAGAAAAAAGAAACTCTGAGATGTATATAGAAATATCCAACATTTTGATTCTTAGACTATTGATCATGTACCTTGTAAAAATGAAATAAATGCAAAAGGCTTTTAGAACTATTTAAATAATATGGTATCAAACAACAGACAAATTTATACTGATACATCAGTAGAATATACCGGTGTTATACTGGTGCTTATAATGATAACAATTAGTAAGCAATTGGCAAAAACTGGTAAAAAATAAAAATTTTAGCAAAATAACAAAAAACTCTAATAGCCTTTAGAATAAATCTGATAAAACACATAAACAATATTTGTAGAGAGAATTCCAAAATTCTTAAAACAGGACCCAAATAAAGAAAGAAATATGTTATGGTTATTGACTGGATGATATCGTCAATTCTCTCTAAATCAAACAACAAACTTAAAGGATTTTATGTTAAAATAGGGTTTCTTGTAAAACTTGACAAGTTGTTCCAAAGGAATATATCAAGAAGTTTAGAAAACTCTAGTAATGAAGACACCAATTTAAGCACAGGAAGTGCTAAGATAAATCAAACCAATGAAGGGTCAAGGAATGAATGATTGAATGAATTAAGTAACATACAGATAAATTAGAGGAGTAAGAGGGTAAGCATAGGACCTAAGAAAATCGTCCTTCCTTTTTTCTTCATGACATGTGGAGTAAAAGAATGAGATTATTGGGTGTGCAGGTATATTACTTGCCCCTTTCCTTTGCCTTAGCTCTTGTTTCACTTATTCTTCTATTTTGCAAGAAGTTCCAGCACCAAATATTTTACTGGAATTGTTTCTTATCTTCTTTTTAATATGACTTTTATTGTGATAAGGGTGACTAGCTTTCTTCTAGGTGGACAACTAGCATGTGGATTGGTGTATTGTGTGGTTATTTAGTTTTAAGTTGTTTTATGAAAAGACAATTTGTGACAGACACCACAAGTACATTCACGTTCAGTGCTCTGCTGTCTCTTGATGCACTGCTTGACCACACTTCCAGGCTCCCTTACATGTAGTCGGGTCATGTAAACAGTTATCACCAAGGTGTTATGAGTGGAAGTAAAGTGTGTCATCTCCAGGCCAAGGCAGTTAAAAAACAACAACAACAACAACTGTGCCCTCTTCATTCTGTCTCTTATCTCCCTCTCTGGCCATATACAGGAAAAATGATGGAGTACTCTGATGCCCTAGAGAGCAAAACCGTGAGATGAAAGGAGCTTGGATCTCTGAAGACACATTTGGAGCCGTCTCCTACCAACTGACATGACACTTAGCTTTTATCAAACTGAGCTCTAAAGGTGGTTGGTGTAACCCGACATCAGCTAGGAGACTGTGCTCTTTTACAGAAAAAATCATCCTCAAATAAAATATATGTTCACATTGTTAATAGGGTCTTAGGAAATGAAATGGAATATTCTGAAGTAGGAGTAACATGACTATTTGGTACTACATATAATCATCAAATGAGAATGTTTTTCTAAGTCGGAAAGGAGGTAAAAGGAAAAAAAAATAAACAGGTATGATCAGATTGAGGTTTGTTTTGTGCACATCTTCCTGAGTGGGTGTGTGGAGCATATGAATGCGAAAGGTAATGCAAGAGTATTGATTCTCTGCCCCTTTTTGGTGCAGGGAATAAAGGAAAGATGAGTCATCTGGTCACTTTTCAGCAGCAAAATCCCAGGTCACTTTGCTCCAGGCAGAAAAATATTTGGATACAAGGGCTGTAGAAATGGACTAAGACAGAGATTGATAACATTTAACTTGTTGACTCATTCCTTCAAGTAATTCTGTTTTCTTACCCACCTTCAAAACATTATTTTTAAAAAAATAGACTTTATTTTTAGAGAAGTTTTAGGTTGACAGAAAAATTGAAAGTTAGGCATAGATATTTTTCATATAATTTTTGCCCCACAAGTGCATAACCTCTCCTATTATCAACTTCCCCCCACCAGAGTATTACATTAGTTACAGTTGGCGAACCTACATTGACACGTTACCACTGAAAGAAAAGCTTAATTGTTCCTTTCTTCCCTCACAAATCAGGGTTTTGTGCAGTGTTCCTGACATGTTATTGTTCTCCCTGAGCTTTCTTTTTAAAGCATCAATGATTTTTTGTTAGTTTTCATAAGTTTTTACTTATTCTTTTATTTTGCAAGAAGTTCCAGCACCAAATATTTTACTGATATTGTTTGTTATATTCTTCTTAATATTATTCGCATTGTAGTGAGTGACTAGCTTTCTTCTCAGTGGAGAACTGACGTGGATATTTCTGGTTTAAAATTTTTTACCATGATTTCTTCCCTTGTGAAAGAGGCAGGATGCATTCTGTCAACAAGAAATATTCTAAAAACTGTATACTCTCCCCCGTCTCTACTAAAAATACAAAAACAAAAACAAACAAACAAACAAAAATTAGCCGGCTGTGGTGGCAGGCGCCTGTAGTCTCAGCTACTAGGGAAGCTGAGGCAGGAGAATTGCGTGAACCCGGGAGGCGGGGCTTGCAGTGAGTGGAGATCGCGCCACTGCACTCCAGCCTGGGCAACACAATGAGACTTCGTCTCAAAAAACAAAACAAAACAAAACAAAACAGTATACTGTCTATGCTTACTATACATGTCTGTGTAAACACTCCCCCAAATGTTACTGCATAATACTGCATAAACTAATACAATTATTGTACATGTGTCTGTGATCACAGTTAAAATATGAGTAGTGGGATCATTTTTGGTCATGTTTATAATTTTTCTATAAAACATATGTTTTTGGGGGGGTCTTTATAGTATATAATTAAATAAAAGAAATGGCAGTTCGTAATCACTGCTTGGCCTTTTCTGAACTAACTGGCACAAACATATGTGCATAAGCACTGTCCTCAGAAGACAGTTATGCATATTAGAGGGTTCAGAAATAAAGATAAAATGAATATTAATAGGAAACGGAGAAAAAAATCATCAAAAGTTGACCGCTGGTTGTAGTTATCTGTCTATGGTTAACAAATATCAATAGTAGTTTTTAAAATTTTACATTGTCATACTAGCTTTGCAATAATATTTATCTTCTACCCTATAAATGATACATGTCAAAAATAGTTTTTAGAAATAAGTAACCAATAATTCACCTAATCTAATAGATTCTTTGTAAAATACTCATATATCCTCGCTACCAGTCAGCTCCATACATATGGAGACATCCAGTGGCCTTTCCCTGCTCTTTTAGATCTATGTTACATTTTGTACTAAATTGTATTTCATGTTCCTTAGAAGTCAAACTCCAGCTGGAAATTTCTGCAGGTAACTGAAAAGCTTATATTCTCATAATTGTCTCTGGTTCTGTGCTCCTGCCACCTCCTAGCGACACTGCCTATGATCTCTGCCAAGTTGACTCAAACTTTCTGTTCAGCCTCCTGATTGAACTAATTTCCTCCTTCTTTCTCCTTTTCCCCCTCACTTATCCCCAACTATTCATATTTTTGTACATATTTAAAATTATCCATTTCTCTCTACTGTTTCAGTTGCATCACATGTGTATCTTCCAATTATACATATATTCTGATTCCTAACTTAGTTTCTTCTTTGATCAATACAGTGTTCTGAAATGTGTCTCAATTTCAAAACGCAGGAAATTTTGGGTCATCTTTTTGCTATTTTCCTTCCTTCCTTCCTTCCTTCCTTCCTTCCTTCCTTCCTTCCTTCCTTCCTTCCTTTCCTTCCTTCCTTCCTTCCCTTCCTTTCTTCCTTCCTTCCTTCCTTCCTTTCCTTCCTTCCTTCCTTCCTTCCTTCCTTCCTCTTTCTTTCTTCTTTCTCTTTCTTTCTTCTTTCTTTTTCTTTCTCTTCTTTCTCTTTCTTCTTTCTTTCCTCCTTCTTTCTTTCTTTCTTTCTTTCTTTCTTTCTTTCTTTCTTTCTTTCTTTTTTCTTTCTTTCTTTCTTTCTTTCTTCTTTTTCTTTCTTTTTCCTTCCTTCCTTCCTGCCTGCCTGCCTACCTACCTTCCCTCTCTCTCTCTCTTTCTTTCTTTCTTTCCTTAGCCGAGGCTGGAGTGCAGTGGCGTGATCTCAGCTCACTGCAACCTCTACCTTCCAGGTACAAGTGATTCTTGTGTCGCAGCCTCCTGAGTAGCTGGGATTACAGGTGCCTGCCACCACACCTGACTAATTTTCTTTCTCTTTTTTTTGTATTGTTAGTAGAGATGGGGTTTCACCATGTTGGCCAGCCTGGGCTGGTCTCAAACTCCTGAGCTCGAGTGATCCTCTTTTTGCTCTTTCTTTCTATATGAATTTTATTGTGATCTGCTAACATGCTTACATGTTTTCAATCCAGTCATGTGTCGAGGTTTGCTTTCTATATAAGTGTGTAGTTTTACATGGTTCATATATAGTTGAAAACAATATAGGTTCTTACGTGATGAGGAAAGGTCAGGCAGTGCTGTGGCTTGAGCACAGTGGATGAGAGGATGAGATAATGGGAGCTAGATTGTATCTCCCCTTATGGGACATGAGCTTTTATTCTCCACAGATAAGAAACCACTAGAAGACTTTGAGCATGAGAGTGATATGATCTGACTTATATTTGAATGAGATAATTGTATTTAGTGTTTTGGGAAGAGACTAAAAGAAGGAAAAGAAGTGGCAGTGCAAACACTAACAGGAGGGCTTTGCATGCTGCAGGTGAGAAACAGTGTTTTATTGAGCTAAGCTGATTAGACTAAGGAAATTACAAGAAGTGGTTGAATTCTGAATACATGTTTATGCATACATTATGAGATTTGCTTAAGATTTGGTTGTGCTGTGTGAAGAAAATTAAGGAGTTAAAGTTTTGTTGTTACTGGTGTTTTTGTCTTGAAGTTAAAGTTTCTGTGAATCAGTGAGAGATAAAAGGGTTAGTTTAGAAAGAAAGATCAGTATTCTTCTTTAGGACGCGTTAAGCTTCAGTTGTCCATTAGCTAGTCAAGTTTACAATTGGAAATAAAAGTCTTTTATTACAGGGAAGGTCTTGGTGATTATATAAATTTTTGAGAATACAAATAATGTTACAGGATTATATGGGATTATCTAAGTTGTGAAAGTAGAAGAGAAGAGAAAAAGCTCAGTGGCAGAGTACAATGAGGGGTGAGTGCATGGATGAGGAGAGTGAGAGGTTCTAGTAGCCAAGTGGGTAAAGAGCTTCAGTGAAGAGGGAGTAAGAACAGGTTTGCTACATAAACACCAACTAGTTATGTTTTAGCTCATCTTTATCCAAATGCCTAAGACATGGACTGCCAAAAGTGAGAGTTCAAGAAATATTTATTGAATGAGTAATAGAAATTCTGTCAATACATAAGATAATGAATGTTACATAAATATTACACACATATTATTTTAAAATATTTCAGATTTCTAACACAGACCACTAAGCTATTGTATATTTCACACATGAAGGAAATAAATAAATCACTCTCAGAAAACATAAATGAAAAATTTTAAAGTAATACAAAACTGTTATTTTATTTTAAAATCGCTTTCAAGCAAATGGATGATAGAGTAAAAAGAGGGCAAAACCCCAGAGCTACTATAACTTTCTGTTATCCACCATGTAAATCATAACTGGTGATATTTTTAATCTGAAAGGAAAGAAAAGCACAGTAATACAATAAACCGAACAGTTGCTTCTTTTTCTCCAGACATGTGACCATATAAATTGAATACTAGCAGGGTAACACATTTGATTAAAAAAAATTGCACCCTAAATTAGAAATAGGAAAAATTGAATTATGAAATAATAGCACTCTTAGGGTAGCTGATGGCTCAGGGGGACAGGTCTCTATGGAATAGAAAGGAGAGATATTGGCAATTTAAATGAAAATACCCTGGGCTGAAATTAATTCTGAAGGAATTTAGACATTTGTTCTTGCAGGTGACAGTATAATTGTGCATGAATTTGAGCCAATCAACTATTTCTGTAGTAGAACAGATGCCTCTATCCAAGTATGGAGAATAAGCTTTCCTGGCAATTGCTCATAATCAGAAATAGTGACATCAATAGCATTCATATGCTAATTAGAATTTTTTCTTACTATCTGGTATGGATATTGACTGGTTTTCTGTTTAACCTATGTAACCCCAGGGTATTTGCACATTTTAGTTACAGAATCACACAAGGGAAAAAGTAGGCATTCTGCTTGCTTACGTAGTGTACTAATTTTCAAGCCAGTGTGATACAGTTTAGAAAAATAATTGAAATTTGATTTGATTGTGTTCAAGAAAAAAAAGCAATACAAGTAGGAAATAGCAGTTTATAACACACAAATTATTCTCGGTGGCACAAAAAAACTGACTGCATTGTGACTACCATCTTACAAGGTTATGTATTTCGTCTATTTGCTTATGCTTCAGAGATGAAAAAATATCAAACAAAGAATGGGATTAGCTGCAAAGCTTAGCCCTACTTACCATATATTTATATTAACAATGAAGAAAATTAAATGAATCCCAACAATAGTGTTAAGCATTCAAACTGAAAACTTGTTGGAAAAATATAACTGTCTGTTCTAGAAATAGTACTAAAATAAGAAAAATTGCTATTCTATTGTCAAATGCATAATACGCACATTTTCATTTTTGGCAAAAAATGTCTAGTGCTGAGAGAATCATCCAAGAAATGTTATGAGCATGATATGGTAATTAAAAAAAAATTTACCAATACATAAGAACAATGTGGCATATCATTTACAAAGATGATATACTCTGGCAACAACAACAAAAATATGCAATATATTATGGGAAGAAACATAAAAGAAATAATTAGTGAAGAAGTGATTAATAAAATTATTTTGAATAAGTGATTAAATGCTAAATATTAATCAACTATTTTAAACAAATTTTTGTAAACCTTGAAACATGTATAATAGCTTTTGTCTGATTAGGGGTTTTACAGATGCTAAAATGTTTATAACTGAAAATATTTTGAGGCTTTATCCAGAGACAATAACTGCAGAGGATTATCACAGTTTAAAATACTTCTTACAAACCTGAACACTGGCAATACTAATTTGAGAGTGCACGAAAATGACAATGACATAGCTATTCATCCCAATCCTAACAAATTGCAATAGAAGATATTTTTAAATTATGTCATCCTATATTCCTTTTATTAGGCATTCTTTAAGTTTGAGCCTAAATAAAGTAGCATATATCTGCCTTGAAAATGTATAAATTTTACCTTATTCAATAATTATACAAGTACTTTCAGTTTCAGTGAAATGTCCCCATATATCGCAAATAGATTTCAAAAAGAAAAATTTGAAACCAATGTCAAATCACAAAGGGTCATTAAAGTTAGTGTTACTGTGCCCCTCTCTTTCCCTAACATGCACGTGTATAATACATATGAACAATTATTTACAGACTGCATGCTAGGTTTGCCTAAAAGTACTGATGATATTTTAAAATATATAAATTCTATACAAAATATATTTTTAAAATATTTACTTTTAAATTTTAAGGAAAACCATTGCTTTCACCACATAATATCAGAAGCAAAATGCAGTGCACATTATGTCCTTGAAAGCATCAAGAGACTTAAAATATTCTTTGAAGAAAGGAGAAATGGATTTTGCCCATAGAAAACAGTATTGGCATTAATCAAATTGCATATTCTTTTTACTTTTCTGTTGTAGCAAAGAGGACATAACATGAAGAAAAACCTCTTCAGTTTTTAACTATACAGTACAGTATTGTTAATTATACGCACAATGGTATACAGCAGATTTTTGGAACTTTTTTCATTTCATGTGACCAAAATTCTATACCTAACGAACGGCAACTCCTCATTTTCCCCCAACCACCCCAAGCAAAAATCATTCTCTCTTATGTTTCTATGAGTTTGACTATTTGCATACCTCATGTAAGCAGAATCATGCCGTATTTGTCCTTCTGTAACTGGCGTTATTTTATTTTGCATATCCTGAAGGTTCATCCGTGTCGTCATATTTGATAGAAATTCCTTCTTTTTATGGCTGAGTAATAGTTTATTGTATGTATATGCCACATTTTTTAATCCATTGAGCCATTGATGGGCGTTTATGTTGTTCCTCCCTCTTGGCTGTCATGAATTATGGTACCATAAAAATGAAGTGCAAATATATCTTCAAAATCCTGATTTCAATTTTATGAGCTATATACCCAGATGTTGGATTCCTAGATCAAGTGGTTCTATCTTTAAATTTTTGAGAGGCTTCTGTACTGTTTTCCGTAGTAGTTGCAACATTTTACTTTTCCACCATGAATGCACAAGGGTTCCACTTTCCCCACATGCTTTCCAGCGTCGTGGTGGTGTTGTTGCTGTTGTTGTTAATAATGCCCATCCTAATAAGTGTTAATATTTCACTGTGACTTTGATTTTCACTTCCCTAATGATTAGTGGTGTGAAACATCTCTTGATATACTTGTTGGGTATCTGTATGTCATCTTTGGAAAAAGCTCTGTTCAAGTCCTTCGCCCATTTTTTCATCAGATTGTTTATTTGTTTTGTATCAAGTTGTAGGAGTCCCTTTTTGGATATTAATTCTCTGTGAGATATATGGTTGGTAAATATGTTCTCACATTCCATAGGTTGCCTTTTCACTTTTCAAATTGTTTCCTTTGCTGTGCAGAAGTTTTGTAGTTTGATGTAAATCTCACTTGCCTATTTTTACTTTTGTTGCCTGTGGGTTTTTTTGTTTCGTATCATTTCTTATTCAAAAAAGCACTGATAAAACCAGTGTTGTTAAGTTTTTCTAACTATGTTTTCTTCTAGAGTTGTATAGCTTTAAGTCTTATTTTTAAGTCTTTCATAGTTGTCTCTTACAATCCTTTTAATTTCTGTGATTTCAGTGTCTCCTCATTCACTTCTAATTTTATTCATTTGGGTCTTTTATTTCTTAGTTAATCTAGCTAAAGTTTTAACAAATTTATTGATCTTCGCAAAAAAACTATGTTTTTTTTATTTTTTAAGTTGTTTTTCTGTTCTATAGTTTATCTATTTCTGTCAGAATTATAATTATTTCCCTTCCTCTGCTAGCTTCAGGCAATTTGTTTTTCTTTTTCTAGTTCTTTGAGGTGTAAAGCCAAGTTGTTTGTGATCTTTCTTCCATTTTAATGAAGGTTTCTCTCACTATAAACTTTTCTCTTAATAGTGCTATTGGTCTTTCCCATTAATTTTATGTTTTCATGTTTGTCTCAGATATTTTCTAATGAATTGCATTATCCAATCAAATAATATACAATAGCCGAATTAAAAGGTCCAACTAGATGCTGTCTACAAGAGATTCATTTTTGACTTAAGTTCACACATATGCTAACAGTTAAAGAATATAAAAATGTATTTTATGCAAATGGTAACCAAAAGACAGCATGGGTGGCTATACTTGTATCAAGCAAAATATGCTTTTAGTCAAAAACTATCACAAGAGAAGAAAAAAGACATTATACAATGATGATCTATCATTCCTGGGTCAGTTAACCAAGATGTAACAATTATAAATATATGTGCATCCAACATTAGAACATCGAAATATAAGAAGAAAACTGGAAGGTAAAATAGATAGCAGCACAATAATAGTATATCATTTCCATATCCCACTTTAAATAGACAAAACATCCAGAAAGAAGATTAATAAGGAAGCAGAGGACTTGAACAGCACTACAGACTACATAGACCTATCAGGCATAAATAGAATTTTCCACCCAACAACAACAGAATACACATTCTTCTCACATACACACATAACATCCTCCAGCATAGATCACATGTGAAGTAACAAAACAAGTTTTATAAAATTTTTAAAGTTGATAATTATACTAAGTGTGTTTTTCTTTTTTTTTTTTTGAGACGGAGTCTTGCTTTGTCACCCAGGCTGGAGTGCAGTGGCCGGATCTCTGCTCACTGCAAGCTCCGCCTCCCGGGTTTACGCCATTCTCCTGCCTCAGCCTCCGGAGTAGCTGGGACTACAGGCGCCCGCCACCTCGCCCGGCTAGTTTTTTGTATTTTTTTTTTAGTAGAGATGGGGTTTCACCAGGTTAGCCAGGGTGGTCTCGATCTCCTGACATCGTGATCCGCCCGTCTCGGCCTCCCAAAGTGCTGGGATTACAGGCTTGAGCCACCGCGCCCGGCCTAAGCGGGGTGGGGGCGGGGGGGGGTGTAATTTCAAAGGACCTATCTTTGAGGTTTTTTCAATCTTTCTTCGGTTGGATTAAATCTGCTCTTGAACCTTTCTAATAAATTTGTCAGTTCAGTTATTACGTTCTTCAGTTTCAAAATTTCTATTTGGGTATTCTTATACATTCTCTCTCTTTCTCTTTCTCTCTCTCTCTTTATTTTTATTTTTTATTTTTATTTTTTTGAGACAGTGTCTTGCTCTGTTGCCCAGCCTGGAGTGCAGTGGTACAGTCTCAGCTCACTCTACCTCCTGCGACCTCTACCTCCCAGATTCAAGTGATTCTCATGTCTCAGCATCCCAAGTAGCTGGGATTATAGGCATGCACCACCAGACGTGGCTAATTTTTGTATTTTTAGTAGAGACAGGGTTTCACCATGTTGGCCAGACTGGTCTCGAATTCCTGACCTCAAGTGATTCCCCTGCCTCAGCCTCCCAAAGTGCTGGGATTACATGAGTGAGCCACCATACCCTGACCTTTTTGATGATATTAGCATTTTGTTTATGTATTGTTTTCTTGAACTTGTACAGCATATTTATAACAATCACTTTGAATTCTTTACCAAGTAATTCATATACCTCAAAGTCTTTAAGGCTGGCTTCTGATTTATTGTCTTCCTTTCTCTTATGTTTCCCTATGTATTTGCATGTCTCTAACTTTGTATTGGTATCTGCGTATTTGAAAAAAACAGCCACCTCTCCTGGTCTCTATGTACAGGAAAACACAGTCACCAGTCACCTCAGCTCAACCAGAGAGTCCGGGAGCCTCTGAAATGTTCGGAGGCAAGATGCAACTTTTGTGATATGTACATGCGATTTCTCTATTAGAAAAGGCTGATGGATGGTTCTTCTTGGGAGAATTATGATTTCTTGTTCCCCTTGGTGTTTGACTGTGACACTGAAAGTTGTGTAGCTCAACAGTAGCAAGCTGCCTTTCTCTCTCTTTTTCTCCGTGACCACTAGGCCTCCAAAATATGCCAGCTTCTCATCAGAACTCTCAAAACAGGTAAGACACATACTAGTCCCTTGGTAAGTTTTCCAAAAAAGCCAGAATGCTGAATGCATGCTCTGTTCCCCTTCCCGCTTCCCCAAATAAAGTCTCATGTTCCTACCCTTCTACTCATAACACCAACCCTTCTACTGATGACACAACAGCAAGCCACCCTCCTTTTTAAAACTCTCAGTGCCCTCCAGGCATTTAAACTATGCCTGTTCCACCAGTGCTGCAAATGAAGTGAGAAAAGAACCAGTTGTTCAGGAATCTCCCGAAACCCAGAATGTTGTATGCATGCTGCACTGTTCTTATACCCCAAGGGAAAAGTTGCAAGCCGGGGTGTTCTCTCCCAACCCTGAGATCTGCTGACTTGGGGGAGTGTTGATGTGTGTAGAATCTGAAATTGCTCTTGTTACCTGTTTCAGTGCAGCTGTTCCCAGCTTTGTGTTTGTCTGGTGTACTAAAACTTCTCAATACTATTCTGCAAATCTTATAAAGATATTTTGGTGAATGTATCATTATTAAATTGGTGTTTCCATGGGGAAATGAAAACTGGTACTTTCTATTCCCTCATCTTTCTGTCATCACTTGTAAATTTCACATTCTTAATACTGGCACCACTGTCTCCAATGTAGAATATGTGAGAAGAAAAAAAATAAGGAGGAAGACATATTTCACTAGGAAACCTATATCTGTCTATGGAAGAAACACATCTAAAATTCAAAATTAGTCTTTCTCAATATTGGATAAAAACTATTACATTATATAGGAAATTTAAAAATGAATATATTGAAGACAACATGTAATTTCAAGAAATATGATGAAGGGGAACTATTATAATTACATAGAGCTTCCTTTTATCCAAAACTGACTAATGATTAAAAAACTTAATTGGTGAAGTATCTCAACTCTGTAAAATCTACTCTAATCCATGAGAAAGCATTGTAATATTTTTACAACAATAGTTAATGAGACATATTTGCAAATACTTCGTAGCACTTGGAATATATTTCTAAGCATTTCCCACTTAATATTTGTAAGCATTTCCCACTTGTTGAACATTTTAGATATTATTATGTGGTATTTTTTAGTGATGGTATAGTATGTCATTATACTGATGGGTGGCTTTCTCATGAATGGTTTAACACCATGCCCTCTGTGCTGTTCTCATGATAGTGAGTGAGTTCTCAGAAGACCTGGTTGTTTAAAAGTGTGGCATCTCTCCCTCTCTGTTTATTGCTCTTATTCCTGCCATATAAGACACCTGCTCCCACTTTGCCTTCTACCATGGTTGGAAGTTTCCTGAGACCTCCCCAAATGCAGAAGCCACCATGCTTCTTCTACAGTCTGAAAAAATGTGAGCCAATTAAACTACCTCTTTTCTTTATAAATCACCTGGTCTCAGGTATTTCTTTACAGCAATGCAAGAACAGAGTAATACATTCCTAATCTGAGGGAAAAAAGTGTTTAGTCATTTATCATTAAGCACAATATGTTTTGTAGGATTTTTAGAAGTGCCTTTTCATAGACAGGATTTTTTTTTATTTTGTTGATTATTCTTACTATAAGTGGGAATCAAATTTTGTTAAATGCTTTTTTCTGGTTTTATTGAAATGATAATGTTTTTCTTTTTTCTGCAAATTTTGTGAGCTGAATTTATTAATTTTCAGATGTAAATCAAACCTAGAATAAACTCTATTAGGTCATTACTGATTATCTCATTTTATAGTGATGAATCTCACTTGTTAATACTTATCAATTTTTTTCCCTTATTAATGGGGAATGTCTTCTACAGATATCTTTTTCTACAATGTATTTATTTGTCCATTTTTCAAGTCAGGTGTGGCAGTATCATAACTGAGGGAGATGTTCCCTTTTACATTTTTTAATGTGTATGTGTAAGATTGCTATTATATATTTGGATATTTCATATAATTTATCAGTGAAGCCACTAGATTCAATAAATTTCACTGTGGGAAGGTTTTCATTAGAAATTTATTTTTGGTATATGGATATACAGAGTTTCTATTTCTTCTTTTGTCAATTTTAATATTGTATCTATTTAAAGTGGTTTTTTAAAATTTTTTCTAAAGTTGTTGAACTTATTGCTATAAAATTGTTCCAAATTTTCACTTACTATGCCTTTAATAATCAAAAGATGTTAGTAATATCCTGTTTTCTCTCCTGACACTAGTATTTTCTCCTTTAAAAAAATCTTCCATCAATTTAGAGTTTATAAGTTTATTGTTTCCATGCAAACAACTTCATTAATTCTCTCTCTTCTTTTCTTTTCTGTGTTACTGATTTTTTGTGTTACTTTTCTGTGTTACTGATCACTTATTTTATGCTTTTAACATTGGGTTTGTTGATTTCTGCTAATTTATTTATTATCTTATGCTTTTAACTTTGAATTTAATTTTATTGTCTTTGCTTATATTCTTAAGGTTAAAATTTAGAAAACAAATTTTAGAGATTTATTTCTTTCTAATGTAAGCACTGAAAAGACCAGTTTCCTCTAAACACTAATTTAGCTGCTTTCTATGAATTTTCATATGTTCATTATTATTTTTAAATAAATATTTATAATTTACTGTGTGATTTCTTCTGTTATCCATGTGATATTTAAAGTTATATTAATTTCTAAATATGTCATTCTTACATGTAACTTACTTATTTCTAATTTGATTCTGTTTGGTCAAATACCTTATTTTGAAAGATTTTAAGACTTTTAAATGTATTGAGACTTGTTTTGCTATCATAAATTCTATTTATTATTGACATGTGTGAACACTCTATGTGCATTTGAAAATTCTTAATCACAAAATACATTTGGGCCTCCGTGCTGCTCTCTGAGTTTCTGATATTTATCTTTTCAGTTCACTCACCAAGCATCTACACAGATCATTTCAAGCCTTCACTACTCTTCTCAAATTTGTAAACCTTCTCATCTATTTTTCACAGAAAATGACCTCACCTCTCACTGCATAGAGAAAATAGATGGCCTCAGACAGGAATGTTCTCACTTTCTGATACCAAATTTAGAAACCTATTTTCCCTTTCACTTGATAAAGTAGTGGAGTTTTTCTTCCAATGAAAGGCTAATCCCTTTGCTCAGGAGTTTGTAGCTCTCTTTCATAAACCTTACCCAAAAGTTTATCCCTTATCTCTCATATATTTTAAGCTGGTGCCTTTCAAGTAGTTCTTTTTCTCTTATTAAACTCACTGCAACTTAGTGGGGGAAACAGCACAACAGAACCCCTGATCATCCTGCTGTTACGTTCAGATCTCTTTCCTCTCTCTCACGGCAAAATGTCTCAAACATGTTTTAGTATTATTTTATTTCCTCACTTTCTGTTCACTCCTCTCTATACAGAAACTTCACTCTCTTCCACTGAGGTAGTTAATCACTCAATAAACTAACCAAACCAACTCATTCTATCATCAATACATGACCTCTGTTCGTTTCCCAAGTGAGAAAGGGCTCTATGAGGCTAGTGTAAATGACATTACCAAGTACTCATAATTCTAATCCTACCAGAAACAGACTCGTGGGTAGAGACTTTTCCACTGGAGTTGACATCACCATTCCACTCAACAGTGGTCAGACCTGTTCATGAGATGGGTGTGGATTTCCATGATTCTCTCTTCATCCCAAAAAACAAGACATAATGAAATATGACTATGTATCTAAGACCCTACAGGAAAAAAAGGAACACATGGAAGAAAAAACACGCCTAATAAAAAATATAATTTTGGTATCTGCTTTGGAATATTGTTGCTGTTGTGCTATTGTTTATATGCTAATAGTCATATGAAGAAGACTTTCCACATTCCTTTTCATCTGTTTCTAACCTATAACTTTAGCAGACTATGCTTATATAAACTGAAATGCAACACTTCTAGAATAACATCTTTTCCTCACTGACGTCAGAGAATTTAGAAAAAAATACTTTTTCTAAGTGATTTTACTGTTTAGAGCAATGTGGTTATCTGCATGTATTCAGTAAAAAACAACTTTGCCAGGTTATAGTTAGACACATGCATTGCACAGCAAAGTTCATACTTTTGGGATCGTATTTAAAACTCAGCTTCATATGAAAATCAGGCTGACAATAATAATGACAGCAATAATTATGGAACATTATTGTAGTTCCTTTGTGGGATCAGGGCCTATAAGGCTTTCCTAGGAAACTAGTATAGGATGTCTTCTATGACTTGAAGCGGTCATATAGTCGGTAGTAAGGAAAGCCACTTTCTGGCATAGCATAAACTTCAATAAACCTGGGGAAATACAATTCACCCACATTATAATTTCAGTAAGCAAACCTAGTGAAGATGAATTTCTTCATTTTGATTTTTTAGCCTTGAAATATACAAATGAATATGCATAATAGAGATTATTAAAAACACAACCCTAGAGTTCTTAAAGTAATATCTTCTGTGACATTTTTGGTATTCATAAAGGTTTCATAAACGTTACCCCAAAGTATATCCCTTATCTCTCATATATTTTAAGCCTGTGCATTTCTAGCAGTTCTTTCTACTTATTATTAAATTCACTGCAACCAAGGGGGAAAAGCAGCACAACTTAACCCCTTCCTTAACCCCTTATCATCCTGCTGCTACCTTCAGATCTCTTTCCTCTCTCTCACAGCAAAATTTCTCCAGTGTGTTTTTAATATTCTTTTATTTCCACACTTTCTATTCACTCCTCTCCATATAGCAAGTTTACTATCATCTAGTGAGATGTTAATTACTCCAGTAAGTAATTAGCTCTGTATCACATATTAATTTATATAATACAAAGTAATATCACTTTAAATAATACATATTACATATATTAATTATATATAACATATAAAGTAACATTATTACTTTATATTGTATCAAGTAATATTATTAAAGTAATATTAATTTATTTCAATTATTAATTACTAAGTAATGTGTTTAATTAATAAGTAATATAATGAGTATTTGTATTGGGTTATTTTTTAACATTTTTGGAATTGTCCTCTGACACTGTGTCATCTTAGATTTACTGGTGGAAATCAGTGACAGCGATGTTTCTCTTAACCAAATTAGTCTCTCTGCACAAGCCGGATCCAGGAAATGAGAAAGGCAGATGCAGAGGCTCTGACTCAGGGAAGAGCATTGCATGACCTAGAAGCATATTTTACTACAAAAACTGCCATGTGCAAATGATGAAAGAGTACACGGTGAAAGAAGTAACAAACTCAGTATTCCAATATAAATGTAAACAGCTCTCAAATATATAAGATTAAGTTTAAAAAGTGAAAAAAGATCAAAGTGGGGTGAGGGGATTGTGCCAAAGAGTAAGACCAGGGTAAAGGGGAAAAAATAGAAAATAAAATGTAACAAAGCAAATTTAAGTTGGTGACATGAATACACCAAAGACTATGATTATCTGCCTGAGGCTGAAAAAAGACAGACTGACTTACATTGTGACTGAAACAGAACGAATGTAAGAGACAAGAAATGCAGCTGAAAGTTTATGTAGAAGTCAGGTTATGAAGTGCTTTATAAGCTGCAAGAAAAGTGTTTAATTATCATTTGTGTAAATGTAAGGGGTAAAAGTGCAGTTTTGTTACACAGATATATGGCATAGTGGTGAAGTCTGGGCTTTTACTGTAACCATCACCCAAATAATGTACATTGTACACATTAAGTAACTGATTACCCCTCACCCCCTCCCACCCTTCCAAGTCTCCATTATCTATCATTCCACACTGGATGTTCGTGTGTGCACAATACTTAGCTTTAACTTATAAATTGAAACGTATGGTATTTGACTTTTTGAGTTTTATGCTGACTAGACATCAGCTGATTCGTGTTTTTAAAATGATGACTTGGGGCTGGGTGCAGTGGCTCACACCTGTAATCCCAAACTTTGAGAGGCCGAGGCGGGCAGATCACGAAGTCAAAAGTTGGAGACCAGCCTGACTAACATAGTGAAACCCTGTCTCTACTAAAAATACAAAAATTAGCTGGGTGTGGTGGCACATGCCTGTAATCCCAGCTACTCAGGAGGCTGAGGCAGGAGAATCGCTTGACACCAGGAGGCAAAGGTTGTAGTGAGCCGAGATAACACCACTGCACTCCAGCCCGGGCTCAAAAGAAAAAAAAAAAAAGATGATTTGGGTTGCTGTATTGACAGGATTAGAAGGAGACCAGTATTGCAGTAGTCTAGGTGGGAGGTGGGAGGTGTGAGAGTGGAAAGGAATTGACAAATGAAATAGATCGGATTGGGGGGAAGTGGTAGTGCAAGGAAAACAAGTGATTAGAGTCAGGATAAATTTTGGAGTTAAATTACCAAACTTCCTCATGTACTGAGAAGAGGATGTGGACTTGGTGAGAATTCACAGAAGAGAAAAGTTCAATATTGACAATATTGACTTCTGGGTTTCTCCCCTTCTGGGATGTTACTGCTACAAGGACCACAAATGTGATAAAGATCTGATGATGAAAAAAGTAAAATTCAGAACTGTTTTGTTATTTCTATGTGCTTCCTTTTCTTTAAGTAACACAGGCACTTAAGATATTTTGTCAGAGGAGAAGGGTCAGATGCTCTTTGGGGAGAAGGAGGCTTAGTGTTTGCTACATGGAGTAGACAAGACAATGTGAAACAAAAGATGGATTATCCAATTGATCATTTTTTAAAATTTTGCTTGAGTAAAACTTATGATCTCCCCCAACTCCCCCCGCCACGCATACACACACACGGAGAGAGAAAGAAGCAAAATTATATCCGTGTATTTGTATTTGTGGAGAAAGGGCCTTTCTAATCTCCCTGGCAATTTGTGGTTCCCACTACAAAGAAATGTGTTAGTCACACTCCGGAAAGATGAAAAGCATAGACTGTGATTCGGAGGAGTATAGTCTACGTCTGTGGAGAAGTACTCCAGTGGGAGGAGTGGAAAAAATTGTTAAGTGGAGATAAGATAGAAGTAAATAGTATCTGAAATATGTAAATAAGATGTATATAAATAGAATGTCATCCTCACTGGAGAGACTTAAAGGTGGACCTACTAGTGGGATATTGTTAAAATTGAATATTCATTTCTGATTAAAACGAGAAGAAACTTAATTTTCTATAAATGGAAAGAAATGTTCTCAACTTGCTGAAAATTATCTACCAGAAATTGCTGTAAACAAAACACTTAATGATGAAATATTAAAAGAAATTCCATTAAAGTCAAGAATAATTATGATGCCCAATATCACTATAATTATCCAACGCATTAGTAGCACACTGGAATAAATCATTCTCCTCAACAACGAAACTCATGCAGACAACAAAATAAGCAGAATTCATCACCCAGATACTGCCTGGGAATAGTCAGATTAAAGAAATGCATAGAGCTTCTTAAATAGATAGGCTGGAAGGACTTTCTGATTTATAAGAATATTTGGAACATATAGAACACTTATTAGACACAGTTCTTGTTTTTGTTAAATATATTAACACTTGTTTAACCTTCCCAACAAACTTGGGAAATTGTGTACAAGTTTTATGCTCATTGTATAGATTTGTAAACTGAAATGTGGAGATATTAAGTTGCCCAAAATAACTTTAGAAAGACCCAAATGAAGGCAGTCTAGCTCAGAAGTCTAAAGTTTTTTACCATTAATCATTCTTACGGCCTTGAGACATTTTGTTTAATACCTACTCCTACCACTAATAACTCTTGGTTTTACTGCACAACCATTGCATTCATTTGAGTTTTTAGACCTAGTAAGTACATTTTATGATTTACCATTACACAACATGAAAAAATCCTCCAAATTACCACTTGCTGCATTAATACATATATCGAAGAGTATATTTATCTAACTGATCAATCAACTAAGAAAATATTGGGAAACAACCCCCCATAGAAACAGATGTTAGGACTCCTGTCTTTGCAACCTCCTTCATAGAAACTCTTCCAATTCTTCGTCCATTATTTCATAGCACTTCTGATTTTCATCATTAAAGCAAATGAAATGGTAAGACTGAGGGAAATCTGGATACTCTTTAATACTTTATGTTATGTAATAAATGATACTGTTAAATTAGAACTAGCATCTGGAAGAAGGGCTCCTAGAGAGAACAGTGCCTTGAATGTTATGTTATTTGTAATGCACCAAATGATTGCCTATATCAGTGCAGACAGACTAGAAAGTATTTACTGAGAAACCCACATGGAATATTCATGTCTAAATCAAGCATTGCCCATAATGAACACTATAGTTAAGTTCAAGTACATTACGTTTTAGAACTGAACTTCTAATACATTATATATCTTGACTAATGCAATAGTGAAAAACATCATCATATTTAACACGAAGTGTTCATTGATATTTCAGTATCAACCTATTTTAAGTAACAGAGATCTATTTGCTGAACACAAGATTTTTCAAAGTATCATTGAAAAGAAAAGATAATTCAGCTAAGATTACAAGTATTATTTTCTTAATAAAGTTAAAAATACTTTTTAAATTGGGGCACGAGTCTACATACAACAAGAAAAAAATTACATAGGGTACACCTATTATTGATAACATTATTTTATCAACCTAGAGAAGAGGCATACCCAAAAGAAAGAAATGTTTAGTGAAAAAAACTTGCATATATTCTTGATTAGTTTTCTCTATCAAAGGCCATTTAATGTACATTTTAAGAAAAAGTAAGTAATTTAAAAGTCATGTATGTAATTAAATTAATTAGCATTATCTTGTGCCGATTCTATAGCTCTATAGCATGATAAAAGTGTATGTACTACATTACATGGGAAATACAATTTGAAAGTAACTGGCTTCCCACTTCCTCTCCTCCCATCTTCGAAAGTAGTCTCCACACATCTGCAAAACAGATCTTAAACCCACATCAGGAAGTATTACTTTCTTGTTCAAAATTATTTAATGACTATCCATTGCTTTTAGAAATAACTATGATTTACCTAAAGTGCCTACATATTTCATATTATTTTTTTCTAGTCAATTTCTCCAAACTCGTGCTTTCATTGAACCTATTGAAATATAGTCAAGTCAATTGAAATATAGTCAAGCCACTTTGGTTTTCTTTCAGTTTTTGATCATGATCAGTTTTGTGCCAACTCAAGGTCATAGGCCTACCATTTCTTCCTCCTTAAATGCTGTTAAACCTCACTATTTGTATGGCTATTTTCTTCTCATTGGTTATTTCTCAACACAAATATATTCCACAAAGAGGCCTTCTCTATAATTCTTAATAGAGAATGTTTCCTCCTGTATTATTGATGTCAGTCTCTTGACTTTTTTATTGATGTTATTTTGTCTGTATTTACCTGTTTTTTCCTGACTCCTCTACTGGAATATAGTCCATGAAGACAGGAGCTGCATATTTCCTCTTCCAAGTTCTTAGCTCCTGGACAAATAGGTGAACTATAGATATTCGTTGAATGGGTAAAGCAGTGATGACTAATTAGGGGGGAAAAAAAACCATGTTTTTTCATAAAATAAAATTGATAAGTGATAGCTTAAATGACAAGCAAATTTTGGCATTATATTATATTCTTATAAGCAGTATAGCTTTGGGTCCAACATATTCCTTTATTTAGGAATCAGGATTCCATTGATAATAATTGCAATACTTGACCTTAATGAATTTTATTCAGGCTAATTTTTAAAGCATATTTGCTTGTTCTGTAAATCTTTTCTTTTCTGCAAACCTTTTCTGAGTTGTGTATGCATTAGGCCTGTCAAACTTACTCTGTCTAGACTGCAACTCCTAATTTCCCCCCTCATCCAGACCTGCCTATCTGCTAGTTTTCTCCATTTCAGTAAATAGTGTCACCATCCACATAGTTTTGAAGCCACTGTCAGAGTCTTCCTTAATCTTTCTCTTTTCTTTACCCCTTAAAGTCAATCTGCCAGCAATTCCAGATGTTGTGACTCTTAAACATCTCCTGAATCACTGTGCTTTTTGTCAGTTACATACTTCTCACGTTAAACCAAGAGGCTAGTAAGTGTCAAGACTTTTGCTAAAATGTTGGCCTTTATTGTCTGATAGAATGGGACAGCATTATGTGAAAGGAATGAGCCATGGTGAAAAGAATGAGAAGAGATGTGTATATATATATTTCATATATATATTATATATACATCTATATATAATAACATATATTTTAGAAATATATATATAGAAATATACTATAAATATATATAGTTCTTTCTAAAATATATATACACTGAGTGGTGCTGAAGAGATATTTGGCTCTGAAACAGAAACAAATGAAGGTGATGATGAAAATAAGTATATACGTGTGGGGCCCACATGGAATGAGTGGATGAAGGAAATATTTAAACAAATAGCATTAGACTGAAAAGTGAGTGCAGCATCAGATTGTGGAGAAATTGTCTCCCAGCACCATATATATTGTTTCAGTTGGATTTTTAATACATTAAAGGCTGTTACCTGTTACTCAGATTATCATTCCATGTTTCTTTCATAATTATCTTGGTACCTGGACCATTATTGCAGTGGCATTATTAGAATTATTTTCTGGGTTGTACATATTAGGAAACTCAATACCAGATAACTTAAAATTTAAAATAAAAATATTCTGACTTCAAAGTACATACCCTTTATACCATACAACAAGAATTCACCCTGCGTCACTCACATGTGTATGGACAGTGCTAGTATAATATGTGATGGTCATTAGCACCTGTGGAATTTAATTAATTTACAAAGTAGTATATTTGAATATGAAGAACATTCTTTTATATATGTGTATGTGTTGTATTTCTCACTGAATAAGGAATAATTTAATTGATTGATCAATATCTGTCAGTGAATGACTAAGATAACATTTTAGGCAAAACTCAGCAGGGCCTCCACAGCATCCTCATAAATGTTCCTTAGTTCCCACATGATTCACTGTTAGCCTGCTTTCTGTAAAAATAATCTAAAATCATTTTTAAATCAAATTAAAAATGCTTACATTTTTAATAGTTTGATGGTTACTCAATTACAATGTCAACAAACAGATGTGAAACTGAACTATATTTAGAGAAATGACATTACTTTGAAATAAATGAGTTCAGATGAATTATTACTTTCTGTCTAGAAGACCGGAAATTTCAAATGTATCATCTGCCTGTCCCAACAGTGCAGGAAGGAGAGCTGGGTCTTTGTGGATTGTTAATTATTGCCTTTAATAATGCACTACAAACTCTGGCTGAAGTACATGCTCTGGAAAGGTGGTACTTTTAAGAAAATACAGTGTGGGATTTTCTTGTAAAAGATATTCTATAATACCTAAACATAAATTTAAAATTATTATTTTTTTAATTCTGTAGTTAGGCAGAGAGAGTCCACAATCTCTACGTAGGGTCCTGTTAGGTCATCTATGAGAATTTCAGTGATGTTGACTCCAAGGTTCCTTGTGGTCCTATTAACAAGCATTCACAGGCAATTCTTGTGCATTATTCTCTATAAAATTCATAATAATTCCAGACATTAGGTATTGCAGAGCACAACAGCAGTGACTCCTTTGATTATTCCAAGAGGACTTACGTCATTTTGAGGAAATGCCTGGGGAGGTGGGAGATGGCATCAAAACTGGTAGGTGTCTGACTTGGAAAATCCTCCTCCTCATGTTCAAAGAAAACCAACTTCTGATTGAGCATGGTTTTTCAAACTTATCTCTATCAAAGTATGGTGCAGGACCATTTGGGGGTTATATACGGCATGTCTTCCTTCAAAATAACCCAACTAAGATCTGACTTACCTGTGTGTTAATTCTGGAAAGCAAGTCTCACTTGATAAATAGATCAAATATAAGATCTTTCTATTTCTTTTTCTATGACATTTGTCATATAACATGCATTGATTAATTACTGTTGTATTTGACACTGTACTAAATATTTTAACTGCACGATTTCGGTTAATACCATCAACGTTTGTAGAAGAAAAGCATTATTATTATTCTTATTTACAGAAATGAAAACAAGGTTTAATGGGGTTTCATAACTTGATCTAGGACACATAGCATGTGAAGGCCATGACCACTAAACTACACACTGTCTTCCGTGGAGTGCTGAATTTTTGACAGATCTCTGTCCTTTGTTCACTGTTGTATTTCAGCTGAATTAAATGCTCCACGCAATTGTAAGAGTGATAATTTCAACATTCAATAATATTAATTTGCTTTAAATAAAAAATGCTGCTGACTAGTAAACTAAGTCATCTAGATCTTGAGAATATAAAAGCTTTAAACACACAGTGTTCATTTGTCATTGCAGCAATTAAATAGAGTAAAATGAAAGTACCAAAAAATGTTATGAGTCCTTCATTATAGGTTAAGGACATTACCCTTGTTGTACCAGTTTGACTAAAATGCAGCTGATAAGCTGTGTAAATAGGAAATGTGTTTTTGCTGATAAAATGTCAGTAATACCAAAAATGAATGAGTGCCATGCTAAGAACCAGGTTAATTAGGAAATGGCCCCTGAATACCATCTGGCAAATAGTAGAGTTAGTGAGTTTAACACTCTCACAATGATGTAGAGCCAAGGGGTATGAACAAAGACATTATTCTGATAATTAGAGAATCACAATATTCTGAAGGAGGGGGAAGGGTATGATGTCAGGCTCGCTGTTTATGTTTGAATCACCTTCAAAACACTGCTTCCTAGTAATGGGCAGCCCATTTTGGAAAGGTTTTGTAAATAATGGTTCAATACCTCCTGAATCTTGTATTTTAACATTTGACAAGTGTTTTTCTTTTGGTGCTAGAAAATGTTGTCCTTGAGTCAGGGAGAAATCTGTCAGCATGAAAGGACAATTATGAAAATTGACTATTTGAAAGTATGTTGAAAAAGCTTTGTGAATGTTAATGCAGCTTATCATGCTCTTTTCTACTTGACAAGTAGGTGTACAAAAGTATATGGATATATATTATATATGTATGTATCTACATATTCTATGCATATATGATTAAATAGTACAAGCAACCCTCAATTTGGGGTGCAATATAACTGCATCAATATATTTTATAAATATGTCCCTAAATAAGTATTATTTGTGATTAGCATGTAGCAAGAATGTCCGTGTCTTCCACTCTCCTTCATTCCAGCTTTATTATATTTGCATATTTCCCTCTCTCCCATTTTCTGTATGAATTTTACTAATCTACAACCAAATTTTACTGACATCTCACTAACACATTATTCCAAACCTGGTTATTTTTTTGAAACTCTCATATTAATTCTTAGTATCTCACAGCAAGAAATCTTGCTCCTCTAGGGTAACTGAGATAGTTCCTGGTAAGTTACTCAAGGTTTGTCTATTTTTGGAGCCATGCCACATACAGTCAAGTCTGAGAATGTGAACAGAGAGATGGAAACTGGACTGGCAACTTTGTATGACTTCCAGAAGCAGGGAAAAAAAAAAAAAAAAAAAAAAAAAAAAAGGACTAAGATTTGGAAAGGAGGAGTGGTTCCCAGGAGAGCAGGTAGACACTTCCTTAAACCTATCCTCAAAAATGATTCACACTACATTCTCTGAAATTCAAATTCCAAAATACCCTTTTTGAAGGCATCCTACTGGAAAGATGTCATTTGTCTACCTACATGATAAAAGAAAAGCAAGTATAAGCAATTGGAACAAAAGATGATAGGAGTCTGATCTATAAGAGTAAGGATTGTGACTGTTTTATCAACATTTTACTTCCCATTTTCTCACACAGTTTTTGACACTTAGGATATGGTACCTATACATGTAATGAGTGAACATTTACTATATGAGTAGAAAATTATTATTTGAATAGAACTTTGTGTAGCAAACCCCAGGCAAATAATGTGCTATGCTTTGTTTGTCTTTGTCCCCTCCAGGACTCATGCATTGCAAACTTAATCCCTAATGCAACAGTGTTGAAAGGTTGGGCCTAATGAGGGGTGTTTATGTTATAAAAGCTCCACCCTTAAGAATGGATTAATGGAGGAGGTTCCAAGATGGCCGAATAGGAACAGTTACATTCTGCAGCTCACAGCATGAGCAATGCAGAAGACGGGTGATTTCTGCATTTCCAACTGAGTTACCGGATTCTTCTCACTGGGGCTTTGTCAGACAGTGGGTGCAGCCAATGAGCAGGGCTGGGCATTGCCTCACGTGGGAAGTGCAAGGCGTCGGGGAATTCCCTTTCCTAGCAAAAGGAAGCCATGATAGATGGTACCTGGAAAATTGGGACACTCCCACCCTAATACTGTGCTTTTTCAATGGCCTTAGCAAATGGCACACCAGGAGATTATATCCCATGCCTAGCTCAGAGGGTCCCATGCCCATGGAGCCTGGCTCACTGCTAGCACAGCAGTCTGAGATCAAACTGCAAGGTGGCAGCGAGGGTAGGGGAGGGGCATCTGCCATTGCTGAGGCTTGAGTAGGTAAACAAAGAGGCCGGGAAGCTCGAACTGGGTGGAGCCCACCACAGCTCAAGGAGGCCTGCCTGCCTCTGTAGACTCCACCTCTGGGGGCAGGGCATAGCTGAACAAAAGGCAGCAGAAACTTCTGCTGACTTAAATGTCTCTGTCTGACAGGTTTGAAGAGAGTAGTGCTTCTCCCAGTACGGAGTTTGAGATCTGAGAACGGACAGACTGCCTCCTCAAGTGGGTCCCTGACACCCGAGTAGCCTAACTGGGAGACATCTGCCAGTAGGGGCTGAGTGACACCTCATACAGCCAGGTGCCCCTCTGAGACAAAGCTTTCAGAGGAACGATCAGACAGCAACATTTGCTGTTCTGTGATATTTGCTCTTCTACAGCCTCTGTTGGTGATACCCAGGCAAACAGGGTCTGGAGTGGACCTCCAGCAAACTCCAACAGACCTGCAGCTGAGGGTCCTGACTGTTAGAAGGAAAACTAACAAGCAGAAAGGACATCCACACCAATACCCCATCTGTATGTCACCATCATCAAACACAAAAGGTAGATAAAACCACAAAGATGGGGAGAAACCAGAGCAGAAAAGCTGAAAATTCTAAAAATCAGAGTGCCTCTTCTCCTCCAAAGGAACACAGCTCCTTGCCAGCAATGGAACAAAGTTGAACAGAGAATGACTTTGACAAGTTTAGAGGAGAAGGCTTCAGACGATTGGTAATACCAAACTTCTCCCAGCTAAAGGAGGATGTTCGAACCCATTGCAAAAAAGCTAAAAACCTTGAAAAAAGATTAGATGAATGACTAACTAGAATAAACACTGTAGAGAAGGCCTTAAATGACCTGATGGAGCTGAAAACCGTGGCATGAGAACTATGTGATGCATGCACAAGCTTCAGTACCTGATTTAATCAAGTGAAAGAAAGGGTATCAGTAATTGGAGATCAAATGAATGAAATGAATGAAATGAAGTGAGAAGAGAAATTTAGAGAGAAAAGAGTAAAAAGAAACAAACAAAGCCTCCAAGAAATATGGGACTATGTGAAAAAATACAAATCTATGTCAATTGGTGTACCTGACAGTGACAGGGAGAATGGAACCAAGTTGGAAAACACTCTTCAGGATATTATGCAGGAGAACTTCCCCAACCTAGCAAGGCAGGCCAACATTCAAATTCAGGAAATACAGAGAATGCCACAAAGATACTCCTCAAGAAAAGCAACTCCAAGACACATAATTGTCAGATTCACCAAAGTTGAAATGAAGGAAAAAACATTAAGGGCAGCCAGAGAGACAGGTCAGGTTATCCACAAAGGGAAGCCCATTATACTAATAGTGGATCTCTCAGCAGAAACTCTACAAGCCAGAAGAGAGTGGCAGTCAATATTCAACATTCTTAAAGAAAAGAATTTTCAACCCAGAATTTCATATCCAGCCAAACAAAGCTTCATAAGTGAAGGAGAAATAAAATCCTTTACAGACAAACAAATGTTGAGAGATTTTGTCACCACCAAGCCCACCTTACAAGAACTCCTGAAGGAAGCACTAAACATGGAAAGGAACAACCAGTACCAGACACTGCGTAAACATTCCAATTTGTAAAGAACATCAATGATAGGAAGAAACTGCATCGACTAACGAGCAAAATAACCAGCTAACATCATAATGACAAGAGCAAATTCACACATAACAATATTAACCTTAAATGTAAACAGGCTAAATGCTCCAATTAAAAGACACAGATGGGAAATTGGATAAAGAGTTAAGACCCATCAGTGCGCTATAGTCAGGAGACCCATCCCTTTATTTTGAGCCTATGTGTGTCTCTGCATGTGGGATGGGTCTCCTGACTCCAAGCAAATGGAAAAAAAAAACAAAAAACAAAAAAAACAAAAAACAAAGCAGGGGTTGCAATCTTAGTCTCTAATAAAACAGACTTTAAACCAAAAAGATCAAAAGAGACAAAGAAGGCCATTACATAATGGTAAAGGGATCAATTCAACGAGAAGAGCTAACTATCCTAAATATATATGCACTCAATACAGGAGCACCCAGATTCATAAAACAAGTCCTTAGAGACCTACAAACAGACTTAGACTCCCACACAATAATAATGGGAGACTTTAGCCCCCTACTGTCAACATTAGACAGATCAACGAGACAGAAAGTTAACAAGGATATCCAGGAATTGAACTCAGCTCTGCACCAAGTGGACCTAATAGACATCGACAGAACTCTCCAATCCCAAATCAACAGAATATATATTCTTCTCAGGACCACATCACACTTATTCCAAAACCGACCACATAGTTGGAAGTAAAGCACTCTTCAGCAAATGTAAAAGAACAGAAATTATAACAAACTGTCTCTCAGACCACAGTGCAATCAAACTAGAACTCAGGATTAAGAAACTCACTCGAAACCGCTCAACTACATGGAAACTGAACAACCTGCTCCTGAATGACTACTGGGTACATAACAAAATGCAGGCAGAAATAAAGATGTTCTTTGAAACCACTGAGAACAAAGACACAACATACCAGAATCTCTGGGACACATTTAAAACAGTGCGTACATGGAAATTTATAGCACTAAATGTCCACAAGAGAAAGGAGGAAAGATCTAAGATGGACACCCTAACATCACAATTAAAAGAACTAGAGAAGCAAGAGCAAACACATTCAAAAGCTAGCAGAAGGCAAGAAATAACTAAGATCAGAGCAGAACTGAAGGAGATAGAGACACAAAAAACCCTTCAAAAAATCAATGAATCCAGGAGCTGGTTTTTTGAAAAGATCAACAAAATTGATACACCGCTAGCAAGACTAATGAAGAAAAGAGAGAAGAATCCAAAAGATGCAATAAAAAATGATAAAGTGGTTATCACCACCGACCCCACAGAAATACAAACTACCATCAGAGAAAACTATAAACACCTCTACTCAAATAAACTAGAAAATCTAGAAGAAATGGATCAATTCCTGGACACATATACCCTCACAAGACTAAACTAGGAAGAAGTTGAATCCCTGAATAGACCAATAACAGGTTCTGAAATTAATGTAATAATTAATAGCTTACCAACCAAAAAAAGTCCAGGACCAGACAGATTCACAGCCAAATTCTACCAGAGGTACAAAGAGGAACTGGTACCTTTCCTTCTGAAACTACTCCAATCAATAGAGAAAGAGGGAATCCTCCCTAATTCATTTTATGAGGCCAACATCAACCTGATACTAAAGCTTGGCAGAGACACAACAAAAAAAGAGAATTTTAGACCAATATCCCTGATGAACATCGATGCAAAAATCCTCAATAAAATACTGGCAAACTGAATCCAGCAGCACATCAAAAAGCTTATCCACCATGATCAAGTTGGCTTCATCCCTGGGATGCAAGGCTGGTTCAGCATACACAAATCAATAAATGTAATCCATCAAATAAACAGAACCAAAGAGAAAAATCACATGATTACCTCAATAGATGCAGAAAAGGCCTTCAACAAAACTCTTCAGCTCTTCATGCTAAAAACTCTCAATAAACTAGTTATCGATGGGACGTATCTCAAAATAATAATAGCTGTTTATAAGAAACCCACAGCCAATATCATACTGAATGGGCAAAAACTGGAAGCATTCCCTTTGAAACTGGCACAAGACAGGGATGCCCTCTCTCACCACTCCTTTTCAACATAGTGTTGGAAGTTTTGGTCAGGGCAATCAGGCAGGAGAAAGAAATAAAGGGTATTCAACTAGGAACAGAGGAAGTCAAATTGTCCCTGTATGCAGGTAACATGATTGTATATTTAGAAAATCCCATCATCTCAGCCCAAAATCTCCTTAAGCTGATAAGCAACTTCAGCAAAGTCTCAGAATACAAAATCAATATGCAAAAATCAAAAGTATTCCTATACACCAGTAACAGACAAACAGAGAGCCAAATCATGAGTAAACTCCCATTCACAATTGCTTCAAAGAGACTAAAATACCTAGGAATCCAACTTACAAGGGATGCGAACGGACCTCTTCAAGGAGAACTGCAAACCACTGTTCAATGAAATAAAAGAGGATACAAACAAATGGAAGAACATTCCATGCACATGGATGGGAAGAATCAATATCGTGAAAATGGCCATACTGCCCAAGGTAATTTATAGATTAAATGCCATCCCCATCAAGCTCCCAATGACTTTTTTCAAAAAATTAGGACAAAAAAACTGCTTTAAAATTCATATGGAACTAAAAAAGAGCCCACATTGCCAAGACAATCCTAAGCCAAAAGAACAAAGCTGGAGGCATCATGCTACCTGACTTCAAACTACACTACAAGGCTACAGTAACCAAAAACATGATGCTGGTACCAAAACAGAGATATAGACAAATAGAACAGAATAGAGCCCCTGGAAATAATACCACACATCTACAACCATCTGATCTTTGACAAACCTAATAAAAACAAGAAATGGGGAAAGGATTCCCTAATTATTAAATGGTGCTGGGAAAACTGGCTGGCCATATGTAGAAAGCTGAAACTGGATCCCTTCCTTACATCTTATACAAAAATTAATTCAGATGGATTAAAGACTTAAGTGTTAGACCCAAAACCATAAAAACCCCAGAAGAAAACCTAGGCAATATCATTCATGCCATAGGTATGGGCAAGGACTTCATGACTAAAACACCAAAAGCAATGGCAACAAATGCCAAAATTGACAAATGGGATCTAATTAAACTAAAGAGCTTCTGCACAACAAAAGAAACTACCATCAGAGTGAACAGGCAACTTACAGAATGGGAGAAAATTTTTACAATCTACCCATCTGACAAAGGGCTAATATCCAGAATCTACAAAGAACTTAAACAAATTTATAAGAAAAAAATCAAACAACTCCATCAAAAAGTGGGCAAAGGATACGAACAGACACTTCTCAAAAGAAGACATTTATGCAGCCAACAGACACATGAAAAAATGCTCATCATCACTGGTCATCAGAGAAATGCAAATCAAAATTACAATGAGATACCATCTCACACCAGTTAGAATGGCAATCATTAAAAAGTCAGGAAACAACAGGTGCTGGAGAGGATGTGGAGAAAAAGGAACACCTTTACACTGTTGGTGGGACTGTAAACTAGTTCAACCATTGTGGAAGACAGTGTGGTGATTCCTCAAGGATCTAGAACTAGAAATACCGTTTGACCCAGTCATCCCATTACTGGGCATATACCCAAAGGATTATAAATCATGCTGCTATAAAGACACATGCACACGTATGTTTATCGCGGCACTATTCACAATAGCAAACACTTGGAACCAACCCCAATGCCCATCAATGATAGACTGAATTAAGAAAATGTGGCACATATGCACGATGGAATACTATGCAGCCATAAAAAAGGATGAGTTCATGTCCTTTGTAGGGACATGGATGAAGCTAGAAGCCATCATTCTGAGCAAACTATCACAAGGACAGAAAACTAAACACTGCATGTTCTCACTCATAGGTGGGAATTGAACAATGAGAACACTTGGACACAGGAAGGGGAACATCACACACTGGGGCCTCTGTGTATGTAGTTCCAAATGGGTCAGTCCACTTTCAAGAAAGAACACTCTAAACATACCACACCACCGCTTCCGCAACTGATGCTGTGCAAGCCTTCCGTGTAGATGCCTGTCATCCATTTTAAGCTAGTGTCTAATATCTATAAAGTGGGCTTTTAACCTTGTCTGAAACTTTATTTCACCCAAATTATCTCATTTAAATGATAACAACATGATAAAAATAAATGGTTTTACTTTTTTCAGTGATCGTCAAAATTTTGCTTCTACTCAGTGTATATGTATATGGGGGCATGGGTATCTTAATCAACAAAGCAAGCCTTCATCTTAAAACAAAGAATAATATCCTGAAAGTCAAATGCCTTCATTCAAAATTTATAGAAAATTTCTAAGAGAGCAGTGTTTGTCACAACATGCTTCAACAACTCTGCTGCAAATATCAGTTCAGACGTGGTAACAGTTCATGTTTTTGTCAGTATATAAATTAGGGTAAAATGTTCTAAATTATTGTCGCAGCAGGAGACACAGTTCTAAAAAAATATGAACACTCAGAGAATCTTGAGTATCAGATACTTAGAAAAGGTAAGTTCTTGGATGTCAATTTGTCCATTATGTATTCATTTTCTTGTTAAAGGACGTATATAAAATTGATGTTTGACATTCTAATTCAATAAACTTAAAATGTAGAGGCTACATAAAATTGCTGCAAATTGACTCACCCATACATGGTCTGTAGTTAATGTATGTGACTGACAACATTAGAAAAATTCAAAATATGTGAGAACCCTGGGTTACTATTTCTTTTGGAAAAAGGAGATACATTTTGCTTGCATTTCTGCTGATATTAAAAAGTAGGCTACTTTTTCTTAGGTAGTTTGAAACCTGTTAATTTTCCCTTGCATTTTGAGAATAAGGAGGAAGCGCTTAAGAAATTGCATTTCTGAAATTGGAGAATGTGTTTCCTCTGGAATTCTTGGAACAAAGTTATCAAAATTGCTTTGCATTTTGGCTTCTGACCACATTTTTAAAAAGTTGTATTTGTGAAGGCTTGGAGATTATATGAATCTGGTTTATATAATTGGGTATGTTGTACTGCATTGTACTGATTATTCAGAGATTACTTACATGAAATGGGCAATTATCTCTAGTTATCGTAATAGAATCTTATATTTTATTCTTTGTGTAAGAATTCTTTTACATTATGGGACTTTAGAAACCAACTCTTTTGTCTGGCTTGGGAATTCACAAGCAGGATTCTTGGCAGTAGAACACCATCAAGAATTAAGTATCCAAAGCTTCTGGAGGGAGGAACATATGTCCAAAGGCTGACCCTGTCAGAATCTAGGAACATAGTGATAGATGTTTCTGTTGCTATTTAATGATATATGTACTTGGCAGGTATGGTAAAATACTATCCGCTTATTGAATGTCATACTATTGTCTGTTTGAGTGTAGCTTTTCTCTACTTCCCTAAGTAACGGGGATAAGATGAGACTATTGGCTCCTACCCCTAGGATACTCTTCTTTTCCCTGGAGTATTGCCACTAGTTCTTATTTTCACAGTCAAGCACACCAACAAAGGAAGATCCACCTGCTGCTTTCTGAAGCTAGAAGGCAAAATATTTTATATGAACCCAGTTGACATTTCTTGAAACAGCTGTTTTGGAAAAAGGACACCGACACTGATAAAAGTATGTCAGTTTTACTTAATGTCACAAAAACCCCCTGGAGATAGAGCAAGCTCAGTTCCTCCATGGCTTGTTGTAAAACCTGAAGTGACATTAGAAAAGGAATATTCTGACTAAACAATGTGTATTTAACTCTGAGTTCATAACATTGTTTACAGTTTGCAGGTATAAGATAAATAAAATACTTTAAGTGATAAATTTCTTTATTATCAGTGTAAAAAGCCTGCAGTTTACAAAGAGTGATAGTAGATTAATTTTTAGTTTAATATCATAACTGCTTGGTGTTTTTAACCTTTGCAAGTTATTTCTAGTCAACTGTTTGATAGAATTTGCAAAGAAGTTGTTACTAAATAAATAGCATGGCTAAGGTTTTCATAATTTTCCTATTTATTTTCCATTTCATATATACATATTTTACCAGTGTTCTAAAATATTGTATTTTTGAAATTGATTTAATCAATTATTTGAGCACATTAAGGTGATTAAAGACAACACTTACAACAGAAAAATTGGTTCATTCCCAAGCTATAACATTGTAGGACACCTATAATGCTTAGTAGCTTTTTTTCCATACTCTTCTTCAGGTTCCTCTGACTCTGGTACTGCTGTCCCCATGGCCTCTGCCCAACCTTCATTACACGCTAGTTCCAGTGAAGATCATCCACATGTGGCCTGAATACTCTCCCAACAGGGATCTCTTATCTTCATATTCTTTCTTCCCAAGGTTATATCCATGACCTACCTAAAACCTCATGCCCTGATGTCCACATGCATCAACTCTGAATGAATACAACTGTTCAGTATGTCTTCTTTTGCTGAAGAAAAACAACAGGTCAGACAATTGGTTCCTCTATCAGTGCCTAGACAGAAAATTCAGGCTAGCTCTCCATGCTCCCATCAACCCTATTATATTTTCTTTCTCTGTCTTTTTTTTTTTTTTTTTTTTTTTGAGATGGAGTGTCACTCTTGTTGCCCAGGCTGGAGTGCAATGGCAAGATCTCCGCTCACTATAGACTCTGCCTTCCAGGTTCAAATGATTCTCCTGCCTCAGCTTCCCAAGTAGCAGGGATTACAGGTTCCCGCCAACACACCTAGCTAATTTTCTGTATTTTTAGTAGAGACGGGGTTTTACCATGTTGGCCAGGCTGGTCTTGAACTCCTGATCTCAGGTGATCTACCTGCCTCAGCCTCCCAAAGTGCAAGGATTACAGACATGAGCCATGTGTCTGGCCAACCCTACTATGTTTTCTACTCAGCCTCACTTCCATTTTCCATTGAATACATTTAAAACACCTAGAAAAGTATTTTTGGCAGTATGAGTTTTACGATTTTACCAAGGAATCTCATCCCCAAAATGAAAATGGCATTATGTGATATTTGAGGTGAAAAATAAACTGTATGCATTTCTAACTTCCTATTTATATGAGAAGCATGTTTTTAATAAGCTGATTGACATTTTTTTGACTCTATGTCATACAAAGATTAGTGAAAATATTTTACCCCCCCAAAAAAGATTATACTATCTGTCCTCATCATTTATAGATCTGAGAATATATCACAAGTGTGATCAGCTGATGCACAGTTTACTTCGGAAAACATATTTCGCTGCCATTAAATTGAAATGGTGTATAATTAATCCACTTACTATTAACCTCATTCTTTAACATTTGAATAACAAGAGGGCAATCTTAATATTAGTCCTATGTGAATGATACATTTACGAAAAAAAGAGGTGAAGCAAATAGGGAAAGCTTTGTTATTTAAAAAACAAAGACATGTTGCTATAAGAAAACATCACACTGTCACAGACTCTTCACCAGCCGAAAACCTCTGTGGCCGGTGACGCCTCTGCTTGAGTTTTGCTTGTGCCCACTGGACTTGATCCACCCGCTCGGCCCGGCAGGCTGCGCTGGGCTTGTACTACAGACCCGGATCCTACACCTGCCAAGGGCGAGTCAGGTGCAGAGCGGCGAGGGGTATGTGAGTGAGTGTGTGAGTGCCACTGCGCGCAGCCAGGCACTCGGGTTGATGCACCAGGGTGGGCAGTTCCAGGCGCCAGCATAGGTGCCAGCTCCGTGCAAGGCTGCGGCTGGACCAAATGTACCTCAAGCAGCTTCTGCTGCGGCCGCCCGCATCTTGACAAGGGGAACATCAGTGGTGCCTGAAAGCTCAGAGACAAGACACCAGGAACTGCACAGCCTCAAAGAGGGTGTAACAGCACGTCACAGGCCTGGCTTGGGGAGCCCCTAAGTCTGGGCTCCCAGAAGGGCAGCAGCTCTTCTCTCCTTGTAGCCCTCAGCATGGTGGGCAGGGGGTTGTGTGTCAGCCCGTGTGTGTTAGAGCCTGTGGCTCCCGGGCTGGCCAGCCCCACCTCTGCTTCCTGTTGTATGTGGCGGCCCCGCAGTGCTGGCAGAGGGCAGGAAGGCTATAGCGTCACAGCAGCTCTGGCTTGGGGGATCCTCAGGTCTGGGTCCCCAGAAGGGTCTACAATCTTCACTCCTGCAGTGCAGGACATGTCACCACCTGCCGCTCGTGAGCCGACCAAGGAACGTGTTGCAGCTCCTTTCACTCCTGCTGTTCGGTGGGCCTCGAGTTCTTGTCCTGCATCCAGGAAGAACAAGATTACCTGAACGACTGGAGGGTGAGAAAGGCAGAAGGGAGCTTTATTGAGTGACAACAGCTATCAGGAGACCTGAAGTGAGTAGCTCCTATCCATGTACAGCCATGAACGGGCCTGGAAAAACCACCTTCCGATTGACCGAAAGGCGTCAAAGAAGTTCTCAGTTCGGCCGGGCGCGGTGGCTCACGCCTGTAATCCCAGCACTTTGGGGGGCCGAGGCAGGTGGATCACGAGGTCAGGAGATCGAGACCATCCTGGCTAACACGGTAAAACCCCGTCTCTACTAAAACTACAAAAGAATTAACCGAGCGTGCTGGCGGGCGCCTGTAGTTCCAGCTACTGGGGAGGCTGAGGCGGGAGAATGGCGGGAACCCGTGAGGCGAAGCTTGCAGTGAGCCGAGATGGCGCTACCGCACTCCAGCCGGGGAGATAGCGAGACTGTGTCTCAAAAATAACCTAACGTAACGTAGCGTAACGTAGCGTAACATAACGTAACGTAGCGTAACATCACGTAACGTAACATCGCGTAACGTAGCGTAACATCACGTAACGTAGCGTATCATCACGTAACATAACATAACATAACATAAAAAGAAGTTCTCAGTCCCAGTCAGGGACTCCACCCAGAACTGCAGGCCCGGCCTGAGGCTTCAGGTCGTGCCTGGCCTGAAGGTGGGGTTTCACTGGGGACCCGCCCCTTCCCACCTAGCAGCCTGTCTGCCTCCTGTTGCCGTCAACCCACCCGCTGAGCACCCAGGCTGTTGGTGCTGAGGGAACCCAGCAGGTATGCTCTGAGCCACCTCAGTCACCCCCAGCCTCCCTCCCTGAGCTTGTGGGCGCCCAAAATTTCAGAGGGGGCGGAAGTGGCAGGAGGCTGGCATCTCAGCACTACCCTAAGCGCGCACACACCCAGCCAAGTTGTGACAGCGCCCAGGCTCAGCCACAACTTTACTCTGCACTAGAGCGGTTCTGGGAGCGGGGAGAGGCCAGGGAGCAGGAGCAGGCACTTCTGAGCCTGTTAGGGCATGGGGCTTCCGGGGCCCCCAAGAGCGCAGGGATGCCCAGGTCCAGAGCCACGGCTGGGCGGCTGCAGCTGCACCCGGGAGCACAGGGCTCCTACCCCACCAACTCCGTAGGACGCAGGTCTCCCGTCTGTTCCCAGCCCTCACTAGCTCCGGGGAATGAGCAGCCGTGGCTGGCCGCGCCTCCCCTGCTGTCGCTGGCATCCTCCCCACGGCTGCTCCAGACAGCTCACCGCCGCCATTAACGCTATACCAAGTCTCACTGTTCCTTTGGCATGTGCAATATTCATTAACTTTGAAAAATGGTCTTCCATTTTCACTGTGAAGACAGAAGAAACCAATCATGGTCTAACCAGAGTTGTTAATTACCTACTCACTAAAGTTGCTAATAATAAACACCTAAATTTCCAGTCCATTGTTTTGCCATCAATTGATATAGCCTCAAACATTCAATAACTAACATATCACTAATGCAGAAATAAAGAAGTAAAACACTCTTTTATCCTTTTGATTTAAAAATGTTATGAATATTTTCACATAGATACAGATGCCAAAAGTTAGTATATAAAACTTCTGTGTTCCCATCTCGTTTCAACAATTACTAACCCATAACCAGTCATGTTAAATCTGTAATGCCAACTTCATCGTAACCTCCTTAACACAAAATAGGTCTTAGAAAAATTCCAGGTATCATATCATTCCATCTGCAAATATACCAAAAGAATTACCTTTTAAAAAATATACTATCACTATTCAGACACATAGACACAGTAACTAAAAGTAATTTATTAAATTATTATTCCAAATTCCTGTTGTGTATGCATATATATAACAACGTACTTTTATTTTTATTTTTATTTTTTGAGATGGAGTCTCTCCCTGTTGCCCAGGCTGGAGTGCAATGGCGCAACCTTGGCTCACTGCAACCTCTGCCTCCTGGGTTTACATGATTCTCCTGCCTCAGCCTCCAGAGTAGCTGGGATTACAGGTGCACACCACCACACCCAGCTAATTTTTTGTATTTTTAGTAGAGACAGGGTGTCACTATGTTGTCCAGGCTGATCTCGAACTTCTTTGTTTTTTGTTTTTTTTTTTTTTTTTTGAGGCGGAGTCTCGCTCTGCCGCCCAGGCTGGAGTGCAGTGGCCGGATCTCAGCTCACTGCAAGCTCCGCCTCCCGGGTTCACGCCATTCTCCTGCCTCAGCCTCCCGAGCAGCTGGGACTACAGGCGCCCGCCACCTCGCCCGGCTAGTTTTCTGTCTTTTTTAGTAGAGACGGGGTTTCACCGTGTTAGCCAGGATGGTCTCGATCTCCTGACCTCGTGATCCGCCCGTCTCGGCCTCCCAAAGTGCTGGGATTGATCTCGAACTTCTAACCTCGTGATCTGCCTACCTTGGCCTCCCAAAGTGTTGCGATTACAGGTGTCAGCCACCACGCATGGCCAACATTGTACTTATAAAAATTATATATGCATGAGTCATGTGTTTACAAATCTATAAGTATATAATTTGCTATATAAAGTATGTGTATGCATATATCAGCAAACATATATGTTTACGTGTGTATGTATGGCTATATGAGCATACACATATTTATCCATGTGTGTTTGTATACTTACCTATGTACACACTTCTTATGAATCAGAATCTAAAGTAAATCAATATATGATTTGATTGATTTGTTTAAAATGACTTTTAGTTCTCCTTCATTCTAAAGATTTCCTCTTTTTAGAAATGGTTTCTTGTCTTTTATTTGTTTAAGTAATTGGGTCTCTTATGCAGGAGAATTTTCAAATTCTGAGTTTGGACTATTGTAGTCCAGTGGTGCTATGTAAGATGTCTGGTTAATCTCAGCATTACCTGGAAATGGGTAGTTAGGTCTTTTCTGGAAATATGATTAGACTCTGGTTCTGTAATTCAAAAGTAACACTTACAGCGCAGTCTACATCCTATTGAATCACACTGGGGGAATATTTTTCTTGGTTTTTGTTTGTTTGTTTTCTTTTTTTGTGATGTTAATATTTATCTGCAGGTTCGGATCTTGTTAGTATATCTAGTCTAATACAAAAGTTCTCCATAAAATTTCTACTTGATGATTTTAGAAGTTAAGGATTATTATTTTTAGAGCCATTATTTTATTAATATTATGGATTCCAAAATGGTAAGATTTAATTATCTCATTTCTTTTGCATTCATTATCTGGAATTTTTCTATGAAAGCAATTTTTTTCTACATGGACTACTTGGTTAGACTCAAGTTTGCATATGAAAGGCAGAAGAAATGCTTGATGTTTTTTCTTTACCAATTTTTTAGAAAAATGCATCCTTTAAGTTACAGATTGGATATATGCACGCGAGAGCGTTTGAAAAATGGCAAGTATTCACTGAGTGCACATTGATTTTAACGTAGCATGATAAAAATAATAAAACATACTTGAATGAATGAATGTAATATGCATTTCTAGAGGTTCACTTATATTTATTTTGCCATGGAAGATAGTTCTCAATAAACTAGTTTGGATATTTAAGAATTGACTCTGAAAAATGAAAGAGATTTTACTACAGTATAAATTGTGAATAAATCTAATTTGTTAAAACAAGACTAGGGCTTTCCCTACTAACTAACTACTAAAAAACTTAAAAGGGAAATTATTTCTTCACTGTGATTGGTTTTCTATAATATGCTAGACACTTTGCTCACATTAACCACGTGACATATAATTCCTATCTTATGGAAAATGGAAGGCCACAGGAGCAGTCATCATTATAGCCAATTTTAAGTATACTACATCCAGGATTTAAAAACAGGGCTTTCTGTCTTTAAAATCAAGTTCCATAATTTATTCTTACAGAGTATTAACAGTCATGCTTATTTTTTTCTCATATCTCTCCAGATTGGACAAAAATCTGAGAAAATAGCATATTGACTTGTGTTCACATTCCTATAAAAATTTAGTTTCACCTTGGGGAAGTCTCTCGTTTGGTGCTCAAAATCACAGACTTTCAAAAACATATGCTCTTCCTGTAATTTATCAAATTTTAAATGATGTCACATGATCTCTTCCAAAGTATACTTAATCAGTATTCTTTTTTGTATAACCACCATAACAGTGCTTGACAGATATTAGTTTATTAATATGGTTGCCTAAAAATGTGAAATAAGAGGAGTGACAAATTTTGAGAAAACAACACTGTGGGACAAAAGAGGGGGAACATTGGAGTGCTCTGCGATACACTGAAAACAAAACTCTATATTTTAAAATTAATTTAGAATTAAAGCTCAGTTTATCTAAAGATATACTTCCTATGAGACTGTTTTGATTAATATTAAAAGGTTTTTAATTATTTTTTGCTTCAGTGTAATAGACCTCAATGACTTATTTGTAATTACTATATCCTATTGCTTCAATGATCTGCAAATTAAAAAAACATATGTATATGTCTTCATAATAGCTTTAACAAAGTATAACATTTTACAGTAATTTTGGGGGGCAATGTCTACTAACATATACTTTCTTTTGAATCATTGTCTACAGTGGTTTCATGTTTTACCCACATCTAAATATAAATACACTCTGTAACAAAGTAGTTCTCTATAATGCAAGATTTTCCAGTCCCTCACCTTTTTTTTTTTTTTTTTTTGTTTTGAGACGGGGTTTTCCTTTGTCACCCAAGCTAGCGTGCAGTGGCCTGATCTTACTTCAGCCTCCACCTCCCAGGCTCAGGTGATCCTCCTGCCTTAGCCTCCTGAGTAGCTGGGAATACAGGTTTCCACCACCACACTTGGTTAATTATTTTATTTTTTGTAGAGATGGTGGTCTCCCTATATTGCCAAGGCTGGTACCAAACTCCTGGGCTCAAACTATCCTCCTGCTTTGGACTTCCAAAGGACTGGGATTATAGGCATGAGCCACTGGGCCCACCCCCCTTCACCATTTTTCAACAAACAAGTCATGCTGGCCTTTATCTGCTTTTTCTTAGCAACAGACCCATCTTAGAAACCTTGGAATATCAGGGAAGATCATCAGTGGCTCTATTGGCATGAACACATTTATATTCTCTCAAAGAATCTGTAAAAGAGACTCTGGAATTTTTATTGACCATGTTCAATGAACACCGGGCTTGAATTACTTTTAAAAAGAAATTGAATTTTTTTCAAAATTGCTCTATTCTGTAGAAGTATGTTTCTTCAAATCTGTAAATTTACCTTGCTTGAAGAATGTTAATAGTTCTCGGTCCAGAGGGAGTGAAAAGTATTATGTATACCACAGAAAGTGATGGACATTAGGTATATCTCACACACACACACACACACACGCACACAAAATTAAAAGCCAATCAATACAGACTCTAGGAAATTTGAAACACATTTCTCAGGATACATAACTCAAAATATCGCCAGGCTAACGTTTGTATCCTCATATAACTGTGATCAGTTAGAAAGCCAGACCTACTATGTTTGTTTGAAAAAAGTCACAATTAAATGAAAAGTTAATGTATGTTCTTTAAAAAACTATAAAATTGGTGGTAGTATTATAAATCAGTGGCAGCTCAACACAACAAAACCTTCTGTCAAGTTAATGGTCTTAGCTTTGTCTCAGTTATCAATAGATTATGTTGGTAACACCTGCAGAGCTGGCATTTGACAATTAATTAAATTGAAGTTTTATAAATATTATTTTGATGAGAATTGTTTTGAATTTTTCATGTAATTCAACCGTAATTAAAATATTTAATCTTCACATACTAGAATATGTACTTCTTTCCATTTATTCACATATTTGTTTTTACATATGCAGACTTCTCTATTTTTTTTTTTTTGAGACAAGGTCTCCCTCTGTCATCCAGGCTGGAGTGCAGTGACACAATCACAGCTCACTTCAGACTTGACCTACAGGACTTGAGTGATCCTCCCACCTCAGCCTCCAGAGTTGCTGGGACCACAGGCATGCACCATCATGCCCAACTAATTTTTTCCTTTTTTTTTTTTTTTTTTTTTGTAGAGACAGGGTCTCCCTATGTTACGTAGGCTGGTCTCAAATTCCTGGGCTCAAGCAATCCTCCTGCCTCTGCCTTCCAAAGTGCTGACATTAAACGTTATTTTTTATATTTTGAGTTTATCTTTATAGTGCATATTTTGGTAACTATTTTTCTTATAAGTTTGGAACATTAATCAAAAATGATAAGCAGAATAGAGTCAGTACAAACAAAATTGAATTTGAACATCTGAGTTTATGACTCAGAATCAAATGGAAGTGGATGGATTGCAGAGGCAATCCTCCCGGAAGTGCTTACACACACTTTTACATGTACAGACAAGGCCTGTCCCCAAACTCAAAAGATCTGTACCTAAAAGTGGATGAGGTGGATTCAAGTATAAATAGTTCACGAACTTACAATGCTGTAAAACAGAGTAGATTCAAGGTTTTCACATTCGAGGGGGTTACCTAACTGTGGATACCTGGAAGGTCAAACCTGTTCCTGGAACAAGAGTTCTAGGAAATGAAAGGAAAAGCTTCAGGTGGTGTCACCTTTAGTTGATGGGCAGAATCATAAACAAGATTCAAGACCCAGATTGGAGATGAATGTAAAAAGCTGGAACAGGTAAGAAATATAAATGACCAAGGTCCAGATCTAGTACCTTTGTAAGGTAGCCCATCACTTAAATGTATAGATCAAGAGAAAAGTACCTGGTACTTCCTTGCAAGTTGAGCTGAACCACCTGTCATAACACTTTGGATCAACAACATCAAGGTTCCACAAACAGATTTTGTCATTCTCTCTTATTCATGGCAGGCTTTTTTGCCAAAAAACTTGAAAATACTTTGGGAGTTTAAAATAAAGCCACTGAGCATCATGCAATAATTTGCAGACACATACTTCTTTGCCCATTAAGCCACTTAACATATATATAAATGGTCACTAAATACGTTTTTGTTGAATTAAATATTATTTTTTACCAGATTAGTGACAGATATCATATTCAGTGACATTCTGGACAGCATTTTAAAAATTTAGAGAGGAAAATGAAATCCATTTTATTAAACAAATGAGTTTATAAAATAAAAATATTTCTTGATATAATGAAAGCATCCATGAAATTGTGAATTTTTTTAATATACAGGTAATGCAAAAGGATCCAACCTTTTCTTCAGAGTATTTCGTGACACTCTAATGGCACAGAAAATGTAATGTGTGGTACTAAAACTTCCTCACAGATAAATAGCACATAAAAAGTAAATCATCACTATCTTTACATAATAGAGCATTGAGGTAATTGAAGAATTTCCCTGGTCTTAGCAATTATGGCATAATTTATTGTATCACTTTCATGTGTACATCAAAAACTTATCCGTGTCTATAAATATTCTTTTTTTTTTTGAGACAGAGTCTCATTCTTGTCACCCAGGCTGAAGTGCAATGGCGCAATCTCGGCTCACTGCAACCTCTGCCTCCCGAGTTCAAGAGATTCTCCTGCCCCGGCCTCCCAAGCAACTGGGATTACAGGCGCCCACACCATGCCTAGCTACTTTTTGTATTTTTAGTAGAGATATGGTTTCACCATGTTGGTCAGGCTGGTCTTGAACTCCTGACCTCAGGTAATCCACCTGCCTCAGCCTCCCAAAGGCTGAGATTACAGGCATGAGACACTGTGCTTGGCCATGTATAAATATATACTACAATTTAAACATTATATTGATGTCAGTTCATCAACGAACTAAGAATATATTGTTTTCTTTTGATCTTTCTCAGTGAGTTACTATGTGAGGTTGGTTATGTTATTTAGCCTTTGGATACATTTTGAGTTTGGGTGAGATCATCGCTATTTTTTCTAAGCTATTGTAGCTTAAAACTTGTTAGAGGTGATATTAATACATGGATGAGTAAATGCTCAAAATGTGTTCACAGACTTATATACCTATTCTTGGAATGCTTATCAATTTGCTAAAGTGTATATGAGTTGGGGCACAGTGAATGCTGCAGTAGGTCTGATCATGCAGACAAAAAAGAAAACACAGACATATGCAGCTGTAATACTGGAAGAAATTGTCTTACCAAACAGCAAGGACACATGTAAGGGGAGATGTGTTTCCTCTTTCACTTGGTGTTTTAAAAAAACAGGAAATTCTTTTGTCCAGACTCTTCTAAATAAGTAGGTGCTTCACTTTGCTTTAGCCACCAAATTAAAGTAGTTTTCCTTAAGGAACTGGAAATAAATCAGGGAACTATCTCCATTCAGTCACTAGCAGCTCTAGCTCATGCACCCATCTGCTGTGAGTTTCTCCTTCAGTAACAAACGAAAATGAAAGCAACTGAGCCAAGTAAAAGAACCCTCCCCGATCTAGGGCCGGTGATTCATGCCCTGATCCAATTCCATTTCAGATTCCAAACCCTAGGTTACACTCAAGGCTTATAACCTCCCACAGTTGAAATAATCAATATATGTTTGGTGGCAATATATGGACCACACATTTCTTGGAATGGTAAAAAGTAGTGTGACTGTAAGTTCCTATATTACTGTTTCCAAAGGCTCCCATATTTCTAGTAATTTACTAGTTTAATTAGTTTAATTAGGTTCTGTTGCCACTTGGTGAACTGATTGACAAGTGGTGGCCAGTCTCATTTTCATTATCATTTGTGGAAGATTTTGAAACTTGGCCTTCCATCTCAAATAATTCATTTGTTGAATTATTACTTTGATCAACCAACTAATGGCTTAGACATGTCTCTTAGGCATTTGTTTTTCATTCTTAAAACTTTCATAAAGTCAAGTTTTAAAAAGTTAAATTACAGAAGATTTTCAAGAGATTGGTATAAAACGCTGAAACCATATTGCTACTTTTGCCATTTGATCACCTATCAACTTAATTTTAGTAACAGATTTTTTACCTGCTTTATAATAAATTATAATCAGGTAATTTATACAAAATCTTGATATTTTGTTCAGTATAGCTATTTGCATTAATTTAAGTTTCTTAAAATTGCATTGAAATATCATTTATCTTGATTTCTGAGCTTTTTGATGCCCCTAAAATTTGGTAGTCAAGGTGACCAGCTTATTTGCTTCACCCTATTCCCAGTTCTATCCTAAACAGCTATTTCTAGTGCAGAAACAATAGTTTTGAATTTGAAAAGACAGAAGTTTGATTGCTTCCAGAGAATGGCTTGATTTAGGCTGCAGGTGGTATAAATCGGTATTTGATGAAACCTAGGTTTAAATAGGAACGAGCAGAGTAATTGGCACCTAATTAACATCAGTGATAAGATGAAGCAGCAAGACTATCCTTGAATGCGTAGAATCCCGGGGTTTTTATGAACTCGGCTGCTGTTTGTTTGTTTGTTTGCTTGCTTGCGTCTAATCTAAGTACTCTTGAATAAACCTTGACACGCTTAATTTCTATTGATACATTGGCTTATTTGTCATATTCTAGTATTCTGTTTACCCAAATCTGTGATATTGTTTAGATGCAAATGTTTAATTAGAGGCATCTTCAGCTATTATCCTATTTATGTGAAATAATTTTCACCACACATATTATATTATGGTATTGTAGCTTCTATACCTCAAATTTGATTGACAAAATATATTCATTAGGATTTCTATTAGGCCGTTCTTGCAAGATAAATACCTGAGACTGGGTAATTTCTTTATAAAGAAGAGCGGTTCGATTGGCTCATGGTTCTGCAGGATGTACAAGCATGGTGCTGCTGGGCATCCGGGCTGCTTGGCCTCAGGGAGCTTTTACTCATGGCGGAAGGTGAAGGGGAAGCAGGCACGTTACATGGCCAAAGCAGGAGCACGAGAAGTGGGGGAGGTGCCACACACTTTCAAACACCCAGACCTCATGAGAACTCATCAGTATCACCAATGACAGCATCAAGAGGATGGCACTAAAGCATTGGTGAGAAATCTACCCCCTTGATCCAGTCACCTCACCCCAGGTCCCACCCAACACTGGAGACTAAAATGCAACAGGAGACTTAAAAGGGACACATACCCAGACTGTATCAGGATTGAAATCATGACGGATTTTTTCCTGTTGATATTATTGACCTCACCAAATTCTCATAATTCAGCATTTTTTTTTTTTCCATTTTCTCACATGGAATGTGAAGCAGCATCTCTGGGTCATGAATATTTTTTTTTTCTTTGATATCAGTTCCTCTGTGAGTACCTAAAACTTTTCAAGGGATCTCACTTAACTTCTCAAGAGCTAAGCCAGATAAAACTACTTAAAATTGTAAATAGCAGAATTACTTAATACAAAAGTAGCACATGCTTAATTTAGGGAAAAAAAAAATGTGCATAGCAGGAAACAGAAAGAGAAACTTCACTTCACACATATAATCTTCAAACCCAAGGAGAACAGTATTTAGATTTTAGTATTTTTTGTTTTACAAAAAAGGAATGGTAATTACATATTCCTGGTAACATAATTATTTTCCTAACACTTTATACAATAAAAATTATAATAATTATATTTCTTTAATTATTGAATATTTAATCTATCCATATCAATTTTATATATATATATATATTACTCTTACAATAATACTACAAGAGCTAAACCTTTGTAAAATTGTTTCATATACATTTCCTAGGATAAGGTTTTAGAAATTTAGGAGTAGAACCATGTGCTTATTTTTAAAGGTTTTTTCTTTTTTTTTTTTTTTTTTTGAGATGGAGCCTCGCTTTGTCACCCAGGCTGGTGTACAGTGGCGTGATCTCAGATCACCGCAACCTCTGCCTCCCAGGTTCAAGCAATTCTCCTGCTTCAGCCTCCTGAGTGGCTGGGATTACAGAAGACCACCATCATGCCCAGCAATTTTTTGTATTTTTAGTGGAGACAGGGTTTCACCATGTTGGCCAGGCTGGCCTCGAACTCCTGATCTCAGGTGATCTGCCCGCCTCAGCCTCTCAAAGTACTGGGATTACAGGCGTGAGCCACCATGCCTGGTCTCATTTTTAAAGCTTTTGATAAGGTATTTCAAATTGTTTTTCCTTTTTCTTTTTCATTATGTAAATTTGTGGGGTACAAATGCAATTTTGTTACATGCATAGATCATGTAGTGGTGAAGTCAGAGCTTTTAGCAAATCCGTCACCCAAAGAATTCATATTGTACCCAACAATTTCTTATCGGGTTAAAGTTTGTATCAATTTACACAGTGTACACTAAGAGGAGGCCATTCTCCTTAACCCTTAATCAAAACTAAAAATTAACACTTAATTTTATTTTTGTTAACTAGATAGGTGAAATATTTTTAGTGATCGTGCTGTGCGCACTTATTTTATCACTCAGTAAACCGATCTTTTTTTTTTTTTTTTTTTAAATACACTCAGTGGCCATTTCTGTGACTTTATTGGAATATGCCTTTTCTGGTACTTTTACAGTTTCCTATTGGGAAGACATTTTCTTATCAGTTTTAAAAGCCTTAATGAATTATTTATATGAATTCTTTTGTATATGTTGCAATAATTTTTCAAGACTATATTTTCCTTTTTAACTTTAGTGTCTTTCTTTTTGCAAGCTTCTTATCTTTTGCATGAGTCATATATATTGGTATTTTGTTTAGTTTCTACTTTCTGTTCTTAGGCTTAAAAAAAAAAGTCTTACAAATTTCAGAAGTATATACGTTTATATTAGTGTCATTTGTTTCTGAGTTTATATTGAATCTCTTTGTTATTTCATTGATATTTTGAGATAGAGTGCTTACTTTAATTCACACATTTATCTTAGTTGTTCCAAAAACGTTTATTCCAACACTTAAACTTTGTCACCGTGTCCTAAAATTTTGCTTAGGTCTACAAGACAAAGAGGAAATAGCTTAGGCTCAGGGGTGCAACTAAATTCAAATCCCAGATGTTCTACTTACATGTTAGGTGACTGTGGATACTTCAGCTTCTAAGTCTCAATTTCCTCACTGATAAAACTACAAAGGAACTACATATCTATTTATGAAGTTGAAATTATCAGTTAAAACAATACACCTAAAATGTTTAGCCCTGTTTGGATGTCTTATAATTCATCTGCGAGTATTATGATACCATCATTCCTATTAACTCTATAAATTTTGTTATAATGTATACGTCAATAACTCTAACATGTTTACTTTCCTGCATATACATAATCATGTTTAATTCATAATTTTTAGGGTGGCTTTATGTGTACAGAAAGAGTAAGCAGAAAGTACAAAGAGTTCCCATATACCACGGTCTCCACACTCACAACCTCCTGTGCAGACATCCCAAACCACAGTATAACATTTGTTACAATCCATGAACCTATATTTACCTGCATCATCACCCAGAGTCTATTATTTACATTAGGGTTCCACTCTTGATGTTGTACATTTTATGAGTTTGGACAAATCTCTGCCAACATGAATCCACCATTACGGTGCCATACAGAATAGTTTCACTGCTCTAAATATCTTCTACACTCGGCCTATTCGTCCTGCCCTCCCTCAGCCACTGGCAATCCAGATCATTTCCTGTCTCCAGAGTTTTACCTTTTCCAGAATGCCATATAGTTAGACATATATACGCTATCACTCAGTATAAAGCCATTTCAGATTGACTTCTTTCACTTAGTAATCTGCATTTAAGATTGCATCGCCTCTTTATATGGCTTGATATCTGATTTCTTTTCAGTGCTGAGTAAGATTCTATTGTCTGGATGTACCACAGTTTATCCATTCACCCAATGAAGGACACCTTGGTGGTGCCCTAGGTTAGGCAATTATAAATAAAGCTGCTACAAACATTCGTGTGCAGGTCTTCATGTGGACATAAGTTTTCGGTTCAGTTGGGTAAAACCCAAAGAGCACAACTGCTGGATCCTATGATAAGAATATGTCTAGTTTCATTCAAAAAATCCTGGGAAACTATCTTCCACAGTGGCTGTCCCTTTTTGTATTCCCATCAATAATGTAGGAAAGCCTATTGCCAGCATTTAGTGTTCTCAGTGTTTGGGATTTTGGCCAATCTGATAATCGTACAATTTTTTACTTAAAATTATTTTTGAAATGTTTAAATAATTGCATTACTTTTATATATCATCTTGAGACTAACCTAGATGCATATTATGTTAAATTATATCATCCAACAACATATTTTTCTCCATTTATTCAAGCCTCATGTTAAGTTTATTTTAGGTGTTTTTATATTTGTTTCTAGGATAAATGAAATGCTTTCTTCTGCTTCATTCTTCTATTAAGTTTTGAAGAATTTGGAGGAAAATTGTGTTTAGTTATTAATTTATTTATAACTGATGACTAAATTTTCTTCAGTTCTAATAGTTTTGCATTATTTCTTCCAGTAAGCAATTATTTCATCGGGCAAAATGATTATTTTTATTCTTTATTTCAACATCTATTATCCTGATTAATTGCATTATTTCTACTTCTAGAACAGTATTTAATAATGGGAGTAATGTCTTCATGATTTTGCTGTTAAGTCTTATATCGTAGATTTTCTAATAAGAATATTTAATTGCTTGTATTATTATTTTTTAAAAAGTTCTGTACCACAGTCTGGCAAAATGTTCACTTAAGTCTTTCTCCATTTAGTCTATCAATTTTAGTCCCAGTGGATGCCTCCCCACACCCTAACCTCAATGTCTATCATAGATTCCATTGTATTGCTGTTCTAGTATTTCAGGAATATATATTGTTTCTTATCCTCTCTATCAAAATTATTGCATTATAGCAAAGTCTACCTCATCTTGTGCCCCTAATATGCCACCCTCACCACACCCCTGTGATTCTAAGTCCAGTTTCAAATTGCTGAAGTTTGGGAATGTCAACTCTTCTTGGAAACTAAATAACATATTTTGGCATTTTAGCATTCAATAAGTACTGTTGAATTGATAAGAATTAATCATATTGTAATACAATAATTTACAGATAGAATATAGAATTTTTCCACATGTGCTATGGCTCTAGTCCTTAGAGTTTTGTTCTGCAGTGGAGTCAAGGAGTCAGATTCTGATCCTTTTCGTCGGTAACTAAACATAACAGGCTTAAGTTAATCACTTGATTCTAAACTGTCTCATTTTCCTCTTCTCTGAAGTGAGTGAGTGAGCCACATGATAGTTAAGGTTGTTTCTTGTCTGAAATTGTGGTCCGAGCATGTTCGTTTTTACCACAGTACAGCACAAGTCCTGAGCATTGCCCTTTCCTCACCAATTCACTCCTTCCCTGTGGCATGAAATATGAACCGTGTCTCAAGCCTGCTGCTCCACTACCTGAAACAGACATTTCTATGCTGATTTGGAGATGCTTAAAATGTGTAGCACATAAGAGCTCATATCGTAGAATATGTCAATTTATTGCAGTAAGTGAATAATTTATTAAAATTTTCTGTTTTACTTTCTAAATTAGAGAGTAGTATGTGCAGTAGATATTTGAAAATTTTACTCTAAGGAGTCAGATGCCTGAAAATCTGCGTCTCCAGGAGAAAAGTAATCTTCAGGCTATGGCTTTTCTAGCATTTACCCCAAAGCCAATGGGGAAATCTATCTGGAAGAAAGTTGTTTCAGAGCAGCATGAAGGGATTCAAATACATGCTAAAAGTTCCAACGTTGTTTAACCATGGTGGCACCAAATTATGTATTAGTATAAGTGGAAAATAAAACAATACCTGAGGTTTACTTGTAACAATCAACTTTAAAAATATTTTTAATTTTCCATTTTGAGACTTTTAATGTGTGGTAAATAATGAAGGCATTGATGTCTATTAACCACATGAATGGACCTGTATTTCTAATCAGGCTTGAATTTTGAGGTAATTGTCTACAGTATTTAACTTTCTTTTAAGCTAATGGTAATTTGCTCACATGAGAAGTTAATAAGGACAAAAAGGAGGAAAAATTGCTGTTACAATAAGAAACAACTGGAATATGTCATTAACATCAATATTGCAATTTATAGCTGCATAATAGTTACTTTTTAAAAATATGCTGTGAATTTTCTAAATATTACTGTGACCTTGAATTATTTTAAAATATTCTTAAGTATGATGTTGCAAGATATTGTGTTTTCCTTTTTGTGTTCCCTTTCAGATAGTAACAGTACAGTGTGATAGCTTTTTTATTTCTTTCTGGTCTGGAGAGATTCCTTCCAGCTACCAAGCACCTGTCCCCTTCATCTGTCTTACAAATAAAAACCTTTGGTTCCAGTAATCAGCAGCCTAAAGAGCATGTCACTGTCACTCTGTCTGCCAGGCACAGTCCAGCCCTACCAATCACTGTTATAGAGCAGAATGGGAAGCCACGTCAACAGGGTGATGCAGACAGTATTCCTACCAGTTGTCACTAAATCTGCTTGTTTTTTACTTTGTAACTTAAGGACAATAGTAGTCTCTCGCCTCTAAAGAAGAACAACAGGCAAAGGTGAAAAACATTTTCTTCATGAATTTCTTTTGTAATTCACTTGGATTACAAAACTATGGATTTCTAAAGCTTCATCCAGTAAAGAGATTCTCTGGGTAAAAGAACAACTGAAACATGAACATATCACACATGCAGAATTCAACATCAAGGTGGTTACCAAGCAACTGACAGCCATCAGCAACACTTAGTTTTTATGAACCTCTAGTGACTACAGTGGGCCACTGCTCTCTGCCATGACACAGCAACAGGATTTTGTTGTTATTGATTTTTGGATATTGTTTGTTTAGGGCAGCAACAGCAGCAGTAGATATTCTACATTAGTGAGTTAGAATATATGTTATTTGGAATAAAGTAACAGGTCTTATGTTTGGAAGTAAAAATGTAATCCGTAAAATAATTATTTCAGAGTCTGAAATGAACAGCCAAAAAGTGCACTTCTATCTGATTTCATGTGACTCTTGGATTCTGAAATTATCTCAACTCGGAATAATATTTTGAATTAGCCATGCTATTTAACAAGCTTTTACAGAGTGAAAATTATTGGCATGGTTAAAATTCTTAAGTCGAAAGTCTCTGGTGGTAAATGACAGTATATTACATTCGTCAAGAGGTACTCATAGGGAACAAAGTATTTCCTGAAAGGCATAATTTAATGTCAGCATTGGGATGAATATGAGCATCACTCTAGGTCCTTGTGTGGTTTGTGCTAATGAGAGAAGAAGGCTATCTAGATAAGTGAGGTGGGAGAATGTAGAGCCCCATCCTGGGAGGAGGTGATCAAAAGTGGGGATGTAGAAAATAGTCATGGCAACCAGGGGGACGGTCCCATGGGCATAGCTAAGAGATGCAAACCCTCCTCAAGATGATTAAAAACGTGGAAAGTCTGTAAAATCTCAATATGCTTGATGTGAGTGATTTTTGTAGCTGTTATTGAAGTTGATCAAAGGCTGAGCTTCATATTGGGTCACCATAGTTATACACAATAAAATGACATCCCCAAAAATTAAGAAGCAGAGGCCAGAACATAACACAATGGAGGCTAAGTTCTAATATAATAAACAAGTTGGGGTAAGAAAAGTGCTCCATGTAGATTGGGATGGCTATGGAATGGTTCCATTCACATGTCATTCAAGACAACCTGCAGCTGCGTATGTAACTGACCAATGGCCTCCACTGAAGGCTGAAGCCCAGGTTGCTCCCAGCCAAAGACTCACCAGGCAGGATTACTACTAGCATTGGCCCACTCCTGTCCAACCTGGGACCCTTCCAACAGACAACCTTGCTCACGTATTCCCCAAAGTCTGGGGAAAAAAAAAACTTTCTGAAAACTGTCTTTCAAATGTATATGCTATAAAAAGTATGTGATATAAACAAATCCATCCAATTCTGCTTTGATGCCCCCAGTAAAATCTGCTTGGCTAAAACAATTTTAGTAAGAGAGCCTTGCAAAGCAAGGTAATTCTAGGATATTCATCAATGTTAGGCTCTTGTTTTCCTTGTAAGAAATACAGATTTATTCATATAATATCAGGCCATTCAAAGGATAACAGGGAGGACCAAAAGTTTAGGAAATTTGTGGTAATGCAAACACCTGGTTTCACAGAGTCTAATGTGCGTGAAAAACAGGAATGAAAAGGTTTAAAGGTTCAACACAGTTTCACAATTCTGTTCTCTAATTTTCCTTACATCAGATTTTCTCTCTCCTCTCCTGCTTTTCTCTGTCTCCTCTCTCTCTCTCTCTCACACACACACACACACAAATAATACTTCTAAATACTTCTGCATGTTTTGTCTGTGCATATTCTTTTGTATTTTCTTTCTTGTTTTACTGCCATCAATAGATTCAAACTTTCTTTGTGTTTCTCATTTTATACATTTTGAAAGGAAGAGTCTAATTGGATTTGTGAATAGTTATCATTATGGTAGACAGTTATTTTGAAATCAGGATCATTTTACAACTTTTTGTCCCAAGATATGATAGTCAGTGGTAAATAAAGAATATGGCCCACTAAGACTCTAACCTCCACAGAGAATTCTAAGTGTGGCAGAGGACCTTAAATTAAATGAGAAATATGGAAATACATGATACCCTTATTGAGAAGGAATGGGCATTGCTCAGTAATGTACTAAAGTGACAGGAATGAGCCAATTATGCAAGATAGAGGTATCTTCTGGAGCAAAGGGTAGCCATGCTTACTGAGCAGAATAATAAAAATAACATCTCCCCTTGGCACAAAGCACAGTCAAGCTTAATCACCATTATCGAAAGTTCAGGGGTCTTGTTCTGTAACACAATCCACTGTGTATGTGATGTGTCACCTAGCCCTCTTCATGTTACCCTATGGGAATTGCAGCTCTGAGATCTGGCATGATAAAAGCCAATACTGTGGATTTGACTGTTGGTGTGAGTCATAAAATCCTTTGTCTCTGACTCAGGAGTCTCTTGTCTTCTGCTTTCATGAAACTGCCACAGGCTAATGTGTTAGCTTACATATAAGGAAAAAAATCTCTGTCCTTTCATAATTCTTAACAGTTCTGGTGATAAAGATGAGTTGCTGAGAGCAACATGGATTTTTGAAAAAGGAAGGATGAAGACCTCATGAGTTGATTGACATGATATGAGGAAGCCATAAGAATTAATAAACATATTAACTAAACTACATGGTCAACCAGGTAATATATCATCCTTCTGTCAGTGATTGGAGGTATGGTTGCAGGTGGAACCTACCAAGAAGTAGGTTCAGAGACAAATGCCTGAACGTTGCTTGACCTGCTGCTAACTCCCTTTCAGGGGTTCAGTCAGCCTTGTATCTACCCATTTTAATAACCAGTACTAAGATTTGTCCTGGGAGGCAAAAAGTTTCCAACTCCTTTCAGAAAAAAAAAATAGTTAAACACCTGAGCACCGATACTGAGACAGAATAGATGGAAACTTGTAGCCTATGGGCATAACACAAATACATTATTAGATCAGTTGTGAGGTGAGAGAGTGAGCAGCTTCACCCTTGTTATGCTTCCATAACACTGGCAACAGCTGGGCAGTCTTACAGCTCAGTCACTCCTGCAGTCTATGATGCCAACCTTTGATCTTTTTCTAAAAAAGTCTGAGTTGTTTTTATTTGTTTGTTTTTAAGTGAGTCCTGGAAACTACATGTAAACTTTAGCTTTCTCAAGATTTCTCAGAAACAGATTAATTCCCAGGTAAAGTCATGGATGATGCATTGAGTAGTGTACTGGCATTCAGTGCCCTAGATGGTGTTTACAATGCAGATGAAGGTGGACCATTGGCAAATAAAATATGAAACCCCCAAAATATAGATAAATTTTTGCAGTCAACCTGATTACTCAGGGAAACTTCCCTTGTACTTAAATTGAAACCAAGCATGAATTATGAGATATCATCAAGCTAATGGAGAGCAAATGCCTCAGATTAGGGTGGGCTCCCCCAAGAATTTGGTGAGAGCCAAGCTCACAGTGACCAGAAAGAGCAAACCCTGTAATCCTAGAAGTAAAGCACTATGTCTTTGGCTGAGACAGCTGGGTAAAGAGACTCCTGAGGGGTAAACACACAATGTCTAGAATGATGACATTGCCACCTACCTCCCCATTATATATATCTTTGGGTGCAACAACATTTGGGTGAATATTGTTTGATTGAACTGCAAGCAGACACCTTGCTATTAATAAATGAAAGTAAATCCATGTAGCTTACTAGACAGAGATGCTCTCTCCTTCTCTGCCCTTAACCCCTTCCTCCTTCTTCATTCCTACCTCAGCAACTTAAAGGGGCAAGATGATTAAAGATGGATCTAAGGTCTCACTGTGCCAACTAGGAACTAAAGGTCGTATACTTCTGTCCCCTGAGCTGGGGTATCTAAGAGGAGGGAATAACTGAAACCTTTATGGCTTTGTTGGTTCCACATGTACAAGTCATCATTTTGCTTGGTGTCATTGGGGCTGAAATCACATGCATCCAGTTTACTAGAGCTGGCAGTCTTCACAATGAGGATGGAACCCAATATGACCTTTTGGGTGCAACTCTTCAGGCTGATTCAATGTAGTTTTTGCTTCCACATGTAAATATATAGTAGGAATTGAAGTATTATGGGCTTGTACTTCTGCATCTCATAGTTTGGATAAAAGAATAGATTTTGTATTATGTAATCATTCTATTACATAATATCGAGGAAACCAGTCCCCAATATTTCAACGTAGGTTCTTTCTATTTTTCCTAAGTGTCAGCCAGTCTGAGAAATAAAGAGAAGGAGTACAAAGAGAGTAATTTTACAGCTGGCCCTCTGGGGGTGACATCACATATTGGTAGGTCCATGTTGTCTACCTGAGTTGCAAAACCAGTACGTTTATACTAAGGACTTTAGAAGAGGAGGGGGTGTATGAACAGGGAGTAGGTCACAAAGATCACATGCTTTAAAGGGCAATAAAGATCACAAGGCAAAGGGCAAAGGAAAGATCACAAAGCAAAGGGCAAAATTAGAATTACTGATGAGGGTCTATGTTCAGCTGTGCACATATTGTCTTGATAAACATCTTAAACAATAGAAAACAGGGTTTAAGAGCAGAGACCCGGATTGGCCTCAAATTTACCAGGGTGGGATGTTTTCCCCACCTTAATAAGCCTGACGGTACTGCAGGAGACCAGAGTGTATTTCAGTCCTTATCTCAACCACATAAGATAGACACTCCCAGAGCAGCCATTTATAGACCTCTCCCCAGGAATGCATTCCTTCCCTAGGGTAATAATTATTAATATTCCTTGCTGGGAAAAGAATTCAGGGATATCTCTCCTACTTGCACATCCATTTATAGGCTCTCTGCAAGAAGAAAAATATAGCTCTATTCTGCCTGACCCTGCAGGCAGTCAGACCCTTGGTTGTCTTCCCTTGTTCCCTAAAATGACTGTTATTGTGTTCTTTTTCAAGGTGCACTAATTTCATATTGTCCAAACACACAAGTTTTACAATCAATTTGTTCAGTTAACGCAATCATCACAGGATCCTGAGGTGACATATATCCTCAACTTATGAGGATGAAAGGATTAAGAGATTAAAGTAAGACAGGCATAAGAAATTATAAAAGTATTAATTTGTAGAACTGATAAATGGCCATATTAAAATGAAATCTTCACAATTTATTTCAAAGATTGCAATAAAGTCAGGCATAAGAAATTACAAAAGTATTAATTTTGGGAACTGATATATTTCCATATTAAAATGAAATGTTCACAATTTATGTTCCTCTGCCATTACCTCCATTCAGGGTCCCTGACTTCCCACAACAACATTATGCTAACAAAAGCCATTTGTCCAGGAAAGGTCTCCCTTTCCTGATGAATGATACAGATATAGATGTAGATATATTCTCCAACCTAATACAAAATAAAATAGTTTTCATTTATTTGAAAAAGGAAAAAAATATTCATATGTTCCCCAACCCAATAAAATATCAATCTCAAAATGGAAATGGAACAATAAAAGTTAGATTAACTTAAAGATTTTTGTTAGCTAGATGAGTGGCCTTCCTTTTTCAATACCTAAATACGTCTTTTTCAAAAACAAAACTAAAAGGCAATCCCTCGAATCTGTTGTTTGACAAAAGTCTTCAGATTTTCTGCTGATTCATAATAGAGTGAATTAGGTTGTCAAAAGACAGCTGGTAGATCAATAAATATTCAATAACTATAAGGAAAAGGGAGGGCTAGGCTAGTGGGGAATAATTTATTTAGGTAGCTGTTATGCTGGCGGAGCTCATGATCACTCTGCAAAGGTGGCATCACTTACTGCAGTAAGCCATTCCTCACACATTACTGGGGTTTGGTGTCTTTCCTCAGTGCTCCCATATGCCTTGTTTACGAATTTACTATTCTTCATTATGATGACATTTCTCCTTAAACAAACAGTAAGTTTTTTAAAGGCAGGGATTTTATCTTCTTATTCTTTGCCACATACCAAGCTTAACACAGCAAGTTACTCATTTTACTTTCTATACGAATAAATAAATGAAGATGTTAGGAGAAATGCATCCTAAACCACCTTGAAAAAAAATCCTTTGCCAAAATTGTTGAACTACTACTTCCCTTATCGTCTGTTAAATCAGTATCAGATGGGTGCTTATATATAGAAAATACTTCATATATATGTTAATACAGAAAAACAGCGGCATCCCGAAAAGATATCATCACTAAGCTTGGCTTTTTTTTTTTTTTTTAAAGTAAATGTAATAAAAATTCAATAGGTTTGCTTGGATTTGCCTTCATGAAATAAGCAAAACTGCTTAGCTGTCAGTAAAAATGATGTTCGGCAAGTCTTTGTAGACCACATGCTTGAACCTTTCCTTGTTACATTTTGAAGCAGAAAGCTTGCTCCTTGTCACCTTCAATTTGACATTTTACAGGAACTAGAAACATAAGTCAGCTAGAGAAACATGTTACATACTGTTTTTTCCCTTGTAGCTGACCACCAATAATCTTAAATGTCAACAATGTCAAATTTCAATTTTGTTGTTCACTGAATCACCACACTGTGGATTGAAAAACTGATCTCTACCCCTTTTATTGTTCTAAATGTTTCCTATGTGGTGATTAAAAGAAAAAGAAAAACATTTGACTTGCTTGGCAGATGGTTTTATGTTACTTCTGTTTAAATATAATACTTTAAATTTCTTATTGAATCAGGCAAAAGGAATGGAGCATTTGCCTGCTTCATAAAATATGTTTAAACTAAGAAGGAAATCAGCTCTCCCGATTGGATTGGATTGCAGCAATTATTTACCTTTTTTTTTTTTTTTTTGGTAACGTGCCTACTATGTGAAGTATATTATATGAACTGTGGGTTAGTTACACAAATGAATGACACAAATATCTGTTTTGACAGATTTTAATTAACTATATTCATAAAAAAATAAGAACTTCTTTTCCAAACATGTTGATGTGTTTACTATGGGAGCATATTGTTATTTATGAGTTCATTATATTTTATTTTTTAATTATTTATATATTTTTTGAGACAGAGTCTCACTCTGATGCCCAGGCTAGAGTGCAGTGGTGTGATCTTGGCTCACTGCAGCCTCCACCTGCTGGATTCAAGCAATTTGCCTGCCTCAGCCTCCTGAGTAGCTGGGATTACAGGTGCTGGCACCACGCCTGGCTAATTTTCGGATTTTTAGCAGAGACGGGGTTTCACCATGTTGGCAAGGCTGGTCTCGAACTCCTGACCTCAGGTGATCTGCCCAACTCAGCCTCCCAAAGTGCTGGCATTACAGGCATGAGCCACCATGCCCGGCCATTAGTTCATTTTAAAAATACAAGATATCATTTTTTATGCATTTAATTTGCAAGCCTTACCTTAATCATATGTTCTACCAAATCTTTACTAATATCAACATTTGTATTCAACAATTTATATCCATTTTTGGGTATAAATGTTCACATTTTATATCCAGTAACCGAAATGCATGATCAGATTTAGCTATGATGGAATGTCTGTTAAGTCATTGGACCAGGCATGAGAAATTTTCTAGAGAGAGATATTTGTGACCTAAGCCCCCTACCCAGAAATTGTGCCTCTAAGTTGCTGCAGAATCACCAGATAGCAGTAGAATCCTGAAAGAGAGAATTCAACAGAAATATAAAGAAAACAAGAAATATAGCTTCATTTATAAAAATAGAAATCTTGTAATGAAAATAGTAATTAATTAGAAGAACAGAGAGATTAATGAATTTGGGAACCAAACTACTATATTACAAAGTTAATTGGTATTAAAATAGAAAAATGTTGTAAAGGTGTTTCATTTGTCTAAGTATTCCATACACATGTATCGAACACATAATGGGTTTTCAGACACCTCTCTAGGCGCTGGGGAGAGCGAACAACAAGGCAGAGATGACTCCTGTCCACATAAGCTTACATTTCAGAGTGCGTGGGAGGGTCTGGCTATGTGTGTGTGTGTGTGTATGGGGGTGAGGGGCGTTCATTTATTTTTAATTACTGAAATAATGAGTAATTGTAATTAATGCTGCAAAGGAAATGAACAGAGTACTTGATGAAGCATAGCAGTGAGGGCTCTCATCTATGTGCATGATGTTCAATCTGAGTCCTGAAAAAAGGAAAAGGATGATCAAATAAACGGCAATGAAAGCACATCCCACCAACAGTGTTTTCACCGAGCAGGAAGCAACAGGCCATGTGCTGGTATATATATATACTATTTCTTGTGTGTGTGTGTGTGTGTGTATATATAGTGTGTGTGTATGTGTGTGTGTATATATATACTGTGTGTGTGTGTACATATATATATACACACACACTATTTTTGTACACACACACTATTTTTTGTATTTTTTTTAAGATGGAGTCTCACTCTCGCCCAGGCTGGAGTGCAGTGGCACCACCTCTCGACTCACTGCAACCTCTGACTCCCAGGTTCAAGCGATTCTCCTGCCTCAGCTTTGGAGTAGCTGGGACTATAGACATGCACCACCATGCCCAGTTAATTTTTATATTTTTAGTAGAGATGGGGTTTCGCCATGTTGGCCAGGCTAGTCTCAAACTCCCAGCCTCAAGTGATCCACCCACCACAGTCTCCCAAAATATTGGGATTACAGACGTGTGCCACTGTGCCTGGCCAATATTCTGCTATTTAATAAGAGAGACACCTGCTTTTCAAGAATCTCAATGCTTCACATTACAAGATGACTCCTAACTAATCTAGGCCATTAGACTGTTTTTTAATGAAGAAGGCAAAAAGTAATTTCACAACTGACAGTAGAGGGGATAAAAATGTTTTGTTGAGGCAGGAGAATCGCTTGAACCCGGGAGGTGGAGGACACAGTGAGCCAAAATCGCACCTGGGAGTCAGAGCAAGATTCTGCCTTTAAAAAAAAAAAAAAAAAAGTTTAGAAGTGGATACAGTGTTCCTGGTGTCCTTGCATTCTGGAAATGCATAACTAGGCTATGCCCATAGTGAAGCGCTTTTCTGTCACCAGTAATCTCAAAGTCCACAGATATCATCTGTGGGATTCCATCAAGGATGAGCTCCTCCTTATCACTTAAAATAGCCATATCTCTAGGTCACTGCTATCATACTACTCAACCTGATGCTTAGCACACAAAATACAGCAATTACCATACAGAAGCCTCTCTCTAAATTAACATTTTCCTTTGCCCCTGATAATTTATTGACTGTCATGCACAGCTTTGAGATGGTATTTCTCTAGAATAAGTGTTAGGGCGTCTGTACATTGAAACTCCCTTATATTTTTTTGCACTGTAGCAATCAAGCATTGATTGATAACTAGATAAGGAATGTGGTAGTTTGGCACAGAAGTACTAAAAGCAGTATCAAGGGCTAAATACATTTGAGGTTAAGATAAATACCATTTGAGGTTAAGAATAAAGTTTTAGACACTCTTTTACTACTACATAACAATACCAAAATAAGAAAATTTAACCAAGAATTAAAAGAAGGGGAAAAGAAATAAAAGGAAAATATATGTTAATTTATGAGATAAAAGTGTTTACAATCAACTTAGAACAAATCACAAAAAGTAATTGTCACTGGTATCACTGCCTTGTCACCCATGTGCATGTTTCCATGGCAATGCCATTTATAAAGTTAATCTATCAGCATTTTTCAAGGCACTATCTTGTTCTGTGAGCCCTTAGAGAGATCAAGATGGCACTAACATAATTAACTGTAAGAGCTATTTCACAGAGCATCTAGGGATACAGGTGTCGGTATCCTAGGTGTGCCATTTATCCCTGAGTTTATGAATAGAGACGTCACCATCGTGGAGGAAAAAAATGCGTGTGTGTGTGTGTGTGTATGTAAGAACACATTGCACACACACATGCACATATATGTGTGGGCGGGTATATTTTTCCCAAAACAATCTATGTATTGATCACATTAAACATTTTTTATTTCCATGATTTATGTAAACAATTTGCTGCTTATTAATTTTTTTAAAAAAGGAAGGAACTAGTGGCACCAACTACCCAGATCTTTAATTTTACACCCTTGATTCTAGTTTCAGGTGTTATATTTTAAGTATTTGATAAGATGCTAATAACATCTTTAGGACCAAGGCTTTGGTGGTTATTCAAAATGAAAAAAAACAACAACAAATGCTTTAGTTAGTGCTCACAGTCTCATACAAACAAGCAGAGTGTTCACGGCAGCAAATGTCACTCTATGTCATTAGCATTCCATCCACATATGGGATCATCCCTCCATCCCGCCCCAGTGCTATTTTCAGAAGCACAGGCTAAACCTTGTTGTCAAATATTTTTACAACAAGAACAGGATGTATCAGTTCACATTGACTTATTTACTCCTAAAATTTCCATTTTAGACACCAGACACAAATTAGCTCAACTGTATTTTCTACACTAGGAAGATAAAGTTTAATGACACTGAGAACAAAATTTGTGATTAGCTTCTGAATAATTTGTACGGGGCTATAACTATTTTCCATTATAATAACTAAAACTAACGCTCAGATTCTATTTTGTTCTCCTTTTTGTACTTATCAGAATGAGACAATACAAACTGAACTTTAAGAAATTCTCAATGTGTCATTTATTACTTTGGAATTTAAAACAATTTAAAGACAATGTGGTCAACTTAAAGAAAAAATAGTGGGAAGAGGTGGGTACCTGGTATTTTTTGAAATAATGATGATATAGTTACATCACTAAAAGAAGAATGCTAACCAGGTAGGTAACAGCAAGGCCAGGAATGAAGAAATTAGTCTATTTTCTGAACAATAAGGAATTAATTCCTTGAGAATGCCACCATCCAAAGAAATCAGCTGTATATTCCTCAGTTACAAAGCTAATCATACAAATTTCAGAAAGACAATCTGATTAACATTTCTACCAAAAGTAAAAGCAATGTGAAAAAGGAATCATGAAGAAAAACCAAGGTGTTAACCATGGTGAAAAAAAAAAAATGAAACAAACTGATGTTTAACCAATGCCTTAATTCCTTGTTACGTGCCATGAAACTTTTAAAACAGGGGTATCCGAAAGTTTAAGGGTTTAAATTTAATGTGAATCGTGTCCCTTTTGTATATCTTTTAAATTAAGTTACAAATTTTCAAAAGATTATGAAGTGAGAAAAAAGAAAGCTATTTATTCACACCCAGTTTATTTTGTTTAAAAAAAAAATAACAATACTCACAATAGTAGATGGGATCCAATAGCAGATAAGATTATGGACATCAAAATTCAAGAATTTATGCCCCATTATCAAAAGCTGTGAAGGGTTTGTGGTGTTAATCTACTTGCAAGCTAACAAGTCAACCTGCTAAAGTTTCGTGGCTGCTGATCAAAGACATGGGACCACCAGGTCGGAGGTAAAGCCTAGTTTAATATAGCAGAAGCAGTAGCCAGAATATCAGCATTTGCACTATTTCCCTGAATTCAGTTCGACGCAGTAAAGCAAATAGGTTCACCCGATATCCTCGCCACCCAGTAAGTTGTGTCACAGCACAAGAACCCTACATTTAGAGAATCCAAATCTTATAATCAGCAAAAAGCATGTCTGATCTTTGTTCTGGAGGGAAACATTATTACACTGGACAGCAAATAAGCCTGTCCTTTACTCTTCAGGGAAACACTATCTCTATCTTCCAAGGCTGTTTGCTACACAAAGATGATTAAAAGGTAATCCAGAACAAAGGCAGTCAGTACTTCTTTTTGCAAGACTACAGTTACTTGAGACACCCATGGAGAATGGTCTCCCAACATTCATTTCCTAAAACTTCTTCAGTCTTGAAAGTGTTGTGTCAGGAATTAGTGGGTTCTTGGTCTCGCTGACTTCAAGAACGAAGCCACTGACCCTCGTGGTAAGTGTTACGTTCTTAAAGATGGTGTGTCCGGAGTTTGTTCCTTCAGACGTTCAGATGCGTCTGGAGCTTCTTTCTGGTAGGTTCGTGGTCTCACTGTTCAGGACTGAAGCTGCAGATCTTCCCAATGAGTGTTACAGCTCATAAATTCAGCGTTGAGGTAAAGAGTGGGCAGCAGCAGAATTTATTGCAAAGAATAAAAGAACACAGCTTCCACACTGTAGAAGGGGACCCCACCGGGTTGCCACTGCTGGCTCCGGCAGCCTGCTTTTATTCCCTTATCTGACCCCACCCACATCCTGCTGGTTGGTCCATTTTACAGAGAGCTGATTGGTCCGTTTTGACAGAGTGCTGATTGGTGCATTTACAATCCTTGAGCTAGACGCAGAGTGCTAGACTGAAAAGTTCTCCAAGTCCCCACTAGGTTAGCAGAGTACCAATTGGTGTATTTACAAACCTTGAGCTAGACACAGAGCACTGACTGGTGGATTTACAAACCCTGAGCTAGACACAGAGTGCTAATTGGTGCATTTACGATCCCTTAGCTAGACATAAAAGTTACCCACGTCTCTACCAGACTCAGGAGCCCAGGTGGCCTCACCCAGTGGCTCCCACACCACCGGGGATGCAGGTAGAGTTGCCTGCCAGTCCTGTGTCCTGCACCCTTACTCCTCGGCCCTTGGGTGGTTGATAGGACTGGGCGTCATGGAGCAGTGGGCAGCGCTGGTAGGGGAGGCTTGGGCCCTGCCGGAGCCCACAGGGCGGGGGCGGTCACGGAGGGCTGCAGGCCCTGAGCCCTGCCCCTCGGGGAGGCAGCTGAGGTTCAGCGAGAAATCAAGTGCAGTGCGGGCCCACTGGCACCCTCTGCAGTTGCTGGCCTGGGTGCTAAGCCCCTCACTGCCCTGGGCCAGCACCAGCAGGCCGCTCCCTGTGCAGGGCCTGCCAGCCGAGCCGGCTCCCGTGCCCCCCGGAACTCGTGCTGGACTGTGAGCGCTGTGCACAGCCCCGGTTCCTGCCAGGCCAGCACCTCTCCCTCCACACCTCTCTGGAAGCAGAGGGAGCTGACTTCCACCTGGGCTAGCCCAGATAGGGGCTTCCACAGTGCGGTGGCGAGCTGAAGGGCTCCTCAAGCACCGTCAGAGTGGACTCCAAGGCTGAGGAGGCGCTGAGAGTGAGGACTGCTAGCACATTGTCACCTTTCAGTGTGATCTTCCTTTCTCCTCTCTATTCCTATAGCATCCTATACATATCCTAATCAAGTAACTCTTACACACACTGTTGCAATTTCCTATTCCTATGATGTTAAAAATTATAGGAGGCCATTATTTGCACTCAGTCCTTACACTAGGCCCTGCCAGAGCTTACCAAAGCAAAATGGAGTTACTCATGCTAAATGCCACATAATCAGAGATTATAAGGAAGCAGATAGACCCTGAAACATCAGCTTTCCTTAAAAACAGGAGATTACAGTCTACCTGAGTGAGCATAATAAAGAAGCCCCCTCTGCTTTAATTCTTACAAAAAAGTAACCTAAAGTTATCTAACGTCACCAATTAGGGGGTTTTTATTACTATTATTCTGTTTACTTGTTTCCACCTTACAAAACCCACTGCTCTGCTGTTGTCCAGTGGAAGCTTTCACTGTATTTTGTAAAAGCCAATTAGATCTGTAACTAAATGTGTTGTAATTTGTCCTTTGACATTGGTTAAAAACAACTATCACTACAACTATCACTTGTATCTATCTTCGTTATTTTCAGCAAATATTCTAATATAAAGTAACCCCTGCAAATATTTTTGTGTGAATTAATAAAATAATGATTGATGCGGTAATATTTGGCAGAAAAGCAAAATAAAACAAAACAGTGCCTACACAAACTGGCATTATCCACAAGCAAAAAGGGAATCACTTTTTAAAAGGAAATCTAGGTTACTAATAGAAATTTAAACTATAAATTGTGGATAGTGTCAATAAGTATATTTTTAGTAGATAGTCTTCAGTGATAAAAGACAACCACCATTTTCAATCTCTTTTGATTACAAATATATTAGAAAAGTCTATGTCCAAAGATGCAAAAGCCTTCAAAGGCAGCATTCAACTTCAAAGCAGCACACAATGCACTCATAGAGGGTGGCTTCTTTAAGGGTTTTTCCAGTCTTGCTTGAGTTTTTGTAATACAAAACCAGTCTTTTAAAGTTAGTGCATAAAAAGACAAAGTCTCAGAAAAGAATATAGGCTTTGAAATGCCCCCTCAAAAGTATCATAATGCTATGCTAGTGAAGTATAAAACAGAACCTTCCTGCAAAACTTCTTAAATAAAAAAATGATTTCAAAAACTTTGGTGAAAAATTTCAGTAACATCATTTATTCTTTCTTCCTTTTAGTTTTTAAATATCACAGCAGAAATAGCAAGGCTATTAACACCAGCAAGTTTCTGTACTGCAAGACTTTGTCAGAAGTAGCCAATCAATGTACTTGAAAATCCAAGAGACTTCAGCATATGCCCCAGAGTGAAACAGCAAGCAGGGCCACGTGTTTATAAATAAAAGTTGCCATTAGCATATTAGTACAACGATAGATTAATTTCATTTCCTATGGTTAAACATATCCATCTCTGCAATATTATATTTCCTTATCAATGGCATTTGTCTAAATATTGTACTAGTTATAGCCAAAGATAGAACAATGGCTTTAGGGTATGGGGAGCTTATTTTCAAGTATCAATTGTTATTGGAATGTATAAAAATTGCGCATAATTGAAATAATTGTCACCACAAAACTGCACTGACATACAACACAGAAAATGGAAGAGAGTAAATCTGTGAACATTCCCATGCAAATGTACAAAAGTGGTTAGCGAGGACATCCTTGATTTGCTCACAATACACTCATTCCTTTCACCAGCCATTGAGTTTGTACCTATTTCTCTGATTGGAAAGAACTACAGAGGAAGTTTTACTTTTTACTTTCCAGTTTGCTATTAAAGAGAGAAAACTAACAGAAATCAAGCAACTCAAAACAACCATACACACACACTCACACACACTCACAAAGATACTTTGTTCATCATGTGTATTGATGTGCCTGTTTTCAGTCAATCCACAGGAAGTGCTAAGGAGAGTGACATCTGGGCTACATTAAAAGAACAGTTGTATTGTTCAAAGAACTCAAGTTTAGGCTGAGTACAGTGGCTCACGCCTGTAATCCTAGCACTTTGGGAGGACAAGGTGGCTGGATCATGAGGTCAGGAGTTTGAGACAAGCATGAGCAATATGGTGAAACCTCGTCTCCACTAAAAATACAAGAATTAGCTGGGTGTGGTGGTACGCACCTGTAATCCCAGGTACTCAGCAGGCTGAGACAGGAAAATCACTTGAACCAGGGTAGTGGAAGGTTGCAGTGAGCCGGGATCTTTCACACCACTGCACTCCAGCCTGGGCAACAGAGTAAAACTCCGTCTCAAATAAAAAAAAGAACCCAAGTTTAACTTTTAATTTGTGTTAAAATAACCCAAGGAGTCTAAGTCCAAAAGCCAAAAGGATGTAACTGCAGAATAAATCTCTGCTCCCACAGACATGCTTGTCTCTACATCAGTATGAGACACCAGGCCTGACTTCTTCAATATCCCTGTCTCAACTGTTATCCAAATATCTTATCCAGTGGCTTTTCCAGAGTCTCCACCTGTTGTCCTCATATTCACAAGACATTCTCTTGTGTTTAACCTATAGCATTCTCAGATTCTATAACTCCTTTCATTGTCCTCTCACCACTTCCCAAGAACTATCCTTTAAAGCAAATTCAGCCACTTTTCAGTTTGGCTGTTCCCTCCACATGTTCAAAGAGAATTGATATTGAGACAGTATGATTCTGTGGCATGCTTTCTAGCCCGATATAAGAGTAGACTTCATTTTCCCTCTGTCTTTGCGTAAGTGTGCAATGGATCTTAACAGTGTTTGTCAAGTTTTTTTGTTCTGATTTTTCAAGCTTCAGAAGAACCTCATCCTGAGTGTTGGCAACAGGTACACCACATAGGCTTGCTTTTTGTTCAAGTATGAATGTGACTTGTTCCCCAATGTTATTTATTGACATTACTAGCAGCTTAATGATAAGAAGTAAAACATAAAGATATGAAAATGGTTGATGGAATATTGTTACCAAAATGGCAAGGTTCTGATGCTCCCTGCACAGAGAGCCAATCACTGAGACAATGAGTATTTCCAGGCAGGAAGGCTTTTGTCGGGTGCTTCAGCTGAGGAGAGCAGATCAGTCTCAAATTGGTCTCCTGACAGACTAAAATTAGGTGTTTATGTAGCAGGGAAGAAATGTAACCATGTGTTGGAAAACAGGAACTGGGGAGGGGTTAGAAAGAAGAGTTGATCAATAGGAAGCAGGTGGTCACTTAGGCCATCATGATGGGTAAGGGGTCTGTTTTCTCATTGTCCATATGCAGTGATCTGGTGAGTTTCAGCTCTTTGATATTATCTGAGAGGACTGATGGTTGGTTTCCTGAGAAAGGAACTCAGATAAGACATAGGTAACTTTCTCAAGTTTCAAGATTGGGAGGGTCAATTTCTATGTTTATTCAAAAGAAACCATAAACATTAGTTTTATGGAACAATTGGGCCAGTTTAAATATCATTCCCATTACATAGGGGATGAAAGCCTTGGCCTCGTCCATTTCTTTGCATAAACTTTCCAGTACAGTTCAAGGTTTTCATTCCACCAAGAATCATTATAATTATCATTACTGTCATAAAGTCAAGTGTAACATCTTTACTTCTGGAACTATAAATCATTATTAATAATAATAGTAGCAGTTGGTGAAGCTAATATAATATTTTAAAATATGGGTTTACTCATTTAGTTTGCATGCATGCCCAAATTTAGAGATTCTACATAATCAATGTCACAGCTTATCAAAGTTATAAATTAAAAACAAACAGGATAGCAATAAGTTGTATATTTCTGTTTCCTCACACCTCATCAGCATTTTCATACCATTCAAAGAATATGGTATTATTTTATTAATATAAATATTGCTTGTGTGTTTTCCAGGAATAAAGAGTAGATTTTGTATTTTTTTTCAGGGATCCTGAAAAGGCATTGAAATAGAAAGTCTATGGGGAAAGTTGTCTTCTGCCGTCAAAATGTGCCTAGGCAAGTCTGCGTTGGAAGCTAGGCTGTGTTCAAGGACACAGCATCACCTGGAGTTGCTTTGATGTCAGAGGCCAAGTTAGATGTTCTCACACAGTCGTGAATAGCCTGTGATAGATCTTCCAAATGGATTTGGGGAGTAATTTTTCATTTGTCTGAGGATTTGTGACTGCTCTAAAGTGAAAATTTTAGGGTATAAACTGGGGAGTTTATTCCTATGTGATTCACTGTGAAGAATCAGGCTAGACCAAAACCTTTCATTATTTTTGCACTCAGTATGGTTACCGGCTAATCTTACACAGGGACCCAGAAGATAAATAATGAACCATCTAGTGGCAGACATAAATGTTTTTAATGGAAATATCATTTCTATGTAATAATAAGAAACAATGCTTTGTTTTCTTTTGCTTGTTTTGGTTTTGGTGGCTAATGTTTTCTTGAGAATCTGTTGTTGGAAAACAACTTCAATAAAAAAATTGTGTACCTAAGTATAATGAGATTATTCCAAAGTGAAGACTGCACTTAGACATTGGGGGGCAATTATTAGAAAGCAGAACAGAGAAAACTATAAACATTGTCATGTACAACTGTAAGTTTCTCTTGAAACTAGATTTGAATATAAGTAAGTGAAATATAATGAATGTTTTACTGCATGACACTACTACCAGCAAGATTTAAAAAACTGCTGCATTTAATTATTGTTGGTTTTTCTTTGAGAGAAAAGTATGTTTTCTCTGAAGAGAATAACAAAACACACACATGTGCACAGACATACACAAACACACAAAAATGTACAAACTAAAACCTAGTATTTTCTTGTCTCTTTCTCTCATAGGAACACATGCACATACACTTTTAAATAGTATATAAGCAAATGCACAAATGCATACATATACATATGAATACATAATACCTACATAAATACATGTAAATACATTTATACCTACATAACATAGGAATTCAGGAAAAGGAATAAAAACTGATTTTGATTCTTATTGTCTTATAAAATATATTAAGCAAATACACACACACACACACACACACACACACCAGAGGAAGAGATATATAAGTCAAATTGGCAATGCAGGACCACAGCTATAATTGGGACACGTTTATGAAAATGAAGGAGCAGAATGACAGAAGCCAGATTTCAAGAAAGATTTTATTATAAAGCAAGGAATTGGCTGCAGTGAGGAAGAATGAGCAATAAACCTTGTGGAACAGCGGGCAGTCTGATGTATTCACAACCTGGCTACTGCTGTTTGAACCCTTTCCAACACAGTCGCCTCAGAAGTGTGTATGCATCTTGGGAAAATAGATAAAGGCAAATCTAAAATAACTGCCTCACTATGATGTCTGACACCACACAGCTCAATATCCTCACTGTGGAACTCTTTCAATAGAGAGACATAGAGAAAGATAATTATTCTCCTCCTCAATTTGCCATAGCTCTGGTCAGTCTGTGATGTCATGGTGATGGAAAGTCTTGGTAGGCATAATGGTCAGCAGGGATCTGAACCTATATTTTATATCTTTTGCTCAGAACTGTGGAATCAAACAACAGCCTGGTGTCGGGAATTAAACAGCAGACAGGTAGCAGCAGGTAATCACCTGCTCTGGTGCTAGAGGTCATATGGGATTCCCAGAAGCATTGGTAGGGAGAACTTTGAAAATTGCCATTATCCAATGCAATCTGCTTATTAATTTTAATTGGACTTGGTTAGTTCCTGGAGACTAGTGAAACCTGGCTGTTTATAAAGACATATTTATGGTAGTGCAGAAAATCACAAGTTGAGCCCAAAGCCTAATGATTTTATCTCAGAAATTACTGTCTTTAAAAAATAACTCTGTAATATAAAAGGTATAATAGTGGCATAATATATAAATCTTCACAGTTTTATCAAAGTCACTTTGGTGTGCTTTAGTATAGTAGTCTATCCTTTTAAAAAGAAAAAGAAACAAGATTAGAAAGTTATGTGAGAACCAAAGCAAATGATAGCTAGAATCTTTTTACTGAAGATTCACTGTTACTTTATGTTAACAGGGTTGTGGCTTAACAATCTTTCATATATTAAGGAACAATACTACTTAAATCCTATCACTTTGAAATGAATAAGTTATGAAACCTTATCATTACACATTAGAAAACAATTATGAACATAAAATTTAAATGAACATCAAAAATTCACTAAAAAATAAACCACTTTCAAAGAATAGTTCGCTTTCTGCTTTTCTAAGATTTCAAAAATCAGAAATTCTAGAAACTCCCTAGGTGTTTTTATCTGAGGAGACTGGCATAATTGAGATGTGTAAAAATGCAAACAAAACAAAAATACAACTTTTATGCATGCACAGACACAAATAAACATCAACCCTGACATTCTTTTTTTTTCCATTTTTAAAATTCTGTTAGAATATTAATAACATAAAACTTACCACCTTAACCATCTTAAGTGTATAGTTCAGTTGTATTAAATACATTTATAATGTTGTGCAAGCATTACCACCATCGATCTTCATCTATTTTCCTCTTGAAAAACTGAAATTCTACACCTATTAAATACCAACTTTCTAGTAGTTTAACCCCTTATGCCCTGAAAACCATCATTCTACTTTTCTTCTGTATGATTTTTGACTACAGTAGTTCCCTCTTGTCTGTGGAGGATCTGTTCCAAGCTTCCCAATGGATGTCTGAAGCTAAGCATAGTACTGAAGCCAATAAAAAATGTTTTTCCTAGACATACATATTTACGGTAAAGTTTAATTTATAAATTAGGCACCATAAGAGATTAACAACAATTACTAGTAATAAAATTGACCACCTGAGTTAAATTGGGATTACTCAAATGCAAGCATTGTGATACTGTGACAGTTGATCTATTTGAGCGGGGAGAGCAGCATAAAAGATAACTATTGGGTACTGGACTTAATATGTGGGTGATGAAATAATATGTACAACAAACCCCTGGGACATGTGTTTACCTCTGTAACAGACCTTCACATGTACCCCCAAACCTAAAATAAAAGTTAAAAAATAGGACAGTTGAACTGATAACAAAGATGGCTGCTAAATGACAAACTAATAGGTGTAGGTAACATATACAGCACGGACAAAGACATGAATCGGATCCAAGGAAGGAGGGAACAAGATGTTGCAAGATTTGATCAGGCTACTCAGAACCATTTGCAACTTAAAACTTATTCTGGAACTATCTGATATGTTTTGGCAGTGTCCCCATCCAAATCTCACCTTGAATTGTCATGATTTGTGTGTGTTAAGTGCTGGGACAGGTGGAGATAATTAAATCATGGGGGTAGTTTCTCCCATACTGTTCTTGTAGTAGTGAATAAGTCTCATGAGATCTGATCATTTTATAAACGAGGGTTCCCCTGCATAAGCTCTCTTTCTTGCCCCCATGTAAAACGTGACTTTGCTACTCCTTTGCCTTCTGCCATGATTGTGAGGCCTCCCCAGCCATGTAGAAGTGTGGGCTGATTAAACTTCTTTGCTTTATCAATTATCCAGTCTTGGGTACATCATTGTTATCAGCATGAGAACAAACTAATACACTATCAGTTTAACATTTTCAGGTCATAGTTGACCACAGGTAAACAAAACCTCTGAAAGTACAACCACAGTATAAGTGGGGACAACCATATTCTAATAACTTCATATCAGTGAAATCATAAAATATTTGTTCTTCCATGACTAGTTTATTTCGCTGAGCATAATGTCCTCAAGGTTCATCCATGTTGTAGCATGTGTCAGAATTTCCTTTCTTTAAAGGATGCATAATATTTTATTGTATGTATATATCACATTTTGCCTATTCATTCATATTTTCACTTCTGCATTTTGGTCAGAAAAGACTGAGATTAGAACTTGAAAGAACAAATTTAAATAGATAAAAGATTTATTTTAATTTTTGATAAAAATATTCCTTAGGAATGCTAAATATGAAACCAGAGATGTTGGGAACAAGCCTCCCAAAATCTGGCCATAAACTGTCCCCAAAACTGGTCATAAACAAAATCTCTGCAGCACTGTGACATGTTCATGATGGCCATAATGCCCACGCTGGAAGGTTGTGGGCTTACCCGAATGAGGGCAAGAAACACTTGGCCCGCCCAGGGCGGAAAACTGCTTAAAGGCATTCTTAAGCCACAAACAATAGCATGAGTGATCTGTGCCTTAAGGACATGCTCCTGCTGCAGTTAACTAGCCCAACCTATTCCTTTACTTTGGCCCATCCCTTCATTTCCCAAAAGGGATACTTTAACGTAATCCCATTTCCCATAAAGGATACTTTTAGTTAATCAAATATCTATAGAAACAATGCTAATGACTGGCTTGCTGTTAATAAATATGTAGGTAAATCTCTGTTCCAGGCTATCAGCTCTGAAGGCTGTAAGACCCCTGATTTCCCACTTCACACCTCTATATTTCTATGTGTGTGTCTTTAACTCCTCTAGCGCCACTGGGCTAGGATCTCCCCAACCAAGCTGGTCTTGGCAAGTGGTGCCCATTCGTGGGGGCTCGAATCCAGGTCAAAGGGTCACCAGAGTGACGGTTGGAGAACATGGAACTAGCTGGAGGACACCCGAGTACTCTTAAAGCAATTCCCGTGGTAAGAAGGGGAGCTCAGAAGCATCAGCATAACAGTGGGACAAGTGTGGGCTGTGGTTCCTTCCACCTTGGAACTTTTTCACACTGATGATGAGGAGGAAGGAAAGTATAATGAAGTAATAGAAGAGGTTACAGAGCAAGTTTATTTGCCAGCTAAAGCAGCAAAGGAGGGAGAGGTTCATCCCTACCTTTCTGCACCCCCTCATTATTATTTTGAAGAAAATGACCCTCCAGGTATTTCTTTTCTGGAAGACACTGGATGAAAAGTAGTTGCTCCAGTGACTGTTGGAGCAGTGCCTCGAGCGACTGCTCTTAGTTCTATTCAGGCGGGAATTCAGCAAGCTAGATGAGAGGGTGATTTAGAGGCTCGGCAGTTCCCTGTTAGAATACACCCCCCAGATCAACAGGGAAATATTATAGCTACATTTGAGCCTTTTCCTTTTAAATTACCCAAAGAATTTAAACAAGCTATTCATACTAAAAAAGAATGTAGAAATAATCAGCGAGTCAGGCCACCAGATAGGGGAAAAAAGAAAATTGCTGAGTCTGAAATATGTCCAAAATGTAAAAAAGGAAAGCATTAGGCTAATCAGTGTCACTCTAAGTTTGATAAAGATAGGAACCCTCTAAGTTTGATAAAGATAGGAACCTATTTCTAGAAATGCCATGAGGGGCCCATCCCAGGCCCCATTCTAAACCAGGGCATTTCCAGCTCAGGCCATTCCCTCACCCCTGTACAACGTCTGTCCCCCACCACAGCTGGTAGTGCTGCAGTAGATTTATGAGCTGTGAGCCTTCTGCCTGAGGAACCCCCGCAAAAGGTCCCAACAGGAGTCCGTGGACCCTTACCAGCAGGGACAATAGGACCATGACAAAGCTGCCTTTGCTTTTATTGATTTGCAAATCAAAGAAAGGGGATATGTTGAGAACAAGCCCCCCCCCCCCCCCAAATCTGGCCATAAACTGGCCCCAAAACTGGCCATAAACAAAATCTCTGCAGCACTGTGACATGTTCATGATGGCCATAACGCCCACTTTGGAAAGTTGCGGGTTTACCAGAATGAGGGCAAGGAACACCTGGCCCGCCCAGGGCAGAAAACCACTTAAAGGCATTCTTAAGCCACAAACAATAGCATGAGCAATCTGTGCCTTGAGGACATGCTCCTGCTGCAGTTAACTAGCCCAATCTATTCCTTTAATTCAGCCCATCCCTTTGTTTCCCATAAGGGATATTTTAAGTTAATCCTGTTTACCATAAATGATACTTTTAGTTAATTAAATATCTATAGAAACAATGCTAATGACTGGCTTGCTGTTAATAAATGTGTAGGCAAATCTCTGTTCAGGGGTGCTCAGCTCTGAAGGCTGTGAGACCCCTGATTTCCCACTTCACACCTCTGTATTTCTGTGTGTGTGTCTTTAATTCCTCTAGTGCCACTGGGTTAGGGTCTCACCAACCAAGCTGGTCTCAGCACAGAAATGTGTTGTTGTTTTGCTCATTTATTAGCACTGTTGTTGGGATGCTGCTACCTGTGTTTATTTTGTGATATTAGATTTATAAAAAGCACTATATATTATTGATGTGTCCATAGTGATTAATAAGAGAAAAAGAAACTGAGTAGAATGCCAACTCTCTCCCCCAAGCTGACCAAAAATTTGTGTGGGACCATTGAGAATGCCCTTCACAGACTGATATGCTTTCTCTGTGGAATAGTAGATAATGCATATTCTTCACGTGAATAGGAACTGTTTCAGAAAGTGGATAAAAGGTTACAGAAATGTTCCTTGATAAGTAGAAGTGTAGTGATCTCTTCAGAAGTGAGAAGGAAGTGAGAATCTAGACTGTGGAAGGCTCTCAATCTCTCTCCCACTGGAGGGAAGTCCAGAAAGCTCTTCAGAGATTATTGTGAATCTTACCTCTGTTCTTTGTCACAGAAGTAATACTACATCTAGAACTGTATCGAGTGCTCAAGGAGTATTTATATTTGTTAGTAAATAAATAAATGAATACCAAGTTGAAATTATATGTAATGTAGTATTACATAATGAATAGCAAACATATATTTTATATATTTACAACATATATGTACAAATATATGTACATATGCATATACAAACGGTATATGCATATATCTATGGTATTAAAGATCTTGTAAAGGTGATTTTTTTTCAGTTAAATCTATTTAAATTGAATTTATTTCAAGATTTCTAGAAACACTGACCCATCTGAAAAAGTACCATAATACTGTTCATTATAAATTACTAATGCCTAGGAAAAGGATTTTAATTTCCATTAAATCCTATATATCTTCAAGATTTTTTGTAATTATTACTTCTATGACATTAACATCCTTTCACACAATTGTAGATATGAAGCATAATAATATAAAAGCACAGAACTAGTAAAGTCCACAAAGATCTTGTCCAAACCTGTAATTAACAGTGAAGAAAGTTACATGTCTAAAAAGACCAAATTGTGTAACTGAGTTAAGAATATCAGTAATAATAATGAAGACAAAAAGCAGGAAGAAAAGGAGGAGGGAATATTTGTGGACAGTACACGCTGCATACTGCAGCATTTGCTAGGAACAGCATTTGGTAAGTTCTCCTAATTTTTCAACTACATTAAAAACACTGAATTTTTAAGAAATATTCAGACATGTTCCATTTATAATCTTACAAAAACATTCTTTTTAAAAAAGAGGTCTTCATTTCATTAGAGAAATTAGAGATTTCATGTCTTGCTTTTATTTGTATTCTGCAACAAAGCTATCTAACCTGCAGAGAAAAGGGCATCATTAAGATATTGCCAAATGCAGACTCTTATGTATTTTGTTAGGATGAAGTTTTCCCCACTTCCTCATGCAACTCCACCCATAGTCATGAAGCAACCTCAAAGACTACTCCGTTCTTTTCATCTGTGCTGCCTAAAGGTTTCTGTTTTATTGCTGTTTTTTTTTCTAGCCTATTAACCTGCAATTCATTACCTACTATTCTTGTTTATATTTATATTTACAGTTGCTCCTTGAACAATGTGGGAGTTAAGGGTGCTGATCACCCCCCTATGCAGTTCAAAATCTGTGTATAAATTCTGAGTTCCCAAAAACTTAATTACTCATAGCCTACTGTTTACTGGAAGCCTTACCAGCAAAATAAACAGTTAATTAGCACATATTTTGTATGCTATATGCATTACGTATTGTATTCTTACAATAAAGTAAACATTCTTTTCTCTATCAAAAGGTTAGGGGAAAGAAAATGTTATTAAGAAAACCATAAGGAAAAGAAAATATATTTACTATTCATTAAGTGGAAGTGGATCATCATAAAAGTCTTCATTCTCTTCTTCATGTTGAGTGAGCTGAGGAGGAGGCTGAAGAGGAGGGGTTGGTGTTGCTGTCTCAGGGTTAGCAAAGGTGGAAGAAGATCTGCGTAGAAGTGGACCTGCAAAGCTCAACCCTGTGATGATCAAAGGTCAACTGTACTTTGCATTATGTTTGCTTATATTTACTTTAAAATTTTGTATTAGTTTGAATCCGAGTTCAGTTGTTAGTGAAAAGGACTCAAATATAGTGATTTGAGAAATCAGGTTTATTTTCAAGTAAAGGAAGTTCAGTGGTAGCTGGCCAAAGGCTGATATTGCAGGAAAACTGTGAAGTTACTAACCAAGGAATTCTCTTTCTCTTTTTAAAATTATTATTTCTATTTTAAGTTCAGGGGTACATGTGCAGGACGTCCAGGTTTGTTACGTAGGTAAACGTGTGCCAGATTTGCTGCATGTATCAAAACATCACCTAGATATTAAGCTCAGCATGTATTAGCTATTTTTCCTAATGCTCTCCCTCCTCCCACCCCAACCCCTGACAGGCCCCACTGTGTGTTGCTCCCCTCTGTGTCCATGTGTTCTCATTGTTCAGTTGTCACTTATGAGTGAGAACATATAGTGTTTGGTTTTCTGTTCCTGCATTAGTTTGCTGAGGATGATGGCTTCCAGCTCTACGCATGTCCCTGCAAAGGACATGATCTCATTCCTTTTGATGGCTGTGTAGTATTCCACAGTGTATATGTATCACATTTTCTTTATCCAGTCTATCATTGATAGGCATTTGGGTTGATTCCATGTCTTTGCTCTTGTGAATAGTGCTGCAATAAACATACACGTGCATGTATCTTTTTAATAGAATGATTTATATTCCTTTGGCATTGCTGGATCAAATGGTATTTCTGGTTCTAGATCTTTGAAGAATTGCCACAACATCTTCCACAATGGTTGAACTAATTTACATTCCCACCAACAATGTAAAAGTGTTCCTCTTGGCTAAGTGTGCGTGGTGGCTCATGTCTGTAATCTCAGCACTTTGGGAAGCCAAGGTGGGCAGATAACCTGAGGTCAGGAGTTCAAGACCAGCCTGGCCAACATGGTGAAACACCATCTCTACTAAAAATACAAAAATTATCTGGGTATGGTGGCAGGTGCCTGTAATCCCAGCTACTGGGAAGGCTGAAGCAGGAGAATCACTTGACTCCAGTAGGCGAAGGTTGCAATAAGCCGAGATCGTGCCTCTGCACTCCAGACTGGGTGACACAGTAAAAGTCCATCTCCAAAAAAAAAAAAAAAAGTGTTCCTATTTCTCCACAACCTCACCAGCATCTGTTGTTTCTTGACTTTTTAATAATTACCATTCTGATTGGTGTAAGGTGATACCTCATTGTAGTTTTGGTTTGCATTTCCTTAATGATCGTTGATGTTGACCATTTTTCATATGTTTATTGGCCACATGAATGTCTTCTTTTGAGAAGTGTCTATTCATGTCCTTTGCCCACTTTTTAATGGGGTTGTGTTTTTTTGTTTTTTTGTTTTTCTTGTAAATTTCCAATGGAATCAAACAGAGAACTCAGAAATAAGACCACACATCTACAACCATCTGATCTTTGACAAACCTGACAAAAACAAGCAATAGAGAAAGAAATTCCTATTTAATAAATGGTGCTGGGAGAACTGGCTAGCCATATGCAGAAAATTGAAACTGGATCCCTTCCTTACACCTTATACAAAAAGTAACTCAAGATGTATTAAAGACTTAAATGTAAACCCAAAACTATAGAAACTCTAGAAGAATATCTAGGCAATACCATTCAGGACATAGGCAGGGGCAAAGATTTCATTATGAAATCACCAAAAGCAATTGCAACAAAAGCAAAGATTGACAAATGGGATCTAATTAAACAAAAGAGCTTCTGTACGGCAAAAGAAACTATCATCAGAGCGAACAGACAACCTACAGAGTGGATGAAACTTTTTGCAATCTATCTGTCTGAAAAAGGTCTAATATCCAGAATCTACAAGGAATTTTCTATTTTTCTTCTCTGATGCCTTTAGCATTTGACTTACTTGCCCAGATTTACAACATGATGTAAGATGGCTGCTCAAACTCAGGGCATCAGGTCAAACTGAGGACTGTAATTACAGATTTTTCTAAACCACAAGAAGAAATATATAAATGTGCTGCAGAATTATTTTATTAGATATTTATTGTCCTGGACTACAAATATGTAGGAATGTAGCAACTCATCTAGTTAATGAGACCCATTGAAAAAAAATTGTTAAAAAGCAGCATCATAGAATAGGAAGATTACATAATCTAATTGTTTAAAATTATCTTTTGCCTTAAGTGGACAAAAAATGTTAATACATAATGCAATTTTAGAGACTCTTTTAAGGCCAGCCAAAGACTAAAAAATGTAAATTAAACAAAGATGAGAAGCAGAATTTAGGTAGGTTCAAACTTTAGACAGACTCAACAGCTTGATTAGAGGTATTATGTACTTTCTTTTCATAAGTGGCTTCAAGTGTTGTGAAATAAGAAATTCAGTCAAAAATGTAAGTTGGAATATAGAATCTGTACTTTTCTAATCAAATTTTAGAGATCCTTCTAAAGAAGTAAAATGACTTTTGACTCTGGAGAAAAGAATCAGCCTCCAAAAGAAATATAAAACCAAATTTCCTTTGTTCTCTAATATTTAAGAACTGACAGAGGAGGGCACATGTAAACTTACTGCAAACAAACATCTATGGAAGCTCCAGTTTACCATATTGATATGAAACAATAGTAACTACCAAAAACTCTTCAATTATGTCACATTAAAAAAAATAGTACTGCAAAAACTCCCTGCCATTTTCTTAAATCCCAAAGCAGCATTGCCTACAAATTGACATAGGTGACAACATACTCTTATAAACAGAGCCACTCTCTCTACAATTAATTCCACCTCATAAAACAGTGTATTCTTAAGAGAAAATGTTAAGATTTTTTGAAATAACTAAGAATGTAGGTAAATTATAATAAGAATAAAGGGGAAAGGAGAGCAATTTTGTCTTAAAGTAAAACATGTGGTAGTAACAGAAAATATAAGAAATAGTAAAAGACAAACTTTTATGCATGGTTAGTTGTAGAAGCTTGAAGGGCAACTTATTTTATTTTCTCTAGTTTACTGGAACCACTCAAGTAATGAACATTTCTAGTAATCCTAAACACTTTTCAACTTCTAACACAGACCCTCCATTCAGGAACTATTATCAAAAGATCATTCCTTTCTTCTTTGTGATATAATCTGTAAAATTTTAATAAGTATAATCTACTCTGCAAATAGAACTGCCAGATTAAATGTAATAAAATCTGATCATTTATCTACACATAATCAGATTATAACTGATCTAGAAATTAGAATACTTACATTATATATGAAATATTAAATTAACAAAGAATTACCCAGAGTTCCAGAATCCTTATCAGGAAGACTAATAGATAATAGATTGAATAATTGGAGCAAAATCTGTAAGAATACAGATCGTCTTCTTTCATATGCTTCTGACTTTGCTCTTTTTCACATTATTAATAGTAACAACTTAGGTTTAAGGTTTAATGTAGAGGATCAGTATTCGAATTCAACTTTCCTGAGCCATTGCTAGGCAGCCAGTATGAAAAACAAGGTAGAGTTACTTTTTACTATCCTTACTAGTAATGGTGCTTGTCTTAGTCTGTCCATGCTATTTTAATAAAATTCAAATGGATAATTTATAAACAACAGAAATTAATTTGCTTTATAATTCTAGAGTATGAGAAGTCCAAAATGAAGACTTCAGCAGATTTTGTGTCTGGTAACATCTTACTCTCTGCTCTCTGTAAGAAGGTGGTGCCTTCTTACTGTGTCCTCACATCTAGATGGGGATGAAGGGACAAATAGACTCACTCAAGCCCTTTTACTGAGGGAACTCTTATCCCTGAAGGTGAAGCTCTTAAAACCTAATCACCTCTGAAAGGCCCCCTCTCTTGATTTTAATGCATTGGGGATTCAGTTTCAGTCTGAATTTTGAAGGGACACAAACTTTCAAACCAGACAACAATTTTTTGAGTTAATACAAACATAAATAAAAATATCCTTGCTCTACATAGAGGGAATGCACTCATTTTTGGAATCAGCAATTATTATTTGTCATGATGACTCCAATAAAGTTAACTGCATCTCTTTTGCAGCTTCTGGATTACCTCTATGGGAGATTAGGTGGCTCTTCAGTGCCGATTTTGGTTTCTTTCTTTCCTTCTTTCCTTCTTTCCTTCCTTCCTTCCTTCCTTCCTTCTTTTTCCTTCTTTTTTTTTTTTTTTTTTTGAGATGGTGTCTCACTTTTTCACCCAGGCTGGAGTACAGAGGCACAATCTTGGCTCACTGCATCCTCTGATTCCTGGGTTCAAGTCATTCTCCTGCCTCAGCCTCCCGAGTAGCTGGGATTACAGGAGCACCACCACACCTGGCTAATTTTGGGGGTGGGGGGGATATTTTTAGTAGAGACGGGGTTTCAGCTTGTTGGCCAGGCTGGTCTCAAACTCCTGACCTCAGGTGATCCACCCAACTCGGCCTCCCAGAGTGCTGGGATTACAAGTGTGAGCCACCATGCCCAGCCCAGTAACTGTGGAATTTTAAGTGCTTTCCAAAGTGTATTTCTTACTTTGATTGAAATAATAAATAATAGACTTCTAAATAACAAACATTAAATTTCCTAAAGCCAAGTAGTAATGAATAATTACATAGTCTTTAATTTTCTTTTGACCAACTTACCATCGATGATACTTTATGTAACACATAACATGCAATATAATGTCAATTCAGGTGAGGTAAAACAATTTTTGTCTAAAAGAAGAGGCAACCTGGCTTGTCATGATAGATCCAGGAAGTCACTTTGGCTTCACTTTAAAGTCGCTTTTTTTCTTGATCAGATGTGGGAAATCTTGAATCACGGGCTTCAGTTCTTCCTTCTTATAATATTCTCAGTTGTACTTACTTGTCTCACAGTTATTCAATGTCTGTTATACTAAGATTAAATTTCCTGTCTCTAAACTCTACCAGATGATGATCCAACAAATCTTGCAAATAGAAAAAACAAGGAGCATAAAATGCTGCTGATTAATGCTTAAGCTGAAAATAATATTTCTGCAGACAGAATCACATCTTCAATAAGAATCACAACATGGGATCTAATTAAACTAAAGAGCTTCTGCACAGCAAAAGAAACTACCATCAGAGTAAACAGGCAACGTACAGAATTGGAGAAAATTTTTACAATCTACCCATCTGACAAAGGGCTAATATCCAGAATCTACAAAGAACTTAACAAATTTACAGGAAAAAAATCAAACAACCCCATCAAAAAGTGGGCAAAGGATATGAACAGAGACTTCTCAAAAGAAGATGTTTATGCAGCCAACAGACACGTGAAAAAATGCGCATCATCACTGGCCATCAGAGAAATGCAAATCAAAACCACAATGAGATACCATCTCACACCCGTTAGAATGGCGATCATTAAAAAGTCAGGAAACAACAGGTGCTGGAGAGGATGTGGAGAAATAGGAAGACTTTGACACTGTTGGTGGGACTGGAAACTAATTCAACCACTGTGGAAGACAGTGTGGCGATTCCTCAAGGATCTACAACTAGAAATACCATTTGACCCAGCCATCCCATTATTGGGCATATACCCAAAGGATTTTAAATCATGCTACTGTAAAGACACAAGCATATGTATGCTTATAGCAGCACTATTCACAATAGCAAACACTTGGAACCAACCCAAATGCCCATCAATGATAGACTGGATTAAGAAAATGTGGCACATATACACCATGGAATACTATGCAGCCATAAAAATGGATGAGTTCATGTCCTTTGTAGGGACATGGATGAAGCTAGAAGCCATCATTCTGAGCAAACTATCGCAAGGACAGAAAACCAAACACTGCATGTTCTCACTCATAGGTGGGAACTGAACAATGAGAACACTTGGACACAGGAAGGGGAACATCACACAGTGGGGCCCGTCGTGGGATGGGGGGAGCGGGGAGGAATAGCATTAGGAGACATACCTAATGTAAATGACGAGTTAATGGGTGCAGCACACCAACATGGCACATGTATACATATGTAACAAACCTGCAGTCTGTGCACATGTACCCTAGAACTTAAAGTATAATATTAATAATAATACATAAAAAATAAAAAATAGGGCCGGGCGTGGTGGCTCAAGCCTGTAAACCCAGCACTTTGGGAGGCCGAGACGGGCGGATCACAAGGTCAGGAGATCGAGACCATCCTGGCTAACCCGGTGAAACCCCATCTCTACTAAGAAATACAAAAAACTAGCCGGGCGAGGTGGCGGGCGCCTGTAGTCCCAGCTACTCTGGAGGCTGAGGCAGGAGAATGGCGTGAACCTGGGAGGCGGAGCTTGCAGTGAGCTGAGATCCGGCCACTGCACTCCAGCCTGGGCGACAGAGCGAGACTCCGTCTCAAAAAAATATATATATAAAAATAAATAAATAAATAAAAAATAAAAAATAAATTTTAAAAAAGTTGTTCAAATAAAAAAAAATATGAATCACAACATGAAGATCTGAACGAGCCTTGATGGGCTTCCGGCAGCATCAGCTGAGTGAGAACCAAAAGGAGGGTGCAATAGTTTTTGAAATTTCACACATTCTAGGAAAGACTGATATTGTTCCAAAGCCAACAGAACTGGTATTAAACTGATCTATCAGTTGAAACCAAACCAAAACAAACAAAATCTCTCCTTAGTAAACATAATCTCTATTGCAAGCTAACCAGTGAGCAATAGTCTTTTCCTTCTGAAAGCCACCCAGGCAGGAATGGACTCACTCCAATAAACGTATTTCAGAATACCAAACATTAAAGAGTCTCACATGAGTAATAACGCTTCTACTCATTTGAAGATACACCAGTCTTCACCCCCATACTTCCTCTAAACCCTTATAAGGTCATCAGTCCCTTCTATTAAGAGAGACTATGCCTGATCAGCATAGCTTCTCATTTCTAGAGCAAGCAGAAATTGTGCTTTCTGTTTCCTCATTTCAGATATTCAGTGACGATCTTATTATCCTTTGGTACCAGTATGAATCCTAGGTTTCTGAAACCATGGCAAGTCCATGAACAAATAGTGTGACACATTTTTCCAATTTTCTTAAAAGAGTCCTAACTTACATGTGGGCATCCCACACAGTTAACCCCTCCATTAATTTCAAAAGTCTTACCGTTTGGATAATAAGTTATACATTCATTCAAATACGGTAGCATTCATGGAGATAATAAAATGACGACATTCTTTTTTGGACATTTTGTATTGAAAGTCTTTGTGAAACAGCCAAGAAAAAATTTTCAGTAAGTCGGCTTATCATCACAACTATATGGTGAGTAACTGAAATCTCTGGAGTAATGGGGATCATATAAAAAGAAGAGACTGAAAGATGAGAGAAGAACTAAGATGAAGAGCAGGAATTATTATCATTGAAGGAAAAATAAATCAAGAAGAGCACCCAGAAGTGTAACTGAAAAATCAGAAGGAAATAATGTCATCAAAGTCATAAGAAGAGAGTCATTTAAGGGTCGATGCATTTTCAGCATTTGGTGTGTATTGCAGACCTAACAGGTAAAGTTCTCAGAATTATCTACACTGATGATTTTAGGGAGAACAATTTCAGTGGAGTAATTAATGAAGAAACAACTCAACTGACTGAGCAGTGATGTGTCAAAAGAACTATGAAAAAATAGACATCATGAATATAAATAGTGCTTTTCAAAAGAATGGCTTTGAAAAGATAAGGAAGAGATTAGACACTAGTTGAAGAAATGGTCTTAGTTTTATCTTCCATTTCGAAAACATGGATGAATGAGCCGGGAGGACATTATGTTCAGTGAAATAAGTCAGGCACAGAAAGACAAATACCACGTGATCTCACTTAGATGTGGAATCTAACAATGTTGAACTCATAGAAGTAGAGAATAGAGTGGTGGTTACTAGGGGCTGAAAGAAGGAAGAGTTGAGGAGATATCCATCAAAGGGTATAAGATTTCAGCTACATAGAAGGAATAAGCTCAAGAGATCTGTTGTCCAACATGGTCACTATAGTTAATAACAATGTATACTCAAAATTTGCTAAAATAGTAGTTATACTATTTTAAGTGTTCTTATCAAAAATAATAACTATGCAACGTAATAATGCATAAGTTATTTAGCTCAATTTAGTCATTACACAATGTATACATATTTCAAAAACATGTACACAGTAAATATATACAATTTTTATCTGTTAATGAAAACATAAATTTAAAAACCTTTAAAAAAAGTGAGGTTAATCATGTTTAAATATTGATAAAAACAGCCTGGGAGAAATATAATTTGATAAAAACAAGTGCTGAGATAAATCAATTGAATGAATTTTTAGGGCAGTAGAGATGGCATCCTGACCGCAGTGGAGTATTAGCCTTCGATCAGCAGAACGATAAGATTTCCATTATACCATAATGACAGTCAGCAAGGAGGTTCTTGGATATTATGAATGTCAACAAAAAGTCTCTTTTCTTTGTCCAAGCTTTGAAGCAATTGAAAGACACACACAGATGGTGGCATAAGAGAATAGAGATTTAAATGTCCATTTTACCTGGAAGAAAGGTACATTGGAGGAGATGGCTTAGGGTGTAGTTAAATGGGCTTGCTTACATTACATGCTAACATTTACCCTCAACTCTGAACAGCCCCGTAGAGCTCTGTTCTTATAAAGGTTAAGCACAGAAACCTAAATGAGGGTTTTCTATGGGAACACTGGCTCACTAGAAAATAATAATAATAATAATAATAATAATAATGAGAGAGAGAGAGGAGAGAGAGAGAAGTACATAGCTGAGCATACCTATTCATGTAAATTGGGTAATTGGTTGGTGGAAATATAAAACAGTCCACAAGATTGACCATTGGAAAGTACTTCACATAGAGACCAGGGTAGTAGCGAAATCAGATGTGTACAGTTATAGTTACTTTTGTAGATTTGTTGAGGAGAAATTAATTAATTCTTTTCTGATGATTTATTTGTGGTAATAAGCAAAGATATCTTTGAGGTAATGTGTATGTTAATTAGTTTGATTTAGCTATTCCATGGGGTATTTCAACACATTATGATAAACATGATAAATATACGCAATTTTTATTTGTCAATTAAAACTTTTAAAAAGTGAGATAAAAGAGCATTTACTGCCTAGCACTTTCGTGAGGACAAATACACTACTTGGCTGCTGTCACAAAGCGTGAGAAAGCTCATTATAAATGCTAGAAAATGATGTGTTTTAAAACGTCATTTGAGGGCCCAATTGAGGTTGCAACCCTTGAATTTATAATGTTACCAAGCCACCTGGTTACATAATCATTTTTATACCACAAAGAAAAGGAAAACTTTATATTGATCTATGAATAAAATTATTTTCATGAATGTGTAGCAGTGACAGAAAAGGAAATGAAAGCTCTGCCAAGAGAGTAGTTGAAGTTTTAGACTATAAGAAAAACAGATATCAAGAAATTTGAAGTTCTCATGTGATTTAAAAAAAGTATTTAAATATCTGAATGGAAGTTTTATAAGTTTAAAGCATTGTGTTCAGATACTGTGACATATTTGATATATGATGATATTTGAATATAGATTCTGGTATCTCATATATATTTGGGTTTTTAGGTCCCACCATTGAAAATTCTAATGAGTGTAGAATTTTTTTTTTTAGTCAGAATTAGATTAATACCTTTCTGTTTACTTTTGTTGAGCTACTAAAGTTTCTGCCACTTTAAGAAAATCAATCACAGCCAATTTATGTCTGGATTTCAGGAAAGCTATTTGTAAGAATCTAAATTCAGGAAAACAAAATAATATTATAAGCCAATATTGGTAAAAATATATTAAATTGCTACAAGCACAATAATACAAAAGCATTTAAAACTATCAATACCATTGCTTCTTTAACAAGTTCTAGCAAATTTTGATTGATAAGTAATTTTATATTGATAAGCAAATTTTGATTGATAAGTAATTTTATATTATTAAGCACATTTTTGATTGATAAGTAATTTTATATTGATAAGCAAATTTTGATTGATAAGTAATTTTATATTGATAAGCAAATTTTGATTGATAAATAATTTTATATTGAATGGACCAAATTTGTTTAGATTTGGATTAAACAAATTGGATTAAACAATTTGGATTAAACAAATTGGGATAGACAGATGGATAAAAAAATACTCCTGACTTATTTTAGATGCATTAACTATTCCAAGAACAAGCATTTTTGTCTCTTCTTTCCAGGCTATGTCACAGGCACCAGGCATGAATTTTTAAAATCTAGGTCAGTGGTTAGCAATTGAAGAAACGAAGTATCAGAATATTGCAAATATCTGAAATGTATATTTGAATTTTTAATCCTCTACTCTACTGACTTCTATCTTCTACCTGTCTTCATGTAATATAGACGATATCAATACCCATAGGCAGCAGGTAAGACATTGAGTATTTCAAGAAAACATCTTTAAATGATGATTTTGATAATTTGATGGGCACCTCTGGTTAAGAGTAACTCTTTCTCCAATTCCCAATAGTAGAAACCATTCATAACCAAAAGGTCCTTCACTCTAACAGTTAGTGGTGATAGTCACACTACCAAGAAATCTGTCCCGTGACTTTAAAACCACCACATGTGGCATAAACTATCCTGGAGTCTGTGTCCAAGCAAAATGCTAAAACAAAGGAGGAAGTAACATGTTTCTCTTTCTACATTTAGGTCATTTGAAATTCTAATTTAACAAAAGTATAAATAGAAAAACCAATTATTTGCATCAGAAGATTAGTTTATACTTTAGTGAATGTATTAAACTATTTTTGACTTTATAAACTCTAGGATTGTTTAAGCCAGGTGCACCTTTATCAAGGGACTGATCAAAATAAGATTGCAGATCAGCTGAGGCTCATTATAATATAAAAGATACTCTCCAAATTTTAAAATATTTTATTAAAGGACAATTTTATTAAAGGACAAAATAATTTGCAAACTATAGCAAATATATTTAAAGGTATTTTCCATAGAATAAAAAGAGATACAATTTCTGTAACATTTCTTTAACCTCTAATTGATAGGTAATCACAATGGAGTCAAAGGGTTCTAAGCCCCCATATCTAAGCTGCTCATATATCCATGAAGCCCTATAGTCAATGTCACAATTCAACTTTTAACATTCATTGATGGCCATAAAAGCATAATTGATAACATTGAAATGGTGACCACTGTGTTCCTCCAAAGCTCTTTCCTGTAATAAAACATATAAAAGGAAATTATCGTAGTTTATTAGCAATCATTTTCCACTTTAAAAATTTAACACTGCCTAGAAAAAAATTCACATTAAACTAGCACCTGTGAAATTCTTCCACAAGGATAACTAAATTTTCTTTCATGATAATTCCCTTTTCTATACATAAATGGGTTCCGGTACCAGACAGATTACCTTTTTCTTGTCTGCTACTAAATCATGGAGTTTGGGGAGTTCCTTTAGTACCCAGTAAAGCTTGTTTGTGGCAGTAAACCATATACTAGGAGAAAACTTTAACATGCTTTTAAACAGCATCTACTATTTAAGTATTTAAACTAGCCAATGTAACAGAAAGTAATGAAACCATTTTCTTTGTCCACTGACATTTTGACTCTACATAAAAGTGTTAGACTCTTACTTGTGACCTACTTCATTTATGTTTTTTACAAAACCAATCTATAAAAGTCTATCATGCAAAGCCACAGGCAAGATTTTATGGGGTAAGTAAGAAACCCACATGGATAATATTATTTAACAAAAATCCATTTTAGGAAAATAGTTGACTTCTATGAAGAATCTGTGTCAATCAAACAGGCTACAGTACACAGCCATTTGCTCTGAAGGCTAAGCAGACCTCTACGTACTGTATATACAACCTCTGATATGTGATGCCGGCTTTCCACAGCCTAAGCACTCAGAATCAGATCACAACCATAGACCTCTCTTGCTGTGAGCTCTAATATACTAACAATTTTTAGAAAAACAAATTTCTACCTCTTAGTCTCTAACATTGTTCTAGGCAATAAAGAAAGATCTTGGTTTTTCTTTTTCAATGCTTGAGATAGGGGTACAGGTGACTAAGGCCTGGGACACATAGTAGGTTATTAATGTGGAATGATCAGTCACTTATTTTAAAGATAATTATGTATTTTGAAAATTAGGCCAGGCATGGTGGCTCACTCCTGTAACCCCAGCACTTTGGGAGGCCAAGGCCAGTGGGTCACCTGAGGTCAGGAGTTTGAGACCAGCGTGGCCAACATGGTGAAAACCCACCTCTACTAAAAATACAAAAATTAGCTGGGTGTGGTGGTGCCTGCCTGTAATTCCAGCTACTTGTGAGGCTGAGGCAGGAGAATCGCTTGCAACTGGAAGGCAGAAGTTGCAGTGAGCTGAGATCGTGTCACTGCACTCCAGCCTGGGCAACAGAGCAAGACTCCACCTCAAAAACACAAATGAAAAAATTGATACTCGTTCATAAGTCCTTTCTTCCATGATACTATAAATGTATCAGGTCCCCTTTTTTCTTTTTCTTACTTTAGGTGATCCTGTGGCGGGCCAAGTCTCACTAAGAGCTGAACAGACAGGCCTCCATGACAACCGTTTCAGCACTGAGTAGTTAAATTTAATACTAAAAGCTGATAGAGCCAGTGCCCTCATACATAGGCTGGAACGCAACAAAATCCCACCAATAGTTTTGCCTAGTCCTTTCTTGGGTCTTGAAGCATGACAAGATAATGAAGGCATTCTTAACAGGACCCCTTTACAGTTAAACATGTTTTACTGGGGGCCTGAAGGACCTCCCCAGACTGCCACAAACAAGCTTTACTGGGGACTAAAGGAACTCGTCAGACTCCATGATTTAGTAGGAGACAAGTGAAGGGTAATCTGTCTGGTACCTGGACCCATTTAGATTAAGTAAATTTGCCGAGGCTCCAGAGGAAGGTCTTCAGGACTCAGATCTTAGTTACAGATTAGAAGTTAATCACTTCTGTCTTTAGATGAATGCACACTTACACTCAGACAGATAGTTTAGAAGTTATATAAGCTCTGCAAAACTTTGTAATTTTGAGTTGGTCTGGTGACATTTCCCCAGCCTTCTTCCTGTACCCGGTTACAGAAAAACTCTCTTCTTTCCCAGTTCATCTGCATCTTGTTATTGGGCCACAAAAATATGCAGCCTGACCCTTGGTTTGGTCCAAGAACAATTCCACTATAAAATGTGGATTTATTATTGAATTATATCCTGTCTTTGAGGAGCAAGTAACTGGATTCACAATTCAATCTCTTGTACACCATATATTAATTGGCTCACATGGCTGGAAGTCCATGTCAGACAGGGAAGGCTTTGCTTCAGGCCTAACCCAGTTTCATTGTTCTCTAACTTTGTCATCTGGTCCTTCCTCTGTGTGCTGGCTTCATCCAGAAGTTAGCCTCTTTCATAGCAGTAAAATGCGTACAACAATTTCAGGTTTTCTGCACACTAAGCTTCCCAGAGATGAACAGAGTTTATTTTTCTGTGGCTCATACACTAAGATATTTCTTCCCAGAAGCTTCCAGCAAAACTCCCCTTGAGTCATATGTGTGTGAATAGAGTCATAAGCCAACCTCTGAATCAATCTTTGTATCAAAGTGATCAAAGTGGTGGAATTAACTCTGGATCAATGATGCCTCATCCTTGGAACTAGTAATGATGTCAGTTTCTGACCAGCTTCCTTAACAGAAGTCAAACAAAAACCTACCAAAAAATAGGTATCATGGTTATGAAAAGTGAAAACATTTTAGATTCTGAGTTTTCTTCTCACAAAAGATTATTTTAAAATGAGTTTAAGGGATGTATAGTTTTAACAAGACACCAGAGTGTGAGTGATATACTACAATATTAATGATATTTATAGAATAGCTAGGATTTTAAAATGATTGTAATTATATTGACATAGTGAATTAGAAAAGTATTAAGAGAAATTACTCATCAAGGAAAGAGTTTGTTATTTTGAGGATTGTCATCAAAGCTGAAGAACTACAATAAAACGAACAGAATTTTATCACATAACTTAGAAATAGTGAAACATATCCCAGAATATTAACTGAGATATTTCCTCATAACCAGATATGTTTGGAGTATAGCATACAAGAACAGGTAATCAAAAATGTTCATTAAACAACAACCAAGAGGTTGAAATAATTTTGATTAATCCATTTATGTCATGGATTCTTTATAAAAAATTTCTTCTGGTTTGCCTCTTGCTTAAGCACTACAATTCTAGTATTACATCTTATTCTAAATAAATTATTTAGAATTAAATAAATTATTTATTATTTAAACTGTTTTCAAAGGTACGTATGCATGATAAAATTGTCTGACATTTTGAAAACTGGATTCCCTTGAAATTGAATGAACTGAATTGAACCAATTTGGTGATTCTTCTGAAGATTCCTGTTTTGGTTAAGTATTGCTGCATAACATTTTACCACAAATCATAATGGCTTAAAACAACAGCCATTTATTTTGCTCATAAATCTGCAATTTGAACAGAGCTTTGTTGGAATGGTTCTTCCCTGCTCCTCATAGCATTATCAAAGGCTGCCCTAGGGGCTAGAAGACCCACTTTCAAGATAGTTCACTCACATAACTGAAGAGTACGTGGGACTTCAGCTGTGCCAGTGGGATTGGCACCCATGGCTGACTGGGCATCCTCAGAGGAGGAGCATGGTGGGTGGGTTCCAAAAGCAAGCCTCACAAGCAAACGAAGCAGAAGTGCATGGGAGTGTATGATCTAGCTTTAGAAGTCACAGAACATCAATTCTAGCATACTCCATACGTCAAGAAAATTACAAAGGGCCACCTAGGTTTATGGCACCAAGACTCGATTGAACCAGTTCCTAAGAAGCTTTTAAGATGAGAGAGATTGCAGCACCAGCATGTGCAAAATACAACCTGAGTCAACCCCCAGCAATTACTTTCTTCTTCTTCCCTCTCTCTTCTCTCTTGCTCTCGCCATCTCTCTTTTATCTTTACTGTGTGGATTTATTTAACCAATGTATATGGTTTGGCTCTGTGTCCCCACCCAAATCTCATCTTGAATTGCAATAATCCCCACATGACATGGGAGAGACCCGGTAGGAGGTAATTGAATCATGGGGGCAATTTTTTTCTGTGCTATTCTTATGATAGTGGATAAGTATTACAAGACCTGATGGTTTTATAAAGAGGAGTTTCCCCACACATGCTGTCTTGCCTGCTGCCATGTAAGATGTGACTTTTCTCCTCCTTTGCCTTCTGTCATGATTATGAAGCCTCCCCAGGCATGTGGAACCGTGAGTCAATTAAACCTCTTTCCTTTATAAATTACACAGTTCCAGGTATGTCTTTATTAGCAGCATGATCATGGACTAATACACCTACCATCTATTTATAGAAATGAAGTTGGAGACCTATTGGTTGGGGAGATAAAAAAGAAAGAATGTAATGAGCAGTCACTCCCACAATCCTGGTTATTAGCCACTCACTTTTCCTAATCCATACACTTACCTTAAACTTCTTGGTATCTTTCATGTTCCTATGGTCACGGTTTAGGTTATCTGTTATTTATTTGCATCCATATACATTCATTTAGATACTATACAAAGAAATATGGCAAAATCTTTGGAAGCAGATAAATGGGTTTTAATCTTGGCTCTGCTATTTATTAACAATGTGTTTTTAGTCAGTAGCTTCATGCACCTTGATATATGTAAAATAGAGATAATAATGTGCAGAGCTCCTGGGTATATTAAAGAATTATTATATAGAAAATACTCAGCACATAAGTGCCCATAAATGGTAACAATTCATAATCATTCATTCAAGCATACGTAAGATATTTTATATGTATATATACACACACACACAGAAATATAGAGTTATAAATGAGCTATTGAGTTTGCCTTTATGTACCTGCAGTTAATTAGGGGAGATGATCCTATAACAAATATTTTCAGACTATTTGGGGAGATTAAAAAAGGGAGTATGCTCTGCATGAAGTATTTGCCTTTCAGGAACCAGAACTCTGAAACACACAGAGTCCAGATATGATGTGTAAATTCCTGAACTGGCTCATCAGGAGTAAGGAGAAGCAGAGCCATTCTTGCCTCCACACTTTGGTCTTGGACCTATGTATTCTACTTTTCAGAAGCACACCATAAAACAATTTTAATTTGAATTTTGGGTTTCTATGTATGAAGATGCTGCGGCATTCTTATGAGGTATTGCCTCTGAGCTGACATTTCAGCTGTCACTTTACAAGACTGTTCCAGTCCACTTCTGATTAATGCAGGGTATACTATGACCAGTGGATTTAGCCATGGGCACACTGTGCCCCTCCTTTGCATGTGACACCTGTTGGTCTGTGTGGTATGATGTAGAATATCATGCATGTGAATCAGTGACACTGTAGGCCCTCAGAGAGTGAGACAGACTGAGACCCTGCAGGAAAGTAAGTCAAGCCTCTTCCCAGAATATGTACCCATTCTATCATCATGAACCACTGGAGGCCAGGGGAGAAGGGGTCCAGTGAGACCAATCTGCCATCTTTCTTTAACATGTGATGTTACTTTCCTTAACATAGTATGCCTTACTGGAAGTGCAAAGCTGCTCTTTGTTGCTGGCAGGTTTGACATTTGGCAGCAATACTGGCTGGACCAGCCTTGAGAGGTGAGAGCCCATGCTGTGGAGCCTATGTATAACCTCCACCTAGGACCCTGTATTAGTCCACTTTCACGCTATTGATAGACATACCAGAGCCTGGGCAATTTACAAAAGAAAGAGGCTTAATTGGACTTACAGTTCCACATGGCCGGGGAGACCTCACAATCATGGCAGAAGGCAAGGAGGAGTAAGTCACATCTTACGTGAATGGCGGCAGGCAAAAACAAACAAACAAACAAAAAGAGCTTGTGCAGGGAAACTCCACCTTATAAAGCCATCAGATCTCATGAGACTTATTCACTATCACGAGAACAGTGAAGTCAATATTCACCCCCATAATTCAAATCACTGCCCACTGGGTCCCTCCCACAACTGTGGGAATTCAAGATGAGATTTGGGTGGGGACACAGCCAAACCATATCAGACCCCATATGTGCTATTTCATTCCTGTGCTCATTGAGAAAGCAATGAAATGGCCAATGACAGAGACTGGCTGACATGATCTGGCTGAGTCATTTTGTTCTATGTGGTTATGTTATGCCTCCTTTGTACCAGTTGTTTTTTGGTGGTTATCATGAAATATTAATATCTTTATGCTTTGTGTTTACTCTCGTATGTCTAAACATATGCCTCTACTCTAGACAGCCTAAGCTAATATGCTCTACTCTAGACCTCCTTAGCCCTCCAGGCTTCTAATCAGCTGGTCAGGCTTTTAGCAGGTTTTGATTTGACACACATTCTAACCTCAGGCCATGTTTCATTGTACACCAGGTGGAATACTGCTTGAAGCTCTGCCCACAGGCAGGACTTTTTTCTTATCACTGTCTCTCAAGGTCACCCCTGAGGCAGGCTGGGGTTCATCTGTCATCCATTTCTAAACTGCACCTGCATTCTATGATGATCCATCTGTGAACAAAGCTCCATGTTTCCCTCCTTTGGCTGCTGCCATAAGGGATCCCCATTGCAATTATAGGTTTGTTTTCAGGGAGGGGCACAAGCTCCTTAGTAGTAGATGATATAGGGTCTGGTCTACCTGGTTGTGAACCTTGTTTATGCTTTCAAGTCCTGCTTATGCCCATTTTCATTTTAAAAAGAATTGTTGCAAGGCCCTGCAACTGTATAACTGAGTGGATCTGAGAAATTCCAGTTTGTGATTGGCAGCTCTGATTATATGGTCACTTGATGTCCTGTAGTCAAAGATCTCTGTCTTTCCCAGGGTTCAATAGCATGCTAGGAACTATTTTGCAAAAGGTGTATAACTTTTTACTGCAGATATCATGTTCTAGGTCAAAAAACCCTCCTGGTTGATACTGTGATTATCTGATTAGATTTTTCTATAAATTACATATATTATCTCTTCTCATCACTGATAGTTTTAATAGCATGGAGTCATCTACATGGCCCCAGCAGCTGTCCAGACCTGCCACAGAGTACATCTGGGTCTGGGCTCCACTGGAAGCTGAAAGCTTTTAATGTCACCTAGTATACAAGTTGGGGCACTCTTAAGGGTGAAACATGCTTACTCCAAAACTCAAAGAAGTCTATCAAGCAGTGTGCTTTCATCTTTCATTGTAGGAAGTTGAAGATGCAATAATTTATCCTTTACTCTCCTTGGTCAAAACAGTCAGATTATCTATGTTTCACCACGTATTTATGTTATTAAGAGATATCTTGGATTCTTAACGCTCTTATGGACTTCTTGACTAATTGCCTTCTGAAATTAACATAGTAAAATAATAAATATGTATTTAAACAAAAATATACAAAGCTAAACTAACCTACAGAAGTTTCTTTATAAAATTACAAGTACACATTTCTACCTTTAGTCAAATTCTTGAGTAACCATAACCACTTTCAGTTTCTTAAACTCAGTGTATAACTAATAAACTTAATGTGTATTGGTTCTTCTCATTGACCTAACAGGACAGCAAAGAGAACTTCGAAGTTGATCAGCTTTGAGGCATATTAAATATTTGCATTTTGAAATTAAACAATGAGAAATATAATCTGCAATCAACAAGAAGCTGCATTACATTGCTGATGATAAATGGTGGAAAATAAAGTTGGAAATACTGTTTCAAATTGTATCTTCTAGGGATTAACATACAACTTGATTGCTTAAAATGAACTTGATTGATGAATAAGATGAAATATTTGGATAATCTGGTATAAATATAATCATGTGTGAAATTTATTGGTGGTTAATGTAAATACTAAAATTTCTAGTAAAAAAAAAAGAATAGAGTCAAGACTTTTGCAAGTCCAGTCTACTGAGTTTATGCCACAATTAAGCAGAAATGGAATTCTTAAATCAGAGTTGTTATCTAACACTGGGAAAGATACGAGAATCATTTCATGTGACAGAATAATTTGTTCCATATTGCAGTTAAGGAAAATGATTAAAGCCGTTTGATTCATTTGACAAAGAGATTTTGAAAGCTTTTCAAATTTATTCAACTGCTTTCTGAAGTCCCATAGCTACTTCCTATAATTGTCCACTGGATTTGCATACCAACATGAGAAAACAGTAATAACTTTCAAGTTAAATCATTCCAGCTTTCTTAGTTCTAATTCTGCTAAATTTCCTATTGAACTTCAAAATTTTTATTGTTCACTCAAAATCAGTTACAATGTCTTTGCAGCTTTTCTCCATTTTCTTCTTCTTTTTTTCTTTTTTAAGACAGGGTGTCACCTTGTTACCCAGGGCTGGAGTGCAGTGGCATGAACATGGATCACTGCAGCCTTGACTTCCTGAGCCTCAAGCGATTCTCCCATCTTAGCATCCCAAGTAGCTGGGAGTGACACCATGACCAGCTAATTCAAACAAAACAAAACAAGACAAAAACAAAATTTGTAGTCCGGGCACGGTGGCTCACGCCTGTAATCCCAGCAGTTTGGGAGGCCAAGAGGGGTGGATCACGAGGTCAGGAGATCGAGACCATCCTGGCTAACCCGATGAAACCTCGTCTGTACTAAAAATATAAAAAATTAGCCAGGAGTGGTTGCACATACCTGTAGTCCCAGCTACTCAGGAGGCTGAGGAAGGAGAATGGCATAAACCCGGGAGGTGGAGCTTGCAGTGAGCCAAGATTGCACCACTGCACCCCAGCCTAGCGACAGAGTGAGACTCTGTCTCGAAAACAAAACAAACAAACAAATAAAATGTAGGGATGGGGATCTCACCATTTGGTCCAGGCTGTTCTCCAGCTTCTGGGCTCAAGCAATCTTCCCATCTTGGTCTCCCAAAGTTTTGGGATGACAGGTGTGAGCCACTAGACCTTGCCTTTGCCTTTTTTCTTAAAATAAAAGTACTATTGTATTTTAGCAGACTACTAGTGTCTTCTTCCTCCTCCCCTTCTTCAGTTTTCTTATTTCTTCTAAAATATCCCTAGATGTACAGAATAAGATTAATGTAAATCTTTATTCTGTGATACACTGTCATTGCAAATCTATGCATGACCGACCTCCTTTCCTTTCTTCCTTCTTCCCTCTCTCTCTGTCTCATTCTCTTTCTCTTTTCTCTTTTCTTTTTGTTCTTTCTTTCTTTTTTAAAATTAATGTGATGAACATCTGTAGCCCACTACCTTATCCAGCACTAGCATATTCACATAAGCTTATCTCTGATGTCTTCCTTTTTCCAAATCTCCTTACACCGTCAACTTTTGAGGAGTAAAGAGAAGAGAGGTAAACATTTAGGAGGCGAAAGATGAGAGCAAGGTGGGGTAGATGAAGAGAAGAAATGAGATAGAATCAAAACAGATAGAAAGGGATGGACAGGGGAAATATAAGAAGGCAGATAAAGAAGTGCTTCTTCATGTTCATATTTCTCTTGCAGCAATAATTTATTAGAATGAGGCCGAGAAGGAATGATATCTGCCAAGCCACTCATCCCTCTGGGCCTGTGGATTGGTCATTTGTAAGATCTCTTCTAGCTGAAAAAATACTACTCTTACCACTTCCAAGTTTTTACACCTCATGGGAGGGATTATTTTGACTGTGCGATTAGCTAATATGAAAATAATTAATGAAAGAGAAGAATTTAAAGCAAACTTTCCCTGAAGGCCAGTTTGATATATACTAGGTGTAACAGAAACTGATGATGTCTTTTAAGGGTATTCTTAACTTGAACTTTCTTTGGGACAAAATCTACTCATAAAGTAACGTCCTGTAGTACTCAGCTAGGGTTAGAGATCATTTAAACTTAAAATAAATGTCTCTGTATTCATCAATATTGAATGAAGTGGAGAGAAATGTATGCATATTTTCCTCAATTATTGCTTATCAGCAATTACTAATGTATGTATGCTAAACTATCTCTTCTTTATTTTTATTTATTTCTTCTCACAATTTTTTTGAGAAAGAGTCTCACTCTGTCACCCAGGCTGGATTTTCAACATACACTACTAATCTATTCATTGGTGCTGTCACTGAGTTGATTGGCATTTTTTACTTAAGCTTGGGGCAAATGTTATACTCTTATTTTAGAACACTCTTGGCTTGCTCTTAGTCTTGTAATATACAAAATAATGTACTTATTTGGTCCATTGTGTATTTCCCTCCTCTAAAATTGAGACATAAATTCTTATCTGATTACTAATATACCCCAAACACTTTTCATTTTGTCTCACCCATATCAGGTGCTGCCTACATATTTGTAAAATGAGTGAATTAATTTCATTAAGCTATCACATATATTTCCACTTTAACAAAATCAAATACTGTAATAAAATAATTTCCTTACACTCCTTCAGGCAAGAAACATTGTTCTCAACTTTGCTTTAAATAGTAAATTTTTACATCTTGTGTTACCCATCACTCAGAAAACAATTTAATATAAGACTAACTTATTTGGCAACCTAATACTCAACTTAGAATAGTCATTAAATAGATCTTATTGTCTTAACACTGAAAGGCTTAGCCAGATAAATTCATCATAGTGCTCTTTTTAGTTTTAGTGAAGGAACCAACAAAGGCACATATATACATATAAATATATACATATATATAAGTATACATAGAAAGTCTTACACAGCCAACAATAAATGACTATATATGTACTTCCCCACCAAAAAGAAACATTTTCTTAAATTTATTCAATTAAGATTTCTTGATATCTGTACAAATAATGTATCAGGTGGCAACATATATAATTAAATATAAAAATACCTATTTTATCTAATTATTTATAACTTTAAGCTTCTTTGCCTACTACATTCCATATGCTATTTCACTTGTCTTACAATCTATGCTTGCATTGCATGTCAAATTTTTATAAATGAATTTGCTCTGTAATGGAATATTTGAACAATAATTACTTCCTACTGTGCATAATTAAATTCTCAGAGAGAGACAGGTGGGTGAGGTGATGAGGAAAAAAAGGGGAGAATGAAGAAGAGAGAGGAGAGGCAGGGGGACATATTTTAGAGTAACGGAGTCATATAAATGAAATTAGCATTACTAATTTTAAAGTGAAAAATGGATACATGTTCACAACCATTGTCCAAAACCCTTGGGTCCAGATGTATTTCAAAAGTGGAAATATTTCACGCATTACGAAATGAATCCAGTGTATATATTGCAAGTTTTGGAACAACCTAGTGAAGTCTCAGGTAGTCCCCTATAATCAAGCACCCTAATATACCTGCAACAAAATGTGTGTGATGACTCTTTTCAGTGGGGTCAATACTCTATAATATATCATACGTACAAATAAGTGTATTGTGCATATGCTAATTACAAGTACAGACTTCATTAAATTTCTGTTATATAACAAAAATTATAAATGATTTATTTTTATCTCTATGACTGTATATTGTTTATAAAAACATGGATTATAATTAAATGGTTCCTCGAAGTTTATTCAATTAATTGAAGCCAGAATACCACATTAAAATTCGGAATGAACTGAACTATACAGAATTATGAAAAAGTTAAAGACTCACAAGAATCTTAGAATCTATTTGGGGAGACTCCATGTATACATACAGATCAGTTTAAAAGTAACAAGGTATTATAGAAATAACTGGAAAAAATATAAATAGTAATTTTTTCACAGAGGTTGATAGGAGTGATTACCATAGAACAATAAGGAAAATGTACAAATTGAACTGGATATTTGGGAAATAAATGGGGAGGTGTTAAGACCAGGACAAAGGGACCATTTGGCTGAGTCAGGGTGTTACACAGAAGAAGAACCAAGACATTTCATTTCAGGTATGTTTATGCTACTACTTGGACATAGCTACGTAAAAAAAAAAAAAAAAAACCTGCCAAAATAAAATTACCTGTGTATTTTTTTGATACGATAATGTATGACAAAGACATATTTGTTTCATACTAACTTACCATATTGCAGCCAAATTTTACTTCTCACAAAATTCATTTTGAACTTTTTTCCTTTACGAAGTTCCTACGTTTGTAATTTCCAAACACCCAGTTACTAAGTTTATCATTCCTCTTTGCCTTAAATGTTATTATTAGTGAATCAAATGTATTACTAGTTAATAAAGACTTTGTATAATGAATCACAACACAAACCCACAAATTAGAGAATATTCAAAATTCAGAGTATTCAAAATATTTCAAATATTCATATTCTCCAGGAATGAGCAGACTGACGTGCTTTTATTTTTAAATAAGCAGATAGGTTATGATTATGCATGGTTTACCTAACGGATGTTGCCGAATCCCCTTACATGTTACCCCAGGCTTCCCAACACGTGCCTGATCCTTTAGTAGCTCATACCCAGGAGTAATAGTCAACATGCAATTGGAATAGGTTTACAGATTAGTATATATGTATATACATTGTATAAAAATAAAGATATTGCACCTATTTTTAAACTTCTTACCAAGCAATAAATTATAACATAAATTATCTATCATTAACTTCTAAATCATTTATTGATTTTTTAAAAATTGTTCATGTAATCTTTTGTATGACATGACTGTCACAAGAGAATTTATACCATGAGATGAGATAGTATAAATAAACTCATTAAAATTTTCTAAAGATTTTTTCATTACATTAATAATGATTAGAAAACAAATTTCAATTTGGAGAATAATTCTCTCATCATCTATGAAAATATATTTTTTATTATGCTAAACTATCTCATATTCTTCAAAAATGCCAGCAATAAAATTCAAAATATTGTGTATAATGTGTGTAAACATATTTACAAGTACTTAATATCTCTTATTTATCAAGTCAAAAATGTCACATTTGGGAGTATCATTTTCAATTAGCTGCTTTCATTTCAATATTTGTTGTTTATATTTATCCACAGAATTTCACAGACATTATTTTGTTATTTTAAGACTAATTACATATTAAAATACATAAAATGAAAGATCCTAAATATTTATTATGATTTACATGTTTCTCATCAGGCAGTGAAGGCATTTTTTTGTTTTGTTTTTTTGTTTTTGTTTTTTTTGAGACGGAGTTTCGCTGCCGCCCGGGCTGTAGTGAGTGGTGCGATCTCGGCTCACTGCAAGCTCCGCCTCCCGGGTTCCCGCCATTCTCCTGCCTCAGCCTCCCGAGTAGCTGGGACTACAGGCGCCGCCACCAGGACCGGCTAATTTTTTTGTATTTTTAGTAGAGATGGGGTTTCCCGGTGTTAGTCAGGATGGTCTCGATCTCCTGACCTTGTGATCCACCCACCTCAGCCTCCCAAAATGTTGGGATTACAGGCGTGAGCCACCGCGCCCGACCCAGGCATTTTTATATACTATTATTGTTATTTATTTATTCTTCTTATAATTTTTTTGAGAAAGAATCTTGCTCTGTCGCCCAGGATGGAGTGCAGTGGCACAATCTCGGCTCACTGCAACCTCCGCCTCCCGGGTTCAACGAATTCACGTGCCTCAGCCCCCAGAGTAGCTGGGATTACAGATGTGCACCACCACGCCCTGGATAATTTTTGTATTTTTCGTAGAGACAGGGTTTCCCTATGTCTGGTCTCGAACTCCTAACCTCAGGTGATCCGCTGACCTTGGCTTCTCAAAGTGCTGGAATTATAGGCATGAGCCGCTGCGTTTGGCCCATTTTTACTTAATATTAGAGAATCTAAAAGCTTTTTCCTTCGGAATTTTTCTTTTGCTATTTTCCAAGTAAAACATATTTCTCCATTTTCATGTCTTCCACTTTTCTTTCTGGTTTGCTTTAATTAGTTGTACACATAGTCAATCACTTATTAGGTCAAATTGATTTTGAATGATTGAAACATTACCTTTTTGTAAAGCAAAATAGATAATTGACTGTTTTAGAATAAAAGTTGTTAAAACTTAATTTCTAATATATAGATTTATATATGTATATATACCCATATATATTACATATATTTTAAAAATAGGTATATTTATATATGTATGTATATATGTAATTATACAGTATTTATATATGTATTATATAATATAAACACACACAGATGTGTGTGTGTGTCTGTGTGTGTTTCCACAAAGTTTATCATTCTGATTTCACATTTTCTAATGAAATACAAGGTCAAAATGAGTTTTCAAACTGCTTTTTATCTCTTCATTACATAATTCCCTTTGAGTTATAATTTTTAACTTTCCGTTCTTAACTCTTCAGATTTATTATTTAATCCCCTCTTGTATTACTTGATTTTAGAAAAATACATAATTTATCAAGACAGGCATGTATGTAATTTACTTGATTTACTTCTTTTATTGAATGATCTATAGTTAATTGAGAACAGCATGGAAAGTAGTACTCCATTAAAAAAACAAAAGTTTTTAATATTGGCTAAAACTAAAAACTTGCTTTTAGCTGGGCAAAGTGGCTGGTGCCTGCAATCCCAGCTACTTGAGAGGCTGAGCCAGGAGGATTGCTTGAGGCCAGGAATTTGAGATCATCCTGGGGAGACACCCCCAACCATGTCTCTAAAATAAGAAAAATTAACTGGGTACGGTGGTTTGTGCCTGTTGTGGCAGTCGACTGCAATGAGAGGATCATTTGGGCCCAGGAGCTGTGAAGGCCACTGCACTCCGCAGTGTTTTGTTTTGTTTTCAGAGAAAGAGTGAGACCTTGTCTCTAAAAATAAATAAATAATTTAAAAATTAGCTTTTGTCATGCTATCAGCACCATCTATACAAAATCTAATATGGTTTTCATATGAATATTTCCTACTGCAACATTTCCTTCAAGCACCAACGATAGAGTTTCATCTTATTTTGGTAATATAAGATGGTCTGTTTTGATCGCAAAAGTTTTGGTCTGTTTTGATCGCAAAAGTTAATAAAAATGTGAACAATTTCTGTCCTTTTATAAATTCAAAAGATTTATTTCCAAGACACCTTAAAGAAATGTTAATAATATTATCCAAACTTTGTTGTCTTGTTTGTTCTTCGTTTTAGTTTTTGATATTCTACTAGAATTGTTGAATTTATGAGTATTATAAAAATTACAAGAGTTTATCAGAATAAAAAGTTCTGGCTGAGTATAGTGGCTCATTCCCGTAATCCAGTGCTCTGCCAGGCTTGAGGCCAAGAGTTTGAGACCAGATTGAGCAACACAGTGAGACCTTGTCTCTATGAAATATTTTTAAAATTAGTGGTGTGGTGGAGCATACCTATAGCACCAGCTACTTAGGAGGCTGAGGCGGGAAGATCACTCGGCCCCAGAAGATGAGGACTGAAGTGAGCTGTGATCACACCACTGCACTCCAGCCTGAGCAATAGAGCTAGACCCTGTCTCGAAAGGAAGGAAGGAAGGAAGGAAGGAAGGAAGGAAGGAGGGAGGGAGGGAGGGAGGGAGGGAGGTAGGGAGGGAGGGGCGAAGGAAGGAAGGAAGGAAGGAAGGAAGGAAGGAAGGAAGGAAGGAAGGAAGGAAGGAAGGGAAAGAGAGAAAGAGAGAAAGAGAGAAAGAAAGAAAAAGAAAAAAAGAAAGAAAGAAAAGATTCTGACAATTTAAAAGTGTCAGCAATGACCTCTTTTGTGAATAGCAAACACTGAGGAATCCCCTTAAGCATAGTTTTTCTACAAAATGAGAATGAAAACAACACTGCCCAAAATGATACAGACAAACATTCCTGTGGCGTACTTGTGACAGAAGAAACTTTATCATGCTTACTGTGACATCCTACGTTTGTTACGTTAAACTAAAGTGTTCATATGAGAACTTATGTTGTTTTTTTGTTGTTGTTTGTTAACTATAGGTTAATACTATCATATTTAAAGCATAGGCATGGATTTATTTTGGCATTTTAACAGTTGAAAACACCATGTCAGTGGGTACCAACTCTGTTCATAAATTATTTCCATACAGGAGAGAAGGGCATAAAGCTCAGAGATGGCTTGACAATGGGTTTAGGATACGGTTACAATGCCTCTTTTACTCATTAAAGTGGTAATCTTTTTTTTTTTTTTTTTTTTTTTGAGACGGAGTCTTGCTCTGTCGCCCAGGCTGGAGTGCAGTGGCTGGATCTCAGCTCACTGCAAGCTCTGCCTCCCGGGTTTACGCCATTCTCCTGCCTCAGCCTCCCGAGTAGCTGGGACTACAGGCGCCCGCCACCTCGCCCGGCTATTTTTTTGTATTTTTTAGTAGAGACGGGGTTTCACCATGTTAGCCAGGATGGTCTCGATCTCCTGACCTTGTGATCCGCCCGTCTCGGCCTCCCAAAGTGCTGGGATTACAGGCTTGAGCCACCGTGCCCGGCCTAAAGTGGTAATCTTAAAAGAAAGAAAGGAATGTACATAGAGCAGTTTGTTTTCTGGGAAAACCAAATTTGCTCCTCCTTATAATAGCAAGATCAAAGTGAACTGTCGAAATGTGCCTGGCATTAAAACGGCTGTCACAATGTCATCTACCCATAGGAAGTATTAAGAGATAAGATCCAACAGGTAGAGCAGAGCCAAACAGCATCTGTCTATGAAGTACACTATAATTAATTCTATAGGATAAAGTAATTACTGGGATTTTGTCAGGGGAGCACTATAGTGGAAGTGGTGTTTCGGAAAGATTAATTTAATCCATACCAGGATAGTTTAGAGTGTGTAGATTATAAGGTAAAAGGTCAGTTAATAACCTATTATCATTATCTGGGATTAAAATAAAATGTCATATAGGGAGCAGACAGTGGAAATGAGAAAAGCTATATTCAAACATTGAAAATACAGGATGAAGACAATTACTATACAATAGAGATGACATAGCAAGGAATAGTACACAAAACATTCAGGTTTGCTTTTGCTCATATGAAAATAAATTCAAATCTAGGCAACCCAGAGCTGGTGCAATTGCTTAAAGTTACTCTCAGGGACTTGGGTTCAATCTGCTTTCTAGACAGGAACAGGGGAAAAGGGGAAAGAAAACAAACAGCATTGGTCCCATTTGTCAAGAAAGGAAAATAATGACACTAAATTATTTTAAACTTTCCCTTTCGTCTTATCATTAGAACTACTTCCCCAGGCCACTGATTGCAGATCACGGCGGGAGGTATCAGCAGGCTCCCTCTTCTCCTGGCAGGCCTGTTGGGTGGGGCCAGCGAGTATCAGCAGGAGACTGAGATATTGAGATGCTTTATTTCTCTGACTCTCCCATTTTGGCCACAGTCTGGAAGTGACAACTGGTTGCAAAGGTAGAAAATCTGTCAGAAGGACCCTCTCCTACAGTTTCAGCTCTCACAGGGATAGGTGGTAACCACTCTAACTTCTTGCTCCTTTTGGCTTCCCTATTTGGTTTTTCTTAACCCAACCCACACTTTTGGGAACAGTCCCTCATTTCTTCAATTACCCCTTTTATGTGTGCTACTAGTTTCCTGCTGAACTAGATGAATATGTGAAAAAATTAAATAATTTTGATTATAAAACTGCCTCTGAATAAAATTGGGGTAAAATAAATGAAGAGATGTTGTATAGGAAGTTAACAAATAAAAATCCTCTTGGTTAATATAAAAATGAAACAAATTCTCAAATTTACATGAAAATATGAGCTAAGAAACATTGTATAGAGCCAATAAACTGTTTCTATGTGAAGGTACATGAAAGGTCTTATGATTTTAAGGATTTAGATAGAGAGAGGATACAAAAATGTATCATCATTGTGTTTGTCCCTTTAAAAAATATTTTGCATAATCTTATCAAATTGAGGTATAGTTGCTTTGAAATTAGTTCAAATAGATGTAATTAAAAATAACTTCTCAAAAATATAATTCCTAAACTGAATGAAATGTCAAAAGTATTCTGAAAAATCATACTAATGTTCAAATAATGTTTCAAAACAATGATCAGGATTTTGCATCAGAAATTACAGTAAGATGGAGAAATAAGAGAAAGATCACTTTTGAAGAATGTTTCACAAGGGAAGTATTTGCTATGCTTCTTATTCCAAATTGCAAGGACTTAAAATTTCATTCTTGAACATAATCATTAATAAACAATTTAGAAAAGAATAAATTCTGAAAAAAGTAAAACATAACCACGAGCAGAATTCAAAACAAAATATCCTCCAAAACACTGCAGGGGTTTTGTTGGGGATGGGGAGAGGCAGGAAACAAAGTATTCACATCAAAGGACAAAAACAAAGGAAACGTAAACAAATCATAGGGGACAAAACAGAGACAAATGTTGAGGCTATAACAACAATTGCAAATAAAATTTTAAAACTCCTAATCAAATAACAAACAAGAAACCAGAGACTCTTGACTGATGGGGTCAGGCAATCATCACATAACCTCTAACAGTCATGCCCTATACAAACTTACTATAAATAATAGAGGTAACATTATAGGTAATGTAAATACAATTCAAGGCAAAAATCATTAAGTGGTACAATATTAATCATGCTACATAAGTAGTAATGTAATCAGAAAGGGGTTCCGATCCGGACACCAAGAGAGGGTTCTTGGATCTTGGGCAAGAAACAAATTGAGGCAAGTACGTAGAGTAAAGTGAAAGCAAGTTTATTGAGAAAGTAAATGTCTCACGCGTCTCCATGTGAAGAGACCACGAAACAGGCTTTGTGTGAGCAACATGGCTGTTTATTTCACCTGGGCGCAGGCGGGCTGAGTCCGAAAAAGGGGTCAGCAAAGGGTGGTGGGATTATCATTAGTTCTTATAGGTTTTGGGATAGGCGGTAGAGTTAAGAGCAGTGTTTTCGGGGGCAGGGGGTGGATCTCACAAAGTATATTCTCAAGGGTGGGGAGAATTACAAAGAACCTTCCTAAGGGTTGGGGAGATTATAAAGAACCTTCTTAAGGGTGGGGAAATTACAAAGTACATTGATCAGTTAGGGTGGGGCAGAAACAAATCACAATGAGGAAATGTCATCAGTTAAGGCTATTTTCACTTCTTTTGTGGATCTTCAGTTGCTTCAGGCCATCTGGATGTATATGTGCAGGTCACTGGGGATACAATGGTTTAGCTTGGGCCCACAGGCCTGACAGTAAGGAATAAAGAATAGCTACTCCATTGGAAGAGCAGCCCTGAGGGCTGCTGGTTGCCCATTTTTATGGTTATTTCTTGATGATATGCTAAACAAGGGGTGGATCATTCATGCCTCCCCCTTTTAGACCATATAGGGTAACTTCCTAACATTGCCATGGCATTTGTAAACTGTCATGGTGCCGGTAGGAGTGTAGCAGTGAGGACAATGAGAGATCACTCTCGTTGCCATCTTGGTTTTCGTGGGTTTTAGCTGGCTTCTTTTTTATCAGCAAACTGTTTTATTGCCAAGGCCTTAATGACCTGTATCTTGGGCTGACCTCCTGTCACATTCTGTGACAGACTGCCTAACTGTCTGGGAATACAGCCCAGTAAGTTTCAGCCTCATTTTAGCCAGCTCCTATTCAAAATGGAGTTGCTTTGGCTCAAACGCCTCTAACAGTTAAGATATGTCATAATATAATCAAATTTATTCTGAAACTCTTTGTGATAAACTGAAAGAAATTATAAATCCTAAACAGTTAAAAATAAAAGGAAATATTGACATAAATTCTAAAGTCATAGGAACTAAATTTTTCAAGTATGCTAACATGTAAAAAGCATAGAAATTTGAGTATCAATTTTATATTATATGGATTTTGCCCGTAATATATAAGAAAACATGTGTGTTGATAAAAATCATTTTCAAACTTTTATATCATGAGACTAAAAGGACATACTTGCACTAAATGACCTCTAGTTCCCTTAGAGATAAAGATTGAATCAATTTTTTTTTATTTTTCTGCTGAATTTCAAAACTGGTGCATCAGTTGGTAAGTTACTCCCTGGATGCACGAGCGTATTTTTCTTTTTCCTTTTTTTGAACTTGTATCATTTCTTTCAGGCCACTAGGGTAACATCTAAAAAATTATCGCTTCAGTGGCTCCTCATAGAAAGCACTTTTGAGAGTTACTTTCAATGTTATATTCTGGGCAACTGCCAGAAAATTACAAGACATTTTCCTTGTAGTATTTTGTCATTTTAGGCATCCAGCCTTGGCTCAAAACCCAAAGAGAAGATGAGAAAAAGGTCAAATCTCTTAACATTGAGGAATTTAGAAAACTCCAAGTAAAAGTTAATTCCTAAAGCACTCACATGACAGCAGACACAACTGTTATGTCTTTATACACAGGTTGTTGTGAAATATGTTTGTATATCTGAACTTAATTTTTAATTAACCAACCACATTTTCTTGAACTGAACTGTCCCTTAAATAAGAGACATTAGAAAAACTATTTAAAATTTTAATAAAATTGTTTTGTAAAATGTACATTTTCGTTATCTGCAACACTCCTCTCACCACCACTTCCTGGGCAGAATTTCCTATTTCTTAGCTTTGTCATATTAGGATGGAAATAATAGAGTAATGTATCTGAGAATGGTGATTACTGTGATCCATTGGAATAGCATACTCTCCTATAAGAAAAAAATAAACATTTAAGCAGTTAAATAATATGTAATTATGGCCATTTAGAATATATTACATATTGCATCATATCATTAATCTTTTCCTCTGAATTTTACCTTCTGCATCTAAGATACTGAAAAATATATTTTGAGTTTATCAAATTACATCAAAATGTATACATATTGAGCTAAGTTGAATCTATTTCTAAAAGATAACTTCTATACAGTCAACATTTATAATAAATACATATAATATATTTTTAAGTGTAAAATAGTGAATGCAAGTACCCACTGCCCAGAATGAGAACTTGAATAGTGTTTGGTTTTGTTTATAATCAGCATAAATGGGAATGCAAACTTAAGGTTGTGGCTGGGATAAAAATGTAATTTATAAGGATACATTTTTACTATCCTAGACAGAAACATGCACATGTAAAGAATAAGAAAGAAAATTTAGTTAAAATATTAAAGATCCACTATGTTATTTGATACATCTCATGATGTCAAGGCTTAAAGTGCATTCACTCTCCAGTTCCTTAGGAAAGCCTCTAGTTTGCTTTTCCTTCTTTTTAAAAAATAGTTTGACCTGTTCAGATTCAGGGGTATATGTGCAGGTTTGTTACATTGTGTGATGCTGAAGTTTGGGATACAAATGACCCCATCCCCCAAGTAGTGAGTATAGTACTCAATAGCTAGCATTTCAGTCCATGCCCCACTACCTCTCTCCCCTCTCTAGCAGTCCCCAGTTATCTATTATGTTTATTATGTTTATGTTTATGAATGCTCAACGTTTAGCTCCTGCTTATAAGTGAGAACACGTAGCATTTGGTTTTCTGTTCCTGCATTAATTTGCTTAGGATAATGGCCTCTAGCTGCATCCATGTTGCTGCAAAGGACGTGATTTCATTCTTTACTATGGCTTCATAGTATTTCATGGTATATATATAGCACATTTCTCTATCCAATCCTCTGTTGATGGACACTAGTTGATGGACACTCCATGTCTTTGCTATTGTGAATAGTGCTGCAACGAACATACAAATGCATGTCTCTCTCTCTTTCTCTCTCTCTCTCTCCACACACACACACACACACACACACACACACACACACACAGAGTAAGAGATTGAGATTGCTGGGCTGAATGGTAGCTCTAAGTTCTTTGAGAAGTCTCCAAACTGCTTTTCACAGTGGCTGAATTAATTTACATTTCCACTAACAATAAATAAGCATTCCCTTTTTGCGTCAGCCTTGCCAGCATCTGTTATTTTCTGACTTTTTAATTATAGCCGTTCTGACTGGTATGAGATGGTTTCTCATTGTGGTTTAGATTTGCGTTTCTCTGACGGTTACCAATGACAAGCATTTTTTCACGTTTGTTGGCTGTGAGTAGGACTTCTTTTGAGAAGTATCTGTTCATATCTTTTGCTCACTTTGAATGAGATTTTTTTTTGCTTGTTGAATTGTTTAAGTTCTTTACAGAGTATGGATAGTGGACCTTTGTCAGTTCATAGTTTGCTAATATTTTCTCCCATTCTGTACGTTGTCTATTTACTCTATCGTTAGATTTTTTAGCTGTGCAGAAGCTCTTTAGTTTAATTAGGTCTCATTTGTCAATTTTTGTTTATGTTGCAATTGTTTCTGAGGACTTAATCATAAATTGTTTACCAAGGCTGAGTCTAGAACAGTGTTTCGTAGATTATCTTTTAGGATTCTTATAGTTTGAAGACTTATATTGAAATCTTTAATCCATCTTGAGTTAATTTTTGTATGTGGTGAAAGGTAAGGGTCCTGCATATGGCTAGCTAGCTGTACCAGCACCATTTACTGAATAGTGAGTCCCAATTGCTTATTTTTGTCAACTTTGTGAAGGTCAGATGGACGTGGGTGTGAAGCTATATTTCTGGGTTCTCTATTCTCTATTCTGTTCCATTGGTCTATGTGTCTGTTTTTATGCCAGTACAATGCTGTTTTGGTTATACTATGGTTTGTTTATAGTACAGTTGGAAGTCAGTAATGTAATTTCTCCAGCTTTGTTCTTTTTGCTTCAGATTGCTTTTGCTGTTCGGGCTCTTTTTTGATTCCCTACTAGTTTCAGAATTGCTTTTCCTAATTCTGTGAAAAATAAAGTTGGTAGTTTGATAGAAATAGCTTTGAAACTGTAGATAGCCTTGGGAAGTATGGTCACTTGAATGACACTGATTCTTCCAATACATGAGCATGGCATTTTTTTTTTTCATTTGTTCATGTCATCTACAATTTCTTTCATCAGTGTTTTGTAGTTCTCCTCACTGAAGTCTTTCATCTCCTTGTTTGATGTACTTCTAGGTATTTTATTTTTTTGTGGGATTGCATTTTTGATTTGGCTCTCAGCTTGAATGCTATCGTTGCATATAAATGCTATTGATTTGTGTATAATATTTTTGTATCCTGAAAAACTACTGAAGACATTTATCAGTACCGGTAGCCCTTTGGTGGAGTCTTTAGGGTTTTCTAGGTGTAGAATCCTATTATCAGCAAAAAAAGATAGCTTGACTCTTTTTTTTTTTTTTTTTTCTATGTGGATCCCTTTTCTTTCCCTCCCCTGCCTGAGTCCTCTGACTAGGACTTCTAGTACTACATTGAACAGCACTAGTGAGAGTGGGCATCCTTGTGTCTTGTTCCAGTTCTTAAGGCGAATGCTTCCAGTTTTTGCCTCTTCAATATGATGTTGGCTGTGGGATTAGCATAGATTGCTCTTATTGAGGTATGTTCCTTTTATGCCTAACTTTTTGAGGGTTATCATTATGAAGGGACGTTAGATTATATTGCATGTCTATGTCTACTGAGATGATCACAAGGTTTTGGTTTTTAATTCTGTTTATGTGGTGAATCACATATATTAATTTGCATATGTTGAATCTAACTTGCATGTAAGGAATGAAGCCTACTAGATCATAATGAATTAATTTTGATGTGCTGCTAAATTCAGCTTGGTAGTATTTTGTTGAGGATATTTGTGTTTGTGTTCATCAGGGATACTGACCTGTTTTTGTTTTGTTTTTGTTTTGCTTCTTTGTGTCTTTGCCAGGTTTTGGTACCAGGGTGATGCAGGCTTCATAGAATGAGTTAGGGAGAAGATCCTCTTCTTGGATTTTTTGGGATAGTTGAACTGGTATGAAGTTTTCTTCGTACATCTGGTAGAATTCAGCTATGAATTCATCCAGTCCAGGGTTTTTTTTGGTTGGTAGGGTTTTTTAAAATTGCTGATTCAATTGTAGAACTCAATATTGGCCTGTTCACATTTTAAGTTTGTTCCTGATTCAATCTTGGGAGGATGTGTGTCTCCAGGAATTTATCCATTTCCTCTAGACTTTCTAGTTTGTGTGCATAGAGGTGTTCATAATAGTTTCAAGATTTTTTGTATTTCTATTAGATCAATTGTAATGTCACCTTTGTTTCTGATTATGTTTAACTGGATGTTTTCATTTTTTCTTTGTTAATCTAGCTAGTGGTCTATCAATCTTCATCCTTTCGAATAACCAACTTTTGGTTTTATTGATTCTTTGTATAAATTTTTGAGTCTCAATTTTGTTCAGTTCTGCTCGGATTTTAGTAATTTATTTTCTTCTGCTAACTTTGGGGTTGATATGTTTTGATTTTTCTAGTTCCTCTAGCTGTGATGTTACATTGTTAATCTGATCTTTCTAACTTTTTGAGGTTGGTATTTAGCCCTGTAAATTTTCCTCTTAACACTGTTTTTTCTGCATCCCAGAGATTTTGGTATGTTGTGTCTCTATTTTCATTCATTTCCAAGAATTTTTTGTTTTCTCTATCAATTTCATTTTTTAAACAAAAGCCATTCAGGAACAAGTTGTTTCATTTCTATGTATTGTGTGGTTTTGAGAGATCTTCTTAGTATTGATATCTATTTTTGTTCCATTGTGGTCTGAGTATGGTTGGTAAGATTTTGATTTATTTGATTTTTCAATATTATGAATAGCTAAGCATGTGACTTTATGTCCATGCATGTGTCTCATTTTGAAGAATGTTCTGTGTGCAGATGAAAATAATGTATATTTTGTGGTTGATGGGTGGAGTGTTCTGTAGATGTCTAGTAGGTCTAGTTAGTCAAGCATTGAATTTAAGTCCAGAATTTCTTTGTCAGTTTTCTGTCTCAATAATCTGTCTAATGCTGTCAGTGAGCTGTTGAAGACCCCACTATTAGTATGTGGCTCTTTAAGTCTTCTCATAGGTCTAGAAGCAGTTGTTTTTTGAGGTTGAGTGCTCCAATGTTGGGTGCATATATATTTAGGATAGTTAAGTCTTCTTGTTGAATAGAACTCTTTATCATTCTGTAATGCCTTTCTTTGACATTTTTTACTGTTACTGGTTTAAAGTCTATTTTATCTGATGCAAGAGTAGGGACCCCTGCTCTTTTTTTGTTTTCTATTTACATGATGGATCTTTCTCCAACCCTATACTTTGAACCTATGGGTGTCATTACATGTGAGATAGGTCTCTTGAAGACAGCAGATGGATGAAACTTTTTGTTTTTAAATCCAGCTTGCCCTTTAAATAGGATGTTTAGACCGTTTACATGCAAAGCTAATATTGATGTGTGAGGTTTTGATCCAGTCTTGGAGCTTTTTATGGTTGCTTTGAAGTTTCTATTTTATCGTTGCTTTATGGGATCTGTGGGTTATGTACTTAAATGTGTTTCTGTGGTAGCTGGTATTGTTCTTGTGTTTACATATTTAGAATTCCCTTAGCAATCTCTTGTAATGCTAATCTAGTGGTAACAAGTTCCCTTAGTGGTTGCTTGTCTGGAAAACATTTTATTTTTCCTTAGTTTATAAGCTTACTTTGGTGGGACATGAAATTCTTGGTTGGTTGGAATTTCTTGTCTTTGAAAATGCTGAAAGTATGTCCCCAATCCTGGCTGGTAAGGTTTCTGCTAAGAAATCTGCCATTAGCCTGATGGGGTTCCTTTTGTACATGATTTGACAATTTTCTCTAGGTGCCTTTAAGATTTTTTCTTTAGTATTGACTTTGGAGAGTCTGGTGACTATATGCCTTGGTGATATTCATTTTGTACATTATGTTGCAGGTGTTCTCTGGTTTTCTTATATCTGGATATCTACCTCTCTAGCAATATTAGAAAAACTTTCTTGAATTATTCCATCAAATATGTTTTCCAGGTTGTTTACCTTTTCTCCTTTTCTCTCAGGAATGCCAATAATTTATCACCTTGGTTGCTTTACATAGTCTCATATTTCTTGAAGACTGTTCATTTTTTAAAATCTCTTTTAAAATTATTTTTGTCTGAGTTAGTCTGAAAAAGCAGTCTTCAGTCCAGGTGCAGTGGCTCACGCCTGTAATCCCAGCACTTTGGGAGGCCGATGCAGGCGGATCACGAGGTCAGGAGATTGAGACTATCCTGGCTAACACAGTGAAACCCCATCACTACTAAAAATATAAAAAATTAGCAGGGTGTGGTGATGGGCGCCTGTAGTCCCAGCTACTTGGGAGGCTGAGGCAGGAGAATGGCGTGAACCCAGAAGGCGGAGCTTGCAGTGAGCCGAGATTGTGCTACTGTACTCCAACCTGGGCAATGGAGCAAGACTCCATCTAAAAAAATAAATAAATAAATAAATCAGTCTTCAAACTCCAAATTGCTTTTTCTTCTTCTTTTTTTTTTTTTGGATGGAGTCTCACTCTGTCACCAAGGCTAAAGTGCAGTGGCATGATCTCGGCTCTCTGCAACCTCCGCCTCCCAGGCTCAAGTGATTCTCCTGCCTCAGCCTCCTGAGTAGCTGGGGCTACAGGTGCCTGCCACCATGCCCAGCTAATTTTTATATTTTTAGTAGAGATAAGGTTTCACCATGTTGACCAGGCTGGTCTCGAACTCTTCAATTCAAGAGATCTACTCACCTTGGCCTCCGAAAGTGCTGGAATTACAGGCAGGAATCACCATGACTGAACTCTACATTTCTTTCTTCTGCTTAGTGAAGTCCATTGATAGAGGTTTCACTTGTATTTTGAAAATCTTTGAGTTTTTCAACTTCAGAAGCTCTGATTGAGTTATTTTTAACGTGTTTATATCTTCCTTCATTTCTTGGACTGATTAAGAAGTTTCTACGTAATGATTTTCAACCTTGTCTTGGCTTTCAGTGAGCTTCCTGGCTATCTATTCTTTGAATTCTTTGTCTGTCATTTTTGAGTTTCCATTTGGTTAAGGACGTTTGCTGGAGAGTGAGTGCAATCCTTTGGTGGTGTCACTACATTCAGATTTTTTATGGTGCCAGATTTCATGCACTGGTTCCTTCTCATCTACCGACATTGGAACTTCTAATTTTTGTAATCATTTTTATGTAGGTAGAACTTCTTTCTTTCTTTCCATGTAATAATATATATTTTTTCTTTTCTTTTGCCTTCTTTTCCTTTCTTAGGGAGCGTGACTGAAGAAAATATTGGGTAGGGTCTTTTGGCTTTGCTTCTCCATAGTCCTATGCACTTCTTTTCGTTATTTTTTATCAGGCTGTGCGGTTTGACCTACAAGCCAGTAGACGGCGCTTGTAGTAAAGGTGTTTGTGGCCAGTGTGGTGGGTATATACTTGATCTTTGCTTACTGGAAAGAGCTCTCTGTTGCCTCAGGCAGTGGGCTTATCTTTGAGGTGCACAGTGGTCTGAGCTCCCTGCTTAGTCCTAGGGGTGTGGTGGAAAGATGGACAGGGCTGGACTGGGTAGGCCTACCTACAGGCACTGTGATGGCAGGCACAAACACTACTGCCAAGGGAGCTCAGGCTGCTGATCCAGAGGTGTGGCGGAAAGATGGACAGGGCTGGACTGGTAGGCCTACCTACAGGTACTGTGATAGCAGGCACAAACACTACTGCCAAGGGAGCTCAGGTTGCTGATCCAGGCAAGTGGGTGCTCCAAATGGCTGAAGACCTGTTTAGGTGGGAAGTGGAGAGGGCCTCCTGTACCACAGTCTCTGCACAGGAAGGGTGGGACAGTTTGGGCTGCTGGGCCAGGCAAGCAGGCACTCTGAATGCCTGGAGTTCTGACTGGAGGCTCAGCAGAGAGGACTCCACTGCACCACAATCTCAGGGAGCTGGCTGGAGCATCCAGCAAGGACACACACATGCTGGTTCCACATAGCCACACTGGCCCTGGCTGCAAGTCTCATCAACCAGGATAAACCACAGCTGTTGCATCTCTCTTCCCACCCCACGCCTGTGATGGGGGAGAGCACAATTCTGCTGGGGCGTTGTCCACAATTTTTGTTGTGGAAGCCTCTATCCTGCTTCTGAGAAGGCATTCCAATCTTCAACCTGAGACTAAATGTCTGAGGAACCATGCTGCAAGGTCACCAAATAATGACTTTGTATGCACCCTTATCAAAAATAGCATCCTACTTACTCATGGGTCTGGGAAAATGCCTGCAGCTTTTCCTGACATCTTTCCCTCTGGGTGCCTCCAAACCTCTCCCCAAATTAGCTCCAGAGTTTGGGGGAAACAAAGGGTTCTCCCCTGGCTTAGGCTGCTCAGATCCCCAGGGAAAAAGTGAGTCACAGAGGGAGGCTGTCTGTCTCTCTCACGCTGGGGCTTCACTCACTTTTGTCAGCCAAATACCATCACAAGGGCTGTTTGCCTGCATTCTCCTCTTCGGGATCTGGTGTGTCCCTCATGATTTAGGTGGGTTCCTGTTTTCCTTCTGGAATTAAAGCTCGCAGAGTTCATCTTTATGCACTATCTTGCTGTTTCCAAGTGGCTGAGGTACACTGAAAGCCTCTAAACCACCATCTTTGGGCACGGCAGTGGGGGACGGGGACACAAAGAAACAACAACAAAAACAAACAAACACCCTCTATTTTATATTTTGTGTTGTGTTTCATGGATCCAAGTGCAGACTAGACTTTGGCTGCTACAACAAGTTACATGAATATGGTAGACAGCCCTAAAAACCTGGTGTAAAATAGGATGAAGTGGGAAAGGAGGTAAAAGTCTAATATTCTACCAATTTGGAAAACAAAAAGGCCCAGAAAAGCAAGATAGAAATAAATAATAATAAGAGTTAACAAATATTGAGTACTTACATTAGGCTAAGAAATCCTCTAAGAATATTGATATATTAACTTGTTTAATCCTCAGAACCATCCCATGAAGTGGGAGGTACGAAACTGAATTCTCATCTTACGCCACACACAAGAGTCAGTCAGTTGTAAAGGCCTACATCTAAAGATAAAACTCTAAAGCTTTTGAAAACCTATACGGAAGAATAGCTTACTGAACAACTTTTTACACAAAACCCAAAATGTACAACAAAGACTGAGAAATTCAGCTGAACTGAAATTAAGAATTTAATATTTGTGAAATGTTAGCATAAAAAGTATGAAAAGTCTAACTACGGTTATTTTCAATCCTTAAACTGACAAAAGATTCATATATAAAATTATTATTCATACATCAATAATAATCAGACAAACAAGGGAATGTAAGAACTGGCCAAAGTCTTAAAATGAACTTTTGACAAAACAGTAAACCCGAACAACCTAAATATATGAAAAGACACTTAAACATCACCATCTAGAGAAACAAAATTAAATACACAGCAAAATGCTTTTTAAACCCTTTCTAATACCAGTCTAATAAAATATCTGATAATAACAAGCATTATAAAGAAATGGAACATGGCATTTTCTCATGTATTCCTTGTAAGACTATAAATTGCAGCACGCAATTTGGGAAAACAGTTTGGTATTCGTTGGTACAGTTGAATATGTTTGCATATTCTAAAGTCCAACCTATTACACACCTATGTATAAGTCCTAGAGAAACTCTATCAAGTATACAGTAGACACGTTAAATAACAGTAATAAAGCATCAATTTCAACAAAACCATAAATAACACTTGTGCTTCTCCATGTAGAAGTTAATTTTAAGTGTATCATAAAATTCAATTAGTCTTCAAAATAATCTTATGAAATAGGAAATGATATATTTACCATTATTAATAAGCACATATGCATAGCTGAAAAAATGCAAAAATAAAATAAAAGTAAAATTTGGGCCGGACATAGCGGCTCACGCCTGTAATCCCAACACTTTGGGAGGCTAAGGCAGGAGGATAGCTTGAGGCTAGGAGTTTGAGACCAGCCTGGGTCACTTAGGGAGATATCATCACTACAAGCAATTAAAAAAATTATCTGGCCATGGTGACTCATACCTGTAGCCACAGCTACTCAGGGAGCTGAGGTGGGAGGATCACTTGAGCCTGGAAGGTTAAGGCTGCAGTGAGCCATGATCACACTGCTGCACTCCAGCCTGGGTGACAGAGAGAGACCCTGTCTCAAAAAAATAAAAATAAAAAATAGAAGGAAAGTTTAACACAAGTCAAGATAAGGGTTCCATCTTCATGGCTGGTATGAGGGTGCAGAGGAGTCGTGGTGTAATGGGGTTTCTAACGTGCTGCATTGCTCTATTCTATTCCTTATTCTGGGCAGCAAATACTTGTATTCACATTGAAAAATGTGTAATATATTCATTTCATACATGTTGAACCAATAAATTTACTTCTTTGTATATTCTCAGGGACACATGGAGACACCTTCGGCTGAAAGGCAGGCATAAGTTACATAAGTAAGTATCACATGCTGAGAAGGCATGTGCAATTTGTTTTCACAGCACAATGGAGAGGGCGAACAGCGCTGCCAAGAGAAAATCAGGAATCAGAAATGCTTCATGCAGAAGATTGCAGTTACTCTGTGACTCCAGGGATAATTAGGAAATCTCCAGGTGGTAAAAAAGGGGAAAAAGCACTCAGGCATCTTTAAAAATAAATAAATAAATAAATAAATAAATAAAAATTCAAGAAGAAAATGCAGGCACGCAAGCAACCTGGAAATAGTTGGTACAACTTAAAGGTAGAATGGGATAAATTTAAGTAAATTAGGACATTAGAAATATGACTATATGTTTAACTTTGGCTACAGTCTAAAGTCAATCAACTTCTCTCTCTTTCTGTCTCCCTCTTTCTGTCTCTCTCCCTTTCACACACACACAGCAATAGAGTGATTTTGACAGCGAAGGAAATGGAATAGGAACATTTATGGTTCAATAATTCATATGGAAGGGCTTAAAATATGCAAGACGAAAGAAAAGAGATGCCAAAAGTTTCACGTTCACACTGTGTTTATTCAACAAACATACTTTCAAAAACAATTTTAGTGTGTCTTGAAGTAGGGGTGGGTACTAGGGCAAACATCTTTGGCTTGCTAATCAGATATCTTTTCCTAATCCTTTTCCTCTTGCCTACCTCCCGAAAGAAATAGAAATGTTAAATTCGCATATTTATGTACACTCTCAAAGCTAAAGGTGGTCACGTATTACAGTTTCACCTAATGAGACATAATGATTTTTCTACTAGAATTATCTGGGGAAGATTCTCTTTTCCTGGTAAAGAGATTTAAGCATCTGTTGCCATCACCTCTTCCTTCAATCTTGACTGAGGATGTAATGTGTTAATACTGACAGTTATTTTGTTACCATGAGAATGTCAGAGCATCCACCTCTGACATCAGCAAACCACTGAACCAATACTAGCAGCTTCCTTCCTCGAGACTTTTTATGGTCTCAGGGAGAAAAAAAGCAAAAAAACAAAAAACAAAAACAAAAACAAAAATTGTATTTGTTAAAATTATTGCTTGAGATTTCTATTACCTGAGGCTAGAAGTATTTCTGGCTGCTAGAAAGTTTATTTCTCGCTGAGAAAGCAAAGCTGAAATATTCCAAGTTATTCCTTTGGTTCTGCCATTGGTTATGGGAATAAGAATTGGCATGGGCTAAGGAAATTTATGAAATAATCAGTATGAATTTAAAAGAAACATTTTACATAAAATGAAGAGAAATGTCCTTTTGATTTTCCTATGTATGCATATAACAATGGTGATTCTGAATATCAGAATCATCTAAATTCTGGAGCATTGAACATTTAGGTCACAATAAGTGAAATTATTAAAATTCAATTCGTTTATGATGAAGATATTTCTAAAACATAGCAAATATTTTGCAAGTTCTATTTAATGTTGAAACCTTAAAATGTTAGAAACATGAAAACAAAAACCCCTAAGTGCCCATCAGCTTGGATCCTAAGCAAACTAATTGCAAGTTTATCTTAAATTTGTTTTTATTGATGATTGCCGAAAACAACTGTGAGGGCCTGTGCTATTCTTCCATTCTGAGGTGTCACTGGGAGTCCCAAACAGGGGGCATTTACAGAGAGATGCTTTCCAATGCATCCTAAACCTCCAGCGTTTTCTGAACTCAAGAGCTGCTCTCCCTGTTTACTTTGGCAATTCTCCATTGCCATTCTCATCAGTTTATTACCCCATGAGCCTCATAGGCCAAAAGCCCTCTGCTGAAGTCCAACATGTTGTTATTTTGTCCTTCTTTAATTTTTAAAGCCCATTGGTGAACGTGCTTGTTTTTCCACCATTGTCTCTAATTGTCATTGATGTTTTGCTCAAACTCCCAGCCTGCATATTTCAGGTACTTCGTTCCTTTTCAAGTTAATAGGAAACGTTTTCCCATTCTCATACTCAACTATTCTATGGAGAAAAACCCATACTAGAAATGTTGGGCCTTAAAGATGCAGTTGTTAATAGCCCTTTTAAATCTTAAAACTGGGAAGGTAACCATAGACAACTTGGAAAAAGTAAGTTTTATTATAGTTTTAGTTTTATAAATTATTCTTATAACCACCGTTTCTTCCTTCCTGTATCAGACACACCATAACCATGATGATTCTCCTTTTGGGGCCCCATTATCTTCTTGTAATGTACCTTCCATCAGCAACTTTGTCTCTTCACTAACCTCACCCCATGCTTAGGTATTGAAACATGCCTGCCATGTTGCTGCCCTAGTTGTGAAGAGTGTTAAACCTGTATTTCATGACCTACTGGGAGTCCATTCCTCATTTTGGTTAGATATTAGAGAAATATCACTAACCTCTGCCTAGAAGTATATCCAGTTCTTAGATCTGACCCAGTATTTAGAGCCATTTTACATATTTATCTTTTTACAGTTTCAAAGGTAAATATAATTGTTATTTCCATTTTAGGATAATGAAATGAGATTCATGAAAGTTAGGTGGCTAGACCAATATCACATAACTAAACTAATAGCAAGTCTCATGCCTAGCTTTCTGGCTAGAATCCTTGCTACATGGTCCTATTCTCTCTCTCTCTTTCTATGGTTCCCTCTCCATATAAATAAACTGGCATCAAGCTATTACCAATAAGAACTCAATATCTCTAGAACATATGCAGATGCACAGCTATGCAACCCTTCAACTCAAGAAATTCCATTGCCTTAGAGTCTCAAGAATATACTTTAACTAAAAGTCTAATCTTTCATTCATAATAAATTTTTAGGGCTGGGCATGGTGGCTCACGCATGCAATCCCAGCACTTGGGAGGATGAGGTGAGCGGATCACGAGGTCAGGAATTCAAGACCAGCCTGACCAACGTGGTGAAACCCCGTCTCCACTAAAAATACAAAAATTAGCCAGGCGTGGTGGCACGCACCTGTAATCCCAGCTACTCAAGAGGCTGAGGCAGGAGAATCGCTTGAACCCGGGAGGCAGAGGTTGCAGTGAGCTGAGATCGTGCTATTGTACTCCGGCCAAGGTGACAGAGCGAGACTCCGTATCAAAGAAAAAAATAAAATAAAATTAATAAATAGTTACTAATACATTTGAATTTATCTCAGTTGCTCAACCAAAAATGTGCAAAAACTAACAATTAACCTGGACAAATGATAGCTAAAAGTTCAAGAGAAATATTATAACCATTTTGGCGGTTACTTGATATAAGTTAAATAAAGAGAATTGAAATATATTTATTTCATTGTTACGAAGGCTATCACATTAAAATATAGTTACATACTGGATAATTATGTATGTGACTAACTGTGCCAAAGAGCATTTTAATTACACTAAAAAATTCCATTAGCTGAGACTTAGCTTCTTCAGAATGTGATACAATACAATCCCTAATAAGCCAAAATTTAACTTACTGCCACCAATAAATAAGAGGCACTTACTGAGTTAGTAAAACCTATTAAGAATTTTTAAGAACTATTCAAATTCAACATTTAGGACATACAATTTTAACATAAGCAAACACTGATTATACTGGTGATGTAAAATCCTCATTACAGAACTTCATCAGGCATCAAAATTGCTTAACCTAGTTCAAATTACTGCTAAGATTATCACTTTTCCCTTCACAATATTCCTTCAGACATCAGAGGAGAGCAGGTGTGAACATGTGGGGATGAGGGGCATGCATCCTTGCATGTGCTCTGTGTACTTCGATCTCACTGTTGTGTGGTACCACATGGTGCTACTCTATTGAGAAAAGAAACTTTTGGAGGACGTGCACAACTACTGAGTGGATTAAGCTGGAAAAAATGAACTGTAGATTCCTCTAAAGCACATTTGCATAAAGACAATTGGCCTGAGAGAAGTGATTTTCTGTGTTTCTGTCAGAACCACCCTGCTCTTGATAAAAGGAGATTTTGGAGGACCCAAGAAAACCACAAGGTTTTCATCCAGGATCATAGTTATCCTTGATGAAAATCTCATGCTTTTGAAGACCTGCCTTGGACAAAGAAAACACATAAAAAAAAACCCACCAGTACCTTATAGTACCTTGATGTGTAACATGCATTTGATTGAGAACTAGAATACTAGCTACACTAAAGTTTTAAAAGTTCAGAAAAGGAAAGGACTAATGAAAGTATCAGAGAAATATTTACGGAAGAGAGAGACAGAATAGGTTTATTGGGTGTGAGAAAGTGACTTGGTCGTAGAATAGACACTGAATTTTTCAAAGTTTTAAGTATTTGAGAGTAATATCATTAAGCTTAATTTACATATTTCTATTTTTAACTTTCTAAGTAATTTAGATTGGCATTGTTCAATAATTTCTCCAAATACATGTATAGGAATCCTGTCATTTTAAGAAAATCTGTCATTGTAAGAAAACCTGTCATTGTAAAAAAAGTAGTATTGGTGAAATTATTTTCAACGTGTATATTAATAGCTATTGCTTTATTAAACTATACATTAAAGTGCATATAGAAAAAGAAATAATTTATTAGTGAACTTCATTGAAATAAATTGTAAATAATTTTTCCAACACATTGAAAAGCACTATTTAATGTATTCTTTGTATCAGCCATATTTATAATAAAAATACAAGATAGATATTAGTATTGCCATTTTACAGATGAAGAAACTATGACTCAGAATGGTTAAGTGACTTGTCCCAAGTCACACTACAAATAGGCCCAACTGTGGGTCTTAGGAGTCAGATATTTCTAAATTTTAATACTGTGTATTTCCTCTACGCAGTTCTCTAAAATTACCTATAGTAACACAAATTGCACAGCTCTTCCATGTTAATCACAATCTTTCTGCTCTCGTATATATTATTGTATAATAACTCCCAGTTTACCCACAACACTTCCCACCAGACTATGAATCCCTTGGGTCTTCCCTGAAATCTATGCCTGGTATATAGAGTTTCAATAAATATTGTAATGATGGTTATTTAAAAAAATAAGGCCCCATATTGTAGTGAATAGAAACTTGACTGTGGTATGAGATCAGCTTGAGCCTGCCACTCACCAGCTTTATGACTTAGTGTAAGTTATTTAGATTTTCTGAGGCACTGTCCTAATTTTTGAAAACAGAATGCCTCGCTGAATTTAGGAAGTTTAAATCATTTAATGTAAGCAAGACGTTATTCACATAAACGTTCCATGAACATGACTTTAGTGCCATGAGACCTGCACAGCCAGAAAAAGACCTGAAACAGGCAGAACCATTCAGACTGTGTAAAAATATCTGCATGAATTTTTGTCTGGCTAGATCCAAATAATATTCTATTAATATACAATTCAATTATAATAAGGAGATTAGAGAAGCAAGTTACCCGCAGTGTGTGTGTTTGTGTGTGTGTTTGTGCATGTGCACACACCAGGGACAGAAGGGTGTGGAAATTCTCCAACCCATGGAGAGAAAATAATTGAATAAAAGTACAACTTGAACCTGTAAGTTTATGGTAGATAATACAGACGTACACCATAGTGTACTTTATATATTTTGTAAGTATAGTTTTAACTTACAGTCTCATATTCACACTCACTTATTAGACAGCAGTTTATCTATAATGCAAATCAAATCACCCTGAATACACTGCTGTCAGGTTTAACCTTCTAGCCTTAAGTTCTGACATATAACTGTCTTCAACTTGCTAGAGACGATAAAAATTATTTACTGAACTTGTCTTTCAACCCTAGAAAGATTTATAATTAGGGAAAAAGATAACAGAAGCAAATAAACTCACTGATTTAATTATCTGATGATAAAGTAAGGGATATGGTTTTAAACACTAGAGCAATCTGCATCTATTTGGCACTGAAAGGCCAACAATGTTTAATAAACGTTATCATTGTAGAGATTTTGGAAGATCAGACTTAAGATTTCAATTTTAAAATGTCTAATTAAGTAAATGACCTTAAGTTGAGCTTCCTGGCACATCAGGGAGAGAAAAGATGGGAATAAGTTTTCTATGAGGAGACAGCAGGCTGGGGCCAATGAAAGAGTCCTATATTCAATTTTAAATTGTTACCTGCACCATTCTAAAATTCTCCTGAAATTCACTCAGAGACTTAGGAAAAGATCATATCCCGTCACAATATGGTTTTAAACACTAGAACAATCTGCATCTATTTGACATTGAAAGGCCAACAATATTTCATAAATGTTTTCATTGTAGAGATTTTGAAAGATCAGACTTAATATTTCTATTTTAAAATGTCTAATTAAGTAAATGACCTTAAGCTGTGGCAGCAATTTGGCATCACAGCAACTTGACAAAATTTTAATGATTGTTGGAATGTTTAAATGAACTAATAAGACTTACTATACTTAGTTTTTTTTAATTTAAACTATTTAAAAATAAAATTGATTATATTTGAAAGTACAATTTAAAATGTATGAAGGCATATAATTATTAAGTTACAAGTAAAATAAATAGACTAATGATATTTTTAGTTGAGTTTAAACATAAATTGAGGCATTTTTATGATGTGTCAAAAAACAGTGGTAGTTTCACTCTCATCTCTACATAGTCTCTTCTGTACATAAACATTTCTTTCAGATTAAAAAAAATTCACCCTTGTAAAACACCATTTGATAAATCTTAGTTTTCTTCAATCTATTTGTCATACTACACTATCAAGATTTGGCTATCTCATATTAAAATGGCTTCATATTATTCTGCAACTATATAGATAAATGGTCAATAACTACAAAAATCCATATACAATTAAAATATAAATTTTAAAATTAATTTTTGAGAGGGAAGAGTCTGTCTATCATGATTATGCTTATGGTTTCAATAGCAAATTGAATTTACGACATTAATAATTATTTTCTTTACTGATATATGGTGAAAAGTGGTAGTTCTGAGGTCACCTAATTTTGCTCCCTGTTTGGCAAGCAAAAGAAACCAGAATGTTGAGCTTCCTGGCACATCAGGGAGAGAAAAGATGGGAATAAGTTTTCTGTGAGGAGACAGCAGGATGGGGCCAACAATTCAATTTTAAATTGTTACCTGTACCATTCTAAAATTCTCCTGAAATACACTCGGAGACTTAGGAAAAGATTATATCCCATCATGATCTTTCATTAATGGTTCTTTGGAGAACTGAGAGAAGATTTTGTCCAAGTTTGAAACAAATCATGCAGAGGGAAAGTATCAGGATGCAATGTACAAGAAAAATTAGCAATAGCGATAAAGTGAAGGCAGGCGACAGGCCACATTGCAACCTGAAAAACAGATAAGAATCCCAGTGGAAACCTGTGAGAATCCTAGAAAATCAAAAGAAATTCTGAAATCTCAGGTGTTATAGGGCATCAGAAATCAAATTATGTGTTTGCATTTTAAAAATGTATAACCCCAAAGTGCTGGATATCATAAGAATTTCAATATAGAAACATCTTCCTGCATGCCCAAACATCTAGCTCTAAAATTGCAATGCTTGAATCCCATGAATATATATCATGAAGACAATTTTGGCATATTAAATACAGAACCAGAATTAATCAGAATACTGGGCTGAAGTCCTGGATTTTTCTAATCCTGTGACATGAGACAAGTCTCTGAGTCTCCATTTCTTTTACTATGAACACTTATTATAATAGCTTATAATCTGCCAGCTGCTATTCCATGGGCTTTACAAATTAAACTTAACTTTTATAACAACCCTATGGAAGGTTCTGTTATTAGAATCCTTTTACATCTTGAAGGGAATGAAGCGCAAAAATACTAAGTAACTGGCCTGAAGTCCTGCAGTGTTAGTACATTGTAGTGGCAGGATTTGAACTTAGGAAGTTTGGCTCCAACCAACTGGAAATAATTTCCTGCTTATCTTTCTTTACCTCAACAAACCTTTGCAGAACTCCCAAGGAATGCATGGTGATATATTTTACAATGGTTAGCACAGTTCCATCCCTGATGTCGAAGTGCACATAATTCTAAAGTAAATTCTAAAGTAAAAAGGCTCTCTAAAACTCACCTTAAACATAGATAACATGTTTCTGTGGAAACATACTTAGCAATTTATAGATCTTAGTATAAAGAAAAATGATGCTATTAACATATTTATATTCAGATAATTATTTTTATTCTTCCCTTAAGCATTTTGCATAGTTTAAAACAATATTTTATTTATTCCAAAATACGTAAGGCATCTTGTATGAAAATAAATAGTTTGAAATTTAAATTTGAAGAAATGGTGGGTCAGATTATTTGGATAATTACTTCCTACAATTCAATTTACTGGCGTATGCTCCATCTATTTCCTAACATACTTTGAAATGTTTCCAACTCATTGCTATGGTTTCCATGAGGAGGGATTTTTATTTTGAGACAGCTAAACTACTATAATGTTACCGGGTCTTATAATTGACTTTAATAAACTTCTAAAAATTTGTATTTTATTCAAAGATAAATATTTTGTCTATCCTATCCACAGCTGGTTATGGTATTTTTAATAAATTGGCTGATTTGGATGTTTATTAAAATGACTAGTCTGTTGGACAGCAGAGAGGAATGTTTCCAACTCACTGCTGTGGTTTCCTTGAGGAGGGGTTTTTACTTGTTCTCCTCTTACCTCTTTCCACAGGGGCAAAGTTACCTGCTGATAAATCTAGAGGCGAACTGCCAAAGAGTCTAGACTCCGGTCCTGATGTTTCTTGGGAATCAGCCTGACCTGAGAGTGAGATTAAGTGTTCTAATCCATGCCTCCAGGTTAAGAGTACTGTAAGGACAGATTTCCATGTGCGGTTTCCAGCACCACCTGGGGCTGGGTGGGAAACTTTGCCGAAACCCAGTCTTAAGTATTAGGGAGTTCATCTTTGTCACATTCTTCCAGCCTGGGCTTTCTCACTAACAGAGCTTACATTTCAATCTCTGATCCTTTGTTACCTCGACAGGATCATAATGTAAGTAGGGAAGTAGAAGTGCAATCCTGCCCTCCTCAAAACTGTGACACAATCTAAACTCTCCCACAGAGATGGGGCAATCAATGTGAGGACTTAGCAAAAGAATGCAGAAAGAAACACAGACCTAACAACACCTTTATTTTAGCCTAATGATACCCATTCAGACTTTTGATTTCCATAAATGTAAAATAATAAATTTCTGTTGTTATCAGCTACTGTTTATGGTAACTTGATAATCTTTTACATACATGGATGATCAGAATTTTACAAAAGCATAGAAGGGAGAGCTCTGCTTTGATGCAGGTAAACACTGGCCTGAATTGAAGTTATTCATGAGTAGAAATTTTCTATCATTTTTAGGTATGATTTTATCGAGAGTTCTACAAATACAAGCCTCATTGCACATCATATGTTGAAGGATTTAGATTCAAGTGGCAATAATGTATGTATATTTTTGTGTATTTTTGAAACAGTATCTCACTATGTTACCCAGGTTGGAGTGCCGTGACAGGATCACAGCTCACTGCAGCCTCGACCTCGTGGGATCAAACAATCTTCCCACCTCAATCTCCTGAGTATTTGGGACCACAGACATGCACCACCACATTTGGCTCAGTTTCTTTCTCTTTCTCTTTTTCTTTTTTTTGTAAAGATAGGGTCTCGCTATCTTTCCCAGGCTAGTCTCAAACTCCTGGCCTCAAGTAATCCTCCTGTCTTGGCCCCTCAAAGTGCTGGGATTACAGGTGTGAGCCATCGCATCCAACCAACAATTTATATGTGGATAATTTGTGCAAATCATGTATCTTCTGGTCTTCAGTGGCACATAATGTTATGATTAAACTACAAGGACATAAAAGCCATTTGGGCACATCTTTTAAAACATGTTTAAACAAACATTATGATTTAACAAACTCTGCCAAGAACTGTCACAAGAAGCAAGAAATGAACACTTTTTAATACCAGATGTAAAGTGGTTTCTCCTAGCATAAAGTCAAATTGCATTAGTGACTCAGTCCTGTGACAGCTTGCACCCTGGAGATTATCTCTTCAAAGTGCAGAGACAGACTGAAAAACATTAATGATATGTTTGTTTGAGAATCAGCTTAAATGTCTGCATATGAAATACTGAAATAATGTTTCTTAGCAGAGTCATATTTTTGCATTTGTTAAGACAATATAGTAGGGAATACTAATTTTATTTTGAATCTCTCATTAGTATTTCCATCTTTCAGGGCAACACATACAGTTTTGACAGGAAAAGTAGGAGCAGAAATTCAGCCTGAGGTCCACTCACTAAACTGGGGCTGGCCTGGGGCTATGCCTGCTCCATATGGAGGAATGAGTGTCAACTTGTCAAGTCAGGCACTTTGCAGAGCTTTATCCATCCAGAAAGGACATCTTTTCCTCGATTGCACAAAGGTTTTCTATGGACCAGTGACAGATCAGCATGTGATAGAACAGACCACTATTCAAAACATAAAACCAAATATAACATATTTGGCTAAAATAGTATCTAAATATCGTAAGTTTACAATCATTCCTTTGCATGGTTTGAAGCAGTGGTACTAATGGTGATCACATTTTGGATTTATTGATAACGTAGAAATTTGCCTGAAATGTGTTGACAGGTATTATCTTATTTTGCTTCTATAAGTACACAGGCCAAGTTAATATGAGTAAATGTCTATCAATGTCCAAGATTTGTAACTTCTATCTTAGTATAATTATGCAATTCAAACATGTTTTTCTATGTTCTGTACCTACTGAAAGGTATGACTTGCTGTATACAATCCTTTCTCGGTAAGCTATGAAGGGGAAACTGAGTGAATAGTAGTTATTTAGTACCAAGGACTTGAAGAATAAAAAAATACTTCTGCATATTTAAATGCTGAAGTAGATATTTTAGTATCAGAAGAAGATGTTCATTATACATTGTTATGTGAAATACATAGATTACAAAAAATAATTTTATATAACCTAATGCATAGTCTTTTGCGGGGAGGTATGGTAATTACTCAGATAAAATTCTAGAAGTACACAGGCCAAGCTGTTACGGTGTTTATCTCCATTTCAGTAATAATATATTTTTAAGTTATTCATTTGTGCAGACATGTTTTCTAATGTTTCAATGACGCTAAAGTTTATTTTTTTAATTGTCAAAAGAAAACCACCTTCTTAGGATAGTTTTTGCTACTAGGGAAGAGGGGAAAACAAAAAAATGACATATATATGCTATCACTCGCATTCAGATCAGCACTATTTCCTGCTAGTAATATTCCAGTGGATACCTACAGGATCTATCAATCCAAAATCTCTGTATTAGTCAGGAACATTCAGAGAAACAGAATCAACAGTACGTGTGTATATACGAAATTTGCTCACATGATTGTGGAGGCTGCAAAGTCCCAATATCTGCATTCGGCATGCTGGAGACCCATCGGAGCTGATGATCATGCAATTCCAGTCTAAGTCCAAAGTTCTGAGAACCAGGGAAGTCCATGGTGAACATTCCAGTCCAAAAGCTGGCAGGGCAAAAACCCAAGAGCCGATGTTTTAGTTCATGTCCCAAAGCAGGGAAAGATCAAAGTCCCAGCTCAAACCAGTCAGACAGGGGCAGTTCCTGCTTACTCAGATTTTTTGTTCTGTTCAGGCCTTCAACTGATTGGATGAGGGCCATTCATATTATGGAGGACAATCTGTGTTATTCCATCTACCAATTCAAATATTAATCTTACCCCAAAACCCTTCACAGACACATCTGTAATAATGTTTGACCAAATATCTGGGCACCCAGTCAAGCAGATAAAATTAATCATTGCACATGCCTTGTTTTTATACATGCTGCTGCTGTATTTATTCATTTGATTCATATTTGACTATGTCTTTTCCCATATTAGAAACCTTAAATCATTTACCTTTTATATAGACTAAAAACCAAATTCCACAATTTGGCAGAAGTACAGCAATCTGGTCCTAATCTCCCATCAACCCCCACATGTACCCTACACTCAAGCTACATTGCTCAGTGCGTTTCCTCAAAAGAATAAGTTGTTTTCTTTGTCTTTTTTTCTGTAACAAACATAGTTTTCTGAGTATTAAAGACTCTTCCTCACTTTTTCTACTAGGCAATAACTTATTCATCTGTTTGATCTAGTTCCAAATAAATGATTTTTCGTTTACGAAATCTCAGATTAGCCATTTAAATCCATCTCTCCATTGTGGTCCCATAGCTTTTATTCTCATTGCCTTTACGAGATACTATATTATGTTATACTGTGTTATCATAGCAGATAATTTCATTTCTTGAATTATCCTCAATTGAAGTATTTCTATTAGAACCACAGAACATTCACCCTTCTTCATTCAATGCATCTCATCGTGTCTTGAAAATAGTATACCCAGAAAAAATATCAAGAACAAAGGAGAAATAAAGATTTTATGAGAAAAATACACCTTAAGAAAAATCATTTCAAACCTATCTATAGTACACACACGATATGGAGGAAATAAAATTTATAGTGTTTGGAAGGAAAGAAGTGCATTTCAGTATTCACAGGTGACATAATTAGCTATGTAGAAATTTCCACAAAATCCACAAAAAGGCACTGTAACTAATAATTGATTTTAGCAAAATCACATGATACAAGGCTACTACAAATATTCAACTCCATTTTTACATGACAGCAAAGCCGATTAAAAATTTATATTAGGCCAGACGTGGTGGCTCACGCCTGTAATCCTAGCACTTTGGGAGGCCGAGGTGGGCGGATCACGAGGTCAGAAGATGGAGACCATCCTGGCTAACATGGTGAAACCCCGTCTCTACCAAAAATACAAAAAAAAAAAAAGAAAAAAAAAAAATTAGCCGGGTGTGGTGGCAGGCACCTGTGGTCCCAGCTACTAAGGAGGCTGAAGCCAGGGAATGGTGTGAGCTTGCAGTAAGCCCAGATCGTGCCACTGCAGTCCAGCCTGGGCAACAAAGCGAGACTCCGTCTCAAAAAAAAAAATTATATTAAAAGTACCATTTACAATATCAAACATCATTAAGTTATTAAGTATAAATCTAAAAGAAATATAGAGGGTCAGAATGCTGAAAATTATAAAACACTAATGAAAGATATCAGAGAACACCTAAGTAAATGGAGTTATTTCCGTTTATAGTGGAATGTTACTGTCATTTCTCCCTAAATTGATCTGAAAATATGACGCAATTTTAACTAAATCACAACAGGACTTTTTAAATCGCAACAGGACTTTTTGGAGAAATTCACATGAACTTTAAAATTCATTTGGAAAGGCAAAGAAACTAAATCTCAGAAAGCTAAAAATTTGAAGGATTAAAACTATATAATTTTAATACTAACTCTAAAGCTACGATAATCAAGACAGTGTTGCATCAATGAAAGCAGAAATGTAAATCAATATAACAGAATAGAGAGTGCAGAAATAAGACCATATGCTTATGGTGAATCATTTCTGACAAAGTGCAAAGTTAATTCAATGGAGAAAAAACAATCTCCAACACACAGTATTGGAATATGAGACACTCATATATATATACACACACATATACACGTATACCTCAATCCAAACCTCATATCATATACAGAACTTAACACAAAACAGAACATATACCTAAATGTAAAACCTTAAACAGAAAAAAAAACAGAGAAATTATATATTATCTAAACTAAGAACCTCTACTTTTTTAAAGACAAAAGAGAATAGAAAGTAAAGCCACAGTCTAGAACACAGTATTCTCAAAACACATATTTGAGCACAGAATTATAACCATAATACTTAAAGAACTATCAAAACTTTAAGAAATCAGCTAAATAAACAAAAGCAAAATATTTCAAACAACATTTGCCAAAGAAGATACATAAACGGCAAATCCCACATGAATCTATGCTCAAGATCATTAGTTATTAGAGAAATGCAAATACAATCCTCAATAAGATTCCATTATACAAGTATTAGAATGGCAATACTAAAATTAAAAATAAAACTGGCAATACTAAGTGTTGACAAGGATACAGAGCAACAGAGATGCTCATACACTGGTAGTGGGAAAACAAAACTGTACATTTCCTTTGAAGAATATTTTCACAATTATTAAACATACATTTATCATATGATCAAGAAATCTCAGTTCCAGGTATTTATACAAGAAAAATGAACTTTCTTAATCACAGGAAGTTCTGTGGATGAAGGTTTATAATTTTCAATTCACAATCACTAAACCCAAAAACAATCCAAGTGTCCTACAACCAGTAAAATGGTGGTTCTTCCATACCATGGAGTATTAGTGAGCTGTAAAAAGAAGTATTGATGCAAACAACATGAATGAATTTCAAATCATTATGGTAAGTGAGAAAAGCAAATTCAAAAGGCTATATACTGAATTGTTCAATTTACATGGATTTCTGAAAAAGACAATATTATAGGCTTGGAAAACACATCAGTATTTGCTGGCACCTGAGAAATGGAGGGGGTAGGGACATTGACTACAAAAGAAAAAAAAGGAAATTCTGAAGGACAATGAAATTGTTCTATATGTGGACAGTAAAACTATTTACAAAATTGTATGAATTTAAGACTTATAGAACTAGACACTATAAAGTGCAAGTTTAACAGTATGTTATATTTCAATAATACTGACTGCAAATAATAAAGTAAATAATTGATAAAATGTATAGTAAATTAAAATCCAACAGTAACAAATACTCAGTTTTGACATGTGAGCACTAGTGGTTTGCTTGCATCTTATAATCTAGCACCTTAGGTTACTAAAACAAACATATATGTGTATTAATAGTATACTTTTTTTCTTGCAGTATATAAGAAACAAAATAAGTAGATTAAATACAAATGGCCAAAGACATCAGAGCTCACTCTACTCAGGAAATGGAGATAATACTAAAGACCAGCTCATAGTACATACACATTTAGCTAAGTAGTTTTTCTTGGAACTTCACAAATGCAGTTTTTGTATTAGGTATTAGTTATTAGTTATTGCTAATGATGCCACTATTTGCTTACATGTTGTTATGTGAAAATGATGTTATAAAGAAATAATTTGTGTGTACAGCTTCATTATTGTAAAAAATACAACTAGCTCTAAATTGTATAAAACTATGAAAGTTTGTGTTTTCATCACGAAGTCTGTATTTGTGTTTTGAATTTTAAATTTTTTAGGAATGTGTTCTGATGGCATGATTTTAAAGACAAGAAAACATTTTGGAAATGTTACACAGATAAAGAAGTTTGTATCATATCAGATTGTTAATCACTGCTTCACTCATCAGAAACACATACTATGAATGAAAAAATAAAATCAGTTTATTTGGTGACATTGTAAAACTTCGATACTACATAAAAAGTAATATGTATTATTCTTCCTATATTATTCTCATTATGTTTTAATATGGAAGTTCTTCATAAACAACTCTTATGGCATGCTGAAATGCAGTATATATTCTAGTTTTAAAATAAGTTCTATTGACAATGTTTGAATTCCTGAATGAACCACTCTGCAAGAACTTTCTGTAATATAAAAAACTGATGTGATCCTAACTTAAAAATACACAAAATAAACAGGAAGTCTAATGTCTTTAGTAAATTATTTTAATACTTTCATGCCTGGAAGACAGACACACACACACACACAAATACACACATGCACATACACACACACACACTACAATGGATCTTGATATTATACATCTGTGAAAAATTATCATGACACCTCCAAATTTAACAGAATATTTTAAATTTTATTTTCTTATCAAAGATCAACAACAGAAAAACATGAAATCCATTCTTTCTATTAAAATATAATTGAAATATGATTAAATTTATAAAGTTAATGATTAAAAGTAGCTATTGATGTAGAATTGAAGAGAAATTTTAAAAATACAAAATCACTTGCTTTATAAAAATAGATAAAAGTGAATTCCGTCAGCTTACTGTAATCATTGCAAATTCTTTTCTTCCAGTCTAGCACCACGCCTCTCTGAGACTGGCTTCTCCACTGAGTGTTATGAAATCAACACACTAACATTTAAGATCAACACTATCCCCTATGAGTGGCATTGTCATTTATCCAACCTAGATTATATAAATTAACAACCAAAATGCAAACTTATCACATTAAAAACTTCATTGGCATACACGTGATTGATTCAAAATGCACACATAGCAGTTTAGTGTTGGGACTGCTACTTCACTTGTAACCTTTGTTTGGTCATAGTTGAGAAACAACAGAAAGTTGCAACTGTAATAGTATTTTTATATAAAGTACCTATGTAAATGATTTTAATAAAAAAGTGTGCATTTTTTGCAACCCTATCTTATTGCACATTGATCTGAGTATTGGAATAATATTGGATCTGGTAAATCTAATAATAAAATCATTCTTATTTCATTTCTCTTTTATTTTTATGTTTGTTTTTAATTGTATTTTACAAAAGCATAGGTCTCTGACAATTAGAAATTAAAAAGCAAAACTGTACCTCACAATAAATGGTATGAGAAATAGTGCTATAAAATTTATCTCATAATAAGGAAAAATAGAATGATTAATAGTTTTTCACAGAAAATTGGGTTATATTGTAGTGAGGTGCCTAAAGAATGTTAATAAACATCAAACTGCAAAGTGCTGTAGTCTTTACTAAAGCCCTATAGTGGGCTGGCTCTTAGCCCTGTCTTGTTAAAATTTTAATTAATAACCAGGAGGAAAAGAGATAAAGGACATGTTTTTAAGATTTGTAGATGGCAGCAAGCTAGGAGTGATAACTAACTCAACAGACACAAAATCAAGAGAAAAAGTGGTTTTGACCATCTGTCATACTGCATAGAAACTCAGACAACATTTTATGGAACTCAAGCAAAAGTCTGGTACTTTACAAAACTCAGTGGTATACTTTCAAAAAAAAAGGAAAGCTTTTTGGAGTAGTTCCTTAAAAAGAAAAATTCAGAAATTTTGATTGCATGTGCAAATACTTTATGATTAGTGGGATGAGGCTCCTGAAAATTCTAACACAGAAAGACACTTTGTTTGCAAAAGACAAGTTAACATGGGTGAAGTATCCCATTATTCTCCAGGCTCAAAAGTCAATTTCAAACTGGATTTTTATTTCTACCTTTGTCAAGTATAAAGAATTTTTCTTCTGATCATGATCATCTCTCCATTGTTCAAATCCTAAATCAAATGACCTGAGGCTTTTTGTGTCCTGGACCTTCAGTGGTACAATCAAGAAGAGCCATGGGATTCAAAGCGGAAGTGTCAGAGCTGGGCAAAAGGTTTTTGGCACAGTTGTGAGTGTTTCTCTGCAAGCATGAAGCTCAGTGGGCAACAGGACAGGCTGATTCTGGGTACTGGCAGCTGTTCAAGCAAGAGGAGAGCGAGAGTGACAGCTCTGGGCCAAGTTGGTTTCCCCTACTCTCCCTGGTGTTGGGATTGAAGTCTGTCTGTCTTTACTCCTGAGAAGCTAAGTCCCCCCATTCTTTTCTCTGGATTTTTTTTTCCCCTTTTCTCTTTTCCTTTTGCCTTCCCTTTTCTTTGAAGAAACAAAACAAAGCAAAACAAAACCCTTTCCACGTAGGTAGGCAGCAGTTTGAGTCTATGTTTGAAAGGGAAGCGGGCAGCATAGAAAGCCACACAAGAAGCAGCCTTCATTTTTCAGCCTCTCAAGTTTAACTAAAAATGTTTGAGGAGAAATTGTATCATGACAATGTTCATATTAATCATAATAGCTTACTATTAAAATGCAGCTGTCTATATTATGGAATAGTGTATGACGTTTACTTCATTTTACAATGAGGTTTTAAAGAAATTTGGAGTATGTAGTAGGCACCTCCAAGTAATGTGCCTCATGCCTCCATTTCCGGATTTCTAAAATGAAAATAACAGTAATATTGCACTCCATTTTATATCCATATTATTGGCTTTATTTGGATATGGTGGCCAAAGTGCCCTAAATTAGTCCCAGTAAATTCCTCAAATTCCTGAAGGTGGTTTCATGTGTTCTCCTTACTCATCCCTCACCCCCTTCCTCGCCTGCGTCTTCACCAGAATGCCTCAGTGTTGCATCCCCTGCTGACCACTTTAGGAACATTGCCGATGTGCTAGGGACACTGTCTGCGGCATGCTGACCACTGAGATGCCCCTGCTTCATCTTCAGGCAGAGCACACAACTACTCCATCTGGAACACGGGCAGGCCCCCTTCGTTCCTCAAAGCGCAATGGTATCCTGGACAGAACTTTAACAAGACTATACTGAAGGTCTGTGGGAAAAGAAAGGGAAACCAGCCTCAGTATCTTAAAGCTGAGACCTTCCTCAGAGCCAGCTGCTTAAGGAATGTGCAGACATCTTCAGAAGCACTCCACGGCCCAACAGGCCTAGGAAGTATTTTCTATAACCCTTTGAGAGGGAGGATTCACCTTCTTCCAGGTTGATTAAAAATGTAAACAAGCATTCCCTCAAGTAGAGAGCCTCAGAATGACACACTTTCATAACAGAGAGGACCAAGCCCCTGACACACAGCCACCAAATATTCTGACAACACTTATCTGTCACAAAGGCCAGTAAAATCCTTTGGTATGCCCTTTCCCGGAGACCTAAAGTCCACATTGCCTCCAAAGAAGAGTTGCATGAAAACAAAGAGAAGTATGTAGAGACAACGGTGTTCAAACGAAGTTTTAGAAAAAGAAATTTCTCAATAGGAAATAATTCATAGTGTGATCATTCTGTTGAAAAAAATAAATGCTGGTCATGTTATAAAGAGAAGACAGAATCACAATTAGAAGTTTATTTTTGAGGGCTATTTTCCTTCACTTAAGTCTATCCTCAAATTTATGCATAGGTATTTGTTTGTTCGATTTTATTTTTAAATACGAAAATATAGAAAATGAAATATTTATGAAATATTTGATATTAAATAAGACATCAATGTGTGAAATGTTTATAAAATATATACATACTGTTGTACTGAATGAGTTGGATCTTCAGAGTAAATTCCTAGAATTTGGACTATAGATGAAAAGGTTAACATATATCTAGTTTTTTTTTTTTTTTTTTGAGGTATTTCCAAATTCCCTCATGAAGGATTTTACCAGTTTGCATTCCTACTAAATATGTAAGAAAGTTATTGTTTCTACATACTCTTGCAAGGAGAGTATATTATATACTCTTGTTAGCAGAGTGTATTATTATGCATCTTAATTTTTGCCATTCTGATAATTCTGATAATATGATGGCTTTTATGTGCGTCTTTTGATTATCAGAGAGGCTAAACATCTTTCCATATGCTCGGAGGTTTTACATACGTTTTCGATAGATTGTTTTTTTAATCCATTGTCATGAGCCTTTGTGACTTTTTCTCTCATAATTATGAGTTTCTTATTATTAAGGTATCAGTCCTTGATCAGTGATACAGTGGTATATATTCTCCCATTTTCCATTTGTCTCTTGACTTCGTTTTGGTGTCTTTTTCCTATTCAATTACTCTCTTCTTAAAGGTTTATGCAGTCAAATGTGTCAAGATTTCTTTCATTGGGTTTTTCTCCAATTGCAATTGTGGTCTTAAGTAGCAGGCCAAATCTTAGTTGAGTTATTCTATCCTTATGTTGCCTATTAAGACTCTTGTCTTTAGCATTTGTGGTCAGCCTGAGAGCTAGGCAGAGTAAATGCAGATAATTTGTGCCTCCAGTCCCAGGTACTCTCCTTTTCTTGTTTCTTCTTTCACTTCCCAGTGAAGATTTAATATTTTTTAAAATTTTTATGTATTTTTGCTTCCATGTGTGGTGCAGACAAGGGCTGGCCTCAGGCTAGAAGCAATGAAAATGAGAAAATCACTCCCGCAATTCCTTTTTGCCAATGGTGGTTTACTTGCCAGTTTCTGCTACATTTTGATCATTCCTCAGTGACTTCCAGTGGCTGTTCATTTTTGTATTTTCTCTAGAGTTTATAGCTACTATCTGTGGGAAGTTGATTCAATGGAAGCTAACTTGTCCCTTACTAGGAGTGAAACCCAAGCATGTAAATTTTGTCAAAGTTAGAAAGCCTTATCCTATACCCATGTTGAGGACAAGTTTCCAAAGTAATTAGATAATTCTAACTAGAAGAGGTTTACCCTAATGAGTTCTCAAATATTCATTTTTCCAAAAATTCTTAACTTTTAGTACAAAATCAATTTTATTTCATAAGAAAAAGCTAGTATTTTTGCCACTTGTTGCAAAAGGTCAATCTGGTTTTAATAGTCTCTTATATCGCTATCTGAAAAGTAAACTGCATAACTACCATGCCTTATAAAAATGATTGTTTCAGTGACCATAAGAGATATTAAAATCAGCAATAGCAAGTAACCAAGCTTTATTTACATGGACAATTCAAACAAAATATGATTTGATCAACAATGACCTATGCTGAGGAGCAAATGCACACATCATGAAGCCTCTGGTACTCAATTTGAGCATTACCTTTTATATTTCTATGAAAGATAAAAAAGAACGAGAAAACAAGGGCAAAGTTAATGATGAGAACTGCAATCCATCCTCCTCTTTTACATTAAGTGTTCCAGTTATTTACTGATAGTGACAGTAATTTCAAGGATGCTTGTTTAACTGCAGTCTGTTTGAATGGGTATGAGTCTCTATGCTGAATGGTCTCTAAAAGCTGTGAATAGTCACATTAGCATATCAAAAGCCTTCCAAAGTGTCTTTGGGAGTTTTTATTTTCTTTTATCTGCAGGTTTTCTCTGTTTGGAAGCGGTTGGTAAGAAGTGTATCTTGGGATCTGAGTTTTATTTCAAGGTTATTGAAGTATCACAGGAGTACAGTCAAATGAAAAACTGATGAATAATATCCAGGGGGCACTGCTAGTAAGACAACCCCGTCGTTTCAAGAAACTTGAGAAATAATGATAAAGAAACATTTTTTCGAGTCTGTTGCTAGTGAGAATAAATTTTGACAGAATAGTCAACTTCTTTTTCTACGTTTGACTATAAATTGTACATTTCCAATATTCCACTTCACAATGAATGCCTATCATTTTGCAGTACTAAGCTCTTATGTTCAAGAAATACCTAAACTTTAAACACAAAATTGTTGTCTAAAATAGAATAATGTAATATAAAATAAATCCAAAACCATTTAAGATATTCATGTCTTTGTTTAACAGTAAGCTTTGGAGTAACTTTCAGGAGGTTTTCCCATACTAATTTTCTCATTAACAATGTGCCAATAAGAAAGGTCACTTATGTTATCTAGGTATAATATTCTGCATATCCAGACTAGGTGATAACAAAAGTTCTTTCTTCTTGAAGATTGTCTGGTATCTACTATTGTCTAATAAATTAAAAAGTCCTTAGTGTAAACATATACAAATAAATACACACAAAAAATATAAATGGAAAATCAACACTCAGAGAGTGTGTCCTCATCATGCGACTTAAGAAATATTTTATCTTTGAAAACTTTTGTGGGCTTCTCAGCAAGTTGGCTTAACATGGAGCAGCTAAAATAGTCAGAAACCTGTAATCTTACTCTCTTAAAGAATGAGAAGACAGATGTCAGGACTACCACTGAAGTTACAAAATTCAAAAAGGGGGAAGTTTGGAAAAAAGAAAACCATACAAGGGCAGCACCGAATTCTGCACATAAACTCTGACTCAATCTCTGGCAAATCCAGGAATTGGACTTGCATGCAACAGATTCCAAGCACTACTTACAAAGCTAAAAGATCTGAAAACATCTCAGCTGCTGTCAACAATAGGGGACTCCGTTTGCAGTTTGTGTTTAGCCATGCTAAACTTCTAAAACAAAAGGTTAAACATCATATAAATACCATTCTAGAAGAAAAGGAGGGAATATATGGAGCAGAAATATATTTGAAGAATTAATGGACAAAAATTTCCCCAAGTTGATGAAAGGCATAAGTTTACAAATTTAAGATCATCAATCTTAATTAGTGTAACTGATCCTATATTATAAAAATCATAAGGTGTTTAACTTTTCTTTGTCCTTTTCTTCCTCCATGCATGATTGATTGCATGTAATTATCTCAGGAGACAGTAGTCACTAATAATTGATTAACTTCATATTCTAACCCACCGGGGGTTGCCTGAAAGATTAATAAACTTGTTTTTCTTTTAAAGAACAATAATCCTTAGGTCACACAGAGTTCTTTGATGGCATCTAGAAGTTCAATCTGAGGAGGGAGGCAAACAACTTTGATCATGGAAGGTTCTCACCTCACACACACCTTCCTTATTCATGAAATCACCCAGTTAGGTTCAAAAGTAGGTCGGACTTCAGAGTTTGTCTCTCCCACTCTCCCGCTTTGGCCAAATCAAATAAATCTTTCTCTGCTCCTATGCACTGATGTGACATTGTTTGGCTTACTCCGCACTGGATATTCAAACCCAAATTTGGGGGTTCTAACAACAGCAGAATAAATACAAAGAAAATCACAGCTAGACACATCATAATCAAATCGTTGATTCAAACCTTAGAAGAAAGTCTTCAAAGTAGAAATACAAAAGGAACACTTTACATACATGGGAGGAATAATATTAATGTCTGCTGACTTTCATCAGAAACAATAAAAACCAGAAGACAGTGTAATAATATTTCAAAAGCTAAGAACATTTTCAACTTAAGATTTCCATTTCCAGTGAAAACATCTTTCAAAAATTTAAAGCAAAATGAAAATATTTTCCAATGAGAGAGTATGTCTATTAGTGTGAGAGGGATATAATGTCTTAGCAGATCTGTACTACAGAAATTTTAAAGAAAATCTTCTAGTTGAAGGAAAATTAATAATGATATACACATTGTCAACTAGCTTGACTTAATCAAAAATTATAAAGTGCTACACATAAAAATATCAGTATATGCATTCTAAATGCTTCCTAGAGAGTGCATCTATTTGTGTGAGAGGGAAATAATGTCTTGTCAGCAGACCTGCACTACAGAAATTTTAAAGAAAATCTCTCAGTTGAAGAAAAATTAATAAGATATACACATTGTCACCTGGCTTGCCTAAATGAAAATTATAAAGTGCTACATACAAAAATATCAGTATATACATTCTTTCTAAATGCTTGTGTACATTTATCATGGTATAGTACATTTATAGACCGTATTCTGCGCATCAAAGAATGCTCAGTAATTGAAATCACACAAAGCATCTTCTTAGCCATGACAAACTAAAAAATTAATAGAAGGATAGGAGATAAAACTCTAAATGTTTTAAAACAACATGCAGTTGCACATATCCTATGGTTGAATAATATATCATAAGGTAGATACAAATATATATTCAATTGAATGAAATAAAAATGAGATATATAAAAATTTGTGAGGTAAAGCCAAGCCAGTACTTAAAAACAAATTTCATGTGAAAATTCCTGTATTCGCAAAGTATGATTGCCATCAATTACAGGAAGGATTTGGAGAAACTAGAACTCACACACACTGCTGGTAGAAATGTAAAATTGTATAAAAACTTTTGAAAAGTGCTTTTTCAGTTTCTTAAGAAGTCAAACATACCACATAGATGGAAATAAAACTTGCCAAGATTTTTCACTGTTTCTGTGAAAAGCCCTCTCTTCCTAGAAATATTTTCACAAACCATTAGAGATCTTAAGTAGATCTGTAGCCATTTGTCTTCTTAATTGTTCTGACCCAATGAGATAGTCAAACTTCTATGTAAAATGGTTACAGTTGTACTAGGTTCTGGGTTAAGACTCCAAGGTGCAAGAAAATATAATAGCAGCTACTTTCCTAGGTATTTACATATCAAAGGCGAATCAGTTCCAGGAACCTGGACATATCTCCATAAAAACTGGGTCACAGGGGGATAGCTGGCTGTGAGAGAGATTTCATATACATGCATGCTGAAAGGCTGGAGTAAGGAGTCCCTTTCAAGAAGGGTTGGATACGGCTGCCTCCTCTCCCTTTATAAGCAGAGAAAAATTATTTTTTTCTTTATTCTAGCTATTGGGCTGTCCAGATACTTGTATAGGACAATTGGCCTACTTCTTATCACATTGTTCGAAGGGTAAGGACTAAGGCAAAGGGAGGAGCATACTTATTACCTACAGTGACATATATGATAAGATCTACCTCTAATTAACAACACCGTCATGTGCGCTTTTAGGTTTAAATTAATGAAGATGGATGCTCAAGCCTGTAATCCCAGCACTTTGGGAGGCCGAGGCGGGTGGATCACGAGGTCAGGAGATCGAGACCATCCTGGCTAACATGGTGAAACCCCGTCTCTACTAAAAATACAAAAAACTAGCCGGGCGTGGTGGTGGCGGCGCCTGTAGTCCCAGCTACTCGGAGGCTGAGGCAGGAGAATGGCGTGAACCTGGGAGGCGGAGCTTGCAGTGAGCCGAGATCACGCCACTGCACTCCAGCCTGGGTGACACAGCGCGAGACTCCATCTCAAAAAAAAAAAAAAAAAAAAAGATGGATGTTAAAAATCCAACACACACGTAACACACAACCCTGACATTCTACTCATAGGTATTTACCCTATATGAATGAGAGAAGTAAATTTAATAGCAGATATATACATAGAACAAAAATTGATAAAACTAGGAAACAGACAAAGCCATCTTAGATTTTAAAGCATCTCTCTGAGTTAGAAAAAAGTGTGTGTGTGCACACTCACACATGTGTTGTTGACGACTTACACAATTTAAACAATGTCACCTATTAGTGGACATATAGAAAACACTATGCCCAAACATTTCAGAATGTACTTTGTTTTCAAGGACACATTAATAATTTCCAATTATTGACCATATGCAGAACCATAAAGTGAGTTTCAAAAAATCTCCAAGTATTAAAATAATACACAATATTTTATCAATGTGCTATCAAATAAACATAACTACTAATCTCTATTATCTGGAAATTAAGAGTGATAAATTTAAAGCATGCATAAAAATAACAATAAAAATAGAAAATAATCTGAACAGTGAAAATATCATATATTAAAACTTACAGGATGCAATTAAAGCATTGCTTCTCTTCAGTCACCTTTTTAAACTTCTGACTTCCCCTTAAATATATATATCTTATTTATAATTTTTTCCATGCTATCTATTCTTCTTGAGTGATAGCATTCCAGTACTAGTTTAACCCATCAGCTACATACTAATGATTTCCTAATACTATTTCTATTTCTGACCGTAAAACACTTGGATTTTCTAATGAGGCCGATTACTAACAACCCAGAAGCTGGCTGAGAATGTGTCCATTTTGTTCTTTCTCTCTTTACCCTTTCTTTAATTTAGAGGTAAATGGAAGTGTAAAATGAAGAAAACAAGGAATGCCTTGTGAAACAACTACTTTTGGATTTTTTCTTGGTTCCTCACTTTATGACCTTAGGCAAATCTATTAGAAAGTTAAGGAAACTTTCTTAGGGTTTTGAAATCCAAATCCTAAACACCATCACTTCTACTGAGCCAGCTTTAAAGTAAATATCACAATGAGAAAGAATGTCCCTCTTCTGGTGAACTATTCAAGGAACTAGGCATGTGGGCCTGCTTTAGTTCTTGAAGAAAACAGAAAATGTAAGAGGCTAAGAGCGGTCAGCACTAGCCATGTGTAGGTCTGTCACAGTGTACCCTTGTTAAAAGCATCTGAAACAGAGCACTCAGAAGTAAACAGGATATACTTGAAGAGTATTCACTCCCATCATTGTCATGGTCATTGCCATCACCCTAAATGGAAAGCTAGGATAGTAGAATAATTCTATCCAAAACATAAAATATGAAATCAAGAATGACAATAGCTGATAACCTATATTTTGATATACTACATTTTTTCATTCATAATACCTTAAAAACATAGAAACAAACAAGAGTGCTTTTTCTAAGTTTGATGTTAAGTGCTTATTTTTGACTTTTACTTTGGCCAGGGGTTAGGTCTAGCTATTCTCTGGCCATGTTACTTCTCCCCTACTGTCTAAAGCAAGAGACAAATAAAAGAAACACAGCTTTAATGTAACCTTAGCTTTAACATAAGTTGGTGCCTTTTGGTTTGAGACAAGAAATGTTTTGAGGGTTGAGAAAAATGAATCTCTCATTTATGGCTTGAGATGCCAAGCTGGTCACTGTAATGACCACTGATCACTGAAGGAGCCCAGGCCATTTTTGAAACTCAAGTGACTTTTAACCAATCCCCCTCCACCTTTTTTTTTTTTTCAAAAGTTGAATGTAGAGAGGCCTTGAAAGTTGGAAAGCATGACCTCAAAGCAATTCAGTGTGTAGGAAAGAACAGGAAAATGCCTGAAATAAAATTATCTTGAGAGGAAATTTGAGGCTGGTAATTTAAGTTCAATAGAAGTTCCTAATGGTTTTTAAGGGGTTGGGGTATGGGACGATGGCTGATTTCTGTGTAATGTATACCTAATGTAGGCAGCTCTTCTAGATCTAGTAACAGTGATCCAGTAGGTTGTCTTTTAAAAAACAACAAACTAAGCAAAAAGATGAACTAAAATGAACTGGCCTTTTGGCATGACCACCAATGTCAACTGCACAAAATGGTATAAGCATGCAATTTTGGCCCTCACACAATTGTCATTTGTTTAGGTAAGCAGAACCTGTCCTCTATAGTGATACTTTACACCAGTGAGAAGCAGTGAAAGTTTCGGCCACATGGGATTTTAGGCTGTTTTTCATTTTGTGTTTGGAATTAGTCCTGAAAACTTTTGATTAAATTCCAAGAAATTTTAGACTTTTTTTTCCTGTATGTCTTTCTCCCCCATTTACGTCATAGCATGAGGAAGACCTTAAGTAGAAATAATTATAAAATGGAAGATAAGTAACAGTACACATACCTGAACTGGTAAAACAGATTGTTTTAAATATATTTTATCACTTTGATTTCTCTCTTTTTAGGTTGAAAAGTATCTTTTTTACTTAAAGATATATAAACCTTTTTCTATGTTAAAAATATTAAATCTTTTTTTTTTTTTTTTTCCAGGCGGAGTCTCCCTCCGTCGCCCAGGCTGGAGTGCAGTGGCTCGATCTCGGCTCACTGCAAGCTCCGCCTTCAGGGTTCACGCCATTCTCCTGCCTCAGCCTCCCCAGTAGCTGGGACTTTAGGCTCCTGCCACCAAGTGCGGCCAATTTTTTTTTATTTTTAGTAGAGATGGGGTTTCACCATGTTAGCCAGGATGGTCTCAATCTCCTGACTTCGTGATCTGCCCACCTTGGCCTCCCAAAGTGCTGGGATTACAGATGTGAGCCACTGCACCCAGCCAAAAATATTAAATCTTTACCAGTTTATGGTACAATCGTGTTTTCTAATTTGGTGCTCTTTTTTTAATGTCATTACTATTATTGTTTTTGTTTTTCGGATATAGGGAAGACATAAAAATATGTATATAAACATTTCAATATTTTCTTACATGGTTCCTGGCTTTGGTCTAATGATTAGTTAGTCCTACCTCTTTTACCCTCAATATCATACAAGCAATTATTTCCTCATAGTAATTTGAAATGTCTGTGATTACATATATGCCATAAATCCACTTGAAATACATTTTAGGGTATGTGAGAAAAATAAGATTAGTTCTTAATGTGTATGTTTCACCCATTAATTATTGCATTGGAGATACTATAAGGTATTTTAGAAAGCTATTAAGAATAAACTTGAAATATATCCAAATAAATTAGAAATTAGCTCAATAGTTGTGTGAGAATTAATATTATTGGATCTACATTTACCTTATTATTGAAAAGTAGATTATACTTTTAATCTCAATTCAGATCACTTATCTATTCATGTACCTTTCTAAACCTAAAGGTGAAAGAACATTAAGAAAAATGCTGGTAGATATTTCTCAGAGAGGGCTTTTGGGGTGCCCCTCATATTTCTCTGTATTTTTAAAGACATTCTTCAAAACATACCTTTTTTTTAATACAAAAAAAGGACTTTTCTAAATTTTCTCCTTCCACAATACTGTACTATAATGAGAACAAAGAATATCACTTTAAAAAATGCTGAAAATGAGTAAAAGGGTAAGATTAAAACAAAACTTTTTGCAAATGGTTGAAAGAGACAGAAAAATTCTTGTTGTTAAAGTGGGACAGAGAGAGCACACGTGCACAGAAATGCACCCGTGGGAGCTGTTGTGGGAGCTGTTGTTCAAGCAGAGATCTCTGAAAAACCAGAGCTACATATGGAAAGCAAAGAACTTCAGAAGCAGTTGATCCTCATTGTGTGCAGATTTGCATTTGTAAGTTTGTCTTCTTGCTACAATGTATGTTACTTCAAAAATCAATAATCACTGTCAATGGTCATTTGCAGATATATGCAGAGTGGCAAAAAATGTGTTACCTGGAGAGAGAGCACATTCCCAGCTGAGGTTGAACAAGGTAGTGCTTTTCCTGTTTGTTTCCACTTTCATGCTATGAACAAGTGCACTTTTAAGGGTTTATTTAATGCCACATTTTTCACACTTCTTTGTGTGATTTTTTTTGGTGAGTTTGCCGTTTGAATTGGCCCCAAAGTGTAGTGTTGCAGGGCTGTCTAGCATTCCTAGGCTACAGAAGGCTATGATATGCCTTGCAAAGAAAATACAAGTGTTAGATAAGCTTCATTCAGGTATGAGTTACAGTGCTGTAGGCTGTGAGTTCAATGTCAAAAATCAATCAACAATATTTATTATATAAGGTGTCTTTAAACAGAAACACTCATGAACCAAGCTTATTGACTGATTGATAAAAATTTAGTGATCAAAGGCTTCCACGACCCTAACCCTGTACTTCCCCAGGAGCAATGTTCACTAATTCAGTGTCTGCAACAATATGACATAAGTACTGCAGAAAACAAGAAACAACTGCGATTGGACTACTACCTGCCTAATGCAGTGGATTTCCCTCCACTACACAGTGGAATCCCCTGGATTGAGCATTTAAAAAATGCAGATGCTGGTTACCCATTTTACCCCCGCCACCCCCAAGCCACGGAAATCTGAATCTGTGGAGGTCTCTGCTTTGATGGTTTTGAAATCTCAAGTAATTCCAGAAATTTTTCTTTTCTACAAAATTATACCTCAAGAAAATGGAAGTTGTTGATTGAAAGGCTCTTTTCAGAAGAGAACATCATCTGGGATGTTGCTCTTCTCTCCTTCCTTCCAGCTTCCTGGAATGCAGCAGTGATGATTTCAGCTCTACTAGCCTTCCTTGCTCATGAGGCAATCTTGAAAATGACAAAAACTAGTTTATTTAATTTATCTTACCAGCTAGTACCTCAATTCCAACAATGTTGGATGCCACGATGTAAAATCTCTTTTACAGTGTTTCCTAAGCCTCATATTCTCATAGCCACTTTACCCTCTATAATCAGTCCCTTGCATGCAACCTTATCTTTTTTTTTTTTCTTCTGTCATCTCACTCACTCCTAGGGAAAACACAATCTGGCTAATCTAGCTTTCCGTTTTTCTACACTTGCATGTGTGCAGCTGAACAGAGCTGGGGTAAAGCAGTTTTCTTACATTAAGTGAACAGCCATTACCTTCAAGAAGGCCATTAGAACTGTCTGGCAATGGTACAAAATTTCCCCTCTCCATACCTTTTACTCTCTTACTCTCCTAGATGACTATTTTATACCTCCTTTTCTCTTCTCTAGCCTCCAAGACCTCTTCCCCCATCTTTTTTCTCATCTATTGATTCTGCTTCCTATTTCATTGAGGAAACAGAAGTAGTAAAAAGAGATAAGTAGAATAATATATTCAAAATGCTGTAAACCTAGGACTGTAGGTACAGCCAACTTACCTTGCAAGAATGAATGTCGTAAAAAGACACATTTTAGGCAAACAAAAATTGAGAAAATATTAAAGATGCATTTAAGGCAGAAAAAAAATGAGCACAGAATAAAGGCTTGAGCAGTATGATGGTACAGAAAGAAAAACATAAACATATGAATAAATATACAAATACTGGATGTATAAAAGAGTAATAATCACTTTTCATTTTTCTATAATAAGCCCTGAAATAATAGATATAGGATGCATTGCTTTTAATAAAAGGAAGGGAGGCATTAATCATCTCAAAATAATTTAAAAAAGAAGTAAACTGAAAAAGAATATATTAATAGTTAAAAGAAGTATAGACAGAAAGTACATACTAATTATAAATAAATCCATGCATATCAATAAACACTCCAGATAAAAGACAATGATTATTAGAATGTCAGTAAAAATCCAGCTATCTTCTATTTACAGTATGTATATTAAAAACATCAGGCCACGAAATGTTTGATAATATCAAAATGAAAAATTACATCTCAAACCAATAGTAAACAAAGTCCCAACATACTGAAGATAAAAAGTAATAACAAGAGATAAATAGTACTATATAAATTTAAGAATAACTCAACCATGAGTTTCACTGGAATTCAGAAAACACTTAGAAGGTTTAATGGATAAACTACATATCAAAATGTGTGGAAGATAAGCAATATGATTTAAAAAGTAAATTAATAGCCTTAAATTTGTATAGTAAAAAATAATAATTTTAAAATGAGAATAAAAAAAAATAGCTCCTGACATTGAGGAGCTGGCCTGTTACCATCAGCCAGGCCCCAATATCCTCTTGTTAAACATGAACATTTCACAGAACAAAGCCACTCTGTCACCACAGTGATCAAGACAAAAACAAAACTACACCATAATCATGTTTGAATACAGAAAAAGTATAAACATTTTCTAAACCACAAAATAGTGCACATTCCTGTCTCCCGGTTAATATAAGCAATGGCTACTTTTTCATCAATTACAGCTTTAGCCTCTCTGTACTCATGTCTCCTTCCACATAAGATTTATTCATATACCCAATCATAGTACTACCCCCACTTCCTGAGAGTAGCTAATCCAGAGAAACGCCACACTTCTTAAATATCTCTCACTACAAGAAGCAATAAATCCAGCTTATTCCTGGTGGGTTTTCGCAGGAGGACACTGACCAAAAAAAAAAAAAAAAAAAAAAAAAAGGATCATATATCTAATTACCTAATTAAAGAAGATACAAAACACAACATCAAAAGCAAATTAGAAAAAAATAAAATAGAATGAAATAGGTAAAATCAGATGTCAGAGTTAATGCAACAGCAAATGTACACAAAAACAGAAGCCAAAGTTAATGCAACAGCAAATGTACACAAAATAGAAGTTAGAAACAAAGTAAAACTAAAAGTTAATCTTCGAAAAGACTTACATTATAAAAGGGAAACTCCAATTAAATAATAAAAGGAAATAAGGCACACATGTTCAATATTAAGGATAGAAAAAAATATGTAGGGGTGAATAGAGAGGCAACAAATATGCATTTTGAGTAAATTTAGGTCAATAAATGTGGAAAAGGACAGACTGGTAAATAGAGTAAGACCCCATCTCTACAAAAATAATTTTTTAAAAAAATCTAGCCGGTGTGGTGGTGTGCAGCAGTAGTTCCAGTTATTTGGGAGGGTGAAGTGGGGGAACGCTTGCGCCCAGGAGGTCAAGGTCACCCCACGCAATGCAGCCTAGGTAACAGAATGAGACCAAAAAGACAAATTCTTAAAACTACAACTTGCCAAAACAGACTTACAAAATAACTATGTGAGCTAAATAGAATAAGCCTATAAGCACAAAATACAATTTTACACTTTGTTAAAAAGCTTCCCACAAACAAAATACAATGGTCAGACGGCTTTACAGATAGGTTCTAACGAACATTCTAGTATTAAATCATTTCAATCTTATGCAAACTCTTCTAAAGAATATAAAAATGAAAGATTTCCAACTTATTTTATGTGACAAATATCATGTTGACTTCAAAATTAGGCAAGTACAATATGAGAAAAGACAATTACAGGCAAATCACAATTACAATTGTGGCTATAAACATCTTAAACTAATCATTAACAAAGAATATTCAGCAAACTATACAAATATAATGAATCACTCCCAGGCTCATTTTATCATAGCAAACAAAGTTGGATTTAATCTCAAATAAGAAAAGATTTTCACATAATGCATTACATTAACAGATAAAGGCAAGAAACCCATGAGAATCTTCATAAGATGGAGGAAAAACATTCAATAAATTCATCATGCATTCATAAGATGTCACTTATCAAACTAGGAATAGAAGGGAATATCACATCCTGATAAAATGAACCTATGAAATACACACAAGATCCATTTTGGAAAGTAGTGAAATATTAGAAGCACTCCATTAACATTATAAATAGCACAATACCCATTACAGCTATTACTGTATCTATTCAGTATTTCACAGGGGGTACTAACAAATGCAGTAATATTAAAAAGTTATAAAATTAGAAAGAAAATATACTCTCAGTAATTACATGTTACCAAACCGTATACATAAATATCTCCAAAGAGTTTACAGGCAAATTGTTGAATTAGTAAGATTTAATAAGGTCCCTGATACAATATAAATACACAAAAATAATCTGCATTTTCTATATACTAGCAAGAGTTAGAACATATAATTAACAACAAATATAATCCACAGTAGTAACAATATATAAAGTGCTCTGACTTAAATCTACCAAAGGATTACCAAGTATTAAATAAAAGGAGACGAATACCATGCCCATGAATAGTGACTAATCACTGTAAAGAAGTCAACTCTCCCAAAACTGATACAATGAATTTAAAATTAAAATGCATTGTTCTTTGTTTGTTTTGAGTAAATGTGCAAACTAATTCTAAAATGCATATGTAAGAAGAAAGGCTTAAGAAAATCCAAGACAACAATGAGAAGGAAAATAAAGACTCATCTTGCCAGATTTCAAGGCTAACAATAAGACTGTAATAATAAAGAAGTGTGGTATTGTCATCGACGTAAACAAATTTGCCAGTGGGATAGAAGAGAAAGTCCAAAGTAGACTCCTACAAAATACAGAGACTTGATATTTGGTAGAGATGGCATTAAAGGTTAGTGGGGGGAAAAAACGATTATTCAATCTTTTTAGTTTAGGGCAATAGGTTATTCTTACCAAAAAAAAAAAAGTCAGAATAGACACAACAATTAATATAAAGTAGATTAAATACTTATAAATGAAAGACAAAATATGTGGCAGAGGGACTGTAATATGCCCCCCAAATTATCCCCATCTCCTGGTGCTTATGCCCTTGTGTAGCCCCCTCCTTCTGAGTACAGATGGGACCTATGACTTTCTTTCAACCATTAGAATGCAGCAACTATGATGGTTGCCACTTTCATAATTTATGCTACATTGTTGGCAGAGTTTCTCTATTGATTCTCTTCCTAGCTTTAATGAAGCAAGCTCCTATATGGAGAGGTCCACATGGAAGCTACTAAAGGCAGACCCCAGGCAACAATCAGAAAAGTACTGAAGCTTTAGGTCCAACAATCTACAAGGTACTGAATCCTGCCAACAATCAGTGAGCTTGGAAGCATATGCTTCCCCAGTTGAGTCTCAGATGAGATTGCAGCCCTAGCCAGCAACTTAATTGCAGCCTTGTGAAAGACCCTAAAGCAGAGTACTCAACTAAGTCATGAGTTGACCTACAGAAACTGTGGGATAATCAATGTACATTGTTTCAAGCCACTGGGTTTCTGGTAATATTGTTAGGCAGCAATACATAATTTTAAAAAATGCTTATGAGAAAACATAGGAGAACATTTTTAGGGCCAAATCTCTTGGGGAAAAATTTTTAGTAAGATATGGTAACAGTATACATAATAAAGGAAAACACTGACATATTTGATTACTTTCAAATTAATAACACTTGTATATCTAAAGCTATCACAATGGTCACTATACAAAAATCAAGAAAATATAAGCCAAAAAGTTATTGACAATACATATAACCAAAATAGGATTAGTATTCATAATATATAGTAAACTTCAGCAAGTTAATAAAAAATAACTGAATAGAAAAAGGGGTAAAAGAAATGACCTCAATTTCACTCCAGAGAAGAAACACACATGGTAAAAGTAAAGACTATATGTGCGAATTTGGGTGGGTGTGTGGGTTTGGATGGGTGGGTGTATATGTGTACATGTGCACACACACTTGTGTGTATGTTCTAAGTCATTACTAATCAGAGGAATGTAAATGAAAACCATAATGTAACATTCTTTTATCCCACTAGACAGGAAAATATTAAAAATTCTGTAAATGTCAAGTGCAGAAGAGAATCTAGCACAGAAACTAGAGTCTTAATTTATACAGACAATCTAAAAAATAATTTGGCATTGTCTATAATAGTTGAGGATGTACATATCATATTAATCCAGAACCTTTCAGTTCTAGATATATATGCTGAAAAGGAATATCGGGTGTGGGAGGGAAGGTTCTTAGTACAAACAAACAAAAATACTAAATTCCTGCGCATGTACATTATGGAACATACTTAAGAATTTTAACAAAAAATTACGTGAATTTGCAAAAATTAGAAATATACCTAAAATCTATCAAGCAGCTAAAAGATAAATAAGGTATGGCATGTTCCCACAATGGCATATTCATGTAATGAACCACTACCATGGTGAAAATATGTGATCTCCACCTACAAACATCACATGTATTAGACAAAATTTTGAGCAAAAAATAAAAGCAAGTTGGATACTAAAAGGTACAATGTGTTACTGTGATGGTTAGTATTAGGTGTCAACTTGACTAGACTGAGGGATTCCTAGATGGCTGATGAAGCATTTCTCCTGGGTGTGTCTGTGAAGGTGCTGCTAGAGGAGATTGGCATTTGAGGCAGTGGACTGGGAGAGGAAAACCCACCTTCAGTGTGGGGGTGGACACCATCTAATAGGCTGCCAGCAAGGCTAGAACAAAGCAGGCAGAAGAACTGGGATAGACAGGTTGCTTGCTGAGTTGGCTTGCTCTCTTTCTTTCCCTGCCATGTCACATACTCAGCTTCCTCTCCTCCTGCCCTTGGATATCAGACTCCAGGTTCTTCAGCATTTGGACTTGAACCAGCAGCATGTCAAGGGTTCTCAGGCCTTCAGTCTCAGACTGAGTGCTGCACTGTTGACTTCCGTGGTTTCGAGGCTTTTGGAATTGGACTGAGCAATGCTACCAGCTTCTCTTTCCCCAGCTGGCAGATGACCTACTGTGGAACTTCCCCTTGTAATCCTATAAGCCAATTCTCCCTAATAAACTTATCTTACTGGTTTTGTCCCTCTGGAGAACCCTGACGAATAGAGTTAGTATTAAAATAAAGTTTACAAACATGCAAAATCATACAGTATGTTGATGAAGATACAGCTACATATAGTGGAGCTATAAAGAAGAACAAGGAAATGATAAACACAAAATCCAGGACAGAAGTTACCTCTGGGATGGTTGGTGGGAGCAGACGATGTGAAAATGGCAAGTCAGATGGAGGGCTTAACTACTAATATTAACTATGTATTTCTTAGAGTGGTTGGTGTGTATACTCATGTTCGTTTTACTACTATCTTTCATATTACGTATGTTTCATAACATTTTGTAGAATGTGTGAGTATATGAATTCTAAATCTAAATCCCAGTTCTGGCCACAACAACGTATCAATATCATAAGGGAGGGCTTCCAAATTCCCAGCTAGGGTCAATGCATTTTTTTCATTGTCAACATATTAGTGCAATCTATTTTGCATATCCAAATGCCTACAGTTCAACAGAGAGGGGCAATAAAGCTCATATATAAAAGAATCAACACAATAGTGGTATATAACTGCCTAGAGACAAGTAATGCAAGGATGTGGCAGCAATATCCAACAATAAACAATCACACACAAGGACTGACTCTCTATTGAGGGTACGTGCCCCATTAGCATAGTACTATGACACTCAGCCCTACTTCAGAGGTGCACTCTCCCACTCTCCTCACTGAAAGGTTGAGTTTCTGACTGGAGGCTCTGGAATTTGCTCCTTGGTCCCAACGTACAAGCCACGAAAAAGCAAGCATTCAAACTTACAAAGCACCAACCAAAAGATGAGATACTGTAGAATTTTACCGCAACCCCAAAAATATGTGTGAATAGCCTGTGACTTAACAGAAAAGTTCATTCTACGTAGATGTAATAGTTCTATATTGATACAATCCTCTGTTATGTATGGTGTTAAAGTAATATATACATATACATTGATATGTAATTTGAATATACTTCCTCCAACTGGTTTCAGTTTATTCTATCACAGTCAGTGGAGTAAATGTAATGTTCTAAAACATGTTGAGCTTTATGTATACTTAAGTGGAAAAAATTGAAATGGAAAAATACAATAATGCAGACAATCACAAATATATGTCTATCAAAAGAAGGTATGAATGCAGTTATGCTTAATTATGCAAATGGCACCTATGGCCGGGCAGGGTGGCTCATGCCTATAATCCCAGCACTTTGGAAGGATGAGGGGGTGGTTTACCTGAATTCAAGAGTTTGAGACCAGCCTGGCCAACAGGCAAAACCCCATCTCTACTAATACAAAAAAATTAGCTGGATGTGGTGGTGGCTGCCTGTAATCCCAGCTACTCCAGAGGCTGAGGCACAAGAATCGCTTGAACCTGGGAGGTGGAGGTTGCAGTGAGCTGATATCACACCACTGCACTCCTCCAGCCTGGGTGACAGAGCGGGACTCTGTCTAAAAAAAATTTAAAAAAGACTTGTGACGTGGAATAAAACGGAATGACAGCATCAGACTTGAATTCAGAAATGTTTATATCTCAATATATCTCAGAAGTAAATATACTTTGGAAAAAGACAAAATAAGGCTCTGAAAATGAAGATATTGAAGGTGAAGTGAAAGGCTGAATAAAATTGTTTACTGAAATATGAACATTAAAAAGGCAGTATTTCTAAATCAACATATTGAGTAATTTTTATTTTACAAGTTTGTGCAACTCAATTAATACAGTAATTACCAAAATAGGTGCCTGATTAGTATAGATATCTACATATCTTAACTATATATGCCCAAATTATTTGAAAATATTTTTAATATTTTCTCACTTAAAAACAGATGCATCACATTTTATATTGTTTCTTCTCTTTGGGCATATACTTACAAGAGAATAAAAGTAAATATACCTCTACTGCCTCTCTCTCTCTCTCATCAGTAAGAGAATATTGGAGATGGTCACAAAGAGGAAATAATTACTATAATTAATTTACATACTTTTTGAAAATTCTTGCTTCAACTTTGAGGGAGTTTACTGCTAGAAAAATGAAGATTTAAAATTTAAAAACATGCCTAAGACCTCAGAGCTAGTAGGGTATTTGTACTTATTTCTAATTCCAAAGATCATATTAAATATAAACTTGTATATATTACATTTTCAATGGTAATGTCCCCCTTCAAATTAGGATAGAAATGGGGGAAGTTAAAAACAAAGCTTGTGAAAAACCTACCAGTACAACCTGCTGGTTGTAAAGAGAAAACCTTATGCTTCTTAAGGTAATGAAATTTTAAGTTTGTGTGTGTGTATACAAGTATGTATCTTTTTATTCATGTGTTCAACAACAGGATATTTTAGATGGTTTTATAATTACTGTTAGGAAAAGGTCACAATAACAACTGGATATGTGTACATTTCAGTTTACTTCGGTAAATCTAGAGAGATAATCAGAAGTTAGTTGGTGTACATAAGCCAACTGTAAGCATATTATGCTCCAGTTAGCATTGAACTAGCCAGGGTGCTCAGATTAATGCTTAAAAAGACAGTAAAAACTTTACGTTTTGTTGATGTGGGGTTAACTTTTATTAGCTATATCCTTTATATGAACTTATATTTTAATGAGTATTTCCTCAAAGCAATTTCATCATTTCTTGGTTGTATTGTGTTTTTATACATATAAATCTCCCTTCAATGTTAAGTGAAATATTGCATTGAAGCATCAAATTTAAATGGTTCATAAAGTTAAAATAACCATATTTTAAAGCTGCAAGCAATGTAAACAAATCTAGAGAAAACCTAATCTTTTGGAACAGAGTGCAGGAATGAACATACCATTAAAACAACAAACAAACAAACAAAAAACAACAAACAAAAATCAATAAAACTTGGCAGTAATTTTTCAGTATAGTACAAGGGTTTGCAGCATTATTCACATCATGCAATGAATAAGGTAAAAATACTTATTGTTCATTGAGGGGTGTCAGATTTTAATGCAAGGATTGAATAGTTTATGTTTCTCATTTAGCAAATGAGAAAAGTGACAGTAATAGGGGCCAAACTGACTTCCAAAAAGAGAAACAAGGAGCATTAAAGATGTTGCATGACCATGAATATTTCCCTTTTTAAACTGTAAAGAATAATGTATGTATCCCGAGGTCAAAAATAGAGCAGAACACAATATATTAGAGGACACTGGCTTATCTAGGACATCTGAAAACCTGAGACATTAGGTGAAATTCAACATCAGTGTTAATACAGTTGAAAGAAAAATTACATTCATTTCAAGAGTCAGCAATACAGAAATCATTTAAAGAAATAGTATAAAATAGAAAGAGCAATTGCCATGTACTGTGAAACAGTATCGGCTTAGATTATAACTTGTCTTTCTGTTCTACCAAGTATCATCTTCCCTAATATTTCAGTCTTTTAAATAGTTTATACAATAATTAACACACCATTGTTATTGGAATGATTCTCCTTGAGTACTTTATTTTCTGTTGTTCAGATTTAGGGTTTCTCCTTTCTTCCCATTTCACTCCTTCCCTCCCTCCTTTGTTTCCTTTCTTCTGTGATTATTCACAAGACAGGGAAAAGAATAACAGATTGTTGTTTTTTCCCTAAAACAAACTCTATTTGAATATATTTGATCAACTGTTAGTCACAGAATTCACAGCATTCACTTCTACTTGGTGTGGGCTCCCTTATGCTGGGAAATTTGTGAAAAGTGGAAAAGGAATGTTTCTTTTTAGTTCCCTCTTAACTGTCAGCTCCATGGAGGTACAGCCCATGTATACTTTGTTCACCACTGCATTCCCAGGATTCAGAACTGTGCCTGGCACTGTGGATCTGGAGGTTCTTAGGGAGGGGGAGAGAAGGAAAAGAAAAGCCTGACAGAGCCTGAATCAAATACACTGAGTTGTCCATCTTACCGTCATTACTAGCAATGGTCTATACACAGGCCAGTCAGACCACACTCAGGCTTTCTCTTTCTCTCTCTTTCTCTCCCTCTCTCCAGGGCATTCCTTGATATTCAAATACAGACCAAACTTGGGGTAGTTGAGTGAGTGGGAGTTGCAAGAGTGAGTTTCAGTGGTTTTATTCTATTTGCACTTACGGATAACACAGAATCTCTTTTAGAAGATTGATGGGATGTGCCATGAGAAGTATATACTCAAAACCTAGTGGTGATCTCTACTCAAATTTACCTATCATAATTCCCCCTAATTAATTGATATCTTAGAATGTTAGGGAATCTTACCTCTGGAAGTAGTGTTATATTCCCTTCTATTTAAAAAAAAAAAAATCTTCAACGTGCTAACCTTGTGCATTACTTTAGTGACGTATACCTCAAGCAACTTGCAAGAAGTTTCTTCTTTTTCCTCATAACCACGCTGTTTCAGAAATAAATAAGCCATGTCTATTATAGAACAGGTACCACTTCCTGGGGTTTTTCCTTGGGTGGTAATCACTACCTTGCATACCCCTCCTCTCGCTCCTTCTCTTTCTGATGAATTCCTAAGACTTTCAAAGTCTCTAGATAGACTGCTAATTCCTCAATGAGCAGATTCATAGTCAATTGACTTTTATGTTCTTCCTTTATGCTAATCAGTACCTTGACAGTAGATACACTGATTGGTCCTTTTATTCAAAAGTATCCATTCATTCAAAAGTAACAAAAGTATGGTGAACAGTCAAATTAATAATGAATTATAAATCCATTCAAAATTCCTTCAAAAAACTTTTGAATTGAAAAAACATATGCCTAAATCTTGGTCAAACCACTTAACAGCTGATTTACTTTGGACAAATCACTTGACATTGAGTTTCAAACATATATGTAAAATAACTACTTGAGAGAGTTGTTCTGAGGATTGTAATGATACACAAAAACCTTATGATTCAATATGCAGCACATATTAAGTGATCAATTCATGATAGATCCTTATCCAGAGTAAACCAATTATTGACAATTCAGTCAACATTTAAACAGGCAGTTAACAGTCCACATGTTAACTGTCTTGATATCTTAGAATGTTAGGGAACCTTACCTCTGGAAGTAGTGTTAAATCTCTTCTATTTAAAAAAAATAAAAATAAAAATAAAAGGCATCTTCAATGTGCTAACCTTGTGCATCACATTAGTGATGTATACCTCAAGCAACTTGCAAGAAGTTTCTTCTTTTAGTGATATCATGCCTGAATGAAGATCTTACCAGTGGCAGGAGGGGCAGATGTAGAATACAGATGCTTGATACAGGTACATCATTACCATTTAGAAAGTTGCAGTCAGGGCCTGGAATTAAGTTAGGGGAACAGAGACACAAGAGTCGGGGGTTGGGGAGGTGGAGAAGGACCAAGTTCAGTTGCTAAAATTGTGGATTTGGGTATCAGTATTCAATCTGCCCTGCATTTTCCAACTGCTGGTTCCTCAGCTCCATACAAAATCTTAACAGCGTTACTCAAAGACCTAAGGAAAAGGGTTATGATAAAATTATCCCAATCATAGACAAGTTGCTTTTAGCTTTTTATTTTTGTATTAACAGGAGTCTTATTATACATAGGTCTGATAAAACCGGTTTACGATCTTCACTCTGTTTCCAGTGCTGCATAACTGGATAATGTGTGAAAGAAAAACAACGACGAACAAAAAAACTAATTGCTTGGAAGACTTAGCTGAATCTATCCATGAAAACAGAATCAATTAAACATGTATGCGTTACTTGGACTACATACAAAAAACCCATATAAATGGTAGCTCAAACATCTCAAGTGTTTCAGAGAATGTTAGAATCTATTGTTTAAAGTGTCTATCGTCGTCTATGCAAAAATCCAAAGTCATCTGGATCTTTAAAAATTACATGGATAATTTTTCTTCCAAAATGAAGTGAAATCATGATTAATCAGATATATTAGACAATTTGGTCGACATTTAAATAAGTGGCTAATAGCCCACATATTAAGTGTCTTGAAATCTTAGAATGTCAGGTACCCTTGCCAGGCGTGGTGGCTCACACCTGTAATCCCAGCACTTTGGGAGGCCCCGGCGGGCAGATCACGAGGTCAGGAGTTCGAGACCAGCCTGACCAATGTGGTGAAACCCTGTCTCTACTGAAAATATAAAAATGAGCCAAGCATGGTGGCGTGCACCTGTAATCCCAGCTATTCAGGAGTCTGAAGTAGGAGAATCGCTTGAACCCGGAAGGCGGAGGTTGCAGTGAGCCGAGATCGCACCACTGCACTCCAGCCTGGGCGACAGAGTAAGACTCCATCTCCAAAAAAAAAAAAAAAAAAAAAAAAGTTCGGTGCCCTTACCTTTGGAAGTGGTGTTATACTGCCTTCTGTTTATGTTTTTTCCTAAATTAATACATGAAAACTTTTTTTATTTCTGATCAAAGTTAATCAAGCCAAATGAAGCAATTCAAAAATTATCATTAATATTTACTCACTTATAATTGTGATACACTTTGTATACCAAGAATGCCTAGGATATTTGGTGATGTACAGAAATCACTGCTGAACAATGATGCCAACCAAAAGTAAGTGGTGGAGGAGGTTCTTCTTTGAATACATTTGCAGAGGGCAATGTAGCAAGACCTGGGAATTCTGATACAAGGAAGGATTGTCCCATTCTTGTCAGGCATTTATTAGTTATTCTCTATGTAAAAGGACAATCAAATGTCTAATATTTTGGTGTTTATACCTAAACATACATATTCTTGCATCATCTCTTTGTTAAAATTTAAATTTTAAATTAAATTCTACAAATTAAATTTATGCAGATTTAGCTGCTTTCTCCTGAGCAGATTTTCCTATTTCCTATTCCCTCTGAATTTTCATTAGAGTAAATTAAACTCTGAATATGGCCTTTTCATTTCATCCTGAGTAAATCTATGTTGTCTGAAAATTTAAAAGGCCAATTACCATTATATTTGTTATTATTGTCAGCAAAATTAATAAGTCCTTTCAAAATTTTAAAATGTCAATCCTATTATTTTAATAAAAGCATTTATCCCAATTAGGCCTATGTATGGGGAAGTTAATGTAGAAAAAGATGGATTTTACAGATGAGAAATTTTATAATTATTTCTTTCAGAAGTGTCAGATAGTGAGAATCCCTCTTTTAATTACTTTAAAGATAAGAACAAAAATAAGAGTAGAAGCTACTTAAAATTTTCCTAGATCACCCTAAGAGTGCAGGACCTGGGAATGTGCTGGGAGAGTCAATCAATCCCCTGGGGAATTCAGTTTCTAAGGCAGGGATCTCAGGCACCATCACATGCATACATATCCAATGGATGTGTCACCCGCTCACCCATACATAACATTCCTTACAGGACAATCTGTGAGTAGACGCTTTCTCTAGCAAACTTTCTATTTTAGAATTAACTAAATAGTAGGGTTCATGTCTAAAATTTTCCCTTAGGGTGGGAGTAGGTGAATAGAGAAACAGGCAAATACAACTGCATTGCCACGTGGGAGTGAAAGCTAGGATACATTGTAAAGATCGTTTTGGTAAGCCTATACCTTTATTTTGCTCTCAATGGCATGTTCCCATATTCATTCTCAATGTAACTCATTTTTTTTCATTTTTTGTTACTCTTCTTCCCCTATTACTCTACATACTCCATTTGGCCTTCTCCTGCCTACAGGTACACTTTTGTATTGTCTGTACAATGTTAAAATAAAGGAAGCAGTAGTTTCTGCTTTCTTGTTTGCTACCTGCACACAATTGTAATTCCTACCTTGATCAGATCTAATACTGCTAACAATCCAGACTTTTTATATGTGATCTGATTCAAGATCACATATCCTAGGAATTGAATGTAAACACTGAGACTCTGACCAATAATGAAAATAGTGTTATCACCCATGTAGCATGCAATATTCATGTAGATATCATCCAAGTAGCATTTTATATGCTTGCTGGTAACTCTGAGATAGAAAGAATAATCTTTCTTGAGAATAATGGTGTAGATTCAGGTCTTCGGTGCCCTCTCAACCTACATTCACATGAATTTCACTCATTTTGACATTACGGAGGGACGATCATGAGAGATATGGGAAGGAAGATGTGGGGGAGGGGGGCAGCCTCCATTCACACTATAATGGAAGAAAAATGACAGCCCAGTTAGGTTTAGCTGGAATGTAACATATCCACAGCTTTATCACTCTGGAGGCACATTTTGCCATAATAACAAACTACTGAGGAAGAACCACTTTTATCTAGGTCAGAATGACAGACTCCCAAGTGTTAGAGAGCTTGAGGGAACTACGGTTTGAAACATCAGGAAGAAGACTGCAATCTGTACAGAGATTTTCATCAAGTCTCGACACTGCCTTACGTTTTCATCCAATACATTGTAATTACTCCACTGGCTTATAATGGCAAAGCATTTTGATTTCAGATCCTACCAAAATAAAATAAACCACACTTTATGACGACTACATTTATAATAAGATGCAGATGGTAAAGGAAACAGATGCCTCTGACATCATCTCCCATTTGCTTTCAACTTTTGCAGACACTGGCAGTCTGTAAACTCATTCAAAGGGATGCAAGATAAGTCAGGCAGTTTTCCAATTCTGTTTCCAGTTTAAAAAGACACTGCGGTGGCAACACTTTGAGTCACAGAGTGTTAATTCCAGAAAAATAAATTTGATTCTAAGTCTGTGTCAGTCTTTACTGCAAAATTAATCATCTGGGAGGAAAATGCCCCACAATATTGGGAGTTTAGCAATTAGTAACTACTGATTGTTTTGCTTGACAGTGACAGAAAGGATAGGGTAGGAGAGATGTGATGGTGAACAGCTGTAGCTTCAGGGAGGATAAAAAGTGAAATAAGAGTTTTAAACATACAACCATGTCTAAAATGATCTACCAGCCCTTGGCACCCAGATTTTTCAAAGACTTATTCCTTATTATTTCTAAGTAAAAAACTTTAAGGAGGCTTTTAAAGTCAGTTTCTGACCTCAGAAAAACATATTCATTCTGTATTTCCATCTGTATTTCCCAGAAGAAATCCTACAGTTCTGATAGGAGCTTTCACCATTTCCTCAGTGATATCACTGCACATTATACACAGTAAAAGAAATTCTTTTCTTTTTGTGCAAGGTGTGTCAGAAGACCTTTTCAAAAGGATAAGGAACTTTTGTAGTCCATCTTGAAAGCAAGAGATGCGTGGTAAAGCAGCAATTGCAAGGCCTTTAGCAGTGTTTGAGGTCTCTAGATAGATTAGCACAGTTACAGATGAAGGAGAGTTAGACAAAAACCTTTAAAATGTTCCCCATCTCCCCTGATCCCCATGATATAACTTCATCTACCACTCTGTAGCAGAAACTTTTTAGCAGACAAAATTTTCAGAAACAAAGGCAAGGGAGGTGATGGCATAAAAATAAATCCTGCTAGGCCAAATATGGTGCCATTTTTTAAAACAATCTCTCTGTGCAAATAACACTGAACACACACACACGCACACACACACACAAGAATAAACAAACTCTTCTGATTCATATCCACAAAGTGGGTTGGGAAGTATTATTAGTGCAAATTTCTGCTGACCTGCAGCATTTAGTCCATAAACTTTGGATATCCTAGGCGATCCATTAGTGTCCAGCAGATGTTTTCAATTAGTTTAATTTCATCTCTAGGCAAGTTCTGTTTCCAAACATTAGTATTAGTTGGTGATATTTCCCCTTCATAGGGAAGGTAAAAAAGGTTTGTAGAGGTGGCAAACAATATTTGGTTTAAACTAGCAGGAGACAAAGGAATTCCAAGAAAGGCAAAAATCCTTTCAGTAGTTTTCTGAGGAAAATGCACAATATCTTCAAACTTGACCAGCTGGTAGCTAGTAGGCAGCAAATCTGTATTTATTCTCAAGGCTGCTGCTGTATTTGCCAGCCACAAGTGAGACAACAGGGACACTGCATTTGATTTGGATTTTGATAATTCTTTCCTCAATGGTTCATACTCGAAAGCATAACCCGAATTTAAGTTACATTTGCCTTTACCTCCCTCTATTTTAAACAATTTTGCTAAATGCTCTGGTACATTCTTCAAAGAATAAAGACTTGGTTTACTATTGTATAACATTGAATAAATCCATGCCCGAGGGTCTCTTACTATGTACAATGCCCTCATCGAAGCTCCTAAAACTTCTTGAAAAAAATGAAGCTTTAACGTCCAGCTCCCACTGCTTAAACTGAGCACAGGACGTGCACTTGGGTAGTAAACCAGGTGTCTCCTCAAAGCCCTAATATATTCAGCATCTCTATCAAAGGCGCCTTTCATTTGACTTCTTTGTTCTGGCAAAGACTCTCTCCTTTTAAATTTTCTTTTTTTGTCCTTATTCATTGCAATATATTGGGCCAGTTTACCCCTACTGGGTTCATGCAGATGGATGTTTTGCAAATGTAATTTTGTGTCCTGGACTAAAGACTGCAACCAGCCTCGGAGTAAACGAAAATGCCCACTGCGGATATCTGACACCTTCCATTCACAAGCATCTACAAATGAGTCGATTTCAAACTCAGTTTCAGGAATATCAATGTAGGCCGTAGGAACCCTGATGTAGAGAAAATCACTACTGTTGAAAAAAAGCTGTTTGAGAATTTCAGCTCCTGAACCAGGAAGTGAGGTAATGACAACATCAGGAAGATCCACGTGGTGCCCTTCAGAAGACAAAGACTTCTTGCTTCCCTCGGCCTCTGTCCTTGTCCATTTTGCACAAATGGGCTGACTACAAGTGCTCCACACATCCAGAAGCTCAATAAACCACAAGGCAATAACCAGAATTAGTATCCATCTCATTAGTTTTCTAAAAGAAAGGTAAAAACGCCATTGGAAAGTTAAAATCACCAAGCTAATGCACAAAATTAATCCAACTGCTATATTAAATTTAAATCCAAAGGGGAAAATAATCCTATCATGTCTTACAGGCTTTACTATTGCTTGAGTGCCCAAACCAAATCGGGTTATTTGGCCTTGATCAGCCACACTGGCAAAGCCACCGAATCCCAGATAATTGAATCTTGTCTTCAGGTTATGGTAATCAGTTACAATAGAAACAACATGTTCGGTATTATTGACATTGAGAGAAATCTGAAGTCCAGAATCGGAACTCTCAATAAATCTGCAGCTGGAAACATTGATATATGGCCCATAAAAGACATATGCAATTCTTGTGATTGTGGATTCCATCTGAAAAGTAACATTAACAAATTGAGTCCACCGTTTTTTAAATTCAGCGGCTTGCTCTGCTTCCTGTATACTGGCCATGGGACTATTGCCATGATGATCAAACCAAAACATTTTGTAGTGTGCATCCCACACATCCATCATGGCACCATTATACCTATTCATAAACTTATATGGGATATATTTAAAATCAATATCCAAATTATGAAAGAAGGCACTGACAGAATTTATTGGGGAATCTTCTTGCCTCTCAATATGATCAACAACTAGCAGAGTTTGGGAATTTAAGAGAAGCAAAGCACGATATACACTTTTCAGTCTCATCGCTGAAGAATAAGCAGACACAGCTTCCCCACTCACAAATATCATTTCCCCATGTTGAGAGGCAGTGATAATTTCCCCAGCTGCATCACCAACCTCCTCACCAGTCCACTTAAGCCACTGTGCACATTCTCCCAGTTGACCTTCCCAGGGCTTATTACACTGGCTTGAGGGTGATGGAGCAAACACCAATACATTGTTAAGGTGGCTCAACTTGGGTCCATAGAGAGCTTCAGAAACAAATACTTGTCCATTGGGGGCAAAAGTAAATGAGTTCTGATCTGGATGCTCATGTCCTGGGTTAAAGCTTCTCCACCCATCAATCCAGGAATATGGCTGAAAATGAACTATGTCATACACAGCTCGTCCTCCCAACTTCCCAGATTTAAAAGACACAAAGGTATTGGTCTGTGTGTTTGGCAACCCAGCCCCATAAGTAACCACACCCCAGTTAGGAAATGTGTGTATTTTTGCAGTACCATATTCAGCAGGCGGCTGTGGTGTGAGCTGGGGATCATACCAGATGTATTCGGTGTGAAGAGTACTCCACCTTTGGGCAGTTGAAGGAACCATCGGTCCATCTTTAGGTCGGTGCTTTCTAATTTGCTGAGCTAACCAATTTCCAGCTCCATTCTTTAAGATGAACTTGTCCAAGAAAACTAGCTGGCTCTCTGGACCATAAAACCAATTATAATTGGAATCTGCTATACCCACAGTTCTTTGGAAGCCAGGTAAAAGGGTGGCATAATAGAACCAAAAGTGCATCTTTAACCAGTTATTATCCAAGTTGTTGATATTAAAATGGCGCTGGGCCAGAAAAACATACTGTGTGATGGATTTAGCTGTGTAGCTTCCATAGGCCACACCTTCATCCAAAGAACCATCAACAATATGATTTAATAGAAACATTGTCTTTTCCATTACATCCACTACAGCCTGTTTCCATATATTTGCTTTAGATCCTTTATCTACTCCAGTTACCAAGGCCCCTGTGAGTAATGCTATCATATTAGTGGCTTGGTGGTTATGGAGAAGCTGTTTGCCCCATGAGCGGACCTTGGAATATTCATACATTTCCTCAGTAATAACCCATATTTTTTCCAGGTATTTTTGTCTTCGATGATTATCTAATAAGTTACATAAAAAGTCAAAGGCAGTGGCAAAACCTGTTAAGGAATGGCCAATTGGAACCTCATCTCCTGGTGCATTCTCTACTAGCCAGTCTTTGTAGCCAACCATCCTGTCCATATATTCCAAGACAAATTCAAAGGCAACTTTGTCTTCTGGGCATAACAAACAGTACAATGCTAAAGGAGGAAGATTGTTACCATAAATTTCATTCCACTTGGCAGCAAAATCAGCATGCTTTGGTGGAGGTAGGTAGTACGTTGGGTTGGACAGCATAACTGTCACTGCACTTCTGATAGCTCTAAAAAGATGCAAATGGCTTGTGCGAGACTTTTGTCTCATTGCTTGGATTTCTCCAGCATCAAAATATAAACTTGGATGAAGCATACTTTTCTTCAGCTTTTGGTTGGGTCTGAAATCTTGCACTTTCTGTGTTTTAAACTGATCTATATCATCTGCGAAAACTGCCCATTCAGAGTAATTGCTCACAGATTCCTCAAAAGTAGATAAAGCAAACATCAATAATACTAAGAATAGTAAATGTCCTGTAAACATTAACGCCATGATCCATGGGGGAGCTCCTCCCTTAGGCATACATGTCAGATATGATGCTGAATGTGTTTCCCATCTGGTTAGTATAAAACATACAGTAAAGGCCTTGATAAAACAAAGACTGTAAATCTGATATGCTGTGAAATCCAGCTGACATTCAGTACATTCTAAGCAAGTGCAGTTGCCAGAAAGAGAAAACTTAAATTGTGTATCTCTGTCCCTGGCACAGTTTTGCTTCCAGTAAAACTTCGAAGAACGTTAAAATTTCTAATTTTTCCATAATACACAGGGAAGTGGTACAGTTAAAAAACACTATGAATTTAGCATTTACTTCCTTTACTTAAATCTATTTAACACAAAGACTTGGAACACACATCGTTAAAAAAAGAGAAAAAGCACTCCAAAATTCAAATTAAGAGTCATTTCTAACATAGAAAACCATCACTGGTGATAAGTTCACCACACATATATGATGCATTTGTGTATGTTTGCCCAAAGAAGATGATAAAGTACTGATATTCTTCGAGTGAGTGGACTCAGTTGTCATTCCTCTCAACGTTTTATACTTCTTGTCTTGTGAATGTTTTTCTTCCATTTATGAGAAAGAAACATCCTCAATAAGTGATCAAAGTCTTAGTTGGTTTTAAAAAATTCAAAATTCCTGCCTTCATTTCAAATATTTTTCAGGCTTACTTACTCATCAGCCTATTATGACAAAGAGAAACCATGTTCATATCTTCTTTTATCAGCTTCATGTGTATAACCATAAAAATGCAATCTCTTCAGCCACCTAGATACTTCTCGTCCAATCATGAAGTAACCGCCAACTGGGAAAGAAAATTCCCCTTTCAGCAACAGTGAGGTCTCTCTTCGGTTCTTTTTTCATGACACTCTTTTCTGGGGGTGGGGGACAAAACAAAAATTCTCTGAGGCTCCAGGTATGCTGAGAGTGAACATAAACTGATAGCTTAAACATTCTGCAATCACTTGATAGAAATTTTAGAATCACAGTGAAATCTCATATTATCTGCAACCTAAGCTAGGGCAAGGGATTTTTTTCTTATCCATTTAAATGCACTTATTTGGAACCCAATGACCATCAGCAAACGACAAGCAACTAATAATACAAAATATACAAGATTGAATTCTCCCGACAATATCTATAGTTTAACGCCACCAAAGTGTCTTTAGTCACTTAAAAAAATGTTTCTATTCAAATGCAGTTTACAGAAAGATGAGTCCTACTATCCTTGTTATTCCTTGTTCCCAAGGACCGAGGGACAAAAAACTAAAAGTTGAAAAGACCTTTATTTTAAATTCTGGCGGAAGGTTTAGCTTTCGTGGGATCATAAGGTATCTTCCTAATGAGAACTACTCGGACCAGTCACTTTTCTCGGTGGGGGAACGGCGAATCGTGACCAGGCGCCAGGCCTAGGGGCGGTAGCTCCGTGCCTGGCGCTCACCTGTGGCTGCGTCCCTGTCCTCAGGCGGAGCCGCCAGAGGGAGCTCGGACCCCGGTGTCGGAAGACGCCTCTCCGTGCCCGTCCGCGGCTGGAAGAATCTAAGCAAGTTTCAGTCTTGGACAAGTCTCCCCTCTGTAGGAAACATTCAGGCTAGGAGTTTCCTGATCCGCCCCGCCTGTTGCATTTTTTCACTGGCGTCCTCCGACCCCGCCACCCCCATGCTCCGCTCCCCGCTCTGGGGCTGAGGCAGGAGGGCCAGAGACCCCTGAGCCACCAAGTCCGCTTACCTCAGGCAGATCCGGACGGGGGCTCAGCGCCGCACTGGGCCCCAGGGGAGGCGGAGGCGGAGAGTTCCAGAAAACTGCTCTGCACGGAGGGCCAGGCTCCCGCGGGGCTCCGCGAGACCTCCGCGCCGTCCCCCGCGCTCCGACAGGCGCTGCCCCAGCTCGGTCTCCTCAGCCGCGCTCAGTCCCCGCGCCCCGCACCGCCCGGACACGCCCGCCCTCAGGAAACGCTGGACGCTCGTGGGGGCAACCCCGGATTGCAGGACAGAGCCCAGCGGCCGGCGGGCGCTCTCGGTGGCGCCGTATCCAGCGCAGCGCCCACGTCCCCAGGCGGTGGTATCGCCGCGGCCGCCGATGCTCTATGCCAGCTCCGGCCGCGCGGCCCGGGGACGGCGAGAGACGGCGACGCGGGCCGGCAGGCGGGGGCGGGGCGGAGACAGGACGGGGCGGGGCTGAAGGCGGGGCCTCAGGGAAGGCGAGAGACAGAGACGCGGGCTGGCGGGCGGGGGGCGGGACGGAGACAAGACGGGGCGGGGTCAGAGGCGGGGCTTCAGGGAGGACGGGAGAGGCCGTGAGCAGGCCGGCGGCGGGCGGGGCGGGGCCCACAGCAGGTGAGGCGGGGCCAAGCGCCGCGGGTTTCTAAGCGGAGGAAGCTCTGGGCGTTTGCGTTCTGGTCTTGCAGCGGTGGCCGCGCGCTCCCTGAGGAGTCGAACTGGAGGAGGGGACAGTTTAGGAGTGCGAGAGTCTAAAGACGCTGCCAGGTTGGCATTAAAACCTTTTGGTTATCGGAAGAGGACAACTGTATAATAGAGCCATAGTGGGGGCTGTGGGATTGACTCAAATGATGGGAGGCGCTGGAGTGGGAGGGGATAAGCCCTGGGACGACGGAAATCATCCTTTTGGAAAGAGCAAGGGCTGGGGAGGGAGGGAACGAGCAGTCCCTTGGAACTGAGAGGCAGCTTGGCTGAGCTTGCTGTCCTTTGGAAAAGCAAAACCAAAATACTCAGATTAATATGGGAGAACAACTTCTGTAGCCCAGATGCTAACAAAGATCAAGAGAAAACAGAAAAGACTAATCAGGTTTACTGATGGAAAACAATTCGTCAGGCAGTATAAATAAGGGAAGCATGGAACAAACAAGAAGGAGCCTCTTTTAAAAATGGGACCTGGTATTCGGTAAAGACCTACATGCAGACAGGAGAAGGCAGTGTGCCCCGGTTACTGCGACATGTGAGTGCAGGGCCAGGGCGTGGAAATCCTAGAGCAGGCTGGGACTCCTGTTGTACTCCACATATGGAACTTCTCACAGATAGCTGAGATGACACTTTGGCATAAACCAACCCAAGGTCTGACCTCAAATGTCAAAAATAATAGTAGTAATAAAAATACAGGGAAATATCAAGCTTCACAAATGAACAATTTCATTCCCAGTTGGGGATTAGTAACTCGTTCAGTCTCTTCATTTCCCATACTATTTTGGTAATATTTAATAGATCTATTTTAACATTTTAAAAATAAATGTCTTGCTTAGATCCTTTACTGGTGAAAATCAAACAGTAGACGACTGTTAGCAGAATAAATTTCAAATCATTTAACTTTGAGGTGAAATGTGGCCTCTAACTCCTCATCACTCTTCTGCTTTGGCCCATAGTAACCCTAACCCAGTCCGAATGGCCACGCTTGCTTTTGCTTGGGCGCTTCAGTAACTATGCTTATTCCATTCCTTCCCTCACAGTGTCCTTTACCCAACCACCCCACTTACTACTTACAATTTTTCTGACTCTTGAAATTATCTGATCATCCTGGCCTCAATTCAGATGTTTACATTCTTCTGTAAATAACTCCTGAGTTTCCCTAGCCAGAATGTATTGCTCCAGAACTATATCATTTGTACCAATATTCAACCCTTTAGGTTGTATATTTTCTGCTTTCTGTTTCAACTGGTTGACTCCTGTACCCTATTCAAAACTCCTTCGAGTCATGAGTAGCACTCAAGTCCCCTTTGTAAGTACTATATCTCCTTTGAAATGAGTTGAACCTTTAACAATTGGGCTGATACAGAGCCTCGTCTCCTCCACTGAGGTTCATTCCCAAACAAGGATCCTCTTCTGACACAACTTCCTGTAAAATCTGGATTGTGCCTCTACGTGGTCCCTGATAGAGGAAGAGGACCCATGGCTTCCAACCTCATTTATGAGAGAGTAGAGTTGGGGGAGAGGGGGAGCTGACTCCAGAGATTCCTATCTATTTGCAGAGGGGACCCTAGAATTTACGGTTAGTAAACACAGCTAGTAGATGTACAGAACATTTCTCAGAACAAAGTGTGTGGGTAGGGTTATTTCTATGGATCCAAAGTATATCATGATGCAAGGGCAAGGTGAGTCAGAGAGAATTAATGCACGAACATCTGCCAGGCAAATATTCTTCCAATATTGTTTTCCGATTCTGAAATATCAATATGATCATTTTCACTTTACAGAAGAATGAATTCAGGTACAGACATTGTGGCCTTTCAGCTCTGCCCCATGCATCTGTAGATGCTGAAGCAGTGGGGATGCAGCTAGCCTCCCAGCGTTCTCAGATGAACTTTCAGACAAATTCATTTTGAACAGACATCTTTTCATAGTGGTAAAATATGAATGCATTAAAATAAAACAAGAGCCACAACTGAACAATTCAAATCATTGGCAGAAAGGGTGGTAGGTAAATGGCACTATTAAAAATGAAGAGAGTCTTGTTTCCTGTGAACTAAAAATGGATAGCTCCAATTATTGCTCCTTCCACACATGAAGATGGTACAAAGTTAGTTAATTATAAATAATGCATCCGACCATAGAAGGGATGAGCTATATGCTATGTTATTGTACATTAAAAACCTTTATGAGTGTGGCAAGAGATACATGTACCAACAGCTGCTAAATTCAGAATCCTGGAGCAGCATCTTATTTTAATGTAAGTGAAGAACAGTGCAGTCTATTGCTCTGGGGATTTCTTTCTATATAAAAGGATCTTAAATCTACATGAGGTTTTACCCCGTGATTTCAAAGTACTTATGAGAATCTGTTTTCTTTATTTGCCTATCTTTCAACCTACCCGCAACCACCTATCTTACAACAGAAACAGTGCTTTCTAGAACAGATTCTCCAGAATAGAAGCCTTTCTCGTGCTCCTTCCCCTCCTTTCTTCCTTCCTTTCTCTCTCTCTCTCTTTTTTTTTTTTTTTTATTCTTCTTTTTAAAATTTTACTTATCCAACATCTATCCCAGAGCCTGGCACTTTTTATTAAATGTTTGGTGAATGTTAAACATGAATTATCGTCCCCATTTTATGACAGAAGAGAAAAAGTCATGAAGGTCTAAAGTAGGTTACTACATTCTAAGCAGAGTCACACACTCTTTCTCCTGACTGTGCTGAGAAGCCTCTTACCGCACAACCCGTAATTGGAGCTATGCCTTGAGGTGACTTAGTTCAAGTGAAACATGAAACTGGAAAGTCATACATTTTCAAGAGAATTTCTGCATTAATTGCGTATGTCAAGATAGGCAAATTCAAGCTCTGGGCCTGAGAACGATAAAGTACAAGCCATAAAACAAGCCTAGACACTACATAAAGTCCCTGATCTAAAATCACATTTGTCCATGATCTGTTATTCTGGTGGTTTTTAAATAAATGGGGCCAAGACATTCAAGAACTAGTTGCTGTGCATTCAGCAACTCATATGCGCAGGTCTCCAATACCTGGGCTTTCACGCAGTATAGCCATTTGAATATGGAGATGGCTTTGTTATTCTTCTCATAGCATAACCCTTCTTTGCTATGGCTTTGCCCGTGAAAGCTCAGATGCAGATTTCTCGAACCACTTACCAGGGCCAGATGTATATTATATCGATCCACTAGCAATATTAGAACTAGTGTCTGCCCCAGAGGTTAGGGATATAGCAGCTGTGACTGTTTAGAAACAGATACCAAAGTTAAGCTGCAAATTTTATTGCCCAATTGGCCAGCAGTAATAGGCCACACCAATAATAAAGACAAAACCACAAATTTAAAGCAGGCAGTAGAGTCTGGAAATACGCTTTTTTTTTTTCTTTTTTCCCCCGCAATTGCTTTGAATACAAAACATCTCAAAATGACAGGGATTTTGCCTGCAGAGTTGCTAATGAAGATGTGGCTGAGAGTGTTTCTTGAGTTTGTTTATCCAGCTGCACAAGAGTCAGTATGACAGTAACTAGATTTATTAAAACTTAAAAATACCAAAGCCAAATTCGGGGGAAAAAAGTTTCCTCATAAGTCTACTAAAGTCTTGAATTCATAAATGAGAAGCTTTATTGCTACCATATTTGCTTACATACAGTTTAGCTTTTGATATGAAAGAAAATTTTAAACAAAGTAAAACTTGCAAAGGGATCATACGATGGTTTCTCCAGGGCTCTTCCACCCTCCGTTTCTCCTGGCCTGATGTCCTTACTCCAGTGTTTCTCAACAGGACATTTGGCAATATCTGGAGCAATTTCAGTATTGGTCTTGGATAGTGGGAGGGACTGCTGGAATCTAGTGAATAGACATCAGGATGCTACTAAATATCCTGCAATGCACAGGACAACTTCCCCTCCCCTCTTGTCTCACAAAACAAAGAATTATCCAGCCTGGAAAGTCAGTTGCTGAGAATGAGAAACTCTGACCCATCCCACTGGCTCTAAAAATTGATTATGTGCAAATTGTTGGTAGTTCAAATCAATTTCTAAATTGTCCACCTGACTTGCCAATTACCTATTTGCAGTTTGTTCTAGAGCCAGCCATTATGGCTAAAATGTACGTGTCCCTCCAAAATTTATATGTTGGAACCAATGTGGTAGTATTAAGAGGTGGAGCCATTTGGGAAGTCCTTTTCTCATGAATGACATTAGTGCCTTATAAAAGAGGTTGAAGATAGTGCTTTGGTCTCTTTTTGGCCTTTTGGTCTCAGTCCATTTTGTGCTCCTGTAACAATACCTGACCCTGGGTAATTTATAATGAATGGAAATTTATTTCCTCAAAGTTTTGGAGGCTGGGAAGGCCAAGGTCAAGGTGCTGGCAGATTAGGGCCCAGTCTTTCTGCTGCAAAGATGGCACCTGAATGCGGCAGCCTCCAGAGAGGAAGGACATTATATCTTCACATGGCAGAAAACCCACTCTCAAAAGCCCTTTTTATGGAGCATTAATCCATTCTTCGTGAACTAAACAGCTTTCTCATTTGGCCACACCTCCCAACACTGTTGCATTGGGGATACGTTTCCAGCACTTGGACTTTGGGGAACACGTTGAGACCACCGCACCGTCCATCTCTTCCTCCACATGAGGACACAGTGTTCATTTCTTTATTTCCTCTTCCACTGTGTGAGGATGCAGCAAGAGATATCATCTTGGAAGCAGAGAGTAAGCCCTCCCCAGACACAGCATCTGCTGGCACCTTGATCCTGGAATTTCCTGCCTTGAGAACTCTGAGAAATAAATTTCTGCTCTGTATAAATTACTTTATCTATGGTATTTTGTGATAGCAGCAAGGACAGACTAAGATACTAGCTCTTACTAATTTATTCACAGATGACTTTTTGTTGTTTACCAGGTACTGGGTCCATTTTTCTTCATTTGACCTAAGACACTTCTAAACCCAGCTGTCTCACCTCTTATAAAAACTTGAGCTGTGCCTACAGGCATAATTGGCAGTAAACTAATTACTACCAAATAATATTTGGAATGATGTGTTTTTTTGGGTTATCAGAAATGCCCTTCTGATGTTGATGTTAATAAGAGAATGTCCCTTTACCCCAAATCCCTGTACATATCATGCACCCCAATTACCTTTACTATCTGATTTATTTCCACTGGAACAGTGTTTTTCAAATTACAATTCTTAGACTACCAGTATCAGAAAGTTCATGGTGCCGTTAAAAATGTCAATGATCAAATCTGTCTCAGCCTTATGAATTAAGAATCTCAGTGTGTAACCTGGTATTCTGTACCTTAAAATGTTCCTCAAGTGCCTAACACATTTTAAGAGTCACTGTTCGAACGTAATTCTCATTCTTTTCTCCTTGCCACACACACCTGTGTCTGAGGGCTTCTTTGGCTACGTAACAGAAACATTCTCAGGCTGGCAGAAGCGTAAGGACTGACTAGGGTTAGGAACTGGTGTTGCAGAATAACTCAGAAACATGTATGTAGCTATTTTGTAGCTAGTTTAATAGTCTTATGTTTCAATTATTTATTAACATGTGAGGAAGTGAGATATTAGAGTCAAGCAATAAAGGCAAATAAGATGTATAAAACAGAAAAGAGAAAAAAGTGAATACAACCTAGAAACAATGAAAGTTGCATTTTTGGGGGCTAGTTGATTAAATGGCAGTTAGCAGAGGAGATTATTGCCCAGAAAACAGTGAGACTTTAGCTGTAGAGCAGAAGTGACAGGTTCCTCTGTAGAGTGTTGACCACTAACCCTCCATCAGCACCCGTATCTTACTCAGATCTAGCCAGTATCATATTTCCTGAGTAGGCTTCCTTTCTGGAAAGCCACTGAAAGATTCCTCTTTCCATCCACCCATCCGAGGCAGGGAGACTTCTCCGTCTGCTCCTGAGCATTTGCTTCCTTCTCTTTTTCTGAGAATCAATTTCACCTGCTCCTTCCTGGTGATACAACATGGCTATCCTTCAGCACAAGTTTATATCGCTTTGACTCTACCATCAGGCAGAAATTAATTGTCCTTTTTGAACCTCAAATCCAAATTCTCAGAAAAGGTGTTTTCATAGCAGAGTCAAGAGTTTCATCGTGACTCCAGCAGCAATGGAAAGCAGTTCAGGGTCGTACAGTTCAAATATTGCTACAGGGGCTGACATTCGTGGGGTCGGGATATCAATCATCTTAGGGAGAGAGAGCTGGCTTATACCTTATATCTGTTATAAAATGACATAAACCGGAGAGCCGTGCACCCCCGGGGAAGCATATAAAAGCAGTGTATTTGGTGGTGAGTAGTTGAGGTGTTGGAGGTTGAGGTATGGTGGGATAGTGAAAGGCTGGGTGGAAGGAAAGGTTCAAAAATGCCCACACTTGATGTAAACAGGCTGACTCCTCTTTCTTATCCCCTGAAAATTATTCCTTTTGTAGAATGTATTAAATTTACCTAATTAGAAGAATCACCTAGAATTACTTGTTAAAAGTACGAAATATGAGATCCAAAACCCTACTTGAAGGTAGAGTGAGGAAGGAAATATAAGAAGCCTGTATTTTAAAAATTCCATTATGGTCCTGCAAAATTATCAAATCACCATTAGATAACCTTTTAAAATATTACCAGCTACCAGCATCTCCCTCCCTAAACCTGCTGCCCCCACCAACACCCGAGCCCCTGATCACTGCCACATTCTAGTTGTATGAGATCAATTTTTAAAACATCCACACGTGAGTGAGTTCATGCAGTAGCTGTCTTTCTGTACCTGGCTTATTTCACTTAACATAATGTCCTCCAAATTCATAGATATTGTTGCAAATGGCTAAATAATATTCCACTGTGTATATGCACCACATTTTCTTTATCCACTCATCTACTGATGGACACTTAGGTTGAGTCCATAGCTTGGCTATTGTGAATAGAGCTGTAATGAACATGGCAGTGCAGAGACATATATCAGTGTCTCTTTGACATGATATCATCACAGAAATAATAACTATATGTGATGCATAGGTTAATTAGATTTAGTCAAACTGTAATCTACATATACTTCAAAACATGATATTTTACATGATGCTTACAATTTTACCTGTCAATTTCTTTTATTTTATTATTCTATTTTATTTATTTATTTTTTTGAGACAGAGTCTCACACTGTTGCCTGGGCTGGAGAGCAACGGCACAATCTCAGCTCACTGCAACCTCTGCCTCCCAGGTTCAAGTGATTCTCTGCCTCAGCCTCCCCAGTAGCTGGGACTATAGGTACGTGCCACCACACTTGGCTAAGTTTTGTATTTTTAATAGAGACAGGATTTTGTCATGTTGGCCAGGCTGGTCTCCAACTCCTGACCTCAGGTAATCTGCCTGCCTCGGCCTCCCAAAGTTCTGGGATTACAGGTGTGAACCAGTGTGCCTGGCCTTACCTGTCAATTAAAATAACAATAATAACAATAATAATAATAATAATTGGCTACCTACTTAAAATAGAACATAATTTTGTTTCAGATTCAAAGAGTAAAGTTTGATAGAGGTGGGAGGCAGCACACACTTTCCCGCTAGGTAATTTATGTGGGTGAAGCCAGCCAGGTGCTTGTTGCCATGTGGAACGTAAGGAACCATGTCATGAGATAACCTGATCTTGCAAAGAAAGTAAGAAATCTGAACTTGTGTGGGAAATTATCTGATTTTTATAATGGCTTAACTTGTTTTGAAAACTCTGTGAATGCCAAATAAAATGGCTTCAAATCATAAACTGTAAAGTTTTGACTTCTGATTGTGAGCTGGATGCATGAAAATACATTTCCTGATTTTGCTTATGCTAGTTCAACACCCCAGGAATTCAACTTCCCATTTTAATGCTGGGAAAAAAAATACTGTCCTTTCTTTTAAGTTATCTACTACTATAACTCCTCCCAGTCTGGAGCAGTCAAAGACTGCTGATGTATTCAAGCAATCTTACTTATTCCTGCAGTTGTGTATTAAGTTTTATTTCCTTAATTCAATAAATATTCACTGAGTGCTCAATAATGCACTGTGCCAGACACTGAAAAACCTCAAGGGGAAAAAATATTCTTCGCCAAATGGAACTTACAATCTTTGGATAGAAGAGGCACAAAAGGCATGAATTATTACTTAATTTTTTCTGTATTTTAATCATTACTTCATCATATTTAAAGGGCTTTGAAGGTTCATCTATATACTGATTCCATTATTTTCAAGAGCACGTCTAATTTGATGAGGATGGAAGATTGGTAGTGACTCAGAAGCTGGGAAAACAGGTAAAAACCCAAATGTTGTAAGAAATCACTAGGATGTCTGCATTTTGTCAGAGGTGCACTCTTTCTGTTCTAATACGTGGAGCCCAGCCAGGCACAAAGCAAGTTGGCTGACTGCTGCAGAAAGGAATGCTGGAACCTCTCTTGCTGAGCTGTTTCCAGAGTTTCCAGCACAGCTAGCCAGAGACTTCCTATAGACAATGAGGAAATTCAAAAACAAAGAATGTAGTAGGTTGGCTATTTCTCTAGGAGCCCTTGGGGATGAGACTGAGCCATTTTCCTGCAGCTGGCTGCAAAGCAGGCCACTGAAAAGGATCAGTATGAAATAACAGGGCATGCCATTGGTATATGCGTCACTGTGGGCCAAAGCTTTTTGTCATGGGATTCAATCAAACTCAAAATGCAAGATGAAAGTCATCTCTCTTTGATAACCATTTTAAGAATAATACATGGAAAAGAAGTGAACAGAACCATGTTTTCCAAAGTCCTGATGCTAAAAATCACAAAATCTTAGTAATTCCTGAGCTGGAAATGCAGACTGCTTGGCCTGGGATCAAGTCTAGAATTTGATGTTCTTAGCAGGTACATTGAGTGGTTAATATCAGCAGAGAAGCTTAGGAAATACTGAAGTTGAAGGATAAAGGATGATTCCCTCCCTGTAATGGCATTACTCTAAGTTACCTACTGTGTGTTGTCCTGGGCTTACTTCTGGTCAATTCTCATAGGTTTATGGTTACACGCTGGATTTTGGGGTGAGATGATCCTGAGGTTGGATCCAAGCTCTGAGATTATGTTGTAAGTTTCTGGGAGGTATTGGGCCAGTTACTTACCTTTTCTGAATATAGATGCCCTCCTCTGTAAAATGGATTTACAATATAACTAACTGTATAGGGTAGTTGAGAAGCTTAAATGAGAACAGGCAGGTAGCGTTTCTCAGTACAGAGCTTTAAGGATTGTTACACTTTAAAAACAATTTTACATACTTTATTTCATTTAGTCTTTTTAACAATCATGTGAATGATATGTGATTAACTCAATTTTGTGTACCAAAGAACTGAGAAAGAGAAATTTGGAATAGAAAATACCATAACTTAAGACAGTGTGACAAAAATAGTATTCCAATGTCTACCAACTTGCTTTCTGAACTTGTCTAATTTTAAAGACTGAGAATATTTGAAAGAAACATGTAGTGCAGTTCCTTCACTTTACTGGTGAAGAATCTGAGCTCGATGTGTGAGAGCAACAAAAGGCCTGCTGGACCAGAACACAGGTTTCTTTACTACCCATCTGCAGCCATGCCACTACATTGTAGATGATGCTATTTGTTTTTAGGCATATTCAGTGATATATTAAGTTGTTTCTTTAGATCTTAAAAAAAACCTCATAAAGTGGCTGGGCGTGGTGGCTCACGCCTGTAATCCTAGCACTTTGGGAGGCCAAGACGGGTGGATCACGAGATCAGGAGATAGAGACCATCCTGGCTAACATGGTGAAACCCCGTCTCTACTAAAAATACACACACACAAAATTAGCTGGGCATGGTGGCGGGCGCCTGTAGTCCCAGCTACTCGGGAGGCTGAGGCAGGAGAATGGCATGAACCCGAGAGGCAGAGGTTGCAGTGAGCCGGGATCGCACCACTGCACTCTAGCCTGGGCGACTGAGGGAGACTGTGTCTCCAAAAAACATACAAACAAATAAACAAACAAAAACCTCATAAAGTAACAATTCTATATGCAGCTTATATTAGAGCAGTTTTTCAAATAATTTTCTAGGGCCCCAAATTTTTCTGGCAGCATTTTTAAAGGCCAAGTATCTATATATCCATTACAGATCCTTTCTGAAATAGAGTTTTGATCGGGGCACGAAAATTTGCATTTTTATCAGGTTTACCAATACAAGATTAAGAATGAGCTAATTAAACCATTCTGTCCTTGGAGACAGAAATTGGGCACTGTCCTTCTTTTTTTCTTCCCATCAGTTCCAGCCAGAATTTTAGGGACATACTTTCCACTCAGTTAACTCATTGAATTGAACAGTGGTGGAATCAAATTAAGGTCAAATGTTTTAATTATATAAAAATCTATGAAGCACATGTATAGACAAATCATTTTCAAAGATATAGTATTTATAATTTACTTTGAATTACAAGCATAATTATCCTGTCAGATATATCTGTCTGCCTGGCAAATATATGTATATATGATACTTGTGAAATTTGATACCTGCTTCACATATGTATTATACATAAAAGACAAAGAGAGATAGAGAGAGGAGAAAATCAGCTTTCAGGCCAATTTTGAAGAATGTTATCTTGGATACTAGTCATCTATTGCTGCATAGCAAATTATCACCAAACTTGCCAGCTGAAAAGAAACAAAAGTTTATTTTTTGACACAATTTCTGATCATTGACAATAAAAGCAGCTTAATTAACTGAATGGTTCTGATCTGGGTGGCTCAGAGGGTTATAGCCAAGATGTCTGTATTTTAACTGTATTACCTTGTGTGGGGTATGGCAAGGTCAGGTGTAGATCGAAAAAGAGAAATGGCTGAGCATGATGGATCAGGCGTGAACACTTTGGGAGGCTGAGGTGGGAGGATTGTATGAGCCCAGGAGTTCAAGACCAGCCTGTGCAACGTAGTGAAACCTCATCCATAAGAAACATTTTTAAAAAATTATCTGGTCATGGTAGTGTGCACCTGTAGCGCCAGCTACTGAGGAAGCTGAGGTGGGGAGATCCCTTGAGCCCAGAAGTTGAGGCTATAGTTAGCTATGATCAGGTCAATGCACTCCAGCCTGGCCAACAGAGTGAGACAATCTCTAAAAATGATGATGATAATAATAATAATAATAATAATAATAATAATAATAATAATAATTTAGAAAGACAGAGGGAGAAACTGGAAGGAGTCCTACAGTTGTGCTATACTCACAGCTCACTGGGGAGAAATAGTAGGCCATGCAATGCGGTTCACGGAAAGCACTGGGCATTGGTCATGAGGCAGAGGGAGAAAGGGGATTGGTGGGCAAAAGTCCTTATTGTTCTTTCTGCAGGATGGAGCAGGCAAGGCAGGGTAAGCAGGCTTGTGATCAGCCGGCTTGAGTATGTTCAATGGGCTCTGGTCAGAGGGACTGTCCCTGATTTCCTGGTACTTGACCCTGAGTGATTAGGGTTGGGGTATAGTGGTTTCCTGTTACTTGGCCTTGAGTGATTAGGGTTGGGGTATAGTGGCCCAGATTGTGAGAGCCAAAGAAGGGAGTTGTTTGGGATTTGGACTTACTCTCTCAAGAACAACTGACAGGACACTAGCTAGGGTCTCAAAATGGTTCAGATAGCATTTTAAAAACTATATCACAGCTTGCCAGGCCTACAGTTTTCTTAGGTCTTGAGTGGGGTTGAAGCAACTGCTTTCTATAGGGTTCAACCAGTGGCTGGAGGCATGAAGCCTCTGTTCTTCTTCACATGGACCACCCCCTAAGGCGGCTTGAGTGTCCTCACGGTATGACCCCTGAAGTCCTCCAGAATTAGCCTTTTGAAAGAGAAAGCAAGGAGAAAGCTATATTCCTTCGCTGGCCTTGTCTCGGAAGTCACAACCTTTTACTTCCACATTACTCTGTTCCTCAGAAGCAAGACATTTAGTCCAGCACACATATGTTAAGTCACCCCAGCATGATGGGCACTATCCTCTCAAAAAAGAGTTGGCGAAGATATTTTCTTCCAGATTAGGATTCAGATAATGCTGATTGGAGGGAAGAAAAAAACATTCAATTTATTTTTTATTTATTTTGGTCGTTACAGTTTCATTATTTTTTGATATTAAAAAGTCATGGTTGAAGAAAACAAAGGTCATTTCTTTTCATTAATTTCCTATGTGATCATTAGGTAAATTCTAGAATAACATAATCAATTATCACTATATAAAACCGGGCTGGGTGTAGTGGCTCACACCTGTAATCACCGCATTTTGGGAGGCCAAGAAAGGCAGATCATATGAGGTAAGGCATTTGAGGCCTGCCTGACCAACGTGGCAAAACCCTGTCTCTATTAAAAGTACAAAAACTACCTGGGTGTGGTGGCATGTGCCTGTAATCCCAGCTACTTGGGAGGTTGAGGAAGGAGAATCACTTAAACCTGGGAAGCGGAGGTTGCAGTGAGCTGAGATCATGCCACTGCAGTCCAGCCTGGGCAATGGAGTGAGATTTCATCTGAAAATAAATAAATTAATTAATCAGCCATGTAATAAAACAATATGCAAAATTATGTAGTTAAACATATTTTTATATTTATTCATTCATTTATTCAACAGGTTTTATTACAGTTCCTAGTATGTGGCAATCTCAGTGGTAAGCAATGGGTATACAATAGTAAAAAGAAGAACAGGGTTGCAGCTCTCATTGAGTTTATGGCGTAGTGCAGGAAAAAGTTCCATTGACATATTGACACTAATATATATATAAATAAAAGCTGTGTTAAAATGAAAAAAAATTATACCACTTTATAGTAGACAGGAAATGTGGAGGAATAGTTAGAGAAGGCTTGTTGGAGAAAGTGGCAATTGGTCCTTGAGCTAAACTGTGGGAAGGGGTTGAAAAAACTCAGACCTTCCGTAATCCATTGAACTTTATATCATATTTTCTAAAAGTTAAGCAATTTTAACTTACAAAGTGATTCTGAATGTTTTGCTACCTCAGGCAAATAATGTTATCCTTTTAAATATTGTTAATATTTTAATCCCCTGTCTCATTAATAGCCTTTTTAAAAAATGTGAATATTTTGCTGGACAAATATTGTGGCCTCTTTCAATATATGTTATCAGAAGTTCTATAAAATAATTAGTTTGACATTTACTAGCTTATAATCACAAGGTCCATTTCTCCCACCCTCAGTGAGTTTGTGGAATGACACTATTGCCTCCTGAGAGTCATGGGTTGCCACCTTCCCTGCTGGACACAAGGAAAATATGGGAGAGAGTTCTGGTTGTACTCACATGTTGATGGAAATTTCTCTTTCTGTGGGTTGGGATACTTAGTGTGGTGGTCCAGACCTTGACCACCAATGGTTCCTAGTGTGCAACTATTCTACTTGAGACACTTTTGGTTTTTAAAAATTGAACCTGTGGTGTGTTTTCCCAGCAAGAGGTGGAGAGAAGTATAAGTTCATGTGGATGGAGTAGGAAGGGCAAATGCCTGTAGTGGGAGGGAGGCAGGCTCAGAAGAAAAACAAAAATAATTGGTTATCTAGATAGAAGGAAGCTTAGGATAATGTGATGTGATGGAAGACTAAAGATGTTCAACCATGTAAGAACTAATACATAGGTTTATATAGTATGGGGTTATATTAGCTTTCCCATTGTATCTGGATAGAAGCAGCTTAGGATAATGTGACATGATGGAAGACTTAAGATATTCAACCAAGTAAGATCTAATACATAGGTTTATAATCAATCCCATTTTGCCCAGGGTAGTATGGGGTTACGTTAAGTTTCCCATCTTAAGTATTGGTAGTGCTTCCTGCCAATCTCAAACATTTCTTGGTGGGGATGATACATTTTATAATCATGTTATATATGTTAAAGATTTTGGTCTTTGTCTTAACAGTAAGAAGCTGATAAGGATTTTAAATATAAATTAACATGAATATCAGATTTGTGTTTTGCACATATCTCCCTGGCTATACTACATAGAATAAATTGCCAGGGCACTTCTAAAGAGACTAGTCTATTGCTGTAGTTCTGGCAAGATATGGTGCTTGAATGAGATTGATGGCAGTGAAGATGGATGGATGAGACCTAGCTGGAGAAATGGACTGTCAACTCTGCACTGTAGTCCTTCCATGAACCTCTCCTAAACTGATGTTACACTCTCCATGACTAGTAAATGCCCTTTACATTCTCTTAAAAGCTAGGACCCCACTTGCACATCCAGACATGTTTGTACTTAATCTCTAGAGGAGAAATTGTTCTTTTTCCTTGAAAACTAAAATCAATAGACAGGAATTCCCTCATTGTCCAGCTATCAAGCCTGCAAGTCTACCTACATCTGCACAAAGCTTCTTTTCTTCTCAGATTACAATATGGGAGGTATCTCTCTTTTTACCTAAAGTCAATAAATCTTCCTCTGATTTGGATCCTAGAAATTATCTTCTCATCTCTGCACAGCACTCGATTCCCAGATTTTATCACTTCTCACTATCCTTTTAACCCAAAGCATTCTGGTGTCTCCGCTCACCATTTCCTGAAAGGACTTCTTCTGAGGACATCAATGACATCTATGTCATTGAATTCAATAGGGCTATTCCAATTCTCATCTTACTCGACCTCTCATCAGCACATGATATTGTTGTTCACTGTACATCTTTGAAACTGTTATTTACATTGGCCTCTGAAAAGTAACTTTCCTAATTTTCACCTCTACCTCCTTTGCAGTCCTTACCTGTTGGAGCCTCAAAAAGCCTCCAGGCTCCTGGACTGTCTTCCCTTCTCACTCTTTCTTCTCACTGTACAATCTTATATATGACCACGTCTTTAACAGCCAACCATAGATAAATTTTTTACATTTATATCTCGAAATCCAGGTAATCAAATGTCTTTTTAGTAATACCAATGGAATGTCTCAAAAATCAACCCCAAAACTCAAATGGCCAAACTCAAATGTGCTAATTCCTCCTACTCTAAACCTGATCCATTTCCATTCCCTTGTATTTTGAGAAGTGTCACATACATCTAGTCACATAGCCAGAATGCCAGAATCTTTTATGCTTCCAGTATCTCATAGTTTATCTTTCATGAAGTTCTGCTAGTCCTATTCTCTAAATATTTAAAAGAGTGGTATTTGCTGTACTCTCTGATTTTCTGCAGTAGCAATGAATTGTGTGGGTATAATCATGGAGAAAGCAGATTATAAAGTCAATTCAAGATTAGGTTTCAACTTGGACACAGTACAAGGAGACTGTGGTATTTGCAGCAGTGCTACTGAAATGATGTTCCACGAATCTAGCTATATACAGAAGGAACTATGGATATGGCAAGCTTTTGTAATGAATTTCTGATGCGGCTGACAAATGGTCTTAGAGAAAGAGCTGTACAAGTAAGCTGCAGAAAGAGGAGGTGTTTTGAGAAAACAAGTGTATTAGTCCATTTTTATACTGCTATAAAGAACGGCCCGAGACTGAATAATTCATAAAGGAAAGAGATTTAATTGACTCACAGTTCGGCATGGCTGGGGAGGCATCAGGCAACTTACAATTATGCAAGAAGGCCAAGAGGAAACAAGGCACCTTCTTCAGATCTCATGAGAACTCACCTGTCATGAGAACAGCATGGGAGAAACCACACCATGATTCAGTCACCTCCACCTGGTCTCTCCCTTGACACATGGAGATTATGGGGATTACGGGGGTTAAATTCAATATGAGATCTGAGTGGGGACTGGAAGCCTAATCACGTCACGATTCTTTCTGTTTCTTATTTTTCTTGCATTCACAGTTTTATATTTCTAGTCAGACTCAGTGCTAAAAATAGACCAGTGAACCAGAGCACTAAATCCCTTGATGCCCGGGAGGCTTACCTTCATGCACAGCTAATACCTACATACAATACATACAATACCTACACATACAAAAGTATAAGATTTTATAGCAACAAATAACAGAAAGTTAATAAAGCAAATTAAGAACCAAAAGAGACACTGAAATGCTAATTTAGAGATCCTTCTTGGGGGGTGATATTTGAACCAGGACCAAAAGAAATGTCAGAATAAGGCGAGAGAATTTCAATTGATACATCAGCTGAGACACAGGCCTGGAGAGAGAAGTGCTTGGTGAGACTGAGGAAAAGCAAGAAAGCCAGTGCACCTGGAAAGCATTTGGAGGATGTGGGGTTGAGGATTTGGAGAAGTAACTAAGGACCAGATAATGCATAGCCTGCATAATCCCTTGGTAAGGATACTAAATTGTGTCCTCAGTGTGTTAGGAAGTTACTAGAGTGCTTTGAGCAGAGGACCAGCAAGATACGAATTATTTCAAAAATATTTCTCTGACAACTAAGTGAAGAATAAGCTATGGTGAAAAAAGAGTGGCATCAGGAAAATCTGAGCAGGATGTAGAAATTAGTAATTTTGCATGATGAAAAGGTCCAGAGCATGACCAGAGGTGGAGTAGAGGATAAATTCATTGGAATGTGGTGTTCAAGGAGCTGAGAGGCTGTGAAAGGTTCACCAACACAGAACTGTGCAGGAATTGGGTGGGAGTATTTCACCCGTAAGGAGGAATCATGGTGAGGTCCCTAATGAAAACCATGAGGGACAGAATGTGATAGAGTTGAATAGGCAATACCCCAAGAGCTCAAAAACAAAAATAGACAAATGGGAGTATGTTAAATGAAGAAGCTTCTGCACAGCAAAGGAAACAAGCAACAGAATGAGAAAACAACCTGTTGAATGAGAGAAACTATTTGCCAATTATTCATCTGAAAAGGGACTAATATCTAGAATGTACAAGAAACTCAAACAACTCAACAGTAAAAAATCAAATTACTCCATCAAAAAGGACATGGAAAGACATTTACTTAAAAAGACATAAAAATGTCCAACAGGTTTATGGAAAATGCTCCACATTGCTAATCATCAAGGAAATGCAAACCAAATGACAATGGATATTATCTTATCCTAGTTAGAATGACTATTATTAATAAGACAACAAATCACAGATACTAGTGAAGATGTAAAGAAAACTCTTATACACTATTGGTGTGGATGTAAATTAGTACAACCACTATGGAAAACAGTATGGAGCCTTCTCAAAAAACCTAAAATAGAACTGCCACATGATCTAGTAATACCACTACTGAGTATTTATACAAAGGAAAAGAATTTAGTATATCAAAGGCATACCTTCATCGACATGTTTATTGTAGCATAATTCACAATCAAGCTAAGTGTTTATCATTGGACAAATGAATAAAGAAAACATGTACACACACAAGAGAATAGTATTCAGACATAAAAAAAGAATGGAATCCTGTCATCTGCAGCAGTGCAGATGGAATTGGAAGTCATTGAGTTCGGTGAAATAAACCAGGCACAGAAAGACATATATCACATGTTCTCATTCACATGGGAGCTAAAAAAGTTGATCTCATAGTCGTGTGATATAGAATGATAGATACCAGAGGGTGTGTGGTTGGGAAGTGGGCAAGAAGAAAGGTTGGTTAATTTGTACAAAACTACAGTTAGATAGAAGACATAAGTTCCAATGTTCATAGCAGAGTACAGTGACTGTAGTTAGCAATGATGTATTATATATTTCAAAGTGGCTAGAAGAGAGGACTTGAAATGTTCTTAGTTCACAGAAATGACATGTACTTCAGGTAATGGATACTCCAACTACCCTGATTTAATCATTAAACATTTTATGCATGTAATAAATACCCCATAAATGTAGAAAATATTACGTATTAATTTTAAAAGAAATCTTTGATAATAAGTGTGGCACATATTAATCATTAGATTTGAAACATCAAAAATTTAATTCACTTCTGTTTTTTTAAAAAGATACATAGGTTTAATAACTGCTTTTCTTTAGTAAAAAAAGTTGCTTTTAAAAAATGGATCTCAAACTCATGTAGATTAGCTTTTATTGTTCCCTTAAAATCAATTTTAATACTGTTCTTAATGTCATTTAAATATTTTGCATATACCGTCAAAAGGGATGGAAATATCAGTTTTAACCAAAAAAATACGAAGACCACCAAAGTTTACTTGTGAAAAGGAAGTCACCAGGTCACCTTTCCCTGCAGTGAATTATCATTAACGCCATTGCCAGGACTTAAGGGTTCACATTATGCCCAGGCAGTGCTGATGGTAGCTTCCAGTGCTTGCTGATGAGAAATTCTGGATCATGTGGTCCACAAGAGGAAACAAAAGGTCACATGTGAATTCTACATTTTGAAATTATTTTTTATGTATCTCTTTTTGTTGTTCTCTTTTTGGCAACTTACAAAACCTCTCTTATTTTTTGTGGAAAAGTAAAGAACACTTACCAAGTGGCAAGAACTTTACACTAACAGAGGACCATTTCTTGTGAATTATACTATTAATTACAGACTTCCTGTGCCTCATGACCGAAAAAAAAAAGGCAGTTCTTAAAATGAAGGTAAAATTTGTTAGTCTTATCCGTCGTCCTTTAAACTGTCCTTTCTGTGTTAGAAAGTAATTTAAAATTATGAATTAAAAATGTGTCAAATATATAACTTAAAAAATGCTTAGGGGAATTTAAAAACAGATCCAAATAATCATTTCTTTTACATTCATCTAATGAACTTAATTTCCATTATTCATTCCAGTTACTTTTATCTTTGCATTTCATACTGCTATGAATAGTATTATTCAATGTGCTTTTAATTTGGACTCGATTTTCCTCCCTAAGTACATATTATTTTTAAAGCCTCAAACTCGGTATAGTTCACAGCTTCAAATATTTTATTCTGGCTTCTTTAATTGCTATTTAAAATTTAAAACATTTAGTATGATAAAATTATCAAGACTTCAGCAAAGGGGGAAAATAATTTGCCCATTTTTTATACATATATATATTTTCCTATATAAAAGGCTTGCTAATCTGTAATCTAACTGACTTAAATAACCTTGATACGGTTATATTGTTGATTTAATTATATCACTTGCTCTTGTGAGATCTATGAGTTTTGGATTTCAGTGGGATTAAAATAGATTTGAAAGTTAGGTGAGTTTAAAACAAATTAAAGAAATATTCAGAAACCCTTGAAGAAAATTATACCCATACATATTTTTTTAAAATTAAGCAAAATTCATTATTTTTAAGACTGTTGATGTATTCTGCAACTATATAGATTCTTTGTGTTAATAAATTTGATTTTTTAAACGTGCTTTTGTGTAATTCTGCTATTTGGTTGGAATTCTATCACTATTCCTTTCAAAAGGGTACAGATAATGAAATTAAAAGGAAAGCCATCTAAAATCAAATTTAGTAAATATGAGTCATCCAAATGTTATTCTTTACCTAATCAAAAATAAAAATTAAGCATCCATAAATATTTTATATTCTATGTATTGTTACATAATTTACATAATATAAGGATAGTTTAAAAATTGATAGTTTTATATATCTATTTGAATCTTTACTTCATTTTAAAAATTGACATATTCAAATTACCTCAATTGCTATGACCTTAGTTATAGTATATATATAAAAATCCAGAAGTTCAGAAACTATTTTATCAGTTCCACAGAAAATTGAAATTATGTTTAAGATACTCTGAAGATCTGGTACTTACATATTTGGACAACTCTCACCTCCACTTACTGGTTATTCTTAATGTTAGCAACTCACTTAGTCCTTCTGTAATGGCTCATAGGAAACTCCCCAAGCCCCGAATTTAATTGAATCATTCTGTATGGGAGGTCTTGTAGCCACTGCCCTAATGAAAGTCTTACTTTAATTCTGCTGGCCAGTCAGCTGTAGCCAACTGGGCAAGGTTCTAATTGGTCAAAGCGCTATAATTTGTTTGAAGACCCCCCTTAAGACAGGCCTGTATGTGTGAGTCCCTTCCCTTCCAGGACTTGGGTTATACAGTAGCCCTAGCACTCTTGCTGATTCTTGATCCTCAAATTTAGAACAGGAAAGGACCTTAGTGGTAATGTAAACTAACTCCTCATTTTGTCCTGGAGAAAAGATCATTGTTTCACTTACTGATTTTAATCTTCTCATCGAATTCAAAAATTCTGAACTATTATTATTCCAAGGGCTCCCCTTAAAATATAAAGGATTAAAAAATTGTGAAAAATAGAAAACTTCAGGAATAATAGCCAACAGTAAACTTTTAGCTAAGCAACTATTAGGGATTAGGGAGAATCAGTACCTATACCATGTAAATAGCACATCACAGATCACTGGGATGGTAAGAGCAGAAAAGGAGAAAAGGACTCTTTAAGAGAAGGAATCTTACACCAGACCCTCTCATATCTCATCTATCCTTAAGTCAAAGCAAGCGTGCTGATGGAAAAAACCATGAACTAACTATGACATCTTTCATGGTTAATGTTATTAGGGATAATAAAGGCAAATCTATTATAGAAAATTGCTCCTTTGTAGTGAATTGAATTATAAAATGAGGTTATGTTGATTATTACTATATATGAAATTCCAGAATCATTGTGAAGGTGGTGACTTTTTTTTACAGCAGATCCATTTCCGAGCAAGGCAAATCAATTTGCTGTGTGAGATTAAAGAAGAAATTGTCATCTGATTGACACACCAGTATTTATTTTTATTTTTATCATACCAGAACTACCTTTCGAAAAGAGACAAAAAGGAAGAAGACACTGACAATTTTGCATCCACAATGGCAACTTTTTTTGTTTTTTCCCACCAAATTGACCAAACGTTTTTGCATTCTAGAGAAACTATCTATATAACTGTGTATTCTAGTCAGATCAGTAAAAACAAAACTACAGTCTGCAAATGTCTGTTAGGGTGGCACAAGGGCAGTTGACTGAGTTGATTTAACGAATTTTTATTATAGGCCTAAGATGCTCTAAATAACATTGTAAATTTGTTATTAATAGATTTAGAGGCAAGATTTTGCAAAATGAGTAAGTCACGGTTACTGTCCTTGAAAAAGTCACTATCTATTGAGGAAAGAGAAATAATTACAATATGTGGCAATGGTGTTATGTTAGAAAGCTAGAACTTGAAGTGTTGAGTTAATCATTGTGTTTAGGGACTGAATATAGGTATTATTGTACATGTGTAAGGATACAAAGATAGTAAATGCAAACACTGAAATTAGTAGTAACTTTTCTGCATTTTCAAGATATGAACAGATAACATCTATAATTGCTGTTAGAGAAAATTAAGTAACACATTCTTCAGGACAGAATGTGAGTTAGCCAAAGTAATGTATAGATAAAAGGAAAAAAATGATCAAAAATTATTATTTTGGGACAGAAAGCAGTTGACTAAGCATGATTTATTCACTAATTCATTTTTTTCATTCTTGATAAACCTCTTTAGAGACTTCACTTCCAGGGGCCAGATAAGTAAATGTTCTAAGTGCTAAGAGCAAATATCCCATAATCTTGTATTCTTTTCAAATACCCTGCTGGCCAAACTAGATGGCAATATTTTGCCAGTGAGCTGGCAGTTCTTATATTCTGATAACAGAATTAAAAAATTTAAATACTATAAATGTTATAAAATAAACTCTGACACAACGCCATATGCAGAGATTCCACTTAGCTTTATCAATGGCAATAATGAAATAGGAGACATTGGTATGGACTAGTTCAATGTGTTTTAGGAAAAGTTGAAGTCTGGCTTCCATAGGAATGTTTACAATAATGTTAGATTGTGTGTTGAAAGACTATCACAGGGAATACCAAGTAAGGTATCAGATTAAATACAAATGTCTTATTTGTTCCCACCTGATATTTTATTGGAGTTTAGAAATGGGATTTTTAAAACCACAAGAGCAGAAGAACTGAAGAAAATGTAAGAAAAAAACCCAAATTTTGAAATATAGAAAATAAATGACTTACCATAGCTGAGAAAGCTGTTAAGTATTTGTCAGTGGAAAAATTGAAAACATATGATTACAGTGCAGTGTCCTGAAAATACCAAGGAATCTGAGCCACCAGATTCGGGAGGGAATGGAAATGAGTTTCAAGATGAGGAGGATGAATTATTTAGGATGTTGATGAGGTATTTAAGAAAGGTTAGTTGAAACCTTGTGTTCATCAAATTGCCTCAGCAAATGGGAAATGGCATTTTGAAAAAAGACATCTATAGAATAGAACAACAACAAAACCCCACCCAGTTTAATTCAGTTCTGCAGTGAGTCAAAATGCTTCTTGGCTTCATTGAAGACGAAATAATTAATATGTCCCTGTCAACCAGTTTTCTAAAAGTATTATAAGTTTCTGTTATTTATGTTAAAATTTGGTATGGTGGCAATGATTTTACATACGTTAATAATTGGATTATGGATGAAATTATTTTGCAGGTATTCACAACGGTAGAAATACACGACAATGATTTTTTTGTTGTTGTTTTCGGAAATTTGAAAGCACATTGCTTCACACATCCATTCAATAAATGTTTACTGTACAATATACTAGGAACTGGGTGATTTGGGGAGCTAATGAACTATGTAAAAGTGGACCAGCTTTTCAAATTGTTCTTAGCCTAACTGGGAAGTCAGATGCTAACAACAACTAATACAATATGTGGGGGAAACATCTATTTTGAGTGTGCACACATACTTCAGGAACACTGAGAAAGGATAATTGTTTCTTCACGGGAAGGAAATTTACAAGCGTGGATTAGCGATGCCCTCCAGTCTCTATCCACATCTACCCATAGGCACCAGGCTTCCAACTATACCGGTGATTTACCTGAGAGCTTATCTTTGCTCATCCTGTTCCTATGCTTGCACTGAGCCTTTCACTTACCTCTTTATAGGATGATGTTACGAAGACTCAGGCTTGAGACTCAGATTAAATATGTGTTGAAAAAATAAAACAAATCAACCCAGAAACACACTGCAGTGAAACAAAGGTGTGCTATTTTGTATAAGTTAAATTGTTTTGACTATCAGTGTTCTAGAAATTATTTTTCTGCCTTTAGGGTGGAGATTAATGTTGAAGAGAAAAAGATTTGCCTGGATAGAGACTTTTAGGAGGCCCAAGACACTCATAGAGTGCTAGAATTCTAGAGTCCTTAGTGGTAAGGTCTTTCGTGTGGTAAAGAGCCATCCGTGGTACAGTGGGGACATATATTCAAGAAAAACTTAAGAACGGTGATTTCTTCCCAGGGAGAGAAATGGTGCAAGTCAAAATTCTAGAATTCTGACAAAGATAACAAAGCAACGGATCATGACTATTAAGTGAAGAAAGTAATTTTAGAGGAAGAGCTGATTTCTGAGGAAAAATAAAAATTTAGTTTGCTGATAATATATGAAAAGGTTGATTATATAGATGAAAACATGTAAATTAAAATACTTTTTCAATTTTAAAAAGTGTATAAAGTATCTAGATTGGGTGCTTATATTCAGAGGAAAGAAATAATCCATGCTGCCTATTTATTTATTTATTTTGGAAAAAAAATCAGTGAGCATTTTGGGTGTGTTTGTGTGTATCAGATAATCAAATCAGATAAAATATATTATTGACGAAAAACAGTACATTATTGAGCCCAGTAACGTTGCTAAACTGTGATGTCGAAGTCTGGGAGGAAAAAAAGCACAGGTTAAGAGGCAGATTTAGTACTATTGGTGTGTGCTTTTATGTCCATAAATGGTAACTTCCCAGCAATTCCTCAAAAGTAGGTCTAATGGATGTGATAAAGCGGGGAGGTAGAAATTGCTGAAAGCTACTTTGGTCCTTTGGTTTGCTGTGTTATTGGACCACTCCTATTTTACTCGTTTCGTACAAAATATATCAAGGTTGTGAAAACATTAAGGGTATCAGTCCCCTGTGGACATGTCAGAAAGAAATGAACAGTGATCTCTCCCTCTCTCTTCTCCCCCTATATTGTGGTAAAGAAATATGAGGTCATAGATTCTGAAGGATTCAAAAATACATACTTACTGTCATTGCTTATCAAAATGCTAGTAAATCAGTCCTTAAACATCTAGTCTTTAACAAATTTAATATGCATATTAGTGCTGAGTAGATGGCTAGGGTAGAGTAATTCCAAACACCATGTGCCTCTATATGTGAGTGTGTGTGTGTGTGTCTGTGTGTGTGTGTGTCTGTGTGTGTGTCTGTGTGTGTATGTCTGTCTGTGTGTGTCTGTCTGTGTGTGTGTGTCTGTGTGTATGTGTGTGTGTGTGTGTATGACCAAAACGATTCCTGAAAGAGTATGATTCAGTTTTCCTGATTTCTGTCTTCTGGTACATTGGTTTGCTGGATCCGCAAAACTGAGAATAAGACTCGGGACCATGGTGCAGCCAGCTGCTCTCCTTAGATAAAATTTCTATCTTGTCTCTAACACAGCTTACATAATTTAATTTTTCTGACAGAGTATTTTTTCTTGATGTGATTTCCACAGAATGTTAAAGCAGAATGGAAATAAAAATGTTTAATGTTTATTCTTAAATTACATCTTCAAAATGAGTCATAATTGTTTTTGTTTACACATAGATCTTTGAGATTCGTTGAATTATTGAGGTCTAAAAGTAAATTACAATGCTTATACTAGAGAAGCTTGTTTTTGTGAACATCTCAGAGCTGACTCAGAGACACTAGGGATTGAGAAGGTAACAAACTTAGATATGAAAAAATTAAGAACAGGAAAAGAATCAGCTTGAATCACCAGATGAGAGAGAGAGGAAGTCACCAAGGGAGGAAACAGGAAAAAGGAGGTGATACCAAAGCAGAGATGCACTACGATGGACATACACAGAGAGAACAGGATCTAAGACCAGCCTAGCATCTTTTTTTTTAATTTAATTTTTTTTTATTTCCATAGGTTTTTGGGAAACAGGTTCTGTTTTGTTACATGCATAAGTTTAGTGGTGATTTGTGAGATTTTGGTGCACCCATCACCCGAGCAGTATACCCTGTACCCAATTTGTAGTCTTTTATCACTCATCCCCCTCCCACCCTTTTCCCCAAGTCCCCAAAGTCCTTTGTATTATTCTTATGCCTTTGCATCCTCACAACTGAGCTCCCACTTGTGAATGGGAACATACAATATTTGGTTTTCCATTCCTGGGTTGCTTCACTTAGAATAATGGTTTACAATTCCATCCAGGTTGCTGCAAATGCCATTATTTAGTTCCTTTTTATGGCTGAATAGTATGTGTGTATATATATACACACACATATATACACATATATATGCACCATATATACACACATATATTTATATAGATGCATATATACATATATACACATATATACTATATATGTGCATATACTATATATACTATATATGTATATATAGGCACATACTATATATGTATATATGTATATATACATATATAAACATGTATATGCCTATATATACTATACACGTGTATATATACATATATACACATGTATATATACACATATGTGTGTGTGTATATATGTGTGTGTATATACACCACAATTTCTTTATCCACTCATTGATTGATGGACATTTGAGCTGGTTCAATATTTTTTTTTGCAATTGCAAATTGTGCTGCTATAAACGTGTGTGCAAGTATCTCTTTTGTATAATGATTTCTTTTCTTCTGGGTAGATACCCAGTAGTGTGATTGCTGGATCAAATGACAGCTCTACTTTTAGTTCTTTAAGGAATCTCCCCACTGTTTTCCACGGTGGTTGTACTAGTTTATATTCCCATCCACAGCGTGAAAGTGTTCCCTTTTCACTGCATCCTCACCAACATCTATTATTTTGTAGTTTTTTGATTATGGTCATTCTTTCCTGAGTAAAGTGGTATCACTTTGTGGTTTTGATTTGCACATCCCTGGTAATTAGTGATGTTGAGCATGTTTTCATATGTTTCTTGGCCATTTGTGTATCTTGAAAGTTACAGAGAAATAGTAGCTTTCTCTTGATAGACAAAGACGGAGTGAAAGAGAGAATTGCTATTTAATTAGAATTACTGATTTTATCCTAATTATTATTTTTATTTTTTTCCTAAGAATACTATCTCTTATTCAGTATTTGTAGATATCTAGGTTGAGTGGTTTTTGACCAAGCAGTAATTGTGAGAAAGAGATAATATTGCAGCTATGGAAGTTGGCAAGGACCTGAAGCACACCACTAACAATGTCTAAACTAGAATTTCTCCACGGTTGGATAATCATGTATGTGAGGTGATTCTGTGGCTAAAAATTTAATATCTACTGATCTAAACACTGGTATTTTTAAAAAACAAGATTGCATTTGATAGGGAGTAATTAACTGCGAATAATAAAAATAAAACACAATCTCCAAAAAAGAATTGTCACGTTGCAGAAATATACAGAACTTTGATTAGAAGATTAGATATATCTTCACTTCATACATTCCTATGAATCATTTTATAGCTTTAAAAATTTTTATAACAGTTTGTAAAACATTTATTTTTATGCCCATAAGATTCAGAAATATGCTATAGATGCTCTGTGAATTTTTTTTTTCTCTTTAGGATGCCAAAGGTAAAAGGTACATGTATTAGTCTTAATTTCCATCAATATCTATTAAGCATCTACTAGGTGTCTTTAGTGTTGGGCTGGTGTATAAAATTACCCATGTTTGAAGATATTGAACTTGAAGTGCTGAACCACTTGATAAAAACATCCAGAAAGTTTCATGGAAGCTGGATACTCCAACTTTATTCTAGATGGGCTTCACTTACCTTGACTAAATTGATTCATTAATTTAAACTACCAATCTGTCTGAATTGTTTTCATTGTTGAATGGAAAGGATTTTGAATTAAGTAATTCTAACCATTCAATCATGCATAACAAGTGACATAAATTAGATTTTATATATATAGCATATTTTATTAAATTTTCAATTATAACTACTACTCAATCTAACTATTGCATTATTGATTGTTTTCTGATGTTTCAGAAACACCATAGACAAGTTATGTCCAATGGCTAACTTTTATATTGATTTAACACTTTCTAAAATAAGACTTAAATGAATTGAATAAAAATGTGTAGACCAATTTTGACTTACAAGACAAATTTAATTTGAAAACTATCTTTGAAAATCAGAATAGCCAGTTTTGTATTTAAAATGCATATTCATAATGTATACAGACATTATTTATTCAATTCACTGTGACAGGACATTTATTTTACAACCAGGATTATAAATATTAATTTTAAAATTAATGTACTACTTAAACAAGATATATACTTGATAGACTTTGAATAGAAGATAGAGATTGCAATATATTAATCTTACATATCCCACTAAGATCAAAGCAGTGATCTAATAAAAAAAAGTATTATAACTGTTTTGACTTGCCCTTTACTGATTTAGAAAATAAAAATCAGTGTTGAAATGCAAAAACCATATAGGTAAAACATTATTATAATCAACTTGCTTTTTGATAACACTGACATCTTGACTAAGAAGATAAAATGTTTCTTATGTCCATTTGGTAGCAATTTTACTCCTGTAGAAAAGAGCTGTGACTCACTGGTCATGCCATTATTGAGTATGCAGGGACTTGTTTTCTCAGCATCCTACAGAATCTTATATGTACCCACTACAGTATATCATCTTGATATGGAGTGCATGAAACATGAAATTTCAGGAACCTATTCAGGATCTGCCCTCCAAAGTTAAAGACAAAGTGCAAATCCTTATGATTCTCACCACTTATAATGATGCATGAAGACTGGCAGGTCACACTGTGTGATTGTCCATTTGAGTTACTATAAAGCAACACCTGAGACTGGGTAATGTGTAAAGAAATATATTTGATTTACAGTTCTGCAGGCTGTACATGAAGCATACTGACAGCATCTGCTTCTGGTGAAGGCCTCAGAAAGATTATAATCATGGCAGAAGCCCAAGGGGGAACCAGCATATGAGAGAGGGAGAAAAAGAGGGAAACGGGGGATGTCCCATACTCTTTCACCAGGCAGATCTTGCATGAACTAGCAGAGTGAGAATTCACTCATTACCATGGGGAGGGCACCAAGCCATTCAGGAAGGATCTACCCCCTATGACCCAAATACCTGACCCCACCTCCAAAACTGGGGAATCACATTTCAACAAGAAATTTGGAGGGAACAAACATCCAAACTATATCACACTAAATCTTAGAGAAACATATCAGCATTTGATTGTACTACTCCAACCCATTTATTGCCAAATTACTAAGCCTATCTATCAGTAAGGCTAAGAGAAAGAGACAACTCTTAAGCTGGTCCAACCTGCAATATAAGCAGCATAGACACTTGGGCCACTTACACTGGCAGCCCCAGTGTTGCCTGGGGTATCTGTAGTTGCTCAGAAATGCTGCATGGAACTTGAAGCAAAGTAATAGGGTTGCTGCTATGCAATTGGGATAGGAAAGAGTATGCCATCAAATCAGGGAATTTTAAGGGTGCTTCTCAGTTTTGCTATGTTCAATGCTAACAGTTAATGTAAGACTACAATAACCTTATAAAGACTGGACAATCATGCACTAAAATATATTAGGGGTAATGAATCCAGGGAGTGGAAATATGGAATAATTGGTGGAAGAGTTAAATTACAAATCACAAGCGTGATTTCCTAACCCATTGGAGAAATCAGAATGGTGGTTACTATTTATATTTTCTAATTGCTTTCTGTATCATGTGTCTACCTATGTACATTAATTAACATCCACCTCACTTTCTCACCCTAATTATTTTACATATGGTATTTGTGAAGTTTATTTTGCCTGAGACTTCCCATATTTTGTACTTTCAAATAATATCAACCATGCCGTTATTATTTAAAAGTATACAATATGGGAAGTCTCGCAGGCAAAATAAAATTTCAAATTACTTTCATGTTACAGAATATCAAAGTGCTTATATAACTGAACTAGATGAGGAAGAAATATCAGAGATAGAAGCTGATGATTTTGAGGATGTTTTGATTTGTCAAGAATGTGAACTTGTTTTCACATTTGTAAGTAAAATCGTATTTTCCTGAGATGGGAAGGTGGAGCCTATTATTTTCATTGTTAGAAAATTCAAGTATGGAAAAGGGCTGCTTGTTCATATTGAGAAATTTGTGACGGGATTATAAAGGCTGGAATGTTTAAAATATGTTCCAATCCTTTTTTCTACTGAGAAATTTCCATACATATCCTGCAGAGAATCTAATAAACTACATTTCTCAATTTGCTTTGTCACCAGAATTTACACATGTGACTTCGATTATGCTAAACCAATGTTCCCTTAAAAAACTCAGATTTGCTAGCAAGTTTATGAGGAAATAGGGCATGAGGCATCCTTCTTCTGGTATGAAGAAGATGATCAAAGATAGCAAGCTCCTGAGGTGGTGATGATAGCCACAGACCCTCCAGAGAGGCAGAGGCAGCAGCGTTCCCAGGTGAGTGACAGCCACAGTCTTTTCCCCAGGGGCAGTTATGTAGAATGGGCTTTTTTTCCCCCTTAAAACTTCAGGTGAAAAGCTATTCCTTCAGTCCTTTAACAATCCAGTGAAATGACTTTCTTTTCCTTCCTTCCTTCCTTCCTTCCTTTCTCTTTCTTTCTTTCTCTCTTTCTCTTGTTCTTTCTCTCTTTCTCTCTCTAGTTCTCTTTCTCTCCTTCCTTCCTTCCTTCCTTCCTTCCTTCCTTCCTTTCTTTCTTTCTTTCTTTCTTTCTTTCTTTCTTTCTTTCTTTCTTTCTTTCTTTCTTTCTCTCTTTCTCTCTTTCTCTCTTTCTCTCTTTCTCTCTTTCTCTCTTTCTCTCTTTCTCTCTTTCTCTCTTTCTTTCTTTCTTCATTTTTTTGAGATGGAGTTTAGCTCTTGTTGCCCAGGCTGCAGTGCAATGGCCCGATCTCGGCTCACCGCAACCTCCACCTCCCAGGTTCAAGCGATTCTCCTGCTTCAGACTCCCGAGTAGCTGGAATTACAGGCATGCACCACTATGCCCGGCTTATTTTGTATTTTTAGTAGAGACAGGGTTTCTCCATGTTGGTCAGGCTGGTCTCAAACTCCTGACCTCAAGTGATCTACCTGCCTCAGCCTCCCAAAGTGCTGGGATTACAGGGGTGAGCCACCGCGCCCGGCCTAATCCAGTGAACTTTCTAAAATCCCTTTATAGACTTTATAGATTCCCTCTCACGTACACTAGCTTAGTCCACAATGATGCACCCTCAGTAGTGTACTGCTTATTAGTTACTGAACTTGGAGGCAATATTTTTGGTGTCTGAATTCCAGTTCCATCATCAGATAAGATGATATGTAGCTTGGAATCTTGTGTTTTCAGCAGATGTGTGTGGAATTCTCTGGATGTACTTCTGTACATTGGTGATGATGTATGATTCAGAATTCACAGGGCTCACCATCGTCCCTCAAAGTCTCCATTACTTGGTTATCATTATTTACCTAGGACCAAAATTAATGATGCATTTTCATCTTTCACATCCAAATTGTGTTAAATCATGTACAGATATAGAACATTAAGGTTAAAAACTTGGACAGAATTAGAGGAAAATGAATTTAGAAAGATAGATGGCTAAAGCAGTTTTCTGCTTTACCTACGTTTGTAGATAAGGGCCTAAAGGCTATTGGGGTAGTTAGTGCCAAGCTAAGGATAGACGCATACATTTCTGGATGTTTTATTTATTTTTTCTTAAATAAGGTCAAATGAACAATTATGTTCCATCATGTACTTCACTCCCACAGATTCTGCTGTTACGGTCCCTTCCCTTGGATGTGCTCAAGGGTAACAGCAGCTAAACTTTATTTCTTTTTATCAGTCAACTTGTAACTACTCTGTATAATCTATACTATCTAAAGAAAAGATTGAACTTTCCAGGACCATGCAGATATTATTTAAAAGTACAAAATATCAAATATTGCACAGGGAAAAAATAAGACTCAGATATTTAAAAAGTGCAGGCATCATGCTATATCACAGTGCAGTGGAAGCAAATGACTATAAATGACCTCCTGTGAGTTGTTTAACCTCCCTCAGACAAGATTTTCTCTTCTGTGAAAATAGAGGGAGTCGTCAATTAATACGTAGGGTAATTACATATGGTAAAGTATGAGAGGTGCTCAGCAATATTCTTGGCAATGAGTGAGCATTCTCCAAATGTTAGTTCCCTTATCTTACCTCCCAGAATCAATTAATAGTTTATACATCAATTATGGAAGATGTCAATGTGCATAAATAATAACACAACAAAAGGAAGAAATTGAAATCAGAATCTTGAAAAGTACCAGCACTCCCATGTTCTTTGCAGCATTATCTGCAATAGCTAAGATCTAGAAACAACCTAAATATCCATCAGTAAATGAATGGGTAAAGAAAATATGTGTGTGTGTTCACATAAATATAAAATGGAATATTATTCTACAATAAAAATGGCAATCCACCCATCTGAGACAACACAGATGGGCAGGGAGGACATTATGCTAGGTCAAATAAATCAGACACAGAAAATTAAATAGCAGATCATCTTGCTTACATGTAAAATCTAAAATAGTCAAACTCATAAAAGCAGAGAGTACAATGGTGGTTACCAGGAGATATGGGCGTCGGGGCGAGAATGAAGAAATGAGGGTCAAAGGGTACAAAGTTTCAGTTATGCAGGAAAACGAGGTTTGGATATATATTAATATACATATACAGTATATATTAATAGCATGGTGCTTATAGCTAATAATACTATTAGGTTGGTGCAAAAGTAGGTTGTGATTTTACCATTGAAAGTAATATCAAAAGCCTCAATTACTCCTAAGACAGTAGATTTTATGTTAAATATTCTTATCACAAACTAATAATAATAAGGATGGGAGGAAATTTTTGGAGGTGATGGAAGTGTCTGTGAATGTGACGGTATGTGTATATGTGCTTATCCCCTAACGTGTCAAGTTGCAGATATTAAATATGTACAGTGTCTTACATGGCAATCATGAGATTAACATGAGATATGAAAGAACATGAGATATGACATTTCTTCTGACCAAATGAAAGACGAAAAAGACTGCAGTACCAAAAGTCCTGGCTTTCCTATCAATGAACTGCATCATTTTTGCCAAGTCATATGCTACACATGCCCTTAATTAGCTTCCCCTTCTGAGAAGTGAAGAATTTGGGCCATATGATCTCAAAATCCCTTTCTGATTTATGGAATTATATTATTTAATAATATACATGCATTTCTCCATAGTTGTTTTGATTTACTTTTTAGCATACAAAGGTGTAATTTAATTCTTATAATTGTTTTATAATCTTTAACACCTAATTTTTGTGATTTGAGATTTTAAAAATTAAATTTACATGATGTAGCTCAGAAGTAGGTAACCATCTATTCTGTATTACTCCGAGTTAGCCTGAATTTCAAGTAAAAACATCCTCAGTTTTCTTACTTTTTATATACAGCAATATCATCATAGGGTCATTTTGTAATGATCTTTTCAGTTTTCTAGTGTGGTGAAATAATTAGAAATAGAATGAAATTGGCTGGTCATTGCTCATACATTCAAGTAGCTCTTCCTTCTGCAAGTACTATAAATGTAAACCACTGACACTCAGTCTTTTTTAGAGTTGAGGGACAGCCTTGCTTTCTTCGGGGAAATTGCAGCTGGCAGACACAAAGTATTTTAACTTCCTGTCTAACTTCTTTTAAAACATGATCTGCATCTGTCCCTATCTTTATGCCATCTCTTCTTGTCCCAGAGAATCTTCCCTTCAGTATACACCTATATCTGCAATCTTGCTCAATCACATTTCCTCTGGGACTTCATCAATTTTCTCCTCTCTCTCTAGTGAGAAATTCCAGTGTGTTAAGAACCTGAATTTAGTCTAACTCCGCCACTGCTAGCTATGTGTACTTGGATATATTATTTAGAAGTCTGTGTCTGTCCCGGGAGGCAGAGGTTGCTGTGAGCCGAGACTGTGCCATTGCACTACAGCCTGGGCAACAAGAGCGAAATTCCATCTCAAAAAAAATAAGATAAAATAAAATAAAAATTAAAAAAAAGGCTGTGTCTGTGTTTCCTCGGCTGTAAAATAGGATAATAATATAACCTCCCTAGTAAGCACTTGGTGAGCATTAAATGAAATACTTATAAAGTATTTAGAAGGAGACCTTAATAAATATTGGCTCTTATTTTATCTTTGACCTCTCTCTCTCTACCAGCTACTTATCCTGAACTTGTAAGCATAGAGCCTCTCCCCCTGTAAAAATTCTCTTTTTTGCTCTTTTTTTATTCAAATACTACCTTATTTTTTTCTTTTATTTTCATCTGAGTGTATTAGTAGTTAGTTTACTTGCATTAGTTTCACCCCATCCATCACAAAATTCTACTAATTTTGCCACCTATTTCTAAAACAAATCCTCTCCTCTCTAGGCTATGGCCCTAACTCATACTTTTATTATCTCTCACCTGTCCTGTGCCAAAAACCTTATGCCTGCTTTGAAACAGACGAATGATTTCATTCCAAAGAAATATATAATTTAGTAAAAAAGAAGTCTTAACAAAATGAAGATACGGCAATACATACTTGCAATGTCAATATTTTAAAATGAATTTCAAGGTTCAATTATGTTCTTTGACTAGGAAATTTTAAAAGAAGAAACATGATGACAAATTCAAATACTGGGAAGCATTCCATGTGAATTGTTTATTTATTGAGCCAGAAGGCAAGCCTGGATGGCCTGATAGTGCTGCTTACTAGAGGGACACAGCCTTTCCAAACTTTTAATGCAATTTGCCCTTGGAACTACGGGAAAGCTTATTTTATTCTGATGTTCCCGCATCCTGTAATGTTTATTTGTTTAATAAACCGACCATGGGTTTGGAAACAAAATAATCTATACAATAGAACCCTATGAACATATTTTGTGAGTCTTCAGCCACAGCGTAAAAGTGCTGAAAAACACAGCATTAACCAGAGAAAGATTCACGAATAGATTAATTAATTCTGACGTTGTTAATAGTTGTTATAAAGAATAATTTTAGTTTACTTTGAAGTGACATCTCTACATCTTTTATAATATTAGTGGCTGTTTCAATATGAGATGTATATTTGGATTTGCAGGTCATCTTAAATTATTTATTAGACTCACATTATATTTCTATTTATTGGTTCAGGAAAAAGTTTATCAAATTAGTGTTCTATATCCCCTGCCTCTGTTTTTCCCTTGCATTAACACTTTGAAATATAGATTTATCTTCAAACACTTTAGTCAAATGGCTCTGTTTGTTAAAGTCAACCATTTAAATTATTGTGTTTTTTGTGTAATATGAGGCTAACTCTCCCTGAAATTATTCTATTTATCCTCTGACTACTTTTTGATTTGTTGATACTGGTTTATTTTCTTCTCATGTTCTCAAAATGAGAGGCAACTCACCAATTATTTTCTAACATAAAAATTAACATTTTAAAATTCATTTCATAATACATCGTACTAAATGCCATTTCATTCCAATTTTTCAATAAAAAAATTTCAATCCTGGAATCGCACACTACCACAAAATAGATATAAGATGATTAAATTATGAAATCCTAGTAGCTGCAGGCAAGGGTGGAGGGGCAATGAGCAATTTGTATACGTAGGAAGTAATCAAGAGTACATGGATTCTGCTCAGTGCAGCACCAAGGTCAGGCTCATTTTGGAAACTGTGCCTGACCAAAAGCCAAGAACCATAAAATTAGCCCACCAACAAAGTACCACTCAAGGACAATACTGAAGGAACTGAACCAAAGACAGTAAACAATGCAAAGAAACAAAGAGAGGTATTTAGGAAGATGACATACTGCTGAAGAAGATGCAGAGCAGAAATGTGAACCACACTGCAAGCACAAAGAAGCTCTTCCTTGGTAATGAGTAACTGTCAGCGGTCTCTGAAGTGTGGGCATTCCACTTGTGTTGTGTTTTTAAGGAGGGAAGCACTTACAGCTTAAAAGTGCAGCTGATGCCAACTAAAAAACTCATTTGCCCGATACAGCTGAAGACATGGAGAATTTCCAGTAATTAAAAATAAATATTCTTTTCCAAATATTCTTTTCATTCAGCATTCTCAGTTGGAAACAACAAAATCTACTTTAGTAAGATTGAAATGCAAGTTTTTATTAAACGAAATGAGGGAGTTCACAGAATTTTCAGGAGGAACAATGAACCAGGCTTGGTGCTATTCAACTGGAAACAATGGAGCCAGGAGCTGCACCCAAACACATAGTGAGAATGTTCTACTAAAAACACCAAAACTGCTATAGCTCACCACTGGACATTGACAAGGAGATTGATTGAACATCGGAAGTTCTGCTACAGCCTCAAAGAACCAGACAGCCCCACCACTGTGCTCATCCAAAGATCAGTCCACATGTTGGTGGCTATGATTTTATGCTGCCCCGTCCACATCTAGTTTTCATTTGAGTGTATCTAATTGGTATAACCTAGGCCATGCATCCACTTACTAGCAACTAGGAAGTGGGAGAAATTTAGTATTTGGAAATCTATTTTAGAAGGATGTGATGTTGAATATATTAAACTATCAAGATATTTAGGAGATGTTCAAAAGATGCCAGCCAGTAAGAATAACAGAAGGTCACCAAATTCCTGACATAAGAAAATGACCATTCCTGGAAAGTTTATCCATAAAGAAACATGAAAAAGTGGACCAGAAGACAACCTAGAATTGAAAGATCAGAGTAGTCATCATAAACTAGACTAGTGGTCTTCAAACCGGATTGCATGATGAACTAATTTGGAGGGCTTGTTAAAGCACAGATTGTTTGGCACAGGCCTGTAAGTTTCCATTTAGAAGGCCTGGGGTCGGGCAGGAGATTCCACAGTTCTAACAAAGTCTCAGGTAACCTTGATAATGGTAGTCCCAGAACCACACCCAACAACCCCTGGACTACTACCCCATTAGCATTTCCTTGAGTAGCTGCTGGTTAAAGTTCTCACAAATTCAGTCTTGATGTATGTTGGATTGAAAGTTAGTTGATGTAAACTAGTTCAACCATTGTGGAAGACAGTGTGGCGATTCCTCAACGATCTAGAGCTAGAAATACCATTTGACCCAGCCATCCCATTACTGGGTATATACCCAAAGGATTATAAATCATGCTGCCATAAAGACATACACACACACATGTATGTTTACTGTGGCACTATTCACAACAGCAAAGACTTGGAACCAACCCAAATGCCCATCTATGACAGACTGGATTAAGAAAATATGGCATATATACACCACGGAATACTATGCAGCCATAAAAAAGGATGAGCTAGTGTCCTTTGTAGGGACATGGATGCAGTTGGAAACCATCATTCTCAGCAAACTGTTGCAAGAACAGAAAACCAAACACTGCATATTCTCACTCATAGGTGGGAACTGAACAATGAGAACACTTGGACACAGGAAGGGGAATATCACACACCGGGGCCTGTTGTGGGGTGGGGGGAGAAGGGAGGGATAGCATTAGGAGATATGCCTAATGCAAATGACGAATTAATGGATGCAGCACACCAACATGGCACATGTATACATATGTAACAAACCTTCATGTTGTACACAGGTACCCTAGAACTTAAAGTATAATAAAAATAAAAATAAAAATAAAGTCAGTTGAAAAAGTACAGGATAAGAAATTCTGGTTTTTTTGTTGTGGTTGTTTGTTTTTTTTTTGTTTTTTTATTTTGAGACGGAGTCTCACTCTGTCGCCCAGGATGGAGTGCAGTGGCGCGATCTCGGCTCACTGCAAGCTCCACCTCCCAGGTTCAGACCATTCTCCTTCCTCAGCCTCCTGAGTAGCTGGGACTACAGGTGCCCACCACCATGCCCGGCTAATTTTTTGTATTTTTAGTAGAGGCGAGGTTTCACCCTCTTAACCAGGATGGTCTCGATCTCCTGACCTTGTGATCCGCCTGCCTCGGCCTCCCAAAGTGCTGGGATTACAGGCGAAATTCTGTATTTTTAAGTAAATATACCTAACTGTGTATTACTTTTCAATTAAACCTTTTATTATTTATATAAATTCTTGGGTTACAGAATTCCTTCAAGGAATTCTGGAGTTATATATATGAACCAGATGTTTCCAATCTCACAGTCGCTCTCAGAATTCAGAAGCATAGCAAGAACAGACCAGGAATGTTCCTATTGGGTGTATTACATGTCACAGTAACTAAAACTTTAAGATGATTTTATTATTTAGTGCAGGCTTCAGTAATTCCTAAGAGAAGAAATTGGAGTCTGCATACAGGTATTAATTTTACAAATTTTGTAATTTTTGGAAACTAATTTATGGTGACAGGAATAATATTTAAAAAGACACCATACAGATAAAGAGTAATATACCCTATTTTTATTTTTCGTAAATAATATTTCATATATCTAAGTGAGATTCCCTAATGAAAATGAAACATTTCTATTGAAACACATTTTGCCTAGTAGATACGGAAACCTGTGTCTAGGGATTAAAATGAGGCTGTGTTATAACCTAAACTATACTCAGTAGTTGTTATCTTTTTTATTTTTTATGATTCGTATTCTTCTCTCTAGTTTGTGCAATTCTTCAGAAAAAAACAACATTATGGTAAGGCTCACTGCCCTGTATTCTGATTGACATTGTCACATATTGTTATAATTGCCTTCTCTATGTTCCCAAATAGTAATAAAGCTTCAAAGTCACACACGACCATATGCCAATGAAAACAATATTTAGTTTTTTCATAAAATTTATTTTTATGCCTTTAATTTTTTCTTGAGTCAAGTGCAATTGTTTTAAAGAAAAGACATTTTCCATTAAAAAATTTTTTTTCTCAGTACATTTTGAGGTTTAAAGTTATTTTGTTCACAAGTTTGAGAAAAATGTCGTTCCTCCAAACACAGCATTCTTGATTAACTGGAGTTCTAAATGGATATATTTGGGTTTTCAATTAGGTACATAAGCATGATAAATTATGCATTCATATTACCGATAATGCTGAATTTCTGTACCTTGGGATAATGGTTAGCCCCTGGTGATAATTACACAACAGATGGTTTTCCTGAAGCAGAACGACACATATCATGCAATTTAACCATGAAGGAAATGGAGAGGGCTTATAAAAATAAATAGAGGTAGACACCTGATAAGTGACTTAATACACAGCAATATGTTGAGTCAGACGCAAGCATTCATTTTCCCCCCATTAATTTGGCTGATTTTCACGGAACTCTCGTAGGAGAGGATTTAAACAATCCTATTCTGACTGTGCCCATCCTCACAGGCTATATGTACTTGTGAAAATGAAATATTTTGTTTTAATCTGCGTTTCCCATGGTTTTCAAAATACGATCTTAGCTCTTTTAGGTTGCTGAAGCATGAACAGTAACTTACTGACGGAGGGGATTCAAAAGAGCTTTCTTTTGTTCATCTGGAAAAACCAAATGTCCTCTTTTTAAATAACTTTATTGAAATATAATGCATACATTATAAAAATCAACATTTATAGTATATAATCCAGTGCTTTTAGTGGTTTCATACCAGTTGGTTTTATATTCACAGTGTTGTTCAATCATCCTTACTATCATTTTCAGCTTCCCAAAAAGAAACGCTATACCCATTTGTCGTTACTTCTCACGACCTCACTCCAATTCAATTCCTCTCTTCAGTTTTAAACAATCATATTCTTTCGATCTTTGTAGATTTGCCTTTTCTTGACACTACATATAAATAGAATCATATAATATATGCCCATTTTTACCTGGTTTCTTTCATTTAGCATCATATTTTCAAGGTTGATTCATGGTCTAGCATGTATCAATGCTTCATTTATTTTTATGGCCAAATTATACTCCATTATATGAATATACAAAATTTCAATGACCTATTCCTCAGTTAAAAGACCTTTTTGCTGTTATAAATAGCACTGCTATAAACATTAGTGTACACACCTTTATAAATGTGGACTTCCACTTTCAATTCTCTTGTGTATATAGCAATGAGTAGAATTTCTGGGTCATATGGTAACCCTATGTTTAAAATTTAAAGAAACACTGAACTTTTTTTTCAAAGTCATGACATCATTTTATATTCTCCCATCAAGGTCCGAGGGTTCTAAGTTCTTCATGTCCTTGTTATTGACAACCTTTTGATTTTATCCATCTGCGTGCGTGTGAGGTGAGGTGATACTTCATTGTGGTTCTAATTTTCATTTCCCTAATGACTAATGATATTGAGCATGTGTCTATGTACTTATTGTATATCATGCTATACATTCTTTATAGTATATTGTGCTTATGTGTATAACTTGGACAACAGCTTTCAAATAATTTCCCCATTTTAAAAAATTAATAAACTTTATTTTTTAGAGAAGTTTCCGATTTATAGCAAACTTATACAGCAAGTACAGAGAGTTCCCATACTTCCCATAATCTCCCCAACATCCCACACTAGAGTGGTATATTTGCAACATTTTTTACAATCAGTGAACCTATATTGACTAATATCCATAGGTTACTTTAGAGTTCATGCTTGGTATTTCACATCCTATAATTCTTGACACATGTATAATGACATGTGTTCACCATAGCAATGTATACTACATAACAGTTTAACTGGCCAGAAAATCTTCTCTGTTCCAGTTATCCATTCCTCCCTCACCCCAGTCACTCGCAACCACTTATATTTCTACTGTCTACACAGTTTGCAATTTCCAGAATGTCATATAGTTGGGATCATTCAGTATGTAAACTTTTCAGATTTGCTCCTTTCTTTTATTTTTTTGAGATGGAGTCTCACTCTGTCCCCAGGCTGCAGTGCAACGGTGTGATCTCAGCCAGTTGCAACCTTCACGTCCCAGGTTCCAGCAGTTCTCCTGCCTCAGCCTCCTGAGTAGCTGGGATTACAGTTGCGTACCACCATGCCCAGCTAATTTTTGTATATTTAGTAGAGAAAAGGTTTCACCACATTGGCCAGGCTGGTCTCAAATTCCTGACTTCAAGTGATCCACCTGCCTAGGCCTCCCAAAGTGCTGGGATTACAGGTGTGAGCCACTGCATCTGGCCATTGCTTCTTTCTTTTGGTATTACGCATTCACATTTCACCCATGTCTTTTCATAGCTTGATAGCTCAATTATTCTTAGCACTGAATAGTATTCTGTTTGTGTGTACCATAGTTTGTATGTACCATAGTTTATCCACTCACCAACTGTACGGCATCTTGGTTGCTTCCAAGTTTTGGCAATTACAAATGTAGCTGTTATAAACATCCAGGTGCAGATTTTTGTGTGAAAATAGGTTTTTGCTCATTTAGGTAAGTATCAAAGAGCACAATTGCTACATCTTAGGGTAAAAGTATCTTTAGTTTTGTAAGCAATTACCAAACTGTCTTCCACAGTTTTATATACTTTTCATTCCCACCAGCAATGACTGAGAATTCTTGTTTCTCTACATCCTCAATAGCATTTGGTGTTGTCAGTGGTTTGAATTTTGGACGTTCTAATAGATGTGCAGAGGTATCTCCTTGTGGTTTCAATTTGCAATTCCCTAATGACATATGATATTGAACATCTGTTCATATGCTTACTTGCCATTTGTATATCTTTGGTGAGGTGTCTGTTCAGGTGTTTTGCCCATTTTAAAATGGGCTTGTTCATTTTCTCATTGTTGAGTTCCAAGTGTTCTTTGTATATTTTGGATAATGGTCCTTCATCAAATTTATCTTTTGTACATACTTTCTCCCAGTCTGTGGCTTGTCTTCTCATTGTCTTGACATTATCTTTTGCAGACAAGAAGGTTTTAATTTTAATGAAGTTCAGCTTATCAATTATTTCTTTTGTTGATCTGCCTTTGTTGTTCTATCTAAGAAGTCATCCCCATAGAAAAGATCTTCTAGGTTTTCTTCTATGTTACCTTTTAGAAGTTGTATAGTTTTGCATTTAACACAGTTTTGAATTAATTTTGGTGAAGGATGTAATGTCTGTGTCTAGATTCACTTCTTTATTCATGTGTATACCATATCTAGGTGTTTCCACACCATTTGTTGAAGGGAATATATTTGTTCAATTGTGCTACCTTTGTTCCTTTGTCAAATATCAGTTGACTATATTTATATGGATTTATTTATGGGGTCTCTATTTTGTTCCATTGATCTGTTTGTCTGTTTTTTTTTTTTTTTTTTTTTTTTTTTTTGTTTTTTTTTTTTTTTTTTTTTTTTTTTTTTTTTTTTTTTTTGCCAGTGTTACATTGTCTTGTTTACTGTAGAATTACAGTAAGTCCTAAAGTGAAGTAGCGTCAGTCCTCCAACTTTGTTCTTCTTCAATTGGTTTTTCTGGGTCTTTTGCTCCTTCATATAAATATTAGAATCAGTTTACTGATATTCACAAAAATAACTTGCTGGAATTTTAATTAGGATGGCATCAAATCTATACAAGATGAGAAGAACTGACATTTTGACAGCATTAGATCTTCTTACCCATCAATACAGACTATGTCTCTATTAGTTTTTTTAAAAATATTTTCATCAGAGTTTTATAGTTCTCCTCAGATGGTCTTTATTTTATTAGATTAATATCTAAATATGTTATTTTCCAGGTGCTATTGGAAATGGTAAAGTGTTCTTAACTTCAAATTACACTTGTTCATCCCTGGTATATACAAAAATGATTGACTTTTGTATATTAATCACATATCTTGTGATCTTATTTTAATCACCTATTAGTTCCTGGAAGTTTTTCGTTCATTCTTTCAGATTTTCCACACAGATGATTATGTCATTTGTGAACAAAAGTGATTTTATTTCTTTCTTCCTAGTTTGTATAATTTTAAATTCCTTTTCATGTCTTATAGCATTAACTAGGACTTCTAGAATGGCTGAAAGTATGGTAAAAGGATATTCTTGCGTTTTTCTTGATGTTAGCTGGAAAGTCTCTAGTTTTTTGTCATTAGGTATGTTGTTATTTGCAGGTATTTTGTAATTGTTTTATGTCAAAGTGGAAAAGTTTTATCTATTTCTAGTGTGCTGAGAGTTTTATCATGAATAGGTGTTGAATTTTATGAAATGTTTTTCTGCATCTATTGATATGATTATGTGATTTATTATCTTTAACCTGTTGATGTGATAGGTTGCATTAGTTAATTGTACTTGGTTGTGATGTATAATTCTGTTTATACATTGTTAGATATAATTTGCTGATATTTTGCTGAAAATTTTTCCATTTATGTTTATGAGAGAATATTTCTTTTAATGTCTTTGTCTGTTTTTGATAGTAAAGTAATGCTGACCACATAGATTGAGTTAGGAAGTATTCCCTTTGATTCCCTCTTCTTTACTTATTCATTCTATTATATTCTTTCTTTATGTAGCTCTCACTTTCTGACCTGAATCATTTTTCTCCTCTCTAAAGAATTTCTGTTCACATTTCTTGCAAGGCAGTTCTACTGGTAACAAACTCGTTTGTTTGTTTGTTTGTTTGTTTGAGGGAGTCCTTATTTCTCCTTCATTTTTGAAGGATGGTGCCACAGGGTACAAAATTCTAGGTTGGTGGGTTTTCTCCGAACACTTTGAATATTTTACTCTCTTCTTGCTTGCGTGTTTTCTGAGAAGTCAGATATAATTATTTGTTTCTATAGGTAATTTCTCATTTCTTTTGAAGATTTTTAATTTCATCTCTGATTTTTTGAAACTTGAATGTAATATGCCAAAGTATAGGTTTTTGGCATGTATTCTTGTTAGTGTTCTGTTAATTTTCTGAATCTGTGGTTTGAGAATTAATTTTGGGAAAATCTGAGTCATTATTGCTTCAGATATTGCTTCTCTTTCTTTTTTTCTTCTCCTTTAGGTATTCTCATTATGCATACATTATATATTCTGTTGTTGTTCCATTCTTGGATATTCTGTTTTTGGTTTTTTAATTCATTTTTCTCTTTGCTTTTCAGTATTGAAAATTTTTATCATATCCTCAAGCCCAGAGAGTCTTTCCTTAGCCACAACCAGTCTATCAATAAGCCCATTAAAGCATTCTTTATTTCTGTAACAGTGTCTCTGATTTCTAGTACTGTGAATTTTCATTTCTCTTCTTACATTATTTATGTACTTGCATGTTGTCTACTTTTTTCATTAAAGTCCTTAGCACAGTAGTCATAATTCTTTTTTAAAAAAATACTGGTCTAATAATTCAAACATTTCTTCCATACCTAACTCTGATTCTGATGCTTGTTCAGTTTTTTTCCAAAAAACCTTCTCTTTTCACTTTAGTATGCCTTTTAATTTTTGTTGAAAGGCAGACATAACGTGAAAGGAATTGTGGCAAATAGACCTTTATAATGCAGTAGCAATGTGAGGGGGAAGGGGAAGTATTCTGTAGACTTATGTTAAGATCTAGTCTTTTGGTGAGCTTGTGCTCTTGGACTGAGACCATCACCAATGCCTCTCAGTTTTTTCCCCTTTTGGAAAGATAGGATGGCTAGTGGGGGCAGGCGTGTTTAATTTCCCTTCCCCCACATAAAGCCTAGAGAGGGCTGGATTTGGGTATATTCCTTCCCCTAGGCCAGTTAGGCTTTAATAAAAACCCCAGCAAACTGGGTTATTTTGAAATACTTTCTCCTGAGGGCGGGCATTATTAAGAAGAACAGAGTGTTTTGGCAAATTTCAAAATGGTTTCTTTTTTCTTACTCCTACCAGAAGCATGAGAGGATTTTTCTCCAATATTCACTGCCAAAACCAGGTCATGTTCCAGGAAGTAAAAACTCATAAAAGTGTAGACTTCCCGCAAGAGTTTTTAATTCTCAAACTTGTTCACACTAAGCCTCCAGCAAATCATCAATTACAATTCAGGTTTTCCTACCCCACCACCAGTTCCCAAGGAGGTTGCCACTCTTACATTTCTGCTCTGTAAAGTTCTGATTCTCTGTTTTCACCTGTCTGTGTCTCCAAATTTTATAGCAGTGGTTTTGCATTGTGACCTCACTTTCCCGCCCTACCTAAAAAGAGTTGTTAATTTTTCAGTTTGTTCTGCCTCTTTAATTGTTGGAATGCAGCGGTGACTTCTAAGTTCCTTACATGCTAGACTGGAAACCCAAAGTCTCCCCATTTTTTAATTGGGTTATTTGTCTTTCCATTGCTAGGTTTTAAGAGGTCTTTCTATATTCTGGATACAATTCCCCTTATGATTACAAATATTTGCTTTTATTCTGGGTGTTTTCTTTTCACTTTCTGGATGATATTCTTTGCAGCAAGCAGTTTTTCATCTTAATAGAAGCAAAGTATCTACTTGCTTTGTTGCTTGTGTCCTTCAGTGTTATATCTAAAATAAATCACCTAACCCATGGGCACAAAGTCTTACTCCTATGTTTTCTTCTACAAATTGTATAATTTCAGGTTAATAGTCATTTTAAATTAGTTTTTTATGTGTAGTATAACATACGGATCCAACTTTATTTCTTGCATGTGGATATCCAGTTGTCTCAGCACCACTGTTCAGAGATGACTATTGAATTGACAATTGTCTCATGATAGACAGATGCATAAGGCTTTTCTATAAGAATATATATACAAGATAAAGAATATGGAATCTAAGTAGCAAATATTAGGTTGGTGCAAATGTAATTGTGGTTTTTGCCATTAAAAGTATGTTGGATTGTCTTCAGTCTTGGCCTGTTTGTTCTCAGATCTAGTCTTTTCTCCTGTATGGTAGCAGTGCTAAACCTTAACATATGTGTTTCCCAGACTGCCATTGCTGAATATGGTAAAAGGCAACAACAGAAAACCCTAAAATGGGAGAAGGAGACTAGCTCCTCTCTGTCTTGGGCAGCACCTCTGGAAGCAGTTATATCTTCTTGCTGTTCTAGGCCTTGATGGACAGAGTTGCCTTTATGTCAACTTCTGCTTGGTTCTTGCGACATTAGACAACACCCTCTAAATTCCAGTATTACCTTTGCTTTTTAGTCCCAGGATGGCAACTGCTTTTTTGTTAATTTCTAGGTCATCTCCTTGTCTTAGTTTGCACTTTTAACTTTTTAATCATCTATGTAATTAATCCCTTGTATTGAAACACTTCTTCTTGAAAATGTAGAGTAGTTATCTTTTCTTGTTTATATCCTAATTATGCTGCCATCTACCAGTAGTAAAACCAGGGGATAAAGCTAGAAAGACAAGTTTCCTAATATGTCTTCTCTGATTTCTCATCCTACTTTGTATCTCTTTCTCAGGATGGGGCCATACAAATTCTATCTCAGGCTCAATGAAACCTTCAGAATCTGGTGTCAATTCCTTCCATGGTTTAGGGATTCAATGAACCCTACTTTAAGATAAAGAAAATTCATCTCTTGTCAAGTCCTAGTTTAATTTCAACTTCATATTCTTTCTTTTGTGTTTCTGATAAGTGTCTTCCCCCAGCTAACAGAACATCTACCCCACACCGTTCTATCCTGTGTGCCAGTTCTGATGACCAACTACTCTTCAAATTCATTGTCTGCTCTAGACCTGGAGTTTCATGAAGTTTGTCTGTTAGGGCAACACCTTGAAGCTGCCAGTACTTCTAATTCAATTCAAATTCATTTAATTTAGTTTAACTTAATACACATTTTAAAGCATTTAATATATGCCAGACTTTCTGCTTAGCTCTGGGAGGTGGGTAATTACTGCTCATAATGGAGAGCAAAGTAATGGAGGAGGTCAATGAAGTGAAACTTACAAAAATATCATAAATAAATACTATGGCAGCCATAAGCACATGATCTTACACTATAGGACATTTCAACATGTAGTGATAGCTACTTATCTCTTAACAGTCATGACCAATATGGATTTTTATCTTCCAATCTAGAGTTGGGTGACATTTCAAACCCCACAACACTTGTCCACATTGGTCTTCAAGGATTTTACAGTTAGATTGAAAATTGATATCTAATGTGTTTTAAGCCTATACACACACACACACACACACACACACATATATATGCCCTATACACACACACACATGTATATGCAATTGCACATATATATTATACATGTATATGCAATTAAACTTCAGAATGTGCTTATCCCTCTGTGGAGAGAGGCCAAGGGCACCCACATTTAATTGAAAATGAATTCAGTGCACTGAGGCAGTATGTTAAGATCCCAACCATAATAACTGTTTTCTGCACTAGTTTGTGAAGACGTCTAAATCTCTTTACTAAAGATTCATTTTTGTGTGTATTGAGTGAATCTGGGAATACTCATTCCATTTCAGTTTCTTATGCTAATTATGATTGTCTACTCTGTGTTAATTGTTAGTAACATTTCTTTCAGTTATTTAATAAGCACTTGATTGAATTATCACATACATATATCTAGACACATACATATAAATATGTGAAATTATTTTTATATGTAAAATAATTTGACTTATAGTTTTATAGCTACTGGTATCATGGTTTGCATAAAGTAGTATGCATTACTTATTTACTTAATTTCAAAGGTTTATTGAGAACATAATGTTTTTGAAATTGTACTAGGCACTGGGGTGACCATGAAACTGTATCTAATTGCAGGAGACACCCCCAGGATATGATGGGAACACTGATCAGGGACACAAAAGCCAGACTGGAGCATTGATGGGGCAATGATTCAGTGAAAGCTTTCTAGAAATTTGAGTTATATTTTACAGTTTAAATTAACGTGGCACATGAAAATCAAAATCAAGAGTCAAAAAACTTCTAGCAGAGGGTACAGATTCAGCCAAAAGTTGAATCCAAGAATAGCAATTTAGGGAACTGAAAGATTATCATGAGCAAATGTCAGCAAGAGGCTACACGCAGATCATGTGGGTGGGGACAAACAGTGAAAGCTCTTGAATGTAACCATAGAGCTTGCCACTCACCCTGTTAAAAAAGGCAACCCTTCGAATGAGGGAGAAATCAGAATAGTATTTTATAAAAAAATTATCAGGCAATGGACATTTAATGTGGTGAATGAATAAAAAGCTTTTCAATCTTCAAAACTCTTTTTATTATGCAAATATGAAGTAGGAAAGGTAACATCTAAACCATATTTGCAAATATTTTTTCGGAACTGACCTTCAAGTTTATTATGCACCTGATATTTGAAGTCATAAGCAGAGAGATGCAGAGTAATAAGGTTTTCCTCTGCAACAATTTGCTCAGAAAAGTTTATTATTATGTTTTTTTAAAAAACCAACTAAGTCTTCCTGTGTAGTTTAGAAGAAAAAATATGGTTGAGCAAGATTTCTGTTTTTGTCCTAAATTATTTCAATAAAGAATGTGAAAATCAGGGAAATATACCTGCCAGATAAAGAAACCAAGTTTATGATTCTAAAATCCTAAAAGCATGGCCATGTTTAGCACCTACATTCATTATATCCCACATCAATCTATTAAGTAATTATGATCACATAAAACATATACAACTGAAGACCTCAACCTTCCCAGGCCTGCTTCATTTGACAGTTTTAATGGAGTATCCATGTTTTTTGAAAGTGAACATTATATTGAATGAATATATCATGGAAATAATTTTTTCTTTTTAATCACTATTGAATTGCAGCTTCTTTAGGAATGAAACTCTTCAGTTTAACAGAAATATTTTTGACTTGATAAGGAGTATGTGTTCTTAACTTTGATATGTACATTTTTCATGTCAAAATATACTGGTTTTAAAACTTACGTTGCAACTATCTTTGTATATTTTATTTATAATATAAGTTTATAAAAAATACAAACTTTGAAAGCTAGCTAACTAACTTTTGGTTCTTTATTACAAATATAAAGTATATAAAATGATTTTCTTCACTTTTACTAATTTAGCATATTTATGTCCTTTGTAAATTATTTCAGTTTTTTTACACTTCATTTCTACCTTCATTATCTTGAAGAATAAAAGTAAAAAATACTATAATTTGTTCACTATAACACTAGGCTTTTTGTATAAAAAATTTTAAAGGGGATAGTGATTGTTATAATTATTATCATAAATCACAGGCTAAAATTGGGATTAAAGTTCAAATTGTAAAATTAAAATTTTATCCTAGGGCTATATAGTTTAATACAGGAAGCATCATTATGTTTTATTTCACATTTTGATACTTTTAATACTTCACAATTTTTGCCAATTAAAACTTAAAATATTTTTCTCTCTTTCTCTCTCTTAAAAGATTTTCTCTCTCTTAAAAGATTTTTCTCTCTTTCTCTCTCTCTTTCTGTATTTATTTCTTGGACATTGACAATTGATATACTAATTAATACTACCTCCAAATTATGCCTCTGAAAATATATTTAGCAAAAAATGATAATAAAAAATAGTATGTCTTTAAGTTTTTCATCAATCTACCCTGCTAAGATTTAGATAAACTGCTATTTTTAAAAAGATAGAACTCTTTAAAACATTTAAATATATTTTATTTTATACATTTAAATGTAACTATTAAAAATATAAGCAAAGGAAAGTTAGCAACAAGTCTTCCTAGTGTTTTCCTGGCTGGATTCTAAGTTTACCAATATCGGTACATTTGGAAAGCTTGCTACTTTTTTTTTTAATGGACCAAATGATCATTTAGCAATTGAATTTTTAGGTGATTAGAAATGCATTCAACTGTTTCTTTGGTGAATAAGCTCAGCAGGTATCAGGTAATAAATGCTTTAAATGTGCTAGTAGACATTTCATTTATCTGAATAATAGGTTTATAAGCCATTAATTTTGTTATTTGATCGAGTCTTAAAGATTCTCAAAGTCTTTAAAGAGGTGTTAACATCGCATTTAAGGTATATCTACCCTTGCCACTACATGGCCACTTTCCTTCATCAAATATGTCATGTTTTGGTTCTCAATTGCCTTATCTTAAATGAAAGATTGTGCAAAGACTTCAATTTTTTTTTTTTACAGTTTGAGCCCTTAGTTTTCCAGGATACTGTGATAAAAATTATCAGCTAAATAGATAAATCTCCAGAACAGAAACTGTTGAGGTGATTTTCCAGGCTGGGATGCTGAAATTCATACACTGACAAACATGAATAAAATCTATATTCGCTGACCTTTATTCCTCTGCCATATGCTTCAGATTCACTTCCCCATTCTGTGGTATGTGTCTATGAACAGGATTTCTCCTTTCTTTATTTTTAATTAGGTTTATCTGACCCTTGCACTAGCTTGAAATGGCAGTTCTTACTCTGACTAGAAATGTTTTACTCATCTCACTCCACTTAGAGTGTTTTACTTATTCTTTGAGCCATTTAGTCTTTCAAAAAAATTCACTTATCAAATATGCCTAAGACACTGGAAACAAAATTCTAAGATAAAATGTTGACAGTTTCTAGAGTCAGGGAAGTTTCAGCCTAATATTTGTGTAATTCATGAAACCATTAATTACACAATAGATCATTGAACCATCAGTAATGCTACAAGTGAGAATGCATGATACTTTAAGGTTATATTGCCTACTTTGGGAAGGTGAAGGACCAGATTCTTGAGGAGTAATCATTGAGTTAAGTTATAAGGAAAGAAGAGGAATTAACCAGAGAAGGAGGAAGGAAGGTCAATCCAGGAAGAGAACATGGAATCCAGAAGGCCAAGGACCTGAAATGCCCTGTGTTTTGGAGCAGGGGGAATGAGGATAATGATGCCCATAGTACATTCTGGAATCAGATCCTTTAGGAGATATCCAATATTTTGGCCTTTACACTGAAGAGTAATGCAAGTGACTATGTAAGGAGGCATTTGGTAAGACTTTCAAAACTTTGAAGACGTTCAAAATTTTCAAAAGCTCAGCCTGCATAAGCTAGAATTGATGTGAGAGTGCTTCCCATAGCCTAGGTAGGAAATAATGGCCTTTAAAACCAGAATAGTGGCAGTTTACATGGATGCCTGCAGATGAAGTCTAAGAATAATCAGGAAGTGCATTTTCAGGACTAGGTTTTTGAGTAGCTATCAGAGGACACTAAGATGGAGCTGTCAAACAGTGCCTGCTGCATCCCAGCTTGATGAATGTCATTCGACGTAATAGTGCATGACAAGGAAGAGGGCCAGAGTCGCATGAAAGCAGTTCTCCCTTTGTGCTTCTTCAGAAAATGCTTCTTCTTTTATGTTTATTTCCATCTAATATTCTTAAGCTTGTATTGCTATATACATTCAGATCAGAGCCATATAGCCGTGTGCTGAACTATTATCTTACAGTTAGTTCAAGAAATACTTATAAAATCAGAGAGGCTGCCGGAAGTAAGAGTTAACAATTTTGGCCTTGGAATCTATGTATATTAGTGACTTTCTAAAAGTAACACAACTAGTAAGAACTCTAAGTAGGATTTAAATATTGGCAGATAGGATGTAGCCATTTTCTGTATTTTCTTCTATAGGCCGAAACATTTTGTAGCTCTTTGTGGAGCTACATGCTTTTTAAAAATCTGTACCAACGAATAGCTTTAGTTAGGAATTCTCTCCCTTTTCCAATCTCATCCTTAGAGCTGTCTGTTGGGCTCAATGGTGTGCTGAATAAAGGACCAACAGATATGTCCAGGACTCATAAATGATCCCTTACACGGTAAAAGGGACTTTAGAAATGTGATTAAGCTAGAAATCACGCAGTCGTGAGATTAACCTAGCTCATCAGATTTCTCTGATGTAATTACAATTTTTCTTATAAGACAGTAGCAAAGTTCATAGTAGGTCATGTGACATAAAAAAGAAGCAGAAGTTTGAAGTGAGACAAGAAAGGAGCTATGAACCAAGTCAAGCAGGCAGCCTCTGGAGGCTGTAAGAGACTTGGAACAGATTCCTTCCCTAGAGCCTCCGGAAGGAATCAGCCATGTGTTTTCTCGATTTTAGTCCTATAAGACTCATTTAAGATTTCTGATCTCCAGACCTATAAGCTAATACATATTTTTGTTATTTATTTATTTATTTGTTTGTTTGTTTGTTTATTTAGGGACAGAGTCTCGCTCTGTCGCCCAGGCTGGAGTGCAGTGGTGCGATCTCGGCTCACTGCAAGCTCCGCCTCCCGGGTTCCCGCCATTCTCCTGCCTCAGTCTCCCGCCTCAGTCTCCCGAGTAGCTGGGACTACAGGCGCCGCCCCCACGCCTGGCTAATTTTTTGTATTTTTAGTAGAGACGGCGTTTCACCGTGTTAGCCAGGATGGTCTCGATCTCCTGACCTCGTATTCTGCCCGTCTCGGCCTCCCAAAGTGCTGGGATTACAGGCGTGAGCCACTGTGCCCGGCCTCATTTCTGCTATTTCAAGTTTCTAAGTTTGCAATAAGTATTTGCAGCAACAATAAAAAAATCAATGTAGGGTCTACCAGATTTCTAACTTGTTAGTGCTTGCATATGGACATGTAAAACTAAATTTAGCACCCACCCCTTCCTACCCATCACCACTGCAAATTGCTAATCTTCTCAGTATCGTTGGTATCGTCAACGACACTAACTCTCTCAGTTGTGTTTATGCTTTCTGTTTCATTTACATTTCCAGCAAAAAGCCTTGAGACACTTTTGCTTTTTTTAAAAAAAGAAAAAAAAATTATATATATATATAGTTCACCTCATATTCTCTACTCTAAAATATGTGAAGAGAGAACACAAATGACTGTCTTTTTATTCTTACACGGTGTTCAGGGCCAATATTAACCTGTTTCACAAAGATTTCCTTCTGAGTTCTTCTGTTGTAGCCATAATGGGCTTTGTATTGCTCCCATTATCTGCACTATTTGTTTCCCTTTTATTTTTTTTTCCCTGCTGATTTCACTCTATCTCCTCTTTAGCCATATTCATCATTATATTACATTCAGGGGACACATAATAAATAATTTGTTAAAAACATAAGTAAATGAAATGTTTTCAATAAAAGTTCAAGATTAATTTCTTCCAAGATGCTTCCTCTGACCCAATATATTATTTTATAACATCATTATTAGTATTATCATATATATTTTATTATTTAATCTTTATTTATCTATATTCAACTGTTTGAAGAAGTTTTTCCTTTCTGTCCAACTCAGCTGGTTTTCCATAAAAGTAACATGCAGCAATACTCTATATTCATATTCACTTTCCTAAATACATTTATTAATCACATATTGTGTGCAAGGTGCTAACAATGTGCAATAAACAAGACAGATACCATTCTTCTCCTCATGAAATTTGAAGTATGTGCTTTCCTTTGGTTCTATAACTCTAGAATTTATATAGCGGTGAATTTGTTTCCCAGGACTGCCTTCATAAATTACCACGAACTAGATGACTTGAAACAACAGAAATTTATTCTCTCACAGGTCAGGATGCTAGAGGATCAAAATACAGGCATCAGCAATCTCAGTGTCTTCGGAAAGCTCTGAGGGAGAGTCTCTTCCCTGCCTCTCTCCTGGCTTCTGTGGCTGCTGGCAGCACTTGGTGGTTCTTGGCTTACACCTGTACCACTTCAGTCTCTGCCTCTGTCATCGCACTGACTCTGCCTGTGTGTCTCTGTATTCAGGTACTGTTTTACTCTTCTTATAAGGACACCAGTCAAACTGGATTAGGGCTCACCCTAACTCAGCATGACCTCATCTTAACTTGAGTCCATCTGCAAAGACCTTATTTCTAAATAAGGTTCACAGATCCTGGGGTTTAGGACTTGAACGTATCTTTTGAGGGGACACAATTCAACCCACAACATATGTTTATAATCTTTAGTAAATAAGATATGTCAATGTTTGCTCAACTTCCAAGCACAAAATAAAAGTCTATGAGAACAAATATATTGCCAGAAATTATAGAAGCAACTATTTAGACAAAGCAGAAATGCAAATATTGAGGCCAACAGTACAGATTCTCACCTGCTATTTGATTGAACAATCTATTAGTAGTAGTTTGTTTTCCTGTGTAATAAATATACATTTGTTTTTTCTTTCTAACTGAGTGGATCATGTGGACCTCAGTTTTGTAAATCCCTATTCGAACAATTTCTACATCATCCATTTGTACAATATTTCTTTATTTTTTTCTCAATATAAGCAGTTAAATTGTTGTAAAAGCAAGTAAAATAAATGCATTTTTAAAAACATCAAACTCAATATTTGTTTATATATGCTAAACTTCCAGAAATATCAATTTAAATTTGCATAAGAAATTGAGCCAAAATTTACTAGAATGTCTGGTAACATTAAACAGTCTAGGAAAGAAAAAAATGCAATTAAAATATTTAAATATAGTAGATTATCAATAACAAATATGTATACATATATAGGAAAGTATATGCAACATTTGAAATGAAAAATGAAGCAAAACCATAAATACAGAATATATAGAATAATACAAAAATATTAGATATTACTCAAGGAAAATTAATTAGAAAACTGTTAACTGGAAGGCTATAAATTATTATAAGGAATCCACGAAGAAGTACTGAATAGAAAATAATATATAGAAATAATTGAAAAATTGACTAAAGGCCTAGCATTTAACACGAGTTTACTGTTGAGCTGTATCTACCCTTAACAACAACTAAATGATAATTTAAAAATTCTAGATACTGGGAAAAGAGAAAAAAAAACCCTAATTTATTTTTAGAAGTATAGTTTTAATAGGAAAGCCTGTAAAGAATAAAAAATAAAGGAAAGATATAGTCCTATCTTCCTAGAGTATGTATATCTCAAAGTCCAAATCGAATATAAGAAAACTCAATTCAAGCAGGAAAACAACAGAATACAATATTGTAATTTTGGTTGATTAGTGTGCTTTAATATCATAAAATATATTATATATTTAATTGTATCAAGTAAATTAAAATATATAAACCACATATTTATAACAATATATGCCAGTAATTGTTAACTAAATCTCAAGTGAGCTATAAATATAAAGATACTTTTTGAGTATGGTGAAAATCATTTCACAAAAAATAACAGCAAGCATCTTTCAAAACTGGGAAATGATAATTAAGAAAGTAATACCATTACCATTTTCAAAGTAATTTCATACACCATTGCTGTATGAGGTATGCAAAATAAATTGAGATCAAAATTTATTTCAATAAATATTAGAAAAAAGACTAATACTCTAAGGATAAATTTTATTAATGAGTACCTAGAAAAGCCAGAAGACTCTAGTAAAGATTAACAGAATTAATAAGTAGTTGTGATAAAGTGACAGAGCATAATACCCCCAAAATCATTAGCTGTAGTGGTATTAAAGAGTTGTACTAGTATTAACTAGCTGGAAATAGCTAGCTCAAAATAAAAGAAAAAAACAATAAAATATGTAAGAATAGGTTTAACATAAAATTAATAAACTCGAATTGAATAATATTATAGTACCTCATTGGAGCATATAAAACATGATCTTCAGAAATATTATATTATTGATTGGGATGTCATAATATAAAAACATCAACTGTTACAAAATCAATGTATTAATTTAGTACACTTAGAAGAAGTATCCTAAGGGTTTTGTTCTCATTGCATTTGTTCTTATTTTTGTTGTTTTGGCAATTGAACATTAGTTTACAGTGAATATGAAAGAAGATATATCCAAAAATATCCAGAAAATTTTGAAGAAGATTAATGAGGTTGGATTTGTCTTACTTGACATTAAAAAATAAACAATATGGTCTTACATGCCAAGAACAGACAGTGAATTAGACAGTAAGACAAGAAATAGATACCATATGTTTAGGTGGGTGTTTGCATGTTTGTGTGTGTACGTAGTGTGTAGGGGAGAGAGGAGGCATTTAATTATATAGCTAACACAATATTTTATTTTATGACACTGCAAAGCCATCTTAAAGAAAATAAATATGAATTTCTATTTGTCTTCTTCCAGAAGAGTAAATTCTATTCTCATTAATTCTTTATACATGTGAAATAAAATAGCATTTGTTTCCTTGGGTGCAAGTACCAGGTATCAGCATTGGCCTCACTATGGACAATCATGCTGGATGAAATATATGAAAATATATAAAATGTCTTCATAAGTGCATTAGAAGAAGTGGAATAAGGCTTGAAAGCTGAGAGTGGATATTAAGTGTTCTTTCCACAAAAAATGATAATTATGTGAAGTAATTAGATAGATTTAACTATCCCACGCTTCAAAAAATCCTGTTGTACCTGAAAAATATATACAATTTTATCTGTCAATTAAATACTAAATAAAATTAAGCATTATTTTAAAAAGATGAAAAATAGCAGCTAAAAATAAGATAAAAAGTGAAACCCCAGACATCAAAGCTGGTTTTGCATTGAAGACATTTGCTGAATTAAAAAACGTGAACTTTAACTTTTATTACTTTGTAAATTTCAGTGGCGAGAAGACAAGGCCAGAGCCAATTTAGATTTCAGAAAGCCAAGAAATATACCCATGCAAAAACGGTAGTTAGGTGAAATTAAATATTTTTCAGTAAGCGACACCTGGCAATTACTTATCCACAAAGAGGAAAAAACATTAAAATGTTCCTGTGCCTTACATATTATGCTCAAATCTGTATTTCAAGTTGATTTCAGATTTACGCAGGAAAGAAAAAACTATAAAATCCTTGGGTTAAGATACAGAAAATTTTAGGATCACATGGAATGAAAGTATTAAAAGTCAGGTTGTAAGAAAAGTAGTCAAATTAGATTGAATTTAATTTAAGAGCTTCTATTCATCAAAATACACTGAAGAGTGAAAGATGAAAGAAAAAAGAAAGAAGGAAGGAAGGAGGAAAGGAGAGAGGAAGGAAGGAGAGAGGAAGGAAGGAAGGAAGGAAGGAAGGAAGGAGGGAGGGAGGGAGGGAGGGAAGGAAGGAAGGAAGGAAGCAAGGAAGGAAGGAAGGAAGGAAGGAAGAAAAGGAGGAAGGAAGGAAGGCAAACAATACAAATCAAGAAGATGGAGACACACTTTCTACTAAAATATGTCCCAAATTCATGCGGTACTTTACAGATGAGAAACACAAAAATTAATTGTGGGAATACTCTCATCTGCTAATCCACCCTTGGTCAGTTCCTTCCCAGGCGCTCTGGCTGCCTCTTCACTGTTGGAACATTCTTGTTAGGTGTCAAGGCCGTTTTAAGTAAGTCAGTAAGACTCAAGCTATAAAGGAATCTGTAGATACCTTTGACTGCTCAACATGATTGAATAAAGGAATAAATACATGAATAAATCAATGAATGCAAAAATATAACACAAACTCAAAAAACAAATGGAAGATTGGAATATTTGTAAATCAATTTAAGATAAAGTATTAATGTCATTAAATACAGAGGACTATTATAACGTAAAAGAACATCTATCAAATAGCAAAATGAGTAAAAGGTATGCTTACTCAACTTTCACACATGCAAGTCCAAAGAGGAAATTAAAAAAGGAAAATTATGCTCAACCTTCCATGTATCTTGCAAAATGCAAATGCAGGTAAGAATAAAATGCAATTTCTCCACAGGTAGATGGACAAGATCAAATAGGGTAATATTCTTTGCTCTTTCAAATTTGGGGTGCATGGCATTGATATAAGGTAGAAATGTGAATTATTTTAACTTGTTTTGGGGGGGGAGGGAAGCAAGCCAGAAATATGTATTTACATAAAACATATCATTTCATCCAGATTCCTTGTCAGAGTAATGCTTCTCATAGAAATAGAAATTCAGGATATATGAATAGCATCTGTAAGAATTGTGGCATTATTTGTGGATGCAAAAAAAATTTAAAGTTATATAAGGGTGCATTATTAAATCTGTTGAATAAATGTGACCCAGTTAGACAATGGAAGATTAATCAGTCATTAAAAATAATGCATTAGAAGTATGATCGTTGTGGGAATTCCATAACATATTGAGAAAAATGAAAGGTAGTGAGGTGTACATGCAGTATATTCTCATAATTACAAAACAATAACAAAAGAAGAACGTTCATACACAAGTAAGTGATTTGCACGTGTATGGGGAAAATAATGAAAGACAGAAAAAATAGTTTTATTTTTTGTCTTTTTAAAAATTGATTAGGTGTTTGACACAAAGCAGGGTGGCTGCAAATAGACAGGCAGGTGGTAGAACAGATTAAAAGAAGAAAGATCAGACTTTTCTTGTAGTTTCCACAGCATCTAACATGCAGTCAAATGGATAACGCAAACATAAAGTATTTAAGTTAACTGCAGAAGGGAAAATGCTATCAACAGTAATATAATGTCTACATATTGAATATACACATAGGAGGGAATCAGTTTACACAGTTTAAACTAATTTTAAAATATAAAATTCCATAAAATGTGTCATTGTATTTTGGTTATCTCAAATGAGCATCTATAAAGATTTGTTTTATTAAAAAAATAGATACCACAATATTTTGCCAGATAATTTAGCTGTGAAAAAGAAATCCCTTAGGGGCCAATTAGCTTTGATCTATTAGTTCTATGATGAAAAATTTTGCTATAAGACTGAGACAGTCTCAACTATGTCACAACCATATGATCTAGGCATAAAGGAGAATTCATGAGGGCATAAGATGCAAATCCAATCCTTTACTACAAGATGAAGAAGGCAAGAAAAACAAGGAGGAAAGAGAGGAAGGAAAACAAAATAAAAGCAATCCACCATGATAACAATAAGAGGCAATGATCGATGAGTTTTTGGTATGATAGCAAGTGTCTTTAAGAGCAAAATATCTATTACCTGATCCTTTTCCCAAAGAAAAGTTCGAATTGATACTGTTACCTATATTACAAATATGCAATATAAGTAATTTGTCTTACATTACAATCAATAAAGGGTAGAACAGGATTCCCAGGCTGTTGACTCTAAAGCTGGTGAATTTAATCCCTATGCCATAGCCATGACATGACGATACTGCCTGTTTTCCTTTCATATGTTTTCAAAACTGCTCTAGTATTTTCTTAAACTAACTTACTTGGTTTTTAAGTTTGTGCTTTTGAACTTCCCCATAGCTCCCATGGCATACACTTGTGTGTATGCACAGGAGGCATGCACAAATACACACACACACACACACACACACACACACGTTCTATTCCCCACTACCCCAGCAATAACCACTCTTAACATTTTGAGATATATTCTTTTAGTCTTTTTAAAAACAATCAATGAGTGGTTAAACTTGATGGGCTTTCCTTGTAATTAACTGTCATTGCACAGGAAGACAGGCCCTGGAAGTCTGGAAGAGCACTAGACAGTTGTTGATGGAGACCTGTACTTAGTAAAAGTCCAGAGCAGTAAGTCTTCAAGGGGAATACAGGACAAAAAGAACCACGGAAAAAGGACAGCTTGAGAGCCCACAGTGTTGGTGGGCAGTTGGACATCAATATCTGGAAGTAAAGAAATTGCGGAAAAAAGAGCACGGTAACTCCGGATGCTTTCAAAAAGCAACCCTCACTTTTACACAGACTGAAGTTTAACCTACTATTAAGAAACTGAATTTACAGACCCAAACATGAAAACCAATGAAACAACAAAACTGGATAGTATCTTTGTCTAAGAGTCATTTTGATAATATTTTGAAGATTAGAATTTCTATGTGGAAGGGAAATCAAACTTTCCTTTTCCATACCCATGCCATCTCATATTAAAAAATGTATGAAGAATTATGTCTATTTTCTAATGTCAGAAAACCAAAGATCAGAAACATTTCAAATAGGGCTCTTATTTCCTTGTTAAAGAGCAACAATGAATTTTTGGAAAATGTAGTATAATCTTTATATCAAGTTTCTCAGTGACATAATGGATCTCATTTATCTTCCAGGAATATTACACTTCTTTTGACTGAATCTGTTGCTTCTACAAATGCCTCTTGGAGTGCAGCTTTGTCATCTGTTAGTTATCATCTTTCAAAATTTTATTTTAGTCCCATTTCTGTTCACTGGTGAGATATTTGTTCTACATTCACAGTGTCTGTTACTCATCTACTAACTACTCACCCTCCCTTCTGCCACTGTCCTGTTAACTGTCAAGAACTCTGGGAAGCTACAGTAGTCTCCCCATAATTTTCCTTAGCTCTCATCTTTCCCTGCCTTGAGTACACTCTGAGTGTACTGCTGGAGCTACCAGACCAATTGACTGCCAGATCAATTTCCTGAAGACCAGTACTTATTATATTCTCTATTTGAGAAGAACCAAAAATACTTAATGACTACCCACTGCCTATAGAATGATGCTCAAATATGTCAGTCATATTTCCATGCTCTGAAATCAACAACCTATTGAATTTTTTTCTCATTATTTGCTATTACATGGAACAGACACTGGTCATACTCAACTGTAAAATATCCCAGCTCAAAGGTGAAATTTTTCTGTGTGATTTTTGATCCAATGTTCTATATGTGTGAAATATCTTTTTAAAAAATAAAACTGTTATGCAAACACTTCTCCCTAACTCAAATTCCACGTGAAACATAAATCTGAATTTATATTTCTAAACTGAAAACTATAGAATCCTCCTTTAAATTTCTGCACGTTTTAATCTATACTCATTATATTACATAGATCTACTATTATAATTAATATATATTCCTGCATGTATTATTCAAAAATACTTTATAATTTTTATGTTTATATATTACCTTCTGAGAGTTTGAATACAAAACAATTTATATATCACTTTATTTATGTATCCCTTAGAATCAGCAGCAAAATTTCTTGCACATATAATCAGTAAATATTTGCTGAGTAATTGAATGAATCAAGCAGGTGAACACCCCTCCTCATAACTACACTGGTTGCTATAGACCAAATAGTTTAAATGCAAAGAAAACCAATTTGCATCGGCCTATATATAATAGGCAAGAAACAAAAGTTCACTGTTCTGTACTGTATTAGGCTTTCAACCCTATGCGTCAGCCCTGGAAGAGTAATAACATCAAACAAGAACCTATGAGTTTTTTACCTCAGCCCTTTCCTAGTGTGGCTGCTTGCATGAAGTACAAGACCACATTCCCAGGTTGACTGAAATCCCTCCCGAGAGAGCTGCAGCCCAGGCCGTGACTCTGATGTTGTGAAGTCTGATGCTCCTGATTCTGATCACTGTTTCACTCCTGCTTCATCAAATTTGCCTCTTACGTGCATGCGCTGATCCATAGTGCTGCCTAGGTTTGGTACTTGCAAATCTGTTTTCTAGCTCTTGTTTGTAATAGGAAGGCAATGATTATCTGTGTTTGTAATAGGAAGGCAATGATTATCTGTGAGACATTCATAGAGGACATTGTACCTTTTATGGAACTATTAGGTTGGTGCAAAAGTAATTGTGGTTTTAATAGAAAACTTAGTAAGGCTGTTTTGGAGTTTATATTACGCATTTACAATGTTAATTGGTCAAACCTCAAGTCACAGTGAGGAGAGAAAAATAAAGAAAGACAGATGGGGATTTGGAAGTATGGTGTGTGGAAGTGGAAGATGTTGATGATAGGGTTAGGAATGTATTCTTACAGAGAAGAGATTATTTTTCCCCTTAATTAGCTTAAGTTCTTTTTTATAATCAATGAAGAAAATTATTGATCCTGATATTATATTTTCTTTCTCCTCACCTGTGTCACAAGAGTCTGGGACAAAAGTCTGAACAAAAGTCTGCGATTATTGGGGACGTCATATGGCATTGTTTGATTGCTTTTCCTCAAGTTTAGGTTTATCCTAGTCTAGGGCCTAGTAGGGATTTATGTCAGATGGGCCTTGACTAGAGACAGACGACCTGAAGCTCTGTAACCTGCTTCCATTTCTTGCTTTCTGCCTCTCCAATTTCCTTCTTTCTCTCAATTAAAATGTGTGTTTCCATCATACGCACTTAGTCCTTTGCTATTCATGTGGAACATATTATAAAATGAAAGAGACTGTCTTTGATCTTAAAAAAGAACAGCCTGGAAGGAAAAAATGTTACCAGGCAATTACCTGGTAAAAATAAGTTATAGTTAGGTTGTTGACTTCTCAAGAGAGGGCGTTGTCTAAGAAACATTCCCTGGGGCTTGAATTTATTTACCAAATGTGAACAATGGGAAAAGGTAAGAGTTCACAATTTATTTCTAGCTGAGGTTACATTAAGATCATTTGGGATATAGATATGGATATATAGTTATATATTTAGCATATATATGCATGTAATGTATGTGTATATATATGAAGTCACATACTCCTATATGTACATGTGGCTTTAAATATGTATGTAATATGTGTTTGTGTGTGTACAAGCTATATGCACACTATATACACAAACTAAGTAGATTTGGCTGAAGTGTACCATCAAAGAAGAGCTGGATTTGCAGTTGATACTTTCCTGGTCAACTGTATTTTCAAATGTCATGCCTTTGCACAGCATATTACTATGAAAAGTCAACTGTGGTGGTAAGTGTTTTCTCCTTGAAACAGGTGAGTTGTCATTGATAGTAGAAATTTCTTTACTCTGTTTCAATAACACAGAGGACCTGTGTGGAATTGTGATGTTAATATGAATGTTAGAGGCCAGACTTGGTAGCTCACGTCTGTAATCCCAGCACTTTGGGAGGCCAAGGTGGAAGGATTGCTTGAGGCCAGGAGTTCGAGACCAGGCAAACCAGCCTGGGTAACATAGTGAGACAAAAGAAAGAGAGAAAGAGAGAAAGAGAGAGAGAAAGAGAGGAAGAGAGAAAAAGAAAAGGGAGAGAGAGAGAGAGATAGGAAACATTTTCCTCTTCCTATTGTAATTCAAAAGTTTTGTATTTTTGGTTCTCACTGAGAAATCCTCCCAGAATCCACATATAACATCAGAGGGACGAGGGACGTGGGACCATCTTTGCTGCACCGTTTGTTGCCCACTGGTTATTAGCTTTGATGCGATCACTTCGGTTGATCTTCCTTCCTTCATCATCCCCAGCCTCCCTCACAAGCTGAAATAGCTGTGAATTAAAACAGCTTTCTCAATTACAGGAGGGCTATTATTTGAGCAAGCCTATCTCATTGCAGGATCCATCTTGAATTTGATTTTGTTTCACTTTATTCTCATTTGTATTTGATTCATAAATTGATGATCTTCTACAATGGGCTAAGATTTGATCATGTTATTTATAGTCCTGTCTCTCTTTTTATTTTGGGGGCTTTTTTATTACTCTTTAAAGTAGCAGTTACCTTGGATTTTCCAATTAAATGTGTTTCAATTTCAAATCCTTTTCTAGTTCTTGAAAACATAAGGGACCCCAAACCTAACATATGTAACCAAATCATGCTATGATTTGCCAAAAGGAATATATCATCTTGCAGGAATTTAGCTGCTATGGCCAAGATGTGTACTCCCTTTTTATAACATAATTTCCTTTTATGGTTTTATATCCACTTTTTTTTTCTTAAATCATACAAGCAGTCTTTTTATAATTGTTAAAAAAAACCGATATAATTCTTCATTTCGTCAAGCTTAAGATTGTGCTATAAATTTGACATATTACTTTCTAAGTAGGATTTTGCTTGGTTAACTCAATTATAGTCTGTTTTATAACACCTGTATTGTAGGACAGGTGTTGTTATGATTACTGGTACAAAGAAAATTATCACCTTCAAAAAAGTAAATTATTAAGATGGTGCAGTGCTATGAACCTCTTCTGTAGTCCCGCCTACTCAGGAGGCTAAGGTGGGAGGATCCCCTGAACCCAGGGGTTCAAGACCACCCTTGGCCACACAGGGAGACCCTGAATCTAAAAAGAAAACAAAATTAAGAAGGTAAATTTTTTTGTTTATACTTTTCAGTGAGATCTCATAGATCTAGTCTCAGAGAGTTCTCACAACACAGTGGTTGTTGGATAATAAGCGTTTTTCAGGCTGCGCAAATCACAAACAACAGTAATTTTATATAGTGAAAAAGATTATTGGAGAACAAAAATAGATCTAATAAAATGTTGTTTCATGAAACCCAATATATTTACTCACTCATCACTTTAAGTAGCTCCTAAAAATTTTGAATGCAATAAACGAATCACATTTGTATGAAGCCTAAATTACCAATAGAAGTTGCATTGTTACAGTACATTTTTAAAAATTATACACATTTTACAATAAATTTTATATTAAAAAAAGTTCTTCTTGGTCTTATAATTATTTTTTAGTAATTATTACCTTTAAAAATGCCATGGAAACAAAAACAGTGATCTTTGAAACATAATCTGCTTTTTATATATAATAATAAATACGGAGGTGGCTTTAAAACCAGTTAAATTGGAAATATGCTTCACTTATGCAGATTAGCTCCTTCAATACATTTTTGCTTTGGTCATGTTGCAATAGTACTGAAATTTTGAAAATACTCAGAAACAGTCAAAATTTGATTGACCCTGCTAACTTTTCAAAAGCCTTTGACCAATAATCAGGTAATATACAATTTGTTTTGATCCCTAAATGGAACTAAATGGCACCAAAGGCAGGTTACTTTCCTTTATGGAGTGTTAAAAAGTGTATTAATATTTGCATGTATGTATGTACACACATACGTGTAAATATGTGCTTCTACTTATTTTGCTATCTTAACTAATTATAAGATAAAATGAGCAAGAAGAATTTTAAAAATATCCTCATTAACAATATTTGTAACCATAATTTTACATACGTCAGTAACCATGATTTTAACTACATTCTTTGTGATGTACCAGATGTTCAAACAGCACAATTTTGTATTTATTTAGGACTCTGTATTGTAAGACGTAAATTTTAAGTGCTTCTTTGACATCTTTAAGCACCACTGGGCCCCAGAGGCCTTGCCATGAGTTTTCCTGCTCTGGTTAGACATGCCCTCACACAACAGGCAGACTCTCCACCCAGCTCAATCAACTGTATCTCACCTGGTCCTCAACAAAATGGGTTTCACTTCCTTGCCACCGTATAAAATTTTTTAAATAAACAAATTTCATTCTCCTAAGAGAATCAAAGGTCATTTCACCCTCTTGTAACTACAAAACCTGCCTCCCACAGCCCTCATGATTCATTCTGCATCTGAATGAACCTTGTGGCTCTGCATGGCATATAGCATCCGTCTCCCATAGCCTGTGAATATATGTCATTAATAAGACATCATCAGTCCCCTCTGACCACTGTTGGTGTCCTGTTTGGTCATCTCATACTATCTACCAATGTGGGATTCCTCCTTCACCAGTAGAGTGAATAGAAGATGATCAGAACAGGCTGATCGTTGGCTCCCCAGATATTTTTGAAAATGAAGGCCACTTTATCTGAATAGAAGGCCACTTTATCTTCACGAGGAAGTCAGCAAAGCAAATGTTTACAGGTAATTCTAATTTTTGTTTTCCCTTCTGTTTCTATGATGGGAGTGACATGTAAAATTGATGGTCAAAATTCTAAATTCCTATACTGTAAAACATGACCAAATGAATGACCAAATGAAATGATTGCTTTGTAATCTGGAAAAAATTAACATAGGTTAATACTAATTATCTATCACGATCATAAAAATCGTCTCCTTGAAGTACTCATTTACTCTTCAAATTTTAGCCCAACAAACACAACAAGGAATTCTGTGAGGCAATTTGGGTGAACCATTAAGTCCTGTATGATTGTGTGTGATCACTTGATTTACAGGGTTGCTCGCTGCTGTGGTTTGAGTGTTTGTCCTATCTGAATCTCAAGTTAAACCTTCATCTCCAGTATAGCAGTATTGAAAGGTGGTGCCTGTAAGACGTGATTGGGTCATGAGGACTCTGCCCTCATTAATGGACTAATCCATTCATGGATTAACAGAATAATGGGTTGATGGATTAATGGATTATCATGGGAGTAGGACTGGTGTCTTTAAAAAAAAAGTAAGAGAGGCCAGAGCTCCAAGCTCAGCCGCCTCACTGTGTGATGACCTGTGCTGCCTTGGCCTTTGCAGAGTCCCCGCCAGCAGGAAAGTTCTCACCTGATGCAGGCCCTGAATCTTGGGTTCTTCAGCCTCCCTATTTGTAAAAAATAATTTTGTTTTCTTTACAAATTATCCACTTTTAAGTATTCTATTATAAGCAACAGAAAATGGACTAAGACACAATGTCAGTTAAATTTTGGATGATGTAAAAAACAGTGATAAAGATAATTGATCAGAAGCCATTTTTCTTCTTATATTTCAGGTATTGGGAAAAATAAGTAAATACATGTAGAATCTTCTGTTAAGCCAGTGAATCTTGTAAACAAATGAATAAAAGAATCAAACAGGGTTTTTTAAAAAATCAAATTACCATTAACCAGACTGTGATGTACATAACAGGAAATCAACTCAGAGGTTAAGAAGAGAGAAATAAATTTCAATTTTTAAATAGCAAGGCAGATACAATTCATTTCATACACGTTCTCAAGGTAAAATACGGTATCAAGTAGGAGGCATTGGCAGCACTATTGATATAGGTAATTTAGTCCAAATTCAGGTAGTAATCGGAATGGCCACCTGTGTGAGTTAATTGCTTTTATCTGAAGGAGAAACAAAATTTCCCACATCTCTCTAGAAAGCAGGTTGTTACAATGTGGAGCCAGGTGCCTGGGTTAAACTCCCTCAGAGACAGACAGGTTGGGATGCTGTTTCCCTTGATGTTTCCATTTCAAAGAGATGGCTCCAAGGTCTTCAAGAAAAAACATTACTGGGTTATAAGACTGCCAGAGGCTTATTTTGCTTTTTAAAAATGTTTATACACATCTCTACAGGAGAGAGAAAGAATTTACAATTACTAATTTTCAAAAGGAAATTAAGCAAAGAGAAAGGTGGTGAGTCTCCTCATTTGACACCAGGGAAAATGCATTTAAAAATATATATATATTCTATATATTTATATATTTTTGATATACAAATAATGTATATATAAATGATACATATAAATTATATATAAATGATTATATATATATACACACACACACACACTTATCCTTATTCAAGGCCGTACAATAATATGGTTTCCTTTTATCGTGTCTTGAATATATATAGGGGAACGCTTCGTCTTTTTTTATAGCAGATGGCAAGGGAGAGCACATCCCAAAGTGGTAGCCAGTCAGAGACCACCTCTCCTTTGCCATCTGGAGACTGTTATCTGCTTTTCAAAGATACTATTTTTACCAATGCCAAGCTTGGTAAAATTCTTGAGATGTAATTCAGTCTAATCATAGATATCACTAGACAAGACTGGTCCTGTGCGGTTTACAACAGAAATGTGGCCATTATTTTAGTAAGGATGGTTGAGATAATGCTGCATTATAAAATTAATACTAGAGTTCTAGTAGATTAAAAGCAGTTTTTGTTTGTTTGTTTGTTCATTTGTTTTTCTAGTTCATGCTTCATTTGCCATTGCAATTGGCTTAAGGGCCTCATTTTGCACTAGCACTCAGGAACTCACGATCATGGAGACTCCCACAATATTGTAGCTGTACTAGCTGGAATATGTGACCTCTTTTGTTTACAGATCAGAAGAGATAAGTCTTTTCTTATACTATCTAGCTTAGAAGTGAAGTGAAGACATCCCTTCTAACTGCAGTTCTTTGGCCAGTGCTAGCCACATGGCCTCAGCTGAATCTCGCCTGGGAGATGTAATCGCACAGACTAGATGTGAAAGTCTCTTTTTCCCTTCTCAGGAAAAGAGCCACTTTTCCCAGGGACAAACCTCCATCCCTGCACAGCCTGTATACAGTGACTTGGGACAGCTTGATGAGAGGGAGGGTAAAAGATTCCAGCCTCTCAATTTAATTTCAACATTTCTCAAGAGCCCTTATAGCTCTGGACCTCCTCATAGGATGGCAGAGGCTGTTATGTATCCTCTCTCTCTGCTCACTCACCACTTCGCCACAGGAATTGATCTGGACTGCATTTCCCAATAAATTCTTTATAAGCAAATCTTTAATCTAGAGTCTGGTTCCCAGGGATCTTGACCTGTGGGCTACCACCTATATCAAAATCACCAGATTGCTTGTTAAAAATGCAAATGACTTATCTTTATCCCAGGCCTATTGATTTAGAATATCTAGAAATGAAGGTTGGAAATCTGCGCTGTTAAAAAGCACCGCAGAAAATTATTTTTCTCATTAAAGTGACACTAACAATGACAGTTGTAATTACCATGGGTATTCACAAAATTGAATAGTTGAAGTGGTGGGGGAAGATGTTCAGAGAATTAAAAAACCTTATGCAGGCTTTTGTGTCAAAATCATTTATGCTAACATAGAAACATGTTTACAAATGAATTTCATAAGGGATTGTCAAAGAAACCACTTGCAGCAACAAGGATTTGAGTCAACAGACCTTGCCATGTCTGTTGTCAATTACAAAAGCCAAATTAACATATTTAACATATTTTTGATGTCTCAGATCCCTGTCGCCTAAAACTTCCTGCCTTAGCCACTCATTGTCTTTGAGCTTGTGGGATTGTAAACCTGAATTGCCAATTGCCATTGCTGAGAAGGCAAATGAAGTTTCAAAGCTATTAGGCCACTTTGAGACTGATACTATTGAAGTGGATATGGAACTGAAGTCTTCCTTTCACATTAGAGGTAAATTGCTTTTTCCCTTCTCCTTGTTCAGATCTTGGTAGAAAATCCAGAAGTCCTCCATCAAGAATTGAGCCATGAGACACTGCCTTGCAGGAAGCAAAAGGGAAAATGTGAGCCCGATATACATTTACCAGAATATCCTAAAATATGTTAAACCCAGTAGAAACGATCATGTAAGCTCTGTGATCAAAAGACATGACTATATATAAAGCCCCGTGTCTTTCAATCTGTTCATACACCACTGTCGACACTCATAACCCTGCCTAGCTGGGAATACAACTGTCATGTGGATCCAGGAAACAAGGGCTGGTTAAAAATGATCCTATTGCATAAAACAAGGTCAAAAACTGTTTGCACTGCACCATAATGACTACTGTAAAACAAACAACCCGTACTTACTCAAAATTTTTAATATTTTATTCATCATTGATTTTTACATTAATTTTAACTTTCTAAAATATTGCCTTTAATTACTGCTTTCTTGATGATTCTGTTTTCTGTTACCCTCTGAAATTTTGTGCCCAAGGTGAGTACCTCACTTGCCTTAGTTTAATCTTAGCCCTACCATGAGGTATCATTGCTTTTATATACTGGCACTCACTTAATTATAGCTGTGAGTAGCCACAGATTTCTCATGTTTGTCTTATTTAAAAGCCAGAGTGATGCAGTAGAAAGAACATTAAATTGGAAGTGACAAAACTTGGGTAATAGTTCCATCTCTGGAGCTTCTTAGTGAGGTGAACTTGGAAAACCAGACTCATTTATCTTTAGCTTTTATTTGGAAAATGGAAATAAGTACAATGTAACGTGTTAGCTTCAAAGTATCCTTGTGAGAATACAGAATTAATGCATGTGAAAACACTCTGAAAAAGTAGAATCATTTTTAATGCATAAAAAAATGACATTGAAACCGTGTTTGTTGCTATTTTTATATAATCTTTGGAATGTTTTGGATGAATATATGAGTGAAAGAAATGCATTCCAGTTAGATGACCCAGTTGTTGCTAATGAAAACATTTTCTCCTCATCTCAATTATTATGCCTACCTCCAAATCCATGTATTCCCAATTCTCCTAATGTCTTTGTACCATTGAAAGCTAGTGTTTGGGTGGCAGTATCAGAGCAATGATTTTCAAGTGAGGTTCCCTAACCAGCACATAAGTATCACCTGGATCTTGTTAGAAATGCAAATTTTCAGACAACATCCAATAAAGTCTGCGGCTTGGGCCAACAAATGTGCATTTTAACAAGCCCTCCAGGTGATTTGGAAGCCTGCTGGTGTTGAGAGCCACTAAATCAAATGAAAGGAACGGAAGAGCGGAAGATCAGTCTGCCAAGCGATTTCTCCAGAACCAGAACTTTTATTTTGTTGGTAGAATTCTCATAAAATCACCTTTTGCCTTTACCATTGTATCATTAATTTCTAGGCCACATCTTTTTTCTTCTATGTTTTTTTCTTACTGTGTAATTTAATGATCTTCCTCTCTCTTCCCTGCCCCCCC